>NC_133504.1:166719000-168003500 GCF_049354715.1 Callithrix jacchus
TTCTTTGAGTGCATAAAAGAGGCACACCAAAGGCTCAGAGCAGAGCAAGAGACATCAGAGGAATCTCTCATTGGTACAAGGAGCCTTCAAAAGCTTCAGATAGAGTCCCAGGCCTTCCCCACATACACCGCAACTGTCTGATAAGTGTTAGGGACAGCACAAGTGTAGAGAGATATTTTTCTGGATGCATAAAGCCAGAGGGCAGTGCTGGAAAGCAAAAAGTTGGCAGCCAAGTCATAAAACAAAGAGTTCCCACAATTCAGAAAGTGGTAACCAAGCTATAAAGCATAAAAAATATTCCCAGAATCCTTCTCTGCAGAAGGGAAAGTCTTGATATGATCCTCAGAATATTGGAAACCAGAATGGACTGGATCTAGCTAAAACTGCAACAAGCCCAGACCCAGCTCAACTAAAGATGAAGTCAACTCAGTTTCGTGCACCATCCACCTGAAAGAAAAAGGGGTGGTCTTTTCTGGAGGGAATTATCATTTATTTCAATATATACTATTGTTTACATACATGATGAGCAGACAATCAAAAACTGTAAGACTTATGATGATGTAAAGAGATACGACACATACTCAAAAGATTAGTAGTCGGAAGCATAGCCACAGATGTCCTAGATCTCAGAATTCACAAAAAAGGTTATAAAATAACTCTGATAAAAGATCAATAAATGCATGAGTAGATGGGGTATATCAGCCCCAAAATGAAAACTATAAAGAAAAAAGAAGTAGAGATGCTAGAAATATAAACTACAATATCAGAAATAAATAATTTATTTTAGGTCTTAACAGCCAAGTATATACTCCAGAAAAAAAAATAATGAATAAGTCTGCAATCAAATCTGAAATTTTATTTCAGTAACTTGAAATAAAAGTTATTCAAGTTAGGCTGGGTGCAGTGGCTCACGCCTATATTCCCAGCCCTTTGGGAGGCTGAGGCGGGTGGATCACAAGGTCAAGAGATCGAGACCATCCTGGTCAACAAGGTGAAACCCCATCTCTACTAAAAACACAAAAATTAGCTGGGCATGGTGGTGTGCACCTGTAGTCCCAGCTACTCGGGAGGCTGAGGCAGGATAATTGCTTGAACCCAGAAGGCGGAGGTTGCGGTGAGCTGAGATTGTACTATTGCACTCCAGTCTGGGTAACAACAGCGAAACTCCGTCTCAAAAAAAAAAAATTATTCAAGTTGAAATACAAAGACGTAAAAAGAATGAAAAGTGGGAAAAAAATATCTGAGATTTGTGAGACACATTAAAATGGTCTCATAACAAGTAACCGAGGTCCCAGAATGTAAGGAGAAAGAAATTGAAAAGACAAGGGCAGAAGAAATATTTGAAAATATAAGGACTGCAAGTTTTCCAAAAACTATTAAAGATATATTCCAGAGGTCCAAGAAAATCCATCAGATTTGCATCAAAGAAATGCTAAAAGAAGTTCTTTAGGATTATAGATAAAGATAACAGATGGAAGCCTGGATTTGCAAGAATAAATGATGAATATCAGAAAAGGTGTTAGAAATATGTATAGAAATACAAAATACCTTGTGTATGTGTGTGTGTTTCCATTTTCTTAAACTATTAATTGTGTAAACCAAAATCAGTAACTTTGTTTTATGGGAGTTTTTAAATATATAGAAGTAAATATATGATTCAAGATAGACAAAAAGATTCAGGGCTATAAATGGAATTATAAAATTGTAAGATTTTTACATCGTTCATTATATGGGATACTATTATTTGAAGGTAGCCTGCGATAAATTAAAGCCGTGTGTTGTAATTAAGAGCAACTACCAAAAAAAGGAAAAAATTACAAAATATCAATCAGGAAGATAAACAGAAAATTTAAAAATACCTGTTTAACTCAAAATGTGGCAGGAGAGGAGAACAGAGAAACAGAAAATAGGTTAGATAAATAGAATATAATTGCATCAATGACTGTATTAAATGTAAATGTATTAAACACTCCATGTAAAGTATAAAAATTGTACAGCTGGACACAAAAGGAAATCCAATTATACACTGTTGACAAGAAGCATACTTCACATACAAAGGTTGTTATAGGCAAAAAAGTAAGAGTGTGAGAAAAAATATACCATCTGAACACAAAGAACAAGAAAGCTAATGTGGCCATATTAATATAAAACAAAGTATATTCAAGAAAAAAATACCAGAAACAGAGACATTTAGTAATCATAAAAAATTAATTCTTTCAAAAAGATATATAATAATCATGAATGTGAATGGACCTAATGACAGATTTTAAAATACATTGAACAAAATTTGACAAAACTAAAAGAATAGATAAATCATAGTTGGAGTTTTTATTTTGTTTTGCTTTTTGAGAGGAAGTCTCTTGCTATTGCCCAGGCTGGAGTGCAGGGGCACCATCTCAGCTCACTCCAATCTTTGCCTTTTGGGTTCAAGCAATTTTCCTGCCTCAGCCTCCAGAGTAGCTAGGACTACAGGTGCATGCCACCACCCCCAGCTAGTTTTTTTGTATTTTTAATAGAGATGGGGTTTCACCACCCATTTCAGCCAGGGTGGTCTCGAACTCCTGACCTCGTGATCCACCGGTCTCAGCTTCCCAAAATGCTGGGATTACAAGCATGAGCCATCATGTCTGGCCAGCTGGAGGTTTTCATACCTAATAAATAGGAAAAGAAGGGAATAAGATAAGGGACCATGCCTCATGGAAAACAGGGGTTCAGTGACATTGTACTTGAGATTATGATTTGTTTCCCAAAGTTACTTCATTTATTAATACATTGAAAATTAGTGACTTGTTTCTCTCTATTTCTTTCTTCCCTTCTTATGGAAGTTTTCCATTCTGTTTTCCTTTCTTTCAGCTCCTTGTTTTCCAGAAATCCCTTACAGGGAACATTCAGTTACCCACTGCTGCACTATAAAGTTAGCCTTCTCCTGTGACATTCCACAGTGAGTCCCTTCATCAACCTAGATCTTACAAAATGAGGTGCCTCAGCAAGCTATGAAGAGAAAGAACGTTCTACCCACTTCCGCTTTCTGCCACCTGATCACAATGACCAATCCTATCACCATCATCACAACTGGCTCCTTCATGCCTTTAAGGCCACTTCAAAGAGGGACATCCTTGACCACTTTCTCTAAAAGATAAGTCCCCTTCCATGAGTATGCTTTATCCAAAATAAAAATAATGTATCATTAATTAATTATTTTGGGGGTATTTTTTCCTCTCTTTCTCACCTAGACAGTAGTGTAGGATATCAAAGACTAAGGGAGGCTGTGCTCTTTGGCCAGCACCACACATCTAGAAAGTGACAAAACCAGGATTCAGATACTGATTAGCCCAGTAGTTCTTCTCCAACATCCAACTGCATGAACTTCTGCATGCCAATATGATCAATAAATTAATCAAGATTTCACAGAAATAAAAGAAGAAATAGAAAAATTGATCATGTTTTCATGTTTTAATTTTCCTCAGTAGAGGGGAAAAGAAGAAAGTACGATGAGTAAATTCGAAGTAACCACCTTAAAATACAACCCACAACAGTGTTCCTTAAAAGTAATTCACTCAAGTTTCCTGAATGAGTCATTTTCCCACTCACCATTTTAATAGAGCAACACAAGCTACTGTAAAAAAATTAATCCTGTAATCTCAGTGACTTTACACGAGAGATGTTTATTTTTCATTCTTGTAAAGTATAAGATGGTGTTCCTAATTGATGAGCAACTCCCCTGCAAGTGGCCATGTAGCAATCCATCTGCCTCAAGCCAAGAGAGAGAAAAGAACCTTAAATATCACATGTAGGAAACCTTTAAGGGGGCGGTCTGGAGATAGTATATATCAGCACTTCTCAAATTGTGACATGCATTAGAATGACCAGGAAAACAAGCATACAGATTCCCCAACCCAACCCCCAGACATTTCTGTTCTCTAGGTATGGGCCAGGACTCAAGAATCTGCATTTCCAACAAGCTCCTAGGTGATGCTAGGCCTACTATCTGGGAACCACAGACTGAATAGCACTGGAATATATCACTTCTACTGACATTTTATTGGCTAGTGCTCAGTAATATGGACACACTCAACTAAATAGGGTCTAACCGTATGCTAAGAAATAAGAGGAACTGGTTTTGATGAATAGCTGAACAGTCTCTTCTATATATGATTGTTTTTCTTTTCTTTTCTTCTTTTTTTTTGAGATGGAGTCTTGCTCTGTCTCCAGACTGGAGTGCAGTGGTGCAATCTCTGCTCACTGCAACCTCCGCCTCCTGGGTTCAAGCGATTCTTCCGCCTCAGCCTCCCGAGTAGCTGGGACCACAAGTGTGTGCCACCATGCCTGGCTATTTTTTTTTTTTTTTTTTTTTTTTTTTTTTTGTATTTTTAATAGAGACAGGGTTTCACCATGTTGGCCAGGATGGTGTCAATCTCTTGACCTCATGATCCGCCCACCTCGCCCTCCCAAAGTGCTGGGATTACAGGCAAGAGCCACCACATCTGGCCCCTATGTGATTTTTTTTGAGACGGAGTTTCGCTCTTGTTACCCAGGCTGGAGTGCAATGGCGGGTCTCGGCTCACCGCAACCTCCACCTCCTGGGTTCAGGCAATTCTCCTGCCTCAGCCTCCCGAGTAGCTGGGATTACAGGTACGCGCCACCATGCCCAGCTAAGTTTTTTGTATTTTTAGTAGAGACGGGGTTTCACCATGTTGACCAGGATGGTCTCGACCTCTTTACCTCGTGATCCACCCGCCTAGGCCTCCCAGAGTGCTGGGATTACAGGCGTGAGCCACCGCGCCCGGCCCATGATTTTTTTTTAATTACTAACTTATCCAGCCAATCAAGGAACCAGGAAAACAAACAAGAGAGATTAATAAACTAAAATTACAACTCCTTCTTCCAGTCAATCTTGGACCTTGAATAAGATTTCTCACTTAAAGAATCACAGTCAATTAAGAAAAGATCAATGGCTGTATTTTGAAACTCTGTCACTATATTCTAACAAATTGAGGCTAAGAGTGAGAACCGAAAATAAAAGATCAAGAAATGTGCACACACGTGCACACACACCCACACGATATTCACCAAAGGGAACCGCATCTGTGTACCAGGATCTAGGCAAACCTACTCTTGCAAACAGAAATGCTAACGGGTCCTTAACTCTTGATAAAATATTAATAGTGCTGTAAGTACACTCACCCATCTCCAGGAGACCACATTTGATGCATATAATTCCCTGACCTTTAATATTTTACCCATGTTTATCAAGATGCCCCTGATAGTCCTTACTCTGTCCCCATTTAGCCATCGGTCATGGGATAACAATGTCCTGTGATATAAGTAATTGCTCAGAACAGTCATTGCCCTCCAGGATTCCTTTCTCTCCCAGAAAGATCGTGTCTCCAGGATTGGTGGGACTTAGAGAGGTTGTTTAGTTTCTTCTGGCCTTCTGGCTAAAATATACTTTAAAATTGTTTCAGAAAATAGAAATCTGAACTTCACTCAGTAACCCTTTCCAGTTTTCATCCACTCTCCCTAACAGGGAATTCTGACTTGGTTTAACTTAAGTACCTCTCAGAGCAGTGAATTCATTTTTCTCTCATTTTGCCCTCAGGGGAAATGAATATTTGGCTACCAGTATTCTGAGTTCAAGTGATGGTCAAAGACTTAGGGATCCAATGCGTAGATTAACTTTACTGAACACCATACTATATGACTCATCCTCAGCTTAGCACGTGAAATAAAAAGCAGACAAGTCTATTATCTGGGCAGTAGGAAGTTACTATTAGTAATAACAGATCAATAGTTTCAAATAATTTCTTTTCTTTTCTTTTCTTTTTTTTTTTGGATAGAATCTTGCTCTGTCACCCAGGCTGGAATGCAGTGGCACGACCTTGGCTCCCTGCAACCTCCACCTCCCTGATTTAAGCGATTCTCCTGCCTCAGCCTCCCACGCAGCTGGGATTACAAGTACCCACCACCATGCCCAGCTAATTTTTGTATTTTTATTAGAGATGGGGTTTCACCATGTTGGCCAGGCTGATCTTGAACTCCTGACCTCAGGTGAATCATCCTCCTCAGCGTCCCAAAGTGCTGAGATTATAGGTGTGAGCCACTAGGCTGCATATTCCATAGTTTCTCTGTAACTATGAACCTCAGAGTAGTATAGTACAGACACAATGAGCAACAGTGAAGTCTGTTTTCCTAGGAATAAACCAAAATTAGATTCTTAGGATTGGGGGACATTCTCACAGTAATCTGGGAGCTGGTTGCAATAAAGTCATCCTCAGCACTCCCCTAAGTTCAGTGCCATTCACAATTCACTGAGTGCCACGTCAGGGCAAATGGTGAGCTATGTTTTATGACTGATTTGGTTTGGCTGTGTACCCACCCAAATCTTATCTTAAATTGTTCCTTCCATAATTCCCATGTGTTGTGGGAGGGGCCTGGTAGGATATAATTGAATCATGGGGTGGTCTTCTCCATACTGTTCTCATAGTAGTGATGAAAGTCTCACAAGATCTGATGGTTTTACAAAGGGCTTCCCTTTTTTCTTGGCTCTCATTCTCTCTTGCCTGCCACCATGTAAGATATGCCTTTCACCTTCCACCATGATTGTGAGGCCTCCCCATTCACATGGAACCATGAGTCCATTAAACTTCTTTTCCTTTGCAATTATGCAATCTCAGGTATGCCTTCATCAGCAGCATGAAAATGGACTAATACAATGACAGACAAAAATCAGGGCAAGACTTGGTTGCTGCCCTTCCAGAAACTAAGAGAGAAGCAATCTATTTCAGGAATGGAATTACATTTCCCCTGCATGTCAAATCTCACTGGTTGGTGGTAGCTGTGCTAAGTGCTACAGTGAGAATTATGAAGCTTGGTCTGTCAGTGAGAAAGCACCAGGACTAATTAGCAGTGTCTGCTCAGGTCACAGAATATAAGGTGGCAGCACGTTTTCCAGGTGTTTTCCATCTCCATCTAGTATTTCAGATTGAGGCTTTTCCCAGATAGGAGCAGATTGTTTACCCTAACTACCACTTTCCATCATTGATGTTTCCTGCAGACAAAAATAGGATCCCAAGAAGAGGCCACTGGGTCTCAGGTACTTGGTTGTTTCGTCATTATCCTCCCACTATTACCCCTGGGAAGGAAGCAAGCCTTTGATACTTTTCTTTCTTCTCCCAAAAAGAACACTGGAATCTCACAGAATCTGATCTTCCCCCATGTATGTTTGGTGTGATAATTCCTGAAACAAAAAGCAGGTACAAGGTGACATTACAAAAACAAACTCTCTCAATATCGAAGAGAGGATTTCTTTTTCTTTTTCCTTGAAGTTTTCTCACTTTGGCTCTACTCCCACAGAAGGGGCCTCTGTGACTCTCCCTTTAAAAGTGTGACCTGAGAATGAACAAACATGTCTTTCCTGAGACAGCCTGATATTTTTATAAAGTGCTTTATTAACATCTGAAAGAGAAAAAGGGAATAATTACAGAAATGCAATGGTGAAAAAAATAGTTTGGTTTTTCAAAGCACAGGTCTGTAATCCTAAGCATATCAATAAATCATAACTAAAAATAGCCCCCAAATTCCTCATCCTCAGGTTACTGCCCCCAAGTCCTCTAGCAAGGGCCATTGCCTGTCTCCCTTCCTATTTCTCAAAAGTGACCTTTCTGTCATCCTGACCCTAGGAAGCAGTACAAGAAAAAGTTCCAACCTCTTTTCACAATTCCCACCTCTTGTCTAGGGTCTTCCTCCTCAATTCCAGATCCTAGTCACATAGCCGGTTGCTGAAATGTGTTCATGGCAGTGGTAATTGGCATTACCTGAGAGATAATTGCTCCTACCTTTGCCTGCTTTCACTGAATTCTGTAAAGTCCAATTTGGTTGCGTCATCCCTCCATCTCCCCACCTATACACATGAAGAAATTGTCTTGCAAAAGTCTACCCAGTAGAATTTTATTATAATGTAACTTGTTGACCACGGCTTGGCAAGGGAAGCTCTGACGGAAGAAGAGACTGAGGCTGGTCCAGGCTCAGTGGGAAAGAATGCAACGATCAATTAGCAATCTCTGTCATGAGTGTGGGAAGTCCACTGGCATGATCCACAGATGTATTTAGCAGTCTCAACTCGAATTGCATAATTATCATAACAGCAATCCAGAATTAGCAAATAAGAAACAGGCCATTCTTTCCTGTTGGCTGGGCCAAGAAGCATTCATTTAATCTGTGTGAGAACAAAGTACAACAACCATGGAGGAGAATAACGCCAGTTTTGCAGTCTAATGATTAATCCACTGTTTTAAGTAGCTCTCAGCCTTTCCATCACTGCTAGTCTACTTTCAGCCAAAACATTGGTCATCTTTCAGAAAACTTAGACTTGTTCACATGATATCCATATTCATCCTCTGTGCTACATGGATATGTTGGGAATGCTGTGGTGATCACTTTCTTCAACATAATCAGGCCAGAACTGCTGTCACCAGGCAGCTACCTGAGCCACCTCACTCTCTGAGTAAAATTGAGAACGGCTATTGGGCTTCAAAATCAAATGGAACCTATTACAAGTTTATCTTCTTCTGGCTAAGTTATACATCCAATACAGAAATTAATCATAATTTCATAGATTAAGAAAAAGTGAGGGACTGTGTTTTTGTTCCTGAGAAGGAAAAAAAACTTCTCTTCCTGAGTCCACAAGGTGCGTGGTTTCAAAGGCAGGAATTTCCCAGCGCCATACCTCCATCCACGCTCCCATCCGGGAGTGTAAAGTTCTTTGTCTGACTTTCCCCACCGGGCTAGGTAGAAATTCCAGGTGAGCTCCTTTGTTCAGAAAGCCCAGAGAAACCTCTGGGAGGAGGGGGCTCTAATTGTGGGCCAAGCAGCCAATCCAGTATCAGAGTTAAAGATCAATCACTCCAGAGGAAGTTTGAAAGAACTCCTCTTATTAGACGAGAAAATGAATGGGGCAGGAATAACTCCAGGGTTAAAAACCCCACTGCTCCTTACCTATATGGATTTCTCCCTTGGATCCCCTCCCACGGCAGCTCTCTCTTTCTCTTTCTCTCTCTCTCTCTCTCTCTCTCTCTCTCTCTCTCTCTCTCTCTCTCTCTCTCTCTCTCTCTCTCTGCCTAATAAATCACTTATTTGCTAAACTCTTTGGGTCCACGATATTTATTCGAACGTAAGCTCACCGTGCCTCCAGGGTCCCTTCCTCCATTCTTGGAGTAAGAGAGGTCAAGGACCTGGGCACATGGGATCGGGAGCTAAAAGCATCTTTAGGATGCAGCGCTCCCTCCCCTCCGGCTACAAAAGGACACGTGGTTTCACTCTAGGAACAAATATCCAGGAGTTAAAATGCAATCACTCTCATAATGAGTATAAAATACAAGACAAGGGTCCTATATCTAGTCCACGCTTTTGCTCCTAAATTTGGCTCTAACATTGTGTGAAATAGGACAAAACAATGGCCTTGGCATGCTTATACATCAAAGGCAACCATATCAAAAAGACTGTAGGGGCCAGAAGTGATGGCTCAAGCCTATAATCCCAATACTTCAGGGGGCTGAGGCAGGCAGATCACTTGATCTCAGAGGTTTGAGACAAACCTGAGCAACACAGCAAAACTCTGTCTCTACAAAAAAAATACAAAAATTAATTAGGTGTAATGGCACATACCTGCAGTCCCAGCTACTTGGGAGGCTGAGGCAGGAGGATCACTTTAGCCCAGGAGGTAGAGGTTGTAGTGAGCTGAGATCAATAGGTGACATAGGAAGACTGTGTTATTTAAAAAAACAAAATAGGAAATAAAGAAAAAATTAGCATAGCAATAGAGAGAAAAAGGCAAAACGTTATCTTGCAAATTGTTAAAGCTCTCAGATAACAACAGGTAATATGAAAATAAGAAATCAGGGATGTGTTCTCCAGTATTTCTAGCATATATTGATACATTATTAACACCTTATTAAAATTCTCCTAGGAATTGAAAACTTTTCAGGTTAAGAAATAATGTCCCCATTTAATCTACACTGTAGAAAGTGGCTAGGCACAAAGGAATGAAGGAAGCAAGTGTAAGGTTAGAGAAGTTCACCTCACTATTGTGGCAAATTATTGGCATTGCTGGTGCCTGGGTTTCTGGTGAGACATTATAATTTACAAATAAGGAAAATAAGATTGGAGTTTAGAACCTTAACACCAATAAAAAGAAATCAGAAAAGAGATAGGCAAATTTATCTTAAGGAAATGGAATAATTCATGTAATTAACTCCCTTCATTCAGATTCCATGCTGAACAATCTTTTTATTGTGATTTCATTCCCATGTCATCTGTAGTGAGTTGAGTTGCATCTTCCAAGGAGATATTTGCAAGTTCTCATGCCTGGCACCTGTGGGCATGACCTTATTTGGAAATAGGGTCTTTGCAGATGTAACTAAATTAAAGCTGGGCATGATGGCTCATGCCAGTAATCCCAGCACTTTGGGAGGCCAAGGCAGGGGGATCACCTGAGGTCTGGAGTTTGAGAGCAGTTTGGCCAACATGGCAAAACCCTATCTCTACTTAAAATACAAAAAGTAGCCAGGCATGTTGGTGGGCGCCTGTAATCCCAACTTCTTGGGAGACTCGGGCAGCAGAATCACTTGAACCTGGGAGGCAAAGTTGTAGTGAGCCGAGATCATGCCACTGCACTCCAGCCTGGGCGACAGTGAGACTCAGTCTCAAAAAATAAAAAATTAATTAGTTAATTAATTAATTAAAAATCTCCAGGTGAGATCATCCTTTTATTTAGGATGGGTGCTAATGCCAATGACTGGTATCTTCATAATAGAATGGAGACCAGAGAGACACAGGAAAAAAAGGCCATGTAAAGCTAGAGGCAGAGGCTGGAGTTATGCTGTGATGAACCAAGAAATTTCAAGAGCCACTAGAAGCTGGAATAGAGAAAGAAGGATCTCCCTTGGGGTCTTGGGAGGGAGTGTGATCCTGCCGACACCTTTGGTTTGGAGTTCTGGTCTCCAAAATTGTGAGAGAGAAAAAAATCTATTGTTCTAAGCCACCAATTTTATGGCCATTTATTGTAGCAGCCCTAGAAAACTAATGTACAGTCTGCTTTAAGGAAAAGATTTCCCTGGCTTAAGGACTCAAGCGTCTAGCCCTCAAACAGATAGGTTACCGTTGTAAGTTTTTAAGCTGACATTCTGTTTCTTTACAGCAATTAGTACACTTGGAGTATTAGCAAAACAGGTTAAGTTACACTGTAGTGATAACCCCAAATCAAGGTGTCTTTACATGCTACATGCCCATCAAGGGTTGCTAGTAGATTGTGATTCACACAGTCACTCAAGAACTGAGAGTAGACCATGTTGAAGATGTGCCGTGTGGAACACACAGCGTGCCGGAAGACAGCAGCAAAAGATGGTGTCGAATCCTAACAAGACAAGTAAGTGACGACAAGCTAGGGGAGAGCCATCATTCTGAGGCTAATCACAGACAACCCACTGGCACGACATACCTCTTTCTGCACATAGCCCTAATGGCACGACCTTTTCTGCACACCTTATCTGCACGTAGCTGCTCCAATACTACCCCATGAAACTTCCCTCCAGCCCCTGTCTCTTGGCAGACAGCTTCTTCTCTGCTATGCTGCCCATTGCATCCTTGCAATGTATTTTGTACTTTCTCTGCTAAATCTGCCTTGATTTACTTACAACTGTATTGGTAAATTCTTTGACCATCTGCAATGCCGGGCCCAGCCCCAGTTGCACCCATGCAGAGAGCACATAGAAATTTCACACCAACTCAGCAGGTGCAGCAGCTCACACCTGTAATCCCTGCATTTTGGGAGGCCAAGGTGGGTGGATCACCTGAAGTTGGGAGTTTGAGACCAGCCTGACTGACACGGAAAAACCCCATCTCTACTAAAAATACAAAATTAGTCAGGTGTGGTGGAGCATGTCTGTAATCCCAGCTACTAGGGAGGCCGAGGCAGGAGAATAGCTTGAACTTGGGAGGCAGAGGTTGCAGTGAGCTGAGAATGCACCATTGCACTCTAGCCTGGGCAACAAGAGCGAAATTCTGTCTCGAGAAAAAAAGAAAGAGAAAGAAAGAAAGAAAGAAAGAAAGAAAGAAAGAAAGAAAGAAAGAAAGAAAGAAAGAAAGAAAGAAAGAAAGGAGGGAGGGAGGGAGGGAGGGAGGGAGGGAGGGAGGGAGGGAGGGAGGGAGGGGAGGGGAGGGGAGGGGAGGGGAGGGGAGGGGAGGGGAGGGGAGGAAGGAAAGAAAGAGAGAGAGGAGAAAGAGAAATTTCACATCAATTCTTCTGCTTCTATTCAGAGTCCGCCAACAAGAACTAGTCAGGTGGCCCTGCCTTATTGCAAGAGTAATGGTAAATGCATGGGAGTAAATAAAGTATTTTGCGAACAAGACTTTTGTTACCCACTTATGAATCCACAAGTGTTACAAAAATGACTCTTTTCCCTGTAGACTCAAAAGGGAAGCTACTGAGATTCTAAGTTTGAAGTTTAGTCCTTGAACTGTGGCAAACCTCTTTTATGCTTCTTATAGGTACACCAGGTGACTTTATCTGGGCCACATATCTTCCTACTATGTCAGCACTGTGTGCAAAGAAAACATTTTAAGATTATTTTTAATGTCTACTGTACAAAAATCCTGAAGAATCTCTCTGAGGTCCAACCCAAGTCTAGCATTCTGTGACTTTAATTCCAGACTGACGGCAACTTCTGGCATCATGGTACAAAGGTGCAAGCCATCCCACCCCCACCCTCCTTTCAGATACTATAAACTTCTGAGGCCAGGTGAAGTGGCTTGCACCTATAATCCCAATGCTCTGGGAGGACTAGGTCAGGGGATTGCTTAACTCCAGGAATTCAAGACTAGTCTGGGCAACATAACAAGACACTGTCTCTACAAAAAATGAAAATAAAAAAGTTAGCCAGATGTGGTTTTGTGCACCTGTAGTCCCAGCTACTGGGGAGCTGAGGCAGGATGATTGCTTGAGCCCAGGAGTTTGAGGCTGCAGTGCACCGTGATCCCACCACTGTACTGCAGCCTGGGTGACAGAGCAAAACTCTGTCTCAACAAAAAAAGGATTCCCTAGAATTCTCAGGAGAGTTGGTATCCTGGGACACTGAAATATTTTTTTAGTTGCGGGACCAAGACAAAGACCATAAAAAGAAATTTTTTATAGCAAACTTTTAATACACATTCTCCCTGAAATATCTATAGACCATTGTAACTTACTAAGTGGAGCCATATAGACATTAAAAAAAAATCTTTGATATTCTGAATCATGCAGCACCGAAGGTCATCATTCTTAGCCAAACACTGTATTTGGAGTAGGATCAGCCCTCCCAAAGCAAGAGAAGACTTCACCCTGAGGGACTCAAATCATGGAACTGTTCCAGATATGTTCTCGCCTTCCAAAAATCATTTGGAATCACACCTGTGCTATTTCATCCAGGTCTTAGGAGCTTGAATCCAATCCAAGTTTCCTTCTCACCATTTTCAAACAACAACAGCAAAATCTGGATCCCAATAATTACCACTGAGTATGATTTAGGGGGAAAAAAAAGTAAACAGTCTTCAAATTGCGATCTGCTGCAATTTCCAGCTGAGGTAAACAAGCTTCACAAACACAAACGTTTGCAGAAAATTCTTCCTGTGCTGGTAAAAAATGGTTTTAAATTGATGCAGGTGGTCCTGGTGAAATTCCAGCACAGCATTGGGTATTCCCTTAAGGGCATGCTCCCTTTCTGCTACTTAACTGTTATTTTTGTCTACAAATTAATAGATGCAGTTAACCCAGAGTTGGGATTTAACCAGCGAATGGGGGATTGGAATCTCAGCGATTGCCGCATCCAGGAGGGAAGCTAGGCTGCTCCCAGAAGCCCTGTCAGTTCCTTGTAAGGACGCCTTAAGGTCAGAAATAAAGGTCTTTCCTTCCAAGGAAATTGGCCTGAAGGAAGAGCAAAGGACAGCTCATTTACCCTACAGCAAACTATCCAAAAATGGTGGAACTTATTAGAAGAAATGTCATGTCCTGTCACCAGCCTTGCACACTGTGCTGCTGGCTACCCATTTAAAGCAGAGAATCTAGAGACCTCTACTTTCTATCCTCATTCTATGGCATGATGGGACACCACAATGAACAAGATCCCAAAGGCTGTTGCACAAAGCAGGGGAAACCAGATTCTGCCCCCAAAAGACTGGCTAAAGATGTGACACTTATCTAGATCATTGATTAAAGAAAAACAAGAGGCCAGGCACAGGTCTTAATTTCCCAGCCTCAAAATCTCTCGCAACAGGATTTTCTGAACTTTAATTCTGAGTTTGATAAGGGATAATATGTACATTTATCAGGCTGGGCACGGCAGCTTATGCCTGTAATCCCAGCACTTTGAGTGGCCAAGGCAGCTGGATCACCTGAGGTCAGGAGTTTGAGACCAGCCTGGCCAACATGGTAAAACCATGTCTCTACTAAAAATATAAAAATTAGCCAGGCGTGGTGGTAAGTACCTGTAATCCCAGCTAGTTGGGAGGCTGAAGCAAGAGAATTACTTGACCCAGGAGGCGGAGGTTGCAGTGAGATGGCACCATTGCCCTCCAGCCTGAGTGACAGAGCAAGACTTCGTCTCAAACATGAGAGAGAGAAACAAGAGTGCTGCACGTGTCCATGGGTAACTTTCTCATGGTTAGTTTAGACTTCAAAACGAAGCTGTTAATACCAAAGGTTCTGAACAGACCTGCTTTCTCAAAAATTCTTAGTCCATATTGTGTGAATGAAGATGAATGTGATGCTTTGTCTTAACAGACTCTGTTGAGCATTCGATAAATCCAAATGATAGCCTAAATTTTAATGATCCAGATTAATCTATCAGTAAATGATTACCTACTACCTATTGTAATAGATTAGCCAGCATCCTTCACTCTTTTATAGAAAAAACATCCCAAGTTTGTTCAGTGAAATATTCCTTCCTTCAGTCTCATTTGACAAGTTTACAACAGTGGTTCCCAACCTTTTTGGCACCAGGGACCAGTTTCATGAAAGACAATTGTTTCATGAAAGACAATTTTTCCATGGACCCGGGCAGTGGGGGTGGTTTGGGGCTGATTTGCGTGCATTACATTTACTGTGCACTTTATTTCAATTATTATTACATTGTAATATACAATGAAATAATTATACAACTCACCATAATGTGGAATCAGTGGGAGCCCTGCACTTGTTTTCCTGCAACTACATGGTCCCATCTGGGAGTGATGAGAGACCATGACAGATCATCAGGCATTAGATTTTCATAAGGAGCACACCACCTAGATCCCTGGCATGCACCACTCACAATAGGGCTCATGCTTCTATGCAAACCTAATGCTGCTACTGATCTGACAGGAGGCGGAGCTCAGGCTGTAATGTAAGTGATGTAGAGCAGCTGTAAATACAGATGAAGCTTTGCTTACCACCCACCGCTCACCTTCTGCTGTGCAGCCAAGTTCCTACCAGGCCATGGACTGGTACTGGTCCATGGCCCTGGGCATTGGGTACCATGGCCCTGGGCCCTGTTTAGGTAATATTAACCCCATACCTGGCCTGGCTAATGAGAACATTACATCCCTTCAGCCGCCAGGATGGGCCAACACAAGTGATCCAACTAAAATCAATGACTTTTGCTGGGAATACAGTGGAAGAGAGAGAGACAGAGAGTAAAACAGAGATAGGTTGTTTTGTCTTCTCACTTTCTTGTTATCCAGAAGCCTGGATTAGTCAAGCCATGTTGCCACCCAGAGGGAGAGGCCTGAACTGAGTGACCATAGCGAAAAACCAAGAGAAGTGGAACTCAAGGATGGAGAGAAACCGGGACATGACAATCACTGGTGACATCATTTGAGCTCAAATCCAGCCATGTCTAAAGGTGAAGTCCCCAAAACTTTTCCGTTAAGTCAATAAAATTCCTTTTTTTGAAGTTGTTTAAACATATTCAGATAGAAGGTTTTTGTTACTCCTTATTGAATTAGTAAAACTTTGCATAAGTATGTATTTAACACTGTAAAGTAATTTAAAAATACAAAACACATAGATTCTTCCAACAAGAAATTTGCATGCTAGTTAATAGAACACATATTATGGTACACAGGAGTAGACACTCATTGTTATGCTTTAAACAACCTGCCACTCTGATAAGTGTTCAGAAAAATAGAGCCTGACAAGTTATTATAGTTCCGTGGGGAAAGGAAGTGGGTTTACCCAAGGTCCTGCTTTTAATTCTGGCTACTGAGTACAAAAAGGACCCATTACAATGATGATTTGAGAGTCTTGTTAGAGCAGATGTAGAGACCTTGAAACCTCCACCCACCACCATCATTTCTTGCTTTATTGTTCAGACTGCCTGAAGCTTTAGATTCTGAATTCTAAGTTCTTCAGGGTAAAGACTTGACATTGGAATCTCAGCTACACAAAGCACAAAGAATGTCAAAGATGCTATGAATTATACACAATAGCAGTGATGAGAGAAAAAGAGTTACAAAGAAATTGAGCTCCTCTACGCTTTATGAAAATAATACTTCACATTGAAACCAGAAAATCTGGGAAACAGTTTGTACTACATAGAAGTGAAAAATTGGGAAGTTAAGATATAGGTTTTTCAAATGTCAGGATTAACTTAGGAATAGAAATTGGAAACTTATGATCTGGATTATTCTCCCTCAGTGAAATAATGTCTTGTGCTTATTTTTGTAAACTATATAGAAATGAATCTTAAGGTTAAAAGCCCAATCCTTTCATGGAGCCGTTTCTTCACTTGGTGATCTATGAATTTAGAAAATTGGTATATAAACTAATATATTAAGATGAAAACTATAAAACATTTTGAAAGTATTCACAGTTTTGATGGATTTCAGAAAAAAATATAAAATTACAAGGTTTTACAGACATAGGAAATGGCACAAGCAAAAACAGAGAATCCTAAGCAATATTTACAAATGATAAACTAATGTGAGTTATAGACCAAAACTAATTGACACTGGCAACCTCTGAAGCTTTTCCTATTTTCTCTTCCATCCTCCCCACAAAAAAGAGATTAAAAATGCCCCATAATATAGATATCCAAAGGGTAATTACATGTATTCTATAAAATGTCCAAGCTACCACTAGCTCTTTGTGACATCCAAAAAATCCAGAAGGAAAAATTGATCATCAGACTTTTTAAAAATAACAGCTTTATTCAGATGTAATTCAGATGCATCTAAAGTTTACCCTTTTAGAGTTCACAACTCATTTGTTTATCATATAGTCACAAACTTCTGAAACTGCTTCAGGAAAGTCTAAAAAGATTAGTTGTTTGTCCAATTCATTTAGGTTATCTATTTTGTTGTCATGCAATTGTTCATAGTATTTCATTATAAACCTTTTTCTGTAAATCAGTGTTGATTTCCTATTACTGTCCCTAATTCAGATAAGTTGAATCTTTTCTCTTTTTTCTTGGCCAGTCTAAAGTGTGTCAATTTAATTGATCTTTACAAATCACCAATCTTTTGTTTCAGTGATTGTCTCTATTGTTTTTTCATTCTGTCTTAATTTCTGCCCTGGTCTTTATTATTTCCTTCCTTCTGTTTTCTTTGGATTCAGTTTGCTTTTTTTATAGTTGCTTAAGTTAGAAAGTTAGGATATTGATTTGAAATCTTCATTTTTAATATAGGTAGTTAAAGTCATAAATTATCTTATAAGCACTGTTTAAGTTGCATCCCATAAGTTTTGGTATGTGTGTTTTTTGTTTTCATTCATTTCAAATTATTTTATAATTCTCCTTGTGATTTATTCTTTGACCCATTAGTTATTTAGGAGTGTTTTGTTTAATTCTCATATATATGTAAACCCCCCAAATTTCCTTCTATTATTGATTTCATTTTGGTCCGTGAACATACTTTATATGATTTTAATCCTTTAAAATTTGTTGAGGCTTATTTTGTGGCCTAACATTTAGTCTGTTCTTGAGATAGTTCCATGTGCACTTGAGACAAATATGCAAGTTGCTGTTATTGAGCGTGCTGCTCTATAAATGTCTGCCGAGTCTAACTGTAGTCTTGTTGAAGTCTTTCATTTTCTTACTGATCTTAAGCCTGGTTGTTCTATCCATTATTAAGAATGGATTATAAAATCCTCCAAATATTATTGTTACATTATCTATTCCTCCCTTTAATCCTATTAATTTTTGCTTCATGTATTTTGGGTGCTCTGTTGTTAGGTGCATATATGTTTATAATTAGTACATCTTCCTGATGAATTACCCTTTTATTATTATAAAATGTCTTTCTTTATCTCTAGTAACAATTTTTGTTTTAAAGTCCATTTTGTCTGATAATGTAGCCACTCTAGCACTCTTTTAAGGATTGTATGCATGGTATATATTTTTCATCCTTTTACTTTCAACCTATTTGTGTCTTTTATCCTAAAGTATGTCTCTTATAGACAGCATATCTGTGGATCACAGTGGTTTTGTCCAGTCTACCAATGTCTGCCTTTAATTGGAGAGTTTACTTCATTTACATTTAATTAATTACTGATAATATAGGATTTATGTCTGCTATTTGCTGAGGCAGGGGAGTTCTGTGTATTTTATGTCTGTTTTTATTCCTCTATTCCTCTAGTACTCTCTTTTTTGTGTTAAATAGATATTTTCTTGTATATTACTTTAATTCACCTGTTGTTCCTTTTACTATATCTTAGAAGTTATTTTCTTAGTAGTTTTCATGAGAAATACAATTAACATCTTAAAACAATCTAATCACATTAATACCAATTAAACTTTAATAGTGTAGAAAAACTTTGCTTCAATACAGTCTGATTTCCTTCACCCTCCTCTGTAGGACAGGTCTGCTGGTAATACATTCTCTCAGTTTTTTGCTTTTATTTTCTAGATATACCTTAACACCCCTTTTATTTGTGAAAGACAGTTTTGCTTGTTATAGAATTATTGATTGACAGCTATTTTTCTTTCAGTAGTTTAAATATGTCGTTCCACTGCCTTCTGATCTCCACTGTTGTTAATCTTACTGAGGATCCCTTGAACATGACAAGTCACTTCTGTCTTGATATTTGCAAGATTCTTTGTCTTTTTTTTTGAGACAGAGGACAGAGTCTCACTCTGTCACCCAGGCTGGAGTACCATGACATGGTCTCGGCTCACTGCAACCTCCACTTCCTGAATTCAAGTGATTCTCATGTCTCAACTTCTTGTGTAGCTGGGACTACAGGCATGCACCACCATGCCCAGATAATTTTTTTGTATTTTTAATAGAGACAGGGTTTCACCATATTGACCAGGCTGGTCTTGAGCTCCCAGTATCAAGTGATCCATCTGCCTCAGCTTCCCAAAATGCTGGGATTGCAGGCGTGAGCCACTGTCTCCAGGCTCCTTGTCTTTGCCTTTAGACAGTTTGACTATCATGTGTTTGTTGTAGATCTCTTTGGGTTTATGCTCTTGAAGTTCAATGAACTTCTTGAATGTATATATTAAATTTTTATAAGATTTGGAAAGTTTTAGTCATTACTTCTTCAAACACTCTTTCTTCCCCTTTCTCTCTCTCCCCTCTCCTTCTAGACCTCCTACTATGCTAGCATTAATATATTTGATGATGCCTCTCAGGTATCTGAGGCTCTATTCATCTTTTTTTCTTATCATTTCTCAGACTGAATAGTCTAAATTTATTTGTCTTCAAGTTCATTTCTCCTTTCCTTGTTCGGTTCAGGTCTAGTACTTCTAATAACTTTTTCTTTTCAATTATTGTTCTCAACTCCAGAATTTCTCTTTGCTTCCTTTTTGGAATTTCTATCACATTACTGATATTCCCTATTTTATGAAGTATCATTCTCTACTTTCCTTTGGTTCTTTAGACACCAGTAGCAGCAGAGGGCAGACAAATGCCTAGGCAGATGGGGCAGGTCCCTGGTGAAACCTTACCCTCAAGTCAAAAAACAGTCTGAAGGCTGAAAGACTGGATTAGTGGTCCTGAATCAAACCCAGGACCCAGAGTGAGAACTTCTGTTTCTGTTTGCCTGCCCTTTTGTGATTGATTCTTTCTGAATAATCCCTTTTAACTAATTGAATGTTGCCTTTTCTAATGTTACCTTTTCCAATTCTTTCTGAATAATGCCTTTTAACTAACTGAATGCTTCCTTTTCCAATGCCACCTATAGCCTGCCCCTCCCCTATTTTGAGCCCATAAAAGCCCAAGACTCAGTCACATTGGGGGACTTTCCTGCATTTGGGTGGGTGGACCATCTCCATGTTCCCTCTCCCCTGAAAGCTGTTTTGCCACTGAGACCCCTCATCTTGCTCACTCTTTGATTGTCAATGTATCCTCATTCTTCTTGGACACTAGACAAGAACTCAGGAACTAGTGCACAAACCAGTCTCAGCCTAGGTAGGCTGATTGGGCGGGGCACCCCCCTGTAGCAGGTAGCATGCCCTAAGCAAGACCTCTGGCGTTGCTGGGTGGAGGTCCCTGACTAGCAAAGGGATTGAGAAATATCCTGCATCGCTGTCAATCAATAAGAAAGGTTTTGTTACAATCGTATAATGAAAATAAAATAGCAATGACTTAACCTTCAAATTGTATATCTTATTCCATATCTAGAAGTAGCTTGAGGGAAGATCTATGGCCATCACACAGAGATCCAGGCTGATGGAGGCTTCATTTCTACAGGTGATTTCAACATCAACACTATGTGGTAAAGTGAATCTCCCACTGGCTCTTTTTTTTTTCCATAATGTGAAATCCAGTTTATTAAGAAGGTAAAAGAATAAAGAATGGCTACAACATAGGCAGAGCAGACCCCACTGCTTTCTAAAGAGCTTGGATTTCATTGGCCCAAACAAATCACTTGACCATACCTAACTCTGAATGGATCAGAGGTATGTAATTCTATCATATGACAGGAATAATAGAGAGGACAGTTTATGAACAGTTAAAATGTCTATGACTGTGAGTCTTATCATTTTATTCTTTATCATTTTTGATTTAACAAGGACAATTTAGTGTTAAGTATAGATGTCATTTTTCAGAAGTTAACAAGTAAACACAGAGACAAACTGCCTAGTAATATATTCAATTTTGGTCACCACTCAGTTTATTTCCCTAAAGAAATCTGGGAAAATAAATTCCTCTAGCAGAATTCTTGATTCCCCTGTTTGAGTTGGCAATGATGATAACTCTGGGGATATTGTGCCCCATGATATCATTTAGTGGGTTGGGGGAGGAGGCAGAGTTTCAGTGTAATTCTTAATATCTATTACTTCATTCAACAGATAGTGATTGCTGGCACATGCTAGTCTATTTCACCCATTTAAAAAGCAGCCCATGGCAGTCTATTATTTGGCAGATTCAGTTCTACAAACATGCATTAGCATCTGCAATGTACGAGAAACAAGCAATGCCAAGATGAATTCAATCCAACTCTACCCTGAGAAAAGTACACAAACCAAAGGAAGGTAGTGGTCACTGGTTAACAGACTACAATACAAGGGTAGTGCTCGATAGTCAAGAACACTCTCTCAGTAAAACTGGCCTTCCAGACCCGTGGAAAGCCTCAGAGTGTCTGTCCTCCCACTCCTACCAAAACTACAGTAGAGAAAACAGGTAACTGGGTAGGATAAAATAATGGCCCCACTTCTAGGTCATTGATTCTCAAATTTTCATACATAACAGAATTACCTAGAAAAACTGGTATCAGTGTAGAGTCTCAGGGCCCATCTCAAATGTTCAGATTCAGTTGATACAGTCTTTGCTGTCAGACCCATAGGTGACAGTCATGGATTTTATTGTGTCTTCCGAAAACTTCATATGCTAAAGTTCTAACCTTCTATGTTTCCATATGTGATCTTATTTGGACATGAGATTGCTGCAAATATAATTAGCTAAGATGAGTTGAGATTAGGGGTGGGCCCCTGTACAATATGACTGTTACCCTATATATTACTCTGCTTGGGCCACCATAACAAAATACCACAGACTGAGTAGCTCAAAGAACAGAAGAGTGTTTCCTCACTGTCTTGATGCTGATGGTCCAAGATCAAGGTTAATTTACCATCAGCAGGCCTATATTCCTCTGAAGCTTCTTTCAGTGGAGTTTCCTTCTCACTGAGTCCTCACATGGCCACCTCTCCATGTGCCTACATCCCTGGTGTCTTTCCTTCTGTGTCTCCAAGTTTCCTCACCATATAAGGATACCCACCAGAGTGGACTAGGGCCCATCCTAACCTCATTTTAACCTAATCACCTCTTTAAAGGCCTTACCTCCAAATATAGTCACATTCTAAGGTACCACGGTTAGAGTTTCAACACAGATTGGGCAGAAAAAGGGCAAACATAATACAGCCTATACACCTCATAAAAAGGGAAAATTTAGACACAGACGCACACAGGGAGAATGCCATGTGACGAGGAAGGCAGAGATCTGGTGACATAGCCAAAGCCAAGGACAGCAAAGCCTGCCAGCAATCCATCAGAAGCTGGGGTAGCAGCCTGAAACAGATTTGCCCTCATGCCCTCGGAGGGAGTCAACCCTTCCGACTCCTGGATCTCAGACCTCTAGTTTCAGAATGGTGAGACAATCATTTGTTTTTAGGCCACTGTTTGTGGTCCTTTGTCACGGCAGCCCTAGCCAACTGATACACTCTCCCTTCCCGCCACAGTGAATGACACCAGATGGCCTGATTAATAATCCTGAATTTCTTTGCCTGAGAGCTTTCCCTGGCTGCCAGTTTGCTTTGCCCACCTGTGTATCAGAGCAGACAGGCTGGGGTATCAGTGTTCCACAAGCCACCTTCAACTAAGAAGTGATGGACGTTTGTGTGTAAACACCCCAGATCACTGCTCCACAGGAGTCATAAATGTCAGAGGCACAGAGTTTCTCTAGGGTATTAACCTTCAGTTGCCCCAGTCATAGGGGGCTTGATAACATACCTAAAATCAGCTGACTCATCTTCTCTGTCCTCTTTCCCACTCCCCTGCTGCTGTTTCCTTCACTGCCCCTACTTTATTCAATGCTTGCCTCAGGCTCTGTTCCTAGGGGTTGTAAATTAAGATATCATTCTGATCTGGGGCCTTGAGATTTGCATTTTAACAAGCCCCCCCTGTCACTGGAATGCAGGTAGTTTGTGGATCACAGCTGGAGGCATACCGTTTCAGGAATCAAATTTCTATACCTGAGACCAGTGAGAGAAACCCAAGTCTACATAATTAGCTCCTATTGGTTCCTATTTGGCACAACCATTTTGCTGAATTGAGTTTTTATGTGACATCTCTGATCATTATAAGTGAAACAGCAATTAAAACAAGTTCTAAATTCATCATAAAACTCTAGAAACAATTTATACATTCATTATAAAACTCACCATAGATATAAAATTCCTCCCAAGATTTTTTTTTTCCTCCAAGAATTTTACACCAGGAAAAATTAAATTCCCTCTAAGGACCCAAAATGCTTCTCTGTAATAATGAGAGATATGGATTTGATCTTTTTCCCTTTTTGGCCTGGTGACTAGGAAGCTCTAAGGTAAATCAGATGCTCAGTGAGTGTAATTATGGAGCCCACATTCATATTTGCTTCTCATCTCTTTCACGTCTTACATTTCAATTCTACCTTTATTTCCTTTCTGAAAGAATCAAGGGAAAGAAAATGAAGCAAACATTAGCTTGTGAATGAAGAATAAGAAATTTTCCAAGGTTACTAAGGCATCAGGCCAAACAGCTTTTCCTCTACGTTTTCGATGATGGCCTGTCTTCCAAGGAAGTTTTATGTGGAGCACTTCACTGGCAAAGAATACCTAGGTGAAAGGGACTCTGAGTCAAAATCAGTAATGGCATTTGACCTGGGCCAGTACCGCAGTTACACCTAGTTGGCCTCTAAATCTAAATAAGTTCTATGCTAAAAAAAAAAATATGTCCAGGAAAAAACAAGATTGACTCAGTCAATGGGAACCCAAAGGGAAACTTTACCACTGCTGCAGAATTGTCGGTTGGGAAAGAAAGTACCCTGCACGTTTCCTCTTGGGAAATCCCTGTTGAGAAGACAACAGTTCTGTTTTCCTTTCAATTCAACTCCAGAGTGGCCCACTTCAAACTGCAGCTTTCCCTACTGAGTCACACTCCCCAAACCCAAATTCGAAGAAACCTTAGAGGTGTTACTGTGCAGAGAACATGCTCAGTGGTACCCTAAAAGTGACAGCTTCTCTGCATAAAGAGAGACACAGAGAAAAGACACAGGGACTGATACTCAAATAGAGACAGAGTATGCAAAGCATAGACTCATCTTCTCTAGCAGTTGTCTTTGCAGAAAGTTCAGCATATTGCAGGCACTCAACATTTTGAGTTTGAGACATAATTTATTATTTATTATTATTATTATTTTGAGATGGAGTCTCACTCTGTCACCCAGGCTGGAGTGCAATGGCACAATCTCGGCTCACTGCAACCTCTGCCTGCCAGGTTCAAGTGATTCTCCTGCCTCAGCCTCCCGAGTAGCTGAGATTACAGTCCCCCACCACCATGCCCAGCTAATTTTTGTATTTTTAGTAGAGACAGGTTTCCACCAGGTTGGCCAGGTTGGTCTCGAACTCCTGATCTCAGATGATACACCCGCCTCGGCCTCACAAAGTGCTGGGATTACAGGTGTGAGCCACCGTGCCTCATCTATTATTTAATTTTTTAAATGACATCCTCACAAGACAGGTAAGAGAGAAGACCATTTTTATCTCCGAGGTGGGCAAAAAGAACAGAGAAAGATTGTGACTCATTTGAAGTCACAAATGGCAAATGATTTAGGACTATTTATTCCCAATCATTCCCTCCTGGGTTGGACAGGTTCTCAGTTGATATCATCACCACCCACACAATCTCTTTGGCTGAAACTCTGAGTCAAGCATAGCCCCTCCCGCTCCTTCCCCTCCTATATGAGCTGCCACCAATTGCTTCTGTCTACCCCAGAGTATGAGCCCTCCTCTATTCTCTTGGCCCTGACCTTGCTTCCTCCTTGTCAGTCATCAGGACATTCAGCTAGTCAGGTGGTTTCCAATCCCTTCCATTTTGAGACCACATTTGCCATAATCTGAACTAAGGGACAAAGCAATTGTATTAAAGGAAGGAGAGTGTTCCTTGCTCCAAAGGAACTTACAGTTGCGAGGGGAAGATGGACAGAAAACTCCAGTATGAAAGTACTATCATGGGGCCATGGGGCCACAGGGCACAGACATGCATTAATTCATTCATTGAACAAATACTTACACAAGCATTGAACAAACTCTGTGCCAGACACCAGGCGAGGTGCTGGAGATCATCTGTGAGCAAGACCATCAAAGACCCTCTATCCATGGAGCTTGTACTTTCATGGAGGAGACAGACAGAAATATTGCATTGATGATAGATGATGAGATAAATGATAGATGAATATAGAGAGAGTAATATAAATTATTGTAAATAAAAATAAAGCCAGAGGGGTATCAGTGTAGGTTCTAACATAAACGGTGTCATTGAAGAAAGCCTCTCTGGAGACCGGATGGGAGCTGAGACTGAAGAAGTGAGGCAGTACACCCAATACCTCCACAAAAGCTTCCAGGCAGAGTGAAGGGTAAGTACACAACCTGTGCAACAGGAATGTGCATTTCCCTCCAGCCAGAGCCAGAGCCCAGGAAAGCCTCATGGAGAAGACAAATGCAGGCTGACTTAAAGAATAAATGAAGCTGGTTGCTGTGGCTCATGCCTGTAATCCTAGCACTTTGAGAGGCCAAGATGGGTGGATTGCCTGAGCTCAGGAGTTCAAGACTAGTCTGGGCAACACGGCAAAAACCCCTCTCTACTGAAAATACAAAAAAATTAGCTGGACATGGTGGTGCATGTCTGTAATCCCAGCTGCTCGGGAGGCTGAGGCACAAGAAACACTTGAACCCCGAGAGGCGGAGGTTGCAGTGAGCCGAGATTGAGCCATTGCACTACAGCTTAGGAAGACACAGCCAGACTCCGCCAAAAATAAAAAAGAGTTGCCTCCAGATGGAGCAGGACAAGGAGTGTCTAGCCGAGGGCAGACACAGGCAAGCACAAAGCCAAGAAAAGGAGTGCTTTCTTTTGGGAGCTCCACGTAGTTCGAAATATCTAGCCACCAAACAGCTTTGATCTGTGCCAGCAGCTTCCTACCCCATGAACTCTCCAGGCTTTTTGCCTCATCTTTGTTGAATTTGAGCCGTCTTTTTACGCAAGCATTTCACTAAGGGAAGCTCTTTGAGATAAGAAGCTCCTATTAAAAGCTCGTCCACTCAGGCACCGCAGTGAAGGCTTTGGCGCATTTCCACACGCTGGACTGACCTGAGGGTCCTGATGAGAAGAAAGTGGGTGGGAAGACCACAACCCTGGCCCACAGGTTCCCAGGGAGGTCCCCTGCAGCTTTCAGGGGTCTGGCTCTCCTTTCTGAGCATTAGCTCAGGATATGGTCTTGGATATCACTTTGCTTCACTGACTTTTTTTGCAGCACTAAGCACTGCTTCTGTTTCTCAGTCTGTTACACAGGGACCAAAAGTCTATGCCTTCCCCTTGCTTCTCTGAGCCCTGTAAGATGAATTACGCGTAGCCTATAAAGCCTGGTAAACTCCTCCAAGCACGGCTTTATGCAAATATGAGATTGAGCCTTCAGCAGCAGGCAGAAGGCCAGTTTTCATTTCTACATCAGCTCTCTTTATTTTTTTTTATTTTATTTTATTTTTTTTTGCTGTAAAAGCAAATCCATCACTCTAGAATTCACAACTGGAGGAGGAAAAAATTCCCAGTTTTACTTCCATATAATCCAGAAGCATATGGCTCACAGATCTATCACAGAGGAAGCCAGAAGAGGCCAGATGAAGCGTCACCAGGCAGAAGGAACACAGCAGGGGCCAGCACTAGGAGAAACAGCATTAAAAGAAAGAAGTAATGGCTGGGTCTCGTGGCTCATGCCTGTAATCCCAACACTTTGGGAGGGCAAGGCGGGTGGATCACCTGAGGTCAGGAGTTCGAGATCAGCCTGGCCAATATGGTAAAACCCTGTCTCTACTAAAAATACAAAAAATTAGCCAGGCATGGTGGCAAGTGCCTGTACTTCCAGCTACTCAGGAGGCTGAGGCAGGACAATCTCTTGAACTTGGGAGGCAGAGGTTGCAGTGAGTCGAGATGGTGCCATTGCACTCCCTCCTAGACAACAAGAGCAAAACTTGGTCTCAAAAAAATAAAAGTAATTAGGCCAGGTTGCAAGAGGAGAAGGGAAAGAAAG
Organism: Callithrix jacchus; assembly: GCF_049354715.1. Lineage (NCBI taxonomy): Eukaryota > Metazoa > Chordata > Mammalia > Primates > Cebidae > Callithrix > Callithrix jacchus. The sequence continues at coordinate 166,746,287 of NC_133504.1, forward strand.
TAGGACACACAGCAGTTAGACAACCACCCCTACCAGGCTCTTATCCCCAGGATCAGGAGACTTAGAGGAAGCACCAGGAAAAAAACCAGCAGCTCATTGCCTCATCTCATAAACAACTTCTGTGTGACCCCCTGCAATCCATGAAACCACTCAAGTCTCAGTCATCTTGCTGAAAACTTGGGTGTCATCTATGGGTCACCATGTCTTCTCACAATCTAGGTAAGGAAGCTTATGAGGCACAAAGTAGGGCTTTAAAGATAACCCTGAAATACAAGTTAGCCAGGGGTGGTGTGGATGCCTGTAATCCCAGCTACTTGGGAAGCTGAGGCAGGAGAATCGGTTGAACCTGGGAGGCGGAGATTGCAGTGAGCCGAGGTCAGGCCATTGCACTCCAGCCTGGGTGACAGAGCGAGACCTTGTCTCAAGAACTAAAAATAAATAAAAATAATAATAATAAATAAAAAGTTAAAGACAACCCTTAACTGGCAAACAGGACTATTCTACACATGAAGTAGCCAGAGTCAGACTACACCTGTCCCCTGGGATGAGTTCTCCTACCAAGAGATGAGACTCCTGTGTCTCCAGTCGCCTCATATGTTTCAGACCCACCCTTGACTCCCGCCTCCTTGTTTACACCTGCCCTGTGGGAGCCTTGACTTCTCAAGTTGTGGGAGCCAAGAACTGAGACCCATCCATACATGTCTGGCACTGACCTCTATATTCAGGCTCATCATGTCTCTTGCGGGGGGAGGCATGCCAAATTCTGCCTCTCCAGTAACTACTGAGTCTTTTTTTTCTGTTTTTATACTTTAAGTTCTGGGGTACGTGTGCAAAATGTGCAGGTTTGTTACATAGGTATATACGTGGCATGGTGGCTTGCTGCCTCCATCACCCTGCCATCTACATTAGGTATTTCTCCTAATGCTCTCCTTCCCCTAGTCCCCCACCCCCCAACAGGCCCTGGTATGTGATGTTCCCCTCCCTGTGTCCATGTGTTCTCGTTGTTCAACTCCCACTTATGAGTGAGAACATGTGGTGTTTGGTTTTCTGTTCCTCTGTTAGCTTGCTGAGAATGATGGTTTCCAGCTTTATTTATGTCCCTGCAAAGGACATAAACTCATCCATTTTTATGGATGTGTGGTAGTCCATGGTGTATATTTGCCACAGTTTCTTTCTTACCTTTTTTTTTGGTAATTATTCACATACATATTTTGTTGCATGTTTTTAATTATGCTGCATTTACTCATATCTATAAATCATATATAGTATTATTTCTAATGCTTTAAAATTTATATAAACATTTTATTTTATTCATCTTCTATTTGTACATTTTATCACAAATTTACGTTTTTGAGATTTTCCTGTACTATGTACAACTGCAGCTAGTTCATATTACTGTTGCATCATATTTTAAGTTATTAATGCAATAATTTGTCCATTGTCATACTTTTAGGCATTTTGGGTGACTCCATGTTTCCCTGTTTTTTATGGTACTTTAAGTTCTGGGGTACATGTGCAGATCTTGCAGGACTGTTGCATAGGCACACCCATGCCATGGTGGTTTGCCATTCCAACCCCCGTCACCTACATCAGGGATTTCTCCCAGGGTCACCTCTCCCCAACCTTCCTTCCCCCACTGTCCCTCACCTAGACCCCAGCCAACCCCAGTGTGTGATGTTCCCCTCCCTGTGTCCATGTGTTCTCATTGTTCAACACTCACCTATGAGTAAGAACATGCAGTGTTTGGTTTTCCGTTCTTGTGTGAGTTTGCTGAGAATGATGGTTTCTAGATTCATCCATTCCCCTACAAAGTACACAAACTCATTGTTTTTTATGATTGCATAGTATCCCATGGTGCATATGTGCCACAGTTTCTTTGTCCAGTCTATCATTGATGGGCATTTGGGTTGGTTCCAGGACTTTGCTATGGTACACAGTGCCTCAATGAACATAAGTGTGCATGTGTCTTTATAATAGAATCTTTATAATCCTTTGGGTGTATACCCAGCAATGGGATTGCTGGGTCAAATGGAATTTCTATTTCTAGATCCTTAGGGAATTGCCATGCTGTCTTCCACAATGGTTGAACTAATTTACTCTCCCACCAATAGTGTAAAAGTGTTCCTATTTCTCCACATCCTCTCCAGCATCTGTTGTCTCCAGTTTTTTTAATGATGGCCATTCTAACTGGCGTTAGATGGTATTTCAATGTGGTTTTGATTTGCATTTCTTTAATGACTAGTGATGATGAGCTATTTTTCATATGTTGGCCTCATAAATGTCTTCTTTTGAAAAGTGTCTGTTCATATACTTCTCCCACTTTTGAATGAGTTCGTTTGTTTTTCTCTTGGTTCTAGATATTAGCCCTTTGTCAGATGGATAGGTTTCAAAATTTTTTTCCCATTCTGTTGATTGCCAGTTCACTGTAATGATTGGTTCTTTTGCTGTACAGAAGTTGTGGAGTTTAATTAGATCCCATTTGTCTATCTTGGCTTTTGTTGCCATTGACACATTTTCTTTATCTAATTTGTCACTGATGCGCATTTGGGTTGGTTTCAAGTCTTTGCTATTATGAACAGTGCCACAGTAAACATACATGTGCATGTGTCTTTATAATAGAATGATTTTTACTCCTTTGGGTATATACCCAGTAATGGGATTACTGGTTCAAATGGTATTTCTAGTTCTAGATCCTTGAGGAATTGCCACACTGTCTTCCACAATGGTTAAACTAATTTACACTTCCATCAACAGTGTGTAAAAGCATTCCTAATTCTCCATATCCCCTCCAGCATCTGTTGTCTCCTGATTTTTTTAATGATCGCCATTCTAACTGGTGTGAGATGGTATCTCATTGTGGTTTTGATTTGTATTTATCTAATGACCTGTGATAATGAGCTATTTTTCATATGTTTGTTGACTGCATAAATGTCTCCTTTTGAAAAGTGTCTGTTCATATCCTTTGCCCACTTTCTGATTGGGTTGTTTTTTTCTTGTAAATTTGTTTAAATTCTTCTACTTACTCTCATGCATTTAACAAATAGGTACACCACTTTTACCGTGTGTCACACACAATCATGAACACTAGGGCTCAGGTGCACAATCAGGAGAAGATTCCTGCTCTCAGCTTAGCACTGGAGACAGGGGAATCGCCAATAGGAGAGATGTAGTTGATGGGTGTCTGGACCACTTAAAACAGGTGGTCAAAGAAGGCCTCTCAGAAGAGGTGATATGTGAAAGATGAGCGAGAGCCAGCCATGCAGAGATGTGCAAGGAGAGAGATGGGGTGTGAGGGAGGGCAGCCGGCTCAAAGGCCCTGGGGCAGAATCAAACCACATTCAGAAACCAGGGGGAGCTATGTGGCTGAAGCAGAGGGAAAGGGGGGAATTGGTAAGAAATGAAAGCAGAGAAGTTCCTCAGGCACCAGATATTCTAGGGCCCTGTCGGCTACGGTAAGGATTGAGGGTTACGTAAGTGAAATTGGCATTCAAGGTTTAAAACAAAGAAGTGATTTGTTCTAATTTGAGTGTATATTTTGCAATCACTGTGGCTGCTATGTGGAGGGAACAAGAGGGAGAAGAGAGGTCTATAGGGGTAATCACAGGATCCAGATGGGGAGTTGATGGGTGTGGAGAGGGGGCATCCATGGAGATGGTGGTCCTTCCTGCTGTTCACCTGCCTCCACACAGACCCTTCTCACTTCTTGCCCAGACTATGATAGCAGCTTGTGAATTCTTTATCCTTCCTCCCCAATCTCTCCCACATCAAATCAACTCTAGCACCACTACCTGGAAATGCATCCTAAATGACAGCTGTGATGCCACCGCTGGATGTCTGTGGAACCCCAGATTCACCTCCTCCTTATTTGCACATCACCATGACCCAATTTAATGAGAGGCATATGGGAACCTACAGGGTGGCCCCTCCCAGAAAACTATTGCTTTCCTGATATAAACAATAACAGCCTTGGCTGCTACCAGACTTTGGCCCAGTTTTTGCCTGTGGTACATGCATCATGCCCAGAGGTGGCATGGCCACCTGTTAAGGATGGTGGTGCTCAAAGCTAGAAGAGACCTAGTTCTCAAGAGCATCTTGGAGCCTCTGGAACATCCCCTGGATAGCCTGCCTCTGAACTCTTTTTTTAGCTGAGGAAAATGAACCTCTATTTGTGTAAGCCACTGTAGTTGAATTTCTATTAAAAGCAGCTGAACACATTTTCTCAACAAAGCAAGGAGCTCAGGAAATGAATGCACCTACAGCAATAGAATATGTTAGCCCCAAGCATGTGGCTTATAAAACAGAGGGAGAATGAGGTTCTGATGAGAGCTATGTCACTATCATGTAAGGATTTTCAGTAATACAAACTCTTAGTTTCTGTGGGGTAGTTGCTAGAACTGTACGATCTCCATATAGGCAGATGTGCTAATTAATAGAAGAACATTGGGCCACGGTCCAGTGACTCAGCTCCCTAGAGGAGCTTGTTCTGGATGCCCAGGTTCACTCCCCTAAACTCTGTGCATTGTGGGAGCATCCAGAGAGGCCTCAGAATGTGAGCTCCGAAGCAGTCACCTAAAAACATATCACGGCTGGGCACAGTAGCCTAGGAGTTCAAGACCAGCCTGGGCAATCTGGCAAAACCCCATCTCTACTAAAAAAAATTAATAATTAGCCAGGTATGGTGGTGCATGCCTATAGTACCAGCTACTCAGGAGGCTGAGGCAGGAGGATCACTTGAGTCCGGGAAGGTCAAGACTGTAATGAGCCAAGATTGTGCTACTGGGCAACAAAGTGAGATTTGTCTCAAAAAAACAAAAAAGACAAATCACTTCTGTGAATTGCTGGGTGTCAGAAAGCTAGATAGGATCTGGACCAGGGACAGCTCATTATCCTATAATTGTAATAGGTAAACTGTAACCATAATAGGTTCATTGCCTGACACACACAGCAAGTCCGTGCACCAAGACATGGAGTTGCAGCAAAGAGATTTAATCCTAGGGTCGCCAAACCAGGAGACAGGAGGAAACCTCGAGTGTCTCCTTGAGGAGTTTGGGGCCAAAGTTTTTAAGGGTTTTGGAGTAGGCCAAAGTTGGAGATCATTGACTGGTCTGAGAGTGCAGGGGTCAGTCACGGGACAAGGAGGTAAAGAAGCTGTATTTTCATGCTGATTCGGCTCCTCTATGAAGGTCTTTAAACCAGCGGCAACAGCTGTTTTGCTGGAACTCAGGATCTGCTTAAGCAATTCTGAAACAAAAGGCTTAGGATTCTAACATCAGAAATTGTAGCTATAGAAACAATGGGGATGCAAATAGCCAGTGTCTAGCATTAAGTGGCTTTCAGTTACATGGAAGTGGGTCAAGGTGCAGCCTGGTTAATGCTGACTTATAACTATATTTCCGTCCAGAATTCTTGTTAACTATGTGAGGACAGCTGCACTCCAAAATCCAAAAGAAACTCAGAGGTGGGCCAGGGGCATTCATGGAGGCCACCAGTCTGGCTGAAGCATAACATTACAGGCCCTGGGGTTGGGTCCAGGCACAGGTAGGTAGCATCAGAGAGGGGAGGCCCTGTAGTTGGAAGAGGGAAGGTTTCTCAGCAAGGAGATGCAGGGCATAGGAGTTACCAGGGAACTTGTTAAAATACAGATTCCAAGTCAGTTGGTCTGGAGTAAAGCTTAAGAATTGCTAACAAGCTCAGAGGACGCTGAAGCTGCTCAACAGGTGACCACACTTTGACTAATGAGGAGTAAGAACACTGAATAAGGCGTGTGCCCTATGGGTAGGACCAGGAAGCTGCCGGGAGGTATGTGTGTGTGTGTGTGTGTGTGTGTTGTGCAGACGTGTGTGCTCACATTTTGATGATTGGGATGAGCAGGGAATCAGTAGGAATCAGATGAGTGAGAAATGGAGTTTAATACTGGGCAGGTTACCTATTGTTGACAACAAGAATTAAATGCAGTAAAAATATCTAAAGAAGTTTCTATTTTGAGGTCAATATGAGTGCTACTGCCCCATTTACAGTCCCAAGAGGTCCTGAAAACATGTGTCCAAAGTGATTGGTTTACAGCTTGATTTTATTCATTTTTGGGAGACATAAGATATCAACCAATACATGTGAGGTGTACATTGATTGGATCCAGAAAGGCAGGCTCAGCTTTCCAGACTGAACCAATGTATACCTCACATGCTTTGGTAGAGGTGGGTAGGGAGGGAGCATGCAGGTCACAGGTGTATTCACAGATCTAATTGGCAGTTGGTTGAAAGAGTTATTATCGGAAAAACCTGGAATCAATAGAAAGGTGTGTGTAGGGTAAGATAAGAAGTTGTGGAGACTGAGGTTCTTGTTATGTACATGAAGTCTCATAGGCAGCCACCCTCAGAGGCAATAGATGGCAAATCTTTCCTATTCAGACCACTGAAAGGTGCTAGACTCTAAGTTCTTTCAGGATTGGGAGGCCGTAGAATAAGAAAGGTTTAGTTACCTTAATAGAGATTCTTGACAGATGCAAATTTTCTCCCACAGAAGGTGGTTCTGGAGGGCCATTTCAAAATACAGCAAGGAGACATCTGGGGATAAAATAGTTTGATTTTCTTTTTTATCTGTCACGTGATGTTGTGCCAGAGTCAGGTTGGAAAGTAAGTCATGTTATATAGGATTAAATAAAACTCATCTGATAAGATTCTATGGTTCGTTGCGCATGACAAACCTTGGTCCCTCAGATAGGAATTCAGGGAAAAGATGAAAAGGTCAGAGGTTAGTCTTCACTATGCTGAAACTCAAGACATTGCTGAAGATAGTCCCAGGACAAGAAATACCCTTAGGAGCCCTGCCCGGCCACCATCACTGCAGCTGGGAGCACTGCAGCACATGACTGGGGCCAGCATCCTCTTCAGAGCCTCAATCTGTGTGGCTGCAATACACAAACTAGAGAAGCTGTCAGTTTCTTCCCAGGCAGTTCAGGTTTTCCTATGCAGTTTGCTATGCAGCTGCCAGTTTCTTCCTATGCATTCAGTTCCGACTGTGGTGACTGAAACTGAGGCTAGGACTGAGTAAGGTCTTTGACGTTCTTTGACTTGACACAGAAAAAAAAATAAAAGACCCCAGAAAGGTCAATACATTCCTACAATAGCAAGCTGGCACTCCACCCATGTTATCTAAATATAAAATGCGATTTGACCTCAGTTTGAATTCTAAGCCAGTAACGCCAGATTGCTTACCTTTATAACAAATGAAAACAATAAAGATATTTTCATTTGAAAGAATGTTTATTGCAGCACTGTTCACAATAGCAAAGACTTGGAATCAACCCAAATGCCCATCAGTGATAGACTGGACAAAGAAACTGTGGCACATATATACCGTTGGAATACTATGCAGCCTTAAAAAAAGATGAGTTCATGTCCTTTGCAGGGACACAGATGAAACTGGAAACCATCACTCTCAGCAAACTGACACAAGAACCGAAAATCAAATACCACATATTCTCACTCATAAGTGGGTGCTGAACAATGAGAAGACACAGACACAAGGAGGGGGAACATCACACACTGGGGCCTGAGGGGTGGGGGGATGTGGAGGAATAGCAGGGGGTGGGGGCATTGGGGAGGGATAGGCATTAAGAGAAATACCTAATGTAGATGACGGGGGGGTGGGTAGATGCAGCAAACCACTACCATAGCACGTGTATCCCTATGTAACAAACCTGCACGATCAGCGCATGTACCCCAGAACTTAAAGTATAATAAATAAATTGAAAAGAAAGAAAGTGAAAATGCAGAAAGGGCCTGGCCTTCTGAAAATTGTTCTAGATTGACTGCAAAACCAAGCATGCTCACGTTTTTCCAAAACTTAACCTGTACTGGCAGCTCAAATACTTAAAGTCACAAGAATATTCTTCTTTGCTCTTAAATGTGGACGTGGTGGGGAGATGAGGAAGAAAAGGAGGCTGGATCTAGAGAAAATATAAAGGCTGGAGTGGATGTCTCCTCTCCTCTTTCAAGCTTGTTTGGAACTGTGTGAAGAAAATGTCCTGGTCACCTCCATCACCCTCGGTTCTCATTTAAGCTGCGCTGAGACCATATTTTGAATAAACAGAGCACAAGAGCAGTGCTTTGGAAAGGGCTTCACAGAGATTGAATGCAGAGCAGAGAAAAGAGCCTAAAGCATGAAGATCTTGGGGCCCAGAATCAAACCTGAGTGTCCTAGAAAGCTCATGTTTTCTTTCTCAAAAGTTTCATTTTTCTTCTCATCTCAAGTTCTGATGTCCTCAGTTTGGGGTGGAAAGACTAAATCTGGGAAGGATTGAGCCCATTGCATCTGGTGCTGTCCCCAACCCACACCCCATGCATACGAACCTCCAGCTCAGCCCACAGCAGCCCTAACTCTATCTTGTTGGCTGCCAGGAAGTTAACCCAGCGAGGCTGGAGACCACACATGCTATCTCCCTCCATATTTGTTCAGTAACTTTACTCTGGGAGTCTCAGTGAAGGTCTTGGGATCTTGTATATCAGGAGATACATGTAAAAGTTTTCTTAGGCTAGGCACGGTGGCTCATACCTGTAATCTCAGCACTTTGGGAGGACAAGGCAGGCAGATTGCTTAAGCCCAGGAGACCAGCCCGGGCACCATGATGAAAACCTGTCTTTACAAAAAATACAAAGGGCGTGGTGGTGCCTACCTGTGGTCTCAGCTACTCAGGAGGCTGAGGCAGGAGGATTACTTGAGCCTGAGAATTCGAAGCTGCTGTGAGCCATGATCACACCACTGTATTCTGTCCTAGGTGACAGAGTGAGACCCTGCCTCAAAAAATAATAATAATAATCAGTGTCTTTATGAGGAAAACAAATTCCCTTTTATCCTTCTGATACGGTTTGACTGTGTCCCCACATAAATATCATCTTGAATTGTAGCTCCCGTTAATTCCCCCATGTTGTGGGAGGAACTCTGTGGGAAATAATTGAATCATAGGGGCAGTTTCCCCATACTGTTCCCATGGTAGTGAATAAGTCTCAGGAGATCTGATGGTTTTCTAAGGGGAAACCCCATTTGCTTGGTTTTCTCATTTCTCTCTTGCCTGCCACCATGTAACACATGCCTTTCACCTTGTACCATGATTGTGAGGCCTCCACAGCCACGTGGAACTGTCTAAACCTCTTTTTCTTTATCAATTACCCAGTCTTGGATATGTCTTTATCAGCAGTGTGACAACAGACTAATACACCTTCTCTCTTTGCATTGGTATAAACCTACCTTCAGCCCTGTCAGCAGAAATCTCAGACAGACCAGAGCATGTCAGTGATTACAAAGAAGGAAAAAAAAATTAAACATTGGTATCAGATGGATACGGAAGGTTGAAAGATTGCTGGAAGTTTTTAAAGCAAGGTATCAAAAATGTAAGCTAAATGTTTTTGTTTATAAAAATTAAACTTGTATTGTGGACATAGAATTGTTGTGAATCACAGATTTGTTTTTTTTTTTTTTTTGGTGGGGGAGGTAGTTAAGGAAATAGGGACTGGAAAAGCATTAAGGCATTTAATCAGTTCGCTCTTGAGTCGCTTTCAAGTAGTGACCACAGCCTTGCACATTGCTCCTTGGGTTCTGGGGTTTCCATTCCAGCTCCTGTTAAATGTGTGTTTCACGGTCAAGTAGAGCTTGGAAAAAATTGAAGTAAGCCAGAGGGGCTGACCAAGAGAGTAAGTCCAATAGATCAAAGCCAAAGGAAAAGACCCACTTTCATATTCCAAAGCATGTAGAAAAATGCTTCATGTTCCGCCCCTCCAATAATAATTAACCCAAGAATTCACCCAAAAGATGTGCCCCAAATGTGAGTTGTAAAGCAAAAGTAAAACATGAACAAGTGAATGGTGAAACTAGAAAGAATAACACAGGGCTGAGGCAATATCAGAAGTTTCATAGTGTGAAAGATGACAGGCCCAACAGGATTGAGGGGAGCCCTGAGTCTAGCTCACAGCTACACAGTTCTCCATGTCCCTCTGGGAGAGGCTGGAGGGGGCTGTGGAGAGAGCTGTGGTGTGCTGTAGTGGAAAAAAAAAACAGAATTTGTGATTTCAGGGCCACTCTTAGATGGTGGTAAACTTCTCACCCAGTATCCATTCTAGAAATACCTACTGAGGATCTGCTAGGTGCCAAGCTCTGAGACAGACATTAAGGTGCAGTCAGGAACAGTATAGACAGGCCTAGAAGGATGCATACACACACACACACACACACACACACACACATATATTTGCATGTGTGTGTGCACTTATTTATGCACCTGTGCACACAAATATGCACATACACATACAATTGCAGAGAAAGTGTTGGACTTTCTCACAATCATGGTACAAGGTGAAAGATGTTACATGGTGGCAGGCAAGAGAGAAATGAGAGAACCAAGCAAATGGGGTTTCTGTTTATAAAACCATCATGGAATGGACAGCCTTAGGAAAATGCTTATCGAAAGTGTTGACCTGACCTAAGGTTAAGGAAGCCGCCCTGAGGAAGTGATGTTTAAACTGAGCCCCAAACCTCATAGAAGGAAGAGGAAGAGAAAGAAAAGGAGAGAAAGAGTCCATTATTGGGTACTTACAGTGCATACAGCACTGTCCTAAGCATTTAGCATGTATTAACTCGTTTAATTCTTACAACTTTACGAAACATATAGTATTATTATCCGCACTGGGTAGATAGGAAAACTGAGGCACAGGGATGTAAGTAGCTTGGCTAAAGTCATCCTTCCTGCTATATCAGTGATGTTTCTAGTCACCTGTACTGACTTTAAAAGATCTCCAAAGAATAACAAAACTAAACATGATGTGATACACAAACCCAAATGCCACTTTGCGTTTTTAATTTCTTCAACCCCCAAATCATTCTCTGCAACGGGAAAAGGCAGCAGCGGTGACTATGAGGGCTGGGCTGTGGGGCGGCCTGGGAGCTGTGCAGCCTGTAATGGGAGGCTCTCCTGTGCCCTGCAGTCACAGTCCATATACGAGTGGATTCTGGGGTCAGACTGCCTGGGCTCCAATCTCAACTCCGGCACTTATTAGCTGGGAGAGGTGGGCAACTTATTTTTCTCTGTGTGCCTCTGTCTTGTCGTCTGTAAAATGGGAATAAGCACCTTATTATTAGAAGGTAATTGCTATAAGGTATTACTATAAGGAAGCCTTGCATTTGAACTGAGGTGAAGAATCATTCAACAATAATTTATATAGTTTTGTCCAAAAATTCAGTGCTTTTCCAAGAGGGGTTATATGTGTAAGCCAGAGGTAAAGTCAGCTAGGCTTCATAGAGGAGGCAAAGCATCATGCATTCATTCAGCAAAGATTTCCTGAGCAGCTGCTAAGTGCAGGCCATTCAATATTCTCTTACTTAGCAGTAAGAGAACAGATAACAAACAGCCAGTGAATTGCTGTTGCTCCAAGCCTCCAGGCCACCCCTGCCTGAGGGCTTCTCCTTCAGGATCCTGGGACTTACCCCCAGCCCACCAACCAAAGAGGCAGAGTGAGGCTTTCAGAACCTCAGGACCTGCTCTGGGGCTCCCATACTCATGCTCATCAGCAGGAGAACACAGTCTAGTGGAGAAGATAAAAAAGCCGGAGGCTGAGGCCGGAGAATCGCTTCAGCCAGGAGGCGGAGGTTGCAGTGAGCCAAGATCGTGCCACTGCACTCCAGCTTGGGTAACTGAGTGAGACTTGTCTCGAAAAAAAAGAAGATAATCAGGTAAACAATAAGTCATCTAACAGTGTGGTAAAACCAGAAATAGAACTACTCAAAAACAGGAGCACAGGCCAACTGCCTCATGAGTGGGGCATGAGAACTGGCTTTACCAAGGAGGCAATTACTGACACCAGGCATGACTGGAAGCCACAGAGAATCAGCACCCCAGGCCAAGGGGACAGCAGCAGAAAAGACCTGGAGGTGAGAAGCAGACTCTGACAGGTTAAGAGGTGCAAGAAGCAAGATCGCAGGGCATCCATTAAGAGTATTATGAGGCAAAAAGAGTAGGAAGGTGAGTGGGGGATAAATACTGCCCAGCCTGGGATGCAATGAGAATTCATGCGGAATAGGAAGCTGGGGAGTGAGTTTTGATAAAATCACCCTTGCAGTGAAGTGGAAAATGGACCAGAGGTACAAGAGGATAGAAGTAGAGAAGTCAGTGTAGGAATCGGGATACGAAATGACAAGGTTCCCAATCCCAAGATGGACAGAGTGGGTGAACACTGAAAGGATGGGTATAGCTGCTGAATGGAGAGGATAAGTGACATGTGGCAGTTCAAGGAAGGTGTCCAGATTTCTACCCCATCACATGGTGGATGGGATGCTACCTCCCAAGCCAGGATACCCCAATGCGAAAGATGATGGCCAATGATATAAATGGAGGGGACAAGAGATCATGTAGCCACTGACCCTCATGAGATGGCAGCCAGAGGAATTTTTAACAAATGTGCAAAAGATGACATCACTCCTATGTTAAAGTCCTACAGTGGCCCCCTCTCTCTCAGAATAAGATCTAAGTCCTTTGTTTCTTTAACCACATAATCAGGCCCCTGCATCTCTCTAACCTCAGTACCTAGCCCCAGCTTACTGTTCTTCAAGGACACTGGCCTCTTTCTTTTCTTTACACCAAACTCATTCTTGCTCCTAAATACTTGTCCTTTGCTGTCTCTTTCATGTAATTTGTGTTTCTCCCTGAAGATACTGTATATCCCATTCCCCCCCAGCATTCCTACAACTTGTCATCCAGAGCTCCTCCTAATGCTCATCTTCCCAGAACCACTCTCTCTGGCCACATGACCTGAGGTTGCCAACCCCCCTACCACCCATCCAGCTATCTGCTGCCACCTTTCTTCCTTTTCTTTATAGTCTGAATAACTATCTGAGATGATCTCAAGCATGCGTGATTGTTTAGTCTTTTTCTAGTCTCCCCCACCGAGATGTAAGTACCGTGAGGGCAAAGGCTGGGTCTGCCATTTTGCCCCGTAACTCTCAATGCCCAGAACAGTCCTGGCTTATAGTGAATAATAAATATCTCTGGATGAACAAAGGGACCCATGTGGGGCATGTGACCATCCACAGTGTTTGGCTTTGACTTTGGGGGAATACTGATGGGGAATGGGATATAGAGCATTATTAGTCAGGTTGCTAATAAGTAACAGACATCACACTCATGGGATGGTTGAGGTGAGCTTAGTAAAGAGACTCTTTACAAAGGAGTGTGAGGAATGGAGGAAATTTACAAGGGATGAGGAAGAACCCCAGGGTTAAGAACAGCCAGAAGCTGTAACTTCTCCTCGTGAAAGGCAAAAGAGAGACAGTTCCTAGAACCCAGAGGTCGTTGTGGGCACCTGTATGAGCTGGAAGCAACCCACAGAGAAAAAGCCTGAGAAAAAACCTCATCCTCCCAGCACTGGTCTCCTGTCGGTGCCTCTCATTGGATGAATCCAAGAAGCCAAGGAGAAGGGAGCCCAGGTGATGAGTTTCCTACAGCCCAGCCTTCCAAGCAGAGAAGGTAGAAAAAAAAGTAGAATGTGGCTCTGAAGGACAAAAGGAAGTAACCTGTGCGTGGTTTTATCAGCACCATCAGAGCACATACATTAGAGAAGGAGTGCTTCACCAAAGTGAGGCTGGATAAATGACAAAAGCAATAACTTTCCACCATGCATGCAGAGTGACAAAAAAGAGCCTCATTCTCCGTCACCTCTTTCTTGTCCCTTTGGAGTCCAGCCTTCTCCTTCTTCCTGGAGCCCCTCCACTCCCACCCCCCACAGCTTTGCACTGTCCGTGGCTTGTCAGACATGGGAGCAGCACGGTGGCTGCAATCTGTAGAATCATGCTTTACATGTTGGCATTGCCTCGGGTTGTGGTGCAGAACAAACTGGAGGCATAAAAACAGATCGGTGCTCTGAAAATCTCGCTGAGCTCAAAAGCAGCAGGAAACAGTAGAAGAAGAGATTTGAATTTCATGCCTTTCATCAGTGGGGCCATGAGTTTTGAAAACGCAGAATTCTTAAAATGCTTACCTTGGAAATGACAGGACTCAAGCTTGGAATCCTCAGGAGGATTTGGCCTGCTCTGTGTGTTCCCCACAGATCTGGGTGTCTGCTTTTTCAGCAGAGTTAAAGCTCGCAGATGTGGGCGCACATATTCCAATGATTTTGTTGAAGTTTTTTGTGTCATTTGATTCTTAGGCATCTAGTTGTGTGTTTTGTCACAGTCTCTACATCATAGGCATAATCAAGCATTACATATTAAAGTCTTTAAATACAGTAGTGCTTAAAGTCCCCTTTCTTCATATAATAGAAACTTTGTGGAGGGGAGAATTGAAGGAAAAAGTTTAAATTCCATCTTCCTCTTGTTTAAGGAGGCATACGCCCTGAGGGAATGAACGTCTTCTACCTTAGGACGAGCTGGTGCATGAAAATATCCTGCTTTCAGGACTTGCACTTGAATGAATGGCAGCACCACGCAAGCCTGACCCCGAGAGCTCCAGGCACTCAGGGGTTAGCATGTGCTCCTGGGTTTCCCCAACGCCGTGAAGACACCTCCCTAATGGGAAGGCCCACCATCGAAGGATATCCATTTTCTGCCCTTTACATCATTAAAATCAAAGATGGATGCTGTGCTCTAGGACAGATTTTGCAGGGCCAATCAGTGTCCCTGATAGATTAAGCAGCAGTGCCTGATAATCTAAGTTTTCTCGTTGCAGAGTCACGCTCAGGCTTTAGAAACAGCCTGGAGTTGGACTGGGAGAGCTATATGCAGGCCCTGGGCAAGTGCTGGGCCCTGGGATAGCCCTGCTAGAGGCTGTGTATGAACAGGTAAGAAGCAAACGTGGAAAGAGAGAAAATGAGAATATTGGGGTAGAGTGGTGGGGAAGAAAAGGAATCTGAAAAGAGAAGGGAATAAAGTGAAGATTAAAATAATGTGTCCATGGTCACTCATCTAGAAATTAAGACAGGCAGAACTTAGATTGAAACCTATGTCTATTTGGCTCCAAAATCCATCTTCCTTCCTTTGTAACAGGAGAGGTACCACAGGATATTCCCAGCATATGAAGGATACTCTTATAAGTAGAATTCCCAGTTGATCTGTCTAGTTCTTCTGACTCCCACAAAAGCATTTTTAGTGTGAGCCAGACAACAGACTGGGTGTTTGAGGCCCAAAGACAAACAAGACATAGTTCTTACCCCTGAGGAATCCACAGTCTAGCAGAGAAGTAAATGTGCCAACACATAACTACATGCAAAAAATGTAGTAAAAGTAAGAACATAAACAAGTGTAAAATGCCAAAAGATAAGAGATGGAGGAATTACAACTGATCTAGAGAATATGACAAAGATGTATAAAGATGGGGATATGTGATCTAGGTTTCAAGAAACAGTTAGGAGTTTCAACAACAGATAATAAATAGCAAGGAAAGATATTACCAGCAAAGGAAGAGTTATTGCAAAAGAGAAAAATGGAAAGAATATGTGGACATGATGAGGTGGCAGATGTGGTTCCATAAAAGCAGGAATGGCCCCAAAATAGAGAGACTGTCATAGAAAATAAGAAATTCCCCATTGCTGCAAAGGTTCAAGCCAAGTAGAGACTGATTGGCCAATCTACAAAAGGGCATCATGGGAAATTCTGCTTAGATTCCTTGATGCTCCCTGTAGTGTTCCTAATTCCCTCTGTCTATGACTGAACCCTGGCTCACTCTGAAGTTGGAGTATGATGCCCTGATGAAGTGCACAGCCTTGAAATCAGACAGTCCTGAACTGGAACTTCAGCTCTTCACTTGCATGGGGTTATGTGACTGAACCTCTCTAAGCCTCAGATTCTGCACCTGTGGATACCACCGCCTACCTCACCTGTTAGACTTAAATGAATTTGTAGTGTAGAAACTCAGTAGTGTCTGCAGTGGAATATGAGTCCACAATATATAACCATGAACAATGACATTGTTATTACAGCAAAAGGTGGTGATATGATTAGGCTTTGTGTCCCCACACAAATCTCATCTTGAATTGTAATTCCCATAATCCCCATGTGTCGAGAGAGATGAAGTGGAGGTAGCTGAATCATGGGGCTGGTTTTCTCCATGCTGTTTGCGTGATAGTGAGTCCTCATGAGATCTGATGGTTTTATAAGGCGGTCTTCCCTTCCTGCCAGCTTGTAAAGAAGGTGCCTTCCTTCCCCTGCACCTTCTGCCATGATGGTAAGTTTCTTGAGGCTTCCTCAACCATGCTGAACTGTGAGTCAATTTAGCCTCTTTCCTATGTAAACTTCCCAGTCTTGAGCAGCTCTTTACAGCAATATGAAAATGGACTGACACAGGTGGGAAATACCACTGAGGTAGAGTAGATAGCTTTGTCCTGATATATCCCCAAACTAACATGCTCGTAGGTGCTGGGGTGGCAGTCACTGATAAGTAGGCACCGTGGACAGGGTAAGGGAAGGGTTGAGGAGCGTGAGTCATCTGAGTGTAGGGGTCAATCCTATCTTTACGTAAAATTTTATATTTTGTTTCTTATAGATTTTTGTATTCATTTTGATTTTTTTAAATATTGCATTAATATATTATTTATATTGATTCTTGATCTTTTTTAGTGCTGTCTGAAATTTAGGCAAATGCCTCACTCCCCCAATCTTGCCCTAAGGTGGACCACCTACCAGTCCCCTCCCCAGGCCATTCCCTAATGCACCCTGAGACAAGCAGCCCACATGGCAGCCTGGCAGGTCTCAATCTTTGCTTTAAGATCCTCCTTCCCAGGACCCTGTTGCCCTGTACTGAGGGTCCCATGACATCCAAAACTAAAGGAAAACAGCTCCTTAGTTTGTGTTAACACCTGACTTCACTTGGTTCATCATTTTTCTTCTTTCTCTCTTTCTTTTTTGCCTCCCCTATTATGAATTTTATAAAATAAAATTTAAAAAAAAAAACACTTCAGAATTGGAAGGTAGGAGCCTTCCACTCAAAAATCAGCCTGAATTGTGTCATTGCCTTGAGGAACCAGAGAAGTGAATTGAAGCTAATACATTAAATTCATGTCACCTCCAAATGAATAGTCTTAATGCAATTTTTGCCAAGAGCCTATGCTCAGAGGGCTTGTTTCCCAGGTGTAAAGTGCAGCAGGCTTCTACAAGCGATGGCCAGACATGTTTTGCAAAGTGTAGAAGCCTTATTAAGTCTCCACATTAGCAACTTCCTCAAGACCTGATCCTGCTGACTTCTCTCCCTCTGCACCAGCCCTAAACGATGTTGTTAAGTAGTTCAGCTTGAAGAACTCTTACGGAGATCAATTTTACTAATGCACACACAGCATAATAGAGACTGAGTTACTGTGTAGAGAGGAATCTCTCTTTTTCTTCTTTTAAATCAGAGAACAAGAACAGGAATTGCCGATCAGGCTGGAGCAGTGGCCTAGGGATGGCTTCCCTATGGATTAACATTTCCTGACTTTGCACTTCACAGAAAGGTTACAACTATTTGTGTTATGTGCAAGCTATGCATAGTAATTAGAACTTCTGCACAGCTTTAACCATGACACTTGGTAGAATTTCAACGCAGACATCAAAGGCCCTGAATTTCTGATGACAGTTGTCACTCAGAATTGGCAGCAAGAGGCTAGAAGAAGCCTACCCTTCCATCCCTCTCTGTATCACTCCTTCTCTCTCTCCTTATATACATATCAATACATATTTTATATACTGCCATATATACGTATATTAGCATTCCAACGTAGCTTCTATCATTCCAACGTAGCCTTGATTCCTTTCCCAATTAACCCTTCTGTTATACACTTTTAAATCTGAATGTACACAGTTGCATTGTGAAGTCTGCAACTTAATGACTATTTGCAAGATACAGATCTAGTTCAAAGGCAAACATTGGTCACGTGTAATGACATATTCAAAGCGTGCAGTGGTAATAGAAAGCAGGCATCAGCAAATGGTAAACCATTAGAAACAAAGCACTTTAAAAGGTGTGGCTTTCATGCTTTTAAAAAGCATTTAAGAGATGTCTAGAACCTACTCAGGGAGTCATTTTGGACAAAGACCAAGGGACTGCCTTTGTCTATTTGGGCTGCTTGAACAAAATACCATGAACTGGGTGGCTTATAAACAACAAAATTTTGTTTCTCACAGTTCTGGAAGCCTGAAAATCCAAGATCAAGGTACCAGGAGATTCAGTGTCTGGTGAGACCCCATCTTCTGCTTCATAGATAGCACCTTCTGGCTGCAGCCTCACATAATATAAGGGACAAGGGTCTTTCTGGGAATCCTTCACATGAGGGTGAAGCCCTCATGACCTAATAACCTACCAAAGGCCCCATCTCCTAATATCATCCCTTTAGAGGTTAGGATCTCAGCATATTAATTTTGGGGAGACACAAACATTCAGGCCATAGCAGTGACCTGTGAAGTTCATGCACATTAAGCCCAGCAGTTTCTGATTATGTGAGCAATCAGACTAAAGACCCTGTATATCTTCTGGAGTGCCCAAGTGTTCTATAGAAAATCTATTCTCTTAAAAGCCACGATTTTCCAGTAACAGAGCTCCCCCATTTATATGCCTCTGTGACTCAGATTTTCCCAATATAATTTTGGCTATATATTAAGTGCATTTGCAGCTTGAGCCTGTGAAAAAGTAGGACATCAGAGAAGCATTAGATCACCCACGCTACTTCATACCACTTAGAAGATTAGTAATCTACAAGGACACACAAAACTTCGTTTAAAATGCCTTTTGCTTTCTGGCATCTAACTCGAAATAGATTTCCAGGAAGAGAAGATAAGGGGATGGGAAGCAGGATGAAAACTAATGCGGATGGGGCTCCATTAAGCATTACACCCTTTCCTAGGCACTCACAGACCTTCTCACATAGTCTAGGTCATGATAATTTGGAATAATCCACCCTTTTGCCTTTTTCTTTACTTTTAGTGAAACCCCATTTACTTCAAAGTACCTCATGTATCTCATTTTAATGACTCTTTGTACTAGTTTGGTTGCAAGTGACAAAATTTCCATTCAAATCAGTTTTGGCAAAAATGGAAATTTATTGGCTTTTCTGCAAATACAAATTGAGACCGCAGACACGGGGGAAGAGCAGGCATGCAGCCCAGTTTGATGACAACTAGAAAAGCCTGGAGACTGAGTCTCATGAGGATTTGGTTTCCTAAATCTTCTCTCTTTTTTCCTTTCACTGTTGTTTTATTCTTCTTCAATGCACACTGCTTTTCTCCTCATGTTGGGAGAGGGGGGACCTGCCTTCCACACCACCAACCCCTCCCACCACCACCCCCAAACACTTGAGAGTAACATCATACAGCTTCTACTTCAGGAGGGGACTAACCAATGTCTCTTAAGACCAAAAATCCCAGAGAGAAGATTCGTTGACCTAGCCTGGATCAGGTGCCCAAAATGAGGGTTCAAGATGGACATGACTGTGTTGGTGGTCACCATGGTGATGGGAGGTGAGCACTTTCCCAGGAGAAAGGGGATGGTGTGCATAAGTCCCCTCTGAGTTCCTTCAACCCATCCAGAAAATCTCTCTCTCCACTGTAAATGCCTAGTTTTATTCCTAATACATGAAAGGCCTTCAGTAAATATTTGTTGAATGTCAAGGGTTAAAAAACTGAAAGCAGAAGAAAGGGAAATGAGCAGAATAGAGAAAATCCAGGGCTGACGATGATGCCAGTTCAAAGTAACATCTCTTTCCTGCGGGGAAGCTCACTACCTACAAAAGTGCTGTTGAAAGCCCAAGGGGAAGTCACTCAAGGGTGTTCGGAAGGCGCGAGAATGTCTCTCCCCTCTGCTGACTCTCAGCTGGAGCAGACCCTCGGTCCATACCGATAAGACGCTCCAGCTGCCAGTGTTCCCAGGCTTATTTTATCTTCCCCCACAACAGTATTATTTTTCTTCCTTTTAGCAGCTGGTACAAGAATCCTTCCCCCAGGGAGAGACCCAGTTTTGTCAGGCAAGTGCTTTGATCAACCCACGCAGGGGCTTGGGTCAGCTAGTGCTGGGATCAGAGGAGCAGGTGGGGCTGCTTCCCTTCTGAAAGGAGGGAGAGGTGAAGGATCAGAAGGAGGAGACAACAAGTCATGGGCACATCCGAGGAAGCCTCAGAAGAAAAAGGCTCTAGTGGTATGAGGTGCCTGGGCTCTGTATGTGAGCCCTCCCCACGACTCCCTGTATCCTTTACAAAACATCAGCAAGCCCCATTCACTCAGAAGGGTAGCCTTCTTGGAGAAGCCTGAGAAGGGAATTGATTCTATGTCAGAATCAGAGCAGGGCACATGAAGACTCTGACCGCGTGGGCAAAGAAGGCAGCACTTGGCTTAGGTTCCCAATGCACAGATGTGAAAATGACCTGCATGCCACGCCACAGCGTGTACCTGCTGGGGCCTGTGCAGGGCACCACTGCAAGTGTCTGAGGTGAGGACACCCGACCTGTCCTTTGTGGTCCAGAAGGGAACAAGTCCAAGTTCTAACAAGTCCATCTGTGATGTTTAGTCCTTGTAAACAGGTCCCTGTTACTTTGCTGGGAGTTCTGACCTGAAGTCTTCAATCATCTCCTCCTCTCTCTCTCTATTCTGTCTCTCTCCCTCTCTCCTATCTCCCTCTCTCCTCCAATCCACTGTGCTGTGCCTGTCTCCGTCTGTTTGCTCTTTAGCCCACTGTTGTCTGGAAAACTCTTCTTTCTCCTTCAGATCTCTCTTTTTTTTTAATGCAACAGAGTCTTGCTCTGTTGCCCAGGCTGGAGTGCAGTGGCGCAATCTTGGCTCACTACAACTTCCGCTGTCTGGGTTCAAGTGATTCTCCTGCCTCAACCTCCCAAGTAACTGGGATTACATCTGTGTGCCACCATGCCTGACTCATTTTTGTATTTCTTGTAGAGACAGGATTTTACCATGTTGGCCAGGCTGGTCTCAAACTGCTGACCTCAAGTGATCCTCCTGCCATGGCCTCCCAAAGTGCTGATTATAGGCTTGAGCCACAGCTCCTGACACAGATCTTATCTTTAATGATCCTTTTTCTAGGGAGCCTTTCCCTACCTCCCCAAAGCTAAGTCCATGTTCCTTTTATGTGACCAGGGCCTCCTGGCTCATCTTAAACATCACCTTGACCATGTTGAGTTATGATGGTTTACTTGCAAGTTATCTGCCTGTCTCTCCCACTAGACTATAAATGCAAGAAGGACAAGAGCTGGGTGTCTGGTTCACCATCCCATCCCTAACCCTCTCCAAAGTACAGTGCCTGCCACATAGCAGGTGCTCAATAAATATTTGTTGAATATGTTGAATAAATAACTAAATGAATGAGGCTCTGGGAAGACCACTAACAGCCAATTTGATCCCAGTCTAATCTCTCCAGATGGCTCCTGTCTCCTCCTCTGCCCCATGTCCTCCCACTGCTCCATATCAAAGGCATGAAGAGCCTACAGCTGTGGCTCTGCCATCAATAAGTAACTCTTATGCTGCATCCCAATTGGAGGACTCCAAATAGCAGAACACCTGCCCCTAGAGTCCAAAGATGCCAACCAGGCAAGCGAGGCTAGGGAGAAGAGAAATACTGAGAAGACACCCACTAATCTGCTAACTCTTATGATCCACCTGGCCACTATGACAATGAACAGGAAACAAATACATGGGCCCTGATGGCAGCAAATATGTGCTCTCTCCAGGGCAGCAGCGTGAAACAATAGAAGCAATGGCAGAACCTTCTAGAAGCCTCTTCATTGTCCTGACTCTCTAAGCACATGAAACAGACACAGTATGGTCCTTATATTCAAATGAGCCTGAACTGCCACTAAAAGTAATAGACACACAGAAAGCCAAGGCACAACCACAAAAGACAACAGCAGAGAGAAGGCTGTGAGCAGTTAAAGGCCATGGAAGAGAGGTCTCCTCCAAGAAGGGGCAGGGGCCATCCCCAGAGGACTTGGTAAACAGACAGCATCCGAAAAGCTGGATAGGATGGGCGAGGTGTTGAAGACATGAAGACACTACTCTTCACATCTCAGCAAATAGGTAGCCATGGGAAAACCAGAGCAGGCTTGAGGTGGGGAAAAGCCTCCTAGCTATAACCAATCATTCACAAAGGAAGACGAGAAAAAGCAAAAGCTTAGGAAAAGCTCAAATCATGGAAGTCTGAGCTCCAGGTTCTAGAGTTTGCACCGTAGTCTCCAGGTACTAGAGAGCCTGAGCGAGCTAGAGAGGCATGTTTCCCTCAAAGTAGAGGCTGGAGACCATTAATCTGCCAATACGAAGGCAGTGTCAGAAGGGGAGGATCCAGCAGCAGAGGGGTAAGCTAGGGGGCTGCAGCAGTGGGGTGAGGTCCAAAGGGACTCATCTCTTCCAGATCAATCTGGGCTATGAAGGCAAAGTGGGGAAGGAATGAGGTGGAAGGAATAAGGGGAAGGAGGGCCAGGCTTGGGGGTGCATTGTGAGCCAAGAAGAATTTGGTTTCTTTATTTTTATTTATTTATTTATTTATTTTGAGACCGAGTTTCGCTCTTGTTGCCCAAGCTGGAGTGCAGTGGTGTGATCTCGGCTCACTGCAACCTCTGCCTCCTGGGTTCAAGTAATTCTCCTGCCTTAGCCTCCTGAGTAGCTGGGATTACAGGCGTGTGCCACCAAACCTGGCTGATCTTTTTGTGGTTTTAGTAGAAATGGGGTTTCACCATGTTAGCCAAGCTAGTCTTGAACTCCTGACCTCAGATGATCCACCCGCCTCAGCCTCTCAAAGCACTGGGATTACAGGCCTGAGCCACCCCACCTAGCCAAGAAGGATTTGGTTTTACCTGAAATATTTTAATCTTTTACAAGGAAAATGTATTTATGTGAAACTTAAGAGATTAAAAAGTAATTTAAAAGTTTTAAAGGAACAAGGGAGATAATAAGAAAGAACTAAAGGAAGTTGAAAGAAAAAGATTGAGGCCAAGCAGGAAGAAAGGAAGAGAGGGAAGAAAGAAAATAAGAAAGTATAATTCGGCAGATTCAGGAGGATTGTTCATTCAGAAATATTTACTGGGTACCTTCTATTTGCCAAGTGCTCTTATAGGCAGTAGGGCAAAATAATAGATAGGATAGAAAAAGTTCCTTCCCTGGTGGAATTTATATTTAATGGAGAAGACAGATAATAAATAAGTTGATGCATAATTCCAAATAGTGATAAGTAATTTTTTAAAGCTAGCAGTATAAAAGGAGAGAGAATGTTCCTGCTGTCTATCTATTATTATATAATATCAACCACCAAAGAGTGGCTTTTAATAATCATCATTCTTTGCTTTTTCTCCTGATTCCACAGGTTGGGCAGGGCTGAGTGGGGACAGCCCAACTCTGCTCCACTCAGCATCTCTGGGGCAGCGCTGAGGTTAGAGGCTGGAACCATCTGGAGCCTCATTCTCTCACCTGTCTGAAGTTGATGCTGGCTGGCAGCTGGCACCTGACACGGTACTACTGGCTGGAACATCACATGGCCTCTCCGTGTAGCACAGGCTTCCTCACAATATGGTGGGTAAATCCCAAGCACAAACATCCTAAGATAGATGAGAGACAGAGGGGCGGGGCCTAGGGGTAGACTGACACTACGTTGCATCAGCTAATCTAGCCTCAGCACCACTTCCATTCTCTTCCTAGAAGTGAGTCACTAAATCCCATCCATATTCAAGAAGTGGAAAATTAGATTCCACCTTTTTGTAAAAGGAGTACTAAAGAATGTGTAGGTGTCACAGACAGCAATATGAGAGAATGGGATTTATACTAGGTGGTTAGTAAAGGGAACTCCAAAATCCCTATCAATCAGGATTCTCCAGAAAAACAGAGCCAATGGGAAATTAGATAGATAGAGAGCTACGAAGATAGACTGATAGACAGATAGTTATGATACACACATACATACATGCACATGTGGGAAGTAGAAAAGCTCCTTTTTAAAGTTTCTTTTCTTGTTAAAAACTAAGTGTGCTAATAACTTTGTTAAGCCCTATCCTATGTAGCTGTTAGACATGCCATGTTTACAGACACGCCATGCTTACAGACACGTAGTACATTCTATGTCCTTGTACTTTAACCAAGATATCTGTGCTGGACGTGCTCACAGGTGAGTCCCAGCTCTCCATTGCTTTTACCAGTTTAGAAAAGTTTTAAGTTGTTAGCCAGTCGGGTTTTAGTACAGATTTCAAGGTGTGGCTCCAGGCAATGGCGATCACACAGCAGAAAGGATGACCCCAGATGTGTAAGGGATACATTTGTCTGTTTTCCTTTATTCATTGTACTCTTGTGGCAAGATGGCTAACGAGAATACCCTTCCTGCAGTCCATGAAGTAAAAATTGCGTTGCTAAAGGTCTTTTGTCTCAGTGCTAATTTTTCTTTGCGGCATTGAGCATCTATTTCCAGTATCTATTCCCAGCACACAGATATAGGTAGACACGGATGTACAGTACATAAGTCTATATGCATATGTATATGTATATGCAGGCATATATGTGTGTACGTGTGCATGTATGTTTATGTATAAAGAGTTATATTTTAAGGAGTTGGCACATGCAAATGTGGAAGCTGGCAAATCTGAAATTCACAGTTCAGGCCAGTAGACTGGAAACTCTGGAAGATTCTGGAAAGGGAGTCGTATGATCCACTTCACCCCATTTCAAGATGGCGCTGGCTGCCAGGGAGGGAGTATGCTGGAAGGATTGCCCCGAGTGAGCAGCTCACGGGTCTAGGAGTGGAGAGGGAAGCAGCAGCGTGCAGGACAGCCCTGAGCTTCCCGTGCCCTGATGGAGCATAGTCACCATGAGGCAGAAATGAAGAAATCCACCTGGAGACTGGCCCAGGGATTCCATCAGAGAAACGTTAGTTTTGAAACAAAAACTGTACCAACTTCTAGAATAAAAGCAGTGGGAATTCGGGCCTAAAGCTGGCCTACTGGTTCAGGGCTGCAGGTCCGGTTGTCAAAGGCATGGCTTAGAAGTGGTGTCTGAAGCCATGAGGGTCTCAGGAAGGGAGAGGGGGAAGATGGCACTGGACCTCCCAGACACCAGCTCCTTAGGATTATCTATTCACGGCCACAGACAGAGATTTCACGGGTTGAAGGAAGAAAAAGAAAACAGTTTGAAGAGAACACTTCTCTGTTCTTGGCCTCCTGAAAAGGTCACGCATGTGATGAGGTATTAAAGGCAGTCCGGGAAACAGTGGAGGGGCGAGCAGTAGGCAGGCATGCATTACTTATGAGACTCCACTGAAATGTAAATTGGGGTGAGTTTATTGGTTCCCTTGGTCTTAAATGGAATCATAAAGTATTCATTGGGTCCAGCGAAGGCCTTTCAGATCTGGAGCTCTGCAAGAAATATGTGGCATACTAAGGTTACATTAATAAAAAATAAATAAATCCGTGTCCAGGAAACTCGTGCTTGTGCACTATAAAACTGCCCATTCTGTAGATATTAATGTTTCATGTGTTTGTAAAAAGCAGTCGGCTTTGCCGAGCGTAGCAACAAAAACGTCCTGCTCTTCGGTACTTAACATCTCAGCATGTCTCCTAAGTGCTCTGGTGGAGAACACACAGGCCTCGGTGGGAAAAGAGAGTTGTGGGCAGTGCCTACTGGAGCCACATTAAAAAGCTGCTTCCCTAAGAGGAAACGTGCTGGCTCCCCCCTCACCCATCAGCCGCTGCAAAGTCAGACTGGCATGCCCACCTCCACAGACGGCCAGATCGCCGTGCTCAGGAGAAATGGTGAGAGGAGCTGGTGTTCTCCACTGAATTCATAATGACTAGAAATCTGTTTAAAGAAAGGCACTCAAAAGATAACTGCTTCAAAACAAACAAGGTTTGCTTTATGGAAAAGATCTGATAAACACCTGACTCGGAGGAGCACAAATATTTCTTTTGCTTCAGACCGCAGACACAATGCCACCTGTTTCCTAGACATTTCTAGAAAGTTCACACCAATCGATAGGCATCATCACTTCCCTAGGCACGTCTGATCGGCTGCACTTGGTAGCTGTGATGTTCTGCTTTTGGTCCCAACTCAGTGCAGAGAAATCTCTGCTTTCCTAAGCTGATCTGCTGTCTGCAAACAGGCTGCCACCCCCAGACCTGCCCACCAAGCCTTACCGAGTTACCTTTCACCCTGAGGCACCGCTTGGAACTAACTGGTAAAATCAGAATGGACAGGTACACAGAACGGAGCTGAACACTCAGGAAAGGGAACAGATACTTAAAGCCAGCCTCAGGTGGGAACAACAGATAGAGACAGACCGACCTCTCTCTCTGTCTCTCTCTCTCTATCTCTCTCTCTCACTTCCTCACTCTCTGCGTCTCTCTCCACATCCTGAAATTCAGCAGATCCATTTTCATTCTGTCCATGCTTCAGCACCCACTGACTGTGACCCTGAAGTCATGGACCAAGCTCTACCTAACAGAACAAGCCTTCTAGCTTTAGAAGTGCTGGGAGAAACCCAGAGCCCTGCTTCTTATATAATGAGAGGAAGACAGGTTTAAGAAAGCTTTGCTTCTCACATCCAGTATTGTGGGGTCAGTCGTGTTCCCCCCAAAAATCCGTTCAAGCACTTGTGAATATGACCTTATTTGGAAATAGTCTTTGGAGATGCAATCAAGTTAAGATGGGGTCACCTTGGCTTAGAATGGGCCTTAAATCCAGCAACTGGTGTCATTGCCAGGAGAGAGAACTGGAAACACACAGACATACGGGGGAAAGACCAGGTGGAGACGGCAGCAGAGACTGCAGTGACGCTGCCACAAGCCAACAAATGCCAAGGACAGCCTGCAACCACAAGAGGCTGGAAGAGACGAGGGAGGATTCTCCCCTAGAGCCTTCAGAGAAATGGTGGCTCTGCCAACATCTAGATTTCGGAGTTTGGTCTTCTAAAGCTGTAAGACAACACATGTCTGTCTCTGTAAGCTGCCCAGTTTGCAGCAGTGTGTTATGGAAGTCCTAGAACGCGAATATACGCAGGGGTACACGGGGGGAAGCTCAGGAATAAACAGGAAATCCCTGAGGTCAGCAGCACAGCGAGACCACGGTGAACATGAAGACATTCACAACTGGCCCCAAAGAGGCCTCCTGTCAGGACCATGCTGAGGTTGCCAAGAAAGCCCATCCAGGCAGGATGTGCTCAGGACACAGCTGTCCTCCCAAAATTTTCAGGCAGTGTCAGCCGCAAGAAAGTGTCTCCAAGAGCCTTACCAAGGCAACAGAACTTAGATGAGAGGAGCCGCCTTTCCAGGGAGTCCGGGGACAGGGAGGAGGTTCAAGCGCCGTGTCCCCAAGCAGCCACATCGCATCATGCTCTGCGCCAAGTGGGGGGGCTGACTGCCCCCAAATAGTGCCCCTCCAGCCTGCCACAGGATTCTTGTTTATTTCTAAAGTGTCTGAGCTAAGAAGCACATAAACCACTTTCCACTGGTGGCGTGACTCTTCCCCACTGGGACCCAGGGGCTGGAGCAGGGGCTAACAGAGAGTAGAGACTCCATAACCATGTGCTGATGAGCTGCTGAAGTGAAGGAATAAATGATTTGGTAAAAGCAGAGAGAAGAGAGGAGCCCATCCCCCACACCCAATCCCAGAAAGTTAAACGGAGGGGAATCGAGGGCTGTAGGAAGCCCAGCAGAGGAGGGGGCTTCTGGAAATGGTGGGTGGAAAAGGCGCCTTGGAGGGAAGCTCTGAAATGCCAGGTGACTTGGTGACCCAGACTTTGCTGACCCTCCATGCTTCCCCTCAACCCCTTTTTTAATGTGTTATGCTCAATTCCAAATTTTTCCAGTTGTCTACACTTGCCTTGCTATTTCGGGCATCCAGGTCTTTGCACATACTGTTCCCTGAGGCTGGAATGCCATCCCTTTGCATTCTCCAAAACCACTGCTTGTCATCCCCTCTTCTAGGAAGCCCTCCTGGATAACCCCATCCAGTGCCTACTGCACGCCTTCTGTCATCTTGCACATCTCATGGTACTGCAGCAACCTGGGGCCTTCCAGGGCTCCCTCCCTAGCTCACCTCTATATCCTCAGAAAATGAGACAAACTCCAGGTCAATGTCTCACCGAACTGGGGTGGGATGGGCTGGGATGGGCTGGGATGGGATGGGACTAGATGGGACGGGATGGGACAGGACAAGACGGGACAGGATGGGACGGGATGAGAAGACGGGATGGGATGAGATGGGATAGGATGAGAAGGGACAGGAGAGGACGGGACAGGATGGGATGGGACGAGATGGGATGGGACGAGACGGGACGGGACGAGATTGGACAGGATGGGATGGGATGGGTGTAGGGGGACATGGAAAAGCGAGAGGACAAGGATGAGACAGCCCCAATGAGGAGAAATACTGAATCAGGAATAGGCCATCAACCAAGACGGATTTGGGGTCTGAAGGGACTCTGCCTGGAATAAACCTGGTTTTGAGTCGTCGGCGATTGCCCTCTAAAATAGAGTGTGGACATATTTATTTAAGGAAGAAAGTGAAGAAATGTGAATTGCCTCATTTTTTACTCCAAAGTACTCCTGGATTGGCTTCTGGGATCTGCTTTCCCCAGGCAGCCTCACGCTGGCCTGTGACAGCAAACAATCTTGTGGACAATTAACATCAGCCGCTCTAGAAAGTCAAACCATGACTTCTTGGAATCAAGTCGGCCATTGGCTCACTGAAACAGACCTGCCTCCACCTCCTTTTGTCTCTTGAACGGTGAGGAAGTGAATGAATGAGTGAAGGAACGAATAGGGTTTATCATGGCAGGATAAATAATACTTGGCTCTAACAACAAGCATAATAGTGTGGAAAGAGCGCAGGTTTTGCAGTCAGAGGGACCCAGTTTAATGTCTACCACTTCCTAGCTCTGTGACCTTCTGCAAATGGCTGCACCTCTGACGGGCCCCAGTCTCTCAGCCACAATATAGTTGTTCGCAAGAACAAAAGATAATATGTAAGTTTCCAGCACCTAACAGGTGCTTCATATTGAAAGTTTCCTTCCTCATTCCTCCATCCTCTCCTTCCTCCTCCTTTGTTCCTTCCTTATAATCACTAGCATTTGATAAACACCTGCCAGATGGCAAGCCTTGTGTGCAAGGGGCTCTTCTATACATCATCTCATTTAATCATTGCTTGTATCCTTATGGGTGAAGGTTAAGGTTAAATACCTTTCTGCATTAGTTTTTTAGGGCTGTTGTAACAAAGTACCACAAACCAGGTGCTTAAAATCACAGGAATTTATTATTTGACAGTCTGGAAGCTGCAAATCCAAGATGAAGGTGTTGGCAGGGTAGCCTCTTTCTGAGCGCTGTGAGGTAGAATCTGTTCCGTGTCTCTCCCCTCGCCTCTGGTGGCTTCTGGCATGCCTTCACTTGTACATACATCACCCCAATCTCTGCCTTCACCTTCGCATGATGTTCCCATTGTCTGTGTCTATCTCTGTATATAAACTTCCCCTCTTTATAAAGAACACAATCATATTAGATTAGGGCCCTTCCTCACGATCTCGTCTGAACTTGATCATCTGTTACCAAATAAAGCTATGTTCACAGGTCCCAAGGCTTTAACGTATTTCAGGGGACACAATTCGACCCATAACACCTCCCAAAAGGGAGAACCAAGACTGACGCTCGTATCCTTCTGTCTCTGTGCCTTTCTCCCCAGAATTGCCTTGGGTTTAACTTTTCATGCAGAAGTTCAGGAAAAATGCAGTATGAGCTCTCTCACCAGAGCAAGACTGCTTGGGGGATCGCAGGTCAGATTCGAAAGAGAGCTTAAGTGTCTTCTAGCACGAGACTATCATTTTGCAAATAAGGATATTGAAGTCCAAAGAGGGACAGTGACTTATCCAAGGTCACACTGCTGGGTAGAAATGAGCCAGGGCCAGCTCTCAGGTGCCAGATTCCACCTGCAGACCTCCTTCTCTCCTCTATCGAAAAGTCCTCCGCTAATCCTGCAGCAAGAAGCTGCTAGCTCCCATAGTAATGGTCCCCATTAATGTTTAGAAATAAAACATTTCTTTTTTTTTCTTTTTTGAAGACAAGAGTCTTGCTCTGTTGCCCAGGCTGAACTGCAATGACGCTATCTCGGCTCACTGCAGCCTCCACCTCCAGGGTTCAAGCGAGCCTCCTGAGTAGCTGAGGACAGGTGCGCGCCACCATGCCTCGCTAATTTTTGTATTTTTAGTAGAGACGGGGTATCACCATGGTGGTCAGGCTGATCTTGGACTCCTGACCTTGTGATCCACTCATCTCAGCTTCCCAAAGTGTTGGGATTACAGGCGTGAGCCACTGCACCCGGCCAGAAGACATTTCTTTAACAGAAATTTCTGAATAAAAGCTTTAAATGCTGAGTTGCATCACATGATGCAGTAAGCAAAGTGTCTGTTTCAACTAGATGAAGACACTATTATTATTATCATTATCATTATTATTATGATTCTAATCCTCGGGTCAAAATTGTCAGCAAGTCCAAGAATGCCGCTTGTGTCCAGTTTGAAGAAAACAGGTGTAGAAAACTACCCACAGAAATTGAGTCACAGTTTCAGCTAAATACATGTTTAATTCCTTATGTATTTTTTATATTTTGTTTTGTACAGGACTGTTTACCCAGTTAGTGGTGAAGTGGAATGCATTGTCACCAAGTTGCTGGGGTTTATTTTTCTTATTCAGTCTTGAAGTGCCCCCTAGTGAAATGTTTTTACATTTAAAAAGCTGAAAATAAGATTTTCAAAAAGCTGAAGAACATTTTAGAAAGAAATGGAGACACAATTAGAGGTGGAGGGATGGCTTCTTTGTTTTAAGGGGATTTGAACATGATTATTTTACAATCTATTCCTGAGCCCTTTTCTATATGCACCCTCACGCGGGTTGCCTTGTAGACTCGTCCCTGAGAAAGGAAGGTTTTTTTACCTGCAGAGCACACAGCAGAGAAATCTTGCAAGCTGAAGCAGAGCGGAGCAGCCAGCCCACCATAGACACTGTGGCCACAAACGGGCCAGGGACTCCACCATTTTTCCCAAGAGGAGTTACGAAACTTAGGCCAACATTGGGTTTGTGCATGAGCAATTTTAGGGAGCATCTTTTGATGCGAGGAAATCTGAGAGTCATTCTTTGGTCACCGCAAACCATGTGATGCTGTTTGTACTGAAAATGGCATTCGAAAGGGGAACTTGCAGAGGGAAGGGGAGAAGGGAGGGGGTGTACTGAAATTCTCTCTACTTTCTGCTCCATTTTGCTATCAACCTAAAATTGCTCTTTAAAAAAATGTGTGTTAATTTTTAAACAACACTTGATAGTGCAAACAAAGCCCAAAGGACGTGGTTTTTGTTTGTTTGTTTGAGATGGCATCTTGCTCTGTTGTCCATATCGAAGTGCAATGCCATGATCTTGGCTCACTGCAACCTCTGCCTCTCGGGTTCAAGTGATTCCTGCCTCAGCCTCCTGAGTGGCTGGGATTATAGGCGCCCACCACGCCAGCTAATTTTTGCCTATTTTAGTAGAGACAGGGTTTCACCATGTGGGTCAGGCTGGTCTCAAATTCCTGACCTCAAGTGATCTGCCTGCCTTGGCCTCCCAAAGTGCTGGGATTACAGACGTGAGCCACCATGCCCAACCCTAGGAAGTGGTCTTGGGCAACTAAACATCAGCTCCATCTAATGGATAGTCTGCAACCCTGACTATAAAAAATGTGCATTCCCAGGGCCCCCCTCTGGAGGTTCACATTTAATTGGTTTAGAGTGCAGGAGGCATTAGCCTTTCAAAAGTTCCCTCGAGCAACCTGATATGCAGCCTTGGTTGAGAAACATGAACTGAAATGAGGCCCCCTACTCAGACACCAGGCTCTCACCTAGTCTCTTCTGGAACGTGATTTGAGTTCCCTTGGGGTCCTCCTCCTACACATAAGAGGACAGGCCACGCAGAAGGGAAGGACATGCAGTATGACCTGTCCCCTGAGCCCCTGTGGCATCACTAACGTGGCTTCCCAGGTAAGCAGCTCACAGGAGGATTCAGCTGTCCACATCAACTCTTATAATCTGGGTAATTTTATAAATAGGGACGGGCCACAAAGCAGTTCTTCAGTGTGGGCTGTACCCCAACCAGAATGCAATGCTGGGGAGGGCAGTGTGCCTCCCAGGAAATGCACCTGACATTGACGAGGATGCTGGGAGCAGCCTGGGGCCACAGCAGTATCACACAGGCTGATTTCCTAGCCATGCCTCTGTCCCCAGCATGTCCTGTCCTCCATCTGCTCCATCACCAAGCTCTCAGGCCTGGGCACTCTCCTGGGTCTCTGCAGGATGAAGGAGGAAAGGCTGGTGGGAAACCCTCCTGGTGACTTCACATAAAAACTAGAGCTTCTCAGCAGTTCTCTCGTTTTCCCTTTTTAAGGGAAACTGCCATAGGATTCAGCTGTAGATTAAATGTGGGAACAAGCCAAGGGAATGTCCAAGGTCATACCACAAAAATGGTGGCACCTACCAATTTCAGTGGTTCCCAAATGCTGATGCCCTTAAGAATCACCAGCAGCTCTTCAGAAAGAGTCCCAGATTCCTAGCCCCATGTAGAGATGCCAATTCAGTAGGTCTGGGCTGGTTTCCAAGGATCCATTCAATCATTCAGCAAATATTTAGTCAGTTCCTACTATATGTCAAGATCTGTTTCTGGGTCTGAAAATATGGTATAGAACAAATTGCCTGGGTATTTTTCCTGAGCCTGGGGACATGATACAGCACAAATAGCCCTTTGCTGTCATGTAGCTTACATTCTAGTAAGCTGCGATCTGCATTTTTAAAAAGCCGTGTATGTGTTTTAGGTGCAAAAAGTTCCAGATCATGCTCTAAGAAGTGCTAATCATTCAACACGCTCACATTACAGACTTGGAAGCTAAGGACCAGACAGGGAGGTAACTGACCATGAATTCCTCTATCCTGTCTATGGGCCAGTTCTGCCAACACCAGCCCCTCCTCTTGGCCACACTGTCTAGAGCCATCCAAACAATCTGCAGATGAGATTTTTGTTTTGGTAACTCATTTCCATATCAGAATCGAATAAACGAAACACCTGCATTAGCTGCTAATCGTATATGTCTGAAAATCAAACGACCAACGGTACAGTTGTCTTTTCAGAGTCACACAACAAATCAATGTCAGAGGTGCCAAGAATGTGAAGGGTTGTACTTCCTACCCTCTCTCAGGAGCACAATCCCTGCCCAGGCCAGCTACAGCCTTCCTCTGCTCTTCGGATCGCCACACTCACCGCACTGTGCTGTGGGGCAGCAGTTCCTGTTACTGAAAAGCTTCTGAAAAATACTGATTCCCGTGCCTGTCCCAGCTGTCTCCAGGGCTGGGGCATAAGAATCTGTATTTTGGCCAGGAATGGTGGCTCATGCCTATAATTTCAGCACTCTGGGAAGCCAAGGTGGGTGAATCACCTGAGGTTGGGAGTTCGAGACCAGCCTGACAAACATGGAGAAACCTCATCTCTACTTAAAATACACAATTAGCCCGGCATGGTGGCACATGCCTGTAATCCCAGCTACTCGAGAGGCTGAGGCAGGAGAATCGCTTTAACCCGGGAGGCAGAAGTTGGTGAGCCAAGATCACACCATTGCACTCCAGCCTGGGAAACAAGAGCAAAACTCCGTCTCAAAAAAAAAAAAGAATCTGTATTTTATAAATGTTCCCTGGGTAGTTCAGATGTATTTACAGGTGTGGAAACCACCAATATATGAGGCAAAGCACAAGACTGTATGTCAAAAAAATCCGGGGTCAAGCCCCAGCTCTGCCACCTATTGGCTGTATGGCCAGGGATAAGTTGTCTGACTTCTCTGAAAGTCAGTTCCTTTATCTGTTAAACTGGAATAAATATACCTTCCCTCACAGAGTTGAGGATAAGGATGAAATGTAAGGGTGTATGCAGGTGTCTGGTGCAGGACCCCATGTGCAGTGGAGCACAGTCAACAGCTACATTTATTGATAAACTGCGGCCCTGACTAAGCCTGGGAGTAGCTCAGAGTAAGGCTCTAAACCACTGGATTTTGGGCAAGTTATTTAACTTCTCTGAAACTCAGCTTTCTCATCTTAAAATGAAGCTGACGCTATTCATCATAATAAATAATGGAGTTGTTTTGAGAGTTACATGAAGGGTGAAGCAAATGTTGGCTGTTTCGATCACAGCCCCCTGCTGTACCATTGCTCATCCCGTTAACTCTTTTTTTATTGTTTTTGTTTTTGGGTTTTTTTTGTTTGTTTGTTTTACTTGAAGTTCCAGGATATGGGGGCAGAACATGCAGGTTTGTTACATAGGTACATGTGTGCCATGGTGGTTTGCTGCACCTATTGACCCGTCCTCTACGTTCCCTCCCCTCACCCTCCGCCCCTCAACAGGCCCCGGTGTGTGATGTTTCTCTCCCTGTGTCCATGTGTTCTCATTGTTCAACTCCCATTTGTGAGTGAGAACATGCCATGTTTGGTTTTCTGTTCCTGTGTTAGTTTGCGGAGGATGACGGATGAAGCTGGAAGCCATTAACTCTTTTTTAAAGCTTAATGATCATTCCACCACCTCTGTTTATCCAAGCCAGCTGCAAGAAGCTATCAAGATGTAGTGGGCAAGCCAGAGGCTAAGGAAGCCAAAAGTTCTGGGTTTGACTCTCAGCACACGGCCTTTGCAGTATGGGTCTTCCACTGATTTTGTAACATCTCAGAACCTCAGTTTATATGCTGTCAGTGAAATGGGCATATGAAGTTCTCCAGACTTCAGGGATCACATTTCAATACGTGTCTAATGTAGTCTGAGTCCTCTGCTGTGGTTTTAATGAGCTTCCTCTCCCATTGTGATCCCGAGGACCTGTAGGGAGCCTTTCCATGTTACAAAAGGCAGCCCTGCTGCTGTTTGGCAGCCCACACTTCAGACCCCTGAGCAGACACCTCTGCTTCTCCCCTCTTGCTGTCATCTATAATTGCTTCTTCAAGCCACTGTCCTCTGCATTCTACTGTGTCCCGAGCATGAGACATCTCCTTTCTACTTCTCCTGCAAGCACCAGTAGCACAAGTTGTGGTGTTTTTGTCATGACCAAAGGCCTGAGCAACACAGCCAGAGGTCTCCATATTTAAAAAGACTGTCAGTTTCAAACAGGACTCTCAGCTGCCCCCGCTCCCAGAATCCATCAGCTTTATCTCTTCTTGGGGACTCCTCTGAGAAAGGAAAAGGGAGTAGAACTTCTTGGAGGATGGAGGGACAATGTCTACTGAGGCCTAGTTGGTGGAGCAACAGCCTGGAACACTCACCCTTTGATAGCTGATTCTGAGATTGCCACCCAAGGAAAAAGAGGGGTCTCCGTCCAGAAAAAGCTAAGTAAGGGGACCCAGAGAATGACCATGCAGAGACCTTGTGGAGGAGGCCCAGTGGCCACATGGAAACCTCGCTGCTGTCAATCACCACTGGCACCACAGGCCCTGCTGTGGCTCTTGTCAAAGCAGGAGAGGTCAGCTCCTTAGCCACTGACTGTACAGCCACAGTGACACCTGCCCATGCCACAGGTCTGCCTGGCATCATCCAAGACCCCAGGTGAATCCACAAGAATACCCCAAGACACCTGAGAACACAAAGGTTGATGGGCAAAGACATTTAGCTGGGTGATGAGAGGACAGAAAGCCTCCCTACCTGTTTCAGGGGGAATTCCGTACCTGTGTCAGCGGTTGGTGACACCCCTCTGTGTCTGAGGCCAGCTCTGCTCTTTCCTCACCCCACAGGAAGAAGCGTCATTATTCTCTGATACTGGGCACCCGGCGGACAAGGGCTCCAGCCAGAACCAATGTGCTGCTTGGCAGAGGTGCTCAACCCCATGCTCTTAGGAGGGCTTTCATTTCTGTAGGATCCTGGAATGGTGGTTAAAAGACATCACACATTTGGCAAGACCTTTGGAACTGTGCAACCTATACAGTAAACCCAACATAAACTGTGAATTTTAGTTACTACTACTGTACAGATATGGGTTCCTCCACTGATATCAACATCCCACACCAAGGTAAGAGGTTCACAGTAGGAATGCGCAAGGCAGTGGCTCACACTGCTAATCTCAGCACTTTTGGAGGCCAACAGTGAGGTTTGCTTGACCCCAGGAGTTCAAGACCAGCCTGAGCAACAAAATGAGATCCCATATCTACAAAAAAAAATAAAGCAAGAGGATCACTTGAGCCCAGGAGTTCAAGACCAGCCTGACCAACATGTGAGACCCCATGTCTACAAAAAGTCATGGTACACGACGCATGGTGACACACACCTGTGGTCCTAGCTACTCAGGAGACTGAGGTGGGAGGATACCTTGAGCCCAGAAGGTCGAGGCTGCAGTGAGCCATGATCCCGCCACTGCACTCCAGCCTATGTGACAGAGTGAGACCCTCCTCAAAAACAAGACAAAAATAATAGAGGGAACTGGAGAGGAGCGGGCACAGAGAATATGCTGCAATCTCTGTATTTTCTGCTCAATTTCTACAAACTTAAACTCTGTTAAATTTTTAAAAGTCAGGGAGTATTGGCCAGGCGAGCTTCCCTTGCAGTGGAACGTATAGTCTAACCCATCAGAATAACAATCACTTTAAACGTCAGCCAGGCAAATATATAATCATCCCTGTGCAGAAGAATGAAACCCACCTGAGCAAATACACAGGTGTGGGCCCACCCACTCCAGCCCTTCTGGGCCCCCAGCACAGTGGCCCCACAACCAGGCCACCAAGTCCAGAACGTGCAGCCACCCTGCACACACTCCACCCCTGAGGTCAGAGAGGCCAGGCACCTCCTTAATCATCATGAGCAGTAAAATCCCCACTAAATGCTCAGTTTCAAGTGTAAATGAGCCAGCTGACAGGAGACCCCTGCCAGTGGGTACTTTGTCTTATACCCCAGCAGCTCTCAGGGCTGGGAATTATTTACTCACAACGGTGAATACTTTCTCTGGGCTGCTTCCCGCCAGCTACATTTCCCTGTGCCTGCCTCCAGATAAATGTGTACAGAAGATCGCAGCCAGAAAGTCTGCATGCTCCAGTGGGCGAGCCCCCATTAAATCTATCCAGGGCTGATGAAAACTATGTCTGCCCACCCTGACTTAGTCAATTTGTCTGCTCTAGGGGGGGGAAATTACATGGAAAAGAATGGCCAATTTTAAGACAGAGGTTGCTTTTTCATTATGGTAAAACATTCAGCACAAAAGGGGTATTTATCACCCTTTGCTTACTGCATTCCACTCTGCTTACTAAAAATAAGGAGCCAACATTGTTCCCGCTATCCTGCAGGTGGTTAGGTTTGCCTTAGCAAAGCTACCAGGGAGTTGAGTAGCATCCCCTCTTTGTCGGGAACACGGCTGAGGGAGATTCTGTGCAGTGACCCAACCAGGCACCTTAACAAACACAAAATGACCCCACAAGATGACAATAATCAAGCAGGAAGAAAGACTTTGGTGGTTTTATAAAGATAAAAGCATCCGTAATGCAAAACTTGCCCTCTGCACAGAACACCAGAAGAAATATTTCTCGAAGACGCCTGTCCTCTCTGTGCCTCCAGATTACCCCCTTGCTCCCCACTCTCCCAGGGCCTTGCACACATTCCAGTGGAGAGTATTCTCCACTCTCTGCCCTTAAAAGAGAAATCAGTAGTGAGGCATTTACTACCACCTCTTCTCCCCGTCCACGCCCAGGAAGAGCACTGCACCTCCCAGAAGGCCTGGCCCATAGAAGATGCTCAATAGATATTTGTTGCCAGAGCAGAGAAGGGGGAACAGCAGCAGAGAAAGGTGGGCAACTTGGGCTCCATATACAGGTAGGGAGTACGCAACTCTCTCCCTAAGCAATCTGGCCATGGTGACAGCCCAGGAAAAGTGATGGTGTTAGAGTAGGCAGCTAAGCTGACATGAGCAGGGCAGAAGAGGCACAGCCCCCCACCTCCTGGCCCTTGGCCCCCGGCCACCAGGAATGTCAACCAACCATCAGGAGGTGATGGCCAGTTGGCTGTTAAACTGTCTCTCTAAAATAATTGGTTGCTGCCAGTGCCAGGGAAAGGCAGTCTCCCAGTAGACAGAAAACACCTGAAGCTGGTGATAAGCAGCTTTGCAAAAAGATCTCAGCAGTTGGATGTGAGAGATGGGAAAGTTCTTCTTACAAGTTTATATCTTAGACTACAATATAAGGAGTTATAATCTCTTGCTCTATGGCCATATCCACTATTAGCATAAACATATACCCATGTATATATATTCTCTAGATCAGCTACATCTTAAATCAGCTACCTTGACTCACTCCAGCATGTCTGAACAGAACTGGGTAAGCTCCAAACCCTGGTGCGTGCCTTTCCTTATTTGGAAACCCTCCTGACCATCTCCTGACTAGCTTCCTCTTCTTCCTTGTCTTCTTCGTTTTCTTCTTCTTTCCGCCTTATCGGTTCAGGAAGTTTTCAAGTTTTAGTCAATCAGGTCAAGCATAGAATGCAAGGTTCTATTCTGGCCAATGGAAACTGGACACAGCAGTAAGGCTGTGGATTGCTTCAGGTTATGAAAGTTATAAATGTCCTCCTCTCCGTTGTTCAGGTGTGCTCTTGGCAAGACTGCCAGGGAGTTGCACCCTTCCTGCAGGAAGTAAACTAGCCTTGCTGAGCGAACCATTGTCTCCATGGGGATTCTTCCCGATGTTATAAACCCATTTCCAACACTGGGCAAGTCAGCTCAAGCATGCACACTAAGAGGCAAAATGGCAGAGTGTAACTGATACACGACCTTCCTCTGGCAACACTGAACTGGTAAGGGAAAAATGCCTCAAGTGAGCATGTACACAGCTTTCGTAAAGACACTGTGCATGTGGCCCTGCCCAAGGGCTGCAGGCCACCACGCCTGCAAACAGCCTGCTCCAAGGGAAGAATCAGTGGAGAAAAAACACAAATCCCAAAACCATGCCAATGCATAAAACCCCAAGTCAAGGGTGGGACGGAGCACTGCCTACACCATCCTCTCCCAAGTGTACTTTGCTTCCTTTCATTCTTGCTCTAAAACTCGTTAATAAACTTTCATCCCTGCTCTAAAATCTGCCTTGGTCTCACCCTGCCGAATGTCCCTTGACCAAATTCTTTCCTCTGATGAGACAAGAATCAAGTTGCTGCAGACCAGTCCATATTCGCCACTGGTAACCGTGGAAGGGCAGATACAACCAAGAAGACTGATCTGGCCCATGATCTCATACAATATAGCTCTACCTGTGGACTGCTGCCGGCTTTGTAAGATAAAGCATCCACTAGCTGCAGTAATTGGTGCAGACCAGCAGATGGCCTCTAACAGTGAGTTTAAGAGGACTTCAGCCCTGATTAATTTTCTCAGGTGAGTATATTAAAGGAAACGTCTTGAATTTGCAAGATATCCAAAACTGGAGTGATAGATACCAAGATCAATAATAATAATTTTTATTGCTAGTAAAAGATCACCAGGAACACACTTGTGATTGGATCTGTCAAGTCATTGCAAAAAGGAAGACAACACACCACAGAGAAGCATGCACCATCTCAGCAAGACAGTGAAAGAAAGGCCGGCTTTTAAGACTGGGGCTTCTACTGGGGGATGGCGAAAGGTTTCGAGGAAGCCAGGCTTTGCTCTGCAGACAGCTGGGGGGAGCACTTGTGGAGCTCACAGCTCAGGGAATCTGGCTCACTGGAAGACTCAGATCTAATCACAGGAGTATGGAACACTGCCCCTCCCCCAGCACCTTGCCATATCAATCAGCTGGAGAGTGTCAGGAAGTGGGAGTCATTCCGTGATTGGTTATCCTCATCATTCTCATCCAGAAGGCAGGAAGAACAGGGTTTGGTAGAGACACAGCAATCATTTGCATTGGCCAGGAATGGGAATGATTGGCTGTTGACGGTGGTTTGGACAATGTCCTCACTTTGCTCTCAGTCTCGTCTTGGTCGTGATTTCTCAGTGTCACAGCATGGCACTATTGTCTGCTGCTGATGTTCTGTGAAATTGTCTGTTTACGGGGAGAAGACTGCGGCCCTGTTTGAGTGTCAGGCCAGCTTCTGGCTGTCAGGAGCTGCATTTTTGTTTCTCAGCACCACTAATTACTACCATTGAGTTATTCATTCAACAAATATTTATTGAGGACCCACTATGTGCCAGGCACTTCTAGGCACTAGGAACACAGGACCAAGAAGACTGACAAGGTCCCTGCCCTGTGCAGTCTGTAATCTGGTAGGGGAGATAAACGATTAAGGATGAGCAAATAAGCACAGGTCAGTATCATGTAAAACTAAGTGCTCTAGAGGACAATAAAGCAGGATGGGGCTAGAGAGAGACAGAGACCATTGTCGTGATCAGAGGGAGCCCCCAAGAGGATGACATTAGGCAGAGCCTAAATGAAGTAAAGCAGTCAACCATGAAAATACTGGGAAAAGCCATCTCAGCAGCAGACCAAACAAGAGCAGAAGGCCTGAGCATGGGGCGAGTGTGGCATGTCTGGAGAAAAGCAGTCACCAGTATGAGTAGAGGACGGTGAGTGGGGGAGGGGGGTAAGAGATAAGGACTGGGGACACAGGGGTAGGCATGGGCTAGGTCAAGGCCTCAGCCAGAATTCTGACAGTGTGCTCAGGATCCCACACAGCTGAGCCTTTAGTGACTTGCATCTTGTCACTCCCTGTTCTCAACTTCTAAAGATGTCCATCACAAGCAAAGGTTGAACGTGGCAGGAAGTGGGGAAGGCTGGATTAAGGATTAACCAAGGTGCAAATTTTCTAAAGGAACTAAGAGAAGGTCCAGATGAAGTTTGTTGGGTTCAACTCTGAGCCCCACATTTAAGAAGGACAATGACAAACCAGAACACAGTCAATCAGAGAAGATTACTGGGGGTGTCACAGAAGAGTCTGAGAAATCAGATCACGTGAGAAACTTGTCCAAATGTTAGAGGCCTCTGAACCACAACAACTTCGTCTTCAATAGGGGCTAAATAAAATAAGACTAAGACCTGCTGGGCAGCATGCCCAGATGGTTAAGGCATTTTTAGTCACAGGATGAGGCAAGAGGTCAGCACAAGATACAGGTCACAAAGGCCTTGCTGATGAA
The DNA here is from genome assembly GCF_049354715.1 of Callithrix jacchus. NCBI lineage: Eukaryota > Metazoa > Chordata > Mammalia > Primates > Cebidae > Callithrix > Callithrix jacchus. Next base: position 166,787,360 of record NC_133504.1, read on the forward strand.
AAGGTTGCAGGTTGCAGTAAAGAATCCAGCCAAAACCCACCAAAATCAAGATGGCAACGAGAGTGACCTCTGGTCGTCCTCACTGCTACACTCCCACCAGCACCATCACAGTTTACAAATGCCATGGCGACATCAGGGAGTTACCCTATATGGTCTAAAAAGAGGCAGCATGAATAATCCACCCCTTGTTTAGCATATCATCACGAAATAACCATTAAAATGGGCAACCGGCAGTCCTCGGGTTCTTTCACTCCTCTAACTTAATAAACTCACTTTCACTTTACTGTATGCACTCGCCCTCAATTCTTTCTGGCTCAAGATCTAAGAACCCTCTTTTGGGGTCTGGACCGGGACTGCTTTCTGGTGACACAAGTACCTGAGGTTACTTATTTTAAAAAGCAGAATGACCTGGGGGGTAAAAACGGAAACGATCTCTGATGCCATGCAGGCAGGGAAGCCAGCAGACAGGAGAACCTCTTCTTTTGCGTCTCCCTGAAACTCTTGGCCAAAAGACACCTACACCTGTTGGGTATCAGTGGGACAACGAGCTTGAAAATCCTCTTATTCAGTCTCAACCAGCTATTATGATCTCCTCGTCCAGATATCAGACAAATTACTTGAAGAAGTCCATATTATACAGCAAACAATGATCAAGCACTTACGCTATGGCAAAGCATGTTCTAAGCACCAGTCAAAAATCATTTGCTCTCTCCACTTTATGAGGTGAGTTCTTTTGCTGTCCCCATTTTAGAGACAAGAAAGCTGAGGCTTAGAGGAGTGGTAACTTAGAAATAAGATGTAGTTCCAGGATTTGAACCAAAGCTGTTGGATTCTGGGATTCTTATCCACAGCCACTAAGCAATACCGCTGCCCAAAAGTGGAAGGAGAGTGTTAAATTTGGAGCCCCAGCATAGCTAGCCATGGTCCCTTCACTCCTCCATGCTACCTTCATGCCAAGTGACCAGCTAGTCATCATCTGATTCTCAGAATTCTAGAAAGGTTAGTAGTCAAGGAGAACAGGAATGGGAGGCAGAAGAAGGAGAAGAAGTTTAAGAAGAAAAATAGCCCTGTAGGGTTAGTGGTGGTGCAAGGCTGAATGGTGCTCCATGAGCGTGGGGTTTCCTTCCAGGATGATGGAAATATTCTAGAGCTCACCAGTGGTGATGACTGTACAACATCGTGAATGTATAAAATGCCACTGAATTGCACACTTGAAAATCGTTTAAATGATAAATGCTCTGTTGTGTGTATTTTATCACGATTTTTTTAAGCATAGCATGCACTCATTACTGAGAACCTTCGAATTCCTGCCAAGTCCCTTCTTGCCCTGTAGTTCTTTTCCAGTTCCCTCCTTAGACTGCGAAAGAGAAGCAGTTGAGTCTTCATCAGGTTGCCTTCCACACTGTTTCAGTAGTAGTCGCCAGTACCCTAGGAGAGTGGGCTAATGTGGGCTGGACAAATGCACAGAACGGGAGCCCTGGCTTTCTTCTTAAAATGTTTGGAATTTGCTTCTTCGCTTAATATGTCATGAAAGGTTTCTCCCATCCCTTCAATCTTTAACATCTGCATAATATTCCATTTCTGGTTATATCTTCATATGCCTTAATGTTCATATTGGTCCACTTTTGCAAATGCACTGCTATGAATATCATCATATATACATCTTCGTGCCCTCCTCTGGGTATTTTTTTTCCTAAAAATATACCTCGCTCTGTTGCTCAGGCTGGAGTGCAATGGCACAATCTCAGCTCACTGCAACCTCCCCCTCCTGCGTTCAAGCGATTCTCCTGCTTCAGCCTCCCGAGTAGCTGGGACTACAGGCACCCTCTGCCACGCATGGGTAATTTTTATATTTTTGGTAGAGACGGGGTTTCACCGTGTTAGCCAGGATGGTCTCGATCTGCTGACCTCATGTCCCACCGCAGCCCCCCAAAGTGCCGGGATTACAGGTGTGAGCCCCCATGTCAGGCCTCCTCTGGGTATTTTTAAGGCTCTTTTTAGTGTCCACAGAACAAGCCAATCTCCTTGGATTCTGTCATCTGTCTTCCCCAATTCCCACTCAACAAGGATCCCAGGAGCTCACTTCCGCTTGCTGCACACAGCAGAAGATCCAGAGAGATTTGCATAGAATTTCATCTCAGCCCTAGATCTTCGCTCACAAATACAGTCATTCTTTTAGAGGGCATGTATTGATCTTCATTTGCAATTTGAATCATTCATTTAGAAAGCATTTGCAGACATTATTCTAGGACTTGGACATTAAACCAGGGTATGGGCAGCAAGCAAGGTAAACCCACTATTTAATCAAAGGGATTTAATCAGGGGTGGGGGGGAGAAAAACATTTTACTGGGAGCTCCCTAGCTCACTGGACAGTTTCTTTATAATAAATTCATCTGAGAATTGTATTTAGCCACGGTCATTTCTGAAACTCTTTTTCTTTTAAAAAGAAAAAGGGAAGGGGATATGTGTTTTATGCAATGAGATCGCTGCAAAAGGTTTGTATTCGTTTTGCTCAGCGCTAATCCCCACATTCAACCTCCACGCTGCTGTCGCTGAGTCAGCGCCGTTCCTTTAAGTGACCTGATTCTGTAATTCCATTATTACTATCATCAAAATGGCTTTCCTCTACACTATTTTGTGCTATCAATGGAAAAACCACACTTCCAAAATGCATTAGCCGTTGCAGGCTCCGGCAGGATTATTTGCATCAGTATAAACCGAGTTAATCATCGGCCCATTTGAATAATCAGTTACGTGGCGCCCGCCCCTCCCCGGTGGCTCTGCGGCACCCGCCGCGGGGAGACGCGGAATTTCATTTGGGTCCCGTTCTTCTAAGCACTGCAGATTTTCCTGCTCCCTATCGCGGCAACATCTTGCTATTTACTTTGCAGTTTTTCCTCTCCTGACCTGACAGTGATGGAAGCCGGTTTCCAGCCCCCTCATCAGCGGGTCGGAGGTGGTAAATGGCATGTGTTAAAACCGATAAGCATAAGGAGAGAAAGAAACGTTCATTAGGAAAAATAACGAGTCCGGGCATTATAAATGTCAGAAGAGCAAAGATGCCTCTTATTTTTCACGGTATTAAATTGCCCTTGCTATCTGAGGCCTTGAGCTAATACTTAACTGATTTACAATGTTCAAAAGCAAAATGAAGGCAGAGGGGATCTGGAGCAGGGTGGAGGAGCAAATTAGATGCCAAGAGGGAGGCTTTTGATGCCTTCTGACTTATGCGTCTCTCCTTGCCTAAGCCTCCCTGTATTGCCACGGAATTCCCACAGACAATATTGTTGGCAATTATTACAAAATTAGGGAGTTGAAGGCTGGGGAGGCAAAAAAAAAAAAAAAAAACAGGAGACAAAGAAATCTTTTTAAAATGCAAATCAGATCACTTTACTCCACTTAAAACCTTACCGCAAAGTCCCATCGCTGCCACAGTGGAATCCAAAGCTCTGCACAAGACCGCATGGGCTGCAAGATCAGAACCCATCAGCCTCTGTATTGCTCCACTCTCTGCCCCTCCATGGCCTCCACACCACCTCTACACTGCCTCTACGTTCCAGTCACGCTGGGCTTGCCTCCTACCCTGGAGCTGTTTGCTCTCTTGGGCCTCTGTCTTTCTTTGGGCCTATCTGCCTGTCTACAATTTAGCAGGGGCTTATTCAGCCTTCTCTTCCAGATGATGCCATTTCCTCTGAAGCCTAAAGAAGAGGTTGTAACACCAATTTTTTGAGCACCCTGTGAGTCCCCTTTGTAATATTCTCCACACTAACAAGTGTTCACCCTCTGTAGTGGATGGAATGGTGGCTCCCAGAAAGATTTGTCCATGTCCTTACCTCTGGAACCTGATACTGTGACTCTGTTTGGAAGACGGTCTTTGTGGATGTTTCTCTTAAGGAACACAAGATGAGATCATCCTGGATTAATGCAGTGGGCCCTAAACTCAATAAAGTGTCCTTATAAGCGACACACAGAGAGAAGAGGGCAAACACCATGTGAAGTCGGAGGCAGAAACTAGAATGATGCAATGACAGCCAAGGAGTCTGAGCACCAGAAGCTGGAAGAGGCAAGAGAGGATTCTCCCCAGAGCCTTCAGCAGGAGATTAGTCTTGCTGACAACTTCGTATTGGTCTTCTGACCTTCAGAACTGTAAGCAAATACATGACTGCTGCTTTAAGCCTCCAAGTTGGTAGTAACTAACTTGGCAGCCACAGACAACTAATCTATCTCTCTTCCACAGACCATAAGCTCCCTGAGGTCAGGCTGTGTCTACACTGCTCACCAGTCCCTCCAAAGAGACTAGCACAGTTCCCAGCACATAGAAGACCTCAATATACATCTGTTAAATCAATGGATGGATGGATGCATGAATGAATGAATGAATGAATGAACAAACGAACAGCGGCAAAGTATACAACAGTATTGGAAAAAATAATTTTCTTCAGCGTAGGTCCCTAGCCCATGCATATCTAAGTAGAGTAATTGAGAACCCCAATGGAAAGAGCTATTTTGTTTGCTAGTGACAGAAACTAGCCTAAACTGTGGGACAGTGTCTTGAGAACAGAAATGCAGCCAGACCTCAGAGGACCCAGAAAGAGGAACTGGGAGCAGTGACTGCTCTAGCTCTCATCTCAGCACCCCCAGCCCAAAAGACACACACAGACGCTTCATCCTTCTCTCTTGCAAAGTAAATTTTTTCTGCTTCTGCCTGGGAGAAACCACCAAGCAAACCTGCAATTCAACTACCCAAAAGGAGTGATTCTCTTTCTCCATCCCAATCTACATTCTCAGGGAAAAATCTCTGACTGGTTAAACTTAGGTCAAGTGTCCACCTTTTGTTAATCAGGTGCAAAGAAACAACATGGCTGTAAGGAGTGGCCCACCTTTGCAGTTCTTAAAACAGAGAGACTGAGCAGGTTATGCAATAGATGCCCTCTCCAGCTACTCTGAGATTGTCCTGTATTGCAAATATCTGGGTGGCCTGATGTCTCTGGAGGCATCCCATCCTTCACGAGCTAGTAGCCTTGTGAACAGATGATCATTCAGTACGTGAGAGTAGAGTGATAGCTTGTGTTCAGCCCTAACACAGCCAGACTTATACATGTTTCCTTTGAATAACTGCAAACCACAGCTGCACATGCAATGTGGCCATGTTTTCTGGGAAATCTCAAGGAAGCTACATGCAGAGCTGCACCAGCCTGAGCAGGAACTGGAGGCTGGCCCCAAAGCTGGAAGGTGATTTCCTCATGCACGACACTGTCACTCTAACTGCCCAGTGCAAAGTGCAAGGAACATGAGAGGACATGCTGGAAATTATGCCTCCCTGAGAAACGAAAGCCCCAGCAGCCGCTGCAAATGGCTAAGAGTGAAGTTAGTTTCTATCTGTACAAGCTAGAGACTCAGGCTTCTGCAGATATGATTATACCATAGGGAAAAGCCACATTAAAAAAAAAAAAATCCAGAATAAGAGAAAACTACTTAGAGGCACTTACCATAATGAAGCTACATTAAATTACAACAAATAGATGTTCTCTTGAAAGAACTTCCACAGATAAAAAACCTCAACTGGCTGAGGCAGACTGAAAGTGTCAGAGCCAGAACTGTCAAAGCCAAAAGGGAAACTAACAGGAATCTAATTCAGGGGCCTCGCTGGACAGATGGTGAATTACCAAGGGGATGAAAGAACTTGCCCTGTCTTGTGAGAGCTAGTGAGAAAGCCCTGGTTAGAAGTTAGCTCTGCCAGGTCCCTAGTGGGTTCTATTATTGCCTCTCTTTCCCCATACAACAGTAAGTAAAACCAAGAGAGAAGGTAACTAGAGTGTTAAAGCAAAGGAAGAACAAAAACCAAGAGGAAGCAAACAAACTCATCCAAACAAACCAGAATGTAGTAGTCAGGAAATAACATAGCTGATCCCTCTGAAACCAGCCTGGGATGTGGTATAAGTGTGACGTGAAGAGCATTTAATCAATTGCCAATTGCTGGTACAGGGTAGGGCTCATCGCAGACACACATCAAAGTCTCTCTTGAAAGGACAGCAGTCAGTTTATAAGAATATTCCATAAGGTCATTTTTCTCATTGCTTCTTTCACAAAACAACTATGTTCTTTCATGTGTGAAGACAAAGACCAACGAAATCTTACTAGAGGGAGGAGAGGCCAGCAGAGGGGGCTTTGAGGGAGTCCCCAAGCCATCCTCCCAGGATGCTGACTCTTGATGACCTTCCCAAAGAAGCTGTCAGTTCTACAGTGTGGAGAGTCATCGTTCTACGTTAGCTGAATTAAAACATGAACACCCCCACCCCAAGTCTGTTCCAGCTGGTCATTGCCGCTGGAATCATGGGTCAAGTTGAGCTAGCTAATAAGCTGCATGAGCCAGGCCTAGACATGAACTAAGAATGTGTCTATAGACATTAATACATATTTTTTTCACCAATGAAAATTTAAAACAGTTAACTCCAGTCATCAAATCCATTTGGTACACACTGAGCTTCTTCCCTTTCAAACCAAACTTCCCTCACTTCTCTTCTGATCGACTTCCCAGAGTGCAGCTGTGGTTTGGGGAGAACTTCAGAGAATCAGCTCCTCCCCAAAACCCAAACAGAAAACAAGCTGAGCTCTCGTGCCGAGTCACTGCATTTTGCCTGTCTGGGGGTCCAGACTGCACGGAAAGAGATGAGAAGGAGAAGCCACCAGCGGGCACTTTCCGTCTCATGTTGCAAAGACACTCAGGGTAGTTGGGTGCCATGTGTGTGGAATAGGAAGGCACTATTCATGTTGTGCCCTCTGCTCTGGAAACGGCCCTCTTGCTTCTGTATCTTGCTCCTAAATTTCTAGGTCCCATTCTCTTGGCACCTTCTTTTTAATTAAAGGACTAAAGCTTAATGAAGGCCCTCAACATGGAAAGAGATAGGACCCCAAGGAAACAGAAAGAAAGCAGATGCATTTTGATGGGCAAGGAGAAGTAGGGCCAGAGGATGGGAGATCCACAGGCACAGGAGGGAATGCTCACAAGAGAGTGGGAACAGACAGAGTTAATGGGTTGAAGTTGTGAGTCTACCCCGAGGCAGACGGAAGAGTCTGGATGTCAGGAATCCTCTTCTGTCCTGTACAGAATGGAGGTGATAATCCGTGAGGCCCACTGGGGCCCTGGAAGACCACACACAGGCAGAATGATTCAGAGGAAAAGTGAATCTCACTTTCCTGCCATCCACAATAGGAAGCCAGAAGATGATGCTAACTCCCATACAAGTTCCAGGCTGGGTTCCAGCAGCCATGACATCACAGATCTAGGACAACCACACCTGACTCTTCCTCCCTGATCCTGGGCCGGACTACTGATCCCAGCTCTCCAGTCTGATAGTAAAATTTTTCAAGGACTCTGTTGCCCTTCACTGTCCCCGGGCCTTGGCTAGAATCATCATCCCCTAATGTCAACTTTGGGGCAGTAGAGGTTGAGGTATGGGTGCTTTAATGCCCAGAAGGCAGCTGGACTTCTTGTCCATGCAGGCATCTTCCCTCCTAGAACTCTGAAGGATGAGGCAACATTGGCCAAACCCACAAAGCAATAGTTATAACCAACTCCCAGGAAAATGGGAGTGCCATTCCATGAATGGTTCTATGATCCCTGGATCTATCAAAAAAAAAAAAAAAAAACCCGTACTGAGTCTGTTTTCTTTCCTGCCAAATGAAAATAATAATAGATAGTACCTACCTCCTGTGACTTTTGTACATTTAAATGAGGTAATCTATGTAATCACTGAGCATGTTGGGTATTATATAAAATGCTGTATCAGGCCAAGTGCAGCGGCCCACGCCTGTAATCCCAGCATTTAGGGAGGCCGAGGTGGGTAGATCACTTGAGATCAGGATTTCCAGACCAGCCTGGCCAACGTGGCGAAACACCATCTCTACTAAAAATACAAAAAAATTAGCCGGACGTGGTGGTCCACGCCCATCATCCTAGCTACTCAGGAGGCTGAAGTGGGAGGATTGAGTGAACCTGGGAGGTGGAGGTTGCAGTGAGCCGAGATCATGCCACTGCACTCCAGCCTGGGTGGCAGAGTGAAACTCAATCTAAAAAAAAAAACGCTATATCATTATCATTCACCTACAGTTGCATAAATAAGGATTTTCGAAAGATGCTCTGTGAATGAAGATGTGCTTCAAACTGGCCTTATGCCCCAGGCTATTCCTTTTGCAACTGGAATCTTCTCTCAGCTGATGCCTGTCCTCTTCAACACATGTGCCAGTTAATGACCCCAGCACCCTGGCTACATCAAGAGGGAATGCAGACTTTTCACTAGATTGCCGTCTGGAGGTTATCCTGCATATGGATGCACTCCGCCTTTCATTCATCTCTGACCCCCTTCCACACGCACAAGCACAACAGCTGTTTTAAAAACAAAATAAATAAAAGGCTTTTAGAAGACAGAAAAAATGTCTCATGTAATCCCTGTTCTAGTTTCATGATGCACTGATGCAGAGGAGTGTACTGGAGCCCATGTTTAAGTCCATTTTTGTCAAATTGTGCATTTGCTGTGTCTCTGTATTACCTAGCATACAAGGGTCTCTGTCCCGTAATAAAAGTTGCCCACACTTTTGTAGTTCAAGCCTGGGAACAGCAACCACTTTGTAAGCATCCAGGATCACTTAGGCATTCATTTACCTCCTTACAAAATAGGTCCTTTGCAATTGTCACTTAAATCTGATTAGGATGGGAAATAAAAGGAAGCCAGGATTTAAATAGGGTAGTGAGCTTAAATGAGATTCTATCGAACACACAAAATCATTAGCAAATGAGAATGTGACTGATGTAATATTGCATTAGGAACTGTTTTAAAAAGGATTCATTTTGCAGTGTTTATTTGTGGGAAGGCCGTTGGTCTCTTTCCCCACACATTTCCTCCTCGTCATGCACTTCAGTATTTGATTTGTTTTCCCTTTAAAACATTGATACAAGACAAGCATCATTCATTCTAACTACCTTCCGTTAGGCCCCTGTGTTGTGCCCTGACTGTGCCAACATTGAGATCCAGAAATAAAAACCTCATGAGACCTTCCTTACTGGGACAGTGGTGGAGTGTGCAGCTGTGCATGCTAAGGGCTGGAATCCAGACATAGGGAAAATATTCGGGTTGCAGACAAGAAAGAGTGTTGCTCATTTCAGAACCCTGAGAAGACATCACCAAGCACACATTTGAGAAGAATTTTTAGGGATGAGGAGTTCACCAGGGAGAGAAGAGACCTTGGATGTGGAGGAAATAGTAGAGATTTGAAGGAGAGAAAGGGCTTAATGTTTTCATAGATGGAAATCCCAACAATAAGTCTAAGAGGAAAGCGATTCATGTAATGTATCAAGTAGGTTATTGACCGCAAGTAACAGAAAGCAATACCACCAGTAAGTTGCTTAAACCATTAAGGCCATTACTGTTTCTTTAAGAAACAATACGGGGTCTGTGGTTTTGACATGGTTCCAGGGTCCATTCTGTGGCTCAGCTGTCATCAGATACTCGGGCTCTGACAATTCTTTTCTTCTACTATGCTCAGTGCCTTGGCTCTCTGCCCTCTTGCTTTTAATTGCATTTACCTTGCTTGTCACCCCATGATTTCAAGATGGCTGCCACAGCTGCAGACATCACATCCTCACGCTAGTGTCCCAAGAATAAAGGAAGTGGTGGAGCCAACAGAATTTTTTTAATCAGTAAAGCTTTCCCAAACCACGCCCACCTCCTGCAACTGACTTCTTCTTAGGTCTAAAAATAAATAATTGTCCACTCCTTACAAACAAAGGGAGAAGAAATAAATGAGTATCTGGCAAAGGGAAATGGCAATACCATTGACTGGATTGGATCAATCCTGATTTGTCTGTAAGGAATGATGCATGCTTGGGTTGAAAACAAACAGTGCTGTTGAATTTATTGTGGAATGTCTAAGACATACAAAACAGTGTAAGGGCTAACATAATAAACAGCTAGCCTAGTATTCATCATCCAACTGCAAAAATAATTCATTGCCAACATCCCCCATATAGGACCCTTCTAGATTCCTCCCCTATTTCTTTCCTCCTAGGAAGAACCCCAACCTGATTTTAGAGATTTATCATTTATTTGCATTTATTCTTTTCTTCTATCTCTCATTCCATAGCTCTCTCTCTCTCTCTCTTTCCATCTACCTATTGAGAGAGATAAAGATCTCTACTCAACTTACAGAACTTTTTCATATATTGAACATTCATGTAGATATTATACCACAAATATTTATTTGCAAATTGCTTTCTTTGATCAACATTATGTCCGTGGAATTAGTCCGTATTGATTCACATAAGCTCTAGCGCATTCTTTTTCACTGCTATATGGAATTCCATTGTAGACAGAGCATAATTTATTTCTCCTCTGAATGGACACTAGGAAGTTTCCAATATTTCACTATTGTAAATCATACTTCTATGATTATCATTTTTCATGTTTCCTGACATATATATGTGTGTATATATGTCTGTCTATATGCAGATATATGTATGGATATGCATATATATGTATATGAATGTATATATGTATGCATGCATATTGTATATATGAATTTATATCAGATATGTATCTAGAAGTATAATTCTTAGTAATAGTGTATGTATATTTTCAACTTTACTGGATGTTACCAAATTTTTCTCCAAAGTAGCTGTAACAATTTTTATTTCCAACAGCAATGGGTAAGAGGTTCCATTACCCTACATCCTAACCAAAACTTGGTACTATCATACTTTTTAGTTTGAGTTTTTGTCAATCTGATGGTGTACAATAATGTCTAATTTTAGATTTGTTTATTTGGCTGTTTTTATTTTATTTTTTGAGACAGCATCTTGCTCTGTCACCCAGGCTGGAGTACAGCGTCACAATTTTTGCTCACCACAGCCTCCACCTCCCGGGTTCAAGTGATTCTCCTGCCCCAGCCTCCCAAGTAGCTGGGATTACAGGTGCACACCACCATGCTTGGCTAAATTTTTTGTATTTTTAGTAGCGAAGGGGTTTCACCATGTTGCTAAGGCTGGCCTCGAACTCCTGACCTCAGGTAATCCACCTGCCTAAGCCTCCCAAAGCACTGGGATTACAGGCATGAGCCTCCACCCCAGCCTAATTTTAGCTTTAATTTGCATTTTCCTTGCTACTCAGGTTACCCATCTTTTCATGCGTTTATTAGCAATTGATGTTTCCACTTGAGCAAATTATCTCTGAATCATTTTGCCCATTTTATCTAGCCTGTGTCTTTTGCTTTTTGAATTTGAGAAGTTCTTTATGTATTCTAGATATGAATTCTTTATTTCTTCCTGTGAATTACCTTTTTATTTTCTTAAAGGTAACTTTTGATGAACACATTTTGCTTTAATGCAAATCAAATTTTTCTATTTTTGCTGTGGTTTGCAGATTTGGAATATTATGAAATTCTTTTCAACATTAAGTTTACAAAGATGTTCTATTTTCTTGTAACTATATTTAAAGTTTCATATTTCAGTCTTTCCATAATTAGTTCTTTAAGCCACATGATGTTAGGGATCTCATTTGATTATTCTCCATATTAATAACCAATTGCCAAGAAGTAAAAAATTACTGATTAATGCGCAGTTTCTCACTGATTTGCAATGCCCACCACGTGTGCATGGCATTGTGTCTGGGCTCTCCCTCCTGTGCCATGACCCGCTTACCTGTGCCAACACCCTTTATCTGTTCTCCAGCTTCACCTAGGTCTTGGCATGTGGTAGGAAAAGTCCCCATGCCTTGTTCTTCCCCTTCATAGTTGTCTTGTCCAGGCAGGCATGGGCGTCCGCAGACTAGGACGTGGAGGCACCTGTTCCCATCCAGCTTCCCAGAAAGTCTTCATCACTCTGGCTTCTTTACCGTTTAACCCATTAAGAGCATCTCTTGGCCAGGTGCGGCGGCTCACGCCTGTAATTCCAGCACTTTGGGAGGCCAAGGCAGGCAGATCATGAGATCAGGAGATCAAGATCATCCTGGTCAACATGGTGAAACCCCGTCTCTACTAAAATACAAAAATTCAGCCAGGCATAGTGGTACGTGCCCATAGTCCTAGCTACTTGGAAGACTGAGGCACGGGAATCTCTTGAACCTGGGAGGCAGAGATTGCAGTAAGCTGAGATTGCGCCACTGCACTCCAGCCTGGCAACTGGCAACAGAGCAAGACTCTGTCTCAAAAAAAAAAAAAAAAAAAGCATCTCTTACCTTTTCATTTGTACATTCAGAAAAGAGTGGGTCATTTTGTACTTCATAAAGCTGAAAGATTCGTTTCCCATTTGAAGCCCCATCTGAAGACCTATCCCATAAGCCAAATTGCATTTACCAGAACGATGCCAGTGAGGCAGTGAAACACAGCCTGCGGTCTCGAGTGAGAGTTCAGGAGGGTGGTCTGAATTCTCTCATGCTTAACTGCAGCATTTTTGCTGTGGTTTGCGAGTTTGGAATATTATGAAATTCTACAAAAGCCAAGCAAAGCCACGTGTAGGGGGACTTCAGGAAATCTGAGAATCCAGTTAACAGCAGGAAGGAATGGGGATTGAAGTGGAGGCGTTTTACTGTGACTCCATGTTTTCCGTCCTTCATCAAGGGCTAGCCCGAGCTCAGCCGGCACCCTCAATTCAGTCTCCCCATTTTCTTCTGTTACCTGATAGGATGAGATAGAACTTTTTGGTCCACCTTTTCCAGGCCTTCCCAGATGCCCAACATCTCAGGATCTAATTTAATGTACAGATTTTCTAATCCCAGCTCCCTCCCGTTAATGTCTCTGTTTAATTCTCCTAAGCAACTCCTCATTTCTGTTTATGTATTTCTAAATTCTACTTGACATGTATTCATATTGTAAGCATCCTCAAAAATGTTTTAGGGGAAGGCATCATCTAGGTATGTGTTTCATTTAAGAGAAGGAGCTGAGCATCAGGGACGTGAAGCAACACGTTCCAAGATTTGTGCTGTATCTGATGCTGGAATGTCCAGGCCAAGCTCTGTTCCTCTTCTTATGTATCCCTCCTCTCTCATTGCCCTTCTGGCCCAGGAAACTAAAACTCCTGTACTCTGTTTGGCTGACAAGGACCTGCCATGCCCTTCTTTGCTGAGAGCTTTCCAGGAAACCACAATGAAGCGGAACTTGGCTTCAAAGAACAAGGAGCCTGTTGCCCCAGCTGTGCGGGGTGTGTGCGTGTGTGCCCTGTGTACGCACTTTCATAATTAAGCGTGTGCCTGGAACTCTGCAGCAATGGTGACCCCTCACGCCAATTCCCTTTTAATTCCTATGCCCTTACCACTCCACCTAAGGCAAGGAGTTTTGTAAGCTTTTCAGGCAAGGAGGAAAAATCTTGACACCCACTTAAAAGCTGAGTTCACCCAGCAGGAACCATCATTTTGCTATCAGCACAGAGACCTGGCCTGATAAGCAGGGCCAGCCGCCCTGTCCAGAGTTCAGAAGCAAGAATTACGGAGTGTGTTAGCACAGGTGACAAGGGTCACAGAGCAGGCTTGCTCAAAGACGGCAGACTCTCCCAAAGGGCAAGTAGGTCAAGCTGGTTGCAGCATGTTCATTCTAGCAAGGGAGGGGTGGTGCCTTCTTGTTCGTGTCTGTGCAAATGCTTATCAGGTTCCATAGCCCAGAGTTCCCTCTTCACATGTGCAGCTAGTGTCAAGTCCAAAGGGCTTGGGGTGAGGCCCAATAATTTGCATTTCTAGCCTGTTCCCAGGAGAGCGGATGCTACTGGAACATGAGCCACCCTGTGAGGACCACAGCTCCGATCAGTTTAATTAAACATGGTAAGCATCTCAAATCTCATGATAGGTCTCAGGCTCCATGGGGCCAGAGAAATAAATAAGACACAGTCCATTCCTCCAGGAGCCTCAAGAGTCAAACACCTCCCATGTCTGTTTATGGGGTTGCTTCTTATGCTTCTGAGATAAACCTATGTTTCCAAATCCCAGCTAATCAAAAGAGCCATCCAGGAAGCTTGAAAATATACAGAAGCATAGGTTTCTTCCAGAAAATACAGAATTAGTACATTTGTGATAGAATCTGGGAATCCATATTTTCAACAAGCTCCCCAGATAAATTTCACGATAGTGACAATTTAAGACAGACAGTGCGATGTCTCATGCCTATAATCCCAGCACTTTGGGAGGCTAAGGCAGGTGGATTGATTTGAGTTCAGGAGTTTGAGACCAGCCTGGGCAACATGGCAAAACCCCATCTCTACAAAAAAATTAGCCCAGCTCAGTGGCTCACGGCTATTGTCCCAGCTACTCGGGAGGCTGAGGCAGGAGAATTGCTTGAGCCTGGGAAGCAGAGATTGCAGTAAGCCAAGATCGTGCCATTGTACTGTAGCCTAGGTCAAGATCCAGTCTCAAAAAAACAAAACGACAGACTGAATTAAGTGTTTTTAAAAGCCCAGAACTTCTACAACAAGGAATGTCTTAAAGTACCCCTTTAGTACTCTCACTTCTATTATCTATTACTTGACACAAATTATTTCTAAAATAAGCTGACTCCTTTCCATAAAACATCCTGAATAAAGAGTGTTGGAATAACATGGAAAAGGCAAAAAAAAAAAAATTGAGTGAGACTAAGGACAGGTAACTCTTAGCAGGCCTGGGAAGAAGGCAGTGAGAGTGGTGTCCACATGTCATGAAGTAGATTGCAGATGGCCACAATGCTTCAGAGCCCCTCCCCAAATGAGGTGAAGTCTACCCACTTCTTGAATCAGAGCTGTCCTTGTGACCTACTTTGAGCAATTGAATGTGACAGAAGGGACACTGGACAAATTCCAATCCCAGGTCCCAAAAGATCTGACAGCTTCACTTTTTGCAGGCCTTGAAACATGCTGTCACCCTGGGAACAAGGCCAAGCTGGCTGCTGGAAGATGAGTGAGACCTCATGAGGAAACTCCAGTCAGAAACCATCCTGATCCTTCCTAAGCCAGCAAACCCAAGCCTCCAGCCATAAATGCTTGAGCAAGATGGACCAGACAAGCTGGAGTCCAGTCCACATTATCCGCAGTCAGGAGCTAAATGGATGGCCATTGATTCAAGCCACCAAGTGCTGGGGTGGTTGTTACATAGAGTAAGTTGACTAATACAGGAAATGCCAGGGCAACCCAAAAACTAGTTCTATCACTGGACTAGGAACCTCCACCTGACAACCTCTATTTAACCCAAAACAAAGGGCCTCAACCCCCTGTCCAGCATGTGGTCCAAGAGAAGGGCCCTAGGAGTTCAGATGTCCTTAGAAATAAGGAGTGAGTTTCTGGGTTGGCCGCTCCCAGATTCCTTAGCTCAGAGCTCTGAGCACACATTCTTCTGAGACCATACGGTCATTCTCAGGGTACACTTGAGTTATTGCCGTCAGGTGTGTCTGCCATACAGCCACCCCGGCAACTTGCACAGGGCTCTGGGCTCAGAAGATCCCCATACTTGGCTTAATACTCAATTGTTGCCGTCTTATAATCTTAATAATTTTACCTTTGAACTTGGATTGGTTTTTTTGTTTGTTTGCTTTTGTTTTTTGTTTGTTTGTTTGCTTGTTTGTTTGTTTGTTTTTGAGATGGAGTTTCACTCTTATTACCCAGGCTGGAGTGCAATGGCACGATCTTGGCTCACCGCAACCTCCGCCTCCTGGGTTCAGGCAATTCTCCTGCCTCAGCCTCCTGAGTAGCTGGGATTACAGGCACGCGCCACCATGCCCAGCTAATTTTTTGTATTTTGAGTAGAGACGGGGTTTCACCATGTTTACCAGGATGGTCTCAATCTCTTGACCTCATGATCCACCCGCCTCGGGCTCCCAAAGTGCTGGGATTACAGGCTTGAGCCACCGCGCCCGGCCGTTTGTTTGCTTTTGAGATGGAGTTTCACTCTTGTTGTCCCGGCTGGAGTGCAATGGCGTGGTCTTGGCTTACTGCAACTCTACCTCCCAGGTTCGAGCGATCCTACTGTCACAGGAGCCCACCACCACACCCAGCTAAGTTTTGTGTTTTTAGTAGAGACGGGGTTTCACCATGTTGGCCAGGCTGGTCTCCAACTCCTGACCTCAGTTGATCCACCTGCCTCGGCCTCCCAAATTGCTGGGCGTGAGCCACCGCCCCTGGCCTGAACTTGGGTTTTATAAGTGAGGTTTGAAGAGAGAGTAGAGCATGAGCCCAGGAAACACATAAAATATGCATATCTGCCTCTGTTCCTTGATAGCACATTTGCATACAGTGTTCACGGCTCCCTGTGAGCACAGAATTCATGTGCATCCAAGGTGCATGGCACTTCAGCAAAACTCAGGCCTATGACTGAATATGGCACTGACAGCCCTGAGAAGTCATGCTTTGTGTTCAAAGCAGAACTTGCTTCAAATGCAGAAGGAAAGCACAAACAACCAAGGAGCTTGCCGTGGGTTAAATTGTGTGCCTTGTTTTTCCAAAATTCAAAGGTTAACGTCCTAACCTTGAGCACCTCTGAATAAAACCTTATTTGGAAATAGGAGTTTTGCAGATGTTAGTGTAAGGTCTTTTAGGCTGACTGACATCGCCATGGACTGACGACCCCTGTGACCCATATGTGCACCTCTGGAGGGCCTTCTGGAATTAGCAAACCTGAAGTAACTGGAAGACCATGAAAAGAGAAAGAAGAATCAACCCTGTGGCACCTAACTTGAGACATTCTTCTGTTGTTTCTTATTCGGGCCTCAACTGACAAGTCCAGTGGACTTTGTAACCGACCTTGGTCCACCTCATGACTCCAGACCCTACAACCCCCTCTCAGCTTGCAAAAAACCGCCCTAAACTGTAACTTCTGTAACTTTCCACTGCCTACCCCAAACCTATAAAACCAACTCCTATCCCACCGCCCTTCGCTGACTCTCTTTTTGGACTCAGCCTGCCCACACCTGGGTGAATAAACAGCCTTGTTGCTCACACAAAACCTGTTTGAGGGTTATCTTCATTCAGAGCTCATGTTTTAACAGTTAGGATGAATTCAATCAGGATGAGATCAAACCAGGATAGGAGGCGCTAATGCCATATGGCTGACCTTAGGAAAAGGGGCGGTGTGAGCACAGCACACACAGGGAGAACTCCATGTGAAGATTAGAGTTATGCTACCACAAGCCAACGAACTACCACGAGCGAGGACAGAGGCCTGGAAGATCCTTCCCTATCCCCTCCAGAGGGAGCAAGATCGTGCAAACACCTTGATCTCAGATTTCCAGCTTCCAGAATTGTTAGACAGTAAATTTCAGTTGTCTAAGCCACCCAGTTGTGACACTTCGTTATGGCAGCCCCAGCAAACAGATGCAGAACTCACTACTTTTTTGTCTTCACATTACTTCCCTGTTAGTCAACCACTAATGCAGAAAACGATGACACAGAAAAAAAGGGAAAGACATGGGACCCATAAATCCTCTTCCTTTCTGTCCTTCTTCACTCATCAGTAAGCAAAAGGCAGAGAGCGTTGGTAGAATGTGTATGTATCAGTGAAACAGCCAGGCTCAGTGGCTCATATGGGCAATTCTAGTAATAGGGGAGGCCGAGGTGGGTGGATCACTTGAGCCCAGGAGTTTGAGACCAGCCTGGGTGACACAGAGAGACCCCATCTCTACAAAAAAATCAAAAATTAGACAGGCATGGTGGCATGCACCTATGGTCACAGCTGTTCAGGACTCTGAGGCAGGAGGATCACTTGAGCCCAGAAAGTCAAGGCTGCAGTGAGCCATGATCCCACTTCTGCTCTCCAACCTGGACAACCAAGCAAGACCCTATCCAAAAAAAAAGTTAAATAAAAACAATAGAGTTAGTTTCGTGCAGTATTTCTGCTGTACTGTTGAGAACAAAATATATATGCATTTACAAGCTATGAATGAGTTATATAATTTTAGTGAGTCTGCATTCAAGTTAAATGCATTTAAAAGTGACATTGTACAATATAAAGATGAACAGTGAAATTCATGTGAATAATGCAAATGTTAGTTTTTCTTTCCTTAGAACAACATTGAAGAGCAAATATGAAACATCGTGACAAGTTGAAAAAGAGAGGAGGGAAGACAGGAAAAAAGCTTTTTCTATTTCACTACTTTTAACAGCTCGTTTGCCCTGCTTTTGAAAAGGGGGGCCTGAATTCCATTTGCACTAGGCGCTTCACATGATGTAGTCAAAAGCTGTAGAAGGGCTGCTTACCGTGGCCCACGCCTATAATCCCAGCACTTCGGGGGCCAGGTTGGGCTGATCACCTGAGATCAGAAGTTCGAGACCAGCCTGGCTAACATTGGCAAAACCCCATCTCTACTACTAAAAATACAAAAGTTAGCCAGGCATACTGACTGGTGCCTGTAATCCCAGCTACTCAGGAGGCTGAGGCAGGAGAATCACTTGAACCCAGGAGACAGAGGTTGCAGTGAGCTGAGATTGCTTCACTGAACTCCAGCCTGAGCAACAGAGCGAGACTCCATCTCAGGCGCTCTAAACTTGGCTCTTCTCCAACTCATAAGTCTGGATCTTTCTGATTTTACCTCTTAATAACTTACATTCACATAGAAAACATAAATGTCATATAATCACAATGCTCAGGTGTGCAAAAATTCACATTTTTTATTTCTCCATGACTGACACTTAGCTCTTTAGACTCCATTTACCATGTAATGATAGAGGAAAAAATTTCTGAAAACTCAAAGAAACTCAGTGACTTTGAGATTTGAGTTTGGTCAATTCAGGACACTCTCTCTTTTGTTATTTACATTAATTTCACTGCTCATCTTTGTATTGTAAAATGCCACTTTTAAATGCAAATATAAGAGCATTTAACTTGAATGCAGAATCGCCAAAGTACAAAATTGTTCCCAAGGGAGAGATCACAATCTGAGATGAAATCCCTGGCCTCCCACATTTATTCGTGCTGATTTCTGTTGAGATCTACAATTCCAGTAAGTCTTTGGTGATCAGTCCTCCTACCACTGCAGATGTAGCTGAAATGCTCACATCCTGGTCCGCACCCCTGTCTACCAGGGTCTGCTGCCTCCTTTCCTCACTCACTGTAGCAGTGTGTCTCAGCTTCTTCTCGCTTCTCTTGACTCTGTTAGAGATTCAGGGGTTTGACTTAAGTCTTCCTAACCTGGACCAGGGGTTGGGAGACTATTGGCCAGGAGCCAAATCTGGCCCACTCCCTGCGTTTGTAATAAAGTTTTAAAGGAACACACTCATGTCCATTCGTTTACATTTTGTCCATGGCTGCCTGCACTCTACAACTAGAGTTGCAACTGAGACTAGAATACTTATCATCTGGCTCTATACAGTAAAAGTTTGCTAGCCCATGACTTAGACACACTGGCTGTTATTTTACCTACTGTCACTTCTATGAAGTAGCTACTGTTTTCTTTAGGAAGCTTTCTGCCTCCTTGAGAAGCAAGACTTAAGTCCTTTTATCTTTGCAGAGAATCCTACAGACTTCCAGGGTAAAACCATCCTCTCATCAACTGCAGGGACATTTCTAGATGTCCGAAGATGAAAAACCATCATTGCCTTAACCCAAGTGCCATTATCTCTGCCTGTCATCGATCACCAACAAGTCATCAGGGCTTTCTCACCACTTTGGACAAGAAAACTGACTTTACATCATTGTGCACTTGTAGTAGTTATCCATCGACATATAATACATTTACCCCAAAACGTAGCAGTTCAGAAAAATGAACACTTATGATCTTATGGTTTCTCTGGGTGAGGAATTTTGCATGACTTGGCTGAAGGCCTCTGGGTTCAGTGTCTCTCAAGAGATTCTAGTCGATCTGTTCCTGCCACCATCCTCTCAGGGCTACATTGGGTGAGCATCTGCTTTCAAGCCTATTAGCCAGTCTCAAAAGGTCTGCTTCCAGACTCACTCACATCTCCCTCTCCACAGGGCTGCCTCCTGACACAGCCCTTGGCTTCCCCCAGAGAGAGAGAGAGACAGCTCCCAAGATGAAAGCCACAGTCTTTTTATACTCTACTCTCGATGTGATGTCCTGTCATGTCTGCCATGTTCTATTTGTTAGAAGAAAGTCAAAAGTCCAGTCCACACTCAACGGAAGGGAAATCGAGCTGCAGTTCTAAAAGGGAGGAGTATCAAAGAACGTGTAGGCATGATTTTAAACCACCACATCCCAGCACTCAGGCTCGTGACAAACTCTGGTCTCAAAACACCTTTTCCAAAAAAGCCTGGGCTATCAGGACAATTGTGTCTACCACTATCTCTAAAACTCCATTCAGAAACCTGTTTGAAAATCATTTGGGACATCTTTTTTTTTTTTCCTTTTTTGACACACAGTCTGGTTCTATCACCCTGGCTGGAGTGCTATGGCATGGTGTCGGATCACTGCAACTTCTGCCTCCTGGGCTCAAATCATCCTCTCACCTCAGCCTCCCAAGTAGCTAGGACTACAGGCGAGCACCACCATGCCTGGCTAATTTGTTGTTGTTGTTGTAGAAATGGGTTTTTTTTTTTTTTTCCTTTTGCTTTGTTTTGTTTTTTGTAGAGACAGAGTTTCACCAAGTTGCCCAGGTTGGTCTCGAACTCATGAGCTCAAGCAATCAGCCCGCCTCAGCCTCCCAAAATGTTGGGATTACAGGCATGAGCCACACATGCAGCCCATTTGGTAACTTCTTAATGCTCCCTTCTTCTCACTCTTCCCATAGAAGCAATTAATAGTTTGGTGGCAAAAAAACAAGAGCCAGCAAGAAAAACCTTGGTTATTGTCTTCTAATTTTATCCTATGGTATTTACTTGAAAAAGCATTTTCAATATCTAAAATCTATCTGCTCAGACAAAGAAGTCAAGTGGATAAGATGAAATAAATGAATACAGGTAGCCATAGCAATGCACCATAAATTCTCCACAGTTCTAAGCACATGACTATTTGAGTAAACATTTAGGTCCACATAAAAATATTAGCAAGCCAGTCATTCAGAATCAGATCACTGGAAAGCATTAACTGAAGAAAATCAAATCCACTGCTCAAATAGAGTCCATCTTTGCAAATATAGATATTTTCTTCTCTCTGGCAATTCCAGGGTCCTTGCTCAATCCCACAACAAGGACCCTGGAATTGTAAAAGTTTCACAATGTCCAATTTTAAGATCCCAGCCATGATTAAGACTAGAATCATCAAGAAGATTAAAAACATTTCTTCACTTTTGTCCTTCTAAGAATAAGTAAGCATAGAAGCAATAGCCACTAAGTCAGACGTGCCTGTTATCAGTTACTTTGTCAGGCACTTTACATACATTATCTCAAGTAATTCTCAACATCACAACACCCTTGCCAGAGACAAGGGTGTTGCCATATTGCTATCTCATAGGGTTTTTTTTTTTTTTTTTTCAGAATAGAAAAGCTCAGAGAAATTAATTTATTTTCCCCAGTTCATATGCTATAAAATAATGAAGCCAAATTTCAAACCCATGTCTATCTGAGTCCTGATGAGGAAGGAGACCTAAGCATCTAAGACCACCTACCCCTTGACTTCCACATTGCATTTCAATAGGAGAAGTAAAGGCTGCCAGACCGGGTGCCACCTTAATCACCCTCCCATAGATCACAGGCATGGTAGGGAGGAATCTTTCCGGAAGGCATTGTTTTTACTTAAACAGGATGAAACCACCACCTAAGCTACATACGCCATATCTACTCCATGGCCCAAGACCCTTTCACATGGAATTTCTAGAGCTGTAAGCCCAAGACCCTATCACTTGTAATTTCTAGAGTTGTAAGCCTTTATAAGGGCAGGGATTTTCTTTGTTTGGGGGCTCAGTTATTTGGGGCATCCAGACCCACTGCAGCCCCCGGCTGAATAAATTACCACTTCCTTCTCAGTTTGGTGTTTGAGAGGTTTGTTTCAGGCCTTTCCTGCTTTACTGAGTCTATTCTCTTTACAGTATGACCACACTAGGAATAAACGTGATACGCACCTCTTCCTGGAACATCAGTAATATATGAAGGTGAAGGGGAGATACTGTTTCCATATTAAAATAAATATCACTATATTATGTATAGGAAAAATTAAAATGCATTGTTAAGATTAATTAAATGTCATGCTTTTGGTCTTGGGTTTTGGACCACACATCAACATCTCTGAAAAGATTGGTTTTCTCTTGGCTGCAGTCAAGGTTTCCTGCAAAAAAAGAAAGCTCGAGAAGCCCAGCACCCCACACCTCTCCCAAGTAAGTGAATAGCAAACTGAGAAGAATATCAAGACACTACATAAAGTTTCTTGATTTTTCATTTTTAATGCTGTCTTAATTCCTCGTGGGACTTCCCCAACGCAGCAACAGCGAAGACCTACAAGGGAAACAGATGATTGCTTTGCTCATTCCTGTCCCACCCTGCCCTCCTCGCCTTTGAGTTCTTAGGAAATCCTACTGGGAACTTTCCAGGGGAATGAAACATTTTGATTTGCTTGTTGATTTCAAAGGCAACTCCCTGGGAAATACCACTGCAATTGTGTTCAAATTCACCTGAGTAAAATGTTTTTGCTTATTAGAAAACAATCTTTGCAACAGGAGCAAGCCATACGTGAGATGCAGAGATCAGAAACGAGAGTCTTCAGAAGGTTGCTAATAATTTCCTGAGATGTGCTAATGTGTCATATTTGACAGGAAAGTGAAGAGAGCAAAGTGGGGCCACCTGAAAGAGCACAGCTCAATCACTTAGACCCCATTCACTGACAAATCAGACGTGCCTGAGCTAATAGACAACTGCCTGCCATTTAGAGTGAGGATATGTTTAAAACGCTGCAGGTGTGGTGGACCTCATCTGTTCCTCATGACAACCACTGCGGCGAAAGAATGGCCACCCCCATTTTGCACATGAGGAAAATCATGTTTAAAAATGACGCAAGAGATCTGGGAATTTCCATAAGTCACTGAGCTAAAAAGTAGCAAGGCTGAGCCCCTAGTTGGTTTGCTGGGCCATCAATCACAGAGGCCCCACTAGACCCCAGAAGGTCCTGTATTATAACTATCATGGCGTTCTATTTCTGATTTTATTGGAAGTCTTTCCTACCAGAGGCTCTCACACCCCTTGGAAGGACTGGGGGAGCAGAGGCCAGTGAAGCAACTGCTTGAGTTCCTGAACCTGTGAAGTGCCAGGACCGTGCAGAAGCAGCAGGCACTCCCTGGTATTGTCCCCACCAGGGCGGTCTATATTCACAGCAACATCCAATCTGGAGATAAATGCAGATTTCCTTTTGTAAACAATGCACTCACACTGACAGTCAGCTCAACGTCCCTTAGCAGATGAACAAAGTCTCAGGGAGAGCTACCGGCTACCGAGGAGCCTTTGCGATCACTTTCAGGTATTGTTTGGTGGGTGATTCCTGGAGACTCAGCCAGAAGCTGCTGCAAACCTTATGCCAACTCCACACTTCTGCTCACAGTAACCCTGAAGGATGATAGCTTCACCTTTTCTTCCACTTTCCAGACCTCCTTCCAGTGCCGCTGATGGACTGAATATAACCCAACACCATGCATGGAAAGGAATTGTGGGGCATGTAAGGAATCCCTGCTTCTTCCTTGCAATGCAGAAGAGAATGGACAAAGGGGTAGTAACTGTATTGAGCTGACCACAGCCAATGGTATTAATAAGTAGTATATGCGTCACCAACTTATTATACCAATTTATAAATCTGGGACTATTAAAGGAGATTTTTTTCAATGGTTGCCACTATTGTATCATTCATCTATGGCTACATAAGAAACCATTCAAAAATTAGTGCCTAAAGCAAAAACTGTTTACTTGGCCCACAGTTCTCAGGGTCAGCAATTTGGGCTGTGCTTAGCTGGTCCCTCTTGTGTGCCTATGGTCGGCTTCCAATAAGTCAGGCGGCTCCATTTCTCAGGGTGCACGGCTGTTGGCTGGGGCAGTGGGGATACCGGGCCACATTTCTCTCATCTTTCAGAAGATTACCCAGGCTCGTTCCCATAGAAGCTGGCAGAATTCCAAGGGTGTGAACAGAGGCAGCCAATCTTTTGAGGCCCGGGCTCAGAATTGCTATCAGGTCATGTTTGCCATCTTCTACAGCACAAAGTGAGTCACGAGGCCCACTCCACTTCAGAGGACAGAGAAACAGACTCCGCTCCCTGAAGAGAGAAGCCACAAAGCCACATTCCAACGGGACAGCATTCACAGAGTGGAATCTCTGCAAGTTTTGCAAACATTTTAGGAAAGAGTAAAGTAAATCAAGTTCAACCTGTTTTTCAAGCCCCTTGCAGGACCTTAATACTCTGAAATTGATTATCAGTCTCCAAGAGGAAGGCGTAACATGTAGGGTCCCCGCAGCGTAGGTAGCCACAAAGCCCTTTTGGTTTGGGGCATCTTGTGGGCCAGTTGCTCCGGGAATCATCTCTGCGAAATACCACTCAGCCCCATTGTGAATTTCCAATCTGAATCAAGGAAGAGGTGTATTTTCATCATCGAGGGGATGGAATGTCATCAGTGGGGTAGCCATTGTTGTGTGGAGGCGAATGCCTTGTTTTATAGCCGGGCAGAGTGGGGTAATCAAGTGCCCTCTAGCACCTTAACCTTTGATTTCCAGTCTGGAAAGATCACAGCATGTGTATAACAGCCTCCCCAAAGTCATTATTGCTTCGAGCCAGCTGAATTGCTCGATAATAACAACTCTTTGCACTTATGGAATGCGTTTCCTCCGAGGAGTGCCAAGTAATTTAGAATCACTTATTAATTAATCCTCAACCCCCACGTGAGATGAGGATGGGTTATTACGCATCTTTAACAGATGTGTGAAGTGGACAAAGGGAAACAAAATGACATTAAGCTTCTGCCCAAGGTCACTGTGTTGTCACACTCACTGGACACCCTCCCAGCTCCACAGACCTCACTGGTCATTTTGGGTGCCTCGCTCACAGTGGCAGCGGAATTCCTCAGAGCTGGGCTCCCACCATTTCAGCAAAGTCTATTGACTGAATCAACCATGAGGATTTTGCTGTTTCATTTCATGGGGGTCTGGTGGCTTTATTTTTACTATTCTGCTTTTGGGTTTAGTATCGATTTGAAAATCCAGTGTGAGATGTCTGAGAAGAGCTGGTGCTAATCGCACTCATCTTGGCACTTGGTTCATACAGACATCACTCGGGGAGAATGTACGTTCCCCAAGCTGAAACAGGAGGCTGCTGCTCACACGTGCGAGAGCGGGACTGAGAAAGGAGGAGGGAAGCATGTGTTGTCCCCACCAGGGCGGTGTCTTTTCACAGGAGCATCCAGTTAGGAGATACATGCAGATTTGCGTTTCTGAACAGAATGCATCTACACCAGCACGCAGCCCCACCGGGGTCCTCTGCCCTCAGCAGCTGAACAAATTCTCAGGGAAAGCCACCGACTGTGGAGGAGCCTTCTCAATCACTTTCAGTCACTGTTTCCCGTCTGTTTTCAAAGGAGTTCTTCTCTAAATATGTGTTTTCCACACATACAAACCAAACCAACCTTGATGGGTTTATTTTTGTAAAGAGAAGGGAGAACCTGTCACATCGAAATAGCTACAAAGCCCATTGAAAACTTAGACTCTCTGAAGCAAATATTCCCCACGGCCAGGTAATGAGAGCCAGGGCCAGCCTTCTGAGCTGCGCAAAACCAGCTGCAGCTACCCCTGGTGAATGAGAATAGGAGACACAAAATTCCAGGGGTCAGTAAGAACTTATTCTTGCACATGGTAACTTCCAGGGTCAACTCCAGGGAAGAAAATTCCATGATGTTTAGAACTTGGAGAAACACTCTTGATTCAATGCAGTTTGAGTTGTGCAGAATTATGGAACTTCCTCTGTCCTTCATTCATTCCCTCTTTCATCATATGTTTATTGAGCACATATTTTGCTGAAGGCCTTTGTTCTGGGGTCTTGGAGGATGTGCCCAAAGTCTACGCCCTTTAATGAAACATTCAATGAATTTTTTCTCTCTCTCTCTCTCTTCAGGCCTGTGTGCCATTTAGGCTCTGCCTGGGTACCTTATGAGTCCCACTTCTCCCAACTCCTTACAGTTAGGAGTAAATCAGAACTGTCTAGAAAGCAATCTAATTAAGGCTTCCTGGTGGACCCAAATGCCCCAGGTTTCAAAGGAAGAAGGCCACGATGGTGGAGCAAGAGTTAGAAGAGGAGAGTCCCCCATTCACCCAGATCACAGCGTGTTGTAAGAGGAGATCTCAGGCAGAGAGGGGCACTAGAGGCCCAGAGGACAAGTGCGTCATTGTGCCTGAGGACGGGCCTGCAACTGGCAGCTGTCGGCCCGCATCGTGAGATTCCCACGGGACTACGCCAGCATCCTTTTGTGCCATCTCTCGCTGTGAGCCACAACACTGCTTTTTTTTTGTTCCTGGGCCCTGAGATTAATCTTACATGTCTGTGTGTGACAGGTGGAAGTATGGCCTTACACGTGTTTTAACTAATGGCTCATTACTGGCTGAAATTTATCATCTTCAGCCCATCCTTGTCCCTCCCATCTGCCTTCACCTGCTAAATCCTCTTGATCATATTCCAAAGCTGTATTTTACTGGTTTGCATCTCACCTCTGCCACTGCGTGGCCCTGGGTAAAAGACTTAACTTCTGAGTTTCACCGCTTGCATCTGATACCGTTGTAAAAAAGGAATGAAATAACCTACATCAAGCGCTTGGCACAGAGTTGACAGCCAGTAAATGCTAATTCTTTTTTATCCCCCCTCCAAATTCTTCCTCTGTGTTCCCACCGCGGTTTGCTCATCCAGCTCTATTTGACTTAGGTTAGAGGCTGCTTTGTATAGTTAGTGACAACTAGCCCTTTAAACTGATAATGAATAATTTAAAGAGAAGAATAATCTATATTAACTATAAGATAACAGAGATAGAAATAAAAGCACAGCCTTGGAATGGGGGCGGGGTGGGAATTGTAGCTGATTTGCATATGCACATTCACCATATTAAAAGCAGTCATTTGTTTATAACCCAATCCTGTAATTTTGAATATTTACAAAGCATTTATCAAATCCTGCAAAACCATATTTTAGAAGAAAACCTTCCACGCATTGGCCATGTAAGAAATTCACTCGATATTCCAAGGTACAAAGGTAATTGATGGATGATGATAAAACAAATTGCTACCAAAAGGGGATATAGATGTGAAACCAAAGAACCAGCTAGAGGAGGAACACGTGACACTGCTAAAGGATTTGCTGGCTTTGGATGGATCCTCCAGTGATTGCCAACGTCAGTGTATATGTAAGTCACTAAAATATGTACCGCATGGAGTGCAGAGTCTGACAGATACCTGAGAAACAGCAGCTCGTAGATAATGAATTAACACGTACACCGTTTGAAGACAGCTCCATTTTTTTCTGACCCATTTGGAAATGAAGGATTAAAAAGGAGATCCCGTAAGAAGCAAAGAGAAACATCAGCTCTTTACCAATGTTCTCTTTCAAGAATTCTTCCCAAATTTAGTGCGTTAATGACTTGTTAAAAATCAAATGACCCAATATAAGACTTCAGTTATCTACTGAGTCTAATTTTTCAAAGACCACCCATTTCGTGAACCAAGTTGAAAAATATCTGTCCCTTATGCACAAACAAGACTATTTAGGGAAAGCAATAAGGGAGTAAAAAAATTAACATCTTTCTCGACCCCACCTCTTACACTGTGAAGAATGTTTTTGCATCTTTAGCAGGCGGTTCCTGGTATAAGTCACCAACCAAGTGCCTAAGCCTCAAAAGTACCAGAGAAGGACTAACTGGCACCTAAATTATCCATCAGCCACTTCCTGTAACTGGCTGGAGAAAAACCAGCAGCAAATCTTCAAATATCTTCCCACTCTGAGCCCTGCTCGGCACAACAGCATTGCTATAATTCCATGCTCTTAGGGGAAGAAATGTACCTTCATCTGTATTGTATTTTGAGCCAAATACAGTTTGGGCAATCAAAAAGAGATGATTATTAATTGTCTCCACCCTGGCAATGTCTTGGGGCTTAATTAAGAACAGTAATGGCTCTGGTGATAGAAAACATGTTAGAACTCTAAGTCAGCCCTAGCTTAAAAGTGTTCCCTTACCAAGCAGGAATCAGGAAAAAAGGCAAGCCAGCAAGACAGGCCACAAGGTCACCAGAAGGCAACCTTCCAGTTGGGGGATGGTGATCACTTTCCAGTGGTTGGGGGAAGGTGACCACCTTCCAGTTCTAAAGAGAGTGGCAGGAAAAGCAAGAATCAGCAGCTGCTTATCCACAGAGCTGTACTTATATATGACCAGGGAGACAGAGACATACAAATTACAGATATACTCACACGTGCAATACACACGCTGAGCAGTGTGAGCCACCATGAGGATATTCATGTTAGTAAGATGAGTGGGCTTCACACACACACACACACAATGGATGCTTTCTGATCTGTGCTCATATGCACAGATCAGAAACATTTTCTTTAAAGAGATGTTCGTGAATGAAGAAATGTGCTTTTTCTCCGTGAATCTGGACCTCACTGACCTTCTGCATTGAAGGCATGAGATGACTAATCCGAGCTAACACAAGCCTGCTCACCTGAAGGGCGTGTGCCTCCCTCAGTTCGGCCAACTCTACTTAGCATTCGGGGTGTCAGCATCCCCTGGGACCCCCAAACCCCGCCGTCACTTATCACAGTGTAGTAGGGCAAACATAATAGGTTTCATTCAAACCAACTGCACAATTGGGAGATGGTTTTTAAATTTTATTCAGTAATGAGAGTGGTTTTATTGTTGCCGATACTGGAGGAATACAAATTGGCCAGATTTCTCGTCCATAATAAAAAAAAGCCGGCATTAGAGTCGGGAGGAACGTGAAGTTGAAAAGAAGAATTCTCCACTTCACATGTATGTGTAAATAAAGTTAAAGCAGAAAACGGGGACACCGGACTCTTTAATACAGCTCTCCATTAGGAATATTTATACAAGCCTTTGAACCGAGCCCAACAATTCAGAGTTGATTCCATGCGGTGTTCGCAACATTTTATCAAATATTAAAAACCCCATTCTGCCGAGCAACAAACCTTTACGTGCCAAAAAGGCAAAATAATATTTAAGCAAACTCCCCTTTCTTTTCCACCAATAGAAACTCCAGCACCTTTTTTCACCTTTTACATTTCCGGAAGAAACATCTTTTCCTTTGCTGCAGAATCCGTCAGAAGCTGGCAGCCTGGAGATGTTGATTGCACTCAGCCTGGATTCCCCCCACAGGATCTCAGGCTCTTGAGCAGTGGCTGAGCACAGTCCCAGGGCCTGGGCCAGATATGGAGGCGGTAACTTGTCTCCATGGGCCTCCTGTCTCCTCTCCTGTCGCACTTGGTAAGAATGAGACAGATGGGCTGGGCATGGTGGCTTAGCCTGTAATCCCAGCACTTTGAAAGGCAAGGCGGGAGGACCACTTGATGTTAAAAGTTGCAGACCAGGCTGGCCAACATAGTGAAACCTCATCTCCACTAAAAATACAAAAAGTAGGCTGGGCACGGTGGCTCACGCCTGTAATCCCAACACTTTGGGAGGCAGAGTGGACAGATTGCCTGAGCTCAGGAGTTCTTGACCAGCCTGGTCAACACAGTGAAACCCCATCTCTACTAAAAAAAATAGTACAAAAAAAAAATAGCCAGGCATGATGGCATGCGCCTATAGTCCCAACTACTCAGGAAGCCAAGGCAAGAGAATTGCTTGAACCTGGGAGGCAGAGGTTGCAGTGGGCTGAGATCATGCCACAGCACTCCAGCCTGGGTGACAGAGCAACTCTGTCCCCTAAAAAAGAGAATGAGGCAGGGAACAATAGTGAAAGTCACTGTGGCCTGAGATGATCTGCGAAAGTTTTCTGAAGAAGGCAGGAATGTAGCTGAGCCTAGAAGCAAACGGAGCACATAGACAGCTGCTTCGAATTCCATGCCTCGCATACACTAATCCCTACACTGAATGGCCTCTCTTCATTTTGTCTTCTCAGAAAACACCTACATAAGTCTAAACACAGGACATCTTTCCACTGACCTACCTCTCAGCCCAGCTCTTCTCCTCCTGTTCCCTCCAGCCATTCAACTTTTGAAAATTCTGCCTGTGACACAGCAAGCATTTTGACAGGAGAGCTGGATTTCTTGTGGGACTTCAGACCTGAGGTGAGATGAGATTGTCTCCAGGTGGAAATAGAGAGCTGGTGCTTTTCATAACCAGTTCTCATTACCCAAGGGCTAGAGTGTTGAATGCTATGTAGAAAAAGTGGCTTGTCTTCAAATTTTTCTTGTAACTAGAAAAGTTGTCAGAATTTGAAATGCTCCACCAGCCTGGCCAACATGGTGAAACCCCATCTCTACTAAAACTACAAAAATTAGCCGGGCATGGTGGCACATGCCTGTAGTCCCAGCTACTTGGGAGGCTGAGGCAGGAGAATTGCTTGAACCCAAGAGGCAGAGGTTGCAGTGAGCCGAGATCAGGCCACTACTGCACTCCAGCCTGGGTGACAAAGTGAGACTGTGTCTCAAAAAAAAAAAAAAAGAGAGAGAGAAGAATGTGTGTATTTGTTTGCTTGAATTCAGAATCAATTTACCCAGAGTTGAGGCCTATGAAAACTGGACAGAAAGATCACCAGGACTTGCCTGTCGAGGGAATCTTTGGAATGATCACTAACGGGGTAGAACTGGGAGCTGCAGGCACTGAGCAGCCGGAGTTCTGTCATGGAGACAGAGGTGGGTCCAGGAAGGCTTGGTGAGAGACACACAGACTCCATGTGTCCTGAAGGATGCAGGGGGGATGGTGGTGGAGAGGAGGTGAGAAGGGCATCTGGAAGGGCCAGGAACAGTGTGGGTCAGCTCGATCCCTGATCAGGGGTGAGGGGCAGCCTGTGTGACAATACTGGGCTGCTTCTCCATTTTGGCAGAGTGGGCCCCTGCTCTTGCTAACGGGAGATGAACGAGAACAAAGGTTACCTGTGACATTTTTCCAGACATCTAATACAGGTGTTGCCCACTTGAACCAGAGGCCAGACTCCAAGTAGGCTGTGGGAAGAGGGGTATGGCCACAGTGGAACAATGGTAAAAACCCAGCGCCAGCCAATGGAACATGAGATTTTGGAGGGTTTTTTTTTTTTCTGAGACAGAGTCTCACTCTGTCATCCAGGCTGGAGTGCAGTGGCGCCCTCTCAGCTCACTGCACCCTCTCCTGGTAGGTTCAAGCAATTCTCCTGCCACAGCCTCCCAAGTAGCTGGGATTACAAGCATGCACCACCATGCCCAGCTAAGTTTTGTATTTTTATAGAGATGGAGGTGTTTTTTTTTTTTTTTTGAGTGGATAAAGTGCATTTATTTTCTTCCATGTGTTTTTGTAAAAAGGAAAAAGGAAGCAAAAGGACTCCTTCCTTCCCGATCCAGTGTCTACTGAGCTTGGAGTGGGTGGAGCTGCGACCAGGCCCCTAGGAAAATGTGTAGGAATAGAAGGCAATGGCATTGACACTGTAGTCCATGTAGTTTTGCTCTTGTTATCCAGGCTGGAGTGCAATGGCGCTATCTTGGCTCACCACAACCTCCGCCTCCTGGGTTCAGGCAATTCTCCTGCCTCAGCCTCCTGAGTAGCTGGGATTACAGGCATGCACCACCATGCCCAGCTCATTTTTTGTATCTTTAGTAGAGATGGGGTTTCACCATGTTGACCAGGATGGTCTCGAAGAGATGGAGTTTTATCATGTTGACCGGGCTGGTCTCAAACTCCTGATCTCAAGTGATCTGCCTTCCTTGGCCTCCCAAAGTGTTGGGATTACAGGTGTGAGCCACCACACCCAGCCCATGGGATTTTATTGGAGGCTGACATACAGGGGAGAGGGTCCAGTGGCCATGGGCTGGACAAGATATCTGCCTTACCTATAGTAAATTGGTGCAGGGCTGCACAGGAAAACTGCAGCTGCTTGTGGAAAGCACGCAGTTTATGTAGCATTTCCACTTAACACCTTCCCCCAGCAACCTCCACCTGACAATCCTCATTCACCCCAAATCTCAGGGCCTGGGTCCTCGTGTTCCATGGGATGGGATGGGCACTCAGATGTTCCTGATAGACATGGAACGAATCTCCGAGTTTGCTACTCCTGGATTCCCTAGCTCAGAACACACATTCAGGTGCATCTGCCATAGAGTCCTTCTTAGGGTCCGCTGAAATTATTGGTATCACATGCACTTACCTAGGAGGAGTCAGGGCTCAGTAGAAGGAAGGCTGTCTTTCTCATAATAGAAGGGCCAGGTCATGGCAGACTTTGCGCTGGTTAAGTCGTTTTGATGAGCCCAAGAAGGCAGAGTGGTTTCCTCTCATGTGCCATTTTTTTTAACCAAAGCGTTTCAACCAATGAGTTTTTATTTTATACTTCTAGTTCTGGGGTACATGTGTAGAATGTGCAGATTTGTTACATAGGTATACACGTGCCATGGTGGTTTGCTGCATCCATCACCCCGACATCTACATGAAGTATTTCTCCTAATGCTATCCCTCCCCAATCCCCCCACCCTCTGCTATCCCTCCTCTAACCACCCCCCTGGGTATCCCTCCTCTATGCCCCCCACCCCCCATAGACCATAGTATGTGATGTTCCCCTCCCTGTGTCCATGTGTTCTCATTGTTCAACACCCACTTATGAGTGAGAACATGCAGTGTTTGGTTTTCTCTTCTTGTATCAGTTTGCTGAGAATGATGGTTTCCAGCTGTATCCATGTCCCCGAAAAGGACATGAACTCATTTTTTTTGTGGCTGCGTAGTATTCCATGGTGTATATGTGCCACATTTTCTGTATCCAGTCTATCACTGAAGGGAATTTGGGTTGTTCCAAGTCTTTCCTTTTGTGAACAGTGCCACAATAATCATACATGTGCATCACATGCCATTTCTGAGGAAATCATAGCACCTGCCTGGAGCACTGTGCTGAGAAGGACTTCAGCTCCTCAGAATGTCCTACAAACCTCTGCAAGAACAGCCCTGTGCCCCTGTCTGACTGCATTTCCCACTGCTGCACTCAGTTGGGCCCACCATGGAGAAAACTGGCCCAACGTTTAGCCCTACCCCTCAGTGGGGCCATCTTCACATTGACAGACACAGTGCCAACCATGACATTTCCATCCCTGAGCAAGTTTATGCAGCACCTGTAATGCTTGAACCCTGACTGGGAGAGGCTCATGTGGAGCTTTCCCAACTCTAACATTTTAGGATGGAATCTAGGTGATAAAAACAGGAAAGCTTAAATCCTACTTAGATGAGTCCAAGATGAAATTGACCAGCCCTTTTTTTTTCTAGATGTAGTTTTTCTCTTGTTGCCCAGGCTGCTGTAGTGGAATGGTATGATCTTGGCTCACCATAACCTCCGCCTCTTGGGTCCAAGCAATTCTCCTGCCTCAGCCTCCCAAGTAGCTGGGATTACAGGTATTTGCCATCAAGCCCTGCTAATTTTTTATAGTTTTAATAGAGACAGGGTTTCTCCATGTTGGTCAGGCTGGTCTGGAATTCCCGACCTCAGGTGATCCGCCCACCTTGGCCTCCAAAGTGCTGGGATTACAGGTGTGAGCCATTACACCCATCTGACCAGGCTTCTCTAACATAGAACTGCAGGATCCCTGTTTCACACTCAGCTGTCAAGTGGATTAACCAGTACTCAAAGTGTTTCAAAACCCAAAGCACCACACCAAAGAATTCAACCAGTGAAATATTAGTGGGTTGTGCTGGAAGATAAAACTGAATACTTAGTATTTGTCAAATACCAAAGCAAATTATACCAAATAACTCAAAATGAAATATTTAATTAGCTGCTCTGAAACGGATTTATTCTGAAACCATTAATCTCATTAACACACACAACTTCCCTTTCGAAGTACCTGCTTTGTTTTTGCATGAGGCTGGCACGCAGCTCATGTTTGTCTACTTGTGTATGTGGATATCTCTAAGAGCCTCCTCATAATACAAACTGTGGTTCTGCTTCCTTGCTTCCCATATTTGTGGGTAACATTCATTATCCACAAAACAAAATAAAGAAATTGCTCCAAATGAGAAACAGTTAGTGTTTCCAACTGTACAGAGAGGGGGCTATTTTTCCAACGTGCACTGCAGATGTGGCAACTGAATGCATGTGCACACGCAAATGCTAAATGAACAGCCCGCATAATCGTGACAATTATACGTTACAATATGTTCTGTTTCTACTCATCAACTCAGGAAGTTCCAAGGAAGGGTAAAAAGTCTGTCGTTCTGTTCTCTTAAAAATTGCAGCTTTGTGGACTCTACCTGCTTACTAATAAATTTGACATTATTGAAAAAATACTGTAATAAATTTAGAAACAAAGATTATTCCCACTGAAAAATTATATAATTAACATTTTGAAAGCAGCTGGAACTGGGGAGTATTGGAGAGAATAACAATACAATGGTGCCATCTAGTGGAAATAGGAGAAACTACAGCCCTGTTTTATTCTGATTGCTATCTTCCAAGCTGTAAAATCAGCATAATAAAAGGGTTTGCTGGCTGGCATACGTGATAATGATGGAGAAGGGAGACTCACAGTTCCAAATAATGTAATCCTTAAATCAGAGATCTCAAAATTTTTTCTTCATGCCCTTGAACCCTGAGGTGTCGGACAGGTTAAGGAGAGGCATGTTCACCAGAAAAAAAGGGGCAAACTCAGACCTCCACAAGGCCTGCCGAAAACCTGAATGCATGTGCAGCCAGGCTTAGGATTGACCGGCTTTCCTTTTTTCCTGCGTGTTTTTGGTTGGTTGTTTAAGGAAAGCTGAAAATGTGGGCATGTGTGTGAAATCTCCAGATATTTTAATTTGGCAACTTCTAAAACATTTACCTGTGCAGTCTGAATAAAACATGTCTGAGGACCAGCTTTGGCTCAGACAGCCAGTTTATGATCCTTGGGATAGAAGGAAAAATCTTGCCAGTGAATACTGACCAAATAAGAAAGAAAGAGAGAACCTAGGGGCTGCTTCCAGAGTAGAAATGTGTCAAGTGATTGTGTGCCACACTGAAATGCCAGTCTAGTCAAGTGAGAAGACAAGATTCGAACACAGCATTAGCTCTAGCTGTCCTGCCCTCTGTAACTCATAGACCTGTGCAGTGTCAGACTTAATGAAACAGTGCATTGTGTGTGTCTGTGTGTGTGTGTGTGTGTGACGGAGTTTCACTCTTGTCCCCCAGGCTGGAGTGCAAGAGCGTGATCTCGGCTCACTGCAACCTCCACCTCCTGGGTTCAAGCGATTCTCCTGCCTCAGCCTCCCAGGTAGCTGGGAATACTGGTTCCTGCCACCATGCCAGGCTTTTTTATGGGGTTTCACCATGTTGGCCAGGCTGGTCTCGAACTCCTGACTTCAAGTTATCCACCCATCTCAGCCTCCCAAGGTTCTGGGATTACAGGTGTGAGCCACCACACCCAACCTGTGCACCATCTTCTATCCGTAAATGCAGTAAGCAATTTTCCCACTCACCACGCATGCTGATTCATCAGTAGGTTAGGCCAGTCCTTTCTCCTAACCCTGGTTACAACTGAGAAATCTCCCCAAAGAGCTCTGAACCAGTTGATGGAAGACACAATGGGAGAGAAAGAAATGAGAAGAAAGCACTAAAATAATGTCAAAAGACGGAAATTGCCAAAGAAGACAGGGGCTGTTGTTCTGATGCTGTTTTAAATAATCACAGAAATGATCAAGGAAAAAAATAATAACTAACGATGGCCACAATGTTAAATAACCAAAAGATACTTAAAGAAAAGTGATTCCAGGCTCCCTATATGTCTCTATTGAATAAATACATTTTTTTTTTTTTTGCAGATAGTAAACACAGCTCCAAGCACGTTGAGATGTTGCATTGATTTGCACTTTTTAACTGATTTGCCCCATGGTGCTCCAGCTTGTTTTCCCTCTTGGTTAAATAACGGAAGGGTTATAACTGTCACAGGACAAAGAAAACCATGACATGTGCATCACAATTTTTTTAGCCGATTCCAGATACTTCTGATAAACAGATTAAAGTAGGACATTTTAAATATGTGTATGGGAGAGACTGGGAGGAAAAGGGTCATGGGCGTGAGCAGTCAGGGAGGTGAGGGAGGTGCAGCCTCCCAACTCGCCCTTCTTTTTCTTGTTCCGTTGTTTCAATGTATGAAAAAGGTGTGTTGAAATGTGCACTTATAATTGCGGATTTGTCTGGTTCTTGCCTTAATTCTATGAGTTTTTGTTTCATGCGTTTTGAAGCTCTGCTATCGTGTACTTATATAAACACACATAGTTAGGCTGTTTGTGCACTGCTGGTGAATTAACCCTTTCCTCATTATGAAATCTTCCTCTTTATACGTAGTAATAGTCTTTGTTTTGAAGGCACTTTATGTGAAATTAATGTAGGCACACAAGCTTTCTTATGTCTACTATTTTGTGATATGTAATTTCCCCCTCCTTTTTTATGTGTGTATTTATACTTAAATTACATAATTTATGGGCAATACACTGTGGGTCTTACATTTTTATTCAGTCAGAAGATCTTTGCATCTTGAAGGAAGAGTTTTATCAGTTCACTTTAATTATTAATATGACTCGGTTTAATAGTTTTATCTTACTTTTTGTTTTGTGTTTTTCTAGTCTTTTTTCTTTTTTCTTTTTTTTGTCTTGCTCTGTCACCCAGGCTAGAGTGCAGTGGTGATGTCTTGGCTCACTGCAACCTCCATTCTCCAGGTTTAAGCAAGTCTCCTGCCTCAGCCTCTGGAGTAGCTGGGATTACAGGCACACACCACAGCATCTGGCTAGTTTTTCTATTTTTAGTAGAGACAGAGTTTCACCATGTTGACCAGGCTGGTCTTCAACTCCTGACCTCACAATCTGCCCACCTCGGCCTCCCAAAGTGCTGGGATTATGGGCGTGAGCCACAGCGCCCGGGCTTTCCAGTCTTCTTTGTTCTAGTTGCTTCATCTCTCCTTGCGTGTTTTCTTTTGAATTAACCAGAATTTTAATATTCTATGTCTCCCATTGAGGTTTTAGCTATGTCTTATTTTTTATAGTGGCTGCTCTAAAGAGTACATTTACCCTTACCTTATCTCACACTACAGAGTAATATTCCACTTCATGTGAAATGCAAGGTGCTTTCAAGAGTATAGTTTCACTCTTGTCCCCTGAGCTATTATTGTCATACTTTATTCAACATATATTGTAAATTTCAAAATGCAACATTACCTTTGCTTCAAAGTATTATGTGTTTGTTAACGAACCTGAGAAATAAGGCTGGGCACAGTGGCTCACTCCTTTAATTCCAGTACTTCGGGAGGCTGAGGCAGGAGGAGCACTAGAGGCCATGAGTTCAAGACCAGACCAGCCAATATAGCAAGACCCTGTCTTTAAAAGGAAACAATTTCTTTTCATCTTCCAATTTGTCTCAATTTTTAAAAAGATAAAGAAAAAAGAAATTGAGAATAAAACAGTCTTTGTTATATTTATCCATACATTTAAATTTTTCAGTGCTCTGCTTTATTTTCCATAGGTCTGAGTTTTCATCTAATATCATTTCTTTGGAGGCTAAAGAACTTTTATTGACATTTTTCATAGTGTGGATCTGCTGGCAACACATTTTCTCAGCTTTTTAAAAATGAATCTGAGTATCTATTTTATTCTAATTTTTGAAGGATATTCATGCTGGATGGATGAAGTTAGCGTGAAAACACCTGTCTTTGCTGACAGTTTTCCTTCTTCTTTCCATGTGTTTAAGTTCTTACACATCTTCTGTCCCCATTGCTTCCCAGGAGAAAACTTTTGTCATATGCATCATTTTTCTTCTGGGTTGGGTTGTTTTTTCCTCAGCTTATTTTAAGATTTTCTGTCTAAGTGGAGTTCTTTTAGTACTCATGTTGTTCGGGATTTACTGAGTATCTTGAATGAATATTAATGTTTTTCTGCCCAGTTTTGGAAATTTTCAGGCATTATTTTCTCAAGCATTTTTTCTGCCCATTCCCTCCTGTCTCCCTTTCTTGAATCCCAGTTATGTGGAAGTTAGACAACTTAATAATCTCACACGATCACTGAGTCTCTGTTCATTATTTTCGTCTTACATCTTTTTTCTTTCTTCTTCAGATGGAATAATTTTTATCGATCTTTCTTCAAGTTCACGGTACTTTTCCCTGTGAAGTCTCCAATCTGATGTCAAACCCACCCAGTAAAGTCTTCATTTCTAACGCCACACCTTTCAGTTACAGAATTTCCACTTGGTTCTTTTTATAATGCTCATTTCTCTACTGAGTTTTCCCACCTGTTCACTGCTTGTGTCCATTTTTTCCTTTTTATCCCTGAACATATTTGTAATGACTGTCTTAAACTTTTAGTCTTTACAATGTCTGAGTCACATCAAACTCTATTCCCATTGACTAGGTTTGGTTCCCTTGGTCATTGGTAATGTAATTCTAATTTCTTATATGTCTAGAAATGTTTTTGTTGTATGCTGGGCATTATGGGTGATACATTATGAAGAGTCTGGATTATGTTGTCCTATTTAAAGAAGGTTAGTTTTGTTCTGCAAAAACAGTCAGTTGGTGGCAAGTGTCCCTACTCTGGCTTGGTTCTATTCCTTTTTTAGGATGGTTCTGTTTTATATGTATTCCTAGTTCAGGACATTATTGCAGGAGTTGGTAAATATTGTCCACATAGGACTAAATAGTAAATCTTTTGGCTTTTGTGAGTCAAATATGGTCTCTGTATCACTTTCCTTCTTCCTCTCCTTTCCCCCCTCCTCCTCTTCCTTCACCTTCTCCTGATGCTGCTGCTTCTAAAATGCAGAATTATTCTTGGCTTGTGAGATGCACAGAAATAAACCCATAAGCCACATTTGGTCACAGTTTTCTGACCTCTACTCTAGAACATGATTCTACTCCTAGCATGTGGCCTTTATGAGGTCTGAAGCATTCGTTGAAAACATTTCATCTTGGAATGCTGGATTGGACAAAACTCCAATGTCTTACAATCCCATACAACTCCAAGCCAATCAAAAGCTACTCCCTGCTAAGCCTCATGAAGACTCACTCTGTGTATGTGCCACCTAGCCCTGAGTGAAGGACCCATAAGAAACCCACATGCTCTGAAGTCCATAAAATGCACCAGACAGGAAGCTACAGTGACTGTGTGGTTCACTTGATGTGTTTCTCTTCTCCAAAGGAACATGGTCTCCCATTACTTGTTTTTCAGTGCTTGAAACTAACTTCCTCATACTTATTGACCTCTTTTATATTTGCTTATGGCAGATCACTTACTCTTATCAGAGCCAGAAATGGAAGTCCCTATATGTTCTGCTTTGAACAGGTTACATTTTAGAGACTCTGAAACCTACAAGAGGAACTACATAGGGAACAGATTATGAAGAATGGGCGGGATGTATAAAATTACAAATTGTTAGTACAGAACACTTGATATTACATCAAGGGGTAAAACTTCTCAGAGAAAACACACAGCTGGTAGGAGAAAAGGGTTAATGACTGGATCAAGTATAAACATAAAGATGAGAGCCATCTGAGACCTAAATGGGGAGAGCTGTCCAGTGGAAAAGAGCTCAGCCTTCCCTGGCTTATTTTTTTCTCTGAGATTTCACATTTTAGGAAAGTCCCAAAGAGTTGTCAGTGTCCTCACTGTCTGTAATGTCCTTACCCTCAGGGGACACACTGACTCAAATCTTATAAACTAGTTATTCCCAGCATCTTTGTAAATAATTTCATTCTCTTCCATTATATATGATCAACTACTGTAATTAAGAAAAAAGTCCCACCTCCACTGAGTCATGTCACCAACTTCTGGCTTTTCTCTCATACTCACCTGAAGATTCTGCTACAAGCTACAAGCTAAAACATAGTCTTTGAAAAGACAGACATCCTCAGAACCTCAATGAAAAGGACAAGGTACTTTTCCCATCAATACTGTAAGTAATAGACTCATTACTTAAATGAGAACAAAATTCCAAACTGATGCCACTTAGACAACTAGAGACTGCAGCAAGGGAGTGGGTCAGGACTTTCGGGGTGGACGCAGCAACTGTGAAGAAGCAGAAGGCAGTCTCAAGAGCCAGTCAGTGCAAGTAATAATTGCATGAGACTGAATGAACTGACAAAATGGATATAATTGTGGTTGTCTGTGATATTTTTACTTATTGCGTATTAGCATTATTTTTAATATTCTATTTTATTACAGGCATACAGTGGCCCCTTTCTTCTTTCTTCGGGACTTATCCCTAGCCTTTAAACTGAGGGTCACCAAACTACTATCTGTGGGCTAAATTCAGCTCACTACAGGTCAAATGCAGCCCATGACAGGCAAAATCCAGAGATGCCCACTTTTTACATATTGTCTATGTCTGTTTTCATGTTACAATGGCAGATTTGAGCATAAATCTTGCACCAGACACTTACGGCCTACAAAACTGAAAACATTTATTATCTGGCTCTTTACAATAAAAGTTTGCTTACCCCTATTTTAGACTATGTTTTCACATGCTAAAATGAAATATTATTTAAATAGTGTTTTATTCTCACTGGCATCTCAAAATGCAGAGACAGAGTTTTACGTCTCTTTGCCTTTAAAAGCAAGGTAGTTTTTGCAAGGAGCCAGTAAGAAGCTCTTGTTGATGTTATTAAGATAAAGTCACGAAAAAACAAAAAACAATTGTAGATCCAAAGCCTTAAAGTGTTGTATTAGAGTAAGTCTTATTTAAGCAGGTATGGCAAGCCCCCATTGAGAACAGGAGTTGTGTTTCATATGTGGAACCAAGGCTCACAAAGCCCTCCCAGGAGACTGGTCTATTCTGTGGCTTTTGGAGTTCTGGATGTTTAGGTAGAGGAGAGAATCACTTCCTAGCAGACTAAGTACCTTAGCAGATTGGAAGTGGGAGGAGGAAGAGGCCAAGAAAATAAATTCATCAATGTTTACAGGTACTCCAAGCAACACTGGTAGAAATGAATTTCTTGGGGTTGGTTTTCTAGCTTCAGAACATGTGCGCAAGAGTGATACAAAGTTCTCTGGAATAATATAGCCTGTTGAAAACACAACACTAGATTCCCTGTTAGTTCTTATGACAGAGGCTAATTTTTTGGCCTTATTAGTTGCTCAACACTATATGACACTGGATTTGCTGACCATGGTTCAAGGAAATTTACATGTATTCATTAACACTTCTTGCTACATTGTCGATTAAACAGAATAAAATAAAATAACAGCAGCTTTTGAGATCAAGAGTAATATTGAGGGATTATTTATGATCACAGAGGATGGCTGTTAGAAAAAGGGTTCAAGAAGGAAGGAAAACGGCAGCTGGGAGGCAGGACTATGAGCCCCCGCTTGGACAGAGGGAACAGTGTGGAGACTCACATTGTGAACTTTTGCTCCAACAACTACTACAGGAACATACCAGGGAAACCAAAGTAATTCACAGACTCTTTGAAGGTAGTGGCTTGCTGTTGCCACCTCCATAAGCAGCCAAAAAACTGTGAGTGCCCAAAGTGTGAGAAGGGGAAGGCCTGCCTCCAAACACACATCCTTCCTGGAGGATCTGAAAATTCTAATCATGGGAGAAGGATTTAACTTTACCTAGAGCTGAAATAAACTTGGAGAGCCCAATGAATTATAAAGGTAGACGAAGCAGTGAGAAGAGCCCTGTGGGCACTCGCAGTCCCCAGGGAAGCCATTTCTGGTTGTATCTCACAGGGGTCCTTGGGGAGGGCTGCCAACAGAACTGAGGAAGGGCCACAGGCAGAGAGAAAATTCCAGATAAATTGTGTAATAATTTCATAAGCATGAACCTTCCTGGGCAGAACCTTCCAGGGCAGCAAACAGGAAGTGCAGATATGAGCACAGAAACAAGTGGGAAGGGTAGGGACTGAAAGCCCTACCTGCATTCTCAGTGGGGAGGCTTGTAGCCTGGGGCGAGATCTCAGCCCTGCTTTCCCTCTGCCTACATAGAAATTTGGTGCTGGTGGTGAGAGTGAGAATGGCCTTGCTGGCTATGTGGGAACTGGGTGAGACCTATCACTGCTGGCTTTCCCCCACTTCCCTGGCGCCCTGTATAACAC
The DNA here is from genome assembly GCF_049354715.1 of Callithrix jacchus. Lineage (NCBI taxonomy): Eukaryota > Metazoa > Chordata > Mammalia > Primates > Cebidae > Callithrix > Callithrix jacchus. The sequence continues at coordinate 166,829,425 of NC_133504.1, forward strand.
AGCAAAGGCAGCCATAATCCTCCTGGGCACATCATAATCCTCCTGGGAACATAACTCCATTGGTCTGAGAACCACCCCAACACTCCCCCCGCTGCCCCCACCCAGTGGCCACAGCAAGCCCCACCCAAGGAAAGTTGAAGCTCAGGCACACCTATCCCTGCCCCCACCTGATGGTTTTTCTCTACTGCTGTGGTAGCCAAAGACAAAAGACATAATCTCTTGTGAGTTCTATGGCCCTGCCCATTACCTGAGAAACCTGAATACTTATCCAGGTGACCTTAGGGCAAGCTTGTATCAGCTGATGCTCTCTTGAAAGCATCACTTTCTAGCTAGAGGCCAACCACTGCCCTGAAGGTGCTAATGTCGATAGCTGAAAGATCCAAAGACATCACATCACAGGACTCTTTGCAGACACTCTCCAGTACCAGCCCAGGGCCCTGTAGCTGTGCTCGGTGGTAGACCCAGAAAAGCAATAACAATCACTGCAGTCTGGTTTTCAGGAAGCCCCATTCCTGGTGGAAGAGGGAGAGTGCCACATCAAGGGACCACCCTATGGAACAAAAGAATCTGAACAGCAGCCCTTGAACACCAGATCTTTCCTCTGACATAGTCTACCCGAATGAGGAGGAAACGGAAAAACAAATCTGGTAATATAACAAAGCAAGGTCTTTAACACCCCCAAAAGATCAGGCTAGCTCACCAGCAATGAATCCAAACCAAGAAATCTGATTTGCAATAAAAAGAATTCAGAAGGCTGATTATTAAGCTTTTCATAGAGGAACTAGAGAAAGGTGAAAACCAATTTAAAGAAATTTTTAAAATAGTACAGAATATGAACCAAAAAAATCTCCAGAGAAATAAATAGCACCAATAAAAAAAAATCACAACTTGTGGAAATAAAAGACACACTTAGAGAAATACAAAATTTACTGGAAAGTTTCAACAATAGAATTGAACAAGTAGAAGAAAGAACTTCAGAACTCAAAGAAAAGTCTTTCAAATTAACCCAATATGACGAAGACAAAAGAATTGAAAGAAATTAACAAAGCCTCCAAAAAGTTTGGGGTTATGTTAAATGACCAAATCTAAGAATAATTGGTGTTCCTGAGAAAGAAAGAAAAAAAAGTCTAGAAAACTTGTTTGAGGTAATGGTTGAGGAAAACTTCTCTGGTCTTACTAGAGAGCTAGACATGCAAATAGAAGCTCAAAGAACATCCAGGTAATTCACTGCAAAAAGATCATCACCTAGACACATAAATCATTAGATCATCTAAAGTCAAGACAAGGGAAAGAATTTTAAGAGCTTCGAGGGAAAAGCATCTGGTAATTTATAAAGAAAAACAGAAAACCTATCAGATTAACAGCAGATGTCTCAACAGAAACCCTACAAGCTAGGGAATAGGGTCCTATCTTTAGCCTTTTTAAACAAAACAATTATCATCTTGTATCCAATGAAACTAAGTTTCATAAATGAGAGAAAGATAAAGTATTTATCAGACAAACAGTGTTGAGACAATTCACCACTACCAAGATAGCACTACAAGATCTGCTAAAAGGAGTTCTAAATCTTGAAACAAAGCCTCACAATACACCAAAATAGAACCTCCATAAAACACAAATCCCACAGGGCCTATAAAACAATAACATAATGAAAAAAAAAACAAGTATTTGGGCAACAACTAGTACAATGAACAGAATAGCACCTCACATCTCAATACTGATGTAGAATAGCAGAATGGATAAGAACTCACAGAAATTCACAAGTATCTGCTGTCTTCAAGAAACTCATCTAACATATAAGGACTCACATAAACTTAAGGTAAATATAAACTTAAAGGTAAAAGTAGAAAAAGATATTCCATGCAGGTGGACACCAAAAGCAAGCAAGAGTAGCTATTCTTCTATCAGACAAAAAAGACTTTAAAGCAACAACAGCTTAAAAAAAAACTCAAAGAGGGACATTATATGATGATAAAGGGACTAGTCTAACAGGAAAGTATCACAATCCTAAATATATATGCACTGAATACTGAAGTTCCCAAATTTATAAAACAATTATGACTAGACCTAAGAAATGGGATAGACTGCCACATAGTAATAGTAGGGAACTTCAACACTCCACTGACAGCACTAGGCAGGTCATCAAGACAGAAAGTCAATAAAGAAACAATGGACTTAAACTATACCCTGAAACAAATGGACTTAAGAGATATTTACAGAACATTCCACCCAACAACTGCAGAATATACATACATTCTATTCATCAGCACATACATCAACATATAGTCTCCAAGATAGACCATATGATAGACCACAAAACAAGTCTCAACAATTTAAGAAAATCAAAATTATATCAAGTACTCTCTCAGTCCACAATGGAATGAAATTGAAAATCAACCCAAAAGAAACCCTCGAAACCATACAAATATGTGGAAATTAAATAATCTGCTCCTGAATGATCACTGGGCCAACAATCTTGAAATCAAAAAGGAAATTTTAAAAATCCCTTGAACTGAATGATGATAGTGACACAACCTATCATAACCTCTAGGATACAGCAAAAGCAGAGGTAAGGGGAAAGTTCATAGCATTAAATGCCTATATCACAAAATCTGAAAGAGCAAAAACAGACAGTCTAAGGTCAGACCTCAAGGAACTAGAGAAACAAGAATAAACCAAACCTAAACCCAGCAGAAGAATAGAAATAGCCAAAATCAGAGCAGAACTGAATGAAATTGAAACAAAAAAATACAAAAGATAAATGAAATAAAAAGCTGATTCTTTGAAAAGATAAATAAAATTGATAGACCATTAGTAAGATTAAGAAAAGAAGACACAAGATCCAAATAAGCTCATTTAGAAATAAATGGGAGATATTACAACTGATACAATAGAAATACAAAAGACCATTCAAGGCTACTAAGAACACCTTTACATGCACCAACTAGAAAAGCTAGAGAAGATGGATAAATTTCTGGAAATATACCACCTTCCTAGATTAAACCAGGAAGAAATAAAAACCCTGAACAGATCAATAATGAGCAGTGAGATTAAAATGGTAATAAAAAATTGCCACAAAAAAAGTCCAGGACCAGATGGATTAACAGCTGAATTCTATCAGTCATTCAAGGAAGTATTGGTACTAATCCTATTGAAACTATTCCAAAAATTAGAGAAAGAAGAATCCTTCCTAAATCATTCTATGAAGCCAGTATCATACTAATACCAAAAACCAGGAAAAAATGAAAGAAAGAGGAAAGAAAGAAAGAAAGGGAAAGAAAGAAGGAAGGAAGGAAGGAAGGAAGGAAGGAAGGAAGGAAGGAAGGAAGGAAGGAAGGAAGGAAGGAGAAAGAGAGAGAGAGACAGAGAAAGAAAGAAAGAAAGAAAGAAAGAAAGAAAGAAAGAAAGAAAGAAAGAAAGAAAGAAAGAAGAAAGAAAGAAAAAAGAGAAAGAAGAAAGAAAAGAAAGAAAGAAAGAAAGAAAGAAAGAAAGAAAGAAAGAAAGAAAGAAAGAAAGAAAGAAAGAAAAGAAAGAAAACAAGGAGGGAGGAAGGAAGGAAGGAAGGAAGGAAAGAAAACTACAGATGAATATCTTGGATAAACATAGATGCACAAGTCTTCAACAAAATACGAGCTGAGTCCAACAGCATATCAAAAAGATAATCCACCATGATCAAGTGGGCTTCACAGAAGGAATGAAGGGACGGTTTAACATATGCCAGTTAATAAATGTGATACCACATAAACAGAATCAAAAACAAAAATCAGATGATCATCTCAATAGATGCAGAAGAAGCGTTTGACAAAATCTAGTATCACTTTATGGTTAAAACCTTCAGTAAAATCAGCATAGAAGGGAAAAACCTTAAGGTAATAAAAGTGACAAACCTTAAGGTAATAAAAGCTATCTATGACAAACCCACAGCCAACATTACACTGAACAGAAAAAAGTTGAAAGCATTTCCCCTGAGAACTGGAACAAGACAAGGATGCCCACTTTCACCACATGTATTCAACGTAGTTCTGGAATTCCTAGCCACAGCAATCAGACAAGAGAAAGAAAGGGCATTTGGATAGGTAAGGAAGAAGTCAAACTGTCACTGTTTGCCAATGATATGGTCACATACCCAGAAAACCCCAAACGCTCATCTGAAAACTTCTAGAACTGTTCAATGAATTCAGCAAACTTTCAGGATACAAAATCAAGGTACACAAATCAGTAGCACTGCTATACACCAACAGCAACCAAGCTGAGAATCCTATTAAGAAATCAATTCCTTTTACAATGGCTGCAAAATAAAATAAAATACTTAAAAAATATATCTAACCAAGGAGGTGAAAAAGCTCTACAAGGAAAACTGCAAAACACTGTTGAAAGAAATTGTAGATGATACAAAAAAATGGAAACACACTTCATGCTCATGGATGCGAAAATCAATATTGTGAAAATGACTATACTGCTAAAAGCAAGCTACAAATTCAACGTAGTTCCCATCAAAATACCATCATCGTTTTTCACAGAACTAGAAAAAAACACTGTAAAATTCATATGGAATTAAAAATGAGCCCATGTAGCCAAAGCAAGACTAAGCAAAAAGAACAAAGCTGGAGGTATCACATTACCCAACTTCATGCTATACTATAAGGCGATACTAATCAAAACAGCATGATATTAGTATAAAAATAGGCACATATGGCTGAGTGCAGCAACTCATGTCTGTAATCCCAGCATTTTGGAAGGCTGAGGTTAGTGGATCACCTGAGGTACTAAGTTCAAGACCAGCCTGGCCAACATGTTGAAAGCCAGTCTCTACTAAAAATATAAAAAATAGCCTGGCATGGTGGTGGGCACCTGTAATCCCAGCTACTCAGGAGGCTGAGGCATGAGAATCTCTTGAATCCAGGAGGCAGAGGTTGCAGTGAGCAAAGATGTACCAAAATCTCAGAAATCACCACTAAAACACTTATCCATGTAAGGAAATACCACCTGTTTCTCCAAAACCTATGGAAATAAAAAATATATTTAAAAAAGAAATTGACATAGGAGCCTAACACCTGCCCCAAATTTGGAGTATAGACAGACATTGAGTATAGACAGGTGGGTAAATGGTTTTCTCTGAGTGGCTGTTTTTGTCGGAATTCAGGTTTCCTTTATTGAGCAGGGGACTTTGGCCTGCTGGGATTCCTGGAGTAGTTCAAGTCTACATTTCATTCATAAAACTTGCAAGTTGCTTCATCTCAGAGAACTTTGGACTGAAGTGAAGCCTATGAGGTCATACCTCTCCCTCACTTCATGTCATCTTTCCATCTTTTGAAAGAACTTCCATTTAGTGGTCTCTGACCTAGAGTCACCTGTACTTTCCTCTAAGATGCTCCTGAAAAGTGAAAAACTGCTGCAAAATCAGCAGCAGTGGCAGCAACTTACCTTTCTCCTGTCCACATTGGTACATGTTTGAACATTTTACTGAATGGCTCCATAGCTATCCTTTTATCTGAATTAATTTTTTATTTTCCTAAAAAAAGAAACAGTGTACAAAACCTAGAATTAAGCAAAAGAGATGTTTACATGTCCTTTTAGTGCTGTGTTGAACATAGTGTAGCAGGCCTGCCCGGAGTTCTGATTCTCTAGGAGTGTATGCCTTTATTTGACTTGTTATTTACTATTTAGGATATTTTTCGACTTTGTAAGGAAGGATGTTAATTGTAGAAAACTGATAGCAATATAAATTATTCTTAGTCAATAGGAAGGAAAATGTAACTTATCCCTGGAGAGATGCAAATGAAAATATTATAACCCCAAGGTTATGGTTTACTTTGTATGTAATTAAACTATCTTATTCCCATGACTTTATATGTCCAGTCCTTTACATTTTCTTTAATTCAGCTTTACCATACTGCTGGCCCCTTCATTAATGAGTTTAATGATTATTTGACACCAGTTCCCTTAAAAAAAAACCTTGATACATAATCATTGGCTATCTTCCTAGATGCTCGGATAAGATATGAAAGCAATAAGAGTGAAGATTATTTTTTTAAATAAAGATTTGAGCTTATTTCATAATGTGAAAAAAAAGCCATGGAAAGAGAGAGATGTTAGAGAAACAGTAAATGAGACAATTAATGAGTCAAACCCCAGAAAGAGCAGGAGGGCAAAAAATTCAACACACAAATGGCTGGGTGACTCTTGATTGCAAAAATAACTTTTCCTCTGATAATGAAGAAAGGAGAAAAGGCGGGCTATATGTGTACACACACAGACACACAATTTTGAAAGTTAAGGGCAAGAATTTGAAGATGTTCATACCAAAGGGGCAGTCTGTTTCTGAGGGTGAGGATTGGGTGGTGCAGTAGATTACTGGAAGAGATCATATAGATTTCAATTCACTGACGGAAACAGGAAACGGACCTTGTTGGAATAACCTGGGAGTCAGTGGTAAAAAGGGAGTTGGCTGTACTCATCTGCGGTGGGAAATCAGGGATGTGCAGGAGAAAGCCTGGGTGATTGCAATGATGTACTGTGGGATTGGGATAGATCAACGTAGGAAGGAAAGCCAGCTTGAGGCTAATGGACACAGAAAATGTGGGTGATATCAAGGATCCATGATAAGGCTGCAAAGAAGAAGTGGAAGCAAAGGAGTTGGCCCCCTGGAAGGGTAGGCAATTTTGGCCAAAAAGGCACAGGAAGTGGTTAGGGATAATGAGTCCTCAGGTAGGCACTTGCAGAAAATGATAAGATTTCTACATGAGCATCATTGGTGTCTGTCACTCAAGTAATAGGATGAGTCTCAACTCAACCTCTCAAAAGACTTTGGATGCGATGCAAGAACAGGCTGGTAAATATGATTTCATTGAAGAACATCAGTGTGCCATGGGGCTCTCACACACTGGTAAGGAGTAAAGAGTTCTTTTTTCGTAGAGTCAGCACTTGACCTATCCCCAAGACATTCCATGTGACACAGGGCGGAAGATCACAAGGAAGGGGAGAAGGGTCAGGAGACTTACTTGCAAGGGAACCACTTGAGGGAGACCCAGCACTGTGGTAAGCCTTTCTCAGGCATCATCTCACGTAATGCCCACAGCAATAGTGAGGCAGCATTAGCATCCCTGCTTCATCCCTGAGAAAACAGGCTCTGAGAGGTAAGTTAGTTGTCCCACGTCATAGGTAAGAAATACCAGAGCTCATGCTCAGAGCTACCAGACTCTGAAGTCCATTTTCATAATTATTACAGCACATAATTCTCCCAAAAATAAGGAAAAAGGATTCAGGAGAGAGAGAGAGGTGGGAAAAGGCACTTAACAACGTATCAAGATGAGCATTCAGGCACTTTGTTTTTTTCAAAGGGGGAGGAAAGCCCTAGGTACCACTGCAGAGGTGCCCTTTCATGTAGTAAAACTGTACCCATGTTCACAGGAAGAAACCAGATTTTTTAAAACTGAGAATCCATTAAACAAACATATACCAGGAATACAAAGGAAACCCAAGGCCTTGGTACCTGTTGTTCCTGACTGTTCCATTTCTGCCTGGGATGTTCTTTTCTAGGCTTTTCCATGACTGTCCCTCACTTCCTTCCTCTCATTGCTCAGATGCTACCATCTATTTAACATAGGTCTTCCCCGACCACCCAGGTTAAAGCTGAGACCCACTATCTCCCCCATCTTGGGCACTCCCTATTCCCTTCATCTAACAAATTGCATATTTTATTTATTTGTTTACAGTCTGCACCACTAGAATGTAAGCCCCATGGGTGCAGGGTTTCTTTTCTGTTTTGTTTACTATATTCCTGGCCTCTAGAAAGATTTCTGGCCCACCCATGCTAGAAACACAAATATTTTAAAATTTATCTCAAGATCAAGCAAGTGACTGACAACCCTCCATTCATACACATGCACAGTCATGCACACGCACACTCATACATGCACATGCACACACACTTGTCCTGAAGAGCATTGTTCCTGGGTAAAGCTAGACATGAGAACTCAGCTTGTGTTTGTAGCAGACATTTCTAACTCTTCTCAAATCCACTCCCTTCTTCTTTCTTATCAGTAGAACCCCAATGGTGTTTGAAGGCAGAAGCATACAATCGATTAATCAGTGAATCAGTGCTAACCCACTATATTTATCAGCTTCTCTAGTTGAGGATGACTACATGGCATCTCAGTTCTGGCCAATGAGCTGAAAAGTGAGGTTGTTGGATAAGGCTTCCCGAAAAGCTCTTTATAAGGGAGTAGCATCCACTGGCACACACCATCCTGCCTTTGCCCTTCTCCTTCCTGCCTAGCATGTGAATGTGATGTCAGCGGTTACCTTGGGCCATCAGGCAATTCAGGATGGGTAAGTCTGCTTCCTTGTGCTTTCTGTGACTTGCAGCTGAATGCAATCCTGTCAAAAACCCTGAGGTCAAAGTTGTGCTTTCCACTCTTCTCTCTTTAGCTCAAATGCCACTTCCTCAGCAAAGCCCATCCCCGCCTTCAAGTCAGGTTAGGCCTCCTTTACGTAGTCTCACTTAAAGGAGACTGTGAACCCTTTTTTCATAGCATTAATAACAAGCTCGGTAACTTACCTTACCACTTATGGATTTGTTCCACAAAGTAGGGAAGAACTATGCTTCTTGTATTGTTTGCCCTCCACACAGAACATTGTATTCTCTCACTATACGACTGTTGAAATAAGATCTAACAATATAAGAAATCACATTAATTACCAGATATGTAGTATAGCCATTAAATGCTGAGGGCGGGAGAGGTGATGGACCAAGACTGGATAGGCGAAATCACTTGACTAAGCAAAAACCTGAAAGGAAAGAATGTGTTCCTTTGATTTGGGCCTATTCACACATCACTCATCCTTCAGCATTCAGCTCTAAAAATACGTTTCTTCAAGAAAACATGCCGGACACACTAGTCACTTCATGCCACTTTGATCTCGTTTCTTGGAATCCTCCTGTAAGACAATGAAAATAGCATATGTACAAGTGAAAATAACACTCCCTTGTTTTGGGTAGTACTCTCAAACTGTTTTCTAATCATTGCATTTGTGATGGCCTTTAACAACCTGGGACTTGAAGGCAGCAAGTGTCTGCTGTTCATTCATTCACCCATCAGGCATGCAATGTATTCAGTGCCTAAAGTGCCAGTTCTTGGGAGTCTGAAGCTACACAAAGCCAAGTCTCTGCACTTATGTAGTGCAGTCTTTTGGGCAAATAAGTTAACAGGTCATTGCAATATGATGTGTCAAGTGCCACAATAAATACAGAAAATTCTGCACATTTAATGGCTTCAGGACATTCAGGACTAGCCTGGATAGCATGGAGAAACAGCTCTACAAAAAAGAAATACATAAGAAACTGGGTATGACAGTGCACACCTGCAGTCCCAGCTACTCAGGAGGCTGCGGTGTGAGGATTATTTGAACACCTGGGGACGTTGAGGCTGCAGTGTATCATGATTGTGCCATTGCACTCCAGCCTAGGTGAGAGTAAGACCCTGTCTCAGAAAAGAAGAAAAGAAAAAAAGGGAAAGGAAAAGAAAATTCTGTACATTCATGGAAGTGGTATCTCACCCAGGTTGGGGGCTTCCTAGAGATATCTGAGTTAAAGGTTTAGCATTAGTTGCCTAAGAAAGAAGAGGACAGGCCAGGCACGGTGGCTCAAGCCTGTAATCCCAGCACTTTGGGAGGCCAAGGCGGGTGGATCACGAGGTCAAGAGATGGAGACCATCCTGGTCAACATGGTGAAACCCCGTCTCGACTAAAAATACAAAAAAATTAGCTGGGCATGGTGGTGAGTGCCTGTAATCCCAGCTACTCAGAAGGCTGAGGCAGGAGAATTGCCTGAACCCAGGAGGTGGAGATTGCGGTGAGCCAAGATTGCGCCATTGCACTCCAGCCTGGGTAACAAGAGCAAACGGTCTAAATAAATAAATAAATGAATAAATAAAAGAAAGAAAGAAAGAAAGAAAGAAAGAAAGAAAGAAAGAAAGAGGACATTCCAGGCAAAAGCAGCAGCCTGCCTTACTCCAGAAATTTCACGAAGTTCTGTGTGACTGATTGGGCTATGTTCACAAAAGCCATGAGGCCAGAGGAGTAAGCAGGGCACAGAAAGAACATCAAGGATATTTGCTGGTTTTGGTTAAGTTTGTATTTTATCCCACAGGCAACGGAAGACATAGAAAAATTTTATTCAGAGAAAATCCACTGTGCAACTTAGAGAGCTCACCAATGAAAGGATGAAGCAGGGGGTGAGGCTGGGTTCAGTTAGCTTTTTGAAGTGAGTAATATGAGAAATGGAGACGCAAATCGCCAGGCCAGTAAAGAAGTGGGGCATTCCCTGAGATATGAGGAAGGAAACTGACAAGATTTGGTGACCTGACAACAAATGCACCCTTACCCTCCTCTCTCCTTCCCTCCCTTCCCAAGATCTCACGCCCAGGCCTTTTTACAGTTCATTTTCTTAGCTTTAAGTCAAAGGCATCCTCTAGTATAGCAGTTCACTATGGCGCCCAGGCTTCCTTTTATACCCTTCCCCCCACCCCACACGCAACACCCCTTTTAATTTCTTGTCCTTGTACTTTTTGCTACAGATACACATCTTGAATGATAACAGAAAGCATTTTCATGGAGAATAATCAAACAACAAAGCCACATTTCTTATTTTCAAAACATTTTCCAGTACCTTAGAGCTAGTGACCTTGAATTTCCTTAAAATCTGATGCCACCACACCCTAGAAGCCAGAGGTCTGTAAAAGTATTTCAGCAGTTGACATTTTCACACATGGGAAAATTAGCTTATGTAGATATTTTAGAGCTAAGATGCTTCCATCAAAGAGGCAGTGCTTACAGAGTACACAGAGAATGTTCTGAAGAATGAGGATTGCAACACTGGATAGCTGCTAATGATAGAACCAAATCAAATGGAGTAAATCTGAAGCAAGCGATGAACTATTTTGACCCACCTAAGATTTCTTAGAGTCCTACTTTTATAGGGAACTAGAACCTGGCAGGGCAAAACAGCACAATGTGGGAAGCGGAAGCTTGGCCACTGCTTCAAGGACTGGCAATTGAGAATGGCTGAGCCACTGACTTCCTGGAGCTGAGCAGCTCTCACCAGGCGGAGGTGAACTGCCCCCTTACCGTCAGCTCACTGCTCTCCCTCACTTTTGGAGGTAGATGAAGGTGCTGCAACATGTCCAGTAAAACCTGGATCACCTGGATGCTGGAGACTCTGGCCATCAACACTGCAACTCATGAGAGAATGCGAGGCATTTGTCTCAATCACATGACATGAACTGGAAATCCAGATGTGAACTGAGGCTTCACCATCTCCTTTCTGGGCCTGTAAGAAACACTGTTCTAGACAGAACCCTTTGAGAGCCACTTCTGAGACTCTGTAGGTACCCAGAAAAGCCCAATCACGGGACTGAGGTCAAATCCTAAAACTTGGCCTGATACTCACTTGACATCAGCTGATCGAAGACAGCATCAGGCGTACCCTGATAAATCTGAAGGGCAGTCTTTCAACGAAGCCTACCTTGTTTGAGAGCTGGGGACATGGGGAGGAAACTGTCTTTAATCAGTACTATCTGGGCTTATATGAGATTGCTCAAATGCAGTCTTTCTAGCAAACACTTTGCTCCAAGTAAGCACCCTCACAGTTAGCAGCAGGTTGTTTCCCTGGCGCTCAGTAACTGCAAGCTCATTTGCTGGAACCAGACCACTAGTGAGTAGAAACCCTAAAACTAACTTGCCCTTGGTCCTACATGTATCTGTCACAGCCAATCTCTCCATGTCCTTGACAAAACAGCGCCGTTAAATTATCCTTGATTCCATAAATTTATTTCTGAACTATACAATCCCTCTCCCCGCCCCACCTGCCCAACATTCACAACATTCGCTTTTCATTTCTATCACTGCTCATTACAAGGACTTTTGACTGATCTGTTTCCTCTATTAGATACCACGTTCCTTTAAAGCAGGCACCTTAGTCTTTATACCTTCAGAGTTTATCACGAGGCTTAGTATGTGATAGACTATTAAACAATTTGCTTAAGCAGATCCTATGTTGTCCCTTGTCTACTTTCTTGGGAAAACCCACCTTGACCATATAAATGAGGTGAAACTCTCCCATTCAAGACTCCGAATCAGGAGATCAATAAGACTAAAACTTAAATCTATTTTTTTCCATTTACCTTTAAAATCAATATGAAAAATACATGTATCATTTTCTGAAATCAACGGTTAGTAAATGAAGAATACAAGAATAGCTACATTTGAAAGACTAGTTAACTGTGCAAAAGACTTAGAGTAACAATAGAACCCCAAGAACTTAATGGGGGAAAAATAAATAATTCACTAAAACAAAAGATACATAAGGCTCAGAAAACGTGAAAGAACTTTCCAACCTTACTAGATATTATTTACCTATTAAATTAACAAAGTTTTAACCAAATGGTAATCGAAAGGGTAATGTGAAGTCAAAGGGCACTCATATACATTGAAACAGGATGGAGGGTGGTTATCAACACAGTTATATGAATAAGAAACCTTAAAAAGTTATGTCCAAGGCATGTGAGACTACGTGTGTGTGTGTGTGTGTATACACATATATACGTACACATGTAAATATACATTAACATTTGAACTAAAAATCCTTACATTTTTCTGTAAACTTCTAAAACTGTATGCCCTAGGAAATGAAAGTGTTAATTGGAATTTATGCAGTATGACTTAGAAATTAAGAACATGGCTCTATCACTAACTAGCTATATAACCATCAGCAAGTTGAGTTTTTGGGCTTACGTTTCATCAGTAAAATGGTAATAATAATAGAAGTACCTACCTGATAGAGTTGGTGTAAAGACTAAATGAGAATAGAGTGTAGAATAGTGCCTGGCATATAGAGTGCTCAATAAATGTGAAATGCTCTTACTCCACATATCAGAAATTTAGAAACAGCCAAATGTTTAATGACAGAATACTTAAAAAAATTATGGTAAATCCATACAATAGCATATTGTTATACAGTCATTAAAACGTTGTTCATGAAGTTTTTTAATAATGTTGGGATAATGCTTATATTAAGTGAAAAAGCATGATATAAAATTGAATATATAGCATGATTTCAATTATGTAAAATATACATCAATATGTAGAAAAAGATCTAGCAGAAAGCATACTAAAATATTAAAGTGATTATTTGGGGTAGTAGTATTTGACCTGCTTATTATTTTCTTCTTTATACTTTTCTATCATCGATTTTTTTTTTTACAGTAAGGAAAACATTACTTTTAAAGTCAGGAAAACACCATAATTTTAAAATGTCAAAATAACAAATGGTAATTTAAAAAAATATAGAAATGCCCAACTTTTCACATATAAATAATATAATACAGAAATTACTGTAGCTTTCCAAAACTGTTATTTCCTGTTGTATTTACAAATGTGTATAGTGTAGTAATGCAAAATAATTATCACAAGCAACATAAAGCAGTAAGTATCCCTTGGTTAAATTTGTTTATAAATGAGTGTCTGAAATTGAGCACAAACAATGCATGCACTCCCTGACAGAATACGGCCCACAGTCCCTTTGGCCAGCCTCCTCCGCTCTAAGCAGCAGTGCTGGCCCCCAGCTGGTTCTGCTGCAGACCTCCCTCTACCCCAGGAGCAGCAGTGGGCTTTGCTGGCAGCTCCTCCCATCTTCACTCCGTGCTCCAGCAACTTTTCCCTTTTCTATTCCTCCAACTGCAAAGTTCTCATACCTTTTTTTGTAATTTTCAAAGGGAAGAACTCCTCCTGTCTGGTTATAAGAAAAAGGAGGATAAGGTTTTTTCACTCTGAATGAACAGTCTGGAACCCTTTTCTGTTCTTCATGCACAACTTTTCCCCTTCTTCAACAGCCTTCAACCCTGTGCTCCTAAACCCTACCTCTCAGGTTATCTTACCTTATCATTAGCGCAGAACTCTATGTTCATTTCAATCAATGTTTGCCCTTACCGAACTGAATCTAGTAAGTATATAAAAATCAGTCAATATAAATATCATTCAAGTTTTTAACAACAGTAATAGAGAATAAACAATCACAATTTACAGGAGACATCAGGAAATTGTTCATGTTCTTACTAAAGCATTTCTTTAAAGCAAATTTCAAAAGAAACTTCTTGTTTATCAATTAGCATTTTCACCTAAACAGCACTGGGTTAGACAGATATTTTAGCCATAATGCTGAAAAGCATTCTAACTAATATGTATCAGCTGTTCAGCCAAACATCTATCTGCACTGCAGTAACCAGATCATTTATGATTGCATATTTTTTAAGTGGTATAAGTATAAACTCCCTAGATGTTAACATATTTTGTTGCTATATGAAACTTAACTCTCTACTGTTTTTTTTTAACAGTAAAAGCTACCCTTATACAATCCACCAATTTAATGAACATCATACTTAACAAATTAATACACAATCTAAATGCACCATAAACTTATATTTGTTAATCTTGGTATTAGAACATTTATACATTTCAAACTACATAAAAATATGACAAACAACATAAAATAGAAATCTGTTGACAACTTACATCCAGAACATCACTATTTCTTATATTGCAATTAAGCCAGAAGACAGCTTACACAGCTCTCCAGAAAACATATAGTGTTTTTTTGTGGAGTGTTATCAACAAAAATCAGCACAGTCCCACACAATAATGTCTCCAATTTATTATCTTTTCCACAGTACAAATTTTTCACAAACCGTAAATCCTTTGCAGTTATTCAAAGTTTGTAAACAATTGCCTGAATCCCCATATCCCCCCACCTCGGCTTAAGGTTGTGAATGTTTTAAGTCCTTCAATCAAGTTTCAACTCTTCCACTTGCATAAGGAATCAAGAACCTTCTCTCTTTAACTTATTTATATGTTATCATACAGCCTGCAATGCAGTAAATCACAGTGAGAGCCCTGGGGAAACAAAACATGATCTTTACAGCGGGGCTTGAAACTTTACAATATTAAATGCAGTTAAAGAAGCTTCCCATAATAAAAGCATGGGTTTTCATTTCCAGAAATCAAGTCAATTAGAAACCCTAGGTTCTACTTAAAAACCCATTTTGATCTAAAAGTGAAAACAGTCCCCTATCCATAGTCATTTTATAAACTGTATACAGTTTCACTTGCAGAGATTTTTTTTTCCAGTCTGGAAAACAGTAGTGCAATTAGTTTTACTTCTTTTACGTTATTTAGTCGAGGATGTAAATAGCTCTGTGGAAAGATAAGAAGATGCTCTGGTAAACAAGGAATTTTTGCAAGCCCATGCTGGCTTACGAATCCATTAAAGCTTGTAAGTCCATAGTGGCTTTCAACAAAATGTTGTATATACATTGCTAATAACAAAGCAGAAATAAATAGGCAGAAATGACTGTAAACTGTCTCATTTCAATGGTTTTCCAGTAATAACTGGCTTGATGAATTGATTATATATAGTCACTTAAATAAGCAGACAGTAGACAGTTGCCCTTCTGGACATTCCACTATGGCATCCAGCCTGGAAAGCCCCAATGGAGTTACATTCCTAAAATTAACAGAAACCAAAAAAAAGGTGGGGAGTGGAGGGTGGGGTATAAAAGTTTACAGATGCCACTTGAAAGGGATTCCATCAAGTCAGCCAGTTCACTTAGATTTCTTCTTAAAAAGGCTTTTGATTTTTGATGGTTTTTTGCTTTTCTCTCCATTATGGCAAAGGTCATGTGGGATGCTGCTTATTCTGGCAACACTTGGGACTTCCTGAACCGGTTTACTGTCATTGCCAGCTGAGGAACATGATGTGTGGCGTGGTTTAGGCACCGGGATGCCACTGGAAAGCTGGTTCATGCTACAGGATTTCTCCAAAATGCCATTGTACACTTTGCTTGCAGGACTGAAGATCATACTCTTAGTTTCTGTCAGACCTACACAGTCAGGAGAACCCCAAGACACATCCACAGTTACAGGCGAATCCCCTCGGGAGGAATCCTCTAGGGACACCTCATCTCTTGATATCTTTCTCGGAGATAATGTTTGGTATATCTCGAGGCTTAAAGGAGGAGATTGTTTCCTTCCAATGGAAGAATTTAAAGAGTCACATTCTGAAGCTGTGTCTGGCACTTCCCTGAAGTAAACACAAACAAAGGTAAAAGTTTTAAATCAGTCTAATCTTAAGATTTTTCAAAGACATTCTAACTAAAACAACTTTCATTGCTCACTGAAATTTAAAAGAGGGAAATGATACAATTCTATATGCATTTCAACAAAATTAGAACATTACTTCTTTAAATAATATAGCTTCTCAAAACTCAATGTTTGATATTTAACACAAACATAATGATGAAATCTTACCACACAGACAAGTTATACCTTGTTTTTGTCAAATAAACTAAAATATTTAGATTTTACAGGTAATTCAGCTATCATCTCAGCTACTTTTATGTTTTGTTTCAGTACTGTTTTTCTAAGTCAGAGTTGACATATTTTAAAAGATGAATTCTAGTCACTGCCTCTCCCTTTGTCATTAACTTGATGAACTATAGCTTTGTTAGGAAGGAAGAAATATACATTAAAGGAATTACACTAAAATCTAAGTTCTACCAAATTTAAAAGGGGGGCATGGAATCGAGGTACAGCAGAGTATGGCAGCAGAGGGGAAGGGAAAAACAGATGATGCTATTTTTAAAAAACAGACATTCGGGCCGGGCGCGGTGGCTCAAGCCTGTAATCCCACCACTTTGGGAGGCCGAGGCGGGTGATCACAAGGTCAAGAGATCGAGACCATCCTGGTCAACATGGTGAAACCCCGTCTCTACTAAAAATACAAAAAAATTAGCCGGGCATGGTGGCACGTGCCTGTAATCCCAGCTACTCAGGAGGCTGAGGCAGGAGAATTGCCTGAACCCAGGAGGCGGAGGTTGCGGTGAGCCAAGATCGTGCCATTGTACTCCAGCCTGGGTAACAAGAGCGAAACTCCGTCTCAGAAAAAAAAAAAAACCAGACATTCAGTAAATTCTCACAGCATTATTACTTTTGAATGTTTGCCTCCCTTTCTCCACAGTGGAAAAACAAATGTCATAACCTCACAACCAGCATGTAGTAAATGCCATCAGCCATTCCTTCAAATCTCTCTCAAATCCACCATTCCTTATTACACCCCCAGCTACCATCCTGCCTCCAGAACCACCAGGAACTCACCTCAATTATTGCAACGGCTTCCAAATTGGTCTCCCTGCTTTCATTCTTGTTCTCCCCTCCTAGTTACTTCTCTACACAGCCGTTAGTGATTTTTAAAAACTTGAGCAAAACACATCATTCACTCACTTACATGAAACTTCCCAGTGCTTTCTCTCAAACTCAGAGTAAGATTCAAAGTCCTTGTCAAAGCCTACCAGACCATGCACATGCGGTCCCTGGCTGTCTCCAACAGCACGCTCCCTCGTGTTCCTGTAACATGCCAACCTCAAGACCCCTCAGGGCCCTGCACCTGCTGTTCCCCCTGCTTGCTGTTATCTACTCTCCATCTCCACAGGGCTTACTTCTCCAGGGCATGCAGGTTACTGCTGCCTCCCCTAGCCACTGCTGCCTCTCCTAGCCACCTTATCTCCCCTAGCCACCTATAAAACAGCGTTCTCTTCCTTTTACAACTGTCTTTGTTTGCTACCCCAAAACTTACCAAAACCTAAAATGATATTTTATATTAACTTGTTTATAGGCAGTATGCCCAGAAAAAAAGGCAATTATTAAGGACAAGGAGACTTATTAACTTCTGCATTCTCTGCACTAGAATAGTGGCAAGCTCACGTTGGGTACTTCATAAAAATGTGTTGGACAAATGAATGGACGGGTGGGTGAATGAATGAAAGAACAGAATAAGATCTTAAAGAACAGGAATCACATCTTATTCACTTTTTTTTTTTTTGAGAGCTTCACCACTTAGTCTCATTCACTTTATGCACTGAGCCCGAGGTGAATACTGTTCACTCCATGAAAGGAAATGATTGGGAAGTGAAAGGAAGAGTCAAGGTAAAAAGTGGCAAAAGATATACAGTGTGAGAAGGGACAGGGCTGAAGGCAGAAGAGAAAGGCAAGAA
This sequence comes from Callithrix jacchus, assembly GCF_049354715.1. Classification (NCBI taxonomy): domain Eukaryota; kingdom Metazoa; phylum Chordata; class Mammalia; order Primates; family Cebidae; genus Callithrix; species Callithrix jacchus. The sequence goes on from NC_133504.1 coordinate 166,847,526, forward strand.
CACATATGATTATCATCTAGCAGCTGGAGCTAGGCCAGGGCCCTGTCTCACTTGTCTTGGTAGCTCATGTTATTGGCAAATGCACCTCTCATAGCAAGGACTAAATTCGTATTTACAGAATGAATAAACTGAATGATCTCTTACCTTAGATGGCCTATGATTACTATCATTTTCATGTTATTGACCTACACATTTACAGGAGATATGGCATTTGCTTTTGAAGAATATTCTAGGTTAATACCATATTTTAGATAAAGATTGCTAAATTTAGTCAATTCTATGTACTTTACTCACACATCTATATGAAGATTGTCTTTACTATACTATAAGCTCCCCAAAGGTCCAAATTCCCCTAAATAAAGACCTACCTAATAGTTTCATAACATACACCTCCGTGTGCTGCATAATTCTCAAATGTTTTTATAATTCAATTATGGGTAGTGCTAATGGAAAGCAAGAAGCAGTTCAGATATGAGGAAATAATTAGACTCAGAAATCAATCACTGGTAGAGGCATTTCTGCAAAGCCTTTTTTTTTTTTTAAATGGCTGTCCATTAATTGAATAGAATGTATTACTGTTCCTGAAGCTATTCAGCTTCCAAAGTTAGAAGCTGATTTAGTTATAATTTTGTGAATTTATTTTCTTTTCTGTTATGTGGCTTGGCTGCTTTTTTGTGTGAAATTTTAAGCTAGGCTAAAAATATTTTAAAAACTAGCCTCTAAACTCTAAACAATGTGTGAAAAGCATACTGATTTATGTCAGAAGACTTGGGTTCCTAAGCTGGTCCTACCATTAATCAGTTGTACAAGCCTCAGCAAATCATTTGATCTCTCGAGGTCTCAATTTTCCTATCTGTTAAAGTAAGAACATTTGATTAATCATTAGTGTTACCTTCTAGTTCTAACATTTGAATTCCGTAATGACAAGAATCTAAAGCACTGCCCATTCTGCATAAGCAATCTGACTTGGATAATTATAATACAACTTCACATTTTATTTTCTTGCAGAGTACATATTCTTCAGAATGTTGAACTTAATTATGTGTGCCCCTTACGCTATATTTTCTATTTCTTTTTTCCCCAGAGTGACATAGAGTAGAATTCATACTTGTATAAGAAAACTCAAAGTGAGGTTTAAATGAGCATATATGTGCATAAGGCACAGAATATTAAATAATCAGTAAATATTCAATATTGTTATTTTGTAAGGATTCTGGTGGTTCAACAGAGAGTCTGAAAATGAAGAGGAAGAAAGGTTTTCCAAATTCAAGTTCTTCTCTTATTTATGAGAGCTAGCTATGAATTTTTGACATTGCTATTGAAATGAGAACTGAATGTTCCATCAATACAAAAAGTTTTATTAGACAGTGATGCTCTCATTTCCAGAAACCACACAAGACCAGTGCTGCCAGTAAAGTCATCTTGCTGGTGACTACGATCATACTGCAAAGACAGACGAAAAGCTAATCATAAAGTGCTAACCAAGCAAAGCTGCATCAGATTCTCCGACTGCAATGAGGATACAAAACATGCATTATCTCCTTAGGAATATGCTACACTGATCACTTGCAAATCATAACATTTTCTTTTACTACTAAATAATTATGAATGAAAAGTGATTATTTGATGATAATGTCACCTAATGAGTCACATGATAGAGCGTGGACCACTCCCTTTGCTTCTCATAGAAGAGGGTAGAGCTTTTAGGGCCACATGGCTACTACGTGGCAATACCTGAAACTAACACTCAATACCATACTGCTTTTAAAGGGGAAGGTGGTTTAAGAACAGAGCTCCTCTAAGTAACAGGTTTCATGGAGCATGGATGTCATTAGGTTGAACTGCTGTAAGCCCATTTTGTTAAAAAAAAAATTGTTATTAATATAATTTTATCCTTTTAAGTTCTTGACATTTTCTTAAAACTTTGGCATATGATACTGTTTGTGTGTTAGCAAGTACTGGCACATAATCGAATAAATCATTAAGTGGCAACAAATATCTTTAGGTCAGTCATATTTGGTATTTCTTTGTGTTCAAGTATATTTAAGCTCATATTTTCAATTTTTACATATAAAATTGTTCATAACAAGTTTATGCTCTGACATCTGAGTCAACTGTGTCCAGTGACCTCTAAGCCATTATATCTCAAAATATCTACCTACATGTCTGTGGTCGACAGAATCCAAAGATGGCTCCTAAATTTCCACCCCTTGGTGTACATATACCTTGTTCCAGTTACCCAATCAAACATAAACACATGTGCTGCTGTAAGAGGGATTCTGCAGATAAAATTAAGGCCCGAAATTAGGTGATCTTAATATAGTGAGATTATTATCCAGGTGAGCCTTTTAAATTTTAGTCTAGAGATCAGAGAGACGGAAGTCAGAGACTCAAAGCAAAGGAGGAATCTACAGCAGGAAAATTCTGTGTTGCCAGCTTTGAAGATAGAGATCCCGTGGCGAGGAACAGTGGACAGCCACAGGAACTGAGAGCAGCTGCCGCGCAGCTAGCTGGCAGCAAGCACAGACAGGGGACCTCAGTCCTGGAGCCAAGGATATGAAGTTCACCACAACCACATGAGCTTTGAAGAACTGCAAGCTCCAGATGAGAATGCAGCACGGCCAACACCTTGATTTTAGCCTTCTAAGGCCCTGAGCAAAAAGCCCAGCCACACCAGGCTTGGTATTCTGATGTACAGAACTAACAGCTAAAAAATGGGTGATGTCTGCGGCTGCAAAGTCTGTGGTAATTTGATATGTAGCAACAGAAAAAGGAAACAATGCACCACTCCTCCCATCCCCCTTCTCACAGCTCACCCCCAACCCAGCCCCAACATGCCCTGTAGATTATTCACTGCCAATACCATTGCTTTTCAGCAGAGAAGTAAATGGCCTCCTCCTCCTCTTCATTTCGATAAAGCGCAGGGCAACTTGACACTGAGAGGATATCTGGATCGGGGGAAGCCAAGGAGTGTGGTGTGTGCTGGGGGTGGTGAGGGTGCCGAGACTGTGACGGGTGCGGGGCGTGTGGAGGGAGCTGAGCTCGCTGAGGCTGAGGCGAGGACGGCACAATGATGCTGCGGCGCGAGCGGCACAGGCTGCTGCTTCTGGCTAATGATCCAGGAGGTTTAGCCATGGTCCCTGAAAAACATCAAGACAAAGAAGCTCATGAATCCAGGGTTCCCTTTACAGTCACCACAAATACATACACACAAGAGAACTGGTATCACTAATATGTCACTATTTCATCTCTCTCTATCGAAGTTACTCTACAGTTATTACCATTCTCTACCACCTACACTGGGAGAGTTAAGAAATAGAAACAAAAAAGATAACAGGTTTAAAAAATAAACAGAAGTGAACATAAACACAAAGTTTTAATGGAAAAATCTAAATGTTCTAACCAAAAAGGCTTAAAAATTTACCCAAGACAACAAATCTTTAAATTTAAATCAATACAGCATACTTGTAAGAAACCTGTATTGTACTACACATTTTTTAATGACTATTAACATAAAGACAGAACAACTATCATAATAAAGTAGGCTGGACTTTTATCAATGGATATCTCTTGAAATATCACAAGTTACTTGAATGCCAATCAGTTTTAAATCAAAGAAATCACTTAAATACTGTATGCAGAGTCTCACAGCTGGTTAGGCAGAACTGAGACCAAAACTTGTTTCCTGAACACCAAGTACTGTGGAACTAGATAGAAGTCTTAGATCCTACTGTGTCTGCTACCAGTCTCAGTCAAGACTCATGCAGGTTGATAAACAAACTTCCCCTACATCCTCAATGTCCTCACTAAATGGGCATTCCATTTCTTACTATTAAATGAATGAACATAGTTCACCCAATAACAACCTTCTCAAGCTGAAGCGTTGCTCCTTCATGATTCAGATGCTATAGCATCAGGACAGAAGGTAGGTGGCTTTACTGCCCAGTTCTGTCTGCACACCCTTACTTCCACATCCTTTCATACAAATGCATTCCTGCTGAAGCGAACACGGTTAAGGGACATGACTGAATCTTCCACCTTTACTTCACTAGTCACTTCCCGGACATTCTCCCTCTTACCCATCCTTACAACCCCTCATCAATGTGGGCAGCTTCACTTGTAAGACCAATCCAACACTTTGACCAATCGTTTTCATCTCTTCTCTCCTGACCTTCACTTCTACCACACCACACACTCTCATGCCTTGACCTGCCATCCTTTAGAACTGTTCTATTTTTGAATGTAAGTCAAGGCTGGGCAGGGTGGTTCACAACTGTAATCCCAACACTTGGGAAGGCCAAGCAGGGAGAATCACTTGAAGTCAGGAGTTTGAGACCAGCCTGGGTAACACAGCAAGATCCTGTCTCTAAAAAAAATATAAAAAATTAAGTCAAGATATTAGACATTTAGATTCTGATCATGGTCCACCTTTCCAGTTCATACACTGTGTTCCTTCCACTTATCTACCTGTCAACCCAAGCTCAAGGATCTTACTCTATTGATTATTCCTTCTCTTGCCTTAATTGTCATCATCTGCCCTTCCCCTTCCCATAGCATTTAAAAGCAAATGCTGAGAAGACAAACGTAAAGAGCAAGCAAATGACAATAAGAGCAACAAGAAAACCTTCTACCTCATACTGACTTTCAGCTGACATAGCTCTGCTCCTTTTCATGAAGAATTGTCTATGTTACTGTCTCTCCTACTTCATCTTGACTCATTCACCAAAGAAACTGTACAGTGCTTACTTACATATTTACAATTTCACTGAAACTATTCTCAACCAGATCATGATCTACCTCACAGTTGCTAAATTCAATCAGCACCTCGATACTTCCTGACGTCTGACCAGCAGTGATTATTAACAGTGGTTATTACTTTGTCTTTTACTTGTCTTCTCTGAGCATATTCTCATCTCCTCTTTTACCCATCCCTTGACTGCTGGTCTTCTTCAAAGTTCTGTTCTAAGCCTTGTTCTATTCTTGTTCCACTTAACCTTCCTGAGCAAGTTCATCTACTCTCACGACCCCAATGATCATTTGTAGTCTACAGAAGCCCAAATCTGTAACTTTAGGTTTAATCTTTCTCCTGAACTCTTATATCCAACTGTTCAATGAACACACGAATGTGCCACACATGCCCAAACTAAATTCAACATTTTCCTTCCCAAACTCACTCCTTCTTCTGTTCCTTAGTTCAGCAAATAACATCACCACCTACCCAGTCATCAGAATTGCAAACGCAGGTATTCTTGACTCTTCTTCCTCCACCATAATCCACATCTAGTTAACCATAGGGTTTCTATCTCTACCTCTCTAATATCTTTCAAATCTGTCTGCTCTCCTACACCCTCACTGCTGATGGATTATATTCAACTACTGTACCAGTATTATATTATAAAATCCTGACTTTCCCCCTCCAATTTATTCTCCACACTGCACCTGCAAGTTCACTCTAAAATGGGAAAGGAAAATCAACGTATATTGCTTAAAACCCTTAAAGTGAAACCCCTTACCATGGATCAAACTGCCCTCCTTACCCAGCCTCTGTTTTGGAGCTAGTGTCCCTCTGTTCTGTTGCAGGAATATTAGGAGCAGTATCTCTCTCCGCTCCTCCGAGGTATCACATTCTCTCTCACCTCCATGCCTCCTTTCCCCAACTCTCCCTTGACCTCCCATTTCAGTTCTTTGCTTAAATGGCAATTGTTCCAGGAATCCCTCCCAGTTTGAGGTCAGTGTTTCAGTTTGTGTCCATGCAGTAATACCATAGTGTATTTCCCTATTGCATAAGTTATCTCAATGTATGGCTCCACTAGACTCTAAGATCCATGAAAGCAATCACTGTGTATCATGTTCAACTTTGCATCACAACACCAAACTATCATAGTGCTGAGTAAAAAGTAGATGCTCAATAAACATCTACTCAGTAAATCAATGGATGATACTAACAGAAATAGCCTGAAATAACATGATGAATTGAAACAAAGAAAAATAAAGTAAAATTAAAAAGCTTTTTCCAAACACAAATAAACATAATATGGAAATATTCGTAATTTAGCTGGCAAATAGAATTTTTTTCTCACTTATTTATAACGATTCATAGATGAGAGAATTATAGGGTTCCTGGAAATCTTCAGTCTGTTTTCACTTTGCCAAAGAAGAAAATACGTCTTGTAAATAAAAAAAAAAAAAAGGACCACTGTCACATAGAGAAAAATAAATTCTACAATTCTCAGCATATGTTGCAGTCATTTGAGCAATCACCCATTATTTGGAATATGCAATAAAAGCAGCAAGATTCAGTCATGATTGTAAGTATGATGGGAGAGAAATCAGGTCTGAGAGGAATCAGGATTTGCCACTTGGAAAAATGAATACTATCCACATAGATTAAAAAAATATATTGCATAAGGAAGTTTTAAGAAGGAAGTAAATAGCTTATGTAAGAAAAATTCTAAGTAATTAATAAAGAATATAATAAAGATAAAAATCAGTAAATTTGTCACATCTGTAAATTGTTTATAACTTGACAATCTTTTCCAAAAATATCTTCTTATATATGCAGCCATCTCTTTTGCCTTAAAAAATCTGTCCATTAGAGTTATGTACACTTGGAACTGAGGGTTGTCCTTCCTCCTGTTGCTTGAAGAAGTCCATAAAGGCTGAAAACAGTTGCAACGTCACAATATATATGAAAGATTAAAAAGCAGTGCACTTTGGCCTTGTAACTAGTTATCCTTATGTAATGTAAATATGAATCTCTTATAATACTTCTAGGCCATTAATTATTCCTAATGAAGATAAACATTCATTCACATCTGTGATTTATCCCAGTAGGTAAATGACACATTAAAGGTCACTGTATCAAAATCCATTCCTGGGATAACTTTTAATTCTAATATTAATAATTACCTATAGAAGCAGAGCAGTTTAATATGACCCTATATTTACAAATTATATTTTGTGGTGTTTCTTATGGTGGAAAAGATAAAATTTTGTTTTCAGGGGGAAGATCCAAGATGGCCGATTAGCAGCAGCTCAGGATTGAAACTCCCAGTGAAAGCGCAGAGGGTGAGTGGACGCCGCATTTCCAGGCGTATTTTTATTGCTCACAAACCAGGAGATTCCCAGGCTGAGGAGCCCCATGGGTCACCAGCGCGGCTGTTTTGGCCGGCGCAGCAGTTCTCCATACAAAATACACTGATCTAGGTGCCCTTTTAGCTGGTGATTGGAGCTCCAGAAAGGTAGAGTCACCGATTCATCAGACTAAAAAGGGGACTGAAACAGGGAGCTAGGCCAGGAGATTCCTGGGCAAAAAAGCGCCACGAATCTCACACCGCTGTTTCAACCGGCACAGTGGGTTGCCGCAAGGGAAATCACACAGATCCTGGCACCTTTCCAACAGGCGACTGGAACACCTGGGAGAGAGTCAACTGTTCAACTAAAAAAAACAAGGCTCTGAAGCAGGGAGCCAGGTGATCAGGCTCAGCTGCTCCCACCCCCACAAAAAAAAAAAAAGACAGCAATTGGAAATGCTCTGGGTTGAGAGTTTCACAACAAGCACAGCTGAACCCAGGATGGTCCAGCTCTGTGGAGGAGGGGCATCCGCCATTACCGAGGCACTCCACCACTACAGAGGTAGTCCGCCATTGCTGAGGCAGCCTGCCATTGCTGAGGCAACCTGCCATTACAGAGAGTCTGCCATTACACAGGTGGGCCAACATTGCCAAGGCAGTTCTAACTACACCCATATAAACAGGACTACAGAGAAGTTCACACGGCAACTGGGTGGAGCCCACAGCAGCTCAGCAAAGCCTCTGCAGGCAGAGAGTGACTAGGCTGCCTCATTGCTGGGCATGGCAGCCCTGAAAAAAAGGCAGCAGCACAAAGGAAACTCATAAATAAAGCCCTAACTCCCTGGGACAGAACAACTGGGAAAAAAAAGAGGGTTATGAGTTCTGCTGCAGCAGACTTAAACCTACCTGCCCAGAAGCTCTGAATAAACAACAGAGCTCACAGCTCAGCACTTGAGCTCCTATAAAGTCTCCTCAAGCAGCTCCCTGACCCCGTATATCCAAAGAGTCACCTCATAAAGGAGAGATCAAACTGACATTTGGTGGGTATCCTCTGGGACAAAGATAGCAGAAGAAGAAACTGATAGCAACCCTTAACTGTTCTGCAGCTGATGCAGGTGATCCCCAGGCAAGCAGGGCCTGGAGTAGACATCAGCAGTCCTACAGCAGAGGGGCCAGACTATTAGAAGAAGGAAAACTAAGAAACAGAAACAACTTCATCATCAACAAACTGGACATCCACTCAGAGACCCAATCTGAAAGTCAGCAACTACAAAGATGACAGGTGGATAAATCCACAAAGATGGGAAGAAACCAGTGTAAAAAGGATGAAAACACCTGAAACCAGAACACCTCTCCTCCTACAAGGGATCGCAACTCCTCACCAGAAAGGGAACAAGGCTGGATGGAGAATGAGTGTGATAAAATGACAGAAACAGGCTTCAGAAGGTGGGTAATAAGAGACTTCTGTGAGCTAAAAGAATATGTTCTAACCCAATGCAAAGAAACTAAGAAAGTGAAAAAAGATTTGATGAAATGCTAATGAGAATGGACAACTTAGAAAGGAATATAAGTGAGTTGATGGAGCTGAAACACACAACAGGAGACCTTCGTGAAGCATGCACAAGTTTCAACAGCCGAATTGACCAAGCAGAGGAAAGGATAACAGAGGTCGAAGATCAACTCAATGAAATAAAACAAGAAGGCAAGATTAGAGAAAAAAGGGTAAAAGGAATGAACAAAGTCTCCAAGAAATTGGGACTATGTGAAAAGACCTAATCTAAATTTGATAGGTGTACCTGAATGTGATGAAGAAAATGAATCGAAGCTGGAAAATACTCTTCAGGATATTATCCAGGAAAACTTCCCCAACCTAGCAAGGCAGGCCAATATTCAAGTCCAGGAAATACAGAGAATACCACAAAGATATTCCTCAAGAAGAGCAACCCCAAGGCACATAATCGTCAGCTTCACCAGGGTTGAAATGAAGGAGAAAATGCTAAGGGCAGCCAGACAGAAAGGTCGGGTCACCCACAAAGGGAAGCCCATCAGACTCACAGCAGATCTCTCAGCAGAAACCCTACAAGCCGGAAGAGAGTGGGGGTCAATATGCAACATCCTTAAAGAAAAAAAATTTCAACCCAGAATTTCATATCCAGCCAAACTAAGCTTCATAAGTGAAGGAAAAATAAAATCTTTTATGAACAAGCAAGTACCCAGAGATTTCATCAACACCAGGTCTGCTTTACAAGAGCACCTGAAAGAGGCACTACACATAGAAAGGAACAACCAGTACCAGCCACTCCAAAAACATACCACACGGTAATGAGCTTCAACACAATGAAGAATCTGCATCAACTAACAGGCAAAACAGCCAGCTAGCATCAAAATGGCAGGATCAAATTCACACATAACAATATTAACCCTAAATGTAAATGGACTAAATGCCCCAATTAAAAGACACGGACTGGCAAATTGGATAAAAAGCCAAAACCTATTAGTGTGCTGTACCCAGGAAACCACCTCACATGTAAGGATACACAAAGGCTCAAAATAAAGGGATGCAGGAAGATTTATCAAGAAAATGGAGAGCAAAAACAAAAAGCAGGCGTTGCAATTCTCGTCTCTGATGAAATAGACTTTAAAGAAACAAAGATCAAAAGAGACAAAGAAGGACATTACATAATGGTAAAAGGATCAATGATACAAGAAGAGCTAATGATCCTAAATATCTATGCACCCAATACAGGAGCACCCAGATACATAAGGCAAGTTCTTAATGACTTACAAGGAGACTTAGACTCCCACACAATAATAGTGGGAGACTTTAACACTCCACTGTCAATATTAGACAGATCAACCAGACAGAAAATTAACAAGGATATCCAGGACTTGAACTCAGACCTGGAACAGGGAAACCTAATAGATATTTACAGAACTCTCCACCCCAGATCCACAGAATATACATTCTTCTCAGCACCACATCACACCTACTCTAAAATTGACCACATAATTGGAAGTAAATCATTCCTCAGCAAATGCAAAAGAACCGAAATCATAACAAACAGTCTCTCAGACCATAGTGCAATTAAATTAGAACTCAGAATTCAGAAACTAACTCAGAACCGTACAGCTTCATGGAAACTGAACAACTGGCTCTTCAATGTTGACTGAATAAACAACGAATTGAAGGCAGAAAAAAAGAAGTTCTTTGAAACCAACGAGAACAAAGACACAACATACCAGAATCTCTGGGACACATTTAAAGCAGTCTCTAGAGGGAAATATATAGCAATAAGTGCCCACATGAGAAGAGTGGAGAGATCCAAAATTGACATCCTATCATCAAAATTGAAAGAGGTAGAGGAGCAAGATAAAAAAAAACTCAAAACCTAGCTATAGACAAGAAATAACTAACATCAGAGTAGAACTGAAGGAGATAGAGACACAAAAAACTCTTCAAAAAAAATCAATAAATCCAGGAGCTGGTTTTTCAAAAAGATCAATAAAATAGACCACTAGCCAGATTAATAAAAAAGAAAAGAGAGAATGACCAAATAGATGCAATAAAAAAAAGATAAAGGGGATATAACCATAGATTCCACAGAAATTCAACTCTATGCATATAACCACAGAGATTATTATAAACAACTCTATGCATATAAACTAGTAAACCTGGAAGAAATGGATAAATTCCTGGACACTTGCCTCCTCCCAAGCCTAAACCAGGAAGAAGTCAAAACCCTGAATAGACCAATAACAATGTCTGAAGTCGAGGTAGCAAATAAGAGCTTACCACACACAAAAAACTCAGGTCCAGATGGGTTCACAGTCGAATTCTACCAGACACACAAAGAGGAAATGGTACCATTCCTTCTGAAACTATTCCAAATAATCCAAAAAGAGAGAATCCTTCCCAAATCATTTTATGTGACCAACATCATCCTGATACCAAAACCTGGCAGAGACTCAACAAGAAAAGAAAACTTCAGGCCAATATCCATGATAAAAATAGATGCAAAAAATCTTCAATAAAATATTGGCAAGCTGATTGCAACAGCACATTAAAAAGCTTATCCACCATGATCAAGTAGGATTCATCCTGGGGATGCAAGGCTGGTTCAACATACGCAAGTCTATAAACATATTTCACCACATAAACAGAACCAATGACAAAAACCACAGGATTATCTTAATTGATGCAAAGAAAGCCTTTGACAAAATTCAACAGTCCTTTATGCTAAAAACCCTCAATAAACTAGGTAATGACGGAACATAGGTCAAAATAATAAAAGCTATTTATGACAAACCAACAGCCAATATCATACTGAATGGGAAAAACTGGAAGCATTCCCTTTGAAATCTGGCACTAGACAAGGATGCCCTTTCTCACCACTCCTATTCAATATAGTACTGGAAGTTCTAGCCAGAGCAATCAGGCAAGAAAAAGAAATAAAGGGTATTCAAATAGGAAAGGTGGAAGCCAAATTGTCTCTATTTGCAGACGACATGATTGTATATCCAGAAGACCCCATCGTTTCAGCCCAAAATCTCCTGAAACTGATAAGCAACTTCAGCGAAGTCTCAGGATACAAAATCAATGTGCAAAAATCACAAGCATTCCTATACACCAATAACAGACTTAAAGAGAGCCAAATCAAGAATGCACTGCCATTCAAAATTGCTACAAAGAGAATAAAATACCTAGGAATACAACTAACAAGGAACGTAAAGGACTTCTTCAAGGAGAACTACAAACCACTGCTCAACGAAATAAGACAGGACACAAACAGATGAAGAAACATTCCATGTTCATGGTTAGGAAGAATCAATATCATGAAAATGGCCATACTTCCCAATGTAATTTACAGATTCAATGCTATCCCCATCAAGGTACCAATGACCTTCTTCACAGAACTGAAAAAAACACCTTAAACTTCATATGGAACCAAAAGAGAGCCCGCATAGCCAAGTCAATTCTAAACAAAAAGAACAAAGCGGGAGGCATCACACTACCGAACTTCAAACAGTAATTAAAACAGCATGGTACTGGTACCAAAACAGAGATATAGACCAATGGAACAGAACAGAAGCCTTGGAGGCAACACAACATATCTACAACCATCCGATCTTTGACAAACCCAACAAAAACAAGCAATGGGGAATGGATTCCCTGTTTAATAAATGGTGATGGGAAAACTGGCTAGCCATGTGCAGAAAGCAGAAACTGGACCCCTTCCTGACACCTTACACTAAAATTAACTCCAGATGGATTAAAGACTTAAACATAAGACCTAACACCATAAATACCCTAGAAGAAAATCTAGGCAAAACCATTCAGGACATAGGAGTAGGCAAGGACTTCATGACCAAAACACCAAAAGCATTGGCAACAAAAGCCAAAATAGACAAATGGGACCTAATCAAAATCCACAGCTTCTGCACGGCAAAAGAAACAGTCATTAGAGTGAATTGGCAACCAACAGAATGGGAAAAAATTTTTGCAGTTTACCCATCTGACAAAGGGCTGATATCCAGAATTTACAAAGAACTCAAACAGATTTACAAGAAAAAAACAAACAAGCCCATTCAAAGGTGGGTGAAGGATATGAACAGATACTTTACAAAAGAAGACAAATGAGGCCAACAAACATATGAAAAAATGCTCATCATCACTGATCATTAGAGAAATGCAAATCAAAACTACACTGAGATACCATCTCATGCCAGTTAGAATGGTGATCATTAAAAAATCTGAAGACAACAGATGCTGGAGAGGATGTGGAGAAATAGGAACACTTTTACACTGTTGGTGGGAGTGTAAATTAGTTCAACCATTGTGGAAGACAGTGTGGCGATTCCTCAAGGACCTAGAAATAGAAATTCCATTTGACCCAGCAATCCCATTATTGGGTACATATCCAAAGGATTATAAATCGTTCTACTATAAGGACATATGCACACGAATGTTCATTGCAGCACAGTTTACAATAGCAAAGACCTGAAACCAACCCAAATGCCCATTGATGATAGACTGGACTGGGAAAATGTGGCACATATACACCATGGAATATTATGCAGCCATCAAAAACGATGAGTTTGTGTGCTCTGTAGGGACATGGATGAACCTGGAGACCATCATTCTCAGCAAATTGACACAAGAACAGAAAATCGAACACCCCATGCTCTCACTAATAGGTGGGTGTTGAACAATGAGAACACATGGACACGGAGGGGGGCACTACACACTGGGGTCTGTTGGGAGGCAACAGTGGAGGGACAGCGGGGAGTGGGGAGTTTGGGAGTCATAGCATGGGGAGAAATGCCAGATATAAGTGAAGGGGACGAAGGCAGGAAATCACACTGCCACATGTGTACCTATGCAACAATGTTGCATGTTCTTCACATGTACCCCAAAAGCTAAAATGCAAAAGAAAAAAAAATTGTTTTCAATGAGGGATTCCCCTAGTAACAACAACCTAATATAAACAATGTATGTACTTTTGGTTCTAACAACATGGCAGTCAAAGGCAACCTGACAACTATCTCCCAACTCTCAACAACACAGTTTAAATACCCTCAAACATTCTGATGTAATGGATAAAATATAACAATTGTTTTAAACACATAGATGAGTTTGTAAGAAAGAACAGAAAATTCTCAGAGGTCAAGACAAAGACTAAAAGTAAATGCTAATGGGCCTGTGAATGACCACTGTTTTGGGAGGTTATCAGTCTCAGTAATCTATGGGTTTGGGATTTAGTTTGGGGTCAAAACATTGGGCTTTGGGCCTACATTAGGTATTGGAATAGTAAGTGAGTGTTCTGGATAAAAAGCCTGGATAAGAAGGGCTACATTCCTCCGTGAAAGGGTATATTGGGGAAAAATTCTAACCAATGAGCAAGAAAATTTCTTTTATTTCAAGATTTCTAAATATAGGGATTTTTTTTTTAAAAGGCTTCTGGGAAAAACTCAGTACTGTGAGCCTATATCTCATATTAGCTTGTGTTTGGAAAACTCTGCCCCTACCGTGAAAGCTCTCTTTCCCTCCCCCACAAAGAGGCTCCCTTATCTCTCACTCTACATACTGCCCTAGCCTTCCCGCCCAGCTGCAGCCACCTCCCGTCCGGCAACCAGCTGACCAATCACCACCTGCCTCATCAGCACTCCCCAGCTTCCCGCCGCCTGGCTTCCCGCCGCCCAGCTTCCCGCCCAGCGGTTTAAATGGACCAACCGTTGCCCGCCACCTCGGCTCTCTCGGCTTCCCCACTCCCTCAGCCCTTCAGCCCCCTATAAAAGAACCCTGCTCCTCTGAGCGGCGCGGCCATTTTCCTGTTCTTCCCAGCTGGTCCGCCCGGAGGCTCTTTCCTCTCAATAAAGCCTGAACTTAAGACTTTCTTCTAACCTGCGGTCCAGTTTTTTCCCGAATGAGCTCAGTTCTCCCGCAGAGGGTAGGTCAGACAAGTGGTGCCGAAACCCGGGAGGGAGGGGCCGTTGGCCCGGCCACGGCCCCCCTCCCGACCTACCCAACACTGGCCCTGCCACCTCCACGCTCCGATTAAGGTAAGCCAAGTTTTTTCTTGCTTTACCCCACCCCTTCCCTTCTCCTCCTCCTATGGCACAGTGCAGTTGCTCCCCTCCGGCATTCCCCACGGACCCCTCGCCTAGTCTCGGCCAAGCTGAGGAAGTCCTCCGTTCCGGCTCCAGGAGCCTTCCAAGGGGTAGCTGCCAGACGGAGGACGCCCCTCTGACCGCTTCCCTAACCGTACTTAACTGTACTCTGGGGAATTTGCAACGGAAGGGGACGCCTTTTCTTTGCATCTACCTAACCGCGCCGGAGAGTCTGTAGCTGCACCCGCCATAGGAAATTCGGAGTCCAAAATACCTTCCAGCACCCCCCTTGGGTGCTTACTGCGAAATTTTACCAAATTGGGATGCTCCCAAACCCTCAGAAAGAAAAAGCTTGTCTTCCTGTCCCAGGTGGCTTGGCCCCAATACACACTCAGTAACCAGTCACATTGGCCCCCGACTGGCACTTTCGATTTCAATACCCTCCGAGATCTCGACAATTTTTGTTGCCGCACGGGCAAGGACAATGAAATTCCTTATGTTCAGGCTTTTTGGGACCTCTGTACCCACCCCGACCTATGTTCTTCCTGCTCCACCTACCAAATCCTCTTAGCTCATACCCCTCGTAAATCTTCCTCCACTACCTCTCCCCCTCCCTACTCCTCACTGGAGGATCTGCCTGAACATCTGTCCCCTCCTGCCAATCTCAGCAACCAGTCGCCATCAACAGCACACTCTTCCCCCACTCCCTCTGCACCTCCTACCTCAGAGGCCATGCCTTGCTCTTCCTCTACTCCCTCTGGGCCCCCTCCCTTGGAGGCCACACTTCCTCTTGCCTCTCCGGTGGCGGCCCACACCCGCTCTCACCAACCAACTATCCTGGCCCCACTCCAAGAAGTAGCAGGCGCTGAAGGTTTAGTCAGGGTCCATGTTCCTTTCTCACTCCAAGACCTGTCCCAAATTGAGAAACGTTTAGGATCCTTCTCAGCCAACTCATCCACCTATATTAAGGAATTCCAATACCTCACTCAAGCCTACAGCCTCACTTGGCATGATATTCACGTTATCTGTACCTCCACTCTCACTGCAGAAGAGCACGAGCGCATCCTAGCGGCAGCCAAACACCAAACAGATAAAGATCATGCTATAGATAACCAGATCCCCCTAGGCCCCGAAGTTATCCCAAGTGAAGACCCCCAATGGGACTATCAGGCTAGTCGAGGGTCTGATATACCCAAGAGACCACATGATTAGATACCTCCTCAGGGGAATGGATACTGTATCTAACAAAGTTGTAAACTATGATAAACTAAGAGAAATCACCCAACTACCCGCTGAAAACCCTGCCCTGTTTCTCACCCATCTTCAAGACGCCCTTACCTGCTTTACTCGCCTAGACCCAGCCTCACAAAACGGGGCGACTGTCCTAGCATCTCATTTCATATCTCAGTCCACCCAATATCTGGAAAAAACTGAAGAAGGTAGGAGATGGCCCCGAAACCCCTATACAGGACTTGGTAAAAATGGCTTTTAAAGTCTTTAATGCCAGGGAAGACGCAGCCAAGGTAGCCTGCCAAGCGCGTATGAAACAGAAAGTCGCTCTACAGACCCAAGCCCTAGTAGCAGCCCTTCGGCCGGCAGAAATAACAAGGGTAAAGCAAATACCCGCACCCCTCCCGGGGCGTGTTTCAAATGTGGAAAAGAAGGGCACTGGTCAAAAGCCTGCCCCCAGCCATGGCCTCCTACCAAGTCCTGCCCTATTTGTCAGCTCATGGGACACTGGAAGTCGGATTGCCCTAACTCACCTCAGGCCTCAGTTCCTCAAAACTCTGGCACGAGGGGGCAGCAGGGTAACATCCCCCAGAGCCAGGCTTCTGCCTCAGCTGGTCAGGAGCCAGGCATTCAGGAATCTCCAATCCCAAAGCTGTTAGGGTTCAGGGATGATTAACAGGGCCCTGGCTCCTCAACCTCAGTTACCCTTGCTGAGCCTAGGGTCATGCTCCAGGTAGCAGGTAAGAGCGTACACGGGGGCTACCTACTCCGTTCTCCCCTCCTTTTCGGGCAAAACCACCCCTTCCCAGGTCCCTGTTATAGGAATTGATGGGTCCCCCTCCACTCCTCACCAAACTCCACCCTTAACCTGTCTGTTTGGCCCTTCCATTTTTACCCACTCCTTTCTAGTCATTCCCTCTTGCCCTGTACCTCTCCTAGGGTGAGATATCCTAGTAAAATTGCAAGCTACCATTACTTTTCCACACACAGAGACCTTCCTCTTACCCCTCATCGCCAGCTCACCTTCCCCCCTTCCTCCAGCCAAACTCCTCCCTGACGTAAATCCCAAAGTATGGGATACTGATACCCCCACTGTAGCCTCACACCACCAACCCATACTCATACACCTAAAAGACCCCACAGCCTTCCCTTCTCGCCCTCAGTTTCCTATCTCCAAAGTTCACCGCCTCGGCCTCCTACCTATCATAAATAAACTGAAAGCTCAAGGACTACTCATTCCTGCAAACTCCCCCTGCAACACTCCCATTCTGCCTGTGAAAAAGCCCTCAGGTCAGTACCGCCTGGTTCAAGACCTCCACCTTATCAATGCAGCAGTCATTCCGGTCCATCCAGTAGTCCCCAACCCCTATACCATCCTCTCACATATCCCACCGTCCACAACCCACTTTTCAGTCCTAGATCTTAGGGATGCTTTTTCTCTATCCCGCTACACCCCGACTCCTACTTCCTCTTTGCTTTTACCTGGAAAGATCCTGTCACCAATCTGTCTCAACAGTTAACGTGGACGGTCCTCCCTCAAGGCTTCCGGGACAGCCCCCACCTGTTCAGCCAGGCCCTGGCGACAGACCTGCAGCAATGTAACATCTCCCCTTCTTCCTTACTCCAGCTGGATCAAAGCTTTCCCCACAGCTTATAAAACCGCAGGAGTTGTAGCCGAGCACCTCATCTGGGACATCATTCCCCGATTCGGCCTTCCTTCTACCATCCAGTCAGACAACGGACCTGCCTTTATTTCTAAGATCACCACTGCCGTTTCCAGATCCTTAGGGATTCAGTGGAAACTGCATGCAGCCTACCATCCCCAATCCTCAGGTAAAGTAGAACAGGCCAACGGCCTCATCAAAGAACACCTAACAAAACTTGCCCTCGAACTCCGCCAGTCCTAGGTTACCCTACTTCCTATCACTTTGACAAGGCTCCGAGCAAGCCCCTGGGGCCCCTCACAACTCAGCCCTTTTGAGCTGCTATACGGACGGCCCTTCTTACTCTCCTCCCCCTTACCACTAGACCCCCCTCTATCTACCTACCTCCAAACCAGCAAATACCAGTCTGCTATGGGAACAGCTCTCCCACCTGCAACCGAACTATACCCATAACCACCAATCTCACCGCTCCTCACGGAACCTTTTTATGGTGCAACAGAACACTTTTTAAAACCCTCAACCCCTCTACACACTCCCGCAGCCTATGCTTACCAGTAACCCTCGTACCCCGATTAACCATTTACTCCCCAGCAGAGTTCCAACAACAATTCATACATCATCGTGTATGATGGGCCGCCTTTTTACCCCTCATAGTAGGTCTCTCTCTCGCCGGATCAGCCATAGGAGCCGGACTAGGGGGAGGAGCCCTAGCCCACTCCCATCAGGCCCTAGCACGACTAACCTCTCAATTTCAGGCCGCCATCAACAATTCTGCAGAATCTTTAGCCTCTCTCCAAAGACAGATCACCTCAGTGGCTCAAGTCACTCTACAAAATCGCCAGGCGCTAGACCTCCTCACCGCCGAGCGAGGAAGAACCTGCATCTTCCTACAAGAATAGTGCTGCTACTACATTAATGAATCCAGCCTAGTAGAAACCCAAATCGAGAACCTCCAGAAACTTAAAGTTAATCTGCAGAATCAAAAATTCTCAGCTGAAGCCACAGCGTGGTGGTCTTCCTCTACGTATACCCTCTTGTCCCCGTTGCTTGGGCCCCTAATAGCCGTTTGCCTAATCTTACTTATTGCTCCTTGCTTTCTACAGTTTCTACAGCGGCGCTTTCAAGAATTAACTCGAGTCACCATCCACCAGATGCTGCTCCAACCCTACCCTGAACGAGTGCTAGAAGCGGACCTCTCCCCGAACATCCAGGCTCCTTAAGAAAAGAAACCTCTTCAGAACCCCCCGTCAACCCTTGTCAGCAGCAAGTAGCCAGAGAGACAACCAACGCCCCTGACCCCCTCTTTTTCTTTTCTTTTAAGGAGTCGGGAATGTTTGGAAAACTCTGCCCCTACGGTGAAAGCTCTCTTCCCTCCCCCACAAAGAGGCTCCCTTATGTCTCACTCTACATACCGCCCTAGCCTTCCCGCCCAGCTGCAGCCACCTCCCGTCCGGCAACCGGCTGACCAGTCACCACCTGCCTCATCAGCACTCCCCAGCTTCCCGCCACCCAGCTTCCTGCCCAGCGGTTTAAACGGACCAACCGTTGCCCGCCACCTCGGCTCTCTCGGCTTCCCCACTCCCTCAGCCCTTCAGCCCCCTATAAAAGAACCCTGCTCCTCTGAGCGGCGAGGCCATTTTCCTGTTCTTCCCGGCTGGTCCGCCCGGAGGCTCTTTCCTCTCAATAAAGCCTGAACTTAAGACTTTCTTCTAACCTGCAGTCCGGTTTTTTCCTGAACGAGCTCAGTTCTCCCGCAGAGGGTAGGTCGGACAGCTTGGAGTGCAAGTTCATAATACCAGAAGGGTCTATGAAACTACACTCCAAAAAGTTAACATAAAAAATGGGTCCTAACTTGGTGATACCCTTAATACTACTGCCAGAAGAAAAGAAAGGTATTTAGAGGGGTACTTTACCACTCACACAGTATTTTTCAGGGTGGAATAATGCCAATCTCCCTAAAAATAGCTAAGTAGAAAACTATAAAACAGGAGAGAGAAAGCAATCCGTTATGCAAATACAAGAAACTGCTGTAACAATTGACCAAGAATATCAAATAAGGGGATTATCAAATGAAAACTAAAAAAATCTGTTTTTTACATCATGAAACTATATAACAATAAATTGAAAATATGACAAAAGAAAGCATTTTATGAAGAATCAAAGAGAACTCACAGAATTGAAAAACAGTAATTAGAGTTAAAAATTCAAAGGATGTGTTAAACAAAACCAGAACTAAAGAAATAATTAGTAAGCTAGAAGGCAAATCTGAGAAAATGTCTCTAAATGCAGCACAGACAGATAAAAAGACTATAAAAAGAAAGGTTAAGAAATGTGAAAGATAAAAAAGATGCAATATATAACAAACTAATACTAGTCCTAATATTTCTATATAACTAATATTTCAGGAAGAGTGAAGAGCAAAAAGAAAAAAGAATATTCAAAGAGATAATGGCTAGTGCTTTTTTTTTCCAGAACTGATAAAAGACATATTTTCAGCAAATATCAGCAAAAAAACTCTTTAAATCCACACCCAATCACATTATAGGGAAACCACATGACAACAAAGATAATGAGAACATTTTTCAAGCAGTCAGAGAAAAGGCAGCTCATCTACCTGAAACAAGTTGACTGACTACAAACTTCTCAACAGCAACAATGACAACCTCAAAATAACTGAGAAATAATTACTCAAAACTAATTGTTAATCTGGAATTTGATATCCAGTTACATTATTATTCTAAAGTGGGAGTGAAAATAAAGACATTTTCAGGCAAAGGCTAAGAGAATTTATCACTCTTAGTTGCTCACTGAAATAGTTTTTATTGAAGAACATATTTTCAAGAAAAAAAGAACAAGCAAAATGCAATAAGAGAAATAAACACATATCTAAATTATGACTGGATGAGACAACAAAAGCAGTTACTGTTTTGAGAGACATTCGAAACAAAACAAAATACTAGACAATGTTAACACAATTTAAGATGAAGAGCAGTGGCTAAAATTAAAGCCTCTTAAGATCCTGAATTATTCAAGAGAATGAGAGAAGATAAGAAGAGGTGTGAAAAACAGAAACCATAAAACAAGATTCCAGAGATAAATTTAAGCAGATCAGCAAGGAGAGTAAATATATCTGGATTAAAATTGCCTTAGCCGGCAACAGATACTCAAGTAGGATACAAAATAAAACCAGTTACTGCTATTTCTTATAGAGATATATCTAGTGGCTAATAATGGAAAAATTTAGAAATGAGAAAAGTGAAAGAGATACACTAGGCAAATACTAATCAGAAGAAAGCTATTATAGGTATTTCAATATCAGGTAGTATTATTAACTTAAAGGCAAAAAGTATTAGCCATAAAGCAGTGTCCACGTAACTATAAAAGGAACAGTTAATCTGTAAAGAAGATATTATACCTGAACTTGTATTCCCCATATAACTTGGTACAAACTACATAAAACAGAAATGGGTAGAATTGTAGGGAGAAACTGACCAACATAGGAGATTTTAACAAACATCTCTCTGCAACTGATAGAAGAACAAAAATGTGTAAGTATATAGACAACTTTATCACAAGTAACACCTGATTTAACAGACTGTATAGTACCTTGTAACTAACAATTAAGAAAACGTAATTTCCAGATATATACAGAACCTTTAAAATATATGACCAATAAATACTAAGTCACAAAGCAAGTTTCAGAGAATAAAAAAAAGTCATACTGACACTATTCTCTAACCATTTGCAATCAGAAATCAATAGCAAAGATGTTTTTAAAAACCAACAGACAATAAGAAAACAACACAAACATATATATTTGGAAATTAAAACATATACTTCTAGATAATTCATTTTTCTGTTAATGAATGAGAGCTTCTTATGCTGCTCAGGTTGGCCTTGAACTCATAGCCTCGCCTCCTCAAGCGCCAGGACAACTGTCCGGAGCCACCGCGGTTCCCGATAATTCATTTTTCAAGGAAGAGACATGTTATTAATTGGAAATCTTTTAGTATTTGATGATCATAATCAAATTAATATATCAAAACTTGTGGAGGTGGCTAAAGTGGTTCTTAAGGAGAAATTCATAGCCTTAAAATTAGAGAAAACAAAGACTCAAAATTCATGTGGGAGGTGTATAACTACTAAAACAAACATGGAAAAAAGTAAACTCCAAGAAAGGAAATAAAATGGCAGAAATAAACAGACAATATTAACAAAACAAACAGGATTTTGGCAAGAGTGAAATAAAATAGACAAACTGCCAGACTGATGAAGGAGGAGACAAGATAAGACATAGATAAGTAATTATTAGGAACAAAAAGATTTAAAAGATGTAACTGAGATTTTAAAAATCATATAAAATAGTATAAACAACTTTAATCCAACAAATTTTAAAACTCAGATAAAACAGACAAGATTCTAGAAACATGTAACTTAACAAATCTACACTGTTCATCATTAAAGAAATTAAATTAATACTATAATTTAAAAATCTGTCTTTTGCCAAAACGTATCTCCATCAAGGTCAATTCACAGGCAATAATCCATACCTTATATTATTTCAAGGTATAGAATAAAAATCATACCATTTATTGGGGTGATTATTATAGCCCAGGGGCTAGTTCTCAGTGTTTTACAAGTTTTATTTAATTTAAATTAAAAAATATCTCTACCAAGTAAGAAGGTTATACCATTACTACCAAAATGCAGTAAAGAATCAAACCCAAGCAGTCTTGTTCCAGAATTCCACATCTTAACCACTACTTTATATTATTGCCTCTCTAAAGGTATAAAAGAATGGATTGAAAGAATTAGGAGTATAGTATTCCCCCTTATCCTCGGCAGATACATTCCAAGACCCCAGTGGATGCCTGAAACCATGGATAATCCCAAACTTGATATATACTATGTTTTTCCTATACATACATACCTATAATAAAGTTTAATTTATAAATTAAGCACAGTAAGAGATTAACAATAACTGATGATAAAAACAATTATAAAAATATACTGTAATATAAGTTATGTAAATGTGGTTTCCCTACCCCCATCTCAAAATATCTTATTGTACTGTACTCACGATTTTCAGACCACAGTTGACCACAGGTAACTAGAAACCATGAAAAACAAAACCACATATATAGGTGGTGGGAACTACTCTTTGATTTACTTTATGATGATTATATTAGCATCATAAAGTAAATCAAAATCCAAACTCCAAGATAGCAAAGATACCAAAATCCAAGATAGTGTCAGGAAGAAAAATTACTGGCTAGTCCAATATGTGAATAAAGATGCAAAAATCTTAAATAACAAACCAAATCCAACTCATTATAAAAAATAGTATATTGTGACAAACACAGTTTCGATGACATTTAAAGGATTTATTTAAACAGATTAAAATCCAATATAATAAAAAATGAATGATTACCGCAAAGTACAAAGAAAAATAATTTGGTAAAATTTAATATCCACTGATTAAAAAAAATTCTTAGCAAAACAGAAATAGAAATGACTTTCCTTAACTTAAAAGTAATCTACCAAAAACATAAAAAATAATACTTCCTGGCAGCATTCTCTTTAAAGTCAGAAATGGCAATCCCTATTGCCTGCAGTCACTACTTCCATTCAATATTTTACTGGAAGTCCACTTTGGGAGGCCAAGGCAGGTGGATCACGAGGTCAAGAGATCGAGACCATCCTGGTCAACATAATGAAACCCCATCTCTACTAAAAATACAAAAAATCAGCTAGGCATGGTGGTGCGTGCCTGTAATCCCAGCTACTCAGCAGGATGAGGCAGGAGAATTGCCTGAATGAACCCAGGAGGCGGAGGTTGCGGTGAGCCGAGATCACGCCATTGCACTCCAGCCTGGGTAACAAGAGCGAAACTCCGTCTCAAAAAAAAAAAATTTTTACTGGAAGTCTTAGCTCGGGCAATAAACAGAAAAAAACTTACTAGTGTTAACATGAAACATCCAAGGCTACCAAAAAATACTTAAATAATGTTTCTGTATTTGGTATTCTGTATTCAGTCTACCAAAACCAACGGCATTTCCTCATCAGCATCAAGCAATCCGAAATACAGTTTTATAAGAAAGGTAACATATATAACTACCAAAAATGTATTAAGATATCTAAAAATTAGTATTATTTTTAAAAAATGTCAGACCTGTACAGAGAAAATAATCAATTTTATTTAAAGATATAAAAGATCTCAACAAATGGAATTAATAATTCTCCCCATATAAATTCATAAATTCAATAAAAAACAATTTTTAACCCAATGGAAACTTTCATGAAATTTCATACGCTGATCCTAAAATTCAGAAGAATAATTAGTTGAGTAGAAATTTTGAATTTAAATAATAAAGACTTGGTCTGATCAAATTATCAGTACTTTTTATAAAACTCTAGAAACTAAAGCAGAGTGGGGTCAGTGAAACAAAATGGAGAGCTGGAAGCATTTATGTGTCTATGGAGAGAAATGGTATTATTATAAGTCTCAAGGAATGAAGCTGGGACAACTGTTTACCCATACATTAAGAGATATATTTAGATTCCAACCTCACACTATGAACAAAAATAACTTTTAGGTGGATTAAAGGACTAATGGATTAAAGAACAACTTAAAAACTCTAAGGAGGGCAAATAACAATCTATCAACTTCTGAAAAAGGCAAAAAACACAAATCAGACTCACAATTTACCATTAAAAAAGCCAAAATATAGAAGATATCTGCAACCCTCAAAGAACCAGAAAATAGAAAGAACACTTCCACATTAATATGGAATCTTTCAGGGATTCCACAGCAAGAACAAGCAACTCAGAGAGGAAGAAATCTGAACAACAAATGCCAATAAAGGAAACAGTACTCAACCTCAACAGTCATCAAGGAAATAAAAATTTTAGTAATAGTGAGGTATCATTTCAAACCCATTCTAGTTGCAAAACAAGTAAATCGAATTATTCCATGTACTGGTGAGGATACAGGCACACAAACACTCTTATAAAACAGTGGGTATGTAAATCATTTTGAGAACAACTTATCAATGAGTAGTAAAAGATGCCTTCCCAATGACCCAGCAGTCCATTTCTAGGTAGATATTCACACAGAGAAACTCTCAAAGTTATGCACAAGGAAATACAGGTAAAGATGCTGGTTGCACATTGTTTGTAAGGGGCGAAAAGTAGAAAGAACCTATGTCAGTAGAAAAACAGATAAACTATGGATTTTTTAATACAATAAACAAACATATAAGTTACGGTTAATTCATTAAGCAGTGACTTTAATTCATCTCTACATAAGCACGAAAAATTTCTGAAATGTAACTTTTAAGCAAAAAGAGTTGTAAGATAATACCTAATTTGATAACATTTATGCAAATTTCTAAACACAGTAATTGTACATAATGCTACAAATATATATGTATGTAATAAAAGTATAACAGGCTTTAGCATAAGTCACAACTTTAGAACAGTGGGGAAGGCGAGGCAAAGTGGTTTAGATATTATTTATAATAGTTTTCTTCAGAGTAAAAGACAAATAAAAAAATGTTAAAATCTGTTTATCTTTTTTGGTAGGTGGGCATATGATTTTCAGTCACTTTAAGTACGTGTGAAGGGCTTTATAAGAAAGTTTAGGGCCGAGCGCGGTGGCTCAAGCCTGTAATCCCAGCACTTTGGGAGGCCGATGCGGGTGGATCACAAGGTCGAGAGATCGAGACCAACCTGGTCAACATGGTGAAACCCCGTCTCTACTAAAAATACAAAAAATTAGCTGGGCATGGTGGCGCGTGCCTGTAATCCCAGCTACTCGGGAGGCTGAGGCAGGAGAATTGCCTGAACCCAGGAGGCGGAGGTTGCGGTGAGCCGAGATCGCGCCATTGCACTCCAGCCTGGGTAACAAAAGCGAAACTCCGTCTCAAAAAAAAAAAAAAAAAAAAAAAAAAAAGAAAGTTTAAACCATTACCACATTCTCACCAAGGAAAGCATTTAGCAGATGTTAACAAAAGTATAGGAAAACAATGATCACCCATTCTCCTATCCACAGAGCTAACCATTGATATTTTCTGTGTTTTTTCTTTCCATATAATTAAACATAGACAATATTATTCTGTATATTGTTAAAACCTTTTACTTTGTTCTTAACATACTACAGTCATGTTTCTTTGTCATTATTTCAAACTTGTAAAATTTACACATATCCATGGTAAAAAAAATTTTTTAACTTCACAGGAGGATACAGAAATGAAGAGCCATCATCCTTCCCTAGACTGCCATTGCCAAGAGTTTCCCATTCATCAGGTCCAGAAATTAGGCTTTTGTAACTAAGCAGAGTAGAGTACCTCCGTCGTGCCTCTGGGTGGAGGCAGAGCTCTCAAATTGTAATCTTTGGCATGAGTTATTTTTTAGAGATAATATATTTGATCACAGCATTTAGAATACATTAAATTTAAAATCGACTCTTGTACTTTTTTCTTATTTAAAACTTTAAATTTGTCTGTATACTACGATCACTTAAAAACTAGAATAATTATTCACATTTAGTACAAGCGTTTCCCTTTAATGGACATATCGATATCCACTCTGCCCCTGCCCCAAAAAGTGTTTGTAAAAAAGCAAAGAAAAAAACTATTTAATCTAGAGAATCCAAGTTTATGTACAATTCAGATATTAAACATGGATTTTAAGAAAGAAACGCAACTTTTAAAAGCTACAGTTTTCCAACAAAAGCATATACTTAGGAATCAGTGTTGCATTTGGCAAGCTTAAGGGCATATAATTCAAATAAACAAATACAAACCAACAATATTCAAACTGCAGAGCCGGTCCAGATCTAGACATAACTTTGCAACTATCACTACCTTGCAGTGTGGAGCAAGTGAAATGAATGCAGTCCCACACTTCTAATGTTCACTGTATTTACAATCTGTCCACTCTTCCTGCCTCCTTTAGGAGTTGAGTGCCTCCTCACTCTCCTTGCATTAACTGTCTGCCGTCAAACCAGAGAAATAAAACCAGCAAAATAATACAAGTACATATCTAGAGTGAGTTAGTGGTAGAGCTAGGATTCAAATCCTTGTTTACAAGATCTTCCCCTAATTTTTATTTTTACTATACATTAAGCAGCCATTTAAAAGGATATTTTCCCTGAAAGCTCAGCACTTCATTCCCACACTCATTTGGCATTTATAGTATGCTATCTTTACTGACAGTTATGTTTTTATGTGACTCCCCATTTCAATTTAATTACAAGCAATGTTTTAAAAGCAAAGTCTTGTACTCAATACTTAACATAATGTTATATGAAACAGTTGCTAAAATAAACATTTAATAATTAAATTTATAAAGCACTCAGATTTCTTTAAACTGTGTATAAATACATAACATAAATATACATAGACAAAGTATTTATATATGCATTTCATATGGTATTCTCAGTGAATATTTAAATTATTAACAAAAAAAAGAAAGAGAAAATGAAGAATAAATAAAATTTTTGTTATAGATTTCAAAGTACATGACTTCTTTTTTTTTTTTTTTTTGAGACAGAGTTTCACTCTTGTTACCTAGGCTGGAGTGCAATGGCGCGATCTCGGCTCACCGCAACCTCCACCTCCTGGGTTCAGTCAATTCTCCTGCCTCACCTCCTGAGTAGCTGGGATTACAGGCATGTGCCACTGTGCCCAGCTAATTTTTTGTATTTTTAGTAGAGACGGGGTTTCACCATGTTGACCAGGATGGTCTCGATCTCTTGACCTCGTGATCTACCCACCTCGGCCTCCCAAAGTGCTGGGATTACAGGCGTGAGCCACCGCGCCCGGCCCCAAAATACATGACTTCTAAAAGGACATTGGAGGAAATTACTTTAAAACCTGTACCAATACTTTTTGTTGAACTAGCTACTTACCGGGAAATTGTGACACTATTGGGGGTGTGTCTTCATCTAAGTCATCAACTCCTCCAGCAATTGGATAGGGTGGAATGGAGACTCTGGGCATCACCACCCAGCTGTGATCAGAATAAAGGGAAGAAGTCAGGCTGGGGAGTCCCGAGTTATGGGCTATCTGAAAGCCACAGATCTTCTCAATTTGTTGCCAGCGAAAAAGTCGTTCTCGTAAACAAGTTGTCAACTCAGAGAGAGCTTTCCTGGAAAAGCCAATGAAGAAATTACTTACTGCATCAAAAAGTCTTTAAAAGGCAATACAGGAACAGACTGTGGCAATTAACTAATTTCAAGAAGAAATAACCCACTCTTAAAACTAACATAAATTATGTAATTATATAGTTAAATGATAAATTTAATATAAATTGTCTATAAATTACTTGTTTCAACACAATAAACAATAAAGCAAATAAACAAATAGCTAAAATAACATTCTTACTTTGCTTCCAGAATTTTGTGGTCTACCTCATCTAGGGAGGAGCTGTGTGCAACGTGCAGAGTCCCAAAGACTGTGCTTCTCTTCTTTTTAATTTTTTCTGCCTAGAAACCAAAAAAAAAAATAAAATATCCTAGGTTTGAAAAAAATACAAACATTTTTGCATATATAAAATAATAAAGTTTATTTTGGGTTTGAACATATTAACAAATCAGAAAACCAGTAGAGAATTATTAGCCAAGATATCCCTGAATTCCAAAAAAGAAAACAGATGAGGGAAAAACATGCTTTTCTAAGGCAATCGATGTAACCC
The DNA here is from genome assembly GCF_049354715.1 of Callithrix jacchus. Classification (NCBI taxonomy): domain Eukaryota; kingdom Metazoa; phylum Chordata; class Mammalia; order Primates; family Cebidae; genus Callithrix; species Callithrix jacchus. Next base: position 166,875,799 of record NC_133504.1, read on the forward strand.
TAAACTTTATTCTGGAGAATTTTTTTCTTATTTCTATGGTTCAGGAAGACTCGAATCTTGTACTAGAAGTAACAGAAAACATTAACAATATCCTACCAGAATGGTGCTAGTGTATGAACCGAACTTTCAAACATTTTTTGCTAGAATTCAGATGAAGACTTATTGTCATTCCACACAATTTAAGTGTCAAAATTAATTTCCAGTAACTACTAACCTGAATCAGACATGAAGCAGCAACCTAGAGGGAAAAAGCTCTGTATAAAACTTTGATAATGATAAAAAAGAATCTTTAAATCACTAAGGTCACTTTCAAAAGTATACACTTCTCTAGATAAAGTAATTTTAATTTACAGCTTATGATTACTAGAGTCTATTTACACAATAAGTTCCAGTTCAAAATCTGCAATAATAAAACTTATATTTAGATCTGTGTACCCCAGCTGAGTAATTCCTCTAAGAAGGCAGCCTAAGAAACAAATTTAGTAAACTTTGAAATACAAGAGAGTACCTCATCTTTAGCAATAGCTAGTTGCATTTCAGCGTTTTGTCTTTTAATATTGTAGTACTGCACTTCTACTTCATGTGTTAACTGAAGCCATTTCTGAAGTGCATCTGGAACAGACCAGCTGCTTCTAAGTTCAAATTCTTTCTCAGCCTTTTTCAGAGCCATGCGAACCTAGAAGTAGAAAAGGAAGGAAGCAGGAAAGGAGAGAGAGAGAGGAAGAAAGGATTAAAATATTTTTAGTACCCCAACTAAAAGAAAAAGCTATTTAATTATGCTTTTCGTAGACATCGTTTTAAACTGCAAAGTCTAATACAATATATTACTAGCATTAAAATTAAGGCTGAAGTTTCATGTGCATCTTAAATCCACTAAGCAAAGTTGTGAAGCCAAGGTGGGTAGAGACAGCTTATTTATATCTTAAGTTGCAATATTTAGGTTTTTTTGTGTTATGAAAACCAGACTCACTGAGGGGGAAAAAAAATCAAGGGTATATATACAAATCAAAACTGATGACACTTTTCCCATAATGCATATTTCATTTATGAAGTATTATATAAAGAAGTGTCCAAAATCGGGTGGATACATGTTCTACACCTCCTGCTAATGTTTCCAGAAGAGCCTACTGTAGCTCCTTCACTATATACTCATTTTTTTAAATTGTATTTTTCTGTAGTTTTTCATGACATCTTCTTTATGGCCAGTTATTTCTGACTGTTGCAAGTATATATGCCTATTATTGTCTGTTTTACCACATCTGCTACATAATTCACTGCTTTGAATATACCAGAAAGTAGCTAAGTGAGCATCTGCAGACCATGTACAGATTTTGAGAAAATAGATTCTAAGTGAGAATCTACTTGATTTTTTTTCATGAGAAACTAAGCATCGTCTTCAGTATATGGATGTCATAGTATTTCTTCCACCTGCCCTTTAATGAAGCCAGACAATAAACAGAGAAAAAACAAAAATGTTTGGTGGTTAGGTGGTAAGTGCTAAGAAAACGCATCGTTAAGGAAAGCCTCACTAAGGAAATGACACGGAAGGGAATAGATAATCCATTCTTGGAATAATTTACTTAAAAACTAGCAAGTGCTTTCAAACTAAAGCTGTGTAAAGATACAGGATGCAATTTATGAAATTGTGCACACACACTCACACTCAAGACCTCCAGGCAAAGCGATGAGTGAACTACGGAGCATCCTGCATGCTGAACATCACACTGCAGATTGGTTTTCCCCAAAGCTAACTAAGGAAGCTAAAGAGCAAAGGAATGTTTGAGCTGAACAAACCCAACTTATTTGAATAAACTTTATCGTTTGCCAGAATAAACTAGCAAAAGTACTATACACAAACTTCTGATAAAGAAATAGAACAGCTGTCAGATAGTGTGAAAACAAAGAATTGTGTAGAAAAATCTCTTAAAATTCCAAAATTAAAAATGAAATCCACAAAGCAAGAACAGGTGACAATTCAAAAAGACACACTAAAGTAAGGGGAAGAGCACTAACTCACTGAAAACAAATCCCAAGCAACATGTGTCTACCTGACTCACTGTGCAATGGCTTGGGACAATACTGTGTTTAATAAATCGGTTGGGTAAGCTGTGTGGCGTCCCTGCTAATCTCTCAGGAAGAGAAAATTTAAGCTCAGGTTCTGTAACATGCAGATCTGCATAACACCTCAAAAGGCATGTCCGCAAGCCCTTGTTCTCCCAAGATTTTAATGCTAAAGTTTCTACACGATTTTTACTTCCAAGGAATTATACAGAGAATCTCAACAAAATTCATTCAAGTTATTCTCTTTAACCATAATTCTCCCTAATGACATTTTCATAAACATATTTCCCCTAAAAGAGCTCAATGGAAACACTTTTAACATAAAAACTACTTATATATTTTTAGCATAAATTGAAGCTGAACAATGTTTAGATTGATTGCCAAATAATGACTCAAAATGACTTGTGGAAAGTCTGACCTTCCAATAGTGGCTACTACTTAACTGTTTTCTCTGCTATTACTCATAAATGTTTCATCTGATCTAAATCCCAACCCTTAGTTTAAATCACACTGTTGTTTATAGGAGAATTAACATAGTTAAAATTGAGTAATTAACAGATTTTATAAACAATAAATGTTTAAAATGTAATAATGATTTACATAATTTTTGTATCTCAGGAATAAAACAACAGTAAGTAAAAACATGATGTCACAGAAAGAAACAGCCTAAATATCTGAAAACTTGGTTTCTAGACCCAACTGCATTATTTATCATCTCCGTGACCTTCAGTAAGTTCTTAAGGCTTACACCAATAGGGGTATTATCACTTGTCCTAATTAAAGGCTTCCTGAGACTTTTTCTAAGAACCTAATTTGTGAAAAATATTTAAATCATACAAAATATAAAGTGGTACTATTAGTTACCCAAAAGTCTCCATTCTAGGAAAAATAACACTATATAAAAAACAAACTAGATTTTCCTGACTTCTAAATTGACGTTGATTATTCTCCAGACAAAATACAGTAATTCTCTGAACTATGTGGAATTGTAGGTTATGTCATATTATACATGATTTCTCAGTTAAACTTACTTCTACAAGCAAAGCTTTTAAGAGCAGTATGACAAAATACACACTATATTTAAATACAGACAAAATATAGCAATTCCCTAAACTATGTGGAATTGTGAGTTATGTCACATTATATATCATTTCTCAGTTAAACTTATTTCTACAAGCAAAGCTTTTAATAGCAGTATGAGAAGACATAGACTTTGGAATATGACATGCAAAATCTTGCCTTTACCAGCAAATAGCTGTAGAACCCAAGGCAAGTTATCTAACCTCTTTACACAGCTCATCTGTAAATGAAGACAGTATCTGTGTGTTGTGAGGATTAAAATACATGAGCAAACCACTGGCAATGTGTGTAGCATACACTTCCAGCACACAGTAAGTCCTTAGAAATTCTTGTTTCTCATTAATATAATCATGTCAGACAGTGTTCTTCTTAAAATACCAATTTCCTTCCTTTAAATCACCTTTTATTGACCCAGGATCTAATGAGATTACATTTGTACCAATACATCATCTCTTGGTAACTTTAAGGTCTACTGAGGTGTGCACGGTCTCACTCCCAGAGCTTCAAGTTAGAACGTCCATAATTCTTGGACGCTTTTTTTAATATTGTCTCTTCTTCCTCACTGTGAGGCAGTCACCTGTGAAGTACTACCATCAGTTGACATCTCTGTAGAAGAATTCCAAACTACTGCTTTGTGATTTAATCTTTCTTATCTACAAAGTTTAGAAAGACAGAAATATACCAGAACAAACCGAGAGTTGGACGTCTTGGTGGAAAAAAGGAGGGGGTTCTTAACGCAGTGTAAAGGGCATAATACCCAATTCTCGGATACAGCATAATTTCGACTAGGCCTTTTTTGTCAACTCCCTGATTCTTTGCCACATTCTGTGCTGATATGCTTTGTTAGGTAAATGGCGCATGACTATAAAATATGCCTAAGAGTCCTTAGAGGGAAAAGATCCAAAAAACAGATGTCTGGGGGTGTGAGAGGAGTGGTTAACAGTTATAAAAAAGATGGCTATGTTCAGTCAGACAAATTCTTATAAAATGACCATCTGAAGAAAACAGTAATGCATAGTGCATCTTTCTCATGAGTTGACCTTAAGTCATTCATCACTTAATTTGCATTTCTTATTTAGCCCTCAATTTAGAAGGCAACAACAGTGTATAAAACGAAGTGGAGGCAGAATACCTAGGTTCTTGCCTCTGCTTTATAACTGAGTCACCTCTAATTTTGAGCAAGTTTTACAACCCTCATTTTGTTCTTCGGTTTCATTATCAGCAAAGAAAGCATCAAAGTCAGAAGGAGGAGATGAGACCACAGAAGTAGAGGTTGGACTGACGCACTTTGAAGACAGAGGAAGGGACCACGAGCTGAGAAACATGAGTGGCCTTTACCAGTGGAGAAGGCAAGGAAACAGGTCCTCCCCTACAGCCTGCAGAGCGAATACAGTCCTGCAGGCTCGCCTTACCTCGCTCTGACCTCCAGATCTTTACAATGATACATTTGTGTTTACTTAAACTGCTAAGTTGTGGTATTTTTTTTTTACAGTAGGGATAGAAAACTAATGCATCTGCCTATAATTAAATTCTCCCAGAATCTCACCTTCTCTGAAGGACTCTGTGCAATGCCTAAATGCCTATATTTTCTTAAGTAACTGAACAGGAAAAGCAGGTATTGGAAAGGACATCTTTTAGACAGCTTCGGAACTTTTAACAGATTATGTTCTAAAAACATTTAACAGGATTCAAATGGATGTTTAATAGAGATCCTTTATCTTTGCAGAGAAGTTCAACATTAGATATACTTTATCTTACTACATTATAGTCAGAAACTTAAACTTATTACGGATGTCAAACAAACACCTTAAATTTACTGAAGACAATGAACATGGCAAGAGATAAGATTTCATGAATGAGTGAACATGATGGTAACTTTATCTTTCAGTTACTACTGTGTTATTTTGCTGTATGAACTTTGATCAACGCTAATAACGTAACAAATGATTCTTTTATCAACTGAGGAACAGTATAAAACGGAAATTGAAGAAAAACAGGACCTGGCTCCTCAGAGTGGCAATGTTAACATCCTTATAAATGATTTTTTTTTAACGTAAATACCTGTTCCAATTCCTGTTCTGCATACTGACGTCTACTCAATTCACATTCAGCTCCCTCCCTTAGCTCTTTCAGCCGACAAGCCTCCTCCTTTGCGTAATTGATTTCATCCATCATTTTGCGCTCTAAATTTTGCTTTTCTACAGCAACATTTCTGTTTTCTTCCTGTGCCTTTTCAAGCCTTATAGAACAATAAAAATAAAAATTCCTCAAAAAAACTTCCAAAGGTTTTTTGTTTTGTTTTTTTTGTTTTTTTGGTTTTTTTTTACAAAATAATGAATACTGTGTCAGGCAATTAAATACATATTTCAATCAGAAATCACAGCATTTTTCATTAGCCTTAAGCTTGGTTAATAAAAATATCAGGCAACTTACTATACAGCTATTTTGGTTATCATGGGCTCAAAAGACAGGGAAAGCAGAGAAATATTCTTCCACAAAAAGCTTTTTAAAACTTTGTAATTATTTAAATCAAGTTAAAAATAAAATTTAACTACATATCTAATTCCACTACATTTGACTTACCGCCACTGTTCTTCTACTCATTTATTCCCAAGTATTTACATTTATAATAAATCTGTAATTATGACAAAAATAAACTTTTCTAAAAATGTGATATCAAATATGCATATATTTCTGATGTGTAATAACCTAAATATGTGTTTAAGCACACACCCACAAATTTTTTTACAAATTGTATTTGCCTACGTAAATAACAAGATTTATGTTTTTTCTTTTTTTACTTACCTCTCTTGTAAGTCCATTAGACTTTGCTCTGCAGTTTGTAGGCTCTCTAAATCTTTCATCATTTTTGCAACATGTTCTTTTGATGTCTTATTTTGTGTATAAGCAAACCAGCACCCTCCAACACCAATTACTATAGAAACTGTGAGGATAAAATCCTTCATCCAGTTATGAGGTGGGCCTAGGAAGAGAATTATAGATGATTCAATTAATCTTTGAATATGACAGGTCCTCAAAACAAAAAGACACTTTTTAGGTAGTATTTAAAACAAAATGAAAAACTGGAGATCTCTTTCCCATGAACAAGCGCTAGCCTTTTAAAAATTCTTTCTTCAAATAATGACTGTGCTTCTTATAACTCTTTGACATATAAGACTTATAGAAGGGCAGAGAAAAACCCATATGGACACACCATGGCCCTGCTGGTGGTAGAAGGAGTGGCTAAAGTCGTGGGGACCCTTGAAAAAGCAACAGCACCTCCAACCATGTGCTGCCAGAATGGGTGAAGGGAGTCATCAAAAGTATCACCACCATCATCCCAACTCCCTTCCTTCAGTCAAGTCAGGCAGCTGTCAAGTTTTTTAGACACACCTACAAACCTGATCAGTCACCAAAAACTATTTTCCCAATTCGGTGAGGTTAATCAGTGGTTAATCTCAAGGTTGGTGACAATTTTGGGTTGTCTCAACTTGCGGGGGAGTGGTTACTGGCATCTACTGGGCAGACACCAGAAATACTGCTGAACATCCTACAGTGCACAAGACAACTCCTCCCTATGGCCCCCTCTACTGATAACAAAGACTTATCCAGGAACTATCGTGCCCAAAGAGTGACTAGTGCTAAGGCTGATAAAGCCTGGGTTAAATAGTAGTAACAATTATCAATTTTAGGTGTTTATTTGCCAAAGATACGGGGGTTACTGGCATGATATTAACCCCCAGCCTTATGTCCAAAATAAAGAGTGGGGAGCTAAGGCCTATTTAGAAGTGATACTGTGTTTCGTTATCACTGAAGGTAGTGAAATCACTATTCAAATTTCCTAATTTAGCCCTCTGGAACAGAGACACATGATAGCTAATATATTGTTTTAATGCTCCAAAGAGATACAGCTCACAGTGAAAAACCACCTAAATGCCCAGGCCTCTAGTAGAAACATATTTTGCAGTTTGGTGACATAAAGAATCCTACAGACTGACAAGTCTGGGGTTTGGCTATGTTTGTGTAGTGTGGCGTGATATGTAGCATGCTCTATGTCAGAGTTGCTCGTTATCCATATTGCCAGAATGCACACCCTCACCCTTCCACCTGTAGTAGAAGAAATGTACTGCTGAAAGCTACAATCTCAAAAGGATTTTTTATTTCTGCCTCACATTGAGACGGTCAGCTCAGGTTCTACTTCAACTATAAGCCCTATTTTCTGACTATTTAACATTAAACAAATAAGGTCTCTCACTAGTAAGCACCACAGACTGGAAAAGATTTAAAAAAAAATACTCTTTTAAAACGTATCTCTGTGCATTTGACAATGCTGGTTTTTAAAATAAATCTAATGCAAGTGTTCTGACTAAGGGGCACATTCACTCAATCATCCTAAGAAAAGCATATTTAAAAGGTATCACTAACTTCTTAATTGGTTTATTTAAATATTTGTTTACAATCTTCTTTGAGACTAGCTTGATTTCTTTTCAAATGACTTGGTAATATAATTTTGGGGGCTTGGAAAGGGGTTAGATCCGAGATTAATATGAAGAATTCTGATCACGTTGTAAATAGAAATAAATTCTATACTTTATCGTATTTTCACTAACCACTCACATGAGAAACATTGGACAGAATCCCACAGAAGACAATCCCCTATTGGAATCAGTCTAGAAGTGAGGACAAGGAAAAGGTTGGAAAGGGCATCATCTCTATGGAACGCTTGGCATTTCGGCAGTGTTCTATTTCCTGGGGTTTGTAATTTCCACCAACAGTGCATTTCCACCAGCTCTCATAAGGGGAGTTCCAGCTGTTTCACCAGCTGCTCTTTTAGCCCAAGCCAAAAAAGAACCATAAGTAAAGTCAAAAAATCTATTCAACTAATTCTAGTAACCCTTTTTTAGAAGGGCCATTCCCAAGACAGTATCACAGAAACCTGAAAATCTCCTAACTCGAAGAATCCAGGGAGAATAAACATTAGTTTCCTACTTTAGAACTTGTGGAAGCCATTTTTCTCGTATTAATTTTGTTATTCTTTTTTGCCTTTTAAAAAATAAAACATAATTCCTTTAAAATGTATACTCTTCAAACACTTTCTCCCAAAGCTTTCTGAATTTGAAATTAAATAAAACAAACATATTAAATTTTCCTTCTGGGAAAAAATACTCCTGTCAAAGTAAATAAATACAAGGCGTATTTTCTTTACGGATATTGCATAAAACTTTCTTAAATATTTCTCTTCAAAACAAGCAAATAACATTTTCTACTTTGTGCTTCTGCCAGTATAGTCTGTTACTTTATAAAGCCTCAAGTGAGTCTTTGCTTTCCATTTATATCTAAAAAAACCTTTTTTTGGTATTCAGTGAAATGGTTAGAATCTATTGCTTCATGCCATCATAATGGTCAGATTGTATTATTTTTTAAAAGATTTCTCAGTGAATATCCAATTGCAGTAACATCAACATTAAAACTACATCAAAAATCCAAAGTTTTACATCTAAAAATTCTAGATTAACAGCTAAGCATAGTTTTTTAACCGCTTCTTACATTAGTAACCAGCTTTAAAAATTTCACACTCAATGACAGAAAATCCCATTCTATAAATCTTTTGTTTTAAGATAGTGTTACACTTCTTTCACAGCTAGTAGATGATTCTTCTTAGATGCCTACTACCTTTCTTATTTTTTTCTTTCCTTAAATAACACAGAGATGATCAGAATATTCTTTTACATCATCTTCTGAATGAGAGAGAATACTAACGTGTTATAGGTCCAAACAAAACCACATCCAGTGCCTTGAGCTGAAGTTTTTGTCTGTGACTCCGGTCACTGATTTTCAACTGGGAGATCATAAATGAAGGTTCGTGCACTGCTATCCTGTTTATTTGAAAAATACATATATATATTAAATGAAAATATATCTAGTATATAAATTTAAATATTTCAAAAACCTTTTCAATGCAAACTTAGCTGTAGAAAGACTCCTGTATGTTAATCATTTAATAGCTACATTGAAAAGTTTGTTTTCTAAGGTTACTTTCTGTTATGACTTACTATGATTTAGAAATTTATAAAGTTGAAAATATTTTATAATCATTAATTACTTCTGATATTATTATGCTTTCACAAAAGATAATAAAATTGTAAGTAACTTACTTTAACATCTATAGCAGACTTTAAAAAAGTTTTCAATTTAGATCATATTGCTTTTCTTTAAAAGTATCAAAAAATCTATACCTTTACATTCTAATGTTTAAACTGTTTAAAAATTAAACAAAGAACATTGAAGTCACAAGTGGGAAACAGAAGCCTTCACAGATTGAGGTAGGTAGAGGGATTTATATAGTAAGTAGTACTAAACCATTTTATTAGCTGTGAAGAAAGCATGTAGGGAGCACACGTAAAATAAGAAAATAAAATTACTTTATTATGGACTGTAAATACAAGCAGCCCATAATAAAGATTTAAGCTCAATTAAGATTTCTTAACAACGAAGTATGATACTAGTAAAGATTTTATTACACAAAGTATAATATTAATAATAAAATTAATAACAATGACAATAAAAACAAGCATATAATACATGCTGGGTTGTGTACCAATGGCTTAATACTCAAGAAAACCTTTTAACAGTATTTCCATTTTATAGGTGAAGATACTTGTGAGAGGTTGAGTATTTTGCCTAGATATAATTAGTAATAGGTAAGGTAAGGATTCGAACCCAAATATGTATGATTCCAAAGACTACTCTGAAACACAACATTTTGTGTAGAAACATATCAGTACTCTCTAAGTATGGAGAAATTACAGGAACTCCTATGAGTTCTCTATAAAACCTTAAAGAGCAAAGAATTCTAACATTTCCTCTCTAAAATGCCTTCCTTTATCTTCTCCACAGATACCTTTCCTATAATGCTTCCCTTACACCTTTAACATGACACTTACCAAACTGCATGAAGGCAAAGACTACGTTTTATCTCTGTATCCCCAAAGCCTCCTGCAGTACTTGCCAAAAGTAGAAGCTTGAGAAACGTTTATGTAATAGCTAAATGAATGCATGGGTGGGTGGATGGATGCATGAATTAACAGCAATACTATCAACAGACTAAGACAAGGAAATGTAGTAAAAAGAAAATATATAACAGAATTTTATGCAAGGTTCAATATGAGTCCAGAGGTAAAAATGATTCCACCTAGTGGGTTAGGGTGTCAGGGAAGGCCACGTAGGCCTGAAAGAAATGAGGTGGTATGTGACAGGTGAAAAGAGCCTTAGTATAGTCTTTGGTAGTAAAAATTACAGAGGATAGAAAACAAAGTAAAAGGTTTAAGATAACTGCTATAACCAACATAAAACTAACATAGTTTTGGCTACCTTTAGCAGATGTAAAGGGTTTTAATGTCACAGAAAAGAAACATCGCAATGAACTGTTACAGGCCAACTACCTAGAATATGTAATACATTTTCTTATACATTCTTGTGACTAGCTCTTATGTCTACAGATACCATACAAAGCGTTCTGGAACTTACATAATAATTGAAATTAACTGATACTGCCCCTTTGAGTTGACTCATCTAATTTCATTACTATATAACAGGGGCTTAAGGAAGAGTTTACTGTTTTCCTTTCTCCTCCACTAAAAAATGTTCCAATGGGCTGACCTGAGAATTAAACTTTCATATTTATAATGTTTTTCTATAGTAACCTGTGCACTATTTAAGGAGTTGATCTTGACAAGTACCTGATGTCTCCACAATTTTACCAGAATTGGAAGCATCTCTGATTAATCTTTACTGAACCAAAAGAAGTAAGTAGTTACAACACTGATTGTCAAAACACAGATCAGCCTATTTTATTTCATGTTGTTATATAAAGAAACTTCTCAAAAGACAATAAGAATATTCCTGTTGTTCTTCATACCCAGAGCAACATATATAAATCAAAAAACTCTAATCTCATTTTAATGTTCTACTCTATTTTAACTTGAGTATCACCTTCTGATACTCAAATTACGTTCCTTGGATATAATTTCTTTCAAGAGCCTGATTATTTAGACAACAAAAATTGATTAAAACTTGAAAATGCATACTTTTAAAAGATTAAATAATATACATATTTCTTTTGTGACCTCAGACACAGAAGTAACTTGTAGATTCAGTACTAGAAAATGACATCTAGCATTTGATTCTCCCAGAGTGGAAAAATCCATTTGCATAACAAAGATTCACCTGGGAAGTGTCGTTCCTTTGACATTATTGTCTCTAAAATTCTTCTCATATTGGGGTAGTTCAACAAACTCTATCAACCACTGAAGAGTATCTTCAAGGGTCCAATTATGAACTGTAGGAGATAAAAGGGGAATGTGTATTTTAAACACACCTGCTTTCAAGAAATACATATCTATAATTTCAGAGAATATAACGATGTTAGATTGCATTTTCAATTTAATCAACAGTAAGTACTAAAATTGTATCTAGCACTCTATGAGAAGAAAGGCTTACAATCAAAAACAGAAGAGACAGATAAAAGCAATTAGGACAAAGATTAGCATGATTAATTCTAAAATAAACACCTATACAAAGTTTGTGCAGGATGAAATAATCTATCATTTCTCTGGTTGTAGAAAAATTACCAGATACATATTTGTTTAATCTTTCATTTCAATACTGTAATACTGAAAACATTATGAATACCAGTTTCCATTCTAAGCACTGGGGATATGGCAGTGAACACAACAGATAAAGTCCTTGCCCTTATGGGACTTAAAATTACTTTGGGTTTAGGGAGGGGCACTTAATGAAAGAATAAAGAAGAAGGGATAGTGATTAACTTAATCAGATAGTGATTAACTTAAGAAGGAAAGATGTCAGGGTAAGCCTCTCTAAGGAGTTGACCTCTGAGAACTAAAAACTACAAGGAGCCACATTGTGAAGATCTGAGTGAAAAATATCCCAAAGAGAGAGAAAAAAAGACTAGTTTAAAAAAAAAAAGCCTTCAAATGGAATGAACTAGCAGTGTTTGAGAAACTGGCAGAAAGTCAGAGAGGAGCTAGGTCATGAAAGGCTTTCAAGAACTCTGGAGTGTTTTCTAATTTCAATTTAAAAAAGAGGAATAATCTGCTTTTAGAATATTGTTCTTCAGTGTGGAGAATGGACTGTTCACGATAAGACTGGAAATGGTCCAGCCTTATCGTGAAATACGGAGAAATAAGGAGACCACTCCTTATATAACTGCCTAGACAGGAAAGGGTTATTGTCTTAGCCTATGGTGGCAGTAGATACGATGACAACAAGGAGTCAGATTCAGGATATATTCTCAGGATAATGCTATAAGATGTGCTGATGCAATGGACAGTGGCTGGTAGCTAAACGAAAGCCAAAAGTACAGAGGGTGCTGCCATTAACTGAGATGAAAAGAATGTGGAGGAACAGACTAGGGAAAGGAGCAGGGCCAGGTGACAGAGCTCAAAAATTATTTTAAGACATGTTATGTTTGAAGTATGTATATGACATTTAAGTGTAGATAATACAGTAGCAGTCAGATCTGCAAATCTGGAGCTTAGGAAAATGTGAGGTTAGGAACAGAGGCTAGTGTGAAGTCATCAGCATATAGGTGATCTTCAGACTGAGTGACATCAACCAGAAAAGACAGCTATTAATAGATTCCAGGAGATTGGACCTAAATCAAGAATAAAATGATAACTAGCATCTCTTCTCCTAGATACTTATTTTATATTAAGTCCCTTGTATGCATTTTCTTCTTTAGGTCTTGAAAAAAAAAAACCTTAGGAGATTCTAACATAATGATCTTAATTTTGGAAATTAAAAACTAAAAAGCAAATTGAACCAACGAAGTAAGAAGTAGGACTGGATTTAAGCTCAGGCAAACTGTGCACAGAACATGCCTCTATACTACTCTGAAAGTAATAATACTAAGTATCAGTAAAGATATAAACAAGCAGTTAAGCACTGGAAGCAGTTCCGAGGTTTCCGCTTATGAAGAGTAATGATGAGTTTAGGCAAAGTGAAGGATGCAAGTGTGCTTAAAAAATGAGAAGTTCCACACTGTCTGCATTTAATTTGAGGGTTTGGGAAAACATGATGCTTATAGACTACAGAAGAGGTCAAAGGAGAGTGAAGAAAATGTGAGCAATAAAAGCAGGTCTGCGAATCTATCTGTATATAAATAAATCTGAAAAAAATCTTTCTATAAGCACTGTGAATTCATACTTGCAAGCAAAGCTAGGTTTCCATCAATCTGCCTTTTTTATTAAGTGTTCTTTAGAGAAAAACCTTAAATAAACCACAAACAAAAACCAAAAACATTTAAAAACTAGATGTGGTCATTGATAGTTTTATACTGAAACAAAGCTTTGACTGTTCTCCCTTCATGCGTTCCTATCATAAAACCTGGACATGAGCCTGAGGCTGCCATATCCATTTAACCAAATAACAGGATGTCAGCCGAAGGTTCAGGCCCTGGGTGTTTTCCACTGAATTTAGTACATTCAAAGTAGCCTTTTTGCTCTTAAGTTTTTTCCTATTCAAGACAAACTGCATTGAGAATTGCCCTGTCTGGCTGCCAAGAAACTCATGATACAGCTGCACCTCACACACCCACACAAAACCCCCAGCCATGAAAACAAGATAAGATTCTCTCTTTCTATGACTGTTCAACAGCGAAAATTCCTGATCTAAACACAACAAAGTCATCCCTCGATTCCGAATAAGCCAGTGTAGAAAGGAAGAAAAACCAAATAAAAAAGAACATATTAAAACTGCCCAAATCTTAGTAATACTCTACCTAGCAAATTAAAAATTGTAGTGGTCTTGATAACGAATCTTTAAAACAAAATTCTAACAGAACAGTTCATTTTGGGGGGAGGTTCACTTCTCCTTTTGCTGTGGTTTCCTTGGTGATACTTAGTAAACACCTTCACTTCTCTTCTCATGACCAGGACTTGCATTTTTTATTAGCCTTCTCTGCTCCAAATACTCTAGTTGTCTTTCAATTCTTAGGACAGATCATACTATGTCTTTCAGGGCCTCTGTATGTGCTGTTTGCTGAGTATAAGCTCCTTTTCCCTATCTCTCTGCCTTTTTGTTTTATTAAACCTTCAGATCTCAGCTAAAACTTTAATTCCTCAAGTGAGCCTTTCCGAACACTGCTATATAACCTTTTTCCCCCTTCTGTTGCAGAGACGGGGTATTGCTATGTTGCACAGGCTAATCTCTTGAACTCCTCAGCCTTGCAAAGTGCTGGGATTACAGGCATGAGCCACTGCACCCAGCCTCTGATTATTAATCCCTCGTTAGCTTTTATGCATAGCATTTAAGTAACTCTAACTACTTATTTACATGATTATTACTTCAACAACTGTTTATTTCAGTAAAGTATGTCTTCCACTCATTACTCTACTTAACAAAATAACAGGATGTAACTTCGTGTAAAGGTGTTCAACAAATTATTTGTTGGATGCTGCTGAATGAAGTAGAACATGTTTAATTAGTAAGTCTTATGAAAATAAGTCTTATGAAAATCCGTTTTTACATTTTAGTGGTGAGACAAACACGGATTTTGTCTTTTTTAAGATTTTTTAAATTTCAATAGCTTTTGTGGTACAAGTGATTTCTGGTTACATAAGAAATCCTTGAGGGTAAAAGAGTTAACTCATTTAAGAGTTATCTGGTTCCTTATTACCTACCTCTCACTGGTCTTTTATACATATTGTTGCACTTACATCAGAGGGCAAGCAGAGCAAGATACATCATTCTTTTTAAAGGTTTATTTCCCAATCTGCAGAGCTACAGAAATGCCTGTCTCTAAAATGTTAACTTATATTGTTTCCGTTTGAAATTGTGGCCAGTGCTACATATCAGTGTCTCAAAGTGATTTTTTGGCAATTTAATCTAAGACCAATAAAAAGAACTCTGGAATGGAAACAGATACTTTGATACATATATACAATGTGTGATGATCAAAGCAGGTAATTGGGATATCCATCACCAGAAACATTTATCTTTTCTCTATGTTGGGACCATTATAATTCTCTTCCAGCTATTTGGAAATACACAATAAATTACTGTTAACTTTAATTTTCCTACTTCACTATCAAATCGTAGAACTTATTCCTTCCACCTAACTGTATTTTTTTACCCATTAACCAACTTGTCTTCATTCCCCTCTTCCCTTCCCAGCCCCTGGTAACCACCATTCTACTCTCTACTAGTAAAATTCATTTTATTAGCTTCTACATCAGAGTGAGGACATGTGATGTTTGTCTTTCTGTGCCTGGTTTATTTCACTTACCATAATGACCTTCAGTTCCATTTTGCTACAAATAACCAGATTTTATTCTCGTTTATGGCTGAATAATATTCCATTCTGTATATGTACCACATTTTCTTTTCCCATCAACCTGATGATGGACACTGTAGTTGATTCCACATCCTGCCTACTGTGAATAGTGCTGCAGTAAACATCAGAAGGCAGGTATCATTTGAAACAATGATTTCCTTTCTTTTAGACATATATTCAGCAGTGGGACTGCTGAATCATATGTTAGCTCTATTTTTAGTTTTTTTGAGAAACCTCCATACTGTTTTCCATAATAGCTGTAGTACTTTACATTCCCACCAACAATATATAAGAGTTCCTCTTTTTCCACATCTTTGATGGCATTTGTAATTTTTCATCTTTTTGATAACAGCCATTCAAACTGGGGTGTGGTGATATCTCATTGTAGTTTTGATCTGGATTTCCCTGATGATTAGTGATACTGAACATTTTTCCATCTACCTGTGGGCCGCTGATATATCTTTTTGCCTACTCTGGTCTTTTGCCGATTTTTTACTTGTTTTTCTGATATTGAGTTGTTTGCGTTTCTTATAAATTCTGGTTATTAATCTCTTGTCAGGATAGTTTGCAAATATGTTCTCTTATCTCATAGGGTGTCTCTTCACTTTGTTCATTGTTTCCTTTGCCATGCAGTAGCTTTTTAGCTTGATACAATCCTATTTGTCTGCTTTTGCTTTCGTTGCCTATGCTTTTGAGGTCTTAACCCCAAAAACTTTTTGTACAGACCAATGCCCTGCAGCCTTTCCTATGTTTCCAGTAGTTTCTGATCTTACATTTCAGTCTTTAATCAATTTTTAGTTGATTTTTGTATATGGTGGACATCTAGATTCATTATTCTGCATAGAGATATCCAGTTTTCCTAGCACCATTTATTAAAGAGGCCATTCTTTCCCCAATGTACATTCTGGGTGCCTTTGTTGAAAATGAGTTGGCTGAAAGTGTATGGATTTATTTCTGGGTTCTCTATTCTGTTCCACTGGCATATATGTTTGTTTTTATGCCAGAACCATGATGTTTTGGTTATTATTGTTTTGTAGTATTCTTTGAATTCAGGTAGTGTGATGTCTCCAGCTTTGCTCTTTTTACTTAAGATGCTCTAGATATTCCTGGTCTTTTGTGGTTCCATGTGAATTTTAGTATTTTTTTTTTCTATTTCTGTGAAGAATATAATTGATATTTTGATAGGGATTATATTAAATCTGTTGATCACTTTAGGTAGTAAAGATATTTTAAAGAGCTGACGTCTTCCAATCCATGAGCATAAGGTATTTTTCCTTTTTTGTGTGTCCTCTTTAATTTCTTTAATCAGTGTTTCATAATTTTCCTTGCAAGGATTTTTCACCTCCTTGGTTAAATTTATTTCTAGGTGTATTTTTGGGTACCTATTGTAAATAAGATTGCTTTCTTGCTTTCTTTTTCAGATTGATCTCTGCTAATGTATAGAGATTTGTAGGTTGATTTTGTATCCTGCAACTTTACTAAATTCATTTATCAGTTCTAAGAGTTTTTTTGGGGGGGTCTAGGTTTTCCAAATATAAGATCATGTCATCTTCAACCAAGAATAATTTGACTTCTTCCTTTTCAATTTGAATGTCTTTTATTTCTTTCTTTTGCTTAATTGCTCTGGCTACAATTTCTGGTATTACACTGAATAAAAGTGGTGAACGTGGGCATTTTTGTCTTGTTTCAGATCTTAATGGAAAGGCTTTCAATTTTTCCCCACTCAGCATGAAACACACAGCTTCTGGGCTTGTCATATATGGCCTTCATTGTGTTGAGGTATGCTCCTTCTATACCTAATTTGTTCAAAGTTTTTATCATGAAGGGATGCTAAATTTATTCAATGCTTTTTCAGTATCTACAGAAAAGATCGTGTGGTTTTTGACCTATGGATGTGATGTAGCACATTTATTGATTTGTGTGTTGAACAGTCCTTGCATTTTAACATGTCAAATGATAAAATTGATGTAGACCACCTTTAAAATTCATTTAAACTAGGCCAGGTGCGGTGGCTGTCTGTAATCCCAGCACTTTGGGAGACCAAGGCGGGCGGAACACCTGAGGTCAGGAGTTTGAGACAACCCTGGCCGACGTGGCAAAACCCTATCTCTACTGTAAACACAAAAATTAGCCAGGTATGGTGGTGCATGCCTGTAATCTCAGCTATTCAGAAGACTGAGGCAAGAGAATCTCTTGAACCCAGCAGGCAGAAGTTGCAGTGAGCTAAGACTGCCACTGCACTCCAGCCTGGAATACAGAGCAAGACTCTGTCCTCCCTCCAAAAAAAATATTTTTTTTTTCATTTAAACTGTTTCTATGATTCCATTATAACAAACAAGAGTTGGTATTAATAAAACATTGTTAACTAAAGTGTTAGCCTAGAACGGTAGATTACAGAATACTGAGAGGGAAAGAATGGCCCTAAGAACTTTCAGGATAGCCATGAAAACTACTAACATTTATTAAGTGTTCATTAAATACCAGGAGATTTGCAAGCATTATTTCAAACGATCCTTGCAATAACTCTTTTAAGTAGATACTTTTATCATCACATTGAATCTAAAAGTTTATGAAGGCAAGGTTCTTATATAGGTATAAAAGATTGGCAAATGGTTAAACCAAGTTTCAGACCAAACCTGTTTTTAAGAGTTGTAATGTTAAAACATTGTGTTTGCAATGTTAAAACATTATGTATGTTAAAACCTTTCAGACATATAGTACTAACAGTAATACCAAAGTTAAATGTTATATATGAGCAATCTGCCACACGCAATTACATTAATGGACTCAGGATTCTCCTAGACATCAGATATACACTGGGGCCTACTAAAGGCTCAGAGGGAGTAACAGAAAAGCTCAATGGAACTATGTCAATTCTTCATCGTGGAGGTGATTCCTACAACTTGCAAGAGGGGCTCTAATAGCCTGAAAGACAAGATTTCGAACAGCCAGGAAATTCAGAACTGCAGCGCAGCTCTGTAACAAAGGAGATGGTGGGGGATGGGAAAGTGGGGACAGGATGGTGTGTGGAACCAAAATTCCAAGAGATGAGAGGGTATGGGGAGGAAGAATGTGGGGAAGGGCAGGACCATACATTTGTGGATTTTCACAGGAACAGAGGGTTCACCTTTTCATTACTCCTCACCCATGTTGCTGTCAAAAGGGCAACTTCTACAACAGAGAATGAGGTTCCTGATTCTGCACCCGAACTGTTTCCCTTTCTTCTTCCCATCTACTTGCTACTTTTAGTCCCACCACCATGTCACTATTTTGGATCAGCACTTTAAAAAGGATGAAAACTGTGCCTAAGAGCAGACAGCAGTGAGGTCCTAATCATGGGGAGAATGAAGGGATTGTAAGGGCTGAAAATAGCCACCAATAGAGAAGAAAGGCAACTGGCTGTGGCCACCCAGCTGAAGCCGCCTTCCAAAAAAGACACAAGTCATGCACAGGTACATCCCAGTTGTACAACTAGGTTAGAAGTAGATGAAATACTCTAACTGAAAGTGATCTCTTCCTCCCCTGAATTGCTATAGTGCTTAACTATTTCTACCAAATGGCACATCATATGGGCTGCCTTACTTTGCAACTATTTGCTTAAATCTTATGTTCCTACTATATTGCAAGCTGCTATAAGACAGGACTATAGAAAACACATCAAGTTGCCATTTAAGTATTAGCTGAATAGTATAACTGACGTTTTTTCTTCCTTAAATAAAATAACCTGTTTTGTTTTGTTTTTAATTATCTATTTGCTACCCCATAATTGCGTGAAAGATAAACAATACTGTCTGCTGATATCTCACTTTAAAGCGGCAGTGGTGAATCCTAGGCTCCAGAAAACCAAAAAGACTATAACGAAGTGAGGTAACAATTTAAAGTTGTGTGGTTGACAGTGGTTTCAGAAGAGAGTTTGTGTACCTTGCTTTAAGCAAACCTGATATAAACGAATCAGTATAAAAGATAAACTTTCAGGCGGATCACAAGACCAGCCTAGTCAACATAGTGAAACCCCGTCTCTACTAAAAATATGAAAATTAGCAGGGCGTGGTGGGAGGCACCTGTAGTCCCAGCTACTCCAGAGGCTAAGGCAGGAGATTCACTTAAACCCTGGAGGCAGAGGTGGCAGTTATCCGAGATCATACCATTGCACTCCAGCCTGGGCAACAAGAAAGAAACTCCGTCTCGAAAAAAAAAAAAGGATAAACTTTAAAAGATTAAAATATATGTATTTACTTGTTCCTTTCATTTATAAAAGGCAATCTTATAAAACTAATGCACCCAGAGCACTTAGCCATATGTCTGTACTAAGTTACAAGTCTAAAAATACAAAACAGCCTAGTGAAGCACTACCATACAACTTTTTATTTGTTATGTTTAATATAAGTACATACTATCCAAAATATCTTTAAAGATGATCTGTGAAATCACCTAAATACAGTGAGGGAAGAAACTAACTTCTAATAATAAAGCATTTTTGTGTATGTAGAGACATGTTAATAATAGTACTACTGAACATTTTGTGAGTACTTGGCAATTTCCAGTAACTGTGCTACATGCTTTACATATATTATCTCATGAAACTCAAAAATCCTATGAAGCAGGTATCAGATATAATATTATAATTCTTGGTTTATAGATCAGTCAGCTGAAGCTCAGAGAGTTTAAGCCTCTTGTTCAAATTCACACACCAAGTAAGTAGTGGAAATAGGGTTTAGAACTATGTCCACGGAGTTTAAAGCCCAACTCTTAACCATTTCCTGAGTTCTGAGAAAACCTCAAACCTCAAGATACAGCTGAATTCACCATCAGCTGTGGCAGACCTTGGATATAACAAACATACACATTATATTTATTCTGCTTTTCTTTCTTTTTTTTTTTTTTTTCCTGAGATAAGAGTTTCACTCTTGTTGCCCAGGCTGGAGTGGATTGGCACCATCTCAGCTCACTGCAACCTCTGCCTCCTAGGTTAAAGTGATGCTCCTGCCTCAGCCTCCTCAGTAGCTGGGATTACAGGCATGCTCCACAACCCCTGGCTAATTTTGTATTTTTAGTAGAGATGGGGTTTCTCCATGTTCGTCAGGCAGGTCTTGAACTCCCAATCTCAGGTAATCCACCCACCTTCCTCCCAAAGTGCTGGGACTACAGGAGTGAGCTACCGTGCCTGGCCTGCTTTTTATGTTTTAATAGCTTTCATATTACTTTTTAAACACTGCCATATTCTAAATTTACAATTAAAAAACATTTGTAATGTCTTTCTTAATGTTAAGAATACAACTGCCTTGTTAAAAGATTTTTTTTTTTAATTAAAAAAAGCAACTGGCATAAAAGTTTCTTTGGGAAAATTAACATATTTTAGGGAAATCAACTTCCGATATCCTGAGATAGGAGAGTAGAGTTAAAAACAGTACAGGGCTGGTGGTGGTGGCTCACACCTGTAATCCCAGTACTGCGGGAGGCCGAGGCGGGAGGATCACAAGGTCAAGAGATTGAGACCATCCTGGCCAACATGGTGAAACGCTGTCTCTACTAAAAATACAAAAACTTGGCCGGGCGTGGTGGTGCCTGCCTATAGTCCAGTCCCAGCTACTTCAGAGGCTGAGGTAGGAGAATTGCTTAAAACCTGAAAACGGAAGTTGCAGTGAGCCAGATCATGCCACTGCACTCCAGCCTGGTGATAGAGCAACACTCTGTCTCAAAAAAAAAAAAAAAAAAGTACAGACTGTTGCAAACAATATGTGTTACAAACACATACTGCCTTCTCTTAAAGCACGAAGACATCTTTATATGTACCAAAAGGTTTGGCAAGAGGGTCAGGGAGGAAAAAAGACAAAACATTATTAATAAACGTAACTATATTTAAAGTTGGCTATATGAAATGTTTATAGAAGCTAAAAACTTATTAGCAGTTTGAAAAATATTCATGTTATTGGAATGTTTATATAAAATATCATATTCTAAAACAACACAGGTATACACCAGTATTCACTACTTTTAAATCCAATTTCAACTGGGTTTTCCAAGTTACAAAAATCTCAATTTCTCTTTACACTGATACACGTAACTTATCATAGGAAAACTCAATTAACCTAAGGTTCAATATTGCAGGGATTTAAAAATAAGAATTTTTTTTAACTAATTTAAAAGAAAGAAAATAACTTTTCAAATGTAAAAGTTGAGTAAGTGTGAGGCCTTTCACATTTAATCCGAACTCAACTGGTTTGATAGACTTTCTGGTGTCACTTATGAACGAGACTTTAGATGCTCAGCTGCTCAGCCCAGTCAAGACAGGCTTATGTTTAGAACAGTGCCAGAATATGAGCTCCTCATTTGAACAGTGGTCAGCAGGGCATGTCTTTGTAACAGGGACTAAATTCCTACAACATGCTATATTTGGATACCTAAAGCCACACCCTGAACTTGAGTTCAGATATTGGTTGTACCAAAGAGAAATACATACTTTTGCTCACGAGCTCCTTTTCTTTAATTATGCAAGAATTACACGTAATTTTTAGAGATACCACGTAAATGCTGGCAAATGTCTGAACATTCAGAACTTAAAAATTACCAAGGTGTTTTGTTCCCACAGGGAACACTAAGGGAAGGCTTTATTACCTTTTCTATTATAAACTGCAATCTTATTATCAATAAAACTAAGTATACTATCAACACCTAGTTCCATGAAGATGGTGAGAAATAACAAAGATATATATTAAAAGTAGAAATTGAAGGGTGGGTGTCGTGGCTCACATCTGTAATCCTAGCACTTTGGGAGGCAGGGGCAGGCAGATCCTTTGAGGCCAGGAGTTCAAGACCAGCCAGGCCAACATGGCGAAACCCCATCTCTACTAAAAATACCAAGAAAAATTAGCCGGGTGTGGTGGCATGCACGTGTAATAGCAGCTACTCAGTAGGCTGAATCAGGAGAATCACTTGAGCCTGGGATGCGGAGGTTGCAGTAAGCCAAGATCGCACCACTGAACACCACTGAACTCCAGCCTGGGCAACAGAGTGTGTAAAACTCCATCTCCAAAAAATTAAAAATTAAAAAAAATGGAAAAATGATGGGTCTCCAAATCATATGGCTGTCCTGAAGATTAAGTGACCAAATGTATGTGACAACAACTCTTATGAATGTACTCTACAAAGAGTAAATTATTATCATCATACAATAAATATGGGATCAGAAGGGTTGTATATTCAAGGAAATTCAAGGAATACGCTTTCTTTACAAATGATTCAACAAAAGCAGTGAACTCAATGGCCATAAAAGAACTAAATAAATGTTTAATCAAGTTTTCCTTAACAACTCATTATGGGTGTCACTGAAAATATTTATCACTTTATACTCAGCTTTCTTTTTCTTTTCTTTTTTTTAAACACTGATCTGAGAAAAAAAAGAGTATTTCCTGTCAAATGAAATTAAGTTCTTTAAGGGCAGAACTTCTTCATTCTGCATTTCCTTACATGTTATACAATGTCAAAAATACAGCAGGCACTTAACAAACAGGGAGTAGCAGATACGTAGTGGGACCTCAATTAGTATTTACTGGATGAGTGAATGGATGACAACATGATTCTGTTAACCAAGACTGCCAAGGACAATGTCACTTTCATTGATTCTTTTTAGAATAATTTCTAGACAAAACAACAAACTTTCAAAAGTATAACTAAGTTTCATAAAATGAAGAGGATGCTATTGTCCAAAGTATAACAATAAAAAAACTTTTCAATTATAGCTTTACAACTGTTTGCTTTAATTTTCTGCTATTAATACTTTTTTCTCTTAGAATTTGAAAGTTTCTTCAAAAGATTTTCTGCAGGCAACTGGAATTCCTTCATCCAGTAAATATTTACTGACCACACAGTAATTACTTTGGGCACTGTATTAAATAAATAAAACAGCAGAGTCAAGGATTTATTACCAAGACTACCAGAAAGCATGACGTAATAAAATGCATTAACTTTTAGAGGGAGTTCAACAAAAAATGAATACAAAAGCCTAGTTAATAAATACCTCCTTTTTTATATTAAAGGCCAGCTAAAAATTGAGCTTTCAATGCTAGTTGCCAAACAACCTCCAGGTAAGAAGACACATTCAAAACTTGTAAACCTTGGTTTCTTCAAGAATAGAAAAATTTGCCAATTCCAATGGTAGAAATACTTTCAAGGCAATTTTACTCAGATATTTCTGTTTGTCAATTACATATGATTTTTCCTAGTGCATTTAGAATTTAAAAATCTAATAATTCACAAACACTATTAGCTACATTTACCTAGTATATAACATTTTCCAACTTGGGCTTCAGCTGGTATACATAGTAGTGGTTTAACTAATATTATTAGTGGCAAAAATAACTTTTAGGAAAAGTTTAACTGTAGTACTGACACAATGGTTAAAGGATCAAATTACTAAATAGGTGTCCCATTCATAAGAGACCTTTGTCAACAGCCAGAGAATTACATGAGAAAGGCAAAATATTAATAATGTGCTTCACTAATCAAAATAAACTCACAAAGATGAACTCATTTACACCAACTCACTGGATAGTGTTCAGTCGTATTTTTTCTACCAAGATTTTTTCATTCAGCTTTCAAATTCATTTCAGTATCTTTTAATTGCCCAGAAGTAATCTGGTCCCACATGGGGATGAGACAGGCTAACAGTAGCCAGTGTCTATATAATATGGACAACAGAGTTGCAGCCTTGTGAAGGCAGAGACCACATAAGGCAGGCTCCTGAATGAGGCAGCAGCTCAGTGAGGTCAGGACCCTGGCTATATACAGAGGGATTGAGCGAATAAGTAAACATATTAAAGATAACAGAGCCAAATTTTCACTGTCAGTGAAGGGAACTACATATAGAAAAAAGTGTCAAGCTAGAATTAACCCACTAGTGCTGGACTGAAATTGGACTTTACCAGATATCTGTGTGAATTTAACGTTTTCAATACAAAAAAAAAAGAAATATAAGCTGTGTGAATGTTTCTTAACTCTGTCCATTGAGGTCTGGGAACAATATCTCAGTAGTGATGACTATACCTAGTGCACAAATCTTGGGTTTCTAAACACCACTTCAACTAAGAATAACTAGGACTCCTTGGAGAAATGGCTGTTTCCAGGATTGAGGCTAAGAAATAACACAATAAGCCTGGAACACCTTTTTGTGCCAAAAAGTAGGGAAGACCTCAAAAAATGATGGATATAGAAGGCTATATAAAAGAATAAAGGATATCCTTTGTCCTTATAAAAGAATATACAAGGATACAGAAGCCAATTAGAAGAGGATATTTAAAAGGATATAGAGGCCAGTTAGAAAGAATATAAAAAGACAGAAGCCAGTTAGAAAGGCCTCCCATTAACTAACTTTGAGACAATTTGAGCATCAAAACAGTAACAACTGACTGAATAAAATAGGATATAAATGAATAAATGCAGAAGATCAATCTTCAAAGCAGTTATAAGATTTTGAAAATTAGTCTTTCTCCGATTCCTAGCTTCAAAATAATGTCTTGATTATCTCCCATCATCTTCACAGGGCACTCTGTTCAAATCTCTTCTTTATAGAATGTCAACTAATAAACAGAAGGAATGATGGAATTCAAAAAGTTACCATTTTGCAACAATCTGAGTAATAATTAAGTCAGGCAAAAAAAATTTATAGATGCTAAAACTAAAAAGTGAAATGAGGAATTCTATTTTAAATAGTCTTTGAGTATCACTCCACAAAAATAAAAAAGTATTAATTACACATTTGTTGGGCGTGGGGGAAATACCTTTATAGTTATGGAAACACAGCAGACACTATCTTCATCAAATAACAAAGAAAATACCACTGGTAATAAGGCAAATGAAACCAAGTGCCACCCAAAATGATACAATAAAAGGAATCACTCCTGTGACAGTCCAGTCCAAAATGCATAACCTGGGACTAACAATGTAAAAGTATCAAACAAACCCTAATTTAGTTATTTACTACAAAAAATGATGTTTTTGAAGATTACTGGTTAACGTCGTGAAAATCCAGGCAGTATTCTGGAACTGTTCCAGATTGAAGAGAACTACAGAGACAGGACAACTGGGTACAATGCATCATCCTGCATCTTCTGGCCATAAAAGGCCATTATTAGGGAAAATGGCAGCATTGGAATTGGAAGGGAGGGTGTCTGGACAAAGTGCATATGGCGTTCTTAGCTCTGGTCCTGCAACTTTTCTCTAAATTTGAAATCATTTTTAATTAAGAAATTAAAATTTTAAAAAGAAATTCTTCAATTCCTCTTCAATTATGCAGGTAGATAATTCTATTAATTGCTAGCTTCTCCATTACTTTGTAGGTTGTGATTTTCTCCAAGAAAGTATGGTAGTTATTTACCAACATTAACAACAGCAAACACTAGGCATTATTAGCTATCAAATACTGTTCTAAACTCTATATACTTGTTGACTCATTTAATCCTCAACACAACCCTCTAAGGTGGGGGGTACCATTATTAGCAAGATTTCAAAAATAGGGAAGGGTTAGGGACAGAGAGATCAAGTTACTTGTCCAATGTCACAAATCTAGTAAGTGTTATGTAGAGACTTGAATACAGGCAGTCAAGCTGTGTATTACTCACTTTTGGATTTTGTCTATCTGGGCAAGAATGGCTGTACCTTGAGGTTTCTCCAGGTATTCGTATTTTTTTTTTTTTTTTTTTGAGACGGAGTTTCGTTCTTGTTACCCAGGCTGGAGTGCAATGGCGCAATCTCGGCTCACTGCAACCTCCGCCCCCTGGGTTCAGGCAATTCTCCTGCCTCAGCTTCCTGAGTAGCTGGGATTACAGGCACGTGTCACCATGCCCAGCTAATTTTTTGTAATTTTTAGTAGAGACGGGGTTTCACCATGTTGACCAGGATGGTCTCGATCTGTTGACCTCATGATCCACCTGCCTCGGCCTCCCAAAGTGCTGGGATTACAGGCTTGAGCCACCGCGCCCGGCCTGGTATTCGTATTTAAGAGACCTCAGAATCCATAAGTTTACTTGTTGCTGGATATTCATTTAGTTCAAACATCTTTTCGTGCCAGAAAGTAAGGAAGGGCTTCTTATCCACAATATTAGAAGTAAAGCTTCTAACATGTAAGCTCCTAAACCTACAAAATTGAAAAGCTTCTAATATGGATTTAAGATGTTTATCTAGCAAAAATTAATAAAGCACTATAAGAGTACTTATGATACTTTTTTGAAAACTAGCCTTTAAAGGAAAACTGATTGTTTTCTGCTTGCATTTGGGAATAATCGAAAATTTCGGTAGTCTTTTTAGAAACACAGTGATTACATTAAATTACTAAAACACTACATTAAATTACTTCTCTATTTCTCAACTTTTATGGACTAGAGTTTACAAGAATCTTCCCTCAACCTGTTTCAGATTATTTTTCTTTTCTAATTGTCTATTCAATAATTCCCATTTCTATTCCTTGGTTAATTCTTTGTTCTCTGTCAATTTATTTATTTCCCAGATCCAGAGGCATGATCTTGTTTTAACTTTTTTTTTTCAGGCTCCCAGCTATGCCAATGAGGAAGAAAGTATTCTGCTTACTCTGGTCTAACAGTGTTGTGGACAAACCAGTAAGTTTTTATCAAATAATTAAATTCAGAGTCCTTTTTAAATTATAAATTTATCTTTCTTATATTTGATGTTATATGCAAAGAAAATACTTTATTATCTAGGAAGTAATGATTATTTGTTTTAATGGAAGTGTTGACAAATGAGAAATAATCTCTAAATCCTGCCTAAATAATTTACTTGCAAAATAAACAAATTCTTATATTCTAGAAGATAAATATAAGACCTATTTGTAATTTATACATGCCTTTAGTCTACACTAAATACTGTACCCATTTGGAAAATTCTGCTCTTTGCATTCTATTAATTTAAAGAAAAGTGAGGCTGGGCCCAGTGGCTCACACCTGTAACCCTAACACTTTGAGAGGCCAAGATGGGAGGACTGCTTAAGGCTAGACGTTCAAGACCACCCTGGTCAACATAGCAATACCCACACCTCTATAAAAATAAAATAAAAAAGAAAAATGCAAAATGTTCATAATAACGTCAAATGAATTTTCAAAAACATACTACCCAAATCTTTCACTAACAAATATAGACAATGAAGACAGCACCATAAACTATAAAACCACCATTTCTTATAGCAGCTGAAGACATATAAAATTATTGCTTTTACTGTATTTGATCATAGCAAATTATTACCTATAACTACTTATAATTTAATAAAACTCTTCATAATTCCATAAAGACATACCCTCCTAGATAATTGTATGGATGCCTTTATATGTTTTTAATTACACTTGCTTTAAATGAGTATATGTAAATATACTCATTTAAATACATTCTCTAATTTAATTTGGCAAAAATTCACCAGTAACCCAAACAACAAGAACTCTAGTACAGTATGAAGACATGGCACTGCAAAATCCTTCCACATTCTTAAGCTTTACAGTAAAGTATAACAGTAGGTGGTATTCTTGGATATTACTACAGTGTGACAAATACTATTTGTCTTTTGAGGGCAGTTAGGTCATGTGTCAAGAATCATCTACTCCTCAAATTTACAGGTATTCAGAAAGCTTCTCTTTCTCAACATTTCCAAACTAACTCATCACAGACAGCGGCTACTTTTTGCTGTCTCAAATTCACTTTTCTCCTCCTCCAATGATACTTTTTAAAATACTTATGTTTCATCTTTAACAGTATAGACATGTTTGGAGACTCTAGCTAAACTCAGCCAGGGTTTCAAAGTAAAAAGCACCAGGCAGTAGAGAAAATCTGTAATAGCCAGGAAGATTTTGGAAGTTTCCAGTGGTGAGAATTAATAGCTCATTTCATCAAAATATCTAAATGGGATTTAATAAAATGTCTCTATTTAGAAAATTATACACTCAATTACTGTAAAATTCAGAGTGAGGCCAAAAGAGGCCTTTAAGAAAATCCATTTATAGTCCAAAAGTTTTGAACTCGAAGTTTTAGGAACTTACAGATGTTCTGAAGGAGTAGCTATATTTAATATCACATGCCCCATGCTGCCAGATATCACCCACCCAACCTGGATCCTTTCAAAGTTTTCTTCTACCTG
Source organism: Callithrix jacchus (assembly GCF_049354715.1). Taxonomy (NCBI): domain Eukaryota; kingdom Metazoa; phylum Chordata; class Mammalia; order Primates; family Cebidae; genus Callithrix; species Callithrix jacchus. The sequence continues at coordinate 166,904,427 of NC_133504.1, forward strand.
CTCTTCTCAAATTCTAGTATTCTTGGTCATCAATCTGTACTGGCTGACTGCTAGGTTACTCCTTCTCTCGTCCTTCTTTGGAGACAAGACTTCTAATCACCTGGAGGAGGCAGATGGGGAAAGAAGCAATTATAGGACCCCATTCTGGAGGTCACAGCAACAGATCTAGATTTGGCCACATGACCTAAGCCAGTTACTTTCTGGCATTTCTCTAACTAGAGCAGGCAGGGAAGACTCCTAGTTCTCTTTAGCCATGATTCCAGGAAAGCATAAGCCTACAATTGCCACCAGCCACAGAACTAGCCTCTAGGAAAAACAAGAGAAGAAAATAACATTAAACTCCAGAAAGAAACAGAGAAACACAGGACCTGGCCCAGGGTGGATTATGGATTAAGCCCCTGACTATACATCAGCACTCTCCTATTAAATAGGGATAGTTTTTAAATTAAGGTAGTTTAATCTTCTCCTGTATCAATTGTTTCTTAACTGGCTCATTCCATATACATATATGGTGTGTGTGTGTGTGTGTGTGTGTGTGTGTGTGATTAAAATCTATCATTTAAAAAAAATCCTTCACATCATATCTTCCTTCATATATCAAGAGTCCCATATTTTGACTCTTTCTTTTTAAAGTTAACAATATTTATTGTCTTTACTTCCTGTTTAATCGATTCCAATTAGACTTTTACTTCCACCCCTACAATGACTCTGTCTCTGTTAAGATCAACAACCTTAACTTAGACCTTGCCAGTTCAATGGTGAAGTCTCTGTTGTCATCTTAATCAAATTTCTGAAGCATCTGACATTGCTTTTCCCTTTTTCTTAAAATGCTTTCTTCACTAAGCATCTACGTCCCCACATTCTCCTGGTTCTCCTCCTATCTCACCAGCCACTTCTTCCCAGCCTTCTCTCCAGGGTCCTTCTCTACTTCTTGACCTCATAGCACCTAGTTCTTCACTCTTTACATCATAATCTCAACCAGTATTTTTTAATGTTTCCCCCATTATTAACAACCTCCCCCGAGCCTGTTCAGATTTCTGGGTTTTTTTTTCCTAATTACCCCTATTCCCAAGAAATTACAATACCACATAAAATCAACTTTTATTCCTATCTTTGTCTCCCACCAGTATACTGAATTCAATTCCACAGCAAATCCTGCCAGCTTTTTCGTCAAAATCTATCATGAATCAGACTTCCCAGCCACTTCCTTCTCACCAGATTACCAGCGCCTCTCACCAGTTCACTGCGGAGCCTCAACAGGTCTCCTACTTCTACTCCTGACCCCTTCTCCTCAAGAGTCTAATATTCACAGTAATTATAATAATCACTTTGAAGGATAAATCACATTACTACTTTGCTCAAAACTCCTAAATGGAGTCATACTTGCAATATACTTACATTATCCATATGATAAATGTCCTAATTCCTTATTGGCCCTACCAGGTCTTACAAGATCTGGCCCTGTCTATCTCCCTGATCTAATTTGTCTCCACGACTCTACCCATTCCTTACTACCTTCTAGCTACACGAGCCTTCTAACAGTCTCCTAAACACTTTAAGTTCATGCCAGCCATAAGCCTTGGTCTGGCTGTTCCCTAAATCTGGAATATACTTCACTCAGATTGTCCCCTGGGATCACTCTCTAGTGCCACTCATATCTATAGCCAAAAACCTCTTTTTGGGGGAGTCCTTCCTTGACCATATTATCTAACCAGCCCTTGTTCCATCTGTTCACTAACTATACTGTTACCCTATTTACTTTTCACATAAATTACCTATACCAGCAGTTGTGTGAGTATCTATTTAGCTACACACATACATACACGTAAACTTGTTCACTGTCTCTTTGAAAGAGTGTTACCTCCATAAGGGCAGGACATCTATTTTATTCAATGCTCTGTCCCCAAAGCCTAGAACAATGCCTGTCCTGTTTCACAGGATGAATAATTTTTATTTTTTGAGACAGAGTTTCATTGTCACCCAGGCTGGAGTGCTGTGCTGTGATCTCAGCTCACTGCAACCTCTGCATCCCAGATTCAAGCAATCCTCATGCCTCAGCCTACCGAGTAGCTGGAATTACAGGTGCACACCACCACATCTGGCTAATTTTTGTATTTTCAGTAGAGACAGAGTCTCATCATGTTGGCCAGGCTGGTCTCAAACTCCTGACCTCAAGTGATCTGCCTGCCTAGACCTCCCAAAGTGCTGGGATCACTATATAAATTCTTTGTTATAAATAGAGAAAGCAGGTGAGTCTGATTTTTCTAACTTGGAATCAATCAAACCATTGGTGATCAAGTATCTTTACAATGAACTTCTCATTACTTGAGGTAATCTGAGTCTCCATCTCTTGCCACTAAAAAAAAAAAAAAAAAGACTTAAACAGACAAACTGCTCAAATTTTAAAATAAAGCTTTGTAGTAAAAAAGAAGATGTACTATAATTTCAAGCCACTCAACAAAGCGTGTTGAACAATCAGTTATGCACAGGAATTTATTAAGCATTTAGTTTTGTGATAAATTCAGCCTCCGTACTTAATATACTGCAGTTTCATTAGAATCTAGAATGATTGCTCTTTGGGCATTCTTAAAAACCACTCAAAGAATCCAGACACAGTCCTAGAGCATATATTCACTAACTTAAAACTTCACCTTCCCTCCTTCAAAAGCTTCCAATTACACGTCCAAAAGATAATGCAGTCTAAGTTCATCAACAGATTCATGCAGTTGAGCATGCTCATTAAAAACAGATGAGATAAATTTAGACAACTACCAAAGCAGATCAATCTTCAACTGTCTCACACTGCAATCTGGGATATGCTTACCTTTGCTAAGATCACAGGCTCTGGATCAGTGGGAATGCAGCTAGCACACAGAAACCTAGTATTATTCATTGCAGCAGAGCTGTAGTACTATCATTAAAAGTCTCCCACAAAATACTTGGTACTGGTCAAAACAGGGAAAATAATGATGTTAGAATTCTATATGCTTACAATATATAATTCAGAAACTAAACAAATGCATGAGCCAATTTAAAAGTTAAGGAATCTCTTGGACCTTCTCTAATTACTTGCCCCTCCATTACCATTTTCCCCATCCTGCCTCCATCCCCTTCCACAAAGTTCGACATTGTTCAACAAGGATTGTCACTCAAATTCATCATAGGAAATGAATTCTAAGAAGGATTTAAAAATTGCTATTGATATGCCTCTGAGTCACTGCCATCCAGCAATGGAGAATTATTCTATCAACAAGTTTCTTGCCTGTCTGAGCTTATTTTCTTATTAGCCTAACAAAAATCTTTTCAATCCCTAAACTGACACAATTATCCATGAAGAAAAAGAAAGCTGACACGAAACAAAATATGTAATAAGGCTGACATGAAACAAAATATATTAGACTACTTCTAATACATAGATGTTCAAAAAGTAATTGCTGAATCATATTGTAATATTCAACTTTAAAAATGTCAGTCCAGTCCAGTGCTTCCCTTTTGTCTTTTAAGCAGCCCAGATCTACCAGTTCCTAAGAACACCTTCTACTTGATCAGACTACCCATTTATAACTACCATTACATTTCCCTCCATTTTCTTGTCTCTTTCTTAAATAGGGAGTTACTACTGCTTCTACTTTACGCATACTCATTCCCTTAAAGCCTTTCATTGTAGTGAAATACTCATAACATGAAATTTCCCATCTTAACCATTTTAAAGTATATAATCCAGTGGTATGAAGTATATTCATATTATTGTGCAACCATCACCACAACCCATCTCCAAAACTCTTTTCACCTTATTACACAAAACTGAAATTCTGTGTCCATTCCACAACTCCCTGTTCTCTCTTCTCCACAGATTCTGGCAACCAACATTCTGCTTTCTGCCTCTATGGTTCTGACTACTCTTAAGTACCTCATGGAAGTGGAATCTCACAATATTTTTTGTGAGACTAGCTTTTTTCACTTGGCACAATGTCCTCAAGGTTTATCCATGTTGTGCATATAACAGAATTTTCTTAATATTCCATTGTATGTATATTCCACATTTTGCTTATCTATTCATCCATCAATGGACACTTGGGTTGCTTCCACTTAAATCTTCCTTAAGATTTGAGTGTGTGTGTGAGTGTGCATGTATGTCACTCCATTTCCCATACCAATATTTAATTTCCTGAAGGTTAATATTCTTTTGTTGTTGTTGTTGTTGTTGTTACAGGGTCTCAGTCTGTCATCCAGGCTGTAGCACAGTAGCACAAACATGGCTCACTGCAGCTCCAACAATCTGAGTGCATGTGATCCTCCTACCTCTGCCTCCTGTGAAGCAGGGAATACAGGTACGTATTCCCAAGCCTGGCTAATTTCTTTATTTTTTGTAGAGATGGGGGTCTCACTTTGTTGGACATGCTAGTCTTAAACTATTGGCCTCAACTGATCTTGCTGCCTGTTGATAATGATTTTATTCTTGCCAAATCTAATGTTTTTTTTTTTTTTTTTTCACATATATCGAATTTCTCTGTATCAAGCTACTGGCCACTTTTCATCTTTCCTCTCTCTAACCCCCACTGTGGGAGGAGAGAGGAGGGGGAGAAGGAAAGGAGAGAAAAGAAATCACTTATGAAGATGTACACAATGCAAAGAGAATAAAAGATGAAAGATGTTCCTGGACCAGGAAGATAAAACGAAGCTGAGTTAAAGGCACTTAAGAAATATATGAGATTCTTAATAACCGTTACAAAAGGCAGACAAAGAAGGAAGCAAAATCAGTCAGAGGATTCACAATACAAACACAAAATGTCTGCTCAGCAGTACATCTATTCTTATTATTGAGACCTAAAAGAAGTATTCTTCAGGAGGACCCTTGGCAGACTCTCTGCTACACAGCAAGTCTATGCGCTCCACTACACAACCATCTATCCCTTCCTAAAAACACTCCCCTCTCTAGATATTCATGACACTGTGCCTTCCTGATTCTCCCTCCCTGTCTCTGATGGCCATTACTGATTTCATTCATTAATTATTTGCCTCTGCCTTAAAGCCAGTATTCCCCAAGGCTACTCTCTCCTTTTCCTTCTTTTAGTGAACTCTCAATTTATATGATTTGAGCTATTATACCTTTACGTGAGTGCATCGCAAATCTATTTTCTTTAGCTTCAGAACACTGCCCTTATGCAACTATAATCTCCTTGTGATAAACACCTGTTTTGCATTTTTAAGCTGATTACTTGGTAAGAAAACCTGATGCAAATAAAAACTATAAATTTCCTTCTATGAAAACTGACATTCTGTTTCATCTTGTCAGACTGACCTAGATTCCTAATTTCAAACTAATAAGTAATTAACTGATTTAAAATAGTAAAATCGAAAGTATGTAAATGGTCTATTATTTTCAAAATCCTGAAAGAATTAATGTTGATGCAAAGAGAGGCAGAAAAAGAAGATTATCCAAGGGTTAGAAGAATGCTTACTGAGGACCTTTTGTTGAAGAGGTTCTTATCTTTAAAATATAAAACCAGATGAGATGAGAAAGTTAGACAACATAAGCTTCATCTGTTCTATTCTATGCATAGTAACCATCCAGAGAGTGAAAAGGTTTTTAAGATATACAAACATGCTAAGTGATTTATTCTTTTTATCATTCATTTCCTATGAGCTATATATTTATATATGTAATATACACATAAATATACATATCAGAATTATAGAAATGTTTAGAAGTTTTAGAAATAGCAATGGTTATATTCAAATTGAAAAGGCTGGCTAATACCTTTGAAAGTTTGAGCTTTCATTGCATTAATATTTGCAACTTACATTATTTCTATTACAGTTAACTAAAATGCTAGTAACATTCAGTTAAATGGGGGGAAAAAGACTCAAGTAAGCATAAGACTTGTCAGAAAAGAAAAAAAAATCAACCATCTTTGAAGACAATGTCATTCATAACGAACAAGTCCTTTATTCAAAAGTAGCAGAAATCAACTATTTGTTCCATGTAAAGTAGAATTTAACATAGTGACTCTCCTGCAATAGCACACATTTGAAAATCTAGAACTATTTCCTGAGTCCCACCTTCCCACCCCTTTCCCAAAACAAAACGAATAAAGGAAAAGGTAACACACAGTCATGTGCAACTGATTTGCCACTACTAGGAAAAAGGAAGAATAATATGATGTTCAAAAAAGGCTACTGTTTTCTAGATAGTCCATCACAGTGAAAAGTGGACAGAACTTTCGGCAGAAGGTTCTGTTACTGTACTCCAACTTTGAGGTATCTCTTGAGTCTGTAAACATAGCAGAGGAGAAATGCAGAATAATGCAGGTGTATAGAAAACTATAAGAAGGCAAACTTATAAACAGTCTTAGAATAGTACCTCCTTAAATCATAAGAAAAGCTTCATATCACACTGGAAAACGTGTTATGTGAGAAAAAAAAATAAGGCTGAAAACACTTATTTCATGTGTTCCTACAGAATAAAAATTATCAAATTTTCTACAGGACAGAGAGATGTGATAGGTAGTTGGTCTCTGCACCTTCTTTTGAGAAGGGGGTCTCTATTTCAGAATAACACCAAGAATAATCTATACAAAGAAGGCAGGATTGTCTCAAAGTTAAGTATCTTCCACAAATTAAAAAGACATAATTAGTCCCAGCAAATCAGTATATGCAATGATCCAAAATCTCCAAAACTCAAGTATACTTAAAAGAGGAAGAATTGACAATAATAAAACAGAAAGAGAAATAGAAAAAGAAGAAAATTAATAAAACCAAAACAGCCCTGATGGGTAGATCTGAAATGAAGGGAAAAGAGACACTAAATGCTAACTCATGATTAAGAGCAATCAGCAACTTACTGTGAGTGCTCTGAACTCATGTGGATAATTTTATGATAAAAAGAAAATCACGTGACAATCAAACTCTGTATGAAGCACAAAAATCAATTCTAACTAATGATTAATACAGAACAGTGTTTGCCAAATTTATAAATTTATCGAGAAAGACTTACATTATTTTTCTAGCAAAACTCATGTTAAGCTCCCTTAAATGTTGGTTGACAGAGTGAAAGAGCAACATACTGGTGTCGCCTATTCTTTTCAAAGAAAAAACTCAGACTATAAAAGACCTTTTGTTAGTGGCACAAATGATGGCATCTGTCATTCTGAAACTATACTCCACCTCAAGAACGGGCTTCCCTTGTATAAGCTGCTTTCTGTGAACAATTAAAACTCAACCCCTCCACTGTGGCTATAACAAGAGCTTCTCCTAAAGCTAAAAGCACTGTAGGAAAGTTGAAAAGTGTTAAAACCTGATTTACTAAAAAAGCACAGGTGTTTGTAGCATATTAAGAGCCTTGTGTTTTTACAATGCACTATATTAAGTACAAACATCCTCCTAGCTATTAATCTAGCAGAGTGTCTCTCATTGAAGGAGTGACAAGAGATGAAAAATAAATGTCCATTAACGCAGCTCCTCTGGCTTTACTTGACTTCTGTAGGTAGATAGACGTGCTTTTCCTTTTATTATTCCACAGTGCCTTCTACATAATCTCAGTTACAGATTGTAGCACATCCCTTAATTACTTATTAGTCTGAGTCTTTCTCCAACAGACTGTGGACAGGTGGAGAACAGAGAACACATTCTTCATCTGTGTATCTTTTGTACCTAACAAGCGCTTGCTCATAATAAGCATTTATTAGATTTTTCTTGTATGAACCAGTTAAATAAGCCCCCACTTCAAATCCAGTGGGTCCAAAAATCACAGGGAGAAAGAAACTGGAATTCATTCTAAACACAGAGGAAAAGTTAACCCAAATTTCCCTTTAAAACACTGCTCAGAATTCATGTTTCATTCTTCCCACTCAGAGCCACATTATATTCAACTCAATGCTAATGTTCCTACCAATAGAGAATCTGTCTTCCTATAACTCTTCTATATTACAAGGCTGTCTAAAGCAAGAAGCTATAGTAGCTCTTAATACTTAGTGCAATGATGATAAAATGCTAAAATACACTACCACCTCCCACACAGTAAATATTGCTAATTGCTAATTGCTAAAATAATATCCTTTTTTGCTATCAAGACAGACACAAACCAAGCTTCCTTAATACAGTGCTCCAGGGAACCACTATGGATTGGTAAGCATTGGAATATGAGTGGAATCACACTTGCCACTCTTGGAGCTGCTCATCAGGTTTACACAGAGACTCACTATAGTCTGGTCTCCCTCTCTGACTCAATCTCCCAGTATTCTCCATCTCAGCTGCCTCTTCCAGCAATATGACTCTGCAATATCCCATAAATGTGCATGGTCACATTTACCTTACAAAAACAGTAAAAATAGATATCCGTTCACCATTTACTATGTGGTAGACAACTTTTACTCCCATTTAACAGATGACAAAACTAAGACATGAGATGGTTACGTACCACATGTTAAGAGCAAAAGACAAAATTTTAAAAGTGTTTATTATCTCATATATACTAAAAATGTATTATGTCTTGTATAAATTATGCTTATTTGAAGGATTTAGCATTTACAACTGGACTCATTTAATGTACTAACTTGTATATCCCTCTCTCATTTCTACAAAAATTTTATCTCTTTCAAAATCTTACTGAAGAGCCATCTCCCTAACGAAGCCTTCCCCGTAATAAATCTGTCCATTCTCTTAGACTCCTACAATTGTGTCGTTTAATCAAAATGACACAATTAGCAATACATACAGTATTTAATCAAACCTTCTTGAATTGCTATTTGACATTTCACCTGCATACATGCAAAACATTGTTAAGCTCCTGCAGGAGAAAGGTTGTCTCTCATACTTCCTTATTTTCTACTGAGTGTGATACCTATTGTAAATATACAAATAAATATTTCATTCATGGATGGCACAAAGATAACACTACCTTATTATCTGCAAGGCTTACATTTTTAGTTACTCTTCTGTTAATGCTGAACAATACACACTCACCTATTTACAGGTTTTTTATTCCAGTCACATTGTAACCAATATAATACACTTTAAAAAGCTGGTGGATTTTATCAACATTTAGAAATCCACTTATACTTTCATACCTAGAAGAAAAACCTTATGGATATAAAGGTTCTATATATTTAAAAAATATTTATAACCTCCCTTACTTTTAGGAATTTTATATCCATGGTCAGAAATTTTTTTCTTTATATTTCCTTTTATATAGTATTTATATTTTTGCTGTCCTAAACAGAAAGAAAATATTCTTGGTTATTTAGTCTCTGGCTATCCTTTAGGTACACTTGAAAATAACCAAAATAACCTATAAAGTGCCTATATCTTTTTTCTCTCAGACTATTTCAGTTCCTTTAAATTTTTAATTCTTAAAAGAATAAATAAATAATCATTCACTTAAATTTCCAAATGTCTATTCAATTTGTAAAGCCCAAAATTAAACAGTGACCTTAGGTAGGATAAGGCTTGTGCTGAGCAGGATGGAAAGATTATCTCATGGCTGTCACATGTTATAATAACTAACCCATTGAGTTTTCATTTTAAAAACAGTGTATTACTTAATCAGTTTTTAATGTATTATAGTCCCTACATCTTGTAGATAACCAATAATTTTCTATCTACATTTTCCTTCATTAGGCATCTGGCTACTATTTAAGTACATTCAGTAATTCTCACAACATATGCAGTTATCAAAATCTATCTGTAATCTAATACTAGTTTTTAAATAACTTTCATTTTTATTAGACAGTCACCATGTGCAACTTGACCAAGCATTCTCTACACAACACACAGAGACACACAGAGACACACACAGAGAGAGAGAGAGAGAGAGAGAGAGAGAGAGAGAGAAAGAGCGAGAGCGCACATTAAACTCTGTTGAAATTCTATTTGAGGTCAGGTTCAACTTCTGCAAAAAACAATTTTACTTTCCCGTAGTTGACAACATTCCAACATTCCAGAAAGATCTTGGGTACATTTCTCTGCCCAGAGTTTGCACACACTGATGGTACATATATAGCCTAATCTGTTCATTTTACCAATGAATATTGTGTGACTAAGTCAAAAACAGTATAAAACTTTAAATGTGGCTAAACTTTTTAGTTCATTTTGCATTATTACTGAATAAGAAATAATAAGCACTTTACTAAGTGCTTAACAGGTGTTGCCAGAAATTATGCCATGTACTTTTACTACATTACTCATTTATGTCACACAAAAATTACATTTTATAAGTGAATTTTCAAAATAGGCCCAATGTCTCACTGTTCATAAATAAAAGAGCCAGAATGTAAAACTACATAGATTGAAAGCCTACATACTCCCTATAGCATGCCACCTCCTCTTTCACTTCTAGCAAATTTTCAGGTAACTAAAGAAGAAGGCTGGGTGGGGTGACTCCCACCTGTAATCCTAGTGCTTTAGGAGGCCAAGGCAGGAGGATTGCTTGAGGCTAGGAGCTTGATACCAGACTGGACACCATAGTAAGATCTTGTCCCAACAAAAAATAAAAAATAAGCCAGGCATAGTGATACACGCCTGTAGTCTCAACTCCTTCAGTGGATCACTTAAGCCCAGGAATTTGAGGCTGCAGTGAGGCATGCTCACACCACTGCACTCCAGCCTGGGTGACACATCAAGACCCTGTCTATTTAAAGGGAAAAAAAATGTGCCATGGGAGAGCTACCAGTTATGTTCTACTTCCTGTCTCCTTCTAGAGTTCCTGGATCAACCTTCAGAGCCTATCCCAAACACCATTTTCTGTGTATAATAGTGAGCTAATCACTCCCTCCAATGAGCTATCTCCATACCCTACACTAACTTCTATTATTTTCTATTACCTTATAGGGTAATTATTTGTTTTCTTTGTCTTTCCTACTCAGCAATTTGCTCTGTATACCCCAGATCCATGTTTAACTCATCATTAATCTCCAGGATCCAGTGCGATGCTTATTTAGTACCTAATAGAAACAGTCTATTTTGCTGCACACACTTCTGTAATATGAATTAGTTTATGTGCCACTGGTAATTAGGGGTCACGTCAATACAAAAGTCACATCATTTCATATGTGACTTTTCCAAACATGCTATCATTTCACATCACCAAATAGTATCAAATGGATGCAAAGTATACTAACTGCCAATACAGCAGGCTACAAACAGGAGCTCCACATTCACCCCTCCTTCTTCATCTTTGCTCAATTTGGCCAGAGCCTGTGTCTTGGAAATGCTTGTTGCTAAGTTCTCATCTTCATGCACTTTGCCCTTGTCTTCACTTTTTAGCAAACTTCAACTCTACTAGTACCCCCCCAACCATCCTTCTGTAAAGTTATCTTCACTATTTTTCTATGTAAATTCCTACAGCTACCATATAGTATGTATTGATTGGGAATTTAAAATTCTTTTTACTGGTACTAGTATTTATTTATTTATTTATTTTTTGAGACAAGAGTTTCACTCCATCACATAGGCTGGAGTAGAGTGGCTCACTGCAACCTCTGCCTCCTGGGTTCAAGAGATTCTCCTACCTCAGCCTCCGGAGTAGCTAAGACTACAGGTGCCCCACCACCATGCCCAGCTAATTTTTGTATTTTTCGTGGAGGCGGGGTTTCACCATGTCAGCCAGGATGGTCTCGATCTTGATCCACCCACTTCAGCCTCCCAAAGGGCTAGGATTATAGGCATGAGCTACCATGCCTGGCCTGTACTAGTATTTTTTATTTATACTGTTAATGTTATGGGCAATAAGTTGTATAGGGTTTGAGTAGTTGACTTAGGTATCATTTTTCCCATAAACTCTGTCATTTTTAAGTTCATGACTTTTTAAAAGATAAATTTTTATGAAATGCCTTCTAACAAAAATGCCCATACTCAAAATATTTGATGAACTAAATTACTGAGCACCCAATACTCATTAGGCATTACAACTTTCAATAATTATTTCCTCAATATCAAAGAGAACATTCACTGTTGAATACAAAGTGAATGCACTGTGCTAGGCACTGGAGACACAACAATGATGGGCAAAGAACAAATACATATATTTGCACGTGTATGCATGTGTATGTTATAGATACATGCATACTTTGTGTTTACATACATATACGCAGTATACGTACGTACATACACATGTACCTCCACACATTTTTGTACATATTCAAGTAAACAACCTTGAATTACATATTATTGTTAGGGGCACATTCTAATCTGTACTTCAGCAGTTTTCAAATTTTTCAGAAGAACTACCTTTTGTTTCTCAAGAGAAATCTTAAACAGAAACAAAATATAACAGAGGACTCCTCAAGAAACCTGAGTGCTTTAAAAAGCAGTGCTCTAGCAACAATGCCCCACCCTTACATGACCCCTTTAATAAACAGTGTCTGACTTGGGTTGAGAAAAATCAATTAGGTCATTACAAAGCTTCTAGTGAAAGTTTATTATCATTTGACTCCTCTCTCTTTCATCCCATACAGCTGCATTAGTAGGAGTCCTGAGACTACTTCTCCCAGGCTCTGTAAGGTTATGTAGCCAACTGGGGCTTAAAGAAAAGGAAGCAGAGAGTAGGTAATTTAGGCCAACTGTTTGAACTAGGGAAATCCCTCATTATCATAATGGTTAGATCTCAGATTAAGGTGAAAGCCTAGGGAAAAAGAGGTTTAAGAGGTCATTCAACTTGAAAAGTCAAGCTAAAAAAAAAAAAAAGAAAGAAAAAAATCAAGCAAGCAAACAAACATTCTCAGAGATCACAAAAGATCTCACCAAAGTCACTAGGGTGGGAAAACAAAAAGCAGTTTGAGAATAGAGTCCCCTCAATTTAGGATACATGAATAAACAAAACACACAAAGTTCCCCTGCTCTGTAAGATTTACATTCTTGGGGATGAGGCAGAGAAAGGAGATATAAATAATGAATAAGTCAATTGTATAGTATCTTACACTGCGATACATGACAGGGGAAAAGGAAACTGTGAATCCAATTAAGAAAGGTCAAGAGTACCAGAAAAAAAAAAATGGGTAAAACGAAAGGTTAGCAATGTGAAATATGGTGGACAGAATGGTTTCACTGAAAGCATATCTCTTGATAAAGTCTTTAACAATGGAGGAGATCAAGTTAGCTATGAGGACATCTGCATTCCTGCATCTGTAGAATAGCAACAGGCCCCGAATGAATGGGGCACAGTGAGCAAGAGAGATGGATTGAATAGAAGAGGTAAGAGATGAGAGAGAGGTGGGAGTAGAAGGCAGAACATGTAGAGACTTACAAGTCTTTGTAAAGATTTGGATTATTACTCTGAGCCACTACAGAATATGAGCAGATCTAATTTACATTTTAAATAGCGTGCTCTGCTAGATGAGGAAGAGACTACAGCAGAGCACAAACACAGGAAGATGGATTAGGCTGCCAGAATTATTCAGACAAGGGATAATGGTGGCTGAACAAAGGTAGTACAAGAGCTAAGTGGCCAATATTTTTTTCTTCATTCAAACATAGTCAAGTGAGTTCCAATCAATGTATTACATATTTTAATCCTTAAAAAAATTCTAATAGCAATAGACTGTAATGGATTTCCAACTTCCTTCTTAATATCTATGGATTGCTGAGCTATTTCATGTCAATAAACAGTCTGTTGCTGAGTTTCCCACCATTTTCACTTTTCACCATGAAATTGTTACTTGTTTATTTCTATTCCTATCCAAGTTCATGTTATTTTTAAATGGTGTAGGGAAGAGAAATGGAGAGGCTTTTTAAAGTCTACGTAATCTTTAAGTCCATAACTGTTTTCTTCTTTCCCCCTGCCCAAGTATATTTCAACAGAAAAACACATAAGCAAGCTATATACCATCTTCTACTAAGAAAAATGCTAAGCATTGGTAGGATAGTTTTCTTTATTTTCCCACTTCTAAATGTTATCATCATAACTCAAGTAAACTTTATCATTTCTTCACATTATTATTGGTAATCTGTCCCTTTAATTTCATTTCATTATTCAGAGAAGAATATATGCTTACAATATAACTGCTGACTTTCATGAAAGAACAGAAGTATTAGAAAAAAGGAATATTAGTTGAGTCTTATTGGGAAAAAAAAATGTAAGCTCAGTCGACTTGTAAAATTTTTTTAATTTTAGTAACTTACTAGTATTAGAGACCGAGATAAGGTTTGTAGATCACAAACTTTTCTTGTCCTAAAGAATTACTGTCCATAATACAGCGTGAGAACTTCACAGTAGAAAAGGGAATAAAATACCAATTATCCAATTTTATCATGCAACTATTAGGAGAGCCATGAAGGATTTACTTAAGAAAATGCTTAACAGTAATAGCCTCCTGAAAACATCAGAAACTATTCTCCACAACTAAACAGAAAACTTTGTGTTTCCATATGTTTATTTGCTAAGCCTTTTATAATAATGTTATTGAATAGCTGAAATAATCCTTTACAACTTTAGTCTCTCAGACATGCATTATCTTATTTATTCTACTATAATAATATGAGAACAGCCTGATACTTAATGACTCTAAGAAAGATAAAAAAAAAAACTTTTAAAAACAAGAAGGGAAAATTATTTACTGAAATATAAATATCCTCACAGAAGTGTTATTTTGATTTTGTTGGTAAAAGCATAAATGAGTTAACAACAACTCAACAACTAAGCAGGTCAGATGCACAGAAGGGGAGAGAGCCAGATCATGAAAGCAGTCTTACCTTCTGATGTTTTCCATCGTTTCCATAAATCCTCAACCGTTATATGTTTATCTTCTCTGTGCAGATGGCTGTGTTTATTAGTAGCATCTTTATATTTCATATCTTCTCTGATAAACTGTAGAAGAGAAAACACTAAGTTAAATATAAATTCACTATCTTAGTCTTGATAACTGAAGAAAAAGATAAAATCTGATATCCAGTGGGTGACTGTTTTCAAACAGTAACTAGTACATTTTTGGTATTGTAGTCACATTATTCTTACATACTTGTAAAATGTAGTTAATGAAATGTCTTCTGCTACTAATCATAACAATGCCAGAAGCAGCAACAAAAGTACTTATTCAACGTTTATTATTTACCAAATATTATTCTAAGTTACATAACAAATAGGTCTATACAGTCAGCTCCCTCCATATCTGTGGGTTCCATATTCGTGAAATTGAGAATATTAGTGGGGGGGAAATAGATGGCTGTGTCTGTACTGAACATGTACAGAGTTTTTAAAATCATTATTCTCTAAACAATACAATACAGCAACTATTTACAAAGCATTTATACTGTATTAGGTACTATAAGTAATCTAGAGACAATTTAAAGTATATGGGAGGATGTCTGTAACTTATATGCAAATACTATATCATTTTATATAATGGATTTGAGTATCCATGGATCTTTGGTATCCACGGGAAAGAGGGAGTCCCAACACTAATCCCCCACAGACATCAAGGGACCACTGTTTATCTGTCTAAACAGAGAAAGTCACTTAACTTTATGACAGTCCTATTAGGAAAGTATTATTTATCCTAATTCTGTAGATGAGAAACCAAGGCCCAAAGAGGCTAAGTAATTTGCCCAAGGTTGAAAACATAATGAATGTCAAAGCTGAGATTCCAATGGAAGCCATTTTATTATATTCAACAGCACTACATACTGCCTAAATATCACTGTATTCATTTTTACCAAATACTTAAGTTAGATGGATGTTTCAAAACATAATAAATAATAATCTCAATTACTGCATCATATTTCTATGTTCTCCTGCCTTTTTTAAGCTACTACTTTTAATTCAAAGACATTTGATTATGGTGTATAGCTAAAGCATACTTTACAAAACTGAAGTATACCTTCTATTAATCTTACTTTAAAATATATAAAGAAATAGGCAGAAGAATTGCTTGAGCCTAGGAGTTTGAGGCTGCAGTGAGCTATGATTGAGCCACTGCACTCCAACCTGGGCAATAAGGCAAGAACCTGTTTCTTTAAATAATAAAATAAAATAAAGCATTAAAATTATCTTTGCTAAAAACTAACCTGTTCTATATTACTTTTTAAACTGTTTTCCAATGTTTAACAGTAAAAAGCAAACCCTTTTTATGGCTTAATTCATTTATTAATCTTATCTCTGACAATCTTTTAGGCCTTATCTCTTGACACTTTCCCCATATATGTGCCCACTACTCTAATTATATGAAAATAAAAGTTTTTAAATTATTTATGCTTTTTCTACCTTAATATTTCTGATTTTTCTTGTTTTGTTGTTATTTTACATAGGATCTTTGTTTTCCTATGGTTCTAAAACTATAAGATAATGTAAAAGATTTCAGAAATCCATAATACAGAGACTGAAAATCCCCCACAACTACAAATGCCAGAGGCATATTTTTCTGACTTTTACACTAGCAATGAACATTACCTTCAGACAAATGACCAAATTTTGCCTGAGTAGAGTTGTTTGCTACTGAAACTAAAACAAAATTTTAACAGCTCTATAATACTGAGCAAATCATTTAACTTTTCTGAACCTCAGCAACCTTGGCAGCAAAATAAACAATGTTCGAGAATCAACAACACTGTTCAACATGTGGTCAGCAGAGCAGTGTCAGCATTAAGGCAATTAGAAAACACTTTCACAGCATCTGGGCCAAGCATGTGATATATATGCTCACCTTGTCCACCCTGTTCATATAGACCGGAAATTAAAACTCTGGTCCTTCATCATCAAAAGTTTGGAAAGTACTAATCTAAAAAATCTGTGTAATCTGTTCTTTGTTCTAAAGAGTGCCTTATTCCTTTTTTACTAAATGCTGCCTAAAGTTATATTTAAGGGGGACTGCCTGACTGTTCCAACTCCTCCCGTCACCTAGCTCTTCTTGACTGACACCTTCAAAATCCAGTAGAGACACCTGGAAAAATCACTACCAAAGAGATGCTCAGAAATTATCTCTATCTTGAAAAAGGTCCAAGAGCTGGAAAGAAATTCTAGACCGAAAACCATGATGGACAGAGCAGTTAGGAAATCTGTCTTGCAAATGGTCCAATCAGTTGGAACAAATGGCAACTGTTTCATTTACATAATATATATTAAAAACAATGTCCTAAAAAATTATCTTCACTACATGAACACAAACAATCTAAAAGTAGAGTTCTGTGGTTACAGGATCAATATATTTCAGAAAATAGGCACATTTCTACATGACTACATGTGGTATTTTAGCCACTTAACTATTTTAGAAAAGCCAGAATGAGTTTATAGACACATGCCAATATTGAGCAAATCACTGAACTTTTAAATAAATGATTTTTAATTTTTTTTAAGCTTTTGAAGATACCTATAGCTCATTTGGTATAAAAGAACTATCTGTTCCTAAAAAAGTTTTGTGAAAATTGAATAAACACAATGAATTATATTTTCCCTGGAATTACCATCTAAAAATACTTCATGTGGTTTGTTATGAGTTATTGCGATATCATACTTCTGACACCAGGATATCACAATAACTCATAACAAACCACATAAAAGTATATTCTGTATCTTAGAGATCTTCAATATGCTAATCACAGAATGTGACTAGAAAACAGTACAATTAGAAATATTTTTGTACAAAAAAAACAAAAAACAATAAAAATTAAAGAAATATTTTTGCCTGGAAAATGTTTAAATGAACCAAACACACTAAAAATCATCAGGTTCTATGAAACCTTTTCCCAATATCCTAATAAGAAAAAGCATATAATTCTGACTGGACTTTTCTAAAACCTTATTTTAAACTGCTAATTTTAGCAATGAAGTAGGGTAACTAGAGAAATTGTAAAAAGTCACCAATAAATGTGACTGTTATTAAATAATGCATATACAAAAGACAAATACTTATTTGTCTTCATTTGTCAAAAATCAAATACTTCTTATTTGGAATTCATGAATTAAGAAATCTGAAAATAGGATCTGAAATTCAATGAAGTGAGTCTTCAAATAACGTATGGCAAATAATGTAGAGTTCCCTGGTAAATACATCCAATTATATGCAAACCTACTTATAAGGAATCCTAAATTGACAAGGTACATAAAGGAGTGCTCAGCGAATAAATGACTATTGAATATTCTTTTTAAAAGATTCACTCAGAAGATTCTTTTAAATAAACTCTTCTCGTACCACTGAAAGTAATGCTTTGCATATCCACTTTGGGGAAGTTAGTTTTCATATAATAAACTGATTTCAGTTTCTCTTACCTGTAACTTAAATGTTGTACTTGTGCTGTTATTTTTATGATACTGCTTTAATAAAATCTGATATATGTTATTATACACATTCTGGGGCTTATTCAGGCCATATCCTTTTCCCAGACAAATATTCATCATTAGTATAGATCCTTGCACGTGTCTACCACCCCCTCTCAATCTATCACCCACAATCACAGCTATATTTGATCAAAGGATAGACAGACACCTCTCCCAGATGATAACAACCCTGAGACTGTGCCAGGATGGCAGGATTCTTCTCAGAATAAAATATAATTGAGAGCGAAAAACTGGACCACTTGGCCATGGCACTGGATATATAGGGAGATAAACACACTGATGGTGAATGTACCATTTTATGAGTAGTCAAGATGAGCTAGGTGGTAAGGCAAACACATGAAGCCAATAAATATGCAGAAAGAGAAATGAAAGAGAACAGAGGAAACTACAGGGAAAGACTTAGCACCAGGAACTGCCTCAGTTCTTGGTAACTTTCTATTTTTAGTTCCTCAGGAGACCTGTTTTGTACAATTTTTATCCTGATTTCCATAATATAAGTCTTTACCCTTCTATTTTTAAATATATAATTTTAAGACCTCAATACTCAGGAGAGGTGATTTATCATCATAGTTAGACATGCTGACTCAAGTCTGACATATATTCAAAACCTGACTCCACTACTTATTATAAGACATTTGCCAGCACTTAACCTCTCATTAGTCCCATTTTTCTCTTCTGTAGAAGGAGGAACATAAGATTGCCTACTACATAAGGTTACAAAGATTAAATTAAAATGCATACATAGTGTATGCAGAAGTGTTAGACAAAAATATTTTGAGTGATTTTTATATGTCGATGTTGGATTAGTGTCAAAGTTTAAAACAGAGCATCACTCTGATTATATTGGAAGGTTTAATACATGTTTTGGGGAATATCAGACATTTATGTAAGGTTGCCCAATACACCCATCAGTTATCCTGAAACAAAATACATAACAGACATGGAGCAGAAAACCCCAGTTTTATAATTGACAATGTAAGCAGAGACTTTCCCAAACAAACACAAGATCCAAGGTCTGAGAGGTGAGTCAGTTAAAACATGAGTTCTTAGCCGGGCGCGGTGGCTCACGCCTATAATCCCAGCAAATTTGGGAGGCTGAAGCAGGCAGATCATGAGGTCAGGAGATTGAAACCATTGGGCCAACATGGTGAAACCCTGTCTCTGCTAAAAATACAAAAATTAGCTGGGCATGATAGTGGGCGCCTGTAGTCCCAGCTACTCTTCAGGAAGTTGAAGCAGGAGAATCACTTGAACCCAGGAGGTGGAGGCTGCAGTGAGCCAAGATAGCACCACTGCATTCCAGCCTGGCAACAGAGTGAGACTCTGTCTCAAAAAACAAAACAAAACAAAACAAAAAGGTGGGTTCTTCATAAACAATTCCAAGGTCTGTCTTGAAAATACTACTAAAATAGCTTAGTATAAATGTCTCAGAAGAAAAAATGGACAAGAGAAGTTTTACTATTATTTCCACTTTTAAAGATGAAAAAACTAAAGCTAAGAGAGAGTCAGCAATTTATTCTATTTCATTTAGCTATTTAAAAGGAGACTCAACTCTGGAAGCAAGTTTTAAAGAATTCCAAAGTCTAAGTTCTTAACCACCATGCTCACCTGGATGCTCTGTAAAAATTCATGGATTCCTACAATCTTAAGATGTGATAACATGTTAACTACCATGTTTCAATCTTCATCTTAAAACTGTTATATCAAACAGACAGCACAGTGTTTGAGAGCACAGACTTGGTCTAGACTACACAGATATCCCAAGTCTCCTATTTGCTATTAGTAAGTTACTTGACTCCCTGTGCTTCAGTTTTCTCACCTGCAAAATGGTCACCTTCAAAAGATTATGAAGATTAAGTTCTTTATTTCACATGAATTGAAAAAAAAAAACACTGCTTGGTACATAATTGACACTCAATGTCAACTATTTTAATTTTATTGTAAATCATTTATATTTCAAAATAATGGGCTAAATTTTTAACCTTGATTTGCATATTCTGTGTTATTTCCTGGACACAAATGAAGACAGTGTGAGGTACAACAAATACCTGCTGATAATCACTGATCTAAGAATTAAATCTACGAAGAATGGCAATACCAAATCTTGATCGAGACTCACAACTCAAGACCCTGTAATTGGTACAGAGATAGGGGTTACTACTAAGACATTCCTTGTTTTAATAACCTTGCTCTTATCCTCTGATATGATTTGGCTGTGTCCCCACCCAAATCTCATCTTGAATTGTACTCCCGTTTCTCCCACCTGTTGTGGAAGGGACCTGGGGGGAGATAATTTGAATCATGGGGGCAGTTTCCCCCATACTGTTCTCGTGGTAGCAAATAAGTTTCACAAGATCTGATGGTCTTATCAGGGGTTTCTGCTTTTGCATCTTCCTCACTTTCTCTTGCCACCGCCATGTAAGAAGTGCCTTTTCAGGAGAATTGCCTGAACCCAGGAGGCGGAGGTTGCGGTGAGCCGAGATCGCGCCATTGCACTCCAGTCTGGGTAACAAGAGTGAAACTCCATCTCAAAAAAAAAAAAAAAAAAGAAGTGCCTTTTGCCTCCCACTATGATACTGTGGCCTCCCCAGCCATGTGAAACTGTAAACCCAATTAAACCTCTTTTTCTTCCCAGTCTCAGGTATGTCTTTATCAGCAGCATGAAAACAGACTAATACGTACTCTAAAATGAATGATGACACTGACACAAAACACAAGTAAATGCAGACAAAAAGGAATATATTTTCACAAAAACAAAAACCAAAAGCAAAATTATTTAACAGCTGAAAAATGTTGCTTCAGATGCCTAAATTCAAACATTTAAACTCTATATTAATGAAAATTTTGAGCTCATCTGTCCAGTTTCTATACTTTATCACAAGCCAAACCTGACATTCTGCTCCACCTACTATTGTAACTCTGCATACTCTTGCTATAGCACCAATTCAGCTCTGACTCTCATTCCCTGAGCTACTAACATCAGAAAACCCATCAGTCAATCCACCAAAGTGACCTCTTTAGGATTCCATTTTCAGGAGAGATTAGTATCTAATAGGCTTCACAATTACTGTCAATACCATTTACCTAAATCAAAGCCTTTCATGAGCTAACCAGAGAACTTAACCACTATTTCATATACTGATTCAACTGACTGACTGGTCAATAGACAGACAAATAACAGATGACTGATATAAATAATTTACAAAGAAACTTGTGAAACATAAAGTTTTTATAAGTTGGACTCTCCTGTATCTATCATTTTTTTTTCTTTTTTTTTTTGAGACAGAGTCTCACTCTGTTGCTCCCAGGCAGGAGTGCAGTGGTGCGATCTTGGCTCACTGTAGCTTCCACCTCCCAGGTTCAAGCGATTATCCTGACTCAGTCTCCCAAGTGGCTGGGACTATAGGCATGTACTACCACGCTTGGTTAATTTTTTTGTATTTTTAGTAGAGATGGGGTTTTACCATGTTGGCTAGGCTGGTCTCAAACTCCTGGCCTCAAATGATCTGCCTACCTCAGCCTTTCTAAGTGCTGGGATTACAGATGTGAGCCACTGCATCTGGCCCATTTGTTTTATGAAAACCAATACAAGACCTACATAACCCAAATCATGACTACTCTTCAAGATGACTGATTATAACCCAAAATCTCTAACAAAATTACCCATGAATCCATCAGTCTGTCCTCTGTCCACTAATTTTTTTTTAAAAAAGGTTCTGCAATGTTATGAAAAAGACCACCACAATAAAAGTCCTAATACCTGAGAAAACAACTTACCTTCTATATTCTCACTTGGAAAATAAAAGGTAAAAACTAGTCCACAAAGTTATAAAATACTTTTTTTAAAAATAAGCATGGTTTTACAGAATATGGTTTAAAAATACCTGTTGCTATTATTAAGGTTAAAACAAGTAGGAACCATGGCAACTAGAAATATGCCTAAGTCTAGCATTGGCCTTAGGATCCAGCCAAAATCTACCATGTGCTTTGGGCCTCTGATGCCAGAACTCTGCATACCTAAATACCTGCTTGAGTATTTCTTGCCATCCATTACCTGTACATGATCAATACTCACATAATCACATTAAATTAACATTATATCCAATCGCCATTACATCAATAATATATATATCAAGTTATGTGGAATTAACATTAATATTCATGTTAATATTAATATCCCCTTTAAGTAGAGCTAAGCATTTCGGATTTAACAAATGAAAAAGAAATCTCCTTCTGTGTTTTATTTGCTACAATTTAATAAGTCAGAATTTGCACTTCCAGCAAAGATAATGTTACAGGAACCAGCCCTTCAAAAAAACAACTAAAAAACAGACAAAATATATAAACAACAGGTTTCAAGACACTGAGCACAGGCAACAAAGAACAGTGATCCCCGACAGACCAGAAACAAACAACTGTGCCATATGACTGCCCTAAATTAGTTCCTGGAGAGAATGTCTAGAAAAAGGTGCAAGAAGAGGGAATCCAATAGTGCCATGTAGTTTCTCTGAATTGAAAAGATAGGACTTTGAATGTGTGGGAAATGGCACAATTCATATGTCTGTGGAGTACCAACTAGTGTAACCTTTGGTGGGGAGGGCAAATTTTAGCAATATCAATTAAAATGTTAAATGCTCATTGCCTTTAACCAAGAATTTCTACTTTTCAGAATTTATTCTATAGTAACACTCCCGTAACTGTATAAAAAGCTCAAGATTTTCATCACAATATTATGAATAAAAATTTTATGACTATCTAAACTGCCCACCAGTAAGAAACATTTGACAAATTATGACACCATCAGGGCAAAATTTAAAAGCAGGTATATCAATTTACCCTTAATAAAAAAGAAAAGCTTACAATATAGCTATCTGATATTTAATATAATTATATCAGTTTAGTTTGATCACTCTGGAATTTTTTTCATTCTGATTAGAAGCTCTGATGGCTGATCTGATACATTAAAGAAAACAAAAGAACAACAAACCAATAAAAGCTTCTAATGTACATCTTCATACTCTGTTAACTTCTATCCTAATGTTACTTGGATCCACCAAGGTACTGTTTGATAACTCCCAAGAACAACACAGAACTGGATCAAGCATTCCCAAAGTCACAGGGTAACATCAGAGGAGGCATTCTATAGAAAGAACAGCTGGGTCCATTTTGTGCTGCTAGAACAGAGTAACTGAGACTGGGTGATTATTTATAAAGAACGTAGTTTATTTTTCTCACCGTTCTGGAGGCTGGGAAGTCCAAATCAAGGCACTAGGATCTGGTGAGTGCCTTCTCTCATATAGCAGAAAGCTAAAAGGCAAAAGAGAGCACCCACTCCCACAGGCCCTTTTGGCATTAATCCCCTCATAGTCTAAGCACTTCCCATGAGGCCCTACCACCCAACACTGTCGCATTGTGAATTAAGCTTCCAACATATATATTTTGGGGAATACATATTGCTTTTTCCAATCTGAATTCATGGTTTAAGAGAGAATCAAAATTTCTATATGAAACAGGAGTTTGCAGATTGTACCACAGGTATGTAGTTTTTATAAATAAGAGAATACCAGTAAGACAAAAATTATATATTTAAGAAGCTTTTAATTTCAACAGAATCAACTGAAAGCTGTTTCATATCATAAAAACATAAAGACTATACAGTTAGTCTGAATGCTTAAAATATGAAATAGCTGTCACTGCTTCATTTTAATACTGGAGCTCTATGCTGTAGAACACTAGCAGTGGAAATAAACTGCAGCTAAGATTATGTGTTATATGGAGGGCTACACTGAGAATACTGTGTGTTATGCTTACTTTCACTGTTTAATGAGTACCTATAAGCACTTAAAAGAAAGCTATAGTGTATTTATGGGATACAATAATTTAGAAATGTTCTTCATTAAAACACTTTAAGTATTCAATTTGATTAATATTTTTATAAGGCAAAAATTTAAAAACATGTATATGTTTACATATGATTTTATGAACATAAAGGATGTTATGAGAGAAAAATCACAAGTAGTAACACTGGTTAATGAATAGGGGATGGGATGGGCCATCAGGAAGATAGAGGAGGAGCCAAGGAGCAAATACAATACTTAGACATTAAACTGTGAGCACCTGCTTAAGTTAACATACAGATATACAAATTCAACAATAAAGACCCTGAAGCAAGATGGAGGCATTTCAGAGGGAGACATGGGAAGCAGACCTAAAACAGTATTAGAACCATTCTGCAGGCACACTGATTAGAGGTTATTACCACTTTCTTTGGAAAGAGAAGTTGGATACCAATTTCATAACCACTATAAGGCCTTTATTTCATTATACACAAATATTGTAATAAACCACACATGATTCTCATTTATATTAGTACTCGTCATTTTAATATAGGTCCTTTTCTTATATAATTCATCTAGTCACCAATAAGAATTTTCCTACTTAACTACATTAAAATACATTCATAACTGTGAGATAAAATAAGGATCTATAATTTAGACCATAAGACAGATCATACCAAAGTAAATTCTAGAGTTACTACTTCAAGAAATATTTTGAATGAACACAGACATTGATAATCATGAGAAAGTTTTGTGGCACTCAGCATTCAGAGAATAACTCTGGCTAAAAATCTGGATAATATTAATAAAACCCAAAATATAAAGTATAAAAATTAATTTGTAAAGATTTACTATATAGTAAAATTGATAAGAAAAAATAAGAGACTAAACAAAAAGAAAAGCAATTCTGTCCTAAATCCATAAAAAGTGATATTGGAAGATTAAGATTGAAGAAAAAATAATATTCTACAAAGAAACAAAATGAATACCTTGTACGGACTGTGTCAATTCACTAGGGTGTGCCTTACCTATCATCACCACTTAATTAATATTCATTATTCTGTAGTTCTCCTCATTTTTACTTCTCAAGGAAGCTAACAGTATCTTTCATCGAGCAAAGACTCAGTTTCTGAGAAGTCACTAGCCCTTTGTTACTCAATAATCTAGACTAGTCATGCTCACTGTAATGATATTAATTAAAATTTCCTTTTTTAAAAAAACTATAGAATTAGCAACACGTAATTTATCCAACAATGTCAGAAAATACAGGCATTTCCAGATTACTGAAGACTGCCTCTTTTAGTACCAAAACATAATTTTAAGCAATTTTAATGGAAAACATTCTAAAATAAACTGCCTTATCAAATAAAGTTTTGGGGAGAAATTTTTTTTTTTTTTGAAATGGAGTCTTGCTCTTGCCGCCCAAGCTGGTGTGCAATGGTAGATCGCGGCTCACTGTAACCTCCACCTCCTGAGTTCAAGCAATTTTCCTGCCTCAGCCTCCCAAGTAGCTGGGTTTACAGGCACCCATCACCATGCCCAGCTAATTTTTGTATTTTTAGTAGAGACAGGGTTTCACCACATTGGACAGGCTGGTCTCAACCTCATGATCCACCCACCTCAGCCTCCCAAAGTGCTCGGATTACAGGCGTGGGCAACTATGCCCAGCCATTTTTTTAAAAATAGAGACAGCATCTCACCTATGTTGCCTAGGCTAGTCTCAAACTCCTGGGCTCAAGCAATCCTCCCAACTCAGTCTCCCAAAATACTAGGATTTCAGGTGTAAGTCGCTGTGCCTGACCAAATGAAGTATTTTTAAATGTGTTAACTTTTTACTGGTAAATTCAAGGCCATCATTTTGAACATTATTTCTTTTTGTAATCATGTCTCCCAGTTCCTCCCCTCCGTGGAGATGTATGTTTGAATTGAGAAAGCCTAGTCAATAAGAATATCCCTATTCCTGTGGTCACAGTGAGTGACTGGAGTTAGGCATGTGACATGTCAGAACAGTTAGAATCAATATGAATCCCACTCAGGACTTTCATTGGAACACCTGGAAAAAATAAGCTCTCTCTGCTATGAGTAGCAGGATTTGACCTAGAGATACTGAGAGCTATACCGTGAGAATCAGTCTGAGAATATGGCCAGTAAAGAAAGCAAAGCTGAGAGAAAGTGTCAGAATTCTGATGACATGTGTTCAAGCACAAGAATCCAGTAATACCTGAACAATTCTAGATCATTCAGCTATGTGACCCAATACATTTCCTTTTTGCTTTGGCAAATTAGAATGGAATTTCTTTCACCTACAATATCCCTATTATGGAATGTTTACAGCATATAAAAACTTTCCTGATTATGACAGATAGATCCCCGAATATGTATTTTTGCTAACTTCTGATGATTTCCTTTGGATAGGTTCTTAGAGATAGACATACGATTATAAGGCTTTTGATACATAGAGTCAAGTTGCCTTCTGGAACAACTTTTATTTATGTATATTTTTTATGTGTGCCAAGTATAGTTGTTACTACATTTCATCTTAGCCAAAAGGCAGAGAAGCGATAGTATAGTTGTTAAAAACAAAACAACAAAAACAAAATAAAGAGGCTGTGACTTCTGCAGGGCAGTGCCAAAGCAGAGCCCCACATACTTAGACCTAAGGAGGAAGGGCTTTATGCTCCTACAGGTCTGGAGCTGGCAGGCCGGGCGGTGGGGTCTCATGTCTTGGCCCTGACGGCAAAGAATGGAGATCAGGTAGGACTGATGGAGGGTTGGAGAAAGCCTGATCAAGATGCAGCTGTGGCCTCAGGCCCCCTCCTCTGAGTCCCACACCTCTAACTGCAGATAATCAGCAAAGAGAGCCTTAGCCTGGCCAATTTCCCACCACTCCCCACACTGTTATTATGAATACCTAAATCAAGACATTTTCACCAGCATTATCACTTTTATATATATTTGTACCATTTGAAAAATAAAATGTAATAAGTTTAGATATAAATTTATAATTTTAAGATTATAAATTCTCAAACTTATATTAAATATTTGTATTGCTTATGTAAAATGTTTATTCCATACATATTTTACATATGAGAATCTGTCAGTGTCCTCCCTAATAAAATAGAGAAAGAGAGACAGAGATAAAAGAAGAACGCCACCCCTCCAGTCTCCTAAGTTCTGATGTCATCATGGGAGAATACAACACTTGGAGCTACTGCAGCCATGTCCAACCCTGAGTAGAAAGCCAATGAAAGAAAAGCTAACATGGAAACCTACACATTTGTACTAACCTTAAAACCATTTAGTCCCTGACTTACGGTAATGCATTTTCAAATATTAAACTCCTATTGTTCAAGCCACTTGAACTTGGGTATCTAATAGTTGCAGCCAAAATAATACTAAAATACAGTCAAATAACAAAACTCTAGCTTGCTAGACCCCATGTCTTAACTCTAGCATACAGAGTCTGGAATCAGTTAATGACCAGTAATAAGCAAAGATGGTTTTTGACATGGGAAAACAATGCAACAGACAGAGAATTTTAAGTAACCACAAAACCAGACTGGTAAACTGATGTGATAAACCAGATTATCCAACTGCATTTTTTTATGTCTCTGCATCCTTTTTCTAAAGATTAAAGGCTATAAAGCCATCCAAAATTTGTTTCAGCTTTGTAGGAAGCAAAAGGAAAGGCATATGCCAGCCGTAAGTCAGAAAAAAAGAGTGCACAGAAGTGCAAGCACACAGCATGTGCACACACGTGCATACACACACATGCATACGCATACACACAAACTAGTCAGGCAATTGTATCAGCAAATAAGACCCCTCCCACAGAGAAGAAAAATATCTGGAAGTAAAAGCCAAAGCTATAACTTGAGCGGTTCCTCTCATCAGATTCTTCCTCCATTACTAATCTTAAAGAATCAAGGTTTGATCAAATTACATTAAGAGAACTGATAGGTTCTCATCAGAGGTTCCAATATGTTCTACTAAGTAATGACCTATATTTTCTTCTAATTTTGGTACAGTTTCACATTTATCAGTTTTTTTTAATACATCTGGCTTATTTTTGACGTAAGGTGAAAGGTTAGAATCTAGTTTCATTCTCCAAATCCTAACTCATTATTCAAACATTACTTACCGAAATAACTTTAGTATTCCCAATTATCTGCAATGCCATCTTTATATAACTGCAATATGGTATGACATCAATATTTTCCCATGGTGCAACCTAACCACATATACACAGTTCTGTTTCTGGGATATTCCATTTGCTTGTTTTACTTTAATATTAATTGAAGAAAAATAATAATTTTTGCATGTGCAACAAACATTAATGACATCATACACAAATGCAACAATTTTACACATAAGACACACAGCACAAATCTAACTGACATCACTACAATGCTGTAGGCATGTCATGGATTCCAAGACTTTATTTTCTAGAGCAGTTTTAGGTTAACAAGCTTGTTAAGTTCACAGAAACATTGAATGGAAAGTACAAAAAGTTCCCAAATATTACTTGAATTTACAAGAAAAAAACAACCCCATTTAAAAGTGGGCAAAGGAGATGAAAAGACACTTCGCAAAATAAGACATACATATGGCCATCAAGCATATGAAAAAGGCTCAACATCACTGTTCATTAGAGAAATGCAAATTAAAACCACAATGAGATACTATCTCACACCAGTCAGAATGGCTATTATTAAAAGTAAAAAAATAACAGATGCCGCAGAGGTTGTAGTGAAAAAGGAACACTTTTACACTGTTGGTGGGAGTGTAAATTAGTTCAACCATTGTGGAAGACAGTGTGGCCATTCCTCAAAGACCTAGAGGCAGAAATACCATTCAAACTAGCAATCTCATTACTGAGTATATGCCCAAAGGAATACAAATCATTCTATTATAAAGACATACGGATATGTATGG
This sequence comes from Callithrix jacchus, assembly GCF_049354715.1. Lineage (NCBI taxonomy): Eukaryota > Metazoa > Chordata > Mammalia > Primates > Cebidae > Callithrix > Callithrix jacchus. The sequence goes on from NC_133504.1 coordinate 166,933,461, forward strand.
TCACTGCACTACAATTCACAATAGTAAAGACATGGAATCAACCTAAATGCCCATCAATAACAGACTGGATAAAGGAAATGTGGTACATTTACAATATGGAATACTACACAGCCATAAAAGAACAAGATCATGCATTTTGCAGGGACATGGATGGAGCTGGAGGCCACTATCCTTAGCAAACTAACACAGGAACAGAAATACGGCATGTTCTCATTTATACATGGGAGCTAAATTATGAGAACATATGGATACATAGAAGGGAAGAACGTATACTGGACCCTCCCAGAGGGTGGGGGGTAAAAGGAGGAAGAGGATCAGGAAAAGTAACCAGTGGATACTAGGCTTAATGCCTGCGTGATGAAATAATCTGTACAACAAACCCCCATGACATACATTTACCTATGTAACAAATCTGCACATCCTGCACATGTACTCCTGAAGAAAAGTTCAAAACAAAAAGTTCCCAAATACTCTCTATTCCCACAACACATACTTTAAACATTTAAACAGTCACCATTCACTATTAGATTTACAAATCTTTACTGAACCACCTTCACAAATCCATGTACATAAGCATACAAATGCATAGAGTTAACAGTGTTGGGGAAAATACTATTCATATGACTGATGAGAAAAACAGATTCAGTAACTGTTAATTTACAAAGAACATTTTGTAACTCTGTAAGAAACTTTTCACAAGTTACTGGGAAAGATTATCACACAAAGAAAAAAATAAACGTTTACAATGCTAATGTGAGCTCTTTGGTATTTTGTCACTCTTAATTGGAGTATTTAGTAATGGTTTCTATTTTAATGAGTTTTAATTTGCACTGAGATAAAACACCATGAATGCACGATGCAATTATTCACAAAAATATTTACTGAGTGTCTATTATGGACCAATGGTGGAAATATATCAAGGCAAAAGAAACAACAATCCCTACCCTCATAAAGCATACTTCCTAGCATATGAGACCCAGAAATTAAGAAAACAAGTCAAATCAAAAGTATATCGTTATTTGAAGCAATTAAGGTTAATTTGCTAAGGAAATAGAAAATAAAAATACTTAAGTATTTTGCTTGTATTTTAAAAATTAAAGAACAAGTAAACCATAAAAGTAGGGGGGAAAAGGTTATCTTTAAAGGGATGGAGAAAATACGGCATGAGTCAAGGACAGAAGTGAAACTTTTTGCATATACTTTGTTTCATAGATTAGACTGTGGAACCATGTATATATTTGCATAAAACAATAATTATAAATACAAAATTAATTTTAAAAGGCAATCCTTAAAAATCACAAGTAAAATAAAACAACTGAACCTAGACACATTATCTAAATAATGATATAACCATACAGTTGGGAACTATGCTCACTGATTTTAATCATATTTGCCTACAGGGATATGGCCTATAAACATAAAAAGAACTGCAAGAGAATTAAACCGTTTTTGGTAATTATACAAGTGATTTTAACATTAGTATTCTTATCCTAACTAGTTATGCTGGTATTGTTAAGAATCAAAATTTTCAGTATGATTGTAGGAAAATACAGGGGTAAGATCAATCAAGTTAAATTAAAACCCTGTAGTACTAGATTTGAATCATAAATATCAGACTAAATTCATGGTGTATATAATCTTTGAAAAGAAAAAGTAACACAAAATATTTCTTAGCCCCATCCACTGAGAAGACATAGAAACAATGACTAACGAAGCACTGCTATAGCACTTGAATTGGGGTCTATCAGATACTGTTTCCCACTAAATAAAATTAAAGCTCCTTGAAGAAACAGCTGAAGAAAGTAAAACTTTGGGGCCAGAAATGAACAAGCTGGACATGGAACATTTTGTCACAGTGGAAAGCAAGAAATCTATCAAAGGCAAGGTTGTGCCTAGAGAATCCAGGTGCGAGCCTAAGTAAGTTTCCACTGGCCAAAACTGGGACAATCTAAACAACAACAACAACAAAGATTAGATGGCCTGAAGCTCATTTAAAATCATGAGTTCATGATACTAAACATACACACAAGCATGCCTCTTGTTGCCTTTTGAGGATCCTTGGAAACTACCTAGCTAATTATTTTGAATACCTGTAAACAAGGGGAATCAATCAATGATTTTTCTTGCCTTTCCTATATAAACAGAAAACCAAATAATTGATATGCTAAAATGTCTCTTTAAAGAATATTCCAATTAATGAAAAAAAGAATAAAAATACTGGCATTTTCCAACCATTAATAAATTAATGAATCCCAGCAATGATCAACAACGGCAGATGAGATCACAAAACATTAAGAATGATGCCAAATTTTTGGGCCCACTCAAAGATTATTATAATGCAGCTGTTTAAACAGCGACTCCATTGTAAAAAACAAAGACAAGAGAGATTTGACTCAAGCAGAAAATCGGGACTCAATTTTAAACCTGAAATTTATGATGACTACTCGATACCTAAGTGGAGATGTTGATGCAGTTGGATATATGAAGCCAGAGCTCAGGATTCGATTAGAGGGTATGTAAAAGCCTCAAAAATAGGTAAGATAACCAAGAAGGGGAGTATAGATAAGCAAAGCAGTGTACAGACTAACAGTTGTGGTTCAAGGAGATAAAGGGGAAGCCAGCAAAGAAACTGAAAAGCAGCAGCCAATACGGTAAAAATAAAATAAGAAGGGCATGGTTTCCCAAAGATGAAGTTTTTTAGAAAAGTGCTTTAAAAAGGAAAATATATTCAACTGTGCCATGACACTAGTAAGTGACATGGAGACTGAGAACTGACCACTGCATAGCCACAGGGACATCACTAGTAAGCATAGTAAGAATAATTTTGGTGGAGTAATAAAGGCAAAAGCCCAGGTGAGCTCAAGAAAAAACAACAGGAGAGAAACAGTACACAAGTCCTTTTGAAAGTTTTTGTTTTATAATCAAAGGAGGGAAGAATGAGGCAATAACCAAAGGGAGGAGAGTCAAGAAGCTCTTTTGTTGTGTGCAAAGGTAAGAAAAATAATGGCAGGTTTGAACACACGAGTAAGTTACAGTAGAAAAGGGAAAATATGGTTACTGAAGAGAGCAGAATTGCAAAAGGACTGCCCTAGATTAGGGATAGGGGATAAGATCAAGTACACAGGTAAAGAAATTCACTTTGGAAGAGCACAGACAGTGAATTCACAGTAGTGGGAGAGAGGAGAGCGTTTATGGACACAAATGCGGATTCTGAACCCCCAGTGGTCATCCGACTCCAACACTGAGAGAATAATCTTCCCAACCCAATCACAACATCTACGGTTAGTTGTTAGATCGCTGGGATAACACTTTAAACATATAACAAAATATGGGAACTAATCTAGCAACAGAATTTTTTTTAATTAGTGACCAAACAATACATAACAGGTTTTATATTAATATAAAGATTTCTCTTCATTGTCTTCTACAAAAGAAAGTCAAAGGTTTAAAATATGAGAATCAAATGTTCTGCATCTCAATTAAGGTAATGGCTACATGAGTGTGTAGTTTTCGAAATTCATCAAACTATATACCTAAAATCTCTACATTGAATTGTATATAAAAAACTGTAATCCATTAAGAATTTGAAGAAATTCATTATCTTACATAGGTACAATTTTATTCATTAAAAAGATACTTACCTTTAAAAGGTACTGCCCATCTCTTAGGATCTTTAAGAAAAGCTAATAATTAGGAGATCCCATTAATTTGCAACAATTTTTAAATGTCTTTTTATCAGTGGAGAAAATAGAAGTTTACATCCCACTCTCACTTTCCTCAGACAGATTCAGGGTAATAACTATAACCCATTTCTTTTAATGTGAAAATCCTGTATCGATATTCAGGGAATACTGGCTTATTAGGCCTTCTGGTTATAATCTACAGAAAGAATTTCATTTTCCCCATCACCACACGTATGCTCTGTAATTAATGTGGGACAGGTAAAGCTCAGAGTGAACTGGATAAGGGATAGAAAATGGAAATATAGGTCAAGCTAAACTACAAACCAACAAATGCCATAAAGGAAGCGTGTAATGCAAGAGATTACTTTGGCTTGGAAGAAGAATGAAAAAAAATACAAAAAACAAGAAACAGAGAAAAGATTTCACTTGAACTAAATATTTAATCTTAAAAGATAGCCTGACAAGCAAGATGGAACGAGGAAACTGAGAGAATTCCTAAGGGAAATTCCTGTATACATACGAGAATACAAGATGTGTACAAAAAGCTGTCAGTAGTTCACTTTGGCTAAAGTAAAGAACACATAAAGAAGCTGCACAGTAAATGATCATGGCTAGAAAGGCAGAATATGACCAGACTGTAAAAGACCATGAATGCCAAACTAAGAAGCCCAGACCATATTTGGAAGACTACGGCAGCAGTTCTCAGAGCATGGTCCCTGGACCAGCAGTATCAGCATTGCTTGGGAATCTGTTAGAAACACAAATTCTTGGGTCTCATCCCAGAACTTCAGAATCAGAAACTCTGAGGGTGGGCCCAGCCATCTGTGTTTTAACAAGTCCTCCTGGCAATTTTAATGCATACTAAAATTTGAGACCATTGGACTATGGGGCTCTAGTATAAATTTTTGAGTAGGGGAGAGAATAACAAAATAATATGTTCTAAAGTGTTTTAACCAAGTAATAATTGTCAAAATGGATTTACAAAAAGGAAAAGATTAGCAATGTCAAGACCAGTTAGAAATCACATAATAATAATAAACTCAACTCAGAAAGGCAAAGCCAGCAAACAAATATGAGGCTGGAGCCCTGAGCCTTAGTTGTAGATGAAACAGTGACACCACCACACTTAAAGAGAAATAACAATCAGTGTTTTTAAGGAAGGCAGAGATTGGTTCAGCATGAGACTTTCTAAAAAGAAAAGCACAGAGAGAAAGCAATGTATTTCGTTAGCACTCAGGACACTGAGTTGGAGATCTGCACAGGCCAAACATGAGAATGGAATTGTGGACAGAAGAAAACACAGAATGTATGCAGACGTGATCATTAAAACCATGAGCCTGAATAAAATATCATAGAAAGTGAAAGAAAGAGGCCCAAAGACAAAAATCTTACAGAATACGTACACCTAGGATGTAGGAAAAGTAAAATCAATGACTAAGAAATCACAAAAGTAGGCAAGAGCAGGAAGAAGAAAAACCAAGCCGGTTATTTTCAATCCTATCCTCAACAACCTAAGACTCAAGTCAGACCAAATGATTCGCTACTGAGTAAATTCGTCCCCTTGGGACTTGCTGCAGTACTTTTCCCTGTCCTGCCCCTACATCTTGGCATGTGCTACCTATGATCTAAACCCATGAAAACTATTCCCATTTCACAAAGTCCAACTTAAGGACTCTCCGCTGAGCTTTTTTTCATGCTCCCCAAACAAATGTGAATCACAAGGCATGCCACGATCCATGAGTATTACTAGGACATCATTTGCCATAACATGTCTTGTGGTATACATACATGACATTATATGTCCTACTATTCAGTAAATTCATGGGGCCTATATTCATTTTTTTAATCTGCCCCATATTTAATAGAGTGCTAAATATATAAACTAGAACTTCAAAACCTTACGTGTGTTTTGTTTTTAACCAAGTGGTCACCAATGCCCTTGGTCAGGCCTATTTCCCAAGCCCTTCAAGGGGCCAAAGAAAAGAAAACAAAGGGAAAATGAGAACAAAACAAAAAGTGACACATAAACATTTTCACACATCCCCAATTAAGTCTAACAAGAAATTTTAGGTACTTGTATGATATTAAAAAATAATAAAGGTCAGTTAGCAAGGACTGACAAAGTAAAGGGCTCTTAAATATTCTTATCAATTGTAACATTTTCAGGATCCAGGCAAAATATTCTTTAATTTTAAAAATTTCTCTTTATCCGATTCAGCCCTTTAGACCCAGCAAGATTATTAAAAGGCCAGTGAGGAGATACAAAGCATGTCATCAGTATTTGGTAGGACCAAGGCTAAGTCAAGAACAGTAGTATCAGGCCAGACCCAGAAAGGCCACGACAGAAAGTCTAATACAGATTTAATAAGCAGGGGAAAGAAGCAAGTGAATTATCCAGCCAAGCTCAAGATAAGACTCAAGATAACACTTGGTAGAGTCCTTAAGATGGATCTTGTGAAATGGGAATAGTTTTCATGGGTTTAGATGATAGGTAGCACCTGCCAAGGTGTAGGGGCAGGTCAGGAAAAAAATACTAAAGCAAGCCCCTTGAGGACTAATTTACTCAATATGGTAAGATTCAAAACAAACTATAGAAAACAAGTAGGATATGAGGTCCTAGTGAATGAACTAAAATCAATACCCACAAGTTTCCAATATTAACATTAACAGACCATCCAATATTAACAGAAACCCAATTCAAGAATGTATGCAGAGGGCCTCTTTCAGCTTCCAGAGCTCAAAACTGAATACAAGTTAAAAGTTAAAAAGTTTTAAAAATAACAACTGGAAATTATGCCTAAACATGTTATAAAGAATGAACAGTAGTTGGGATAGTTGAACTCTAATCGTAGTGCTCCTTACATACACTATGTAACCTGAATAACTTAATCTCTCTAAGCATCTGTTTCCTTATCTATAAAAGAGAGATAACACTTCTACCCATCTCAAAAAAGTACTGCTGCAGATAATGTGAGACAGTATAAATGTGAGGTTATGTGAGGATATGAACTATTTACCTTACATCTCCCTGATATAGCTTAGCACTTTACCTTAGGACAACCCAAACAGCTTTCTAGAGCAGAACTGTCTTCTGAGACTATGTGGTCAGTGACTGCAGCAGTCAGTCCTTGGAGAAATTCCTACAGGTTAAATACTCAATAGGTTCATAGGAAAACTTAAACTATTATATAAAATTCTTCAGATATGAAAAATTGGTTACCTTTGTTTTGTGGTTAAAAACACAAAAGATCTACTCTCCTAGCAAATTTCAAGTATATAACACAGTATTATTAACCATAGTAACCAGCTACACATTAGAACCCCAGAACTTACCTTATAACTGAAAGTTTGTACCCTTTGATATGAGAGGTGATGAGACTGTGATAATCATTTCACAATGTATACATATATCAAATCACCACATCATACATCTTAAATATGCACAATCTTTATATGTCAAATATACCTCAATAAAGCTGGGGACATTAAAAAAAGAAAAAAGAAACTTTGGGAAAGCCAAGAAATGTACTACTAAAAAAAACTTCTAGAAGTCAACGAAAGAGTCAACATTACTTTAATATAAGAAAAAGTTTAAGCTCTTTAAGTTTATTTCTAGAGAATACACAAATAAAAAAAAATCACTTACCTGCAAAAAAAAGAAATGGCAAGTTGCTGAGTGTTTCTGTCACGTTAGTAAGAAAGCAAGCTATACAGTACAAAAAGACTCAGACTGAAACCAAGCTGAAGTGAAGCCAGGCTTTAGCAGTAGCACAAATCCTGGCACAATACTTAGATCAATTTAACAACAATTTAGAGAGGGAGCAAGACAAAGATAAACGTAAGTACAACTGAAGCAGGCTGATAAGCCATGCGGTGAGGGTAATTATATGGCCCATTTGCTTAGGACAGTCCTCGTTTATACCATCTGTCTGGATGTAATTACTAATAGCACTCTCTTTCACTCTCAAAAATATCCCAGTTTGGATAATAAATTATATGGCCATCCTACCCATAATAACAATACAAGGCTAATAATGTTAATGTTACAGTAAAAGCACAATTTAATTCATTTGTGAAATGGGAATAAATAGATCTGTACTCATCAAAACTTAAACATCTTTTAAGGTGAGATACTATGTGAAGTGTCCTAAACTCACACAAAAAAATATATTAGATAACACAGTGCTGTGATGCTGAAAATGCTGAGGGGAGGAGAGGGGAGACAGCAGGACTGGCAGTACCATGAGGCTGGAACTGAAGAAAAGTGCAGAAGCCCAGTCCTGTCCTGATTCACACTCCTATTCCCACTCCCCTGCCCACTTCCGGTCTGTAACAAAGTTTAATAGGAAATTCTTGTTGAGGGAATTGAAAAATTATTGAAACAGAAATGAGAAATAATTTTTTGATAAAAATATGTACTTACCACATGGTCTAATGAAAGCAAAAATAATTTAGGAAAGGGGCTAAAAGATTCACTAGTTGAAGGAAGGACTGTGGCAACTCAAAAAAAGGCAAAACTCACAGAAAAAGGCAACTCCCAGAAAAAGCCACCAGGCACAGTGGCTCATGCCTGTAATTCTAACACTTTGAGAGGTTGAGGCACGTGAATCACATGAGCCCAGAAGTTCCACACCAGCCTGGGCAACACACTGAACCCCCTCTCTACAAAAAATACAAAAATTCGTCAGGCGTGGTGGCTTGCAATTGTAGTCCCAGCTACTTGGAAGGCTGAGGTGGGAGGATGGCTGGAGCAGGCTGCAATGAGTCATGTTCATGCCACTGCACTCCAGCCTGGGTGACAGAGTGAGACCCTGTCTCAAACAAAAAAGGCAAAAGGCACTGACTGGGTTGAATGTTTCAATGCTCCATGATACTATAAAACATTTTCAGAAGTTTTTGGCTCTTCATACACAGATCTCATACTCCAGTCAGTCATTTTCAGTTTATAAATAGGTTGCATTTAAGGGTATATATGTGAAGGATATCTTTCCACAGAAACTATGTTAAGCTGTTTAACTTCCTAGTTCACCACAAAACCTTATTTTATCTGTATATAACTGAACTATATACAACCAATGGTGTTTCTCAAATGGCCTATGATTAAGACAGCCTCAAGAAGAGGGAACCCACTATAATAAATCAGAATTCCAGCATAGGCATGAGGTAGTCTGGAAAGTTATTTGGTTTCTATGGTGGTTGCTTTGAGGGACAAGAAGATACATGACTAGAAAGGATCTGGGAGAATCAGCTCTTATCAAATGCCATTAAAAAAAAGATAACAGCAGTTGGTAAATGAACTGGAAAAGCAAAAGAGAGAGGAGAAACTCCAGTAAAAAGGTTACTATAATTGTCAGGACATAAGGCCAGAAGTACTAAAATAAATAAATGCTAGGATCAAGTAGAAATGACACAATTTAAGTAAGAAATATTCTAAGTAATATAAAATCATGAGATGTTTTCCTAAGATCTGTCTCAATAATGTGCACAATGATTCTTAGTCATCTAGGTTACACAACCATCTTACTTTAAAAAGCAAAGATCCTCCCCCCATAAAAAGACAACAAAACCCTGCTTTATAGTAATTAAATGTGAGTGACATCCTTTAAAACATACAAAGAAATTTTTAAGGTGGACTTGGCAAAAGTAAAATCACAAAGTACAGGAGAAGAAAACAATGTATCTTGCAAGAGCATCACAGTAGTATTTATAAATATTGAGATTATTTTAAAAACTACAAAAGTATAATGCAAAACAACTATAAGACTTATCAAGCTACAAAGAGTTAAGTCATGACCCATATTTTCAAAGACCAATCATCAAAAAATAAAAGGTCAAAATAAAGAGCTTCCACCTACTACCAGTGTTTAGCTTTAGTGGTTCTCAAACGTCATCAGAAATCGTCCAGAGGACTTGATAAAACGGATTGCTAGGTTCCATCCCCAAACTGCTGATTTAGTAGGGTTGTGGCAGGGCTCAAGAATTTCCATTTCTAACAAGTTTTCAAGTTAAGTTAATACTGCTTGTCAAGGGAGTATACATTTATTTACTCCTTAGAGTAACTTCTTGGAACTACACCAGCTTTCTTTTCAGCTACTTCTTTCCCTCCTTCCTGACTATAAACTAAATGCAAATTAGGGTGCCCTAACCTTTTTCTGTTTAATATCTTGCTTCTAAAGAATGTATAGAGTGCCTATCTCATTTTGAATAATTTAAACTATCGTTATGTATAGGTAAACAAAGAAGAGGTAATCAAAATGAGAAACAAATATATAATGCTCAGCATGCTTTGGTGAGTTGCTAAATATCAAAATACCTTACACATACCGTATAAGATGATTTCCACCTACGTAAGAATCTTCCTTCCAGACTCCTCATTAATGGTGTCCAAAATCATTACTTCTTGGGTCTCTTCAGATCTACAGACATCCACACTCCATATATATATTAAATTTTAAAATAGAATTTGCAGCTAAAATATAACATCATAATGGCAAATTTACAAGAAGAGGTATTTTTCAAAAAAAAAGTTTAATCATGTCTTCCCTTATCAAAATAATATCCACATTTTCTGCCTCACTCATTCTCTGCTTTTATCCCCTAAATTAATATAAATAAGTGAGCTCTGTTCTTTTTTTTTTTTTTTTTGAGACAGAGTTTCGCTCTTGTTACCCAGGCTGGAGTGCAATGGCGCGATCTCAGCTTGCTGGAACCTCCGCCTCTCAGATTCAAGAGATTCTCCTGCCTCAGTCTCCCAAGTAGCTGGGATAAACAGGCATATGCCACCATGCCCAGCTAATTTTGTATTTTTAGGAGAGACAGGGTTTCTCCATGTTGGTCAGGATGGTCTCAAACTCCCGACCTCAGGTGATCTGCCCACCTTGGCCTCCCAAGGTGCTGGGATTGCAGGCGTGAGCCACCATGCCCAGCCTTGTTCTACTCTTACGTTATCCCTTCTTACAAGTAATCACAAACGTCAAAGCTAATTTTAATCATAAAACGCACAGTGGATATCATTAAAAGGTCAGCAACTGATGTGCTAATATGAAGAGACGTGCAAACAGTGACCTTGGAAATTAAAGAAGAATAAACACTAACATTAGCAAGTGTGTCCGGAACTTGCTTTGAGAAATTCTCACAGTTGTCTGTTCTTATAAAAATGGAATAAAATCTGTGTGACTTATAACATGACATTGCTTTACAATTCATTAGCACAGTGGTCTCCAAATTTGGGTTGCCCACACTCAACAGGAATGTATAATCTAATCTACTTGAGATTTCAGGAAAATATTAGAATTTACATTTACCTTTATCTCATTTTTTCAATTTATATTTTTGTGGGTATTTTTTTTCTTCTTTTTTTTTTTTTGCGACAGTCTTGCTCTGTTGCCCAGGCTGGAGTGCAGAGGCATGATCTAGGCTCACTGCAAACTCTACCTCCTGGGTTCATGAGATCTTCTGGCTCAGCCTCCCAAGTAGCTGGTATTACAAGCACGTGTCACCACATCTGGCTAATTTTTGTATTTTTAGTAAAGACAGGGTTTTACCATGTTGGCCAGGGTGATCTCAAACTCCTGACTTCAAGTGATCCTTTCCCTTCAGCCTCCCAAAGTGCTGATTTTACAAGCATGAGCCAATGCACCCAACCATATTTTTGTGGGTATTTTAAAAACATGTAACATTAGTACAATACTTTGAATGTGTTTATACATAATATGTAATATATATGTATATATACACATTACTTATATACAGCTATTTATTTAAAAATTTTATCAGGAAGCACATACTCAAAAACATATTTTTCTTTTTTTTGAGATGAGGTATCGTTATAATGCTGACCTCAAGTGATCTTCCTACCTTAGCCTCCTGAGTTAGCTGAGATTACAAATGTATGCTACCACCCTCTACAAAACCTGAAGCATATAAAAACAGTCTGGAAGAATATGAGTATGATAATATAAAAACAGTTTGGAAAAATGTGACAGTAGGGCCACTTTTGGCCTATAGAAAGTCATTTTCTTTTTTGCTGCGATCAGAAATGCTAATTGATTCAACAATGCTATTTGAAAGACTGTAGTTGGACCACAGGTCTCTCCTCATTTGCATCAAATCTACTAGCCATCTTCCTCAACTTGTAAATCTGTTCAGCAGAAGACTTAAGTCAGTATCTAAGAATCCTTAATATTTTTCATCACAGAATAACTTTTCTGTTAATTTTCCAACTTCCCCTTAACATTTACCTTTAAGATAAAATGTTTTCATAAGAACAGATATGAAAAAATGAAGAATTCCAGACATTAACATTTTTTTTTTTGAGTTCTCAATAGCAGTTCTGGAGACTAGAAGAGGTGGCCTACGACCTGTGTGCCCTCTACATTAAGCGATGATGTATCTGGGGTACAGAGACCTCTTAACCTCAGATTCACTCTCCCACCAGCTCTTTTGTGTTTTCCATTATTGCTTACTTTCCTGATATCCACAGATCACATCAGCATTAATCTGCTGCTTTCTAATGTCTTTTCTCACTTCTAGCCTCTTATGTACACAATGATTCTTTATTACTTCTCAGTTCTTTCAGGACAAGTCGATATGTATTTTTTCCATGAAATGACCAGATGCCTTTGTTTATCTTTGCAAAGCCAACATCCAGCTCACTGCCTGGCAGACAATAGGTGCTCAATAAAAGATAGCTGAACTGAAGTTTGTTTCTTCAGCTCTTAATTGTTTTTCTGTTGTTGACAAGTACTACAGTCACCACAGGCTCTCCATGGTCACTTACATGCCCAGGCCATTCCAAAAGTTTGATTTCCCAATATTCATTCATTAAACAAACATTTATTAGATGCTTAAGTACTCTTTAGACATTTATAGCCAAGATTTACTGCCATGAAAAATTTAATACATGCAAAACAAAAGCAACAAATTTAACAAACAATGTTCAATTTATCATTTGCTAAAATAACTTTATCTTTGATCTGATGCTGAAGTAAGTTTAGTGACAGTTCTAACTAGTTATGTTAAAGTCACTAAAAAACCTATGTGGTACTATTTTGGTAGCAATTATCAATTTTCACGAAAAAAAATTCAATTAAACAAAAACTGATTGACCACTTACACTATACCAAACTTAAAAGACAGTTTGTATATCAAACGAACGTAAGATTTACCATCCTTTTGAAGATTAATGACCTACATTAACATAGAGAAACAATACACACTAGAAATCAAGAATATGGGCTGCCTAATCTACGTAGCTCTGTTTCCTTATCTGCATATAAGGTAATAAGAGTAGATTCTTGGCTAATAGGGTTGCTATATGGAGTCCATTCCATAGTACCTGCAAAAGTGCTTACACTATGGAACAAATAGTAAATGCTCAGTAAGTGTTATTTTAGCATACAAATTTATACATTTAAGTCTAAGAAGTACTACAAAACTAAATTAATCCAGCATTTCCCAATGTGACTATGGGATCATTTTCCTATAGAACACTTATTAACATTCTCTGCTACTTTAGTTGTCTGCTGATTGCCATTATTTTCCAGAAAGAATTAAAGTCTCTGTTTTTATGGTATCAAGTTATATTAACTAATGAAACCAGGAAATTATGAAAATTTCAATATACAGGAAAGTACCTCTAATTTAACAAGAAAGTAACTGTAATTTAACAGACAGCAAGACTTCTCTAGTACCTATGCCCTTCCCTTGCCTTTGCCCTGCTTGTTCTTTCATAAGAATGTCAAGTGATCCTTAACTACACTGGTACATTTGTGCATGTAATCAGAGTCACCATTCACTGCAAAGCACTACTCAACAGATAACTTCTAATCAGGCTTTAAAATTCTAAACATATCCTCTTACAAAGACGAACACAATAGGTTTTATTGTGGGTCATTTCCAAAACAAAGCCTTTTAAAGGAAGTTTTATGATTTTACTGCTTTTATACTCTATATTTCTATGGCTTGAGAATCTCCCATCAAATATTTCTAGTTAGCAAATTATCAAAACAAACTGTGGTAAGCAGTCTCTGAAATGGCTCCCAATGATCCACACATCCTGAATTAATGCCCCTGTGTAACCGTCTCCCCATGAGAGTTGGCTGGACCTAATAACTCACTTCTAATGAGTAGAATACAGCAAAAGTGATGGGACATCACTTCCATCATTAGTCACAAAAAGACCAAGACTCCACAGACTTCTCTCAGAGTTCTCTCTCTCTCACTCTGAGACACTGAGACAAAGGGCTGAGGGAAGCCCATTGTCATGTTATAAGCTGCCTACAAAGAGACCTATATGGCAGAAAACTGATGTCTCCAACAGCCAGTGAGGACCTGTGAGAATAACAGCTACATGAGTAGATTGTTAAGAGGATATTCCCCTAATCAGGCCTTGAGATGACACAACCCCAGCTCAATCTTAATTGCAGCCTTGTGAGAGACCCAGAGCCATACGACCCACCTAAGCTGCACTAAGATTTCTGACCCACAGAAACCATGAGATGAGAAATGTGTGCTGCTTTAAGCCACTAAGTTTTGGGATAAACTAATATACAAGTTAAAAGTTAACCTTAGAAAACTTCAGCAAAAAATAAATGTATTAATCTTTTGGACACAATACCCCAGATCATTCAAAACACACTGTTCTATTTTAAAATACATTTCCTTCTTCTTTTTCTAACCCTAATTTTGCCTATTTTCTTAAGTGACTCTCCACAGATATGTGTTGTTAACTAAGCTTTCCAAGAGGTATAAAAATAATGACAAAGGTATTGTGAAGGCAGAATACCTAACATAAAGAATACTAAAATACTAGATCCAATGGACTTCTCAGAAAAGCAGGTCTTAAAGTTGATTTTGTTTTTTTTTGTTTTTTTTTTGTGTGTGTGTGTGTGTGTGTGTGTCTCAAATAAACTGGTAAGAAAACAACCTCTAAAACTACCTATTCCAGGTATAAAATGAAAGAGAATAAATAAAAAAAATAGAAAAAGGAAAGGAACAAAAAAAATGTTCATTCAAAGAAACAGAGGGAAAGGTAAGAACAGAAGACAAAATTCATACACACTAGAAATTATGATAAAACTTTTTAGTCACAAAACGAGCAATAACAATGTGAACTCCACTGCTATGCAACAAAACCACTAATTTCTCTTTAAATAATTTGTTGATCAAATATCTACACTTTACAAAATTGCACAAAAATTGACAGAACATGCAACCTTGAATGCAATCAACATCTCAATCTAAACAGGTCACAGATTCTGCACACACTGACATCTAACCTTTTTTATGCTGGCCCAGAAGACAATGACTTAGAGAGCAAAAGCTTTATATCCTAGTCCTGATCTGAAACACCCCAAGCACTCCAAATTCAGTTTTAGCATAGCCTTGGAAAGTTACCAGATATTTATTCTCTTATTTGCCCAAGTATTGTACACAGGATACGCTTTAAGTGTTACCCTCACTTTGCCTACCACCCCATGAAACATTACGGCCCCCATCAACTCTACTGATAATGATCCCCCTTCCCCTGCTTATTTATTTTGTTTAGTCTCCTTCCTACAAGCCCTATGAGAATGTTCACCTAAGGCACAGATTTTGTCTGTCTTGTTCCTGATTTATTCCAAGCAACTATTTCAGTATCTGGTATAATCAGATATTAGCTCAATATTAACTTATAGAAATAAAGAATTTCTCATATGACCAAAATACAAAACAGAGTGTACTAAAGAGAAAAGAAAATAATTTTAACCAGAATTTTCAAATGCTAAATATTTTTCTGAATTTTTTTTTTAGAAAAGCAACATTTCAAAACAAAACCAAAAAAATCACAAGGAATTAAGTACTTTAAAATTTTGGCTAAGGTTTCCCATTAAACTTATAAAGTTTCCTAGTGAAGGCCAGTAAAGGTCCATAAAAGAATTATTGTTTATTTCTTTTAAAAAGACACTTTAACAAGAAATACAAATCAAAATGCACCTATATTGAACTGAAGGCACCAAATTAGTCCAAGAACTGCAGAATTAATAATCCATCCTTTAAAGCAGACAAACACATCACAGAGTCCAGATCGGTGCTGTATAATAGAAATAAAATGTGAGTTACATACCTAATTTTGTTTTCTAGAAGTTACACTGAGTAAAAACAAGGAAAGTGAATTTTAATATTATATTTCATGTAACCCAATATGTCTAAAATATCTAATATTTTCAAATTAGATATTTAACATTATTTTTCTCAAGTAAGCCTTCAAAATTTCAAGTGTGTTTTATACTTTATAGTACACCTCAATTTCAAATGCTCAACAGCCAACTATAGCTAGTGGCTATCACACTGGACAGTGAATTTCTATATTCTTTTAGATAACAGTAAAATATAAAGGCATGTTGTGTTTGCATTTAAATATTAAGAGAAATATAGACAGATATCTTCTGTTTTAAATATTAAAATTCATATCGAAGAATTCTAAGCTCTACTTTTTAAATATAAGTTTTATTTAGTTCTCACTTTTATTATAAAATGCCTTGAATTCCACTGAAATTTTAAAGACTCAATAAGACTTCCAATAAAATACAAATTACACAGCCATTTATGCTTAATTTGTTTCACAGACTGGTAATAACACTTTGCACATGTGCATTTAATATCTGATAAAGGCTGGTGCATGCCTGTAATCCCAGCAGTTTGGAGGCTAAGGCAGGAAGACTGCCTGAGACCAGGCTTTTGAAACCAGCCTGAGCCACACAGCAAGACTCTTGTCTCTACAAAAGTAAAAAATTAAAAATTAAAGAAATATATCAAGATGAGGTAAAAAACATTAAAATAACATAATTCTAAGAATAATAATTCAATCAATGACATATTGGCTGTCAAATATCTGCAAAAGCTTTCTTAATTCTTTTATATATATTATGTACAATTTTAACTGCTTTTTCCTTTGAGGAAATTTTTAATGACTCAGGAAATGTGGATTTCTGCTATTTTTCATATTTAAATATTTTTGTAATTATGGGGTATTATAGTGAAATTTGCCATTGTGACAGTGTTAGGAAGTAAGAGGTAAGAGGGAGGTTTCAGGAGGTAATAGGGCCATAAGGGCCCAACCCTCAGGAGAGGAACTAATGCCCTTATAAAAGGGCAAGTTAGACCCCTTTTGCCTCTTGGCCCTTCTGCTTCCAACCAGTAAAGAGAAACTGTCCTCCCTCTGGGGAATACAGCATTCAAGGAGCCATCTTGAAATGAGAATCACCAAATCTGTCAGCACTTGATGCTGGATTTCCCGACTTTCACAAGTGTGAGTCAATACATTTGTGTTCATAATAAATTACCCAGTCTATAGTACCCTGCTACAGCAGGACCAGACTAAGAAATATATGGATATATCTATATTATATATTAATATATGTTATTTAAGTAATGATTATATATGTATATGTTTATATAATATTTTATATATGAATATATTAATATATAATATATGTAATTGGAAATATATTTGGTCTGTCCTGGGTTCCAGGCACAGAGATCCTAAACCCCTTGAAATTTCCTGATAGGTGTGAGTCTTTTGAGTTTATGCTAACAAAGTGATTTAGGATGGGACCCTAAATAGCTTCAGGATAACTGGTTACTAGAAAGACCAAGTAATTAGAGGGCTGTAACTTTCAGTCCCACCCACTGACTTCCAGGAAGATTGAGCTCTAAAACAACTCTGTTACAAGGTTCAGGATTGGAAGAGCTTCCAGGTGCTGGGAGGGTGGAGAGGAGGAGAGGACACGGAAGCTCTGTGAGCACTGCCCCATTTCTTTCCCTGGTATGATCCCGAGTTGTATACTTTATAATAAACCAGAAAAAGTAAGTAAAGTGTTTTCCTGAGTTCTGTGAGCCATTTTGGCAAGTCCCTGAACCTGAGAAGAGGCTCAGGTTTTGGGTTAAAACCTAAAACTGCAGAGTATTCATCTACTTAACACTGTATACACTCGGACTTGACGTGGAATTTGTTTAACAAAGCTAATGCTGTCATACTGTAAATGACTAAGAAAATGTACGATAATAATTTTAGAAAGTCTCTTTGGCTTAGAGAATAAATTACCTCTATATGTAAAAGTAATTTATCTCTATAAATTACCTCTATTTTATAAAAATATGAGAGAAAAGAAGTAATGATAATGATGTTGTGAGAATGAATTATCCACTCAATATAATAAAATGGCCCACAGTAAATGACTAGCTTACATTGTTTTCCAAAAATAGTAAAGTTCGTAATAATCCATCAATTTTACCTCACTCACGCTTCCTTATGACCAACAGAATATATACTTCAAATGCTTTTTAAGTTGGAGGCTCTGTAAGATAGAATTATCATATAGTCTATTTCTATTTATTAAGAAATAAATAAATTGATCTACTTAGAATCAAAAGTCATGATTTTCATATAACTGGTACTGACTAAGCTCTAATCAAAATGATTTTAATCAGAATAAAAAGCAGAAATCAACTGATGCAGAGACATTAAATATAAGACTGAAAATTTAATATCTGATCTAACTAGCAATTAAAAATCACTAAGTTTCTTAGCTAGAAATCACTAAGTTTCTTAGCTATCACACTCTCAAAGTGATAATCACGATGGATTAGAAAAGAAAAACTTAGAGACAATAATCTAGACACAAGATAACAAATACCTAGATTAGAACAGAAGAAGCAAAAAACTAGAATAGATAAGAGGTGGTGAAGAAAGGAAGAAAGAGGAACAAATTTTAAGAACACAAGAGCTTAATTTACAGCAGGGGTTGGCAAACTATAGCATGTAGGCCAAATACAGCTGGCTGCTTTTTGCAAATAAAGTTTTATTGGAAAACAGCCAAGCCCACTGGTACTTGTATTGTCTATGGCTCCTTCATACTATAGTGGTGGAATTGAACAATAGCGACTACATGGCCCACAAAAGCTAAATATTTACCACCTGGCCTGTATTCGTTTCCATTCATTATAGGACTGCCATAATAAAGTACCACACAGTGGATGGCTTACAGCAATAGAAATTTATTCTCTTACAGATCTGAAGGCTAGAAAGAAATTCAAAACCAAGGTGTGCATAGAATTATGCTCTCTCATAGGCTTTAGGGGAGAATCTGTTCCATGCCTTTTTCTTAGCTTTTGGTGTCAGCAGCAATCCTTAAGCATTCCTTGATTTGCAGTCACATAAAACTAATCTCTGCCTCCACTATCACAGTCGTCTTCTCTCCTGTTCCGTGTCTCCATATAGTGTTTTCCTCTCTTAGCAGAACACCAGTCATATTGGATTAAGGGCCCACAAGACTCCAGTATGACTTTATCTATCCACAACGACCCCATTTCTAAATAAGGTCACATTCTGAGGTGCTGGGGTTTAGGGCTTCAACATATGTTTTTAGAGGACATATTTCAACCCATATCTCGGCCCTTTACAGAAAAAATCTGACAACACCTACTTTAGAAGAATAAGAATGGAGAAGTAGGCCCAGAGGCACATCTGCACAATGAGAGATTTAAAATAGCACAACTGGGATTTTGTTTTAAACATACTAAGTTTAAAGCAACAGTAGTAGCGCTCTAAAAACGTCAGGCAGAAAGCAATACATATAGGTCAGGGATCTGGATTAGCTTACAGAGAGAGGAGTCAGGAGTAACCTGAAAATGGATGGGCATTCTCAAACAAATGTTTTGTATAGCAAGCCAAGAACTGATCTTTAGACAATGTCTCCGTTAGACAACAATGTTACTACAGACTGTTCACTGCTACATGACATGAGATAATAATGTAGAAAATAATATAATTTAGTATTATATAATCTGAAAGAGAAACAACTCAACAGTGACAAACGCAGCAAAGGAACTGAAGAGGCCTATGACCAGGAAATTTGGTTAGAATGAGACAACACTCAAAGAAGACAACTTTCATGGAGAAACTATGACAGAAATCAGATTAATAGGGGAAATAGGAATGCTTAAAAACTAAAGACAGTAGGTACAGTAAAATACCAGATTGGTGGCCTCCAATGAACCATATTTCCTGGTTATCTATATCCTTGTAAAATCTTCTTCCACATAGACTCTGAGCTTAGCTAAATGACTTGTTTTCGCCAACATATTAGCAAGCGTTGGCAAGCAGAGGCATGATAAACACTTGTACATGGGAACTTGCCTTCTTGGAACACTAACTGCTGTGCTGTAACAAAGCTTGGGCTAGGCTCCTGAATGATGAGAGGTAACATAGAAAGAGATTGTGTAGAATAAGAGGCTGTCTTAGATACTCCAGCCCCAACAGAGCTCCCAAGAGATTGCAACTTCCATAGTGACCTCAGCCCCACATCTAAGGGAACAGAAAAACTGCCCAGCTGAGCCTGGTCAATCCACAGAATCAGGAGAAATAATAAACTGTTGTCATTTTAAGCAACTATATTTTGGAGTGATTTGTAAAGGAACAATAGATAACATACAGTCAGAATAGGATACATGTTTGAGAAATACAATAACATGAGAGTGAAAATTTTTATAAAACCGGGAAGACTTATATCCAAATGGGTGGGGGGGGGACAGAAAAACCATGTAAATACTTATAGAGGGTAAAATTATCATGTTAAAAAAAAAAAACTAAAGATGTTGAAGATGAAGGCAATGAGCCACGCGAGGAAAGAGAAATTTTACAACTAGAAACAGAAATGCAATCATTCTGTTCTAAGCAAGGAAAACATTTCTACCTACTTCATCACTTTCATCTACTTCAATTCCACCATCTTTGTCGTCATCCATTTGTTTATGTATTGTTTGAAGAGCTTCTAGACTAAATCTGTCTTCTTCTGTAAAGCATGGTGGACTCAGTGACATGCAGGGATCTGAAAGAGAACAAAGGGTAATTACTAACTTGCCATACCAAAAATAAAGGCTATAGTTACTGTAATTTAAAAGAAAACTAACATAATTAAACTTCAGACTAAAGAGGCTTTAAGACGTCTAACAGAATATTCTTTACTTCAAAAGTATAATATATGAACACAACTGACTAAAAATAAATTCAATTTAATTATTATTAGCCAACTACAACCAGGAGTTATGCCAGTATTAACTTCAGGTTATCTAAAATCTCCACATGTTTAACCATTTCTTCTCATCCAACCTGAATATTTACTAATCATTGCCCCCCCACAAAAAAACAATGGTCTCCTTCCACTAAAAAAAAAAAAAAATACTTAAAAAAAAAATCACAGAATACAAAGTGTTCTGTTTGCACAATCCAGTTTAATCAAAATGATTCCCAGAAAATATCACCCAAAAAAAGGAAAGGAAATGTAGAATAGTCACGTGACCCTTTTTGTTTTCATTTTTCTATTTAAGATAATCCAAGAGTCTACCCATATTTCAAAATACATAAGTTCTTAGATTCAACGAACACTAACCAGATTTTTAAAAATCTTGTTCTTCATGTTATCTTTAATATACATTTATTGGTCAAACCTCTCCCTGTGGAATATGTGTGAATCCTCACATTTAGTTTGTCAAAAACTAAGTTAGAAAGCATGAAGCATTTTTCAATGGCTTAATATGAGACTGATGGAAATTACTTCCTCTGCACATAACTAGTAAACAACCTATATATCAAAATGGAAAAGGACAGCCAAAGCTTCACTTACACCCAATCTGGCTGACTGGTGGACTGACAAATTCTAGGAATTTACTTCTCTTTTACCAAGTCACTAAAATAATATTCCTTTAAGATGTCATCAGAACCACATCTATTTCCAGAAATAGTATGGCCTTAAAGTTGAAAGTGGTTAATGTAAGAGACGGGATAGACACAGTTTAGTTATCTCATAAATTGTTAGTCTATCATCTGGCCCTACTATGAATTAGCTGTCATCAGTTACTTGTGGACAAATTCCTTGTCTTTGTGTCTTAGTTTCAGTTACTTGTGGACAAATTCCTCGTCTTTGTGTCTTAGTTACCTCATCCTTAAAAAAAAGCAAGTAACAATGCTTACTAAGATCTAATGCAGCTAGAAGAGCCTAAAGAATATCTAATTCTGTGCTTGGGGAAAAAAAACTGGGAGAAGAGAAGCCAGTATTTGAGGCCATATTACCTAACATATTCCAATTACAGCTGAAAAAATATTTTGGTGATTTAACATTTTTAATAGTTTCAATTCAAAATCTAATTTTAATTTCTTTAGCCTTGGAAGGAAAGTAAACAGAAGAGAAAGAAACTATAAAAGTAGGAAATGTAATTATAAGTTCTGTGTGATACATGAACATATTTACATACAAATATTTAAACCACCAGTCAAGATTTGCTAAAAACCAAGAACTTACAGGCATAATGGTCTATTACAATCCCTGATTCACAAAACAATCAAGACCTGATATGCCCATAAGTTTGAATTTATCTGCAATTACTTAAAAGATCCAAAATAAAAGGTAAGATCTCAGGTATCAAAACAACATATAGTGTAAAGATCCATATATAATGTGTAATTGCCTCCAGCAGACCTATTTTTTACACATAGTTTATTCTGCTTAAAAAAAAATAAAGTGAAGGTGTTCACTCCAACTTGTATATAAGGAAGGGCCAGCATCTTTCACTCTGATTAAACAGGCTTTGTTGTTAAAGTCTGTAATAGGAGTCAAAAGTGAGGGATGTATAACCATAGGAAGCTTTAAGAGAAATTAGGAGCAATATGACTTGAAAAAGTCATATGAAAATAAAATTGGTAACTATTTACTTAAATAGGCATATTTCAGAAACACTTATTAGCTAATCTAATAAATACTGTCTCTCAATTCTACTTCAAGATGTTATTAATATTTCTCCATGAAGTCTTTCATAAACACTATCTCCTAGTGATCATTTCCTTCTCTGCACTCCATTCAATCTACTCCACAAATATCTAATGGGCACCTAACATGTGTCAGGCACCAGAAATAGGTGAACAAAAGAGACAAAAATCCTTATAAAACTTATATTCTACTCGGGACTGTGAACCTAACAAGATAGATAAGTAAATGGTATAGGCACGTTAATAGTGGTTAAATATTAAGGAGAAAGTGAAAAACAGATATGAAATGTCAAGGGATTTGACATTTTTGATTATATCTTCATTTTCTAATCAGTCTACCTAAGTCCTCACTTAATGCTGTATTTGATTAATCTTTAATTGCCTTATGTGTCATTTTTGTCCATATAACTAAGATTATGAACAGGACAGGGACCATGTTCCTCCACTTCCCACATAATACCCAGGACTTAGCTGAACATATTTTAAGCCTCTGATAAATTCTGTTATGTCATATATTAACCAAATCACAAACTTCTAGGCTTCTATCCTGTGCAAGGCAGTGACAGGCATTAAGAATTAAGGAGAGAGGAAGTATTCAAAGTCAAAACTCACAGTTTAGTGAGAAGGAGGACATGTAGACTCCTACAATGTATTATGTTAGGTAAAAGTTTTCTAGAGGTAAACTCGAGGAATTTTAAATCAACTGTAGTTGGTGACCTAGAGAAGAGATAAAAGCATGCCTAGAGGCAGCATCATGTGTTCAGTAACATAAAAAAATACACGAACATTCAGAAAATTGCAAGTGGTTTACAGAGACACCAATATACAGAAAACAAAATCAGGTGGAGATGGCTAAAAGGCTACATCTCAAAAAGCTCTGTTTTTCATACTAGAATATTTGGATTTTTATCTTAAAAACTTTGAGAAGCCATTAACAGATTTCAAGGAGGGGACTAACACAATCAAATTCATTTAAAATCTGATAACTCTGGTGACAATGGAAAGGGACGATGTCAATTCACCAGATCCCTCTGGTGACAGTGGAACAGGATGGTGGCAAGACTGAAAGACACAGCTGACACTCATCCTGGCAGCACTCTACAGACCATGCCTCCAAGGAACAGAAATGGTAGATGATGATTCTGCTCTAAGGTTTGGTGTTTTGCCAAGTTGGAGCAGCAGAAGGAAAGACAGGAGTTGAAGTTATGGCAAGAGTGATCCATTCCTTCACATAAAATTTTATTTCCTTTGAAGTATGACTTAAGGCTGTTACAAATCTAATTTAAAATAGCTGTGAATTCTGAACTCTATTACCTATTCTAATGTCTCTTTTCATTTCTTAGTTGTTTACCTTCTAGGTTAATTCACCACATGTGATCATTTTAGCTGGCCTATATTTATTTAAAAATATACAAACTGCTTAAAAAAAAAAAAGGTCTATGCCTATAACTATCATGATTTCAAAGACAACTGCTAAAATACCAATCTCATTTTCCTTTGCTTATATTTTACAGACACTTTCTTCAGCTACCCAAAATACCCCAGTATACATCATCCTCATCTAAACAGAATTCACTTGCTAATTTAAATAAGATATGGGGTGCCTATAATATGTCAGGCTCTGTGCTTGGTGCTGGGCACACAAGGCAATAACTAAGAAAAACGTCCCCCGCTCGTGCTCTCACCTTGTGTTAAATGCAACACGGTGTGACACAGCTTCTGATTTTATATGCTAAGCATTCTTTCCTTTCTCTGGATTAACAGCAGCACTTTGCACTGAGGGAAAAGGAACCAGCTCCAACAGAATGAGACCTAACCCAAGTCAGCTATCAATACATTATTAAACTCCACCTTGTTTTCCTGTAATTAGAGCCAAATGCTCAGTATGGTTCTAAAGAAATAAAGTAAAATTAATTAAAATTATTTCACCCATTAAGAAATATCTACAACAGGCCAGGCACAGTGGCTCATGCCTGTAATCCCAGAACTCTGGGAAGCTGAGGTAGACAGATCACCTGAGATCAGGAGTGCGGGACCAGCCTGGACAACATGACGAAACCCTGTCTCTATGAAAAATACAAAAATTAGCCAGGCATAGTGGTACACTCCTGTAGTCCCAGCTATTCAGGAGCCTGAGGCAGAACTGCCCAAACTTGAAAGGTGGAGGATGCAGTCAGCCAAGATCATGCCTCTGCACTCCAGCCTGGGCGACAGAGTAAGACTCGGTCTCAAAATAAAAAAAGGAAGAAACATCTACTACATTCTAGAAACCAATACTATTTTATGTACATCATTTCTTTTCTGCAACCTGTATGGGGCAAATGATATCTCTATTTTCCAGATGAGGAAATAAGACTCATGAGTAACTTGCTTAAGATGACACTCCTAGAAATGACAACTGGGATTCTAAGTCTTCGCAACTCCAAATCCATACTCAAGCATCAGTATAACGAACATAAATGGGTCAGTGTCACCAGCGTCAGAGAATTAAATACTGCTATCATAGATATTGCCAGGACCTGGCTAAGGAGCCAACTACACCAAAAAGCATAAAGGTACCCAATGGAAGGAGATCATCAGACACTTGCAGAACAATAGTCACAATCTAGAATACATATCTGTACTTCCTGCCTTACTTTTCCTTTAGATAATGTATCTCCACTTCAATTCACACTCCCCTTGAACAAACCATTATATTAAGTATATTATATTGTATTATAACTTTACCCTAAACTTGATTGGGAACATGCATTGCAGTAATTTTTTATTCTCAGTATCTACTACAGTAAGCGACATATTTGTTGAATATTTGTATTTGTAAATTAGAAACCAAAGGAATTCGCTTCCAAATACAATTCATTTATGTAGCAAATATCTAAATGCCAGACTTTAGGTTAGAAGCCAGGTATACAAAAGGTAAAAACAAATAAAATTAAAGATGGCAGATGCAATGACAGATATAAGTAATAAATATATAGTGGTGGCAAAACTAAGGGAATAGTCATGTCTACATGCATAGCAAGAAAGCCTTCAAAGATAAAGTGACATTTACATTGATTCTTGAAAGACGAGCAAGTGCTCTCTAGAAAGATAGGTACAGGCAAGAACATAAGCTGCTAATGATTATTATATAACAAAAAGGTAACAATAACTATCAATATGGAGCATCCTTTTATCTATATTGCATCAAATATACATATATAAAAAATTAAGTATTACACATTTCACTTTGCCTACAAGGTAGGCACTATTCCCATTTAATTAGATAATTAACAGACAAAATATAAGTGAAGGCCAGATTATGGAGGGAGATAAAGATTCTCCTAAAGTGACAATAAAAGAGAAAAAAAGTTAATAAATTATTCACTAACCTAACTTGCAGTTTCCTCCATTTGCAAAGCTCTTTCTCCTTTCATTCCAACTTAAATGATCCTCCTCAGAGGCTATCTTATTTCCCTAAGATAGTCTTTTCCTTCACTCTACTTGTTTAATTTTTCTTCATTGTGCTTTATCACAGTGCAGTATATGAGTTTATTCATTTGCTAACTCTCCCGCCATAATGACATCACAGACTTTATCATTTCTCTTTGCCCAGTGCCTAAACCAGTATGTGACACACAGTAAGTGCTCAAAATATATTTGTTTCTTAAGTTACTTACCTAATTGGATTTTCAATATAAATATATCTATTTACTAAATTACTTACCTAATTGGATTTCCAAAATGTTTGAAAGAGAAAAGATTTTCAAGCAATTATTTGGCTGGTCAGAAAAGCAAGATGGAGAAATTAACAAAACTTCCTTTTGACATTGAATTCAAACCTAAGTAGTTAGTAGAAATCTAGTAACATTACTCTTCCACTTCAGTACTCCCCTAGGCCTAAAGTATAAATTCTTATTGAATAAAATATGCAGTATACCATGTAAAAATAACCAAGGGGAACTTTAAAATATTGAAGACAGTCCTTAAGACTCTTATACTCTAATAATAAAGTGAAAACTCCATGAAGTCAAAAATTAAGTCTGTTTTGTTGATTACTATACAAGTAATCAATAAAATTCATAGTATAATACTATACATAGTATATTACTATACATAAAATTGCTACACATATTACTATACATAAAATTACTATACATAGTATACTGTATTACTATATAGTATTACAACTCTTATATTTCTTATATGTAAATTATTATTATGTTACCAAATCTAAATAATTTGCCTTTTACTTATAAGCAATTGCATTTTCAGTGACTTTATGAAAGTGAAATTGGATTTTAGTAATTGGGGTTAGAAAAAGAACAAGAATAAACAGAAATAGGAAATAAGATGAGCTCTGGAATCCACAATAGTCATAGACTGGCTAGAAGGCTGGTTCTCAGCAGAGAGTGCTAAGGCCTCCTCCCTGCTCACTCACTCTCTCTCAACTGCTACTGGTGGTCAATGGCAGGGGTGCTGTGGAGGGCAAGTGAGTAATTTTAATGCACAAGCCTGGCAAGTCCCACACAACAAAGAACTGTCCTCTGCTATCTCAACAGTACTCCCTAGCGGAAAGAAAAAACACTAGCAAAAGACAAGTGAAGTAGCAATCGAAGGTGAATGAGTCATTTTCATTTTTAATCTACAGTATATGTTTGCTACCAAAGAATGCCTATCACAACAGTTTAGGCAGGAAGTAATAGAATTATAAACTACAGAAATTGCATCAGGGATAGAAATAAAAGATCCTACTGAAGTGAGAACTAAATATATTGAAAAAAAAAACAGATAAATATGACTGATATTTCAGGCCTAAAAGTCATTCTAGGCAAGACAAAGGCACATTTTCATCTATCTGGCTGAGCCACGCCAAACACAGAATTACAAAATGCATCAAATGCTATTCCCTTTGCCTTCACTAGAGGAATAAATATGCCTTTTCTATACTTTGTCATCCTAGTCAATTGATATACGTGGGGAACACAGGTCAGAAACTAAGAGCTAAAGAAAGAAACGAAGCTGAAAAAAGTAAGTGAAGTCTTTAGAGCTAGCTTCTCTCCTGTAACATTATTTAAGTCAGCAAATTTCAGGCAGAAAAGAACAACCAAGAAGGGGAGCCAGGTGATTCTTAATCACAAACCAAGGACTGCAGCCTGCTAAGTGTTTAGCAGCATATGCTGCCAAGAACTTGGCTTATCACGCTGGCAGCTATTTAATGAATCTCATGATTAGGATTTTCTTAATTACTACCACTGAGAGAATTTTTTAAATAAATGTTGTTTGTATTTACTACTTTCACTCATTGCTCAAGCATTTATCACATCAAATACTTCAATACTTCAAATATTCAATATGAGTATTTTCAGAGTATTCTCTAGAAAATTTTCAGAACAATTCTTTGGTGTCATTTTTCAATATATCAAAGACCTGATTCAAACGCAAAAGAAGAGTGAATAATGTCTTCCTTCTCTTCTGATACCCTCTCTAGGACAAAGTCTGTTTCATATTCCTAGTATTTCCTTATATTTCCAGTATCTAGCGTACTACCAACACCTAGCACATAAGAGGATTAGTGCATATTTCTCCAAGAAAAAGCAATGCATAAATAATAAAAGCCGCTGCATATTTTTTTAGAGAAAAATGAGTTTCAGTCTTTTATACATGTTACCTGTCACATGATGATAGGCATTCAAAAAATGCTCACATTTATTGAGTGCATATATTACATGCCAGAACAATAAATGAGAAAGGGAAAATTGTAACTTGCTAGGTATACATAATGCTATACCAGAAATGCTATAAAAATGTAGGCATAGGACTCTACCATCTCTGATATCTATTCAGACTTTTGAAAAGTTCAAAATTAAAAGAGACAGACCTTATCAACAGAGGACTGAGATACCACTGCAGATGTTCTGTAATTATGGCTTAAGTATTATTCTAAAAAGAAAAAACAGAACCTTTGGTGAAAACTCCTTCTAACTGATGACTGCCTCTTCGAACTCTGAATTTCTGTAATCACTCACTTCACATAAAAAACACCTGCTAATTTACCTGGACCCTAGCAAAAACAAAGTAATTTCCCCTGATTGTTAGCTAAAAGTTCCCCTAAATAATTGCTAACTTCATCTATACCTTTCAAATGTTTTAAATAGACTATCACACAAATTCAATTCCTTAGATCCCTTGCCACTTTCCAGAGACATTTTAAAATTTATCATATTCTGATTATTTCACTCCTACATATTTCCCCATCTGTCCCCACCACACTAACACCAAGCAACTTAAGTTCCTGCTAATCTCAGAGCCCCTCTAAAGGTGAGAACCAGAAGGTAATGCCTCTACCTCAACAACTGTCTTATTAATATGCAATTCATTTACTAACACACTCCTCTATCCAAAAAATAGCTACACTATATTCATGGTTAGCCAATATGTTCCTTCAGTGTATCTAAATAAATGAATAGGTGTATTCTTACAGCTGTATTTATCTCTATATTCAGTGACAGCTATCTAATTCTTTTTATTTATTTATTTTTTTTATTTTTTTTGAGACAGAGTCTCACTCTATCACCCAGGCTGGAGTACAATCACATAATCTCAGCTCACTGCAACCTCTGCCTCCCAGGTTCAGGCCATTCTCCTGCTACAGCCTCTTAAGTAGCTGGAATTACAGGCACTCGCCACCATGCTCAGACACTTTTTGTAGTTTTAGAAGAGGCAGGATTTCACCATGTTTGGCTAGGCTGGTCTTGAACTCCTGACCTCAACTGATCCTCCTGGCTTGGCCTCCCACTGTGCTGGAAGTATAAGCATGAGACACTGCACTCAGCCCCACAGCTATCTAATTTTTTCCACTTTGTTTTTTACTATAAATTCCTAGAAAGCAATAATGTATCTGTATATAACATTGTAGCATCTGTCATATCTTGGAAACTAGTTGACTAGGTGCAAAAAAAAGAAAGTAAACAGGTGCATGCTTAATTATTGACTCCTGGTTTCCAGGGATGCTACTGAAAATTTACTAAAAAATGTCTTAAACAAAAGGATTGGGTACACACATATGTATAATTCACATAAGCAATTCCCAACTTTTCTCCAAAGGTCAGAAAAATCTTATTGATATATACAAGTGAAAGCAAAGTGACTAAAATAATTAAGAAACACGATTCCAAGCAGCAACGGCCCTTTTGAGACCATATCTCATGCCATTAACATCTTGATTAACAATGTCATGAGCACAGAGTAATGGAAGAGCTTTGCTTATTTCTATTTATTTTGTGTTGTTTTGGAGGGAAGAATATGGCAATTCCAAGCTACAACCACAATATTGTGAATGTATTCAGTGCTATTGAATGGTACCCTCAAAAATGGTTAAAATGGTCAATTTTATGTTATGTATATTTTACCACAATAAAAAAAGCTACAATCAAACACAAGCTACAGTGAACAATGATGATGAATATTATCTCAACTATATCAACACTAGAGAAATAAAGAGAATACTGCTGTTAGTTCCAGGCACTGATCCAAGAGCTTTGTTGTACTTCTCTCTCAGTGCAAGAACTTTTAACAACCATTATGCAAAATAAAGTACGGATCACAATTTTACAGATGAGAAAGGCTGAACACTCATATATAGAGGGAAAAAAAAGCTTTCAAATCATTCTCACCTTGCCACTTACTGCATAACCTTAGGAAAGTTGTAACTACTCTGCCTTAATTTCCCCACCTGTAGAATGTAAACAGTAGCATCCTTGCAATGCTACTGTTAGAATTAAATGATATATCTTTGATTAAACCAACAGTATGGCACACATTTGTAACTCAGTAGATAACTAAATACTCTCTCCATTATAGTATTTAGTTATCTACTGAGTTACAAATGTGTGCCATACTGGTTATTAACTAATTATTGTGGGTACCCACAATAAGTGGGTAAGGTGCCCACAATAATTAGTTAATAAATGACACGGTTGGAATTAATGCTAAGTCTCCTGAAATCTAAGTCTAGCTTTTTGTTTTATTACTGCTACCTTAACAGTTATCAAAAATATCTTTTATTTTCCTAAGAGACAAGGTCTCACTCTGTTGCCTAGTCTGAAGCACAATGGTGCAATCATAGCTTACTGCAGCCTCCCGCACCTGGGCTCAAGCAATCCTCCTTCCTCAATTTCCCAAAGTGCTGGGATTACAGGCATGAGCCAATGTGCCTGTCCCAAAAATATCATTCTTTCATTTAGAATGAAAATTGTACTTTGTTCTAACTCTTTGGACTGATTCCAAAACAAAATATAGCCTAAAATACAGAGAGAGAAGATAAAAGTGAGAATAGAGCATTTACTGTGTGATTATTATATAAAACAATGACTGGGGACGGGTGCAGTGGCTCATGCCTCTAATCCCAACATTTTGGGAGGCTGAGGCGGGTGGATCACTTGAGGTCAGGAGTTCAAGACCAGTCTTGCCAAAATGATGAAACTCTCTCTCTGTACTAAAAACACAGAAATGAGCCAGGCATGGTGGCACGTGCCTGGAATCCCAGCTGCTTGGGAGGCTGAAGCTGGAGAATCATTTGAACCCGAGAGATGAAGGCTGCAGTGAGCTGAGATCGCACCATTGCACTACAGGTTGGGCAACAGTGAGACTCTAAACAAATAAAACAAGGACTGGATACTTTACTTGATTATCTAATTCAAACACCCTGTTAGTCTCATATTACCACTTCTCATGATGACACCAAGGTTCTCATAGGAAAAGTAATTTGCCCAAGGTTAAACACCTGGTTAACTGTTTTGCTACAATTCAGACCAGATCTGTCCAAATTCAAAGAGCTCTAGCTCTCCCTATATCTCTCAACCTGTCAAGAAAAAGGTTTACTGGTTTTAAATATACCCCAAAAAAAGAATATTCTGAAAGTAAATTCCAGAAGAGAAACTCTAAAAGGAGGTTCACTAAAGCTATCACTTCCTAGAAGTATATAACCTCCAAAGCACTATTTTCAAAAAGAAAATGGTCATTTAAGACATACGTTTTGCTATGTGTTTACTGGATTTTTTTTTGTCTGAACGATTATTTTAGAAAGTTCTTAATGTTTCTAAGTGAAAATATTTCCAACTGAGAAGCAGAGTCCCACCAACTTGGTCTCAGCAACAAAAATGGGTAATTCCCCTTCTATGTATTGTTCCAAACTAACAGATTTGCAAAGCTATGCTACAATCATAAGGGAAGAGGGGAGAACCAGACGTATGTGCACTGTGCTGGCGGCACAGCAAGGGAAATGAGGCCAGACCAGAGATTTGAGGTTCAGTGATATTTGTAAATTAAGTACTTTTAAGTTGGGAACTGCTTATACAACATGTAAAGAAACAGCCAACCAATACCTTTTCTTATGAATAAACCTCCAAAAATGGAAAGCCTCTGTTTTTGTTTTGTTTTGTTTTGTTTGGGGAGAGGGAGGTCTTATAAAACTCTTCCGTATTAAAGTTTTGATAATTCAGCTTCTAACATACAGGTCTCTAAAGTAATGTACAGTTGCAAAGTGTACTGAAATCTTTATTGATAATTAAAGCATCAAGGCAGAAAACATAATTGTGTCTCTGAATTTTAAAGAAACTATCTTCCTAGGTTTTTTTTTAATAGCCTCTTTAAGATATCCAAAAGCAAGAGAGAGAAAATGGAGACTTCAGTACTTGTTAACAGCCTGCAAAAAGCCTTCATGGAAAAGCTGAAGGCATCTGTTTAAGAGCGTATGAGAGAAGTGACAGCTAACTCTTAAGATCATTAACTGCATTCTTCACTATGGTCCTTTCTACCTATCCTAAAGTCCATGATTTTTTTTAACACCATATAGTTCGAACTATTTAGTTCTAAGTGTTTACTTCAACTCTTCCATGATAATGATTTAGGGACTCACTCTCTCTCAACACCAAGTTTTATTGAAAATAACATAAAAAATGAAATGATATAATTAATATATCAAAATATGCATAGAAGTTAATAGTGCCCTTCCTATTAAAAAAAATTCTCCTAAGGAAAATATTCGCACT
The DNA here is from genome assembly GCF_049354715.1 of Callithrix jacchus. Lineage (NCBI taxonomy): Eukaryota > Metazoa > Chordata > Mammalia > Primates > Cebidae > Callithrix > Callithrix jacchus. The sequence goes on from NC_133504.1 coordinate 166,965,980, forward strand.
TACTCCAAGTCAACCACTATCCCAAACTCATGACACTATTAATTAATGAGTATTAATTACCCAAAAGAATTACTCCAAAGCACATAAAATGTTTTCTGCATATGCTTAATAATAGCATAATTTTTCTTTTCTTTTCTTTTCTTTTTTTTTTTTGAGATGGAGTCTCACTCTGTTGCCAGGTTGGAGTGCAGAGGCGCCATCTTGGCTCACTGCAACCTCCGCGTCCCGGGTTCAAGCGATTCTCCTGCCTCAGCCTCCCAATTAGCTAAGACTACAGGCACACGCCACCACGCCCAGCTAATTTTTGTATTTTTAGTAGAGACAGGGTTTCACTATGCTGGCCAGGATGGTCTCGATCTCTTGACCTCGTGATCCGCCCACCTTGGCCTCCCAAAGTGCTGGGATTTACAGGCATGAGCCACTGTGCCTGGCCAGTATAATTTCTTATATTTAGTGTGTCTTTAAACTTTGGAAACTGTTCAGGCAATCAAGCTTCAGAATATCATTTCCAGTCCAAATGAGGTATCATGAACTATGAAAGAAAAAAAGATATTCTCATGTGGTCCACAAACTATAAAATAAATTCCAATTTACTAGCTCTCAAATGTACTTTTATTTTAAATTTTTGGAATGTACTATTAATATCAAATTTTTTAATGACACTGCATCTTCATTATTATTGCGCTAGTCCAATCAATTATATCGCCTACTGCTAAAACACTGCAAGAGCTTTTTAAAATAAAAAAAAAAAACTTTTATTTTGGGATCAGGGATACATCAGCAGATGTGTTACATAGGTAAACTCTGTGTCAGAGGGGTTTGGTGTACAGATTAGCATAGTACCCAGGTAATAAGCAAAGCACCCACTAGGTGGTTTTTCGATCTTCAGCTTCTTCCCACCCTCCACCCTCAAGCAGACCCAGTGCCTGTTGTTCCCTTCTTTGTTTCTATATGTACTCAATGTTTAACTCCCACTTATTAGAAAGAACATACAGTATTTGCTTTTCTGTGTCTGTATTGGTCCACTTAGGATAACAGACTCCAGCTCTATCCATGTCACTGCAAAGGACATGATCTTGTTCTTTTTATGGCTGCATAGTATTCTATAATACCTTAATTTTTAAAAAATAATTATGATCTAAAAATAACTTCACAATAAGTTTCTGGATTAAAGATATAAAACTGGCCTTATGTATTTTTTATGTCTATATATTTTATGTATATATTTTTATGTGTGTATACATGCACATGCACACACACACACACACACAAATAGCCAACTAAACCAGTTATTAACAGTTAAATACAAGAACAATATAATGTAAGATACAGTAATCTCTTTTATCTCATACATTTTCCAAAATACTATTTTCTCTGTGGGAACTAAAAGTAATGCAAGTTCTTGATGTATGTGTTTGGTTCAGTGCTATATTCCCACCTAGAATACCATGTGGCACAGAGCACCCAATAACTATTTACTGAATGAATAAATCAGCATAGAAATTTAATACTATTTAGCTGATTTATATTTTCCTATGTTAATTATGCTAGAAAATGTTCTCTCTTCATATGGAACAATCAACAAAACATGACCAAGACTGTAAGAAAGGACTAAGCACTTCAGCTGACAGCCTTCCCATTCCTAAAATTGCTCAGGCCAAAAACTCCTTCTTGATTATCCTTCCCACACACATCCATCCAACTTCAGGAAATCTGGCTCTGTCTTCAAAACACTATCCAGACTCTGCCCTATTCTAAGCCACCAACATCTCCTGCACAGATTCCTGCCCCTCACCCTTTGATGTCCTCTCCCGCTTCCTTTCACAGCTTGATCCATAGTTACTCATAATCACTCCCCTGCAAATACCCTGGACTTCCTTGCCCTTCTCTTCTTTCATCATACTTAGTCAGCAAAGCCATAACCTGGTTAAATCTAATTATTCACCTACTCCGCATCTCAATATGGCTAATCTTCATGCTTTAAATTAATAACCACACACCGCAATTGCACCCTTAATGCTGCCAGCCAAACATAACCTAACTCCCTGGCCTATGCACTCACCCACTCTATTTCACACCTTCTTCATCCTCAGTTCCAATGTCACCTTCCTCACCTTACTCACAGTGAAGACTTTGCTTCCTATACTTTACTGAAAGTAAATATTTTTAATGAAGCTATTTGAAGAGGAACTTCCATAAACTCCCACAACCCACTCAATCACCTTCCACTGTCTACTTTCAAACTGTATTTCTGCCCAGTGACACAGATAAATTATCCAACTTTCTATGTAATGCCAATCCCTGCACTTGTAAACTAAATTTCTCAGCCCCTCAAGAGCATATTCACTCCAGGAATTAATTCATCCTTTACATTTTGTTCAGAGTGAATTGTTGCCATTGGCATATAAACATCTCCCATCCTTGAAAAAAAAAAGGCAAAACACTCTCAACCCCACTTCACTACTTCTCCATTCCTTTCTTCCTTTTGAAGAAAATCTTAAAAACATTCCCAACTGACTCTAATTTTTCTCCTCCCTTTCTCTCTTAAAATCCATTCCAGTCAGGCTGCTGACTCCACCAAAACTGGCCTGGTCAGGATCACATGTAATCTCACCATTACTAAATCCAATGGACAGTCTCATTACTTATGTTATTGTGCCTATGAGTAAGGATTTGCCACAAGCTGACCACTTTCTTCTTCATTTAGTTTCCAGGAGAACACAATATCCTTGTTCTCCTCCTCACTGACTGCTCCTTCTCAGTCACCTCTAAAAAGGGCATGAGAAAACTTTTGGGAATGATAATTATGTTCATTATACTGACTATGATGATGGCTCCATGAGCATATACATATATTAACACTTAGCAAATTGTACACTTTAAATAACCATTTATTGTATGTCAATTATACTTGGAAAAAAATGCTTAAAAACAAAACAACTGCTGGCCTATACATGCCATTCCTCGTTTCCAAGACTGCTCAGAGATCATGAAAACAGAATTCTTAAAGTTGTGTTTAAACCCTAAGATTAAAAAAAATCTTAGCCACTGAGAACAGTTAGTTCCTTTCTCATCCAATTACCTCTCAATAACTTGGCTCCACCGTTTTCAATTAAACAATTATTTTCCTAACAAAAGAGACAATCCGATGGGTGGCATAGAATTTGACATTCTTTGTATCATCTATTATCATTACAGCATCAGAAATAACCCGCTGCCTTCCCTGCTTTCTCTCCAAACCTAACATTAGAAATGTCTTCTATTAGTCTTAGTACTCTTTGCAGGCCTCAGCTGGGCCTAGCCATTAGTATTACAAAGACAACTGTCAAGAGATTTGTGCCATTTTCTGATTTACTATAAGTTATATATGTTCTTTTCCATCTTTTTATAATTTTATGCTCTGTCTCAATTAACATCTACTGCATCAGGTACTTCAACAAATGCCATTAAGAAACAAGCAAATATGTAACAAGAATACTTGAAGCATGCAGAAATAATTAGTTCATTAAAGTATTTTACAAAAATCAAGTACATTTATGCATGTGTGTATACACAAAACTGTTGAGCTAGTGAGACTTCGCAGAAATCAAATAAACATCCCAGGAGCCTCTCTGGTTACAACTCCAAGCATTTAACAGAACTCATTAGCAATAAGAGATGCAAGGGGACATAGGTTGGAAAGTGTCAGATTTGCATTTTGTAACAAATATTCATACAGTTGCAGAGTATGGCTCTAAGGATAACAGACTAGAGACAGGGAGAGAGGTTATTTTATTACCCCAAGCAATAAAAGTCTAACCTAAGGCTGTGCTAATGAAGCAAGATCAAAAAAAAGAAAAATTTACAAGGCACACTTTACTAATTCCTAGAACTCTCACTAGGTCCACTATAGTATGCAGCCTCCATAATACAGAGATGTCACCAAGCAGGAAAAGACCTTATTGATTACCAAGAATAAAGACAGCTACTATTTTCCTTTGTATTTTGTAATATTAGAGAAAGACACACCTAGGTATTTTAATTTCTGAACGATTAGACGTTAAAAACTAAACACATACTATCACAAACTTTTATTTTTGGCCCCATAAACAACAGGAAGACTGTTCTTATAGAAAATCCAAGGAAACTCCACCTACCACATGGCAGATTAGAACACTGCAACAGTTCTCCTCCAGCTCAGGACATGAGGAAAGGACAAGATGCAGTGTGGCATCAAATGGATAGAAGAGGCCTTGGAGGACACACTGTCAAAAAGACTGACAATTACTGCATTCTTCCTGCCTGCAGAACTCAAATCAGAAATTTCTAAGAAATGATTCTGAATGATCTAGAATGAAAGAAGTCATTCATAAAAAAAGTACCTATCATTTTTAAGTAATATTAGCTTTGCTTCCTGTACTGCTGTTACTGTGTCGGTCCTCTACTGAAAAGTCTTATTCCATTATTACCATAATCCAGGCAGAAATTTAGCTTCCATCTAGAGACATGGCTTTGTCAAGAAAGATGGGATTTCTCTCCTAAATGTAGGTATACTCTTAAAACCTAAGATTAATGTTCTTGGCAAATCAGTAATTTGAAGATAATCAAAAGACTAGGACAATCTTCTAAACACAAACATTTGGCTCTTACTATTTCTGACAGGGAGAGAAAATTAGTGAGAACAACATCTACATACTGTCTAATTATTAAAAACTCAAAGCCACTTTCCTCCTCTCCATCTCTCTGCCACTTCCCTAAGAAACAACCTCATCCCTTCTCCCAAACCGTTCCTGTAATGGTCTCCCTATCTCTAGCACCACCACACTACAAATGTATTCCCCTTTACAGCTACTATTATCTCTTCAGAATATGAATCTGGTCACATCACCACTTCTGTTGAAATCCTTTAGTGCCTCCCATTCCCCCGCAAAGGATAAAGACCAACCTCCACAGCATGTGATCCCTGAAGAATCACTTTGCCATGATTCACTCTATAAAGCCATCCTGACCTTCCTAACAGCTAGATGCTTCCTACTCTCCACTCTTAATAACATTTTATGCATAACTATTATGTTGCAAGCAACTGTTTACTTATCAACCCATATCCTCCTCCAAATAGTCTCTCAAAGGGATAAGCAGAATTTCGCAAAGACTACCAAGTCTGGAGTCAGACCTAAGCTCAAATCTCAATTCCACTATTTACTAAGGAAGTAATCTTTACCAAACTTAACATCTTTGGATCTTAGCTTCCTCCACCGTAAATCTGCATAAAATATTCACCTTCATGGGTTCTCGCAAATAATTTTAAAAATAAATAATAATAAATAGTTCTAGAAAACCACAGACTTAATATAGCCAACATCTGTAAGGCAAAAAAGGAACATTGCTTTAAAGACAAACTCTTCTCTGTGGCAGACATAAGTTACACCTTTGCAATGGGGATATATGTAATAAATGTTTTTAAAAGAAAATGTTCTGATTTTCAGCCTGGCACAGTGGCTCACACCTGCAATCCCAGCACTTTAAGAGGCTGAGATGGGCGGATCATGAGGTCAGGAGTTTGAGACCAGCCTGGATAAAACGGTGAAACCCCATCTCTACTAAAAATACAAAAATTAGCCAGACGTGGTGACACACACCTATAGTCCTAGCTACTCAGGAGGCTGAGGCAGAAGAATCATTTGTACCCAGTAGATGGAGGTTGCACTGAGCGGAGATCATACCACTGCACTCCAGCCTGGGCAACAGAATGAGACTCCATCTCAAAAAAAAAAAAAGTTCTGATTTTCAAAGGAAAAGAAGTCACAAGCCTATAAAACAGCTAAACCAACATTAATTCTGTCCTTCAGCTTTAAGTCAACAGAAGTGTAATGAATTTAATATGTTTATTGAATCCTCATAGAAATTAGTATTTAAACAGAAAGAACACAGCCTCAGCTCCTAGAAATTTTTTATTCAACACACTGACAAATTTAGCATGTGATGGTGTTACCTCCAAAAAAAACTACAAGTGTGATGAAAATTACCTAAGTAAAATTTTTTAAAACTTACTGAAAATGGGCAAAACATACTTTATACAAAGCTACACAGACAAGCACACTTGGGATTTTAAAACTGCCTCTGAAAACTTGGGCCCCTCTTTGTAGCATGTCCTAGGTGTCTCCCCATCTCACAGGCAGCAAACATCCTGGAGAGGAAAAGCAATAACGGAGGGAAAGAGGAAATTCTTAAATGAGATCAGACACAGACAGACCAGGGGACAAGGATCAGCTACTGAAATACGTGCTGTGCCTTTTGAAGGTTGTAGGGAGAAAAGACAAGGCTGGAGGGAAGAGGGGGCTGCAGTCTGGGATTTCCTTTTCCTGCTCTTGGCTTCAGTAAACTACAGCAGTGAAAGAGAGGAAAGAAGTCCCCTTCTGTGCAATAAGACACCACACAAACCCTGTGCAATATATTAATTGAACCTTCAATGCCCAGATAATAATATGCCCTTCTGTTTGTAATATCAACTTTAAGAATTTGAAGAAAATATTAATTTTCCACAGTATACCTGGAGAAAACAAGAATTAAGTAGAAAAACTGGATTCCAAGAAACTATCTCTAACAACTAGTTTGAAAGTTTTCATGCTAATTATAAATTAAGATTTTACTAATATTATATTGAAGTAATAGTTTTTAAAGTAAAATTTCAACTGAATTTCTAGTACAAAGCCATGCAGTAACCACACAGGACTTTACTTCCTACTGTATTAGATGAATTTTAATCCTTGAAAAGTATAACAAGGCTCTCTTTGTCTAGATTCTGAGCAGGAAAAAAATTCAATAATTACTTTGACAGCAGTTTTAATTACTAGTAACTTAACATAGTAAAGTCTTAAAATTCCTCTTTCCCCCTAATGTCCTATATGCTTTTCTACTAAACTCTTGAAGATAATATACTCAACTATGTATCTGGAAAAGTCAAAGTTTCTCTCAATTGCCTAGTATTTCATTTGAAGAAAGGCAAAACAGAAAAAACCCACTGCTTTGGAAAGCAGGAAGCCTGTGTTGCAAGGTCAGCTCTGTACCCTAGCTACTTAGAGATAACCTTGGGCGTTTTCCCTAGCTTCTGTGGCTTCTGTTTCCTATGAACTGGAGGAACTCACACAGATTTCAAAGGCTCCCTCTAACTCTCTTTGAACATTTTGCCTACATTCCCAAATTTCAAAACCTGCCGTTTTTATAGTTTATGTTTTATAAAGGACTTCTCAGTTTATCCTCATGAAAACTATGTGAAATAGATATTTGTTTTACAAATGCAAAATGTGAGGCCCAGAAAATAAGAGACATACTCAAGGCAGTAACTAGACAAGCCAGTAGAACCTAGCTCAAAAGCGCTTCAAAGATTCCTTAGAAATTCATTATTCAGAAATGTTACAAATGTGAAAAGCTTAAAACACAAAACTAAACAATTGTATTAAAGTAATACATAGCACAAAGTCTATTTTTAAAATGTAATTTTATTCAATATGCTAAACAGCTGTTTACAGACAAAATGTATATAACATGCACCTCAAAAAATAGACACAAAACAGATCAACTCAAACCACTCAGGAAAAGGTACTCATCAGTGACTGAATTTTTCACTTATAACTACCAGCTCTGTCATCACAGAAAGATGATTTTACTGTATATTCTTCAAAGAATTAAAATCTAAACCATCTAGGAATTTCTCTCACAAAGTTCTAAACCTTGATTGTTTCAGTAATGAGTTCTAACAATACTCAAGGAAAGAGGAATTCCACTCTTAGACAAACTCTTCCAGAGATTGGAAAGAAGAAACTTACTTAAAAACGTAGTGAAACTCTTATACCAAAACCAACAGAAAAGTACTAGACATGAAAATTATAAAGCCAGCCTCACTCATGAGCATATATGTAAAGCTCTAAAAATATTCATAAATTAAATTTAACCACAAAAAGGATAATAATACATCATGACAATTGAGTTCATCCAGGGACGAAAGATTGTTTTAACATTAGAAAACAATTTAACATAATTCACATTAACAGGCTAAAGGCAGAAAACTCATGTAATCATGGGAACAGACGTAAAACAGTGTTCCATAAAATTAAACATTAATGCTTGATAAAATGTATAGAAATATAAGGGAATACCTCAATCTTGATAAATAATCTATAGCAAACCATACTCATTGGTGAGGAACAAGAGAAGGCTTGTATTAACTTCATTTCTATTCAAACATTTTACTAGAGTTCTACTACAGTAAGAAAAAAAATGCAAGGTTATAAAGACTTGGGATAAAAAAACTGTCATTTGCAGAGGAATAATCTAGAAATAAAATTAACAAGAATTCAGCAAAATTGCTAAATGTTTCTAAACTTAAAACATTTAAATTTTCTGTTTGTAGGCATTTAGAAATACAATTAATGTTTAATTAATATATTTAATGTATTATCACAATTCAGTAAAACAATAATGCATTAATGTTTAATTAATTACATAATGTGATATATAATGTATTAATTGTATTTCCAAATGCCTACAGACAGAAAATGAATTTTTAAAAATGTCATCAAAATGCATCAAATGCCTTTTAAAAATTCACAGATTCAAAATGATACACAAAGAAAATGAAGGGGAAAATATCCCATTGGTGTCTTCTGTAGATTGCTAAAACACCAACTCATTACTCTGAAAATTAATACATAAGGGTACAAAAAAACGAGCATTTCTCCTGCCTTTTCTTTATCAACTGTATTTTATGAAAACCAAAATACTGATGAAAACTCTTGACAGTCCAGCTAATAACGCAGAATAAATTTGAAAATCACTATTTTGCAACCTCAAATATATTGGATCAAGGTAACACTCATCAATAGTGATGATTAGATGAAAGACTATTGAAAAACCATAGCTACTACATGAAGGATTAATGACAAATTTTTTAATGGAAGAATGGAGCTAATAATACCTGAACCTACTGATCAAACTTAGCAATTCAAAAAGTGGAAAAACCAAACATTATGTGACTCATGATGTAATCTCACAGGAAGTACACAGTAATTCTATGAAGTATTCTTGTTTAATAACTTAAGCCCAAATCTAACCAAGCTGCTAAATCTATCAGTTTAGAGGAAATGAGATAGAACAAGTTAAATGACACAATAGGGTAGGAATCAGCCAAATCCAAATTAGTCCAGAAGACAAATCAATTGCTGAGGAAAAAAGAAGTGCTGTCTGAAAAGTGAACATAACTAAATGCAAACAACCTTATGTGAATTCTGATTTCCATCAACCATATTTTAAAATACAAATTTGGGACCAAGCACAGTGGCTAACGCCTGTAATTCCAGCACACTTTGGGAAGCCAAGGTGGCTAGATGACTTTAGCCCAGGAATACAAGACCAGCCTGGGTAACACAGGAAAACCTCATCTCTACAAACATTTCTTTAAAATTAGCCAGGCATGGTGGTGCACCTGTGGTCCCAGCTATTCAGGAAGCTGAGGTAAGAGGATCACTTGACCCCAGAAAGTGACACACTAAGTTTGATTATTACTTTTCTTCAAACATGCTTACAAAGAGAATGACTTTGAGGTAGTAAATAAGCCAAAATAGATCCACTTACTTTTCCAAACTATTTAAAATCTGTCTGAAGCTTAGGCCCTCATGTTGCGGCTGAATGTTTCATGAGAACAAACTACCCAAAGAAGTTCCATGGTTTGGGACCATAACTCTAGTTTGCTCTTAAAAATGACAGAACAAGATGGAGACTTAAAACTGATGAAAGTGGATTATGGCCAAACTCAAGATTAAAAAAAAGTTTTTTGCATTTCTCATACCAACTTAAGGTCAAAGTCTTGCCTTTCTCTAGCCATACTAAAAACTTTTAGGAAAAAGAGGAAAATATTTGCAAGTTCATGCTTAACATGTAAAAAAAAAAAAAAACCTCAAAACATATGGATCCATGATAGTATTTGTTATTGTAAAGATTGGGAACTGGCAAAACCATTTTGAAAATAAAAACACTTATGTTTTGAACCAAAAGATTAAGCACCTAAGAAAAAAATACAGTACTAAGGAATAAATACAACAATCTGCAAGACCTCTAGGGAAAAAAATACAAAACTTTATGACAGCCATTAAAACAGACTTAAACAAACAGAAATAATTATCAAATATTTATTCATTTATTTTGGAGACAAAGTCTCACTCTGTTGCCTAGGCTGGAGTGCAGTGGCACAATCTCAGCTCACTGCAACTCCGCCTCCCAGGTTCAAGAAATTCTCCTGACTCAGCCTCCTGAGTAGCTGTGACTACAGGCACATGCCACCACGCCCAGCTAATTTTTGTATTTTTAGTAGAGATGGGGTTTCAACATGTTGGCCAGGCTGATCTCGAATTCCTGGCCTCAGGTGATCTGCCCATCTTGGCCTCCCAAAGTGCTGGGATTACAGGTGTGATCCACCACTCCCAGCCAGAAATAATTATCAAATTTTTAGACTGGAAGACTGAACATTTTAAGTATGTCAACTACCTCCAAATCAATTTAATAGAACCCATGCAGTTCCAATAGGTTTTTCCCATGGAGTTTGACAAGCTAATTACAAAATTTTCATGAATATGCAAAGGGCAAAGAATAGCCAGTCTTGAAAAAGAACAAACAAAACTTGCTATACCAAATATTAAGACATATAAGATGACAGTAACTTAAAAACACTGTGAGTATTGTCAAAGCAACAGAAAAATATATCAGTGGAAAAAATAAAGTGCCCAGAACAGACCCACACACATACAGACACTTGCTATATGACACAACTAGCACCACAGATTGGTGGAGAAAATTCAAACTTGTTAAAAAAAAAAGATGCTGGAATTGGCTGAACATCCACATGGAAGGAAAAAAATGGAAATCAGACCGGATTCTCAAAAAACACAAAATAAATTCTGGAATAAAAACCTGAATTTGAAATACAAACTAAACTAAACTAAAGACAATGAAAGAGAGTATCATCAGAATAGAAAAGCATTAACTATAAAGGCAAAATCCAGTTATTTGTCAGTACTAACATTGTCAGTACTAACGTGTCAGTAAATAACATTCTGTTTATTAATACACCATAAAGTATATAAAAAGACAAGGCAAAAATTCGGAAGAGGTACTGCAAATGTAATTAAATGTAGTAGAAATATAAACAATTACCTATAAGAAAAAAATACACCAACTTAATAAGAAAATGGACAGAAGACTTAAATAGACAATCTCCAAAAGAGGAAATCTAGATAACCAGCAACATGAAATGATGCTCGACTTCAAAAAAAAAGAATGAATGAAGAAAGAAGAATGAATACCAATGTTCGTGACACTGGGAAAGTAAACTGATACACCCTCTTTGGCAAATAATTTGGCATTACTAAGTAAAGCTGGTAAAGCTGATACCATCTAACCAGCAACCTCCTTGGTTATACACCCTTGGAAACTCACAAAAATGTGCAATAAAGAAATATTCACAGAAATTCTGTTCATAAAAGGTCAAAACTAGAAACAAAATATTCACTAAAAAAGTAGATAAACTACAGTGTATTCAAAATTGGAATATAGCAATAAAAATGAATGAGCGCAGCTACACAGAACAAAATGGTCAAATCCCACACTTTCTTTGAGCAAAAGCAAGACACTCAAAAAGCACATACAATGATTTTATTATATATGGTTCTATTTCTTGACCTGATGGTGGTTTAAATGGTTCCCTTTATTATTCATTAGACTACACAAACATTTAATGTTCTTTTCTGCATTTTATACGTCACTCCAAATATGTTTCACTCGAAAACTGCATACATTAGTGCCACCATCAAGGGCCTAAAGGACGCAGGGGTAGTGATTCTAACACATCCCCATTCAACTCACCTATTTACCTCATGCAGAAAACAGATGAATTCTGGAGAATGACAGTGCATTACTATAAACTTAACAAGGTGACTCCAATTCTAACTGCTGTACCAGATGTGGTTTCGTTGTTTGAGCAAACTAACACATACCCTGGTAATGGTTTGCAAATATAGATCTGACAAATGCTTTTTTCTCAACATATGTTAATAAAAACTGCCTGAAGTAGTTTGTTTTTAGCTGGCAAGGTTGAAAGGCAATATACTTTCAGTCTTAATTCAGGGTTGTATCAACTCTCCAGCCCTACATCATCATTTAATCCAGAGACCTTGATTAACTTTCCCTTCCACAAGACAACACACCAACCCATTACATTCATGACCTTATGCTAACTGGACCTAGTGAGCAAGAAACTGCCTATTACTCTAGGCGTATTGGTAAAACATCTGCAAGTCAGAAGGTGAGAAATGCATAAGACAAAATCCAGGAGTGTCATGGACTGAATATATGCATCCCTCCCAAAACTCATACGTTAAAATCCTAACTCCCAATGTAATAATAATAGGAAGTGAGACCTTTGGGAGGTCAGTCAGTTCATGAGGGTAGAGCCGTCTTGAATAGGATTACTGCACTTATGAAATGGGAGCTCACTCCCTCTCTCTGCTCTCCACCACATGAGGATACAAGACGACAGCTGCAAAACAGAAGAGTGCCCTCACTAGACAATGAATCTGCCAGCACCTTGACCCTGGATTTCTCAGCCTCCAGAGCTGTAAGAAACAAATGTCCGTTGTTTAAGCCACCCAGTCTTGTGTAATTTCTTATAGCCTGATGTATTAGTCTACTTTCACACTGCTGATTAAGATAAACCCAAGACTGGGCAATTTACAAAAGAAAGCGGTTTATTGAACTTACAGTTCCGCATGGCTGGGGAGGCCTCAAAATCATGGTGGAGGGCAAAAAGAAGCAAGTCACATCGTACGCAGACAGCAGCAGGCAAAGAGAGCTTGGGCAGAGAAACTCCCGTTTTTAAAACCATCAGATCTCAGAAGACCCATTCACTATCATGAGAACAGCATGGAAAAGACCCACCCCATGATTCAGTCACCTCTCCCATATGTTGTCCCTCCCACAACACATGGGAATTATGGGGGCTACAAGATGAGATCTGGGTGGGGATACAGAGCCAAACCATATCACCTGAACAGACAAGGAGCCTTCCACCTCAGTGAAATTTCTAAGGTTCTAGTGGTGTTGTGCATGTTGACATATCCCTTCTAATGTGAAGGATAAGTTGCTGTATCTAGGACCTCCTAAAATCAAGGAAGACAAGTAGTACCAGCTGAAGCAAGATAATCGCTTCCTGCTTGAACCCAGGAGGTAGAGGTTACAGTGAGCCGAGATTGTGCCACTGCACTCCAGCCTGGGCAACAGAGGGAGACTCCATCAAAACAAAACAAAAAAAAACTTGAAATGTTTTCCATGAGGCTGTGTATGCTCTAAATCAGCATCCAATATATGATACTATTTCTCCCATGGCCAGGATTCATGGATCCCAGAATCAAGAGGCAGAAATAATTGTGTCACTCACTATTATCCCTATTGTTTCACTAACAAAATTTTTGTTGCCTATTCCTACAACCTTATGCACTGCTGGTCTAGAGGTCTTAGTTCCAAAAAGACGAATGTTTCCACTGGGAGACAGAGTGATTCCAGTGTACTGACATTAAGACTGCCACCTGGCCACTTTGAACTTCTCATGCCTCAGAATAAACAGGCAAAGGAGGTTACTGTACTGACCAGGGCTTCTGGTCACTAAGAAGAAATTCGACGGCTACCATACAATGGAGGTAGGAAAGACTAAGTCTGGAATACAAGAGATCTTATAATTACTACCATGCTCTGTGATTAAAGTCAATGGAAAACTACAACAACCCAATTTAAGGACTACTGTATGACCAGATGCTTCAGGAATAAAGTTTTTGATCACCCCAACAGGCAAAGAACCACAAATGGCTAAGGTACTTGCTAAGGGAAGGGGAAAAAAGAAATGGATAGTGGAAGAAGATAATCATAAATCAAAACCAGTTACAACCATGTGACCAGCCACAGAAAACGGTAATTGTTATGTCTTCCTTATTTTGTAATGAATGTATTTAAATATTAAGCAAATCTTTGTTTTCTTGCCTCTTTGATCCCTTTATCATCTGACATAAGATACATTAATAATAGCTAACTTTATGTCATAATAAACTTAAGTTATAGCTTCTCAGGGAGAATCAGCATTACCCAGGGACTCTGGATCCTCTTCTGGGGAAAGGGTTGGCATGTTTTCAGTTGTTTGAAGGATATTCATATTATGTTAGGCAGAAGCATGACTCTGTTATTGCATTTATTTGGAGATTAAGTATCATTTAAGATGTGTATGGGCACCAAGTTGACAGGGATGGACTATGACAGTTTTGTTTGTTGTTGTTGTTTTGTTTTTTGAGACAGAGTCTCACTCTGTCACCAGGCTGGAGTGCAGTAAGGCAATCTCGGCTCACTGCAACCACTGCCTCCTGAAAAGCAATTCTCCCGCCTTAGCCTCCCGAGTAGCTGGAACTGCAGGTGCGTGCCACCACACACAGCTAATTTTTTTTTTTTTTTTTTGTATTTTTAGGAGAGATGGGGTTTCACCATGTTGACCAGGATGGTCTTGATCTCCTGACTTGTGATATACCCGCCTCAGTCTCCCAAAGTGCTAGGATTACAGGCATGAGCCAACACACCTGGCCGACAGTTTTTACATGTCAACTTGTCTAAACTATAGGATCCAGTTATTCAATCAAACACTAATCTGGGGTGTTACTGTGATGGCATTTTGTAAACACAGTTAACATCTACAATGAGTTGACTTTGAGCAAGGGAAATTATTCTTGGAAATGTGGGCGGGCCTGATCCAATCAGTAGGAAGGCCTTTTCTGAGAAAGAAATCTTCTGCCTCAAGACTGCAGCATCATCGCCTGCCCAAGAGTTTCCAATCTGCCAGCCTGTCATATGGATTTTAAATTTGGATCTCTTCTTCAATCACCTCAGCCAATTCCTTGAAATAAATCTCTATGTTTTATCTATCCATGTAGATATGTAGATACATGTATAAAACAATGATTTTAAGTTACATCTTTGAGTATTTTAAGTGTAATTAAATAATTAGTAATATAATGCACTATATAAAATGGTATTAATTTTAATAATGAACATATACATTCATTATTCTGGTTATATTTCTGTAAACAACCCTAACTAATATAGGGTCTTTTAAAGCATTAAGAGAAAAAAATAGCCACTCTTTGCTTCAAAGGATACATCTAGAACCCAAAGAAAGTACTGAAGATTCCAGTTTAACGTAATAAAAATGGAAGTCTGTTCAGAAGCAGTAAGTTCCCAGCCACCCAAAGTATTTGAGGAGCTAATGAATGACAATCTATAAGGGTTACACCAGAGACGTTCCTGTAATTAGCAGAAAGTTTGAGCATTAGGCTTTGTCTACCACTTCTTCTAATTCAATCAAAGTCTGTAATTCTATAACAGCATGACCTGATCTTAGATTAGCAAGATGCATCTCAACCCAAGTAGAAAATGAAAGCAGTATCAACCAAAACAGTAAAGAAAAAAAAAAAACTCAAATAAATCCTAAGTTTTAAAAATCAGGAATAAGCAAGAGGCAGAAAAAAAAAGGTTTCACTATTTGGTTTGGGGTTTATGCTATCTTACAACATTCAGCATTTGAACACTACAAGAAGTCTGTTCCAGTGTCTTTTTAAATTATACAATGTAAAGGCATAAGCTTTTATGTCTTTACTTGACAATAAAGCTCATAGGACAATGAACTTGATTTTCAGGACAACTGAACAGAAAGCCTTTCACTGTATTCAGATCCACATATAGCTCCACCCATACCACCTATTACCACCTCCATAGCTAATGAGGGAGCTCTAGCACTTTCTCTCCCCTGCAATAAAAGCCTACTAATTGGTCTCCCTGCTCTAAGACTAGACCTTCTAGAGCGTTATCTCAATGAAACAGCTGAAGAGATCCCTTCAAAACATAAATCAAATCATGTCACACCTCTTCTCAAAAACCCTGCAGTTGCTCCCCATCTCAGAGTAAACGGCATACAATGACAATGTCCTTACATCTTGTAGATGACATCTACATGACTCCGTACATCCTAGCCTAGAAAACCTCTCTATTTTATTCTATCCTATTCCTCTATACATTGCTTACTCCACATCAGCCCTGTGGTCTCCTGGAAGTTTCTCCAAAAACCCAACAATGCAATACATCAGGGCCCATGCACATGTCATTCTCTCCCTCTGAAGGGTATCTCATCACGCTGTCCCTCCTTTCCCTCTTCCCAAATGTCATATATGAAGATTTCCTGACCACCTTAAATAATAACAGCAAATACACATACACTTTTCCCTGACATTCTCTACCTTCTCACCTATTTTTATTTTTCTTCATTGCATTATCATCTCCTGATATTTGTTTACTTGTTAACTGTCTTATCCTCAATGAAATACAAGCTCATTGTTTTCTTCATTGCTCCAATACCTAAAACAATACCTGTAAGTGTTCAGTGAGTATACATTGAATTGATATATTAGCCTCAAGCTAAAATTTCAAACAGTCTTCTCAGTTATATGAATATGCTCCTAAACAGTAAAAGCTTTAAGAAGAAAGAGTTCATATACTGTCCTAGTTCTCCTTGCATCCTTCTCACTGATTTGGTTTTACAGAGAATATGAAAGGAAAGTAAGTGCTCTGCCTGTCACAGTTCTCCTCTGTTCCACTTAACCTCAAAGTATGAACTCACACAGCCAGAACTTCCTTGTTTGCCAAATAAGAGGAACTGGCCCATGGTGATCAGCTTCTTAAAAATCTAGTATCTAAAAATCAGATTTGAAGTAAGGTTTATATGTAATTTTCAATAAGCCATAATAGAATGTCTCAGTAATTAGGATAAATCAACACTGTATGTTTACATGAATAGACATAGACATATACCCTGTATATAACCTGAGGTGCTAAACTTAGCTTCATTCTCATAATGCAACTGGCACTGGATGCTATATTTTAAGTTTCACTGCTCTTATAAACTACACAGCCCAATAATCAAGGTAAACAATTTGTGTATCTGAAAGTTACATTCTGACTTCACCCAGGAAAAACATAAGCCTGAAAAAATACTCAGAAATGAAAACTATATCACAGACATCATACATTAAAATCCTATATGCTTTATTCAAAGGAGGATCCTTTCTACCATCAATACTTACTACTCAAGCCCTGATACTCCTATTTTCCAGTCTTAGCAGATACCAAAAAATAAATAAGCTGATATAATCACATGCTGATGACTCCATTTATTTACATTCAAAAACAGGGAAGCAAATCTATGGTATTAAAGTAAGGACAGTGGTTAACCTTGGGCAGAGACACATAGTGATTTCAACAGGGCATGAAGGACTTCTGGGTAAAGGCAACATTACGCTTCTTGATTTGGTGCTAATAACATACAGGAGTATTCACTTTGTTAAAAACGGTTGAAATGAGCTGTATACTGATTATCTAAGCCCATTTCTGTACTGTTATCCTATATTTAAGTAAAAAGCTTTTGAAAAACTAAATATTACAGGAGTTCAAAACCATGAAAAATAAGGTGGAACATGAATAGCTCAACATAAATCAACAGTCCTTAAGAACATCTGTGTTTTTGCACATGCACTAACACTAATTTTGTGGCTATTAACTGTACCCACTACATTCTAACTAAGAATAGAGGGAAATAAGTAACATATTTCAGATATAATTTGCCTCCAAAATGTTTGAAATAAAGCAACTTTTATAATTCAAAAGAGTCAAGGTTCAATTACTCAAAGGCAAGAGTACCGGTTAAGGATGTGAATCTTGTGAAAACTATCTCACCCACTTGCCAGTTCTGTGAACTCTTATTTAACCTCTTTGGTTCTCTGTTACATAACCTATAAAATATTTTAGGTTTGGATACCTATTTTATAGGTTATGTAACAGAGAACCAAAGCTTATGGATATACCCCATAATCTTGTGAGGACTAAATGAGTTATTTCATGTAAAGCATTCAGAACAGTCGCACGATATATGTCAGTACTCAATAAATGGCTGTTCACTCAGGTGGGATACGTAATCCCCCAATGGTGCTAAATAAACAGAGTGTTTCTACCATAGCCAAGTGACAGATGAACACTGAGATGCAAATAGTCCCTTCTTAAAATAGCTTGTACATTACCCTGTCTATAAAATGAGACAATTTCCTATTAGTTTTCTTTACATTTAAATTTCCTAAAGTAGTTGCAGTAGTACCAATGAATCATACTCCAGCCCTATTCTGATTCTTTTCTAAACCTTTATTACAAACAGGTTTAAGAATTAAATAATCATTTAGAACAGAGCATCATCATAGAAAGAAAGGTGTAGGATTTTAAAACATAGTAACAGCTAATGGTTTCTAAGAGTTAATATGCGGCAAACACTATACTAAACATTTTCCTATACTCATCTTTATGGCTCACAACAACCCTATAGAGTACGTATGTTGTTCCCCCTGACTAAAACACCTAAGTCTCTTTTACTAGAGAGCACATTTTATTTCATTTTTTTCACCTTCTTGACCAGGCACACACAGTCTCCCACATAGAAGGGGCTGGGGACTGTTTGCAGGAACTGGTTTGTTAAAGATGACAGGCTGTAACTCTCAAGCCCAACTTGGCGAACTCTAGAGCGAGCACCTTCTTTTCCAGAGAAATATAAGGAACTCAGGTACCTCATCCCATTATTTCAGTCCCATTTGAGGTAACTTCCTTGGTTTGCTGAGAGGCTCACCCATTTGTGACATCATCCAGGTAACAATCTGATAATATTATTGTTCACAGTAACTTTTCAAAGAGTAAGATAAATGCTGAGGATCAATTTCACGGCTATATAATATGAAAATAAGCTATCACCATCATAACAAAATACACAACCTTGCAGATGTAAATGGCTCACTCAGCACAGCTACACACTCTAATACTGTACATGGTGCTTTGTTTCTGTCAATTACAAAGAAACATTTGATACAGCATTGTCTCCTTCAAAGAAATTAATAAATATGGCAGTAAATTTTGATTTTTAAATTAATCTTCAAAGAGTTTTTTCATATTTTAATTACACAATTCCACTTTTATGGCAGCTGCATTACAAATAATGGATCTGTTAAACTGCTTTGCCCACCATAATGTAACTTACTGTCCACTTTCGGCACCTCAGGCAATGTCCTAGCATTTACCAGTATACCTCATTCCCGTGTTTCTATATATAGTATTCTAAGACATTGTACCAATCCCTCTATTTCCTATGGGAAAAAAATATCTAATTCACTGAACACCAAATTATATACAATATAAGACAGGTATATAAGTGCATACATATGTTTGCAATTTAATCCTTACCATGACCTTGAAAGACAGTGATTATCTCTTTATTTTTAACCCAAGGAGACACTGAGGCAAAGAGATTCTGAGTTAGTAAATAATGTACCATGTATGTGCAAGTTTATTTATAAAGCCTAGCTCGTTCCTTTATTTCACACACTGTTTCCCTTCCAGCCCTCCCCGCTCTCTCTCATGCTTCAAGGTAGGCTTCTCTGATCATCAGTCCTCATGGTAGAAAAGACACATAAGGCCGGTGCGGTGGCTCATGCCTGTAATCCCAGCACTTTGGGAAGTCAAGGCAGGCGGATCACTTGAGATCAGGAGTTTGAGACCAGCCTGGCCAACACGGTAAAAACCTGTCTCTACTAAAAATACAAAAAAAAAAAAAAAAAAGCTGGTGTGGTGGCACATGCCTGTAATCCCAGGTACTTGGGAGGCCAAGGCATGAGAATCATTTGAACTCAGGCAGCAGGAGTTACAGTGAGCCAAGATCATGCCACTGGACTCCAGGCTGGGAGACAAAGTGAGATTCCATCTGGGGGAGGGGAGGAGGGGAGAGGAGGAGAGAGGAGGGGAGAGGGGAGAGGGGAAAGGGAGGAGAGAGGAGGGGGGGGAAGAGGGGGAGGGGAGGGGAGAAGAAGAGAGGGGGAGGAGAGGGGGAGAGGAGAGGGGGAGGGGAGAGGAGAGGGGGAGAAGAGAGGGGAGAAGAGAGGGTCTACTTCTTAATATCATCACCTTGAGGGTTAGGTTTCAACATATAGATTTTAGAGAGACATATACATTCAGAACATAACAAAACTACATAAAGTAATACTACCTGTAAAAAAGAACAATGCCAAAATGGTTCTTTCTGAAGAGTGCAATTTGTTTTATTCTTGTCTATATCTGTATATATTTTCTAAGTTCATTAAAAAGACCTAGGTATATAAGAGAAGAATAAAATTTGAGATAACATAGTACCCATTTTAAGAATCCTAAGATTTTTGGGGGAAAAATCATTTCTAAAATATTTAAGTTAGTGTATCTGGTTTAAAATGCATTAAATATTTCCTCTAGCTTAATTCTAATTTGGCTGTCTATCCTCAGGAAAAAAAAATTATATATATATATATATGTATATATGTATACATACACACGCACGCGCACACGCATATACACATAGATATGTGCCTGTGTGTGTATATATGAAGGTTTATATATACATAAAGGTTTAGGCACAAAAGGTATGAACCAAGGCATTCATCCAAAAAGTTTTATGGAGTACCTATGAGACACTGTGTACTATGTAGATACTACATGAGTACGAGGGCCCAATCCTTTTACAGTTTATATTTCTGTGGATAACTGTAGATAACAAGTTAATAAGCATATTAAAATGTGATTTCTGGTTATAAGTATTATAAAGGAAATTAACAAAATACTGTGTATGTTTATCAGGGACAGCAAAGACAGAGCCTGCTCCTATAGGAGGTCACCAAAAAACGTCCTGAAAAAAATACAAAACCAAAAACATCCAGACATGGCAAAAAGCTGAGGAGAAACAATCAAGACATGGGAAACTTCAAGTGCCAGGGCCCTCAAACAGGGAAAGAGTTTCACATACTCCAGCAGCAGAAAAGAAGCTGGGTAGATGGAAATGGTAAAAAGAGATGAAACCACAAAGGGAGACAGGGGCCAGATCATGCAGGGATTTGCAGGCCAGCTTAAAGCGTTTCTATTCTATCATAATTATGTGAGAATTCACTAAATGGGGGGAGAAAATTATGTATACAAGCTTCTGAGGTTAGATTGCAGAAGGTAAAGAATGGTAACAAGAAGTTAGGAAGGTACTGCAGGAATCCCAGTAAGAGGGGATGGTAGCCTAGACTGGAGTGATGGCAATGAGAATAGAAAAAAAAGCAGAAAAGCTCAAGACATGATATGCTGACTAGAACCCATAGTATTTACTGGCAGGAGGTCAGAATGTGGGAGATGAAGGCCCAGAACAATCAGGTATCCCTCTTAGGAGTCTGGCCAAATCATCACTTACAAAGCTAAAACTTAAAGTGTTTCTAATAACAAGGAATAGTTACATGTATTACGAACTATCCACGAGATGGAACATTACTAATGTTTGTGAAAGGTTTGCGTCTCTCTACTATCTATGAGGTAATGATAGATATCTCAAATTTTATTCTTCTCTTATGTACATGATACATAGTCCTTCAGTTCCTGAAATGATTACTACAAATAATACCTACTGCTCTCACAGAGTTGTTGGGAGAATAAAATGTGAATCTATGATAAAAACTTAATACAGTGACTATACTCAATAAATTAAAGCTATCAGAAGTCATAGTAATAATATCTCACCAGTCAGAATTAAAAACGTATTCAATAAATGTTTTGTAGATGAATAGACAAGCAGATAAAAGAAATAATGTAATATCCAGGTCACCTGACTCAATCCCATAATCCTTCTACAAAACTATGCACTCTTCACCACAGGCGGGTAAAAAAAGATGAACAGTTTCACAACTGTTAGTTTGTGAAATCCACTAAGTGAAACCAAGAAATCCTCATTAGGGATTTTTGGTACAAATTATACAACAATGTAAGATCTACATTGTCACGTAGATTATATAGTTGAGTAAATACACAGTCAAGTGGATTAACTAGAGTAATAGGTAAGTTTCTGAGTCACAAAAATAATTGAAAGTTTACTGGCCTACTTACAGGCTGATGAGTCAATCCGAATACAATACAAAAAGAGCACACGACAGGAGAGACCAAGCAGCAAGGAAATATTAAAATGAAGTCAAAAGTTAGATGGTGATATGGTTTGGCTCTGTGTCCCCAGCCAAATCTGAACTCCAATTGCAATCCCCACATGTGGAGGGAGGATCTTGATTGGATGTGTGGCCCATAGTGGCAGTTTCCCCCATGCTGTTCTCATGATAGTGAGGAAGTTCTCATGAGAGCTGATGGTTTTAAGTGTGGCACTTCCTTGCTCTCTCTCTCTCTCTTTCTCCTGCCACCATATAAGATGTGCCTTGCTTCCCCTTCACCTTCTGCCATGATTTTAAATTTCCTGAGGCCTCCCAAGCAAGGCAGAACTGTGAGTCGATTAAACCCCTTTTGTTTATACATTGCCTAGTCTCAGGTAATATCTTTATAGCAGGGTGAAAACTAACAAATACAGATGAGGAATAGCAGTGAGTGCCTAAATAAGAGAACAGAACCCAAAACCTGAAAGGAAAGGAAAAAGAGAGATACCAAAAATCAGGATAAGTCTGAAAGACAATTACAAACTAGGCAAAGCAGGTACTTACCTCTCCCACTCCCAAGGCTCAGGCAAAGATCCACTGCTCCTAGGGGAAAGATAGAAGTAAAAGCCTACTGCACCTCAAGGACATAGAGACCCTCCTGACCCATGATCCCCCACCAAAACTAAGCAGAAGTACACTACTGCTAGGGGAAAGACACACAGAAAACTCTCCATCCCAAGTACTACCTCAGACACGTGGCAGAATTTGGCTGCCGTGGGAGGGAAAAGGTCAGGGGCAGAGGAGAAGACTGAAAGGGTCCCACTCTCAAGACTCAGGCTCACAAGCCCTACAAAAAACTGAGGGTAGACCATGAAAACCAAGAACTTCTCCAACCCCATTACAAACCTAGCACATATATAAGGGAATCCACTACAGAACAGGATGTTGCTGATACCTGCCAATAGAGCAGTGTCTTAGTCTCTTTGTACAGCCATAACAGAATATCTGAGACCGTGTAATTTATAAAGAACAGCAATCCATTAATATTTTCTCACTGTTCTGGAGGCTGGGAAGTCCAAAATGAAGACACCAGCATCGAGCAACAGTCTTCTTGCTGTGTCACCACATGGCAGAAGAGCAAAGAAAAAGAGACAAAAGGGAGTCACACTTCCCCTTTTATAACTACATTAATCCCACCTATGGGAGCAGAGCCCTCATGGTCTAAGTACCTCTTAAAGGTCCCATTTCTCTACTGTCACAAGTGCAATTATATTTCAACAGAAGTTTTGGAGAGGACAAATATTCAAACCATAGCAAGCAGGAACACCAATCCGTCCATCCAAAGCACAAAATAACAGTGACCTGCTGCCAGAGAAATTTCAGGTCTGTAGTACACTGAAGGTGACAGTAACAACAGCGCCATACCCCAGCCAACTAACTCAAAACTAACTCAACCTACCATACTAACGGTGTGACAGAGGAGGTATACCCATTTCTAGACATAGCTTCTTCTATCATTCAAAAATTTTAAGACACATTTAAAGAAGGGGGGGGGAAACATCATCAAGAGATAAAGCAAACAACAGAACCAAATAGAGATTATTCAGATGTTGGAACTAATCAGAGATGTTAAAATAACTATGATTCATAAATATGTTAAAAGATCTAAAGGAAAAGATTAATATGCTAAAGAATCTGAACAACATAATGAACAGATAGGAAATTTTAGCAGGGATACAAAAACTATAAGAGAATCAAATGGCAATGCTAAAATTAAAAATAAGAATGTATCGAAAATGGAAAATCCCTTTGACAGGATTATTCATGAACTTAGGTTAACAGAAGTCACCAAACTAAAACAGAAAAAAGGGGAGGGATATTTTTTAAAATAAAGAAACCATAAGAGGACACCATTATCAAATAAACATATACTTATTTGGTGTCCCAAAGGGAGAATACAGAAAGCAACGGACAAAACAATTATCTGAAACGATAATGGCCAAGATTTTCCAAAATTAACAAAAGACAACCAAGATCCAAAAAGGCCAGAAAGCCCTCTTAAAATTGGTTAAGTTATACTTACCTTAAATCAGGCAAGTCAAAGAAAAGTTTAATACAAAAAACATAACTTGAAATTACTATTAGAAAGTACATATGTAACAGATATTGTAAAAATATTTTCTATTACATATAAAAAAACAGCATTCTATCTACCATCTGCACATGAAAATAAACTCAAATGGGCTCAAACCAAAAAAAAAGATGATAAAAGACAGAAAAAAAACCTGAACTATAAAGTATAATCCAATAATTAAACACATATTATAGTTTTCTGCCAAAAGCCACTAAACCAATGAAGACATTGACTGTATCACTTTGATGAAAAACTGTCAATTTTCAGCAAGTACATTAAATAAAAGCATTCAGTTATGAGTTACAAAAACAATTATTGTATATGAATTTAGTAAATCCTCTGGATGACAATTCCACTTTGTAAAAATTCTATTACCCACAAATTTATTTATGGTTTTTCATTTCCATTATTGTGAGAATTTATGTTAGAGTAACAGGAAAAAGAAGGGATTTACAGATTGATAAAAGACTTTTAAAATACAACACTAAGTTAAAGGAAACCCAGGTAAAGTCCCATTTGGCCTTAAAAGTGTACCTCTGTGACTGAAAAGTGGGAAAATGCTACAATCCAAAGACCTACCTAAGTGGTGGGAACAGAGCCAGGAAAGACTGTCCAACATCCTCATGTCTCTTAATATAAAGGCCCTAGAGGAAGAATTCGAACTTTACCAATACCCTGCTCCTTGAGAGGTTTCATCCATACTAGTGGCGAACATTCAAAGATTTCTTAAATAAGTTTACCTCAAACCTTTTCCATTTGATTCATCCAAGTCAATCAACATGTCTGAGATTGTGTGGACCCCTAAGACATGTGAATCAACAATTCCAAGTAACAAAAACAAGACACCTAGCTTTTCATGGACTGGATGCTCCTTTGTTTATACACTACCTACTACAAGCGAAAATGGGTTTGCAAACATCCCATAAGCTACAAAAGGAAATTCTGAGCTCTTCCTAATAATAAAAGAATGATAAATGGAAACTAACTTACCTGGATTACTAATTCAAAACATGCAAATTATTACTATGGTATTTTCTCTTAGCAAATATAAATATTAATAAGGGCATTTGTGGGGCTACAGACTCTCACTCTGAAGTCTATTTTTCCTAAAGGTCTGTTTCCCAATTTGAAATTTTGCTAGGATAAGATTTTTCAGAAACATCCCCATAATAATTAGAAAGGAATTGTCTACAAATACATCATGTCTTGCTTGGGAATTTGTATTTAACTAAAAACAGCTCCCATTTATCTAGAAATCTTGAAGACTACTAAATACAAAGACTTATCTTTTCATTCCTACAGAGTCTGTTCTCATGTTGTTACATTATAAGGTAGAGGCCTGAGACTCATAACAGCTTCTTACTCCTTTACTAATCTAGAATATGAAGAAAAAATAATCCTAATTATTAACATATTCAGGACTTATGATGACTATAATCCTATAAGACTATAAGATGAATATTAATCTATTCAGGGCTTATCATGACTACCAGCCACCTGCCCAAAAACAAGCTTAAAGACTTCAAAATGTAAAACTAAATTTTTAGTACACTATACAAGCTACCAGATAATTTTATAAACATGTTTAAACAACTCATAAGATTATTCATATATAAGTTCAGTTAAATTCAGAGAACCAGCCTATGTGCATATTTCTATAAGATTTTAAAACAGATCTCATAAACACTATATAATATACGGCAAAAATAACACAAAACTAGGAGTTAATAGAACTGAGTTCTAATTCTAGGTCTGTTACACTAAGTTAAAGTTGATACTAAATTAAGAATATGGGTATGCTTTGTATAAAACTCAAAGAGATTTATCATTGTGACTGTATAACTGATATTATAAATGAGTTAAAAGATTAATAAATAATACCAATGTGCCATTCAACTTCAATTAAAGGAATCTAGAAACTAGTGAATACTGGAATGCATAGCAATCATAACATGAAGAAGCCACCAATTCTAAGATCATATATGCATGTAACAAAACTACAATTGCCCAACAAACAACTAGAGCATTAAAAGTAAAATCATGACAGCAGCAACTTCATTAGTTTAGTTTTCTCCTATTTCTCCAGCACCTAAAAAGTATCTGCTGTCTAGCACATAGCAGACCTTCAAACATCTGTTGAATAAATATCCCCCACAACTACATGGCACAATGTAACCTCAGTCTATGCCTAATACTTGCTGATTTTACTACTTCCAATTTCATATTAACCAGCACTTGTTTAATGTTCTTAAAATCTTTGAGACTACAAATCAAACTGTAACCTTTTAAATAATCCCATTCTTTTACTTCCCTAAACTCAAAAAGATATCAAATTATCAATTAAAAGACGAGAGTTCATAATTTAAGCCAAATGAGTAATATATTAATAATAACTACTCAGCTTATGTAAGTGAAGAACTGAAAGCTGATCCTATAACATTTTTCCACTAGAAGTTACCAGTCACCAACAAAGATGTACCACAGTTCCTCCTAAAAGTACTTACCAGTGGTTGGCATTGGGTGTACACTGGGGGTGCTGGGGTCTAGTGGTCAGAGAAAACTCTTGGGCAGGCAGATAGCTTCTCAGTGGCAGAGCATAGGGGATTCTGTGTGCCGGAGATCTCTCCAGCACCAGGAGCAACTGGAGGACACCAAATAGCTGCAGCCTGTGGCCAGCCATCCAGGAGACTTCGGCAGGAGCCCTGGGTTCCCTGTGCAGACAGTTCCAAAGGAGGCTGCCCCTGACAGCTGTCAACCTCAACCTCAGGGGAGGCCCTTCCTGGAAACACCTGGAAACCCCATAGCCAGGGCAGCAGAGCCTCCAGGTTGCAGCTCACTCAGCTAAGAGTGCCTTGGGTGCCATGCCCCAGAGAATCCAGGAGGCCTGCCACAGTGACACCAAGTGGCTGGTGGAAACCCAGGTGAAGGCCAGGAGGAAGAAGAGAGGGGCACAGAAAGGCAGTGGATCCCCAGCTTGCAGCCTGAGCCAGAAGAGCACCCAGCCATCTGGAGGCGTCCCTGCCCACTCAGCCGCTGACCCCTGGGAGAAGGAGCATCACTACCTCTCTGTCCAGATGGGTTCATATACCTACCCACTACGGTGGTTAAGGTGGCAGGCTGCCTTCCAGAGCCCCCTTCCAGAGCCCCTACTTCTCGACAGAGCCCCTCTGCTCTCCCAGCGAGACTGACAGTGACCTACAGCCTATGGAGGCAGGAATTCAGCATCTCCAGAAGCTGTCCCAACAGTTAGATGAAGCCATTTGGGCAGAGGAGAGTGGTGACATGACCGTCTCTCTCACTCATGACTGAGGAAGTGTCCTGCAGAAAACAAGCCCTGTCTGATCACCAAGACTTCATACCCAAGGATGTCTGTGCTTACCTATGAGCTTCCTGGAGGAAGGAGTCATTAGTAACCGTGGGTCACTGCTAGCAAGGACCTAACAAGGGGCCCAGAGCCCCCCTGCTCCGGCCACATCTAGCACAAATGATTTCGTTCAAAACTAATATGGTAGCATTAAGAATGTAAACACCTTTTTTTTTTTTGAGATGGAGTCTCACTCTGTTGCCCAGGTTGGAGTGGAGTACAATGGTGCAATCTTGACTCACTGCAATCTCGACCTCACAGGTTCAAGCGAGTTTCCTGCCTCAGTGTACCGAATACCTGGAATTACAGGTACCTGCCATCATGCCTGGCTAATTTTTTTATTTTTATAGAGACAGGATTTCACCATGTTGACAAGGATAGGCTTGAACTCCTGACCTCAGGTGATCTGCCTGCTTCGGCCTCCCAAAGTGGTGGGATTACAGGCATGAGCCACTGCGCCTGGCCTGTTACCCTTTGAATTAAACCCAAACAAGGTAACAAGGTCTATGAAGCTCTGTACCTTCCCTCTTCTATAGCCAGATCTCATCCAACATTCCCCCTCCCTCAATATGCTGGGTCAAAACGATACTCTTTCACTTCTCCAAATAATTCTTTCTTGCCTCAAAGTCTTTGTTTGGAATGCTATTCCCCAATTTTTCAGACTTGGCTCCTTATTGTCCTTCAAGATGCCACCTTAAATGTGCCGTTCTAAGAAGTCTTCTCTAACTAGCCTACCTAAATTAAAAAGTGTCCTGACATTATTTTCTATTTTATGTCTCTTTCGCTCCTTAATAGCATTTCTCCCAACTCAAAATAGTACTTGTATTTTCTGTCTTCCCAACTGAAATGCAAGCTCCATGGGAACAAAAACGTCAATCTCATTCATTTTTGTGTTCCCCAATACTTACCATATGCCTGTAATATACTTGGCATTCATATATTTACTAAGTAATTTCACATTTTAAGGAAATCACTCTCTAAGCCTATTATTAAGTATATCAATATGCATACATATCTATAAAAGACTGTTAAAAAACAAACTTTTGATGTCATCTTTGTTATTATTAGCTGAAGCAGATGTATTTTCTAGATTTACTTTTCAGTGTGTTCTAAATGTTTTAGAATAAACCTTTAAACTCTGAAATGAAAGATTTTAAAGTCTAACATTTCAACTGCAAAATGCTTTAAATCTTTAAATCATATAAAATAATGAAGGTACAAAATGACTCAGGCTAATGTTGCAACTAACTTTTTTTAAATATCATGTAGCTTTTCAATGTCACTGTCTATACTTAGCTTCATATTTCTACAGTTTTAACTAATCTCATACCATTTCATGGTCTGGTTATCTTGATCAACTTACTGCTTCAAACCATATCTTCATACTTTTTAAAATGCAACATAAAATACATTAATAACACTCAACAAATCAAATTATATTTCTACAACTATTCTACCCCTGTATATACAGATAAAAAGAATAATGTTAAGTCAATAATACCTGAATACCTACCCTTGCCAGGCTCTATTTTAGGCATACATAGGGTAATTCATTTATTCTTCACACCCCATTTTAGAGATAAGGAAATTTAGGTACTAACAGACTAAATTATCTATCCAAAATTACAAAACCACCATCAGACTGGGATTCAAACTCAGGAAATCCTGCTGTAGTCTAGAGGCTATGCTCTTCATCACAGTACACCAAAGTGGAAACAGGCCAGGTATAGTGGCTCACTCATAATCTAAGCACTTTGTGGGGCCAAGGTGGGAGAATTGCCTAAGCCCAGGAATTTGAGACCAGCCCTGGGCAACACAGCCAGTTTGTCTCTACCAAAAAATAAATGACTATTGTGAAAAATGTTGAAAAGAATATAGCAGGAAAAAAGTAGAAACAGACTTATGGCCCCGATAAAAGTTCAAGATATAAGATGCTATGCTTCTTAAAAATTACATTCCGTCATCCTTATATTTATCAAAACAAAGCACAAATTACGCACTTATCAAAAAGCATTGAACAAACCGAGTCAAAGTCTAATTTTAAAAACGCATACTTAGTACAAATTACTGGGCCTCAGATATATTTTATAAGAGTTGTATTCCAAGATTTCAGAATATTTAATAGCAAAATTTTGTTGTTTACCAAAAATAAATGAAGCAGAAACTCTTAAGGCCAGTGGACAATAAAGATCTAGAATGTAACATTAATCACAATGCTATGTCTGCTACTTCTCCAGCCTCATTTCCTGATTCAACTCCAGATATACCTTACACTTTGACATAAAGATTCTTGGCACTGGTTTCCTTTAAAGTACAAACTATTTGAGAGCAATCCTAAATTTCTGTTATACGTCCTAACTCATGGAGATAACCTCACAGGGATTCTCTAAGAATCACATTGCATGAAACATGCAAAATGCCTGGCAAAAATTTAAATCCCACATGCAAATACGGATGATGCTGCACTGCAAACAGGCCCAGCACTGACTCTGTCTTTGTGGGTATTTGGTAATTTACAATCACATTTAGCATTCTCAAATGGCAGTGCCTATAATAATCATCACTCCCACTCAGCTGCCTCACTTCACACCTATGGCTTTCCACCATGCCTTTCTCTATTGGATAAACTCATACATTCTCAGCACACACTTCTACTCTGGATAGTTTCTAAAAAAACGTATTCACCAATGACCTGCATCTCCACATGAAAATTAGTAACTCCATCTTTGTAATTCAGTGAAATACTGCACACAGCCTTGGGCCCTTTTACTCTTATCACAATGTATCATCTCCCTTTAAATGGGTATGCCTTCTAGCAGACTACAAGGTAGGATGAATAGCTTACTGATCTTGAGATTCCGAACACCCAACTGGTGTCTGGCACACAGGACTCACTGAAAGTTTTTGTTTGCTTGCTTTTTAATAAAGTATACAAAAGAGTGAGCAAAAAGGAATGATACCTGAAAACATGTACATTATATATCAGTTAACAATTTTTTAACTATACTTATTTATAATTATACTTTGTTCCAAAGAAGGGGGAGAGACTTTTTTTTTAATACTGCAAATATGTAACAAAAACTTCCAATAAATATTCTTAAATTTTTTTATAACTTTAGTGAGGCATAATGACAATAAGTAGATATATTTAAGGTATACAATTTGATGACTTGATATATGCATACATTAAAAATATTCACCACAATGAAGTTAATTCACCTAAGCCATTACATCACATCCTTATCTTTTATTTATTTATTTATTTTTTTGATGTGTTAAGAACTCTTAAGGTCTACCCTCTTTACAAATTTCAAGTACAGTATATGATACTATTAACCATAGTCACATTGTTGTACATTAGATCTCCAGAACTTATCTATGTTGCATAACTGAATCTTTGTACTCCTTGAAGAACACCTCTCCATTTACCCTTTTCCCCAGCCCCTGGTAACCACCATGCTACTCTGTTTCTGTAAGTTCGATATTTTCAGATTCCATGGAATATTTGTCTTTATATTTCTGTGTTATTTCACTGAGTACAATGTCCTCCACATTTATGTATGTTGCTGCAAATGGCAAGAATTTCTTCTTTTTTAATGCTGAATAATATTTCATGGTGCAGGTGCATGTGTATCTTCTTTACGCATTCACTGATGAATGTTTAGGTTGTTTCAGTATCTTGGCTATTGGGAAAAATGCTGAAAAGAACATAGCAGTGCAGATATCTGTAACAGACATTTTCAGTAAATGCAGCAAGGATACTAGATAAGCTAACACAGTAGTGGCCTTTTAAGAAACAAAATATTTATACATATTTTTAGATTATGCAAGCCACTCTAAGGAAATTTTCAGGTTTACATTAAAAATACTTTTTTAAAATTAGCCATCTGTGGCGGCTCATAGCCTGGGAGGCTGAGGTAGGAAGATAGATTGAGCCCAGGAGTTTGAGGCTGCAGTGAGCTATGATCATGTCACTGCACTCCAGCCTGGGCAACAGGGTGAGACTATATCTCTAAAAATATATAAATAATAAATGTTTTTAAATGGGCAATTTCAACTTTATATCTCTAGTTACTCACACCATAGCTGGCACAAAAGAGTCACTAAATAATGTTTAAAACTCTATGCACATGGATACATATTCACGAATGACTGGCTTTTCTCATTTTAACCCTCCATAGTTATTTTTAGGACTCATATAACAAACCTAGAACCAAGCAAACTTTTTTTTTTTTTTTTAAAGACAGGGTCTCACTTCACTCCCCCGGGCTAGAGTGCAGTGGCCTGACCAGGACTCACTGCAGCCTCAACTTTCGCCAAGCTCAGGTAATTCTCCCATCTCAGCCTCCCAAGTAGCCAAGAATACAGGTGCATATCACCAGGGCCAGGTAATTTATTTAATTACTATTTTTTTTGAGAAGATGGGGTTTCACCATGTTTCCCAGGCTGGTCTCAAACTCCTAGGCTCAAGCAATCTGGCCATCTTGGCTTTGAAAAGTGCTGGGATTACAGGCATGAGCCACAACGTATGACCCAAAACAAACATGGAAAAAACACCAGAGGATAGAGTTATAAAAGTAAATTCAAAAACAGCAAGGTGTATCTACAATTGCAGTTTAGCTTTTTTTTTTCTTAATTTGGTACCCCAAAGAGGTAAACAGCGAGGCTTAATACAGTGTGAATATGTGTGGCAAAGCAGAAATAAGAGCCAAACATGACAAGAGTTCAAAGCAGTGGGGAAACAGCAAAAATGACATACACGCCATGAATTATAAAGGTTAGAGATTTATTGCTAGACAATAGGAAGAAAGAAGACAGATTAAGATTATTTAGTTATTCAACATCAGATATTTTTATAAAAAGAAAAAAAAAAGACAGAAAGACAGTAATAGAAAACAGGGACCTGTGCAACTTGCAGTGCTGAGGAGTAGACAACAACTTCAAACACGGGTTTAAAAAGCCTTTTTTAATTACTGAGAATATTTTAAGAAACTATAAATCACTTTCACTACCCTACATGGTTTTGATGAAGTTGTTTATAATGAGGTTGTTTAGTATTCTGCAACCACATAAATAAGATATTCACTTGAAGTATTTTTTTAAATTAAAATCCCAGCACTTAATTCAATAAAATAGTTTTTGAGGTGTTTCAGTTCCACATAATGTCAAGTTTAGGAAGATCAAAGAGGAAGAGAAAGTAAAAATGACTAGAGAAAAAAGAGTAAGTTACACAGAGGCCAAGATCCATAAGCACACATGAAAACAAAGTTAAACCCAAAAAGAAACACTTAGACAGATACAGCTACTTGGGCTCTGAGATGAATGTTAATCCAAGTAAACTGTGCTTGCCAGGCTCTGTGGCTCCATTAGTCTGTGTGTACTGGAGGGGAGTTACCATTATCTTACGAAAACATTGAATAGACATTATTAAACATTCTTCAACTGCTCCTAGCCTTAACCTGAAATTGTTTCACTTTAAAGGATAAGACTGACAAAAGCTAGTAGAAAGGAAATTACTCTCAGGACTGCAGCCATGATGCTTGTGCTGTATCACACCAACAGCCAAATGAAATAAAGCCAAAAATCAAATCAATCATTGGCTTGGGGTTCCTTATCCCCAATGTAGAACTTTCCTAGTAATGAAGTTCTCCGAGGAGGAAATGTTCAGCTAGACTAGAGGAAGAGGAGGCTGAGAACAGACTTAGGGAACCAATCTTAAAATCAGCAACAATGAAACCAGTCAAGGAAAAGTAACTAAAGGTAGAATTAGAAAGTGTCTAGAAAGACTGAATAGCCAATGGATACTAAAATAAAGATCTAGATGGATAAATAAAAGAACAAACCATTTAGATTTGGCATTAGAAATCATCATCTGTAAATTAAGCTTGAAATTCACACGGAATGAAATTTAAAAGTTAACATTGAAACAAATTATATGCCAGTCGTCTGAAATATTGCTATTCACAGCTGAGAGGTCAGGAGAGACTTGAACTCTCTGACTTACAATATTAGTTCAATCTGGAAACACTTATTTTTACACATAGAATTCTAAAAGCTTTTTGTGGCAAATATATTGTCTTTGGATATCCAAAGTTTTTTGGTTTATTTGTCAAACAACTGACAAATATATTTGCAACTGTTTTTCTGTTAACAATTTTGTGAATCATCACATAAGCCCAATTATATTTTTAAATTAATCTTTATATTAATAAATGGGCACATTTTAAATAAAGAAGATTCTCTATCACAAATAGTATGTTTCTTCTTGGATTTTTCAAGGGCTTATCCTAATTTAAATCATTCTATAAACTCTGTATATTTAAAACTAAAGGTAATATTTTTTTCTTAGACTTCATATAAACCTTTCTAAGCTAAGAATAAAAGTGATTTTATAAAATTTCCTCTAAACATTTTCATAGTCACTCTGTAATCTGAACTCTCAAGACCTCTCCTTTTATAGAGTTTCCTACTGGCATCCTCATCTTTGTTATATCCTCATTGCCATCCACTCAGAATTAGCTTTCTCAAACACAAAAGATATGTCACCCCCATCTTCAAAAACCACAATCTCTCTCACCTCCTAATGACAGGATATAGATTTGTAACTTCAAGAGTTTATTAACAAAACACTCTGAAAGTTCAAAATGCCTTTTATCTTAAAAATTAAAATAAATGTACATTTTCCCTAACATGTACACATTGATAATCTTTTAAATAGTTTTCTATCTCCCAAATAATCTAATAAAATGGATATGCCAAGAAAATGTATCATATTTGTCCTGGGTTTCCCATTCTTCCCAGTATACAGCTGAGTACCCCAGTTTTAGATGTACTGACATTTTGATACATACTAAATACACTAGGGAATTGTAAAGCTCTTTATAATTTGGCCCCAACCTTCTTCCTTCTTGCATTCTCCACTACTCTACACACACCTTATACTTAACTCTAAAGAAAACTATTTACCCCTATTCTTGCATATGCTTCCTCCCAGAAAGCCTTTTCACTCATCTCCAAAAGAAGTCCTAGCTATACATCAAGGTCCTGCTCAAATTCTGCCCTCCTCCGGGTAATACTCTCTAACAGCCTCTTCCTTTCTCCTACAGTTTGCAGTCTATTGTGGTACATCACATATTGTTTGTATAATAATGCATACAACATACCAGCTAAGAATCCAAGCTTTGGAATCAGAGAAACCCAGGTTGACCTCTAACTCTGCTACCTAGAAGATGTGAGCTTGGACAAGTTATTTACAACCATCTAGCATGTTTCCTAATCTACTGTATGAAGATAAAGATGGCAACAATAAAAAGTGAGGACTACTTGTGGAGGAGGTAAGAGGAGGGGTAAGAGTTGAAAACCTAACTACTGGGTACTATGCTTGGTACCTGGGTGACGGGCTCATTTGTAACTAAAGCCTCAATATCATGCAATATACCCAGGCAATAAACCTGCACGTGTACCCCATGCATCTAAAATCAAAATTGGGGGGAAAAAACAGTAGTTATATAACAGGACTAGTCTTAGAATCAAAAACAGGGATGTATAACATAAAAAGCACTTAGCACAATACTAACACATAGAAATAGTTTAATAAATGTGCCTGTTATTACCTCGTCTGAGTCCAAAACATCAGATCTACATCTTACTCTTTTTTTTTAATTCTTTCCCACTTCTCTTTTGTGGTATTCTGCTTGTGCTTAATAATTATTTAGTTAATAAAACCTGATCAATTCAGAAGTATACTCCTAGGTATATCTTAATAAAGTAAGGTCCAAACTCTAGTAAATGTCAAAAAATGGCTTACTTTCCATATTATTAGCAGTTAGTTTTAGTATTAGCTTAGCCAGCATATACATTAACTATCACAGTCCATAAATACAGATCTCTGAGGATCATTGTGAAAGTGTTCACACCACAATTACCATCTCAATGATTAGGCCACTAACAAAAATCCTTGATATCATTATGCAAAAAGAGCCTAAGTTTATCTGAAAATACTAGCATGTATCCAGCCGCAAAGCAAGACTTTGGCAAGCTAAATCATTCTTGTGCCCTCCTTTTGCATAAAAGTCAGCTAAATCTGGACCCACTTTTCCAACTGGCCCTCTGAATTCTTCCTGCGCTATGAGATTCCCAACAGAGGTCAGTTCTGCCATGGTATTCTTAATACCATGCAATGTTTCCGGACCAATTAGATGATTACTAACTCTTAAATGTTCAAAATTGACTAGATCAAACAGATACAAGCAGATTCTTTAATCCTGTAGTTAGCAACAATAATAAAAGTATAGCAAGGGCCAAAGACTAGTGATGAAAAGCACTGGTAATGATACTAAAGGGAAAGAAAAAGAAGATACAGCCAACAATGACTTTAGGAAGTTCAGAAAGAGCAACACCACAAGAGGAACAAAGGTTTCTCATGCTACTGAATACACTTTGAGTAAACTGTCACAATGTAAACACTAATACGTGTAAATTATTCATAAAATATTACTGGAAGCAACATATATATCCCACAGGCAAGCCAACTACTAATGAAAATAAATAAGGCAACAACATTTACTGTGTAAATGTTAGGAATACAACTGATTTCATTAAAAGTTCAGTTAAACATTTTCCCAATGACAGTGATGCTAATTAGAGATATTTCCATCTAAATTAGTGAAAGCCCCACAACACAGATGTGTGTAAGAGTACTGGGTAAAGTGGCCATTGTAAATGGTATTATACGTTGAACTAAGAATATATTACATTTTAATTGAGATTTTAATACTTCTGAGACATGTTTTTATATATGTATATTTCCATTAACATGCCAAATCAGTAAAAGGATATTACCGTTAAGATAAAACCTTGATATAGGCACTAAAGAATGCTACTTTAGTCCATTCTTTAAAAAGGATAGAGGCGGCCGGGCGTGGTGGCTCAAGCCTGTAATCCCAGCACTTTGGGAGGCTGAGGCAGGTGGATCACGAGGTCCAGAGATCAAGACCATCCTGGTCAACAAGGTGAAACCCCGTCTCTACTA
Source organism: Callithrix jacchus (assembly GCF_049354715.1). NCBI lineage: Eukaryota > Metazoa > Chordata > Mammalia > Primates > Cebidae > Callithrix > Callithrix jacchus. Next base: position 167,002,624 of record NC_133504.1, read on the forward strand.
AAAATACAAAAAAAAAATTAGCTGGGCATGGTGAAGCGTGCCTGTAATCCCAGCTATTCAGGAGGCTGAGGCAGGAGAATTGCCTGAACCCAGGAGGCGGAGGTTGCGGTGAGCCGAGATCGTGCCATTGCACTCCAGCCTGGGTAACAAGAGCAAAATTCTGTTACAAAAAAAATAAAATAAAAAAGGATAGAGGCAAATAGTTTCAGTTAAAATTTGCTTGTAAAAATTCTGAACCAATTAATTCCCTAAGAAAATAATTTAATGATTCAATTATTCTGCAAATTTTGTTTGTTTCCCTTTTATATGCTATTTCTCAGGGACCCTATCTAAACGAGATCGATCACTCCCTACCAGGATCACTTCACCAACTCTAAATCTGTTAGGCAAAGAAGAAAAAAAAGTAACATTTTGAGTTATTAAAGCACTGCTTTAGAATACAATCAGCAAGCTCCATCACCTATCCCTAACTTGCTTTAAATTTCAATCACTTTCAAAGTGCCCTAAATATATAAGTGCTGTGTATATAACTTAAAACCCTTTCTATATAATATCACAAATATTGGTTTGTCTCATTAAAAACATTTGTACACTGAATTTTGAAAAGGTAATATTTAAAAAGAAAAAGAAAACATAAACCTGTATTTATTATGACAATACATTTGTTTATTTGGATCTGTCAAAGCTTCTCGCTCTATAAAAACAGTTGGCTTGCTCAAATAATTTTCAGCAGTAATAGTTTATTTGATAGCAATAGCAAATAAACACAGCGTAAATAATTTAAAGGCAATTTATTCTTAAAATACACTAAATCCTTAAAGTAAAACACTTGAGAGGCAAACTGCAGTGAAAAAGAATTTTTTCTAAATTTTATTAGTAAAAGGCAAACTCTTATGAAGTTTCTAAAGGTAAGTATTAAAAATTTCTAAAGGTAAGTATTAAAAATACCAATCTCGAGAGGAAAACAGAAAAGTGATTTTGGCTGTCATTTTGCAGGGCTATTAAGAGTACTCACAGCTAAATCACAACTTTAGTCAGGAGCCAAAGAGATCAATGCTTTTCAGAATGCTTTCAAAAATTTTCTATTTTCAAAATTCACGTGAAGTTTAGTTCTCTTATTACTGATGCTCTACTCCATCTCTATCCATTAACGCAGCCTAGAATCTGACATCACACCACAGTATTTTGTAAATTCAGTCTACGGTTTTACTTCCTGAAGTGTACACTAACACTAATAAATTAGGTTCTAGGCTTTGCATACCATTTACAAATAGAACCATAAAAGAAAGCACTATTCATACAATCTTAAGAATGAGAAAGAGTCCTGTAGATGCCATACAATTCAAGGAAATTTTCAATATTTTCTAACTTCACAGATTTTCAATTTACGTGTTCCAAGATAGGAGCTATTGACTGTATTTACATAAACTTATTAAAATAACAATTTAATTTATGTATTGTGTAGTTTTATGATTTAAACTTTAAGTGGAAATGTTTAACTTGTCAAAAATCAATATTCTGACAAAAGGAAAGGAAAAGAACATTAGAAATAATTCCAGGGTATTCTTCTAGTAAACTTATTTTAAAGCCCTATGGCACAAACTCATTTTGTGTGATACAACAGATTTTTTTTCCAGTAAAAATCACCTTTTCCCCCAAAGCCTTAAAGAAATAAAGAGAAATTTAAGTCTTAAAAAGGATTACAAATAGCTTATTAAAATAAAATTCCATCTGAGCAATTTTCTTGATGTGACCTACACAATGTATATTTTTAACAGTCAATAAATACTAAATTTTCTGAATTGCTTGCCTTTTTACCAATTATTTTTGACAAAGCATTAGCCAATTATTTATTAACCAAATTTTTCTGCTCGAGAAACCTAGAACCACTCTTATACCTTCTAGACGGCTATATATTTCTGTTCCTTCCCTTCCTGCATGAGGCATTAAATCTTCAAATTATAGTCTTATCTAGCAACTTTCCTAATAATCACTATTCTTCACTATACTGTTATTTGCCACACTTTTATTTGGAGAATATATACTATTCAAGCATTAAGTTGTCCGAACTATCTTCTCACTCAAAACTATACTATGCTCCTAATACTGATTATTCTATAATCACTCTATCCCAGTTAACCAATTGGTAGGTTTGATGCATCAAGTTCCATCTAATAGGGCTTGATATGCTTCAGGGTAAAGTTAAACATGCTGATCATTATGTTCTATACGCTACATCCTCCAAAGCCTTTCAAGATTACCAACATCCTTCTCTCTAGAATAGTAAATATCCTATCATAGAACTCAAAGAATACTGCCTGGCTTTAAAGAATACAGTTCCTTGGCACTTTTCGGAAAAGCTGTTGGTAACTTCCAGACGCCCGCTGGACTATCACTTTGGTTAAATTAATCATGGGTTATCTTGTGCCACTAACTTTTTAGTCTTACAATTATTGTAGGAAATCTACAGATCTACTTTAAAAGTAAATGAAATACTTAAAAAAAAAAAAAAAAAAGCACTATTTTAGCTCCATTACTTTTTGCTCCAAAAAAATAATTTCAGGGTCCTTATGTCATTACTTTTACTTAAACCACAACCAATCAGTCGTACATAACAACGGAAGGCTTTTAAAAATATATAATTTTGCACTTAACCTTATGAAACACGTTTCCAAGTTTTCAATTGCGAGAACGTTCCATATTAAAAAGGTGCTGGTGCAGTCATCAGAACTGTGCTGCTAGCTGCAAGCTCCGAGTATCCTGCACTTTGCAAATTTTAGGTATAATTTCTGTTACCTGCTGAGGTGTCTGCACCCTTTGTCACCTAGTGATGCTCCACCAAACACTTTCCATCATTTATAACGGCCTCCTTCCATTCCTCAAAAAATGCACAGTAAACTTGGGCGTTTCTGCACACTAACACGGAACCACTAATATCACTAGGTATTATGGCTCTCAAAGAATCCTCTCTAGCAGCCTCCCCTGGGACGCTGCGCTCAGCGGGGCTTTGAACCGGTGAGACTCGTTGCCAGCTGCCTTTGCAAAAGCAGCACCAGAGGCAGACTCAATACCGCAATGCTGCTGCTGCTGCTGCTGACTTTTTCTAGCAGCTTCAAAAAAAAAAAAAAAAAATCACCCCAGTCCCCCGCAGACCCTGCTGGCTCTCCTGCAGCAAGAAAGAGAAACCACCGCATTGCTCAGCTTGCAAGATCAGAGCCCGACTGAAGGGAGGGGAATCAGTGCCGTCGAGAGGCTCCGCGAGGGCGGGGTGTTGGGGTGAAAAGGGAAGACATCCGGAGTGCAGGGGACCGCGACAAAGCAGCAGCCAGGGCTCCGCATCGCGCCCTGGACAGGGACATGAAATAGCGGACGTCCGGTGGAGACGCTGGCCTTAGCCCGGGATAGGGGTCCCGTAGCGGCCGGCCAAGCCCCTCCCGCCACCCCCCGGCCCCTCACCTGTCATGAGCGCCGGGCTATCGCCGGCTGCCGCAGCGGGAGAGGAGGCGGCTGCTGCGGCAGAGCTAGTCGCTCGTCGCCCGCGGAGGTGCCGGGGCACCAGCTCGCATCCGTCCGCCGTACCGGCCACCAGCAGCCAAAGCACCAGCAACGCAGCCCAGCGCCGCCGCCGCAGCCAGCCCCAGGTCGGGCCGGGAATCGAGGCAGGATGAGTGCGCGGAGGAGGAGCCGGGTGAAAGCGCAGCGGCGCTCGGGCCGCCGGCCCCTCGCCCGTTCCTCGAGGCGCCGCCACCGCCGCCGGCGACTCCGCCGGCCACCCCCGCCGCCTCAGACGCCGGCTCCCGCTGGGCGCCAGCCTGGTCCCGTCGGCACCGGCGGCCTCCGGAGCTCTGATCCTGGCTGCGTTCATTGGTTCCGGTTATTTTTTTTTTTTTTAAAGTGGGGGGTAGAAAGGTACGCCGTCTTCAGGCGGTGCACGACACCCGCGCTGCTGCCGCGGCGAGACCAGGATCCGCTGCTCTGGCGCCGCCAAACACCAGCCCCAGAGCCCGCGCCGCCGCCGCCGCCGCCGCGGCGCATCCCCCCGCCCACTCCGGCCCGCGCTGGTCGTAGTACCACGCTCCGCCGGGACGCCTCCCTCCCCTCGCACAGTCGCTCGCAAACCAATCCCCCGCCTCCCTCAGGCCCTCCACGGCGCAGGCGCGTCGCTGCTGCACTCCGCGTGCGCAGCACCCCAGCCCCGCCCCGGAGGCGTTCCCGGACGCACCGGAGTAGCGCTGGGTGGATGCTAACGCGCCAGCTAGCCGACAAGCTGGGGGGCGGGGAAGGAGGACTTGTCCTCCTCCCTCATGCACGTCACCACCGCGAGGGGGTGTAGGGGGATACTAGAGGCGGGGAGAAGAGTCCAGACGTCCCACATTCTGAGGGCAAGTTACAGCCCCGCGGAGGGCAGAAAAAGTAATTGCGTGGGTCAGGAAAATCTTGCAATCGGAAAATAGCGGCGTCCCCGTAATTTCAATATATGTGAGGATTTCAAGCGGCTGGCTATGTAGACGCGGTTAGCCTAGCCTAGCGCTTTATTTACTTGCCAAACATTTCACAAAGCGCGTGCTATGTGTGAGTGTGTACCAGGCATCGCTGTAACCGCCTTAAACATTTACACGCTGTAACTCCAAATTATCCTTTATCATACCCATTTTACGAATCAGGAGACGAAGTCCCAGAAATGTGAAGTAACTCGTCCCCAGTGTCCCACAGCTAATTCATGGGAGATGAGCCAGATTTAGCAGCCACTGAAAGGGCCGATTGAGGGAATCTGCTCTAGCTTCTGACTCTCCTAGGTTCAGACATTTACCTGAACTCATCACCTTCCCACCCCCATCCTATCCCATCACGTCTTTGCTCTAACCTGAACCGGCTGACAGAACATTGGGATAGACTTGTTTTCGCCAACCTGGAATGAAGCAAAGTTCTTGTGCACCCAAGATCTGCTCTCTCTTGTAAATCCTGCTCAGACCCAGTCTAATTGGCTTGGATAAAGAAAGAACCGGAATCTTTCTCATCCAAACTAGTTGCCAGCATATTTTTTAAGGCTACCTCCGTTCGAATATAAAAGGAAACGTTGAATGTAATCTCAAATAAATTAAAAGCCCTGGAAGTTTACACACAAGGAGGCATTCTCTCTCCCAGGGGCACAAAATTGTTAAAAATTTGCAGATAGGGTTCTTAAATACAAAGGTCCTTTTGCTATTGGGTTTTGTTGTTGGTTGATTCTGTTTATTAGTTTGTTTGCTTGCTTTCCCAAGTCAAGAAGATACTCAAATTACATTCTCCTAAAGTATTTCTTAGGCAGCCTGGCCAAGATAACCACAAATAAAGTTTATTGTGGAAGGGCAGATGCACACTTTAGAAAAGAATCAAGGATGCCTTTGAGGCTAAGTCAATCTATCAACAATTATTTCTCAGCAGACTTCTTGTGGGCATGGTGTCCAGGTGGCAATTCTTTATAGGGCAACAGGGAGATTATATTTCCCCTGCTAAAAGGCACAGCGATGAAGTCACACCAGAGTGCTGAGGACCCATCAGAGAAGATAATTTTGCTAGGGGACCAGAAGAATATAAATAACAGGCTTGTTCCTGCGCTCCAGGAGGCATTATTTCATTTATTAAATGTTTACTGAGTGCCTAGTATGTGCCAGGCAGGGTACTGAGTCGTGAGGGTTCAGCAAAGAACCAGACACTTGAAAACGGCAATTAAGTCAGCAGTCAGGGCTATGAGATAAACAGCACAGTCCTTGACAGAGGCGTCTTGCAATCTTTTTAGGGAGATAAAATATACACCCATTAAACAATTAGAGGCTAATACAAGGTAGTAATCAGTTCCTAAATGGTGTAGTGCAAACTGTGTTAAAGCAGTAACAGTATAAAACCACGAACAAATTAACAAATCACAGGGGCCAGGCTTCTTTAAACAGAGATGATTTAGTATTTTTTTTCTTCTTTTAAAGATAGGGAGGGTATTGACACTGAGAGGGTATTGGCTTTGGAGTTACGTTTATTCCTCTAACTACTGGAACCAGAAAGGAACTAGGGAACCGGCAAGAACTAAAGAGACCATAGTCAGGCAGGCCAGAGGCCAGGAATAAACCCTCCACCGCAGATCATCTTTGCCACAGGTACAGAAGTTTCCAGCTGTTCCATGAATAGCTGGAATTCACCTTGCTGAACAGAAGTTACGTGTCACTGTACATCATAGCATAAACCTAAGAACAGAAAGGAGAAAATCCATTCCTTTCCAATAAAAGAATTATACATGCTTCTATTTGCAAGCCAAACATAAACACAAGACTCCAAGTGAGGCAACCGCTTACCTTTCTCCCCAGGTTTCCTGTCCCACCTCCACCCTTTTGTTTTCCCTTTCCTTTCCCTTGTTCTCACTACCCCAAAGCTTTCTCATCTTCCCTCTAGCCAAATCCCATTCAAAATCTACCCTGAGGCCCGTTTCCTTGGCACCTACGACTCCTACAGCCCCGACTCCTACAGCCAGCCTATACCTCTTAAAGTCCAAACCTCATGATGTGCCTTTTTTTTTTTTAACAGAACGTCTTCACCGTCCCATTTTCACCAAATAATGACTTCAAACACCTGATGGGCAGCATCGAGCTAGCTCTATAATCAGGCAAAACTGAAAGAAACAGCAACTCCACCACTTTTTAGCTGTGTTACGTGTAGACAGGTTAATCTGTCCTCAGTTTCCCTACTTTTAAATTGGGGATCCAAAAATGCCCCCCCCACCCCCCCCACCCCCCACACACACAGGGTTGTTAGCCTCAGCGGGAGAATAAAAGACCAGGAAAAGCCCTTGCCCGAAGCCCGGCACACAGGTGCGTTGCCATCCCTCGGGGAGAACTGGCTCTGGGCGTGCATTCTACGAGTGTTCTAGGGGAAACGCATCGCACTTTGTCTGCCCATGTTATTTGAGTTCATCTTCTAATATATGCAACACAGACTACCGGGGCGCGCCCGACACAGACGCACAGCAGGATCCGTGCACCGGTCCCTCCCTATGCCAGAGGCAAGCAAGCCTGCCCTTCCCAAGAGTCAGGCTCCCTCCCTATCTCCTCCTCCCCAGGCTCCCGCGCAGCCCGCACAGCACACAAGGCGCCGCCACCTCGGACTCGGAGAACCGGTTCCTGACCGGCGGGCGCTTCAAGGCGCCTGCGCCACCGCAGCCCCGCGCATGCCCGCCATCTCCTGCCGGCTTCCTCCAGGTGCGCGAGTTCTCCGGCTCCTGGGTTTCCGGGACAAGGCGCGCCAGGACCCGCCGGGCTTCCGGCTCCTACTCTATGGGCGGGGTGCCAGGCCGCCGCGAGATGACGTCACCGCATGGGCGGGCGCGGCTGGCTGTCCGTCGGGAGTGCGGTGGGCGTAGGGCGGGAGTCGTGGTGGAGGTAAAGAAGTGGGAAATTCCGGCGCCTCGTCCACCCACAGAGCGTCTTCTTCCCGCCTTTGACTTATCCGCGTGGCCCTGGAATGTCGGGGCTGAACCAGAAGGGTGGTACAGCCTAGTTCGCTTGCTCTTCTTGGTGAAGCTCCTTGGACAGCAGCCTTTGGTGGAAACCCTGTTATGTACCGAGTTTTCCCGCTGACTCTCCACACACGCTAACAAGGGACTTAAGATGCTGAGAACTTTAGAAACACCTCTAATATAGACAATGTGGTGGCTCCAGGATTCGATCAGTGAAGCCCTAGCATAAAAATGGGGTCCTCAAATTGTTTAATAAATTAAAGCACTGAAAATAGACATGACACAGTGGAAGTAACTCATTAGCAAGACCCTTGCTCCCTATACCCAATAAAGCATGGGATAGTCCTCAAGTGGTGTAGTGAAGGTGGAAAAATTTACTGCTTTCTCTGGGAGCAGAGGAAGGAAGTCTTTTTAAGTGTCCTTCATCCAGGGTAGGAAGTCAAAAACTTTAGATTTTTAACTTACTAACATAGTTTTTTAAAAGCCACTCAACAGAAGCAAGTCAACTTTGTCCGATAAAGCCCAGTATTGAGCATGTGGGGTGAGTCATTTATATTATTAAATAGGATATGTTTGCTCTATACTGCTTAATTTGAGGTATTACATGAATATTATTGATCATAGGCTAACAGGGGCTGAAGCAATAGGAATGTTGACACTTTCCATAAAAAGAGGACTAGAATTGTGATTGAGCTAAAGTAATAAAGACAATCACAATTGAAAATGGTGAGAAAATGATGACATTACCAAAAGACGAATGATAAGTGTTGATGAGGATGTGGAGGAAAGGAAACCCTGGTATACTGTTAGTGGAAATGTAAATTAGTATACCCATTTTGGAAAGTTGTATGGAGGTTCCTAAAAAACTACAAATAGAATTATCATATGATCCAGCAATCTCACTTCTGAGTATATTTCCAAAGGAATTGAGATCAGTATGTTAATGACATCTTCACTGCCATGTTCATTTCAGCATTATTTACAATAGGCAAGATATGGAAGCAACCTAAATGTCCTTCAACAGATGAATGGATAAAGAAAACAGTGTATATACACACAGTGGAATACTATAGACCCTTAACAAAGAAGAAAACTCTGTCATTCACTGCACCATGGGTGGAACTGGAGGGCGTTATTCTAAGTGATACAAGCCAGTCACAGAACAACAGACACTGTAGGACCCCACATATGTGAAATCTTAAAAAAAAAAAAAGCTCATCTCATAGAAAAAAAGTATAAAGGTGATTACCAGAGGCAGGTAAGTGGGAATTAGGGGAGGGATGGGAAAAGGAAAGATGTTGACCAGAGGGTACAAGGTTACTGTTAGGCTGGAGGAATATGTTTTAGTGATCTATTGTACTGCATAATAACCACAGTTAACAATAGTGTCTAATTCAAAATGGCTAAAAGGATAGGTGTTTAACATTCTCACTACAAAAAAAGGTTAAGTCAGTGAAACAATAAATATATTAGCTCAGTTGAATCTTTCTACAATGTACATATAGCTCAAAATATTTTACCCCATAAATATGCACAATTAATATTTGTCAATTAAAAATTAATTAATTTTTAAAATATTCATGTCTGTGAGTTATGAGGCAGGAAGCTGCCAAGGAGTTCCCTACAGTACTTGAAGAGATTGTCTAAAAAGGAATTACCTACTTTCAATCTTAAAGTATACAAAACACCTACTTTAGAAAAAGATGCCACACAACATTTATCAATCACCATGGTGTGGGCTAGTTTAAAAACTTCAAAGGGCTGCCCACCTCCCTCTTCTTTTGTGGAAAATCCATTCAGGGACTGGAAATTTAAACTCCTTAAGTTTGAATGTATAAAAAATGACCATAATTACAGCCATTTGAAACCTAAACCCTTTATAAGGTGAGGAACTCCTGTATTTTTGTTCCAGTAAAACCAGGTCCTTATGCTAATACCTAGATAGAGGGTTGTTATAAAGTAAAAACAATTGTAAAGATGCCTGGTACATAGTTAGCTATTATTGTTTAAACCCTTAAGGGTTTGACAAACAAAAGCTCCTTTTGAGTTGAATTGTGCAAAAGAGGAAAGTAGAAAAAAAAGAAAATAAGAACAATCTATAAGACCACATACAACAAAGGTACACGCACAGAAATCTTCACAGGGCCACATGCCTAAAGGGACAGACAACATTCTCTAGAAAAGAGGACCTCATGCAAAGGCCCATATAACAGTTCCTTAGAGAGGAGGAATTCTGCTGGGTGTGGTGGCCCCCGCCTGTAATCCCAGCACTTTGAGAGGCTGAGAAAGGTGGATCACCTGAGGTCGGGATTTCAAGACCAGCCTGACCAACATGGAGAAAACCAGTCTCTACTGAAAAAAATACAAAATTAGCTAGGCGTAATGGCACATGCCTACAATCCCAGCCTCCTGACTCAGGAGGCTGAGGCAAGAGAATCACTTGAACCCAGGAGGTGGAGGTTGGGGTGAGCCCAGATCCCACCATTGCACTCCAGCCTGGGCGACAAGAGTGAAACTCTGTCTCAAAAAAAAAAAAAAAAGAGAGAGAAAGTAGGAATTCCTTCAACAATTCCTTCAACCCCAGTGAAGCAAAAATGAAGGGGGAGGGAGATGTCAGCCTCGCGTAGAAGGAGGCAGAAAAATATCAAGGAGATGCACCACTGAGCTGGCTGCTCAGTCTCATACGATGTCTTCATAGAGGACTTTGGAGACCACTCTGTTTTGGAACAGTGCAAGAACAAGGAAGAAAAATGGAGCTTTTGGCTCCCAGCAGTCAAAGATTTCTGCAGGAGACGCGAACTCCCTCGCACTTTTCAGTCATGCCACCTGCCGCTCCAGGCAGCTGCCAGAGAAGTCAGATCCCTGAACAGCAGTGGCATTATCCATGCATGAGCTGAGCCAGCAAGTGAATGGGTGCCAGGAGCACTCCCCGCGGCCCACCTGCAGTCTGCTGCTTCCCAGGAGCATCTAACACCTCTGTAACAAAAGGGAACCCTGGGGTGGGGGGGGGGGGGGGCTTGAGATTCAAGGCATTAACCAGTTGTGTCCAGAAGCAGCATGAGAGACCTAGAGCAGGGGGAACATCACATCTTGGTCCCTACCACCAAGGCAGCCACAGAGCTCAACCAGCCACGCTCCAAGGAAGATGGAAATACCCTTCTGCATCCTGTAAGGATGCTGTTACGGCGTAAAGTTCCTGGCTAGTAATGGTAGCATTCAACAGAAAACTATTATTAAATAAATCCAGGGAGGTAGGTAAGCTGGGTTCAACTGAATGATAATGGCAAGACATAGGAGAACTAAGGCATTGTGAACTAAGAGAAGATCTTTGTGTTCATATATCAAATACTGAATGCATTTTAGGGTCAGGTACTATATTAGGTACTAAGATCAAAAATGAGTAAGATAATTTCTAGACCAGAATCCAAGGAGCTCACAGCCATCCAATAACACCAAAATATATTTCTTTTATTTATTCATCCTTTGTTAATTGTTTTAAAATATCTCACCGTTAAATGCTGGTTCCACAGTCTCTGGAACAGTTAAATGATTTTAAGAAAATAGTTTATTTCAAGATGTTCTTGACTCAAAATTTAATGTCAAGTGAGTTTATAAATGATCCCATGTTTTACATAATGTAGCTGCCAGGAACTGGTAAAATTAAGCATTTGTCTTGATGTGTTTATGTTTACACAAAGGTGTTTCAGAATACGTTTGCAATGAGGAAGAATAATAATTAAAGGAGAGTTTGAGGACAAGCCTTCTGACATGGAAAGGAAGGAAAACAGAAAGTCTGGAAATGTGGATGTTCCAATTATGGAGGAGTACATTCCCAGAGCATTACTGTAAATACGAAAGAAAGAAAATCCGATGTTAAAAGTTGTTTCTCTCACTGGGACAAAGTAGTGCTATTTGGCCAAATTTATTGGGCTCATTACTATGTGACAATAAGAAAAGAAGATGCCTGCTTTGATGAAATCTATATTCTAATTCGAGAAGCTGAAAATATGGGTGATAAAAAAGTAAAATATGTTGTACATTAGATAGTGATAAGTGCTAACCGGGTAGAGAGCCAGGAGGAGGGAGGTAACTTTTGAGTAAAAAGACCTGAACAAAATGAGAGAATTGTACAGATATCTAATGGGAGAGGATTTCAGCCCACAGAAAGTTTTGGGGGAAAGGGGTATGTGGTTTGTTCAGAAATAGCAGTGAGATCAATCTGGCTATAGCATCTGAGTGTGAGAATAGTGGATAATGAAAGAAAAGTGATAGGGGCCAGAGCATGTAAGGATCTTACAGCTTTTTCATCTGAATGAGTTTGGAAACATTGAACGGTTGTAAGTAGAATGATAGGCTCTGACATGTATGTTTACAGGGTCACTCTGGTTGCTTCATGGTAGGAGAGGGGACATGATTGCAGAGGCTGCTGCACAGTCCAGACAGAGATGATGGCAGTTTAGGCCAGAATTGTGGCAGATGTGATGGTTAAAAGTGGTGGAATTCTTGATAAATTCTGAAGGTAGAATCAATAGAATTTTGACTGATTGATTGATTTTTTTGAGACAGGGTATCACTCTGTCACCCAGGCTGGAGTATAGTGGTGGCACAGTCACAGCTCACTACAGCTTTGACTTCTCAAGCTCGATCAATCCTCCCATCTTGGCCTCCTGAGTAGCTGAGACCACAGGTGTGTGCCACCATACCCAGCTAATTGTATTTTTTGTAGAGACAGAAGTCTCACTATGTTGCCTAGGCTAGTCTCGAATTTCCGGGCTCAAATAATCCTCCCGCCTCAGCCTCCCAATGTGCTGGGATTATAGGCATGAGCCACTGCATCCAGTCTCAACAGGACTTAAGGACCAACCAAACACATCGTGTGAGAGGAGAAGGTCAAGGATAACAACAAAATGTTTGCCTTAAGCAACTGGAAGAATGGAGTTGCCATCAACCACGATGTGGAAGACTGTGAGAAGAGCAAGTGGCAGGAATGGCAGAAGGAGGGTGGATACTCAGTTTTGCACAGGCTCACTTTGAGATGCCTAACAGGCATCCAGGTGGAAATGTCAGTGAGTAATTGGACATAGAGGCCAGGAATTCAGAGGAAAAGCCCAAGTTGGAGATTTAGATTTAGGAGTCATCAGCATATAGATGACATTTAAAGCGATTAGATTGTTTACATTATCCCCAGACATCCCTTCCGTATCATCCTGCATACACTAAGCAAATAAAAGAACTCGACAGCTGACTGTGGTGGCGTGCACCTGTAATCCCAGCTACTCAGGAGACTGAGGCAGGAGAATCGTTTGAACCTGGGAGGCAGAGATTGCAGTGAGCAGAGATCGTGCCATTGAACTCCAGCTTGGGTGACTCCATCTCAAAAAAAAATAAAAAACCTCGCACTTCTCACAGCAAGGTACACATTTATAGACATCGCTACTCATAAAAATACTGTGGTACAAAATAAATATTTAAATAGCAGATAAGGTTTGGTTTAACTGATGGCCAAAAAGTAAGTTTATGAAGGGGATTTCAGTAGCTTGAGTGTCCATCCTTTGCACCCTCCAGCTGAAGTTTGAGGTATTAAGGAGATCATTTCACAATAAAAAGTCTTTGGAATCATTCAGCCCTGGGATCTGTCCACTCTCTTTGCTATTAAGAAAGGAATTACATGTGTGTATTAGTTGGCTAGGGTTGTGTATTAAGGTTATCCACAGAGACAGAACGAATAGGATGGATGGATAGATGGATGAGTAAGAGGGTATTTATTAGGGGAATTGCTCATGCCATTATGGAGGCTGAGAAATCCCATGACAGGCCCTCTGCAATCTGAAGACCCAGGAAAGCTAGCAGTGTGGCTCAGTCCACGTCTAAAAGCCTCAGAACCAGAGAAGCCAATTGTGTAACTGAATCTGAGGCTGAAGGCCTGAGAACTTGAGGGATCAGCAGTTGCTAGTGCCAGAGTCTAAAGGCTGGGAAACCTGAAGTTGTGATATCCAAGGGCAACAGAAGAAGGGCATCCCAGCTCCAGAAGAGAAAGAAAATTTGCCCTTTCCTTCCCATTTTGTTTCATCTAGGCCCCTAAGAAATCGGATGGTGCCTGCTCACATTGAGGATGGATCTTCCCCACTCGGTCCACCAACTCACATACCAGTCTCCTCCAGAAACACCCTCACAGACAAGCCCAGAAATGATACTTTACCAGCTATCTAGATGTCCCTTAGTTTAATCAAGCCAGCACCTAAAATTAACCATCACAGGCTGCCATAAAAGCACCACAGATGGGCGGCTTAACCAACAGAAATGTATTGTCTCACAGTTGTGCGGCTATAACTGCAAATCCAGGTGTTAACAGGATTGGTTCCTTTGAGGGCTGTGTGCAAGGATCTGTCCAGGCCACTCTCCTGGACTTGGAGATGAACGTCTTCTCCCTACATCTCCTCACATCATCTTACCTGAATGCATGTTTGTCCTCAAATTTCCCCCTTGTTCTTTTTTTCTTTCTTTCTTTCTTTTTGACAGGGTCTCACTCTGTCACCCAAGTTGGAGGGCAGTGGCACGATCATGGCTCACTGTAGCCTCACCCTCTCTTGGTTCAGGCAATCCTCCCACCTCAGGCTCCCAAGTAGCTGGGACTCCAGGCATGTGCCACCATGCCTGGCTGACTTTTCTATTTTTTGTGGAGATGAGGTTTTACCATGTTTCCCAGGCTGGTCTGGAGCTCCTGGGCTCAAGTGATCTGCCTGCCTTGGCAGATCCCAAAGTGCTGGGATTACAGGTGTGAGCCACCACACTGGGCCCAAATTTCCCCATTTATTAATAAAAAGACACCAGCTATACTGAATTAGGACCCACCCTAATGACTTCATTTTATCTTGATTACCTCTGTAAATAAACTGTCTCCAAATATGGTCACATTCTGAGGTACAGGGAATCGGGACTTCAACATATGAATTTGGGATAGGACACCATACAACCCACAAAATGCCTAAGTAAAACAACAAAGACAGCCTTGAGGCTTAAATGAGATTCTTATAGTATCTGATCCCGTACCCGGCATATAGCAGGCAATCAAATTGTAGAGTGGCAGAGAATATGGTAATCTAAGTACAATCCCTAAAAGATTTTCTACTAACATAAGTTGGCTATAAAAATAATAAAAATGTTACTTTCTCTTACAGCTAACCAAATGTTGCAGATGTAATTATGTTTGGGTGACCCCAAAACCTGAGAAATGGATTTAGGATTTAGAGTTAGCGTAATATGGATTTAGAGGTTCACACAACAATAAGATGATCTTCATTTATCTGTGTGGTAATTTGAAATGAAAGCTCTTTCATTTGTAAAGGGCATTAATCTTTCATCATATGTATATCAAGTGACTACTAATGCCAGTCACTTGCTGGGCATCTGAGATTAAAGAGAGAGATCACCTGCTCACAAGAAATGTTCCATCTAATGATAGAGACAGATTAACAAGTATTTACAGTAAAAACATGATAATCAGAGTAAAAATAGAATGCTACATAACCACAGTCCAACTGGGGCACTAGGAAAGATTTCTTAGAGGAAATAACAGTTAAGATGGCTTTGAAGGTCAAGAATGTATTACCAAATTTAAGGTTAACCAGAAAAAGAAGAAGGAAAGATATCCTAATCAGAAGTAATAGCTGAACCTTTTTAAATCTTTCTTTCTTTCTTTCTTTTCTTTCTTTCTCTCTCTCTCCCTTCCTTCCTTCTTTCCTTCCCTCCCTCCCTCCCTTTTCCCTTCCTTCCTTCCTTCCTTCCTTCCTTCCTTCCTTCCTTCCTTCCTTCCTTCCTTCCCTCCCTCCCTCCCTCCCTTTTCTCTTCCTTCCTTCCTTTCTTCCTTCTTTTAGACAGTCTTGCTCTGTTGCCCAGGCTAGAGTGCAGTGGTGTGATCTCAGCTCACTGCAATGTCCACCTCCCAGGTTTAACCAATTCTCCTGCCTCAGTCTCCCAAGTAGCTGAGATTACAGGCTCCCACCACCACAAACAGCTAATTTTTTTTTTTTTAATTTTAGTAGAGACAGGGTTTCACCATGTTGGCCAGGCTGGTCTTGAACTCCTGACCTCAAGTGATCTGCCCGCCTTGGCCTTCCAAAGTGCTGGGATTACAGACGTGAGCCACCACACTTGGACAAAAATTTCTTACAGAAGAGTAAATATGCAGTCTTTGAAGAACAGCCATATTGTGTTCAACATTATCTTGTGAAAAATTGGATAATACAGCTTTCTTGGCATCATGAGGCCCGTGTGTGTGTGTGTGTGTGTGTGTGTGTGTGTGTCTATTTTGACACAAAGTCTTGCTCGGTCATCCAGGCTGGAGAGCAGTGGCACAATCTCAGCTCACTGCAGCCTCGACCTCCTGGGCTCAAGCAGTCCTCCCACCTCCTCAGCCTCCTGAGTAGCCAGGACTATAGGCACCTGACACAATGACCCGGCTAATTTTTGTTTACTTTTTGTAGAGACAGGGTCTCAAACTCCAGAACCCAAGCAATCTGCCTACCTCAGCCTCCCAAAATGCTGGTATTGCAGGTGGGAGCCAGCACACTCAGCCATTGTTTGTGTGTTTACTGAACCACATGGAAAGCACCCAGTACACCATATGATCTGAAAGAGCTACCTAAAAGCTTATTATTATCTATATAATAAGCAATGTGGTTAGACAAATGGAAGAAAGCTACATTAATGTGTACCAGCAGGGGAAGAAATGGATGGGACAGGATCTCTGGAAGAGCTAGTGGCTTACTATTATAAAGTAGAAGAAAGAAGTAACAACAGCAAAACATCTTCTGAGAATTTGATAAACGGCATTCATTCTATGGCTGCCAGGGAGCTCAAAGCTAACTTTGCTGTAAAAGTTTAATAACCATATAGAAACTTAATCCTATGTAACAGTTTAACAGTTGATTCTTTCCTCTCAGTGTCATTCCTGTTCTATAAAAATGATGGTTCTACACATACAAGTAAAGAATAAAAGAGAAGAGTCCATTGAATTTGGGTTACGTTTAGTTGCACATGTCCTTAGTACACGCAGGAGCAAAAGTGCAGTAAGCATTTACATGTAATACAGAGAAAGAGATTCAGTTAAAGAAATTAGCTCATATGATTATGGAAGCTAAAAAGCCCCATGATCTGTGGTAGACAAGCTGGAGACCCAGGAGAGGCAGTGGTATGGCTTAGTCTAAGGGCAGGAGAAAACTGATGTCTCTGCTCAAGCAGTCATGCAGAGAGAGAGTGAATCTCCTTTTCCTCATCTTTTTGTTCTATTCAGGCCCTGGACAGATTGGATGATGCCCAGCCATATTTGAGAGACCAGTCTGCTTTACTCAGTCTACCAATGCTGATGTTTAACCAAATATCTGGGTACCTTGTGGCCCAGCAATATTAAAATTGATCACCATACCACTGTATCTTAGTGACTACTAGATCCATTTCTCCAAGTGAGAGCTGTCTTGTGAATTCCAGACTCGTACCAATAGTTCCACTTGGATGCCTACTTAGCATCTCAAATTCACTTGCTCAAAAACCATGCTCCTGATGTTTTCCCCAAAACCTACTTCTCCTGATAGTCACCGTCTTAGTCAATGACTGCTCCATCCTTCTCCACATTCACCAGATCCTGTTGACCCTATCAATGAAATAGAAAAATCCTCTGATCTTTTCTTACCACCTTACAGGTACCACTCCAGTACAAGAATAAAATTCTGATACATGCTACAACATGTATGAGAACATTGTGGTAAGGGAAAAAAGCCAACACAAAAGGATAAATATGGTATGATTCCACTTACAGGAGTTATGCAGTTTGGCTGCATCCCCACTCAAATCTCATCTTAAATTGTAGCTCCCATAATTCCAACATGTTGTGGAAGAGACTTGGTGGAGGATGATGGAATCATGGGAGTGGTTTCCCCCATACTGTTCTCATGGTAGTGAATAAGTCTCAGGAGATCTGACAGTTTTATAAGGGGAAATTCCTTTCCCTTGGTCCTCATTCTCCTCTTGCCTGCTACCATATAAAATGTGCCTTTGCTCCTCCTAGTGAGGCTTCCCTAGCCATGTTGGACTGTGAGTCCATTAAACCTCTTTTTTTTTTTTTAAATTACCAGTCTCAGGTATGTGTTTATTAGCAACATGAGAACAGACTAATACAATGAGGTACCTAGAATAGTCAACTTTCTAGAGAAAGAAAGTAGAGTAGTGGTTGCCAAGGTTGGGGGAAGGAGGGAACGGGAAGTTATTTTTAACAGAATTTCAGTTTGGGATAATGAAAAAGTTCTGGAGATGGATAATAGTGATAGTTGCACAACGTTGTGAATGTATCTAATGCCACTAAATTGTACACTTAAAAATGGTTTAAATTGTCAGTAGTATGTTATTTATTTTATATTTCATCATAATAAGGAAAGTCTTGAAAAACATAGAAGTTTGCAATAACCTAGTAATTACACTTTTAGAAATTACTCTTGTGGAAATAGATCAAAATTTAAGTAAAGATGTTTATTGGAAGGTTATTTATAATTGCAAAACATCTCTCAGAAAAAATATAATGGTGAAATAAGTGATGGCATAGTCCCATTAATCTGGCAGCCCCAGGATACCAGGGACCGTGGCTGTTCTTGCTCTTCATCTCATCTCCACTGCCTTCCTGTACTTAACATGTAGAAGATACTCAGCAGATACTTGTTGATTTCATTAATATACTGAAATGCTATAAATGAAATATTTATGCAGGGATTTAATGATAGGAAAATGGTCTGTTGTAATAAGTGAAAAAAAACAAGATAAGACCTGTATATATAATTTAATTTCAGCTATACAAAACAGAGGTTCTTGGTGTGTGAAATGATTTCCGTCATTGTTTCAGCCCATCTGAACTGTGTTTTATAACACCTGAAAGCATCCCAAGGGATCCCTCCACCCACACAAGAACTTTACCCATAAGGAGTTCCTCATGCTTTCCCATAGGTTATTAAAGAGGAAAGTAGAAAAAAATAGTGGTAACATTAATAAAAGTTACCTGACAGCAAAGGAAAAAACAAGAAAATTATTTAAACAAAACACAAAAAAGCAACTATATCACCATAAAACACAGCTGGCTGGAGCCATTTAGCATAGGATCACAGTTTTACAGACTTGAATAACTTCTTCAGCTTTTCTTACAATAATGGATATTTGTAATAATGATCCTGAGTCACCAACAAAAATGTCCAGTTTGTGCATGTATTTTGTTTGAGAAGATGGAGCATTATATAACACAGTTTAGAAGGATTTTCATTACAATGCTTTAAAGATTTAAAAGTTTTGGGACTAATGAAATTAAATTCTTCTGGAAAATTCACTTAGCTAGAATTTCTCATTTTCCTGATAATATTCAAGAGAAAGGAAAAGCTATTTTATTTGATGATCTAAAATTCTTGTATTTATGTTGGATGTTGGGTTTGCCTAAAACCTGGAGTATGTAACAGGACACCTAGGATGGGAGTAGAGGGCTGATTTAAAATGCAGTTTTTCAGCTCATCTTCTAAAGATTCTAATTTAGTGGGTCTGAAATGAAGCTTAAGTACTGGCACTTCTAACAGATACTGCCGATGTTCTGGCCTGGACCTGAAATAGTGGAATCAAGATATGATGACTTAGTTTAGGAATTGCTCGAGAGTTACTTGCTTTATTTTAAGGTTATACAGTTTGGATGTCCCCTCAAAATCTCATGTTGGAATGTTTTTCCCAGTTTTGGAGGTGGACGTGGTAGGAGGCGTTTGGATCATAGGGTCGGGTCCCTCATGAAAGGCTTGGTGCCATCCCCTTGGTGATGTGAGTTCACGTGAGATATGGTTATTTGACAGTGTGTGGCACTTCCACACTGTCTTTCTCTTGCTCCAGCTCTTGCCATGTGACAAGCCTGTTTCTGCTTCACCTTCTGTCATGAATAAAAGTTCCCTGAGGCCTCCCCAGAAGCTGAGCAGATTCTGGTGCCATGCTTGTACAGCCTGCAGAATCGTGATTCAATTAAATCTCTTTTCTTTGTAAATTACCTGGTCTCACGTATTCCTTTATAGCAATGCAAAGAACTGCTTGACACAAAGGTAGTTGAGGATCGCACCTGTTTTGACTTTACCAAGATTCTATTATTCTGTTTTTAACTGGAAAGAACTCTTGCTCCACTATTCATAAAGTTTAAAATTTGTGGTAAAAATTTCGGTTAAAAACTTTATCTCAGATTTTATATTTACTGCTGATAAAATTGTAGTATATCTCTGATGGCAACACTACATTGTACAAGATGTCTTCACAGGGTGCTGCAGCACCTTCTCTTCTTTGTCTATCTGAGATGTTGAATCCCAAACTCTGATACCTGGATGAAGGATGGGTTATCCGTAAGACACTGGGAAAAGCATTCTGTGAATATAGAAGAGTCTTAACCAAATGTACTACATGACTGAAAAGTTTGGGGAGACATGGACTTCCTTGGATATGGCACTGATATGTATGTGCCTTAACCAAATAAGCATGGAGCTTTTAAAAAGCCTCATGTGAACACTTTCCAAAAGTTTTTTAATACAGGAATTATTTTGCAACTCATTAATTTCCATTATGTTTTATGTTTCTGGCAGTGGAAGAATTTTTGTTCCTGCTTCTTCTTCTTCTTCCCCTTTTCTTCTCCATGACAAGTCTGCTCAGAAAGAGCCTCCAGTCTCCTAGATATCCCTAGAAACGTATCATGCATGCCGTCTAAAATACCTGTTCATTCTTAAAACCCCAGATCATATATTACTTCCTCCAAGAGCCTTTTTCTAATTGCCCAGGAAGACTTAGTCCTTTTTTTTGTTCTATGACCCTACAGCCTGTGAATACAATCCTTATTATGCTTCCTTGTAAATTACTCATTGATATGTCTGTCTCCCTGAATAGATCATGAATAGGTCAAAGGGAGGCACTTTATCTGGGTGACTAGATATTCATTTGGGGCATGGAAATATGAAAGGGCAGGGAGTGTTTGGTAGACCTGATTGAACTTGGTGACCAGTTGCCAATGGGAAATGGAAAGAACAGAGAAAAATAAAAATGTTTCTACGATTTCATTTGTTCCTTCAACAATTTAGCAACTACTCTGTTACAAAAAAAGTATCTAGATTATATTTCATTAAGAAAACATGGAAATAGGCCAGGCACAGTGGCTTATGCCTGTAATTCCAGCATTTTGGGAGGCTGAGGCAGGCAAATTGTTTGAGCTCAGGAGTTCAAGACCAGCCTGGGCAACATGGTGAAACCCCATTTCTACACACACACACACACACACAATGAAAGAAGGTAAGAAAGGAGGGAGGGAGGGAGGAGAGGGAAGGAGGGAAGGAGCGAGCCAGGTGTGGTGGTGTACGCCTGTAGTCCCAGCTGCCCAGTAGGCAGAGATGAGGGATCACCTGTACTGGTAGTTGGAGGCTGCAGTGAGCCATGATCATACCACTGCACTCTAGTCTGGGTGACAGAGTGAGACCCTGCTCAAAAAAAAGAAAAACGAAAACAAGGAAATGTAAAGGGAGAAGTATTAGGTGAGAACAGGTCTGAAGAGGAGGTGCAGGGTCCAGACTGAAGATGTAATGGGGAGCCATCAGCAAAGCAGGCCTGGGAACAACCAGGTGTACAATTTGTGGGGCATAGTACAAAGTAAGAATATGGGGGCCCTTGTTCAAAGAGCAGAAAAAAGTATCATTAAAATCACTGAAGTTACTAAGGTTCTAAAATATAAAGTACTCCCTTTCTTCCAAGGTCTCGCTCTCTCTCTCAACATGTCATGGTGGTTTTTTAATTTGCTATTTAATGTTGCTCTCAATAAAGATTTTAAATTACTGCATGAATTTTAGTGTTCATCTTTATATTGTGCAATGCCAGTTCTAGATGTAAATATCAGAACATTTAGCTCCTGTGCAGAATCACTGAAATCACACGATTCATATTTTATGGCTTGACCCCAGATGGTACCTCAAGCTAGTCAGAGGAAAGGAACACAAGGCATATGTGGAGAAGCTAAAAGGAGAAAGAAGGGGTTCTTCCAGGCACAGACTGACCCAAAGGATCCAAAAATACACTTTGGGTAAGTTCAGACTCTCCTGGATGCTCTAGGTCCTCCCATGGGACTTGGAAGGTCCATATGCACTTGAGCCTGACAGCTGCCATGTTCCGCCTCTCACCAGACCCCATGCACCACACCTCAGTGAGGGGCTGGGAAGTCAAGTCAGGCATCTCCACTTACCATGAGTCAGTTGTCCCAACCCATGGCAGATGGGCAACCCCAGGGATGTTGCAACCTCTGCCTCAAGATGTGCTAGGGACCTGGATCAGAGGTGGTAGGAGGCTGGCCTCGGCTAAGTCATGTACTCTTACTTTTTTTTTCTTTTTGAGATGAAGTCTCACTCTGTTGTCCAGACTGGAGTGCAGTGGCGTAATCTCAGTTCACTGCAACCTCCACCTCCAAGGTTCAAGCAATTCTGCTGCCTCAGCCTCCCAAGTAGCCGGGACTGCAGGCATATGCCACCATGCCCAGTTAATATTTGTATTTTTAGTGGAGACAGGGTCTTGCATATTGGCCAGGCTAGTCTTGAGCTCCTGACCTCAGGTGATCCACCTACCTCGGCCTCCCAAAGTGCTGGGATTACAGGCATGAGCCACCACGCCCAGCCTCATACCCTCACTCTTGAGCTGTGGAGCTGCCAGGCTAGGCTGAGGACAGCTGCTGTTGCCAGGCCTCGAACACATATGCAGATGCAAAGACCCCAGCCCTTCTGGCACCTGCACTCAGCTCCCTGCCAGGGTGGAGAGTGGCAGCAGTCTTTGGGGGAAGGGTTATAGGAGGAAGGCGGCAGGACCTGAGGTGTAGAAGGGTGAAGGAACGCGTGGCCAAGAATTCTTCCCAGGTTGAGAAGTGAGAAGGAGGACAATGAAAAGAAGGAAAGCACTTGACCCGAAATGCTAACTCCCTGGTACATGCTCATTATCTCATCATACTTCACTCACAAAACACAAATTCAGAGATAATGTTGTAAGAATATCAAGACAGCAGCTGCAGAGCACTAACCCACGAGCATGGGGACCTTCTGAATGTGAGGCCCAGGGCAACTGCACTGACTGCAAGCCCAGGAAGCTAGCCTTGGGTCTACAACATCTCCCACAAAGAGGAGAAAACAGAAGGGGACTAGGAAGGAACACAGGGATCCTCAATATGATTAAAGTAGATGTGAGGGCCAAGAGAACAGCAGAAAAATAAGCAGAAACAAATAGGCAGAACCTATAAAGAACCAGGCCCAGAGGCCAAGAGAACCATAGACTCAAATACAATACAGGCTTCTTCTCAGGGATCTACAGTGATGTCCACTTTCCCTACAAGCATTAAAAAAAAAAAAAATGAGCCAATAGTTAGAAATTAGAGGCTGAGCACAGTGGGTCACACCTGTAATCCCAGCACTTTGGGAGGCCAAGGTAGGTGGATAGCCTGAGGTCGGGAGTTTGAGACCAGCCTGGCCAACCTGGTGAAACCCTATCTCTACTAAAAATACAAAAATTAGCCAAGCATGGTGGAGGGTGCCTGTAATCCCAGCTACTCAGGAGTCTGAGGCAGGGAATCACTTGAACCCAGGAGGTGGAGGTTTCAGTGAGCTGAGATCGCACCACTGCACACTCCAGCCTGGGCGAAAGAGTGAAACTCAGTCTCAAAAATAAAAAATAAAAAGAAAGAAAAGAAAAAGAAATCAGAAACATTCTCATAAAAACCAAGCTTTTCTTTAAAAAAAAAAAAAAAAGGTCAAAAGATTTATCAGTGCAGTGTTCACATTCCTCCATGGCCAAAATCAACCAGAGACAGCAGCAGGTGCTGCCTTGGAAGGGACACATGCCCACCATTTGACAGGCTTCCTGTGACTCACCCTATGTCTGCATGTGCAGCTATACCAAACCCAGCCTCACCCGCAAAGACTGCAGCCAGCCTGTGGGCATGTGAGTTTGGAGCCTAGGGTCTGCACTGCGGGTGCAATGCCACAGAAGGTCAACCAGGAGGAGACCTAAACATAGGTCACTGGATCTGGCAAAGAGGAAAGCATTGGTGATCTTAATAAGGACAATCTGAATGGAGTTTTGGGATGGAAGCCAGATGGCAGTGGGCGGAGAAGTGAATGGGAGGTGATGAAGTTGAGCCAGCAAGGGTAGAGACTAATTTTTTCAGCATTTTTTGACATAAAGGGGGGTGATGGAAAAGGAGATTGAACCCACCCAGCTACCCCTATGCCTCCCTCATGCTCCTTCCCACACATCCTCTTTAACTAAATAAAGAAGGAAAGCAACATGAAATGAAGCAAGAGCTCTGTTTGAAATTTTACACGTTAGAAAAAAATCAATTCAAGACCAGAAGTGGAAATTAACTGGGCTTTCACTGTGCCCAATTGTAAGTGTCATACTCAGAGATATCATAAGTATTTATTGCTGCTGGCATTGGTGGTTAGAAAAAATAAAATTAGGCTGCTTGAGACTAATTCACAGGTTTTAATTTTTTAAAGCCACTTTTAATTTTTCATTTTATGATGGTATCATTTTTATAGCAAGTTTTAGAAAAAAAAACCATTTTGTTTATATCGTGGAAAGAAAGCAGAATTGCACAGTTTAGGAGCTACTCTAAAAACCCAGGAAACTATCTGACAGCCTTATGCATGTTTCAAAATAGCAGGTAAACTACTCAAATCCTGAGACGTTGTATAGAATAAGCAACATTCCTCCATTCAATTGTTGAATAAACGAATCTTAAAATAAATAATGACATCTGTTTCCACCTACTGCAGTGTTGTTTGGATATTTCACGGACTTGTTTGTTCATATAGAATGTAATTTGAAAGGCTGATATTTTATTATGAACATATTTAGGTTGGGATTTAGCAGGGTCTGCATTTTATGAAAGGTCTAACTTGGGGTCAAGTATTCCCTATCCCAAAAGTGGAACTTACCAGAATTATCAGGGCATACAGCTTCTCGCTTGGTGCTACTGGAAATGCTCTTGGATTTGTTAACGGATTCTGCAAGGCGATTTAGGTCAGGTTTTGGAATCCTTGCAAAGTAATCAGATTTTAACTTTGACTTCCGCTAGTCTGACAAAGTACAGGAAGCCTGTTCCCTCCCACTGTGGCCTGCTCTTACCAGCTGTTTAGAATGCGTTCTGCAGACTTCACCGGGGCTCATGAGATATGCAGCTTTCAACACAGAAAGGTGTGTTTTGGTTTGATTTTGTGACTTTGAATAGATGTCAAGTACATAAGACAAGCTATGTTTATTTTTTTAAAAGGGAGAAAGTTGTATAGTTCTTTTATTCCTGTTTTTCATGAAGTCATAGATGTCAGCCAGCCTCTGCTTCATAAACTGCTAGATATCTTTAAGAAAAAGCCTTGAGCTAGTGTCTACAACTTTAAGTACCAACCTTTGATACTAATAAATACTTTCAGCCTCTACAGTAAGCTGATACAGTGTCTCTCTGAAATCCATGCTTGCAAGTCAGTGAGCCAGCTTGGTATACATACATCCAACAACCAGCCCATTCTACGCGCAGATGCAGGTGGTATCAGAAGTTGCATGGGTAGGTAGGTGAGGGTATTAGGAGGTAAGGACTTCGTGGCAGACAGAGGAAATGGATGGGAAAGGGGCCAAGAGAATGGGAAAATGAGCCCTTCTCATTGCCTTATTTCTTGTGATTCAATCACTTACTTTAGCTACAAGAAATATAGATCCTGTCCCTGCTTAATCATTGAAGCTGATATCTGCAAACCCAGTGGATTTTTCTTCAATCTTTACTCTCCTTAACACCTTGCAGAATGTGACAGTCTTTATTTAGGAAAAGAAAGTCCAATTTTTTATAAAATCTCCTTCTTTCTGGGCTTATGTGGTACCAACTGTCTTGATCCTCCTGCTATTAATACTGTCCTCCTTTCTAACCAGCATTTCTCTTACCTCCAACGTCTCATCCTCCCCAGCCTCACCCCCACCTCCCATGCAAGTCTGGCTTCTCTGCTCTTGCCCTTAGTGATCTCATCCGGTGTCCTGTTTTTGCTTCTCTCCTCCGTACGGATGATTACTAAATCATGTTATGTAGCCTCAGCTTCTTTGCCAAGTCATAGATCAATATCCGTGAGTAGTAGAAAGAGCTAAAAGATTGGAATCTAAATCAAATGACATCACATATATGAAAACTCTAAGTGCTATACAGGTGCCAACCGTTATTCTCTGTCTTCCATAGCTTTCAAGCCACTTTCCTTGTTCCTAATCCCTTCCTGTGGCCCCACCTTCCAGTTAAACAGGGGAAACATTGTGGTGCCATCGTTGTTTTTCCTCTCTCATTCATCTCATCCAACCAAATGCCTCTAAATACTACATTTCTGACCGTCTATTGGATCTTTCTCTTCTAACTCATCACACCCACCATTAAGCAAAATGGTCTTCTCATGCCCATCTCCTGTTATAGCACTTGACTCAGGCCTCAGTGAACCTTCAGTGCTTACCAAAACCAGTACAAGCTTTTCCACCCAGTATTTGAGCTTCTCCATGACATAGACCTTCTATGCCTCTGCGGCTTATTTACTTGCCACTCTCCTGTTCAATCACTATGCCCCCGCCAAATGGGTTGATTTTTACTCTTCACAACCTCTCCAAACATTCCCAATTCTAGATATTTGCTCAGGGCTGTCTCTCCAGTGGGATGAATGCCTTTCTGTCTTCTCCCCCTATCCTGTCTTCAAGGCAATATTGGTCTGGGTCCAGGCTGGAAAATAGATGCCCACTCTAGATGTTTCAAACACAGGGAATTTGATACTGGGAATTGGTTTCCAAGGTGCTGGAAGGTTAGAAGAGTCAATGGGAGAAACAGAGGGGTTAAGGGATCAAGAAAAGAAGCCATAGCTAAACTCCCTTGGGCTGAAGTCCCTACATTTACACCTGCTGTTGTGGGGCTTGCCAGTTCTGGATATACAAAGAGACATGACTGGAACTGCTGGAAAGGCACTGGCACTGCCCTCCTGGCTGCTACAATCTGGAATTCTCCTCCTCCCTGCAAGCCCTGCTGCTGCTCCAGCACCCTCCGGCAGTCTTCACTCTCAAAACTAGAGCAGGACTCTTCTCTCTGCTGCTGTCTTTGAATTTTCCTCTGGACCCAGCTGGCAAGGGAGCCTAGAAAATGTAGTTTTCAGATACCCGGTCCTACTTCTACAGAGCAGAATATAGAAGGGCAGCTGGGGGTGCAGAACAACAGGTAAAAAGCTGGACAAGGGCCCAATACAAACACTACATGTTACCTGAAGCGTTTCTTGACTCACTGCCTCTCACTGCCTCTCCAACACCACCAGCTCCGGGAGACTTCTCTCTCTTCTGAATTGTCCATAGGTCTCTTTGAATTCATTGAAAATATGTTCGTTGAGGAACTCCTCTGTGTCAGGTACTGTGCTAGGAGCTGAAAATACAACTATAAGAAGACAGACTTGGCTGCCATTCTTCTAGAACTTCATGGGGTTTAAAGTCTAGTTAAGGAGACGTACAATTAAATAAGTGATTACATGTAACTTGGTGAACATGAAGACGGGAAGTCAAAGTGTCAGGGCACATATGAATGATGTTTAAACCAAACTGGAAGGGTCAGGAGGTGCTTCCAGAGGAAGCCAGTCTGAAGCCAAAGAAGCAAGGGCCAGGGAGAAATGCCTTTGATAGAAACAAAATCATGTCCAAAGGCCCAGAAGTGATAGAGAGAGAGCACTTCACATGCAAGAACCAGAATGCACATGGTGTAGGCAGCGTATGCATTTCAAAGGGGAGAATGGGAAAGACGAGGATGGGGAGAGATAACAGCTAGAGAAGACAATACGCCTCATAGAACACAATTCCTGGTGAGCCACTTTAAAGTTTGAACTTTAAGGACAATGGGAAGACATTGAATTGATCAGGTATTCATTTTAGAAGTTCATGTTGACTTCAGGGCAGAGAACAGGGCAAAGGAAAGCAGGACAACTATTTAGGAGGCTGGTAGAGAAATCAAGAATAGTGGCTGAGACACGCATATGGCATTAGAAAGATGTGGTGGATTCAAGCCGTGTTTAGAAAGAAGAGTTGACGTGCGTACCTGGGAAATGGGAAGTCAAGGATGGATCCTGCACTTCTCCTTTACTAACTGCATGAACAAATGTGACACTGCTGAGATGGAGAATGTACAAGGGTGATGTTTTGGGAGTGTACACGTTTGCTATTGCTGCTGTAACAAATTATCACAAATTTAGTGACTCAACGCAAATGTATTATCTTATAGGTCTGAATGGCAGCTGTCCATGTGGGTCTCACTGGGCTAAGATCAAGGTGTCATCATGGCTGCATTCCTTTTGCAGGCTCTAGGAGAGAATTCAATTCCTCACCTTCTCCAACTTCTATAGGCCAGCTGCATTCCTCGGCTCATGGCCCCTTCCTCCATCTTCAAAGCCAATAGAGTTGCATCTTCTTATCTCTCTCTATGACTCTGACACTCCTGCCTCCCTCTTATAAGGGCACATGTGATTGCATTGGATTCACCACATAATCCAGGATTATCTTCCCTTGAAGATCATTAGCTTATTCACATCTGTCAAGTAAGTCCCTTTTGCCATATTCACAAATTTCAGAGATTAGGATGTGGACATCTTTGGAGGCCATTATTCTGCCTACCACAGGGAGTAAGGGCACAAATATGAGTTCAGTTCTACACACGTGGGTTTGGTGAACACGGCACATCCAGGCGGTGATGCTGAGTAGAAAGCACTATAGCTGGGTCTGAACCTTAGGAGTGAGATTTGCTTGATCATCCAAATGCAAGCATCATCAAAGTATAGATGGAATTGAAAACAGGGACATAGACGGGGTCTCCCTTGGCAAAATATTTAGAGTGGAAAGAGAAGAGGAAAAACTTTGAGAAATATTATCCTTCAACGGATAAGCAAAGAATCCTCTGAAGAAGAATGAAAATGAGTAGCCAGAAAGGCAGTAAGGACTGGAGGTGAGGAGCAGTTTTGGTCTCTCTTCAGGACCCCAGAGTCTCCCATCTCCACTTCTTTGCACGTCTTTCCTCAAACCAGACCTTCATGATATTGGTGCATGCACCCTGCTAGCCACCAGCCCAGATTGACGATTGTCTTTTATTCCCAATTTAAAATCCCAGGAGAGAAAATATGATGCCCCCATGTTGAGTCTAGGCATTGATCCACCCCCCATCACCTCATGATACATAATGGGCACTCAGTTAACATTTGTTAAATTAATATTTGTTGAATGAATGAAGTCAGAGGTTCACCTGTCATCTAACAAGCTATGACCACAAGGTATCATCACAGAGCACACACATGGCTCTGTGAGACCAACATGTATTAGTCCATTCTCGAATTACTATAAAGAACTAGCTGAGACTGGGTAATTTATAAAGAAAAGAGGTTTAATTGGCTCATGGTTATGCAGGCTGTACAGGAAGCATGGCTGGGAAGTGAGGCCTTAGGAAACTTACAACTAGAGGGAAGGCAAAGGGGAAGCAGACACATCCTACATGGCTGGAGCAGGAGGAAGAGAAGGAAGAGATCTCATAAGAACTCACTCAGTATCATGAGAACATCAGGTAAGTCTGCCCCCATGATCCAATCACCTCCCACCAGACCCGTTCTCCAACATAGGGGATTACCATTTGACATGTGATTTGGGCAGGGACACAGATCCAAACCATATCACTACCTCTGGGTGGGGAAGATTTCTATAGGAAAGTGTAGGCTGAGCAGACAGCCCTAAATACAGCCACATCTCTAAAGCCTGCTTAGTTCAATTCCTCAGTAAATCTCTGTGAACTCACCTCCCGGTTGGGGCTTTGGGAAGTTCCTGGCTGGCCATTAGCAGGCAACAGAATGTTTAGTGACATATTGTGTGGCAGAAACAAACCTGCACAAGTTCTATTATCCATGGCAGTTTTTGTAGCACAAGCTTCCTTTACCAACAGCCCCATCTGCTTTAAAATACTTTAGAAACATTTCAGCTCTAAGAAGCTCCTCTTTGCTTGAGATTGAAATCTCACCTTTACTGCTACTGACTGAATGATTCAATTTATTTGACAGTCTGGAAAAGACAAAAAGAGGGACAGTGGTTGCCAAGTGCTGGGGAGCGGCCAGAGAAGTTGATTACCAAAGAGTGCAAGGGAATTTTTTGTGGTGATGGAAATATTATTTCATGGTTCTATGTATTTGTGAAAACTCAGAACAATACCCTGAAAAGAGTGATTTTCCTGCTACTGAATGATACCTCAATAAATGTGACCCAGCCTTCCAAAAAAAAAACCCATTTCTTCCTGCTGATTCTTGTGCATCCCCGATTTTTCTGTTGTGCCACCTTCTAGCTTGGAACTTGTGAAGTCTGATTCCTTGTGTCAATCTAAATAGGTCTGTTACCCGTCAATGTCAAGTGTTTCCTCACTTGTCCCTGTGTGTGTCTGCACTACGACTTCAGCTCCTTGATGGCAGAGGGCAGAGAATACTTACAATACTTTGATTGTCTTCCTTTTGTTGACTCAGCACTCACTAATTTTGATAGGGTGTATTTGGTTTTTGTTTTGTTTTGTTTTTGTTTTGAGATAGGGCCTTGCTCTCTCATCCAGGCTGGAGCGTAGTGGTGCGATCTCGGCTCACTGCAAACTCCACCTCCTGGGCCCAAACAATTCTCTTGTCTCAGCCTCCCTAGCTGGGATTACAGGTGTGTACCACCCTGCCCAGCTAGTTTTTGTATTTTTAGTAGAGATGGGGTTTTGCCGTGTTGGCCAGGCTGGTCTCTGATCACCTGACCTCAAGTGATCCGCCTGCCTTGGCCTCCCAAAGTGCTGGAATTACAGGCGAGAGGGTATGTTTTAATCCAGAAGAGCAGTTTTGATTTTGATGAACTTTTTGGTAGCCTTTCATTAATTTGGTGCCCAGTCTAGCTCCTTCCTTTTTTCCCTTTGAAGTAATTTGTTAAAACTTCACTAGATGTTATTGTACACACATGAAATGTTCTCACCAGACAGCGTGTAAAGCTGAACATTAAACAGGAAGATAGAATGCCTAATTATTCCAAATGTAGAAAGTAACAAGAGGACCAGTGTTTCTACTCCTTTGCCTTGAAAAGGAAAGGAGCTGTAGACTTCTGGAACATCACAATTTCTTTTCTCCCCAGTTGGACAAGCCACAGCCTGAAGCCTGGCAGGCCCATCGTGCTTGTGTTTGCAATGCCAGAATCTATGATTCTAAAAGGTATCAGGTTTCGAGAAAAAACAGAATTCTACCTGTGAAGGATCAGGGAGGGATTTCCCACCCGGAGTTAGGCCGTAGGGCAAAAGGATTGCTTTACCACCATCATTTGCCAAAATATCTGATTTCCTTGAGTTGCACAAAAAGACAAATCATGGTTTAAAGAATCCGTTTTTATTTTTGTCTCATCCCCTGGGAAAATTTGGCATGTGGAGTTCTTGATTTTTACTGTTAGGTGTTTAACATCACCCATAGCTTGCCCAGCATGTAGAAATCTTTCTTGAAATTACTTTCATTTCAACACAACAACCAGCGGGATAATAGGATCAGGCACTTTGTTTCTGCAAAGCAGCTTGAAGTTGGTACGCATCATGAACCTGGCCGATATGGGAGCCTTACTCATTTCAGTCAATAACATCTTTAAATGTTTAAGGAAGGGATTAACAAACTGCTGCCATGGGTCAAATCTGGCCTCCCACCTGTTTTTGTAAATGAAGTTTTATTGAAAACCCATCATGCTCATGTGTTTCTGTATTGTCTACAGCTGCTTTTTTTTAAAAAAAAAAAAAAAAACAAACTATAACAGCAGAGTGGTGTAGTTGCTGCGGAGATCACATGTCCTGCAAAGCTGAAAATAGTTACTATCTAACCCTTCTGAGAAAAGTTTGATGACCCTTGCTCTAAGAGATTACATTTCCTAGAGTCAGTTTCAGCATCCCCATCCGTCCTGCACCAGGCCTCCTTATTTTTGAGGATGAAAATGGAGAGCTAGCATCTGCAGTGTGATCCTCTCTCTCATAAATATACATATTTTATTTTCAATTAAAATAGGGAAAAATAATAAGATTATTGAGGTTTTTTTTCCCTAGAGAAAACTTAAGCAAAGATTCCAGTTGGCCCTCTTTGTGATATATGAAATTTGTGTCTGTGTGTATGTCCATATGGAACCTAAATAATAAATCACCTAAAACAATTTATTGGAAAAAGCAATCACTCTTTAGCTTTTCGTGAGTTATAGACCCTTTCGGGTACCTGCAAAGATCTAAATATCCTCTCCTCAGGGCTAAAAATGGGCATATACACCTCATTCAAACTGTGTGTATAATTTCAAGAGCTCATAGAGATCTGAGGCTAGCTTGCTCAGTCCAGGAAAATTACTCCTTTACTGAAGGATGAGTCTCCATAGGCAGCACTCCAGGCACTAAGCAGCTTGAGGACGAGTCACAGATGGTGTTAGGGCAGTTCCAGCATTCATATAATCACATCTCAGTCACTTTATTTTATAGAACCTGAAGTCTTAAGGAGTTTTCAGGCTGAAGAGGCCAGTCTGAGTCCTGGTTCTTGTAATTTTAGGCACAAACAAAAACTTTGAGAGCCTCTGAATTGTAGAAGCTTCAGTCTGGTCATTAGGAGCTAACCAGTACCAGAAGAAAACTGCAGAGGTCAGAGGAAAGAAAAGTCCCAGAAATATGCAAACGCTGTACAACTCTGAGAGTTCTGTAAGCACCCCCAGCCCCACCCCACATCTAATTACAAGGACTTGATCCCTTTCAGTTCTGTCTCCCCACTAGCAGCATGCCATGACAGTCAGTTTTGCAGGAACATGTAGTCTGCAGAGGTGGGATGCCACCTACACTTAAAGGAACTAAAGGAATATAAAGATAACCCAGCCAAGTTAAAGACGGGAGCTGGGAACCATCCAGTGGAGTCTCCCACAGTGCTCAACAGTCCTAGTCATTCAAGGGTGTTTATCATTTGCATATACCCATTACTTACTCAAACGCAAACAGAGGAGGTGATTTGCAAGTACCAGTCAAGTTGAGTAAACAGTTATGTAATCGACCTCCAAATTCAAACGTGAGGTTGAGTACAGCCCTGGTAGGCTCAATTTCTTACACTTCTACCGGCCATAGTCCCAGTAGTTCAGGAAACCATAACCCACAGGACTGGCCAAATCATTAAGGCCCTATTTCTCAAATCCAGGTCCTATTGGCTCCTGTACTCTCTATAGGTATGGAAGGGGTGCAGAAGCCATTGCCATTGTCCAAAGATAAGCTACCACCCCACCGGAGAGCCCTGTCACACCACAGCATACCGGGCTGACACCTGTATCAGTTTACGTTGCTCACTAAAGTCATTCCGGGAATGCCACGCTCTTTGTTCACATGTATTACCAAAAGCTGCCAAGACTCAACATAGCAACAGGTTTTAGTCCGGATGAGGTAAAGAAACAAACAAAATCTTACCTGCCTCTAATAAACTTTTACTTTGAACACTTGGTGATTCAGATTCATTGCTTAGCCTAGCTCCTTTCTCTGCTCAATTATAATTGTTTCTGTAGGTATGTAATCAGTTTATTCCTTTTTCTGTGTGAGAGAGGGGGAAAATGGGAAAATTCCACATCTTCATGTAAAAGCTTTCTTTCCTCCCTAACACCCACCCAAGACCAAAGGTGAGTTAGGGGAAAAGGCACTGAACTTGGAGTTAGAGAAGTGGATGTTGATTTGAGCTCAGCCAGTTGCTAAGTGACCTTGGGCAAATCATTCTAGTCCTTTGGACACGTTCCTTCGGCCATAGAAGGCTTAGGATGAGATGATTTCTAAATTCCCTTCTAAATCTGAAATGTGTTTTTGTGATTGCTTTGGAATCCCTTGGGACATTCAAAGAAACTTTGACTCCCGCAGCGAGAACAGAGACTCGGGAGGGACATGGTCTGTGTGTTATTTAAACAACTGAGCTGCGATAAGGTTTTTCCCATTAAGGCATTTGGTGCAGGCAAGCATTTTATAATAAACTTCCCATGAGCTAATTTAAAGCTCCCATTTTTCAAAGTGAGCTCCTTCTAATTACTTGTTATTTGAGCTTCATGTTTCCTTCCAATCTTGAATTCTGGGCACCTGTGGATGCCCAAGCAAAGTCCGTAGCCCTTAAGAAAGATAATTGGTTTGATAAAAGTTGTTAATACAGTGACTAGGGGGTATAAACTAAATGAATTTGTCCTAATCTCCCTTCCTGAGTTCTTTCTGTTCTCAGTCATCACAGCCTCCACCATCTAAAAAGTCCAGGAAAAACGAACATGTACTCGGTGCCTACCAGTGACCAAGCCCTGGTCTAAGGGCTAATTTTGAATATGGCACTTACAACATTCCAGGCACTGCTCTAAGTCCTTCGTATGTGTTCATTTATCGGTGTTTCCTTACAGTCTCAGGAAGTAGGTACTTTTCTTTTTTTTGAGACGGAGTTTCGCTCTTGTTACCCAGGCCGGAGTGTGATGGCGCTATCTCGGCTCACCGCAACCTCCGCCTCCTGGGTTCAGGCAATTCTCCTGCCTCAGCCTCCGGAGTAGCTGGGATTACAGGCACGCGCCACCATGCCCAGCTAATTTTTTGTGTTTTTAGTAGAGACGGGGTTTCACCGTGTTGACCAGGATGGTGTCGATCTCTTGACCTTGTGATCCACCCGCCTCGGCCTCCCAAAGTGCTCGGATTACAGGCTTGAGCCACCGTGCCCTGCCAAGTAGGTACTTTTCTTATCCCTATTTACCAATGAAGAAACTGAAGCACAGAGTGGTCAAGTAATTTGTTCAAGGTCACACAGCTAAGAAGTGACAAACACAGGATTTGAAGATGGGGGTGCTCCCGAGCCCAGGCTCTCAACCGCTTTACTGTTGGGCACTACCCTTGGATGTGCATAGATTTGGGGAGCAGTGTGTTGTAATAGAAGTTTTTGAAATGTCATTTCATCAAGTATTTTACCATTCAAGCACAGGCTAGTCCAAAGATGATTTGGAAATGGCAAAATGGTCTCCCTTTGATAACCATTCAACACAAAACTACCAGCTCCAAGATTCCATGAAACAGCCACAGTTGTCTCAGTACTTTCTTTTCGTCTCTGCTCCAGTAAAGGAGTTCTAGCAAAGCTGCCAGAAGAGCCTCCTTTAGGCCAAGCTAGAGTTTAGTTCACAGGTCATGTTGCCTCCGTCTACGGCAGTCAAAGCTGGAGCCTGAGAGGCTGAAATTCATGATCTTCATCAACATACTTTAATTCTACCTAAGGGTGGTGATCAGAATGGGCATCCCTCGTGTTCACACACACAGCCTGTTGGTTCTCTGCGAAACCCATTTAATAGAAGGGGAAATCAAGGCTCAGAGCACTTCATAAGCCTCCTGGGGACTACCTGCCTAAAGAAAGCCAGAGCCAGGGCCAGAGCAGGGGAGTTCTGATGAGCAGTACCAGACAGTTTCTGTCTACCCTCTAACCCCATAGCTATCAAACGAGATCTTAGAGGAACCATTTCAAAGCTGTTTATTTTAAGTATCTTCAGATACGGATTTGTCAGGTGGCCTCCATTAGTCTCAAAGCCTAATAAAAAAGCTGGGCACAGTGGCACATATGCCTGTAGTCTCACCTACCCAGGAAGCTGAGGCAGGAGGATTGCTTGAGCCTAGGAGTTCAAGGCTATAGCGTGCCATTACTGCACCTGTTAATAGCCACTACATTCCAACCTGGGCATAATAGCAAGACCCCATCTAAAAACAAAAAGCTCCAATAAATTGGTTCCATCCCCAAAAACATTTGCTTGAAGTTAGGGTTGGGTAGGTGAGTGCCAACCTGATTTTGTTTTGTTTTGTTTTGAGACAGAGTGTCACTCTCTCATCCAGGCTGGAGTGCAGTGGTCTTGAACTTCTGCCTCCAGGGTTCAAGCGATTCTTGTGTCTCAGCCTCCTGCATAGCTAGAACTACAAGCATTTGCCACCATGTCCAACTAATTTTTCTATTTTTAGTAGAGCCGAGGTTTCACCATGTTGGCCAGGCTGGTCTTGAACTCCTGGCCCCAAGCAATCTGCCTCCCTTGGCCTCCCAAAGTGCTTGGATTACAGGCGGGAGCCTCTGCACCTGTCACTGCCTGATATTTTGACCCAAAGGATAGATTTGGTGACAAAGAAGAGAGATTTCTGAAACGGTAATCCCTTTAGAGTTGGCTGTTTTATTTAAGTGAATATGAAAATAAAGTGTTTTCAATCTTTATAAGCATTTGCCACTTATTGTGATTGAATTTGCGTTAAGGAGTGAGGAAAGGCTGTGGATACTTCAGTTCTCCAGAAGTATCATGGGAAGGCCAAGCTATCCTGGTTAGAAGTTAATCATTAGTTTCCTTTCTCCATGATATGATTCAATAAGCACATTAACAGTTTATAAAAGAGGTAGTGAAACCTCCTGAGGAAAAAAATCTGTAACCAGTCTAGGGGAGAGACTTGCCTCGCCTCACATCTCAGTGGGGGGTTGAACTGCACAGCTGGGAGGTTCTTTCCGGTTTCACAGCAGTTAGTATTTATCTTTTATTGTTAATGGCATTTCACTTTCCTCCATGCTCTGCATCTACGTCACCACCCACACCCGGAACCATTCTAAACATCTAAGTGACACCGGGGCACGAACCCTCATGAAGTTAAAACAGTAATCTTTTCGGCTCGCAACAGAGTTATAGACCTTGAAATGCCATTAGGCCAAACTTCACTGGACTTTATTTATTGTTAGGGTTGTTGAATATTGATCTAAACTCAATCTAACAAAATACATGCAGACATCAGCTGTAACAATGATTTTTCAAAGAGAGAATTTTGAAAGGTATGTTGGAGATGAGAAACATTTATGTTTGTAACAGCTCTACTATTTATTTAAAATGATCTCTTTGTTTATATTTTAAAACATAGTAATAATGCCACTTATTTTTTCCCCTCTAAATAATGTTCATCTACTACGAGCAGACAGTAAGGGCACAAATAGAAATCAATTTTAAACTGTTTTAAATATCCTCCTATTCATGATTATTGCTATCACTAAGTATGTATCCAACAGCTGGGCAGGAAGGCCTGATCCTAGAGTTAAATGATGGGTAGGCAGAATGTGAAGTCCTATGTGCCACGAGAATTAAATTGTCCTTTTATTACAAAAAGATAATCTTCAAATTTTTTTTACCTTTAATTTTTTGAGATGAGGTCTCTCTCTGTCGCCCAGGCTGGAGTGCAGTGGCACAGTTTCGGCTCACTGCAACCTCTGCCTCCCAGGTTCAAGCAATTCTCCTGTCTCAGCCTCCTTAGAAGCTGAGATTACAGATGTGCACCACCACGCCTGGAGAATTTTTGTATTTTTAGTAGAGACCAGGTTTCACCATGTTGCCCAGGCTGGTCTTGAACTCCTGACCTCAAGTGATTCACCCATCTCAGCCTCCCAAAGTGCTGGGATTACAGGCGTGAGCCACTGAACTCAGTCTGAATTTTTAAAAATGCGACTATTCTGTCTTCTATGTCTTCCCAGAGGTAAGGGCTTGAGTTCCATTTCCACACATTAACAAGGAGACTTAGGCTCACTTATTTAACCTCTCTGATACTTCATTTGAATAGTTTCTTCATTAATAAAATGGACATAATGCTTAATATGGCTGGAGTGCAATGGCGTGATCTTGGCCACTGCAGCCTCCAACTCTCAGGTTCAAGGAATTCACCTGCCTCAGCATCCCAGGTAGCTGGGATTACAGGCAACTGCCACAATGCCTAGCTAATTTTTTTTTTTTTTTTTAGTAGAGATGGGGTTTCTCCATGTTGGCCAGGCTGGTCTCAAACTCCTGACCTGAGGTGATCCGCCCGCCTCGATCTCCCAAAGTGCTGGGATTATAGGCACGAGCCACCGTGCCCAGCCTGGTTTAGCTATTTTTATATGCCATTACTAATAGTTAATGATTATTGCAGGCTTAACTTGGACCAGACCCTGTTTCAATGGTCTAACCCATCCTCCTCATAATATAACAATCCTGTGAAATAGGTACTATTTACCCAGTTTTACAGTTGAAAAAAAAACCCCAGGGATTTTTAAGTAATTTTCCTGATATCATACAATTGCTAAGTGGTAGGGCTAGGATTTGAACCCAGAAGTCTGGCTCCAAACCCCTTTGACTTAACTGGTATAAGCACACAATAATGCCTCTCAGGTCATGCTATTTAACTAACTCGTGGCAGGTCACTGATAGATAAAATTGCCAGCAGACCTTCAAAACAATGAACAATGAGTGTTTCTAACCAAAATACATTCACTATGGCCTGGATTTTTTTTTAATGTCAAAAAGAAAAGAAAATGTCATTGGAAAAATAAAAATTACTGACTAATGAGGCATGCCCTTATATAACTACTTACTCCTGAAAGAAAAGTTAAAAAATCCTAAACCATTGCAGCCAGGTGCGGTGGCTCACACCCGTAATCCCAGCATTTTGGGATGCCAAGGCAGATGGATTGCAAAGTCAGAAGTTCAAGACCAACCTGGCCAATATGGTGAAACTCCATCTTTACTAAAACTCCAACAAAACTAGCCTGGCATGGTGGTGGTGCGTGACTATAGCCCCAGCGACTTGGGAGGCTGAGGCAGGAGAATTGCTGGAACCTGGGAGGCAGAGGTTGCAGTGAGCTGAGATTGCACCACTGCACTCCAGCCTGGGCAATAGAGGGAGGCTCTGTCTCAAAAATCAAACAAACAAACAAAAAAAGAAAAAATCCTAAATCATTGCCTATGAAGAGGCAAATCAAGAAAACATTAGTGTAAATAGCCAACCAACATAGAAAGCAAACATTCATCTAGTAATCGAGGTAACGGGAATATCCAGTGTGTGTATGGAAGAGCTGCCTCGGTATAAATTTCAATAACCTTCTGCAGAGCAGTTTGGCAATGTATATCCTTCAACAGGCATGCCCTCTACCCAGCAATTCTACTTCTAGAAGTTTATTCTATACAAAGGAAAGCATAAACATGTTTGCTTAAATGTTATATATAAAAAAATGGAAAAAGGCTATTGAACTGACTATGCATATAGCCATGTGGATTTATTCTAAGGAATGTCCATGAATATGTGCAAAGATTTATCAACACAGATGTTCATAATACTAAAAAGTACATAATAGTAAAAAAAGAAAAGAAAAGAAAATGACCCCACTGTTTAAAAGGAGGAATTAATTTACCAAATTGTAGTGCAGTAATATAATGTGGAAACTACGTTGTAGAAGTTCATAAATATGCATAAGAAAAAGACCCAGAGGACATTCACTCAGAAGCTGGTGGTCATAATTTAAGAGTCCTAGGACTAAAAGCAACATTTACTTTATTTTTTTTGCTTTCTGGATTTTCTGCATTGAGCATTCATTAGTTTTATACTAGTGAAAAATAAGAATATTATGATAGAAATTCTTATATTAGTGTGAAAAGATATTTCATATCTGTGTCAGTCAAGATTTGAAACTGCAAATGACAGAAAACCCAGCTGCATTTCTCTTAATAAGAAAGAAGTTACTGCTTCACAGGCTTCAGGCATGGCTGGATCCAGGCCTCACAAGCCATTGCTAGAACTTGGTCCTTCTCTTATCATCTCTGTATTTCTTGTCTTTCTTCTCTATTGCTGCATTTTCAGGAATGCTCTCCCCAAGTGGTGGCAAACATATCCACAATGATATGTTTAAATACTCCCTCAGCAAATCCAGCCAATTGCCTTTTCAGTAAGAGTTAAAATAAATTCCTGCATCTTATTTATTCTGGCCATCTAGGGATCACACACCCATCCCTGATCCAATCAAACAGCCCTGTGAATGGAATGCTGTATTGGTTGTGCCTGGGCCATGTGCCCACCTCTGGAGCCAGAAGGCAGGGTCAGCATGGGTGGCTCACTAAGAGTCAATAGATTCTGTATAAAGAAGGAAGAGGGGAGGAACCCTGGGGAGGTAAAAACCATAACAAAGAAACAAAAATGCACTGACCACAAAGTTTCAATTTCTTTAGATACTGCCCAAGGTCTGGCTGGCAAGAGCGTTAGCAACCTTGAATCACTTAGGACTCTTGTGTTTGCAAGTGACAGAAAACCCAGAACAAGCGTAAGCAGCAAAGATAATTTATTGGCTTACATAGTTAAAAAGCCCAGAGGTAAGGCTGGCCTCTAGTGGGTCAAAGCCACACAGGATATGGCTTTTATCATCTCTCCAGGGGTGACAGATCCCTCTCCAGATTCCACACAGAGGCTCCTGCAACTCTGGGCTCGCTCTCCGTGCTAGCAAATTACTCTGGCAATTCCATATCCCACATCTTCACATTACAATAGGTATAGTCTGGGGACAGAGAGCCTCTTCTGTGTATCTTCCACACAAACCCTGTTATTGTCACCTCTCTCATTAACCCATATTACATCACAAACCCATCCCTGACCAATCAATGTGGCCCGAGAAATAGCCACAATGATGGACTTGAGATATGTTTTGTCTGTGTCCCCACCCAAATGTCATCTTGTATTCCCACGTGTTGTGGGATGGACCCTGTGGGAGGTAATTGAATCCTGGGGACAGGTCTTTCCCATGGCGTTCTTGAGATAGTGAATAAATTTCACGAGATCTGATGGTTTTAAAAATGGGACTTCTCCTGCACAAGCTCTCTCTGTTTGCCTGCCGCCATCCATGTGAGATGAGACTTGCTCCTCCTTGTCTCCTGCCATGATTGTGAGGCCTCCCTAGCCATGTGGAACTGTAAGTCCATTAAACCTTTTCTTTTGTAAATTTCCCAGTCTCAGGCATGTCTTTATTAGCAGCATGAAAACAAACAAATACAGCATGAAAACAAATGAATACAGCTTGGGTCAAGAACAGTCTATTCCTGGGCATGGTCAGTCTGGTCTAGACCACACTGAGAATGGAAGAGTAGAGTGATCCCAAGGCAAATGAGGGTGGGGAAGCATGGGACTGAACCCTGCTGGAGAGGTAATCAGCAAATATCTATTGTATGTCTGAAGAGTCTGACATGTTTCAAACTCGATAGTCGTTCATTTTAGAATGGGAAACATTTATTCAAACTATTTCCTGCTTGTGGCTTAGTGCATCCCTGCTATTGCAGATTGACTATTGCTAATGTGCGTGCCTAAATGAAGAAGTATACATTTATTACAGGTCTTCAGCCCCATCTCAATGTTAACCATTTAAATGAGCCTGCTGTTATCAAGAGGGGTAGAAGCAATTGCAGCATCACATAAAGGGCCCTATATAACCTAGGGCAGCCTTCTTTTCTCTTGGGCTGTAATAACCCAAAACCGGATTTTTCAAAAAACATATATTTCCATGAAACATTATTTAGGGAAACATATGGCGCTGGGAAATGTCAGCACACTGAGAAGAAAGCCGGAAGTAAAAAGATTTTTGTGCCCCTGTCTTACTTATAAAGAGGGTTCAAAGTCGTGTTGGGTTAACAAGAAAAACAAACAAATTGCTTCAGGCCGGCTCTGGGTGACATCTGTCCACTAGGACAGTCACATGCATGTGGCTTGGAAAGCCTTTCAGTAGATGGCACAGGCCCGGAAGGAGATGTTTTCTTTTCATCTCCAGAAGGAAGTTTGCACGAGTCCCTTTAGAGCCAGGATCTTGTGCGATAAATAAATGTGTCTCTGCCAGAGAGAGCAACAAGAAAACCCCAGCGACTGACAACTTAAGATGGGAGTGAAAATCACCACCGCTAATGCCATCACAAATGATGGACAGCTTTCAAGTTTCCATGATTGGAAATGCTCTGCACAGGCGACAGCGTGGCTTGGCAGATGATGTGACTAAGTGATCTGGTTCCCCATGTGGTGAGTGCTGCAGAACAACTCCCCATCTTGTCTTAGATGAGTCAACAGAATTCTGCTAAAGTGTCATAAAATGTCATGGAAAATATTTCTGTCACCAGGGCTCAGGAGAGCATGCAGGTGGAAGTGGAGAGCGGAGGGCCATGGAAAAAAGTAGTCTTCCTGGCCACCAGAGGTCTGCCACATGTAAAGAATGGGTATCTGCTGGCCTGGGCGTGATGAGCAGACAGGGACAGGAACTTCCAGCATGACCGCAGTGAGCCCTGCTGTGACTTCTGACTCCCAGGCCTAGTCACAGGACAGCCCAGCCATGAACCACTGGGCAAGGACCTGCATTAGCAGGCAAGTGCCGGGGACCTTCTTTTTCCAGTCTCTCATTCTTGCAGGTCTATTTTATCTGCTGAATTTTCCAGGTCCAAGATCTATGTCCTGTGAGATTTCAAGAGCCCAGAAACATGGCTAAATCCCTAAGGAAAATAATTACTGCCTCTAAAATATACAAGGTACTACAAAACCTGTTAAAATAAATACCTGTTTAAATGAACGCCCACAAAACACAGAATGACACCCATTTCATCAACTGTTGAATTGATTATTTAGAAAAATGTCTTTGCATTTGAAAACAGTTTTAAGGGTAGATTTGGTTTTATTTCAAGTGTGCACGATGACTGCAGAGAATCAGAGCCAACCGAAAGTTCAGTGAGTAGTTCCTCGCCAAATGACTTCAAAAACAAAACTATGATACTCCTTTGAAAAAATTTCAGCCAAAATTCTGTTTCATGGGGAAGGTAGGAGCCTTTAAATAGCTTTGCTAAGATGTGGGGTGAGACCTTCAAAAGAAAGCGTGGCTAGGACACAAGAAGCTTTCAAACAGTCTGGAACTGCTATGTCCATGCTCGATTGCAAAAGTCCTTTCTTCCAGGCATCATGTTGGGACCCATGCACCCCTACACTAAATGCAGTGCAGGGGCCAGGGGGCCATCGAAAGCTGAGTCGAGGGAATACTATTCATTTGGTAGCCAGTCAACAGATGTTTATGTGCCTACTGTATTCTGGGTGATGTTCTAGGCACTGAGAAGGCAGCTGTGAAAACAAATCCCATACTGATGGAGCTTACAGTCAAATAGGGGCAAAGGTGATCGCCAAATGAGTTAAATATATAATATATCTTATGGAGTAAGTGCTATGGTGAAAAGTAAACAGAGAAAGGGAAATTACTACCACCATTTTGGAAAGAAGTATGGCGGTTCCTCAAAAAACTACATACAGAATTACCATATGATCCAGCAATCCCACTTCTATATGTATATCCAAAAGAATTGGCATTGGTATGTCAAAGAGATATCTGCACTCCCACATTCATTTCAGCATGATTCACAACAGCCCAAGTGCCCATCAATGGATAAATGGATTTAAAAATGTGATATTTATATGCAATGGAATACTATACAGCCTTTAAAAAGAAGGAAACTCTGCCATTCACAACAATGGGCTGGAAGTGGAGGACATTATGCTAAAATAAGTCGGGCACAGAAAGACAAATACTGTATGATCTCCACTTACATGTATACTCTAAAAAAGTCAATCTCATAAAAATAGAGTAGAAAGATGGTTACCAGAAGCTAGGGTCCAGGTTGGGGGAGAGGGGTGGGCAGGAGGAGAAGGAAAGAGATGGGGAAGAGAAGACGTTGATCAAAGAGCACAAAGTGTCAATTAGGCCGGAAGAATAAGTTGTAGTGATCTGTTGTACTGCACGGTAACCATAGTGATAACAATGTATTACATATTTCATAATTGCTAAAAGAATTGGGAGGCCGAGGCAGGTCAAGAGATCGAGACCATCCTGGTCAACATGGTGAAACCCTGTCCCTACTAAAAATGCAAAAAATTAGCTGGGCGTGGTGGTGCGTGCCTATAATCCCAGCTACTCAGGAGGCTGAGGCAGGAGAATTGCCTGAACCCAGGAGGCGGAGGTTGCGGTGAGCCAAGATCGCGCCATTGCACTCCAGCCTGGGTAACAAGAGCAAAACTCCGTCTCAAAAAAAAAAAAAAAAGAGAAGAATAGATTTTTAATGTTCTCATCCTCCAAACAATAAGTTACTAAGATAATGGATAGGTCAATTAGCTTGAATGAATCTTTCCACAATGTATACACAGATGAAAACAACACGTTGTAACCCACAATCATATGTATTTATTGTCAATTAAAAAGCAAAGCAGAGAGAGAAAAACATCAAAGTTTGCGATTTTAGACAGAGTAGCAATGGGAAGGCCTCACTGAGAAGGAGTTATTTGAGAAAAGGACTGAAGTTGGTGGATAAGGAAGTCATGTTGCAATCTAAGGGACAAGCATTCCGGGTTGAGGAAAGGGAACGTACAGTGGCTCTGAGTCATGAGATATTTGAGTAGTTTGAGGAATAGTAAGAAGCTAGGGCAGTTGTAGAGGGATGACCTGAGACTAGTGTTTGTTAAAGTCAGAGATGTCTGAGAGCCAGATGGGGCAGGGCCTCATGAGCCACAGTAAGGAGTTCGGAATGTACTCTGAGATGGGCAGCCCTTGGAGGAAGAAGTGTGACATAATCAGATTTCAGGTTAACAAAATTACTGTGGCCACAGTGTTTAGCGCAGACTGAAGGTGACAAGGGTGGAGGCAGGGAAGCCATAGCTTTTGCCATGTTGATGACTGTGGCTATTGCCATCATCTAGGAGAGGGCCATTGGCA
This sequence comes from Callithrix jacchus, assembly GCF_049354715.1. Lineage (NCBI taxonomy): Eukaryota > Metazoa > Chordata > Mammalia > Primates > Cebidae > Callithrix > Callithrix jacchus. The sequence continues at coordinate 167,046,781 of NC_133504.1, forward strand.
GCTTGGACCAGGGTGAGTGTGGTGGAGATGATGAGAAAGGGCAAGACGCTGGATCTGTGTCGACCATCAATTCTTACTTTTGTCCGTGTGGACCCTTCCCCGCTCTCTCCCCATTCCACTCACTGTTGAGGGAAAACAAGCAAAACAATCCCAGAGCTGGAGCAGGACCCCAGGAGCCCCGGAGCACTGGCACACGTCTTGCAGTCCTTCCCACCAAGGGACATCCTACCTTCACCACCTGGATAGCTCACACCCACTGGTGCCCAAACTTCAGGGGCCACTGCCCTGGGAGAGGAAGCCGACACCCCAGGTGAAAGCCAGCTGCTCACAAACACAAAAGGGAAAACGAGAAGGTCAGCTCCTCTTTTGTTTTAGGAACCAGTTAGTCGCTGGGGATTTCTTTCGTCTTTGCTTCCAGCCGCTGCCCCAGGAAGTCACCACTGCCTTTGCCCGTTGAGTGTCGGTCTCCCTGGCATCCATTTCTTTGGAGATACCACAACCATTGTTTCCAGGAGCATAGACAGTGTTTGCACAACTAAGGTAAGCCCTGGGCTTTACTTTACACCTGACGTCAGGATGCACTTTTCCGGAACAGCCCTAGCACCGCTCCGGCTGCCGGAACACTCCAGGGCAGCGGTGGCCTGTGCTAACAGGACTGGGATGTGGGAGGCGTTAAAAAGTCACTTCAATCGTATAAAAGCGGCACGTGCCTGTTCAAAAATATTCCAATCACATGAAATTTGTTTAAAGTTAAAAATAAAAATTCCCACTCTCTAAGACAAAACCACTGAAAATAACTTGAATTTTGGCCTTCCGGGTTCTAGGTGCTTCTGGGTTCCTGCCCACGCCCCTTGTTTAGGAGAAGCACAGCAACGCGCTGTTAGGCATTTTAACAAGGTCGCCAGGTGATTCTTATGCACTCTAAGGCTGAGGGACCTCTTGTCTTCGACCTTTCTAGTAACACAAATTGTGTGTGTATGCATGTAGTTTACACATACACTCTTGTAGAAATTAAACACATACCCACATGCCTAAAGAGATTCCTACAACACAAACTGAATATGGCCTGGCTGTCTTCAGTCAAGGCGATGCCACTGATACCCCCTTGTCAGCCTAGGTAGCACCAGCTCATACTTTTACGCAGCACTCAATATTCCTCGGAAGGGGAACGTCCTTAACTAACCCCCGCTAATAGGCATTAGTGTTGCGTTTATTTTGGATCCCACCTTGCCCACTTGGTAGTTGTGTGCCCTTGGCAGAACTATTTAACTTTTTTTTTTTTTTTTGAGACGGAGTGTCGCTCTTGTTGCCCTGACTGGAGTGCAATGGTGCGATCTCAGCTCACTGCAACCTCCATTTTCTCCTGCCTCAGCCTCCCGAGTAGCTGGGATTACAGGCATGCACCACCAAGCCCGGCTAAGTTTGTAGTTTTTTTTTTGAGACGGAGTTTCCCTCTTGTTACCCAGGCTGGAGTGCAATGGCGCAATCTCGGCTCACTGCAACCTCCGCCTCCTGGGTTCAGGCAGTTCTGCCTCAGCCTCCTGAGTAGCTGGGATTACAGCACGCGCCACCATGCCCAGCTAATTTTTTTGTATTTTTAGTAGAGACGGGGTTTCACCATCTTGGCCAGGCTGGTTGTGAACCCCTGACCTCGTGACCTGCCCGCCTCAGCCTCCCAAAGTGCTGGGATTACAGATGTGAGCCACCGTGCCTGGCCTATATGACTTTTTTTATGACTCACTTTTTTCCTTCATCTGTGAAGTGAGGCAGTCCTCCCAAGGTTGTTGTGGGGTTTGAAAGTGTTTAGCAGAGGGAAAGTGCACAACATGGTGGCCAAGGCAGCATCAGTCAGGGATTCAATGACAGTTGAATTTCACTCATTTTCTGAATGGTCTCATACTTTGTTTAGGGTCTAAAAATATGGTATCCTAGGCTGGGCATGGTGGCACACACCTGTAATCCCGGCACTTTGGGAGGCCTAGGCAGGTGGATCACCAGAGGTCAGGAATTCGAGAACAGTCTGGCCACCATGGTGAAACCTCATCTCTACTAAAAATACAAAAAAATTAGTCAGACATGGTGGTGTGTGCCTGTAATTCCAGCCACTTGAGAGGCTAAGGCAGGAGAATCACTCGAATCTGGGAAGTGGAAGTTGCAGTGAGCCGAGATTGTGCCACTGCATTCCAGCCTGGGCAACAAGAGTGAAAATTCCATCTCAGAAAAAAAATATATATATATATTGTGTGTGTGTGTGTGTGTGTGTATTTACAGGTATATATACCATATATATGGAATATCATATATAGAATACCATATATGGTATTCTAAGACAAGGCTCCAGTTCTCCAGCTGATGATATTGTGGGGGTGTGGTTTGAAGTCCAGGTGGCTGCCTTGTGAATAGCACTCCACAACCTAGGAGCTCCGAGCCATGTGGCGCTGACTCTGGGCCACTGTGTGTACTGCCACGACACAAAAAACAAGTTCAAAACTGCTTTGAAGAACACATCTTCAAATCGTGTTGAAAGTTTTTCTTTCAAATTTTGTTTTTATTTATTTACTTATTTTTGAAACAGTACCTTGCCCTGCCGTCCAGGCTGGAGCACAGTGGCACAATCAGTGGTCACCGTAGCCCTGTCCTCCTGGGCTCAAATGATTCTCCTTCCTTAGCCTCTTGAGTAGCTGGAACTACAGGCATGCATCACCATGCCTGGCTAACTGTCTGCATTTTTTGTAGAGATGGGGTTGAGGGTGCAGGGGAAGGGAAGTTCTCCCCGTGTTGCCCAGGCTGGTCTCAAACTCCTGTGCTCAAGCAATACACCTGCCTTGGCCTCCCAAAGTGCTGGGATTACAGATGTGAGCCATCATGCCTGGCCTCAGTTTTTAATTTTGACATAATTTCAGACATATAAAAGCTGCAAGAATAATACAGATTCTTTACTCATATTCCCCAAATGTTAACACTGACCACGTTTACTTTATATCTACACACACAAACACACATTTTTGTCCTGAACCTTTTTAGAGCCAGTTGTACATACAGTGACCAACTCTTCTTAGTTTATCGGGGACTTTCCTGATTTTAACATTGAAAGTTCTGCATCTAGGACCCCAAGAGGTCTTGGGCAAACCAAGCCAGTTGGTCACCTTAGTTTCAGTTATGATGCCCAGGTACCTGTAAATACTTCAATGTGTGTGTGTACTAAAATCAAGGACATAACCACTGTATAATTATCAAAATCTGGAAATTAACTGATACAAAATAATATTCAATCTATAGACCTGTGTTAGTTTGTTTTCACACTGCTGATAAAGGCATACCCAAGACTGGGTAATTTATAAAGAAGAAATTTAATGGACTCACAGTTCCGTGTGGCTGGGGAGGCCTCACAATCACAGCAGAAGGCAAAAGGCACATCTTACATGGCGGCAGACAAGAGAAGAGGATGAATACAAAGCAAATGGGCTTTCCCCTTATAAAACCACCAGATCTCGTGAGACTTGATGTATTCAAGACCTTTTCCAGATTTTGCCAATCTTCCCAGTCATGAGCTTTATAAAAGCAAAATCCCAGATCATGCTTTGTATTCACTTGTCATGACTCTCTTCCATGATTTTTTTTTTTTTTTGAGTTAGCATCTCGTCTCACTCTGTCCCCCAGGCTGGAGTACAGTGGCACAATCATAGCTCACTGCAGCCTTGAACTCCTGGGCTACCACCTCAGCCTCTCTAGTAGCCGGAAGTACATGTGTGTGCCACCATGCCTGGCTAACTTTATTTCATTTTTTGTAGAAGCAGGGTCTCACTATGTTGCCCAGGCTGGGTCTCAAACTCCTGGCCTCAAATGATCCTTTCACCTCAGCCTCCCAAAGTACTGAGATTACAGGAGTGAGCCACCACATCCAGCTTTTTTTCCCACATTCTTAATCTGGAACAGTTCCTCAGTCTGTCTTTCATGACATTGACATTTATTAGGTTCTTACAAAAGTAATTGCAGTTTTTGTCATTGAAAGTCAGGGTAAAAACTGCAGTTTTTTTTTCACCAACCTAATATGTAGAATGTCCCTTAACCTGGGTTTGTTTGATGTTTTCTCATGATTGAATCCAGGTTATTTATTTTTAGCAGAAATACCATAGAGGAACCTGGTGTTGATTTATCATATTATCAGGTACAATAACTTTGATCATTTGCTTGAGGGGATTTCTGCCAGGTTTTTCCACTGTAAATTTACCATTTTCCCTCTTTGGAATTTATACACATGTTGTGGGGTGACATCTGGGGGTTATGTAAATATCCTGTTTTTCATTAAACTCTCCCACTTGTTTTCTTATCCATTGAAAATGTCTGCCAGAATTAGTTGTTTTTACAATGGCTTACCCAATGATTGGACCTCTTTTTGGAAAGTATTTCATAGTGGAGGATCTCGTAGGTTTATGAAGGAGACAGGCAAATCACAGATAATTGCAGTATAATGTAGCAATTGCTCTATAAAAAATGTCAAGCGAGGGATGGCAAGTTACAGGCTCCCGGGAAAACTTTAGCCCAACACCTGTTTTTATAGGTCAGGTTTTGTTGGAACACAGACACATCCATCTTCTACTTACCTCCTGTCTGTGATGGCCTTTGCACTACAATGGCGATTGAGAAGGGCAACCAAGGGCACGTGATCCCAGAGCCTTACAGGGTTGCTCCCTGGGCCTTATAAAAAGGCTTCCTGACTCTTGATAAAAGGCCTGTGGAGAGAACTCCTCTGAATGGAACTTCGGTTCTGTTTAACTCACACACAGGGAGCATTCATTCGCTCTGTAGGCCCTTGGGAGTATACAAAGTCAGGAGTGTTCCTGAACTAGAGCCTGGTTCTATGTAGGGATTCCCATTTAGATTCACACACACACTGCAAAGGTGCCATGCCGTCTCTTACTTAAAACAGGTGAACTTTGTTTTGCTTAGGTGTAACTATACATTACCAACAGGAAAGAAAATGGTACCAAGTCACAGTAACTAAATTCAATTATTGTAATTAGCCTGACCATAATCTTTTCATGTCACGGCACTGACAAGTCCTATAAGTATGTCCTCTTTATTCCTAGGACATATTTTTGTACAACAAAACTCTGGAGAGGAAGAGAATTTGAACCGTTCTCAGAGTGTGTAACATGAACACAGAACCTGTTTTGGCACCAGGTCTGGTAAGGGTTATTGGTAGGGTTCAGAGTATCAGTTGGTACTGATACATGTGAAATCATGTTTATTTCCAGAATGCGTCTTGTTCACTAAAGTTTCCAGCAGGATTAGGCTGAGTTGCATATGTTGCTCAGAAAGCTGTGTTTTGTGATAGGAAGAGGAAGTTCTGGAAAATCAATTAAGAACTCAGAGTAACTTAATCCTGTTGATTGTTCTTTTCTGTGGGGAACACCCATGTAGTGCCACAATGACCAGCTGCAGGAAAGATCAGCGTTTTGGGCCAAGCCTCTGTGATTAAAGTCAAGGAGAGAGTTAAATATATTCCTAGTTAATTTCGGCCACAAAAAGTTGATCTGGATTTTTCTGAAGCCAAAGCCACAATTTCTTATTGGCAAATGCCATCCACAGAAGATTCCTGTTTAACACAGTATTAGAATGAGAAGTTGGAGAGAATTTTAGTAAGTGATATAGTTTTATTAAAAATTATCATTTTATGTTCTAGGGAAGAATGTGACTTTATTTATTTGTTTATTTATTTTTGAGATGGGGCTCTCAAAAAAAAAACCACAGAATTTTATCATGCTCTCACCCAGGCTGGAGTGCAGTGGTGCAATCACGGCTCACTGCAGCCTCAACTTCCTGGGTTCAGGTGATTCTCCCACCTCAGCCTCCCGAATAGCTGGGACAGCAGGCACGTGTCTCCACATCCAGATAACTTTCTGCATTTTTTGTAGAGACAGGGCTCTTGCCATATTGCTCAGGCTGGTCTTGAACCCCTGGCCTCAAGTGATCTGCCCGCCTCAGGCTCCCAAAATGTTGGGATTATAGGCATGTGCCACCACACCTGGCTGCATGAAATTCTAAAGCAGATAAAGTTATGAGAATACTGGACAAAATGCTAAAGATTTGAAAGGACGTAAAGACTAAGCCCCAGATGATTCCAGAATGGCAGAGGATAGAAACGGAAAAGTAGATTGACTACTTATAAAAGTATAAGACTAAAGCACTGTGCTTCTGCCCAAGACACTCACAGAAAGTGGATGAAATGAAATTAAGCACAGGCAGCAAAGGACAGCTGGAAAGAGAGGACCTTCCTTTTCTAGGCATCTGTAGCCCCTTCTGGTCTCAGAGCACTGGTATATGTACCTTTAAACAAAGCAAACACCCTTTTACCCAGAAGAGTTGGGGGACAATCAGAATAACAAATATTCTACTCTCTTAAGAGCTGTTGAATCCTGTGCATTTCTTAAGAGTTTCCTAGACATTTTCACATATATCAATTTTTTTTAAATAATCATTGCACACTCTGAAATAGCCATTATTAGCCCCTTTTTACAGATGGGAAAACAGAAAAGTAAAATAACTTGCCCAGTGTTAAGCAATCCTCAATTCAAGCCTCTTGATTTAAGATCAGTGCATTTTACAGGGCACTACCGGGACTGTGGACTATGAATTTATCTGTTGTTGGGTGTGCCACTGGTTCCTCTGGAGAGGCTCAAATGGAGGGGCCACTTATGAGGTGTGGGCTGGGTAAAACAAATAAAGATCAATGTGCCCAGAGGCCTGCAAGAGTGGGGAGCAGTTACTACCCCTAAGAGCTGATGGTGTTCTCCACTCACTGAGTGTGGGAGTGTGAAGTCAGGCTGCGTGGCAAGAGATGACAGGAGGAGGGAGGCAGGCAGTGCCAGTGATGGGCACTGAAGTGGGGAGGAAACTCCCCAACTTGCCGCTCTCTGACCTTTGGTTCTCCAGCCAGTGCCTCCCATTGGCCGTCAGGGAAGCCTGGGGCATGAGGCCATCTGCCTGGGCTGCCTCCCTGGGCAATGGAGTAGAATCCAGGAGAGGCCGGGAGGGAGCGGGGCTGTGAAAAGGGAGTAGCTGGCACTTCAGCTTTCACAAAACTGGAAAACCCTAAAAAATGCCCAACACAAAAATTTAATTGAACATCACTTGCGCAGAGTCGGCGCTGTGGGCCAGATGTGTTCTAAAATTCAGAATACTCTGTATTCTAGGAAGAAAACCACGTATATAAACTATATCTTACGTCGCACACCCAGCAGGGCCTAGGGCAGCACTTTGTAATAAAATCCATCCACAGTTATTTACTGTCAGTGAGATAATTAACAACTCAAGTCACTTCTCATTCATCTAGGTCAGTGTTTGCTATCACATGAATTTTGCTCCTAAACTTGCCTCTAAAAATTGGATTTCGGAGTTTTTAGGATTTTGGAATTGTGGAGGGGAGATAAGAGATTATTGATTGGTTTTCTATTTGTCAAAAGATATTCAAGGATTTCTTTTTTCTTTTTGAAGACAGGGTCTTTCTCTGTCACCCAGGCTGGGGTGAAGTTGTGTGATCTCAGGCCTCTGCAATGAGCCTCTGCAGTGAGGCTGTTCACTGCAAACTCAACCTCCGATGCTCAAATGATCCTCCCACCTAAGCCTCCCCGGTAGCTTGAACTACAGACATGAGCCACCACACCTAATTTTTACAAATTTTTCTGGAGATGAGGCCTCATCATGTGGCGAAGGCTGGTCTCAAACTCCTGGATTCAAGGGATCCTTCCACCTTGGCCTCCCAAAGTGCTAAGATTACAGATGTGAGCCAATACACCTGGCCTGATATTCTAGGATTTTGTGACATTTTATTGTCATTATGAATGCTGGTTGTCCCTGTATAGTCTTTCTTTTACTATCAGGTTATATGTATGTGTGTATGTATATATGTGTGTGTGTATGTATGTGTGTGTGTGTAAACACACACATATATATGTATATATCCTTTTCCAAATTTCAGAAAAATGGAAATTTACCTTATATAGCTTTAAATATTGTTAATTAACAGATAAAAGAAGATGGCAATTTACTTTGCAAAGAGAAGTTTTGTCCTGGAAATGATTCACAGCAGCATTCCTTTAAACAGTAAGCACACTGGTAGTTACAAGATGGCTTTGTTGACTAAAAGCAGAGTTGCACTCTCATTTTCCTGTGTGGCATTGACTGCTCTGTTAATAAATGGTGCGTCCCTGAAAGTAAGAGAACATGTCTGGGGCTCCATCCTGCTGAAGGCTGGCGCTCTCCCGAATGCCCAGGTAAGCAGCCTGAGGAATTGTTCCTTGGAATTCCGTGGGGATGGTTCACAGTCATTGCGCTGGCAGGCATTCCTGGTCTCCAAAGCTCTGAAAACTGCAGTTCTCAGAACAACTTAACAGGAAGCCTCACCCACTAACAGAGGAAGCTGAGGAAGGAAGGAAAGATGGCAGTGCTGGGGGAGGGTCTGCCTGTTAAACAATGAGCAAAGTCATGTGGCTTGGGACCAAGTCTGGGTGGTCAGAGGAAGCACCCCCATTCACACCTTCCTCGCTGCTTCCCAAGGCTCTGCTAGGTCCCTGTGTTCCTGCTGGCTCAGATCATTCCTCATTTCCCAGATTGACTCAGAAATGTCCTTCCTCAGGAAATTTGTGCATAGGGCTCTGAAACACGAGAGACATTTGAACCAGAGCAACTCCATCTTGAATAGGAGCTGGGTAAAATAAGACTGAGACCCACTGGGTTGTATTTCCAGATGGTTAAGGCTTTCTATGTCACAGGATGAGATAGGAGGTTGGCACAAGATATAGGTCATAAAGACCTTGCTGATAACACAGGTTGCAGTAAAGAAGCTGACCAGAACCCACCAAAACCAAGATGGCGACGATGGCCACGATGATGACCTCTGGTCATCCTCACTGCTAGACTCCTACCAGCACCATGACAGTTTACAAATGCCATGGCAACATCAGGGAGTTACTTTAGATGGTCTAAAAATGGAAGACATGAATAATTCACTCCTTGTTTAGCATAGCATCAAGAAATAACCGTAAAAATGGGCAACCCGCAGCTCCAAGGAGTACTAGGCTGCCTGTGGAGTGATTCTTGATTCCTTTACTTTCTTACTAAACTTGCTTTTACTTTACTCTGTGGATTTGTGTCGAAAGCTGTCTTGCACGAGATCCAAGAACACTCTCTAGGGGTCTGGATTGGGACATTTCTGGTAACACTATGTCTGGACTACTCTTTTCCCTGCTCCTTGTCACCTTGAATTCCACTGCTGACTTATATCATTCTGCATGACCTTCAAAGTGAATGCTCCCTTCTCTCTTGAGGCAGTAACTGCTGCCTTCTCTCTTCTCTGGCATCCACAAAGGTGGTTGAGACTTTTGTCTTGATATTCATCCTATTCCACCTTCTACTAGGGTAATTGTCTTATTCCTGTCCAAAATTAAAAGTTTTGTTCATTTACTTTAAAAAAAAAATGTTACACTACGCAACTGTCTCGCATGCTCTGCTCATGTACCCCAAAACCTATAATCAAATAAAAAATTAAAAAAATAAAAAATAAAAAAAATAAATAAATAAAAGCATCCCTGGGGAAAAAAAAATGTTACAATAGATTTTTTTTTTTTACTTTATCTTCTGGGATACATGTGCAGAACGTGCAGGTTTTTACGTAGATGTACATGTGCCATGGCAGTTTGCTGCACCTGTCAAGCCATCATCTAGGTTTTAAGCCCTGCATGCATTAGGTATCTGTCCTAATGCTCTCCCTTCCATTGCCTCCCACCCACCCCTGACAGGCCCCAGTGTGTGATGTTCCCCTCCCTGTGTCCATGTGTTCTCATTGTTCAACTTCCACTTATGAGTGAGAACATGCGGTTTTTGGTTTTCTGTTCTTGTGTTTGTTTGCTGAGAATGATGGCTTTCAGCTTCATCCATGTCCCTGCAAAGGACATGAACTCATTCTTTTTTATGGCTGCATAGTATTCCACGGTGTATATATGCCACATTTTCCTTATCCAGTCTATCATTGGTGGGCATTTGGGTTGGTTCCAAGTCTTTGCTATTGTGAATAGTGCTGTAATAAACATACATGTACATGTGTCTTTATAGTAGAATGATTTATAATCCTTTGGGTATATACCCATTAATGAGATTGCTGGATCAAATCCTATTTCTAGTTCTAGATCCTTGAGGAATGCCACACTGTCTTCCACAGTGGTGGAACTAATTTACATTACTTATTTACTGGAAAAAATTCATTCATCAAGAAATTAGTTAAAAACCTCCTCCATGTAGTATGGTGCTAGGATTGGGATTTGAAAATAAATGGAGTTCCTGCATTCTGGAACTTACTGTATAGAGGGAGAAAATAGGCAGCATCAGAAAAGAATGGCTTGATAGCATAGAAGAGGGAAGTGCGACCCAGCCTCGGTGTGTGCTCACACGGGGTGATCAGGGAAGGCCAAATCTTCAAGGACAGATGGCAGGTGGGCTAATGAATGGCGGGTGAAGAATGCTCCTGGCAGGGAGAACAGCATGGCATGGCGTAAGCAGCTGGAGTATCAGAATGTGTCCCAAGAACTGCAATGAACTGAGTGTGCTGCTATATGAAGGTGTCAAGCAAGAGTGTGGCAAAGAAAGGACCAGAGAAGGGTCAGGCTGGAGGGGGGGCAAAGGCCTGATCATGAAGGGTCTTACAAATCTTGCTAAGGAATTAGACAGTTTAGTCTATGATGCCTTGTAAGTGACCTGGATCGATGAGGTATTCAATTATGTCACAGGTCAAGATACAATTGCCTGGTATCTTATGTTGAGTTCCCAGAGAAGCAAATTCTGAGACAAAGAGTCAAGTGCAAGTAGGTTCATTGGGTGATGATCCCAAGAGCTATTTGGGGAGTAAGGAGAAATGGATCAGGAAAAAGAGGCAGCTGATACAGGGTGCATTGATCAGCAGGTTGCTGCTGTGAGCACCTCGGCTCAGATTGCTGGAAAACTGTAAGACATGCTTCCGGGACATCCCACTCAACGGCAGAGGAGCCATTGTTTGAGACTGCTCTCAGGGGCATTTATTCCTCATCCCTGTGGCCTGCCCTGTGTGAGGGCAAGACGGAGCTGCCAGCTGGAGGGAACCCACAGGGAGAGAGCCCTGGGAGTCTGAAGAAGCTGCTGGCCATGTACAAGACACTGAATGGTAGGGTACAGTGGGGCTCAGCGTCTGCTACATCTGGTTATTTAGATGGAATAATGTGGAACGACAAGAGGGGTTTGCTCCTTGGCTCTTGCTATGAGAGTCAGGGCAGGAAAGAGATGGCATGCTCAAGGAGGGAAGGGAAGAGAGTTTGATGAAGGGACTATTCACAGAGGTGTGGGCGGGGGAAGCACCAGGAACTAGTCCTTCTAGGCCCCAGGGGAGGGAACCTGGCATCCTCACTGCTCAGGTGGGGTAACTGTGAGGCCGGCTCCCCACCGTCGTCCAGTGGTCTCAGCTGTGCTGCTCAGCCATGCACCTGCTCTTTAGTGCACCCTGTATTGGCCATATTTGCTCCTTCCTTTTCCTGATTCAATTTCTGACTCCCCTAAGTAGTCCTTCTTGGGATCACCTCCCAATTAACCTACTTGGTGGAATAGGGTGAGAGCCAGAGTCGAGGGAGAAAGATTGCCCAACGGGAATGCAATCTTAGGTAGAAAACTGCAGCCCTGCCAAATCACAGCTTGCTTGGCAGGAACTGAAGGCAGAAACAAGGTCCCCTCTCTTGTGCAGTCCCCCAGCCATAGGAACTGAAAACCAGAGGCCAGTGAAGCCCTAGCAACATAGTCTGTTCTGAGAGAAGCGTGTGCAGGGCACAGAGCAGGGAGAAATGTGGACGGCACTCCTGGAAGGGCAGACAGAGAAGACCCAACACACCCTTCTCACAGCAGTGTAGAGTTTCACCTACCCTACTCAGACCAGCTTCTACACCACCAGAAAACTCATCACTTCATGGCAGAGCACAGCTATCCCAACAATGCCTTATATTTGTAAGCACCTTACCATTTACAATCACTTTTCACTGACCCTGTACTCCTTTTGCCACAAAATGACTGATCAGCTGAGCAGAGCAGGTGCTAATATTCATCCTCCGTGGAGCCAAGAGTTCAAATTTATCTTTGGATTGACAGTCCCGTGTTCTCTGCTACATCTTGTCTTCTCAAGAAATAGGAAGTCAATGCTGCTGAGCAATGAGCACATTATTCATCTTTACTATGACATCTTTTAATAGTTTAATTGGTGCTTGGAGTCAGTTACTGACGCCATAATTTCTAGAGGTCCCTCTGAGCTTCAAATTTCTTAATATAATAATGATCTGATTTAATATATAATCTTAGAGGTGACCTAAAGTGGGAATATCTTAGTTCCATAACTGTGCAGTTTCATGTAAAATCTACTTCGGCAGTGGGAGACTCACAGAGCTAAAACTGTTGGATGCCTACTATGTGCCAGGCAACTTGCGTACGTCATTACTTTGCAGATGGATAAATCATTTGACTCCATATTCCATATTCTGCTTCAATAAAGGTTGCTAATGGATTATGGCTAAGAAAATCCATGCTTGTTATTTTTAGAAACACAACAAACCAGGATAAGTGCACTCAGAGAAATCAGTTTTGGGGTCTTCTATGACGGCATGATGATGTCTCTTGCAAAAATGTGTCCTTCAGCTTTGCAGTCAGCAGTGGCCGGCAGCCGGGGCTCTGGAGCCAGACCGTTTGGCATCAGCCTCCGGCTTGTCACTTAGCACTTTTTCACTGGGTAACCTCGCTTCATTCAGTTTCCCCATCACCAAATTAGAGCTCATACTAGTCCTTACCTATAATAGTCATTACCCTTGTAATGAACCATGAATGGAGTTAATGGTGCCTCGCATAGCATAGGCTCCTCAGTAAGATCAGCTGTCATGATTTTTATGTCTGCATTGTCTTATCAACCTGATATGTTCTGTAAATATGTCTGTCTTCAACCCATGGCCTGACCTAGAGAATGGACGGGGTGACCTTAAAAGGCCAAGGATTCAGGACCTAGAGAGAGACCTACAGGGGCTGGGTGCTTTAGTGCCTGGGCAAACTGACCATGTCACAGGCAGACGGGAGAGAATGAACTTGCCAAGTACATGTCGTGCTGAGGGGTGGGCAGTCCTCGTCAGAAACATATTTTGGTCTGTGGTTTCTCAGAGCCATTTTTGTCTTTGCCAAATAACCCCCTTGGGAAAATGAAGCAGCTCAAGCTATATAAATAAGCACCATTTGAGAGAGGAAGTGAGGTTTCCCTAGAGAGGGCGGGAAAGGGCTGCAGCCCACACCTGGCCCACGAGGTACACTCAGAACTGTCCAACCAGTGGATGGGTTTCAACGGTTTTGTTGTGAAAGGCCTTCCTCTCTCCTTGGACAGAGGACGTTGTGTTGTTGCGAGTGGTGGCTTTGGAAGCTCAGGTTCCACTGGCTGACCATGGCGGAGGAAGGGTCACTGGTCTCCTCACCTCGAAGTTGAGGATGGGGGACTCTGGGTTCCCGCTGCGTCTCCTGAATGAATGCAGGTTGCCAACACCCCTAACATGCTCCCTAGAGGTGCTATAGGGGAAAGGACAGGGAAAGCTCTTGCCTTTTCATGGGAGTCAGAGAGTGCCGTGGGGGAGGGCATGTCTTTGATTTACATTTTGTTAGTTTCCTAGGACTGCGGTAACAACTGGGTGGATTAAAACTTCAGACATTGATTCCCTCACGGTTGTGTGCTGGCAGGGCAAGCCTCCCTCTGAGGCTCAGGGAACGACCCTTCCTTGCCTCTTCCTAGTTTCTGGCATTTACCAACAATCGTTGGCATTCCTCGGCTTGCAGCTACCAATCTAGCCTCTGCTGTCAGATGAGTTTCTTCCCTCCGTGTCTCAGTCTCTGTATCGTCGCATGGCTTTTCACAAGGACACCACTCACTGGTTTTAGGGCCTACTCTAATGGAGTACGACCTCACCTTAACTATGCATCTGCAAAGACTGTTTCCAGATAAGGCCACGTTCTAAGGTTCTGTGTGGACATGAATTTGGCAGGGCTGGTGAGAGGACGCTATTCAACCCAGTGCAGGTGACTTCTTTATGCCAGGCGCCCTGCCGGCTGGCCTGGATGTGAAGATGAGTAAGACCCCACAACCTGAGAGTCTACGGAGGAGACAGACACACAGCCAATCACTGTAATTCCATGAGATTAGCATGAGCTAGTACCTTACATTTATTAAGCTTTTACTGAGTGCCTGGTACTATTCAGTGTACATTTAACCCTATAATCCTCCTAGCAACCCTAGAGGTGTGTGCTGCCGTTATCCCTATTTTCCGGATGAGGCCACTGAGTTCCAGAGAGGAACCTGCCACAGGTCACAGGCCTGGTCTCTGCCTGTGGAAGTCAGGGCAGGCTCTTCTGAGGAAGTGGAACTTGAGTAGAGACTTGGATCAAGAGAAAGATGCAACTACAGGAAGGCTGGAGGGTGGACGGGGTTGGCAAGTGTTGCAGACAGCAGCCAGTGCCATGGGAGGCAGGCTCGAGCTAGGCAGGCGCAGGGAGATGGAGGCGGCCCCGGTGGCTGGAGCCAGTGCCAGTCAGCACAGCGCAGTGAAGTTAGAGAAGCAGGGCCTCGAAGCCCGTGGTGAGGAATCCGGGCCTCATACTTTTAAAATTCTCATACCCTGTAAGCCAAAGAGCCATAGGGGCTAATTCATTCTTTTTTTTTTTTGTTTTTTGTTTTTTGTTTTTTGAGACCAAGTCTCCCTTTGTCGCCCAGGCTGGAGTGTGCAGGGGTGCAATCTCTTCTTACTGCAACATCTGCCTCCCAGGTTCAAGCGATTTTCCTGCCTCGGTCTCCTGAGTAGCTGGGATTACAGATGCATGCCACCATGCCCAGCTATTTAATTTTTGTATTTTTAGCAGAGATGAGTTTTCACCATGTTGGCCAGGCTGGTCTCAAACCCCTGGCCTCAAGTGGTCCACCCACCTTGGACTCCCAAAGTGCTGGGATTACAGGTGTGAGCCACCAAACCCAGCCTGATTTGTTTCTTACACAAGTGTCTCTGGCTGTGAATGGAGAATGGACAGCTGCGGGTAAGCGTGGAGGTGGGGAGGCCAGACAGGGCCTGGGTCATCCCTAGCAGGACTCGCTGATGGATGTGAAGGGTAAAAGGGTAAAAGGTCTGAGTGACTGAGGGATGAGGACGCCCTGAGGAAGATGGGAATGATGGGGTGGGGCAGAGGAAGGACTAAGTCTGTTAAGCACCCAGTGGTCCTTGAAGCTGCGGGACTGAATCTGGATGAGGATGCTGAGGCTGAAAATCTTGCTGGTACCCATAGCAGGGGCTGGAGTTCCCAAAGATGTCTGCCCAGTAGAAATCCCTGGAGAGCATATTCAAAATACAGATTCCTGGGCCTCATCCCAGCCAGAGACTTAATATGGGAGGGTCCAGGAATCCATACTTTCAACAGGCTTAGAAGGATGTAGCAATAGCTCACTTTTACTAAGCACTTTCTTTATGGATTTTTTTAAATCTCATAAGAATTCTACGAGCTAGATCCATGTCCCCAGCATGCTGCAGCTGAACACGCGGAGGCTCAGAGCAGCTGGATAATTTGTTTAAAGTCTCATAGCAAGTCCCAGTATCTGTGGGAGGAGGAGCTGGGCCACGTGATCTCAAACTCTCAGCAGATTCCAGGCTTCTCCTGAATCTTCACGCTGCTTCCTTTCCACCTGGAGATGTCCTTATTGCCCGGGGCTGACTTCAGAAAAGCCCTGTTCCGCTGGCTCCTGAGTCTAGCTTCCCATGCCTCAGCTGTCTGCCGATCTCCTCTTTGAGTAAATATTTAAATTGAATTTAAATTTTCCCTCTTCAACCTTTCTAAATAAAAATAAATCCTGCCTTCTGGACTGTGTCTGCTGCTTCCCGTTTATTGGAGAGCTCCATTTATCGCACACAGCGCTCAAGTCACTGACACCTGCGGCCTAGAGCAGATGGAGGGAGTCCTCGCAAACCCGGCCCACAGCTACGCAGCTGCTCCTGCCCCTCCGGGCCTGCGCTGCACGCTCTTGGGCTGTGCCCCGTGGGGTCTGGGCCTGTGACATGAGGGCCCCTTTCTCTTCCCGGCTCTTTAACCTTTTCATTTAGCCGAGGTTCGCCTGGCTTCCTCCAGGTGAATGGCTCGCAAGGGGCCTTGTCCCAAGACCAACTTCAGGCCCACGGTCACCATCAGCTGGAAGCTGTAAAATAACACAGACAGACACAGCTACTTGGTTTTTTGTTTTGTTTTTGTTTTTTTTTGAGGGGGGGATTAACCTTTATCACCCAAGCTGGAGTGCAGTGGTGCAATCTTGCCTCACTGCAACCTCCACCTCCTGGCTTCAATCAATTCTCCTGCCTCAGCCTCCCAAGTAGCTGGGACCACAGGCACCTGCCACCAGGCTCGGCTAATTTTTTTGTATTTTTGGTAGAGACCGGGTTTCACCTTGTTGGCCAGGCTGGTCTCAAACTTCTGACCTCAGGTGATCTGCCTGCCACAGCCTCCCAGAAGTGCTGGGATTACAGGCATGAGCCACCACGCCCGGCCTTTTCCTTTATGTTAAGGAGTCTGGTCCCCGGATCCTTGAGAGACAAATTGCCTATGTGAGGAAGTGAGACTACTGAGTCTACCTGCCTATTGAATCCCATTTCGTTTCCAGAAAATTCTGTCTTTCCTACCTCCATGCCTCCTCATCCTCTTCCCTTTGCTTAGAATTTAGCTGCAGTTTACCAAGATATGCCAGCAGTAAAGATTCTTGCTCAGAAGAAAAAGAGACATTTCCCTCCCCTTTCCCCAGTCGTCCTCTCCCCTCCTGGTTCTGCCAGAAACCCTACCAGCTTGCCAAGAGCCACCCAGGAACAGATTTCCTCTCTAATCTGTTGCATCTGTTCACCCACGCCTACTCCCTGTTAATCCCTCCAAATGCACCGTTTGCCACAAATGGGCATGAGACAACTGGTAGCGGGACCACAGGGCTGATTCATGTGGCTCCAGCCACTCTCATTTGTTCTGTTTCTCTCTGAAATGCAGGGAGGCAGCCGCCTTCATTCTGCCCAGCAAAGTGACACTGGGTGACTCTAGTCACAGGACCAGTTCCAGACTCTGCCAAGCCAAGCCTTTGTCATTTAGATGTTTGTGCTCATCGATTTTACGCTGATGATTTAGTTATATTTATCTGGGAATGGTTCCGATTCCAGCCCTGGGAAAGTCAGGAGGCTTGGGTGGTATTTATGGTTCAGTAATTGCCTTGTTGTGGGCCCCTGGCTCAGGAAATAATCCTCTTGGAGCCTGCATTGCTGCGTTTTGAAAACAGGGAGAAATCTATGCAATGGCTATTTGTCAGGTGCACTGAAATCTCTTCATGAAAGCATTGGCTTATTTTCTTTTTTCTTCCTTTGCCCTTTCAGTGATTCTGCAGTGCCCCCAATGCATCCTCCGCACCCAGGAAATCTGTGTAGAGAAGTTAGTATTACAGTGCTATGGACGGCACGTGTTCCCCTAAAATTCATATGCCCAAGCCCTAACCTCCAATGTGATGGTATGAAGAGGTGGGGCCTTTACAAGAAAATTTTTCCAGAGACTAGAGCCTTCATAAACGGGATTAGTGTCCTTATCAGCTGAACCGCTTCCTGCCCTCCCCGTGTGAGGACACAATGAGAAGGTAGCTACATGTAAGCCAGGAAGAGAGGCCTCGCCACAACCAAATCTGCTGGCACCTTGATCTTGGACTTCCAGCCTTTAGAACTGTGGGAAATAAATATCTGTTATTTAAGCCGCTCAGTCTATGGTATTTTATTACAGCAGTTTGAACTAAGACATTATCATTGTAATATGTTTTCTCCATGTTAATACAATCACCTATAAACATCAATGTACACCCATACAGATACATATATAAAGTGTATGCCATTATTTTATTATATACATATTTTTTCTGTATCTTGCTTCATTCCTCTAGCACCTAATGTAATAACTTTTGTTTGCTTGTTTTTTTCTGTTTGCTTTTGACACAGGGTCTTGCTCTGTTGCCCAGGCTGGAGTGCAGTGCTGCAATCTCAGCTCACTTCAACGTCTGCCTCCCAGGTTCAAGTGACTCTTGTGCCTCAGCCTGCTGAGTAGCTGGGATTACAGGTACCTGCCACCACACCCAGCTAATTTTTTGTATTTTTAGTAGAAATGGGGTTTCACCATGTTGCCCAGGCTGATCTCAAAGTCCTGGCCTCAAGTTATCTGCCCACCTCGACTCCCAAAGTGCTGGGATTACAAGTGTGAGTCACCACACTGGGCCATGGAAATCACTCTTAATTCACCTGGTTCAGGTTCAATTTATACTTTTAAATGGCCACATATAACTCTGGTGCAGTTCTATTAGAATTTCCTCAGCTATTCCCATGTAGGTGATACTCACTTTGTTTCCAGTTGGGTTTTTTTTTTTTTTTTTTTGCCTCTGTTTACAAGGTAGTACACTTCTGTGTATTTAAGCTTTTTGGTTTGAAAGGTTTTTTCCCAGAGGATAGATTTTTGGGAGTGCAACTTCTGGATCAAAGATGTATATATTTTAATCATAACAAATGTGGCCAGATTCCTTTCCACAAAAGACTGTATTAATGCAGTCTTTTTAATACAGTATAATAATACTGTATTTCCAATCACAAATGCACTAAAGTCCCCACATTCTCTTTAGCAATCTCTCTCAGTTTTTCACCTGATCCGAGTAAATTCTCATCTCATTGTAACTTTACCGGGTAGCTCCCCGATTGCACATGATTTTGAACCTCTTTGCATATATGCGTTGGTCTCATGGAATTTTTTTGCGAACTGCCTATTTGTATCCTTGATTCAGTTTTCTGTCTGTCTTGTTCATTTTGTAAGAGTTCTGTGTATTTATAGCTATTCACCCTCTGTCTGATCTCTGAGTTGACAGTCTTCCCTGCTCCCGAAGCTGGTGTTTACCTGTTGACTTAGTGTCTTAGTCTGGTTGGGCTCGTATACCAGATTTTCGAGTGGGTAATTTATAAACAACAGGAATTTATTGCTCACAATTCTGGAGGCTGGAAGGTGCAAGACTAAGGTTCCAGCAGTTTTGGTGTGTTTGGTGAGGGCCTGCTCCTCAGCGACAACACCCTCTGTGTCCTCACATGGCAGAAGTGATGAACAAGCTCCCTCAGCGTCTTTTGTAAAGTCACTGATCCCATTCATGAGGGCAAAGCTCTTATGACCTGATCACCTCCCAAAGGTCCCACCTCTTAATAGTTAATCCTCACCTTGAGGATTAGGTTTCAACATACGAATTCTGGGGGGACGCTTAACATTCAGATCATAGGACTTAGCTTCTGGTATCTTTTCCAAACAAAAGTTTTTCTTATTGATTGGCTCAAATATGAGTATCTGTCCTTTTATAGTTTCTGAGTTTCCAGTCTTAACCAAAAAGCTCTCACCCACCTAAGATTTTCTTTTCCTCTTTGAGACAAGAAAATCTTGCTTCATCATCCAGACTGGAGTACAGTGGACCGAACTCTGCAACCTCAACCTCCCAGGCTCAAATGATCCTTCTGCTTCAGCCTCTTGAGAGGCTGGGACTATAGCCACATATCACCACACCCAGCTAATGTTATTTTATTTTTTGTAGAGATGGGGTATCTTTTTACGTTGTCCTGGCTGAAAAAGTCCATTTTAATTTTCTTCTGACTGGACAATCATTCTAGCATCTTCACTTAATACCGAATTCTTCCTCATTGGATTACAAACATCATTTTTCACCTTTATTTTTATTTCGTTTTTAGATTCAGGGGTTACATGAGTATGTTTGTTACCTGCTATATTGCATACTCATGGGAATTGGGCTTCTAGAGTATCCATTACCTAAACAGTGAACATTTCACCAGATAAGTTTTATCTGAACCCTCATCCCCCCTTCTGCCCTCCCCCATTTTCGAGTTCCCAGTGTCTATTATTTCCATCTTTGTGTTTATGTGAATCCATTGTTTAGCTCCCACGTATAAATGAGGATGTGCAGTATTTGGTTTTCGGTTTCTGAGTAAGTTCACTTAGGATAATGTCCTTCAGCTCCAACCAGGTTGCTGCAAAAGACACGATTTCATTTTTTATGGCTACATAGTGTTCCGTGGCATATATTTCTTTATCCAGTCAACTGCTGATGGACACTTACGTTGGTTCCATGACTTTGCTACTGTGAGTAGTGCTGCAATGAACATGAATGCAGGTGTCTTTTCTATAATGGCATTGCTTTTCCTTTGTATAGACACACAGTGGTGAGATTGCTAGGTTGAACCGTAGTTCTATTTTTAGTTCTTGAGAAATCTCCATACCATTTTCCATAGGGAATGAACTAATTTATATTCCCATCATCAGTGTATAAGCATTCCTTTTTCTCCACATCCATGCCAACATCTGTTGTTTTTTGCCTTTTTAGTAATAGCCATTCTGACTGGTTACAGAAGATATCTCATTGTGGTTTTAATTTGCATTTCTCTGATAATTAATGATGAGTATTTTCTCATGTGTTTGTTGACTGCTTGCATTTCTTCTTTTGAGAAATATCTGCTTCTGTAGACATGGCTAGGATCACCATTTTTAATGGGGTTGTTTATTTTTTTCTTGTTGAGTTGTTTTAGTTCCTTGTAGCTAGATTCTGGATATTAATCCTTTGTCAGAAGCATAATTGGCAAATACTTTCTCCATTACGTAGGTTGTCTGTTTACTCTGTTGACTATTTCTTTTGTTATGCAAAAGAATTTTAGTTCAATTAAGTCCCATTTGACTATTTTTATTTTTGTTGCATTTGCTTTTAAGATCTTCAGCATAAATTTTTTGCCCATGCCAATATCCAGAAGTGATTTCCCTAGGTTTTGTTTTAGCATTTTTATAGTTTAAGGTCTTATTCTTAAGTCTTTAATATACCTTGAATTAATTTTCTTGTATGGTGAGAGATAGGGATCCAGGTTCATTCTTCTGCATACGGCTAGCTTATTTCCCCAGCACCACTCATTGACTAGGGTGTCCTTTCTCTGTTATTATTGTTGACTTTTTTAAGGATCAGTTACATGTAGATATGAGGCTTTATTTCTGGGTTCGCTAGTCTATTCCATTGACCCACATGTCTAATTTTGTAGCCGTACCATGTTGTTTTGGTTACTATAGTTTTGTATTATAATTTGAAGTTAGTCAGTGTGATGCCTCCAAAGTTGTTCTTTTTGCTTAGGATTACTCTGGCTATTTGGGCACTCTTGGTTCCATATGAACTTTAGGATTTTTTTTTCTAATTCTTTAAAAAATGATGTTGGTAATTTGATAGGGATCACACTGAATCTGTAGATTGCCTTAGACAGAATGGTCATTTTAATGATATAAATTCTCCCAATCCATGAGCATGGGATGTTTTTCCACTTATTTATATCATCCACAGTTTCTTTCATCAGTGTTTTGTACTTGTCCTTGCAGAGATTTTTTACTTCTTTGGTTAAATGTATTCTTGGGTATTTTATTCTTTTGTGGCCATTATGGGGATTGAGTTCTTGATTTGGTTCTCAGCTTGAATATTAATGATATATAGAAAAGCTACTGATTTCTGTATGTTGATTTTTATCCTGAAACATTACTGAAGTTGTTTATCAAGTCTAGGAGTCTTTCGGGGGAGCCTTTAGGATTTTTCTAGGTATATGATCGTGTCATCAGTGAACAGAAATAATTTCACTTGCTCTTTTCCAATTTGGATGCCTTTTATTTCTTTCTCTTGCCTAATTGCTCTATAACTTCCTAAAATCAGGTATAATTTATATACCATAAAATTCATCTTTTGTTAAGTGACTTTAGCAAGAAGTTGATAGTTTTACAATCATCTTTGCAATTCAATTTTAGTACATTTCTATCACCCCCCAAAAGTTTACCTGTTTACATTCCAGCCTAGGTAATCTCAGATATGCTTTCTGTGTCTGTAAATTTACCTTTTGTAGACATGAAAAATCATTTTTGTCCTATTTAAAACATAAATATATTGTAGGTCTGTTCAGGAGTCTCCATTTTCTTTTTAAATTTTTACTTTTATTTTTATTATTTTTGAGACAGTCTTGCTCTGCTGCCCAAGCTGGAGTGCAGTGGTGTAGTCATCACTCACTGCAGCCTTTGGTCTCCTAGACTCAGACGATCCTCCTGCCTCAGCCTCCCAAAGTGCTGGGATTATGCCTGTAGGCATGAACTGCTATGCCTGGCTAGGATTCACTATTTTTTCCCATTGAGTCTTTCCACTATCCTTCAATTTAGTAGAAATATGGGCAAAGAACATGAAGAGCTTTTGGAAAAAATACACATTATTCTTAAAAGATAATGAACCTCACTCCTGATAAGAAAAAAAAAAGTACAAATGAAAACTATACTAAGATATCATTTTTCACCTCTCGTATCAGCAGTAATCCAGAAGTTTAGTGACACACTGTGTTGATGAGGCTTTGGGCGAACACATTCTTACTCATTGCTGGTAGGAGCATCAGCCCTTGTCAGGCAATTTGGCCAAATTTCAAATGCATATTCCCAGCAGTTCTACTTTTAGAAATGTACTCTACAGCTATATTTTCATTAAGGAAAAAAGTACATATTTTACAACATTGCTTTTTGTAACAAAATATTAGAAACAATGTCCTAGGGGACTAGTTAAATTATGTCATGTTCATACAATGGAGACGTGAGTCTGCTGTATAGTAAAGGACAAGAAAGCTCTTTCTGTGCTATGAATACCTCAGAGACCTATTAAGCAGAAGCAAGATCCAATGTGTACAGCTTTACCCCTTGTGTAGAAAACAATGGAAAAATATTGTTGTACTCATATCTGCTTGTATATGTATAAAGAAATTCTGGAGGGATACATATGGTGAGGGGTAGATGGAACTGGGCAGATGTGGGACAGAGACAGAAGAAACATTTTCACTGTATGTTTTTATAACCTAATTTTATATTAAAAATTTACCTATTTTCTCTTAGTTGTCCTCAGGCATTTACTTTTCCACATAACTTTCAAGACAATTTTATTCATTTCTCACCTTCCCAACATGATTGGCATTCCAATAGTAATCATATTAAATTTATATCTGAATTTTGAGAGGATCGAGTTTTAAATGACAATCATCTCTCTATACCCAGGACTCCGTCAGATACTCAGACTTTTCTAGAGAAGAGCTATCATGGTGGAGGAAAATAAGCAGCACCAGTCATCCTGTAATCATTGATTAAATTCATTCAAACATTTTTTGAGCACCTGCTATGAGCCAGAGGACACAAGGGTGAACAAATCAGGCGAAAAGTTCCCTCACAGAGCTCACTCAAAAGGTGGTGTGTAAATTTGCCATCACCATTTCTCATCCTATTCTCCCTTGAATCCATGGCATCAGTCTTTTGCTCCGATGTCACTCCTAAGTCCCTAGTAGCTTCCATGTTGCTAAACCTGATGGTCAGTTATCTGCCTTCAGCTCATTTGACAGCAGCAGAAACTGACAGTGTTTATAAACCTCTTCTGGAATACTCTCTTCACTGGCCTCCAGGACCCTGCATTCTGCTAGGTCTTATCTCACAGTGGTCACCCTTTTCGGCCTTCTTTTCTGGTTCTTCTGAATTCCCAGGCCGCTTAGTAGGAGGGTCCCCTTTGATGTCTGTTCTGTCTATCCGCATGCTCTGATCTGTGATCTCAGCTTTAAATATCATCTATTTGCTGACAACTTCCAAATTGATAGCCCCAACCTAGACCTTTCCCCTGACCCAACTACATACTTGACATCCCCACATCCCCACTTGGATGTCTAATATGCATCTCAGACTTCATACACTCAAATAGGAAACTCACCTTTCCTCAGTCAAACTGCTCCTGTCCCAGTTCATTAAATAGCAACTCTATCTTATACATTGTTAGGCTTCAAGCCATGAGTCATTATTGATTCTCCTTTTAACTCATGCACCCTATGATCAGTCAGAAACTTGTCTTGGCTTTATGTTCCAATTATATCCAGAGTTTTCACTGGTGCCATCCTGGCCCAAGTTGTCGTCATCCATCATCTCTTGCCAAGATTACTGTGTTGGGCTCCCAACTGGTCTCCTGACTTCTGCCTTTGTCACTTCAGGCTGTTCTCCAGCTACCAGCCAGAGTGATCCTTCCAATCCATAAGTCAGGTCATGCCCTGCCTCTGTTTGGAAACTTCCAGTGACTTCCACCTGAGGAAAAGCCAAACTCTGTATGCTGATCCTCAAGGCCTTACTTACCTGGACTTTCCTTGCTCATTCACAGGTAAACTCCGTGAGGGACCTTTTTGCCTGTTGTGTTCATCATTGTATACCCTGGCTCATAGCAGTTGCTAAAAAAATGTTTGAATGAATTGAAAATGATTTTAGGATGAGTGGTGGTGTTTACTTTCCTCCACCATGATGGCTCTTCTCTAGGAAAGTCTGAGCATCTCTGTAGGAGGCAGCCAAGGACCATTCAGGGTTTGGAGCAGGGGAGAGATTGGTGACAAAGAGTTTTAGAGCAGTTGTTCTAGGAGAGTGTGGAGAATGGATCTGGGAGTGCACAGGGAGGATGGAGAGACAACGAGGGGGCAGGTTGACCAGTAGGAGGTCACTGTAGTTGTCAAGCAATGAGCTAATGATGACCTTGGAGTTTAAATCTCTGTGAATGGGGCAGAAAGCACTGCCAGAGAGGCACCACATCTGGAACAGGCTCTACCCCACAGGCTGACTCAGGTACCGTAAAGAAATGCCAGTATCAACCTATCATTTCCCATATAAGCAAATGATTTTAGGAATTATTTGAATAGAAAAGTGAAAATATTTTTGCATAAAACTCCATTTGGCTGAAAAACATGTTTTAATCGTCTGTGTCACATAAACTATATCTGTTTGAGGAAAGTGATAGTCTTCTGTTTTTCTTTAGGAAACATAGGAAAGTACTAGTAAACGGCTCAACACAGTTTTCTGTAATGCTATCTCTTGCCTCCCAAATGCAAACTTCACAGCTGTACTGTAAAATCTACTATAATCTTGGTAATTAAGAAACAAAATACTTTTTTGCCAACTGCCTTTGCAACCCTTAAGCCTAATTCTGTCTCTCAGTATCTATCTGTTTATGCATCCAGCTGTCCATTACGGTAATATCAATCATGGTCATAGCTCATTAGGTATGTTCCAGACACTGTTCCACTTCCAGTCCCATGTGTGACTTCATTTAATTCTTATAACAACCTATGATGCAGGTTAACTGCTGTAAACACTCACCCTGGATTCTCAGTATCTTAACACAAGAAAATTTATTTTTACTCAAGTAACAGTTCAGTGATGTTCGGAAGGCAGCCTTCCACATGGTGATCCAGAGACCCAGGCTCCTCTTGTCTGGTGGCACCATCATCCTCCAGGGCCTCAGAGTCCTCTGAAGTACCCTTGGCCAGCAGATGGGATAAGAGAGAGTATGGAGGGTCACCCAGAAAGTTTTGTTTATTATAAAGTTAGGGGTACAGATGCAGTTTGTTACATGGCTGTATTGCCTAGTGGAGTCTGAGTATTTAGTGTGGCCATCACCTGAATAGTTTACATTGTACCCATTAAGCAGTTTCTCATCTCTCACCGTCCTTCCACCCTCTCACCCTTCCAAGTCTCCAGTGTCTACTATTTTATTCTGTATGTCTATGTGTACACATTATTCAGCTCCCTTTTATGAGAATGTGTAGTATTTGACTTTTGGATTCTGAATTATTTCACTTAGTAGTCTCTAATCCCACCCATGTTTCTGCAAAAGACATGATTTTATTATTTTTTATGGCTGCATAGTATTCCATGGTATGTATACTTCACATTTTCTTTGTCCAATCATCCATTGATGAACACCTTGACCCATGACTTTGCTATGGTGCATAGTTCTGTGATAAACAAATCTTTTTGACATAATGATTTCTTTTGCCTTGGGTAGATACCCAGTAGTAAGATACTGGATCAAATGATAGATCTATTTTTCATTCCTTGAGACAGCTCCATACTGTTTTCCAGGGAGATTATATTAATTTAAATTCTCATCAATCGTGTATAAGCATTCCCATTTCTCTGCATCCTCGCTAACTTTTGTTATATTTGACTTTTTAATAACAGCCATCCTGGCTGGTGTAAGAGGATATCTCATTGTGGCTTTCACTTGCATTTCTCTGATGATTAGTGATGTTGAGCATTTTCGGGTTTTTTTTGTTTTTTTTTAGTAGAGACGGGGTTTCACCGTGTTGACCAGGATGGTCTTGATCCCTTGACCTTGTGATCCACCCGCCTCAGCCTCCCAAAGTGCTGGGATTACAGGCGTGAGCCACTGCGCCCGGAGATGTTGAGCATTTTCAAATGCTTCTGGGCCATTTGTTTGTCTTCTTTTGAAAAATGTCTGTTAACGTCTTTTGCCCCACCCAGAAAATTTTTATGGGCCAGGTCTGGAGGTGACACATCATTCCCCCCACCACCCCCATTCTATTGGCTAGATAATGTAATGACACAGCAAGTCTAACTGCAAGGGAGGCTGGGCTAGAAAGAGCAGTCTGGCTGCGTGGCCAGGAATTGGTTTTAATTGGCTCTTATCAATCTCTGCTGAAGGTCAGGTACTCAATTCTACTTTACACATGGGAACACCAAGGTATAGAAGGTTAAGAAACTTGCTCAGTTAAATTAGCAATAAATGATGGAGCCAAGATTCAAACCCAAGCTGTTAGTCTTCAGACTATGGGCTCCTTACAACTATGTTGAAGATACACCAAGGTCAATTTGAGGTGATGACCACTCACCTACATAAATGAAAAAAGGGAAAAAAAGACAATAATAACTTTCAGCACCCGCAGCGTGCTCCTGTTTACTTGCTTACTCTCAATCTGCTGTTTCCCCTGAAATGTGCCACCAAGAGGGCCAGTAGCTCAGTGAGTCCCACCCTAAGTGCTTGAGAATTTGAGAAGCAGCTTCAGGGATTCTCCAACATGCTCTAGAGCATGTTGTCCTCTTAACAGGAAGCCAACTTGATAGGTAGGTAGGGTCATGGGGGAGGCAGAGGCTAATTGGAAGGAGGGATGGGGCTGGTAGCATAAAGGTTTTCAAAGTAGTCCTTCTTGACACATGTAATTTCTGTCTAGGGGGCTATGTTCAGAATGTCAGAGCAGATCGCTTATTGTAGGTTCTCTCATGGGGCCGGGGCAGGAGAAAGGGCCCTGACGATTTTGTTTCCTCTCTCTTCTCTGTTATCCACTGGTGGTGCGGCTTTGAACAAATCACCGAATCATGTTCTATGGGCAAAATGAGTCATTTAGATGTCAAGACATAGAGGATCTTAGAACCAAAAGTGTCTGATTAAAACTATGGGTTCTCTTTGCACAAAATGCATGTACCCACCTAATTTTGCAGTTTGCAAACTTCCTGATGTGTATCCCGGAACCTCCCATTAAGAAGAGGTGGATTCCAGGCACTTTTCAGCTCTAATGCTCTTGCTTTCCAGAAGCAATACAGAATCGCTCCCCTTGACTCTGCTGCCTCCTATGGAAGGAAGCCCAGGCACCTCTTGCTTCCTGTGTTAGCCTCCCTGTGTGGTTTGCTTGGTGGTAAAGCACAGTCCCTCCCCAGAACCCAGGGCCCCTGGGAGCCCATAGTCACCTGGAACTGTGCCCTCAAAATCCGCTGGCAGCCGGCCTTCTCTGCAGAGGCTTGTGAAAGGGTGAGTCATAGCAGATCGCTTTTCTGATTCACAGGTAGCATTTATTTGACAAAGGACATTTAAGGGGACTTGCTTCCCTTTGTACCATCTAATCTTTAGAAATCACTTGCTTCTTAACTGTCAGCTGAGAGTTTCTGTAGGCAGCAGTCTTTCAGCTGCTCCCTGGGGAGGGAGGAGAGTGCTGGCTGCCAGAGTCCTGGAGCTGTCCTGGGCACAGGAAGTCCACAGCTACTTGTAAAAGGTAAGGGGAACTATGAATACTGTAAGAAACCAGGAGCTTCCAAGTTCAAAGAAAGCCCGGATGTTGTCAAGGTCAGGCTCAGAGGAAAGGAGGTCCAGAGGGAACGTTCCTACTTCCTTCTGAACCTTCAGTAATCCCCTTGAATCTCCAGGGAAAAGCCAGATCTCATGACCTGACATGAAAAGCATGTCAAGTCCCCTAAACTCAGGCATCAATCTGCTTCTCCAGCCCCACGAACCTGTGGCTCTGGTAGCCCCCTCAATGACACCAGATGCAACTCTAGCCTTTCCAGGCACACTCTCTCGTAGCGCTGCTCTTCCGTCAGAGACCGCCCTTTTCCTCCTTTCCATCCCTCTCAAACCAGTCCTTCCTTCAGGCCTGGCTCTAATCCCATGTCTACCTGGAAGCTTTTCTAGACCATTACTCCTATTAATAAACCTAGTTTTGGCCAGGCGCGGTGGCTCACGCCTATAATCCCGGCACTTTGGAAGGCTGAGGTGAGTGGATTGCCGGAGCTCAGGAATTTGAGACCACCCTGGGAAACATGGTGAAACTCTATCTCTACTAAAATACAAAAATTTAGCAGGGCGTGGAGGTATGCACCTGTAATCCTGTAGTCCTAGCTACCTGGGAGGCTGAGGCATGAGAATCGCTTGAGCCCAGGGTGCGGAGGTTTCAGTAAGCCGAGATTGTACCACTGCACACCAGCCTGGGCTACTTAGTGAGATTTTGTCTCAAAAAAACAAAAATCAAACCTAATTCCTCTTTATTGTGTGTCTACCACATGCCAGGTCCTTCACAAGCCTTATCACGTTCAGTTTTCTCAACAAGCTTGCAAGGCAAGTATTATCACTGCTATTTTATAAGTGAGAAGATGATGTTTGAAGGGGTTAATTAAATCTCCTGAGGTCATGTAGCTAATAAATGGCAGAACAGCAACTCTTATCTAATTGACTTCAAAGATACTGTGTAATGCTGCTGCACTCATGCACCCACCCACCCACCCATTCATCATCTGGCCATGCAGCCACCCGTCTGCCTGCCATCCATCCATCCATCCATCTACCCACCCACCTATCCACCCACCTATTCATGCTACCATCCTTTCAACTGGCCATCTACCTATTTACTTGCCCTCCCCCAAAAACCTCCATGTGGCAAGACAGCTCTCGCCCTCCTTCAAAGCACTGTGGCGCTCAGTGTTTGCCGCACCTCCCCTCCACCCCAGTGTTGGCCAGTGAAGCACTTCTCCTTTCTAGTGTAGGCACTGCTTCTTCAACTACACTGGAGGTTCTAAGAACTAGGAACTGGTGTCCCTCACAAAGCCTAGCCCAGCACTTTGGCAACATAGGATGCTCACTGACAACTGGCTAACGACTGAGCACTCACTCTGCTTTTATGGGCAGCCCTGTCCCAGGAGCAAGAGGCAATGTCTTCAGGTGGCCAGGCTTAAATGAAGCCATTCAAGAAACGTCAGCAGATGAAGGGTCTTTTGCCAAAGTCTTGAGCCAGTGCCTCGTGGAACCCAAAGAAACCCCAATTTCAAACTCTTTCAAAACCATGTGACAGGGACACACTGATGTCAAGCAAACCCTGTAGTGAGTGTGGAGCTTTAGCCTTGAGATTGTAATCACAGGAAACAGCGTTCAGTTTCCTAAGAAACCATTATTCTTTTTTTTCCATTCTGCCTGCCTGCTCCTGTGTATTACAATGGAAATCTCTGGTGAGTGGAGTACAAATCCAGAATACTCTTCAACAGCATCCAAAATGGTATTTGTAGAAAGCTCCTAAAGAGCCTGGTTCTATGTGGCACAAAGAAAAGGAATGATAAAAGCAGCAGTTGTCTGAACCCGAATCTGTTCCTGTTCACAGAGATGAACAGACAAGCAGTTGTATCTGCAGTCATCTCTACACACACACACAGTGTATGTCTGTGGTGCATGCAAGGCCGCGGTCCCCACCCACACATCTGCCCGTCTAGACTGAGTTCTCCTCTCTCTAGTTCTGGCCACACTTTGTGCATTATTTTTACCGCACTGTACTATGATCTTTTGTTTACCTGAATACTTCCTCCATTAGACCGAGAACTTCTTGAGAGCAAGAACTCTGTCAGCATCGTCATCATCGTGGTCATCACTGTTATTGTAGTAATAGTTAACATGTGACACTGCCAACTATGTAACAGACATGGGTTTTTTTTCCTGTGTACATCGTTGGACTTCATTCTGCCAAAACAACGCTGTGTTCTTACAGTTCTTCGGTGACATTTTGTTCTCTGAAGTCCCTTGCATAGTTGGGCAAGGTCTATCTTACTTTATTTAATTTTTAAAAAGTTTTATCTAAAGAAGCAGCAGCAACTATTTGGGAGAAATGTTAGAAGTGTTTCTTCCGTTATTGAACGTGTCATCCCAGAGCAGCTTTGAACTGGGTTGTAAAAATGACTGATGCCGTGTCAAAATAATAGCTAGAGTGGGCGGGGAGATGAAAAGACCTGGATTTCAAATGTCTTCTAACATTTCAAATGGCCTGTCCCCTCGCTACTCCGAGCCTCTGTTTTAACACGTGTGACGTGGTTTCTTTGGTGTTGGGAGCAGGGAGAACCTAGGCCCAGTGTCTAGAATGGCATGTGGTACCAAATGAGTATTAAATAAATCGTCATTTTTGTTACCATTATTTTCATGGTCAACACTCTTTGAAATTGGAGGGTCATATAAGCTAAGATTTAGTATGAATGTACATCATGGCAGTTTTTAATTATCTAAAAATTATTAGCCAATGCTCCCCAAGGCAGAGAACTGCTTCTCATAAATTCAGAAAGTGCTTAGTATTAGAACATGAACCTGCTCTCCGAGAGATATAGGGATACTGAAACATGTTGTCACTGGAGGCCTTGGGAGCTTGGTAGGTAGAGGAAAGCAGAAGAAGATAGTCTTGGAAACGTCTCTTTGGTATGTCAACAGGGAGAAGAAACTGTGGGAAGATTTGAGAATGTTCATGACAAAGGTTTCTGATGGGCAGTTGGGTGGATTGCTCAGTGTTTCACCAGCCCAGCATACACTGGCAGCCTGAAGAAGAAAGGTGATGATGAGGCCACCTAGAGCCTAAGGTCTGAGGTGGGCTCCAGGGCTCCTGCCAAGTGCCTTGGGCAGTCACAAGATGGCTACGGGCCTGAGAGATGAGAGGCTGACACAACAATCTTTAATGCCTCACTGCCTTCTTAATACTGGACTTATGGAACAAAGAGTTGGTGGAAAAGATCCAGTCTCCAAGATTCTTTTCTAGGAGACCCACTTGGTAGAAGCCCACTGGAATCTCCTGGGAGTCTGGGTAGCCCTTGTTGTAATGCCGTCAGTCACCATAGCCTTTATCTCAGCCTGCACAGTTTCTCTACCCCTACCTTAAAGTGAACAAGCTCATTCGGGTTGTTTTGTAAGCCTGGGAAGGATGAAGAATTTTTTATTGAGGGTGAAAAACTGGAGAGGCAATTTGAAGCCACAGCCATTGAGTGGCCAAAAATCTCAACAAGATTAGCATACAGGGCTCCCAGGAGGATGGAGTATAAATTCAATTCTGACCTGGTTCCCTGGTGACCAAGAAGGAAACGTGAAGGGGGAGTTCTTGAGATGGCAACCACCAGAGGCACCTCCAAAACATTCCCAATGTTTTGAACGTGAACATACTTGGGTGCTGCTCATATATCCCCTAAGATACGTGGTGGCCTAAGATACATGGCTGCCACACGTTGTTGGGAAGGTATAAGCAGCACCCATTTCTCCCAGTTCAAAACCATGAAGAATATTTCTTCTCATCCCCACCCTCATCCTCCTGTCTTATATCTCCCCCATCTAGCTATTATTTTGACACTCTATTGCCATCTTTACACTTCAGTTCAAAAAGCATACCCCTTTTATTTCTCAGAGAGGACAAGTTGTTTTGCATAAAAGTGGAAAAGTAGGAATGGCTAATATTTCTACCAAATAGCTTTTTTTTAAATGTGCTTTTATCTTGCAATAACACATTCCAAATTGTTCTGATTATTCTGTTCAAAAGGTTTGAATGCTCAAAATGTTTTCAGGAGACCTTCAATCTGAAACCAAACATTTTCCCTCATGCATTTCAATAGGTGTTTGTCTTACATATGGCAAGTCATTGTCAGTGATGAGCATTTAGAATTAATCACTCCTCATGCCTTTACTTAAATCTTCAAGTTGGAAACTACAAGATACTTTATTGAAAATACCAAGAGAAAACATGAGCCGGCTTCATTTCTTGTTGTAACAATGCCAGTTTTCCATAATCTGACCTTCACTTGACACCAGTAGACCAGAACCTTTCTTCAAAGCAGTGTATATATTTTTATAACCTAGATGCTCAAGATGACGACAGAGGATTATCTTCGGTCATTAAAGATGCTGGAACATTCTTTATTACAGAAGGAAAAAATAGCCCCGCGGTTAGTTATGATCCGTGCTTGAAGCTGATTTGAGTTGTCTTTTGTTGTCACAAGGTGTGGGCTCCAACTGTGGATTGTATAGGATTATAAGTACCTATGTTCTTTAGGATCAATATTTAAAAGCAGATTAGCTACATGACTCACACATTCTGCAGTCATATTTTGCAGTAAATTAAAAGTCATGTGTGATCACAAAAAATTCAAATATGCTTACAAAGAGAAAACGATCTGTGTTTTCTTTCCTAAGCAAGCTGTTTTCCCCCGACCAAGGAAAATTTTTGGATACATTGTTTTTGGGATATATAGTATGCTATATTTTCTTATTCCATACTCTTGTTTGTTTTATTTAAGAAAAGTCAATGTTGTTTTTAATCCATACATCCTTTTCTTCTAGAATATGAATAAATAAATGGTTACAAGGAACACTGGCATAGCCACAAAATGCCAATGTCAAAAGCAATCTAGTTTGACAGTAAAGCTTTCATTTAAGCTTTGTCTCTTAAGCACAGAATGTACAATGCTAAATTTAAGACAAAGATGCAAAACTACATGTAATTAAGAGTCGAATTCCAGTTTTGACGTTTGGCTGCTGACAACTTTCAAACCCCATGCCTGCCCTTTCCTTTTGGTTCCACATCTGGACAAGCTGATAAGAAAGCCCCCGTGCGCCAGTGAGAAGTTCAACCCATGAAATGTGCAGTCTGTGTGCAGGGGCCCTCCACTCAGCCCCACACTCTAACTGCAATAAAAGCCCCAAGCTAGTCTCCTTTCCCTGCTTTCTCAAGCCGCTTTGGACTTCCTTAGGTTCCTACTCTGCTCTTTCTGGAAAGCCTCATTACATAACAAACCTTTCTGTACCCTCTTGATATGTATGTGTGGCATCATCACTTTTGACATCTGTTGGGGGGATTCCATCCTGCCTCTGCAGGGTGATGAAAGAGTGTGATCCCATTAACCCATCTTAAATATGCCTTCATATCAATCATTATAATATGAGCAGGAAAAAAGCCACAAAGAAACAGATTAAATCATTCACAGCAATTATCTGGGCGGTAGGATATGGGTGCTTGCTTTCCTCTTCACGTTTCTCTGTATTTTCTAAAATTTCTGCTATAAAAAGCATATTTTTATAAGCAAAAAGCAATGTAACAGGGAAGCGAGTAAAAAGTGTTCTGCCTTAGGAGAAAATAATTAAAATGCTCAAATCATTTTCATTTGTTTTTAAAAATTTACCTAATCCTGAATTACAAATAAAAAAAAAAATCAACCTTACATGACCTATTCTTCCTCTCTCTCTTAAAAAGAAAAAGAAAACAAAGGAAACTTAAGTACAAGTGACTTTTCACTTTTGAGTCAAGTTGTAATCTAATCTTTGAAGCTATTTGGATGTAAGTCAGCATGGGAAAACATATTTCTGCTAAAAATACCATTATCCTCAGGACTTAAAGGCTGAAGCAAACTCATTTAAACCTAGAACTATTTAAAATCTTAATTAAAAAGGTATTAACGTCAGCATCCTGCATGTGGCCATTCCTTGTCTTGCAGATTTTTACCCTAGGAACAGTAGGTCCTGTTCTGTAAATTTCCTTTTAAATAGATTGGGGTGGCAAAAAGACAGAAACTATATAGGCCAGACACACACGACCGCCCAGTAGAAGAGGTTTTATTTCCCACATCTTAGAGGTGAGAGAACTGACATCCAAGGACACATTGCTAAGAATTTGCAGAGAACCAGGCAACCTGACTTGAAAGGCTCACTTCGTTACCCAGCCTCCCTCACCTCTAGAGAACTCTAATTCAACCTGATTTTGGGGGCTCAACAAATAATGATTTGACAAGAGCAATGGTCATCAAACTTGCACCTGCACCAGAATCACCTAGAGAGCTGCCGAAACACAGAATTCTTATCCCAGCACCAGAAATTCTGACTCAGTAGGTCTGGGATGGTATCTGAGAATTATTTCTAACAGGTCCTCAGGTGATGCTGATACTGCTTCCCAGGGACTACACTGAAAACCAGAGAGTGAGAGCAGGAGCCTCAACTCTGGGGCTTTCCAAGGCAGGTAGTTAAAGACCTGGATCCTAGAGGCCCTAGGTATTTATCTAATTTATTTGATGCCTAAGGTTGCCAGAGGGCCTGTGTAGCCACTGGGCCTTCCAGTCTCATAGATGCAGATGTTCACATGCCAGGAAGTTCCCTCCAGAGATGCCAGCTGCCTCCTTTGTCCTCTGTTGGCCAGGAAGCTCCCCTTCGGTGAAGTTTTACTAGGCCAGTGACTCACTTAAGAGCCAGGAAATTTCTTCTCTCGTTTCAGCCCTCAAAAGCCTACATAGAAATAGTACTCTCAAGGGAGATGTTACAAGGCTGGAAAAAGTAAAGAGAGGAACTGAAGTCTACTTAGACCAGTCGTGGGAGACCAGAGGCCTGTCCCGAGGGCTGAGCAGATTGCACTGTGGGTCCCTGGCCACTTGCTAGCTGGGGCAGTAGTCTTGGGCAGTTCGTTGAGCCACCTCATGTGGGAAATGAAGCTTTTCCTTGACTGTCTTTTGGGAAACAATGAGGACTAATTATCGACTGATGCTATTAGTAGGGAGGAGAAACGTGCTTGATCTCTGAGCCACATTACCGCTTTCAGGTCCCAGAGTGGTTTTCCTTAAATAGCTGGAAACTGGCAGGAAATTAAAGAGAGTCTCAAGAATCTGGGGTAAAAGTGTTATTCCAGAGGGTAAAAAGGTTATGTTCTGACAACCAGTTTTATCTGGCATATGCCTTGTTAAGCAGCGCTTAGGAAAATGTCATTGAATAAGCCCCAGATAAATGTGGGACAATCCCAGTTTAGAAACTGAGATTTTAAGAATCCTCTAGTTGGCTGCCTTCATGTTGAATATTCTAAGGTCTCAGTTTTTCCGTTCCCTTTCTATTCTTTCTTATCAAACCTAGAGACAGTGAATTAGTTTGTTTTTCTGTAGAGGTTAACTTTTGGCCCAGTGGAATTCTGGGTAAGTGTTTCACCATCTCAGAAATGGCCAGCTAAGGCTGTTGGGGATTCCTTAGCCCTGGCACATCCACAGGGAAGCCCTTCCCTAGCTACACCAGCAAGATTTCCCACTCCGCCACAGACCAGGGGATGAGTCAAAACTCTGGGTTACAGCCAAACTTAGCATGTACCTGCCACCACACTCGGCAAGTCCCACACAACCTGCTGATGACAGTTGCTTGGGTCTTGCCAAGGGAAAAAACATGTAGATTATAAGTTGGAGTGAGAACAGTGCATGTTAAGTCCTGCCAAGCTGCAGTCATCAGACCACATCTTGCGTGTCATGAATGGAGCTGTGATGAAAAACGAATCAAGTTCCATCATGCTGTATCTATTAGGTACTCATCCCCAGGGCCCTTCTTGTTCCACCGGCTTAAGTTCCTCTGTTATGACCTGAGACTTTGCAGTTTTGACTTACTCTAACACCCAAGTAAGCACCTAGCAGACCAAGCAAGTGCTCCAGGTACTACTGGGAAGCCTGGAAACAGTAACTCAGGAAAAGAAAGAGAAGGATGGGGAAAAAAAGGTAGACAGATGGGAAGGCACAGGCGATGAGAAAAATGTGTGTGTTTGTAAGAACTCTTGCCTTGGGGCTGCAAACAGGAGCCTGATCTTAGC
Source organism: Callithrix jacchus (assembly GCF_049354715.1). Lineage (NCBI taxonomy): Eukaryota > Metazoa > Chordata > Mammalia > Primates > Cebidae > Callithrix > Callithrix jacchus. The sequence goes on from NC_133504.1 coordinate 167,082,918, forward strand.
TGTCTGGCACACCTAGGTGGGTCTGCCCAGCACCAGGTGTGAAGTAACCCAGAGAGCCTAAGCACCTCCACCCCTTCTACCAGAGTTCCTTTTTTGCTCTCAGATGGGGTTAGAAGGCCAAGACTGTGCCGTAGAGAAGCTTTCCTTGATTAGATACTATTTGTGTTTATTGATATTGTTGAAGGAGGTTCTTGGTAGTTTCATTTTACTCCAGAAACTCTTTGGAGCAGTAGAAACTACCATTCAAGAACTTGTGAGAAATGCAGAATCTTAGGCCCCACACTAGATCTACTGAATCACCATGTGAATATGAGAAGCTCCCATTATTCTTAGGAACACGGAGGACTAACAGTATTGTTTTAAGACCTAGCTCTCAAATGTGGCTAGACTTTGGATCACTTGGGGAGTTTTAACATATGCTAGACTCCATCCCCAGAGATTCTGATTTGATTTAATTGATAAGGGTTGTGGCCTGGGTATTGGGACTTAAAAATGATTCCAAGAGATATCAGTATGTCATAAAGGTTGAGAACCATAGCCTAAAATACCCTTAGATCTTTCTCCAGATCAGTGTTTCTTAAATTGTAAAGGATATTGAAATAACCTGGAGATCTTACAAAAGTTCGCAATCTCATCCAGTAGGATTGGAGTAACTGAGATTCTTTAGTTCTAATGGGGTTTCTGGTAATGCCAATTATGCTGGTCTAAGGGCTAGATTTTTAGAAGCAAGTCTGTAAGTCATATGAGAGTGACCATCTGAAGGAAAGGCAGTGAAATAAACACAGAAAAAAGGACCCAGGCAGCAGGATATGGAAAAAAGACCTCAGGATTCATAGTTGAGCAGACTTTGGTTCTGATTCTCCCCCTACCACCCATGGAATCTTGAACAAATTACATAATCTTTTCCTTTTCCCTCCCCTCTCCTCCTCTCCTTCTCTCTCTCCCTGCATCCCCCACCCCGTGTCTCTCTCTCTCTTTCTTTTTTTCTTATAGGGCCTTGCTCTGTTGCCCAGGCTGGAGTGCAGTGGCGCAACTGCAGCCTCAACCTTGTGGGTTCAAGCAATCCCCCCACCTCAGCCTACTTAGTAGCTTGGACCACACACACGTACAACCATGCCCTGTTAATTTTTTGTAGAGACAGGGTCTCATTATGTTTCCCGAGCTAGTCTTGAACTTCTGGGCCCCAGTGATCCTCAAATGCTGAGACTATAGGCATGAGCCACCATGTGCAGACACAAAATCTTTCTGATTATCAGTGTCCTCAATTTAAAAATAGGGGTAAGATGCCAAGAGCAGTGGCTCAGGCCTATAATCCCAGCACTTGGGAGGATGAGGCTGGTGGATCACTTGAGGCCAGGAGTTAGAAATCAGCCTGGCCAACATGGCAAAACCCTGTCTTTATTAAAAAATACAAAAATTAGCCAGTTGTGGTGATACACACCTGTAATCTCAGCAATCCCAGCTACTTGGGAGGCTGAGACACAAGAATTACCTGAATCCGGGAGGCAGAGGTTACAGTGAGCCGAGATTGTGCCATTGCACTCCAGCCTGAGGGACAGAGAGACTGTCAAAAAAAAAAACAAAAGCCAGATGCCACTTTAGAAGGCCCAGGCATGCGGATCACCTTAGGTCAGGAGTTCGAGACAAGCCTGACCATTATGATGAAACCCACCTCTACTAAAAATACAAAAATTAGCCAGGTGTGGTGGCAGGCACCTGTAATCCAAGCTACTCAGAAGTCTGAGGCAGGAGAATTGCCTGAACCCAGGAGGTGGAGGTTGCAGTGAGCTGAGATCACGCCATTGCACTCCAGCTTGAGCGACAAGAACAAAACTTCATCTCAAAAAGAAAAAAAGGAGGGGTAAGAATGCTTAATAGAGATATGTAAAGTTATAAAGTGGCCTATTACAGTGTTTCCTGTAGGATAACACCAAAACAAGGAAATAAAATAAATTCTACAACTAGAGTTATACAAACTATAATTCAATAAAACATTCTTGAAATTAAAAAAAAGATTTGAAATTATGTATTGAAAGAGCACACAATAAACCTTAAAATATGAACACAAAACAACAAACAGAAAGATATATTTTAGTTATTACTTGGCTTAAAGAAAAAGAAAAAATATACTTAGAAAATCTAGGCAAAAACAGCAAGTGATTTATAAGGGAAAGGAAATTAGATGACCATCTAATTTTAAGCCAAAGAAAAACAGAACAACATATTTAAGACACACAAGGAAAGAAAATGTGAGCCAAGGATTTTATATGTAACTAAACTTACTTTTAAGAAAAAGAGTACATACAAGCTGTTATCAGACTTAAGAGATTATTGTTCTCCCATGAGCTGAGCCTTTCTTTAGATATCTAAATAGAAAACAAGCTTCAGACAACCAAGATGACTAGGATGACATTGACATAAGTACTGATAGTGGTTATTCAATATAGTTACTTGTAGAACTAAGACTAAAGAGTTAAACGGACTAGGATAGAGTCTCTGCTCTGGCTATAGGCTTTGACAATGTAGACAGTGCAGAAACGAGAAGAACATGTGACACAGACATTTAAAAACTCTTCTGTTGGGGTGAGTTTTGTTATCTTAAGAATATTATATGTGAATTGTTGGATAAAGCAAATAAATGATTATAGATACTTTATCCCATCACCTCTTATATTCTTGAAAAATATGATTATTAGTATGGAGAAAAATTTATACACACACACACACACACACACACACACATAAGCAATTAAGTAAAAACAGAAAGTCTGTACTTGAATTTGAAATTACTTAGAGCACTTGAAATTACTTAGAGTAACAATGACCAACCTGCTAGCAATGATTAGCCCTAACAATCAGATTGTGGCCTTAAAATATTATTTACTACTAAAAGACAAGATGACTTCTTCAAGAATTGACTAATTTCAGGTTTCGGATAGAAAGTGTATAAGATAAACTTGGAACATCTTGTTATACCAGATGGCAAGTAAGCTTTCAGTGATGACTAGAGTTATATCAAAAAAACTTTACCCTTGAAGTGGCTGTCACTGACTGAAGATTGAGAAACTTGAACCTCAGTAAGGATAAAAACTGCACTGGAATGAAACCCATAACATATCATGTTTAAATACATGAGTTCACAATGATATTAAAAAAAAAAACTGACTACCTTTGAAGAATAAGAAACCAACTCATTGCCTTGAAAACGGACAAATAAAGGGCTTTCCATTTAATTGTCAGGATCAAGCAAATCCTGGCTTTCCTGTATGTACCTGTCTTAGTCCATGTTGTTCTGCTATAACAGAATACCTGATACTGGGTAATTTCTAAAGAACAGAAATTTATAGTTCTGGAGGATGGGAAATCCAATATCAAGGTGCTGGCATTTGAAGAGGAGCTTTTTGCTGTGTCATCTGATGGTGACAGTTCTGGAGGCTGGGAAATCCAATATTAAGGTGCTGGCATTTGGAGAGAACCTTTTTGCTGTGTCATCTGATGGTGGAAAGGCAAAGAGTGCTCACCCCTAAAGCCCTTTTAGTAAGGCAATAAACCTACACATGAAGCTGGAGCCCTCACAGCCTAATTACCTCTTAAAGATCCCACCTCCCATACCATTATATTGACAATTAAATTTCTTTATTTCTTTCTTTTGAGACAGAGACTGACTCTGTTGCCCAGGCTGGAGTGTGGTAACATAATCGCAGCTCGCTGCAGCCTCCAATTCCTAGACTCAAGTGATCTTCTCACCTTAGCCTCCTGAGTGGCTAGGACCCTAGGCATGTGCCACTATATCTGGTTAACTTTTTAAAAATTTTTGTTGAGACAGGGACTCACTATGTTGCCCAGCTGGTCTCAAACTCCCAGGCTCAAGTGTATCTCCTGCCTTAGCCTCCCAAGGTGCTGGGATTATAGGCATAGGACACTACACCTGGTCTGGCAATTAAATCTCAACATGAGTTTTGGAGGGTATAAGCATTCAAACTATAGCAGTACTGTCCTAAATTATTCAAATGCAATTTACCAGTTCACAATAATAACATACTAAAAGAGGAAACTTATATGGTTATCTCAATGGATACAGAAAAGTCATTTTTACAAAATTCAACATCAGTTGCTAATAAAAACCCTCAGTGAACTTGGAATAGAAAGGAAATTCCTTAATCTTAAAAAAGGTTGAACAGCCTGCTGCTCAGCTGTAATGGAGAAAGAATGAGTGTTTTCATTCTTAGATTAAGAACTTGTGAGGGATGTCACTCTTAGAACATCTACTCAATGTTTTCTTGGAACTTTTAGCAATGCAAAAAGAGGAAAAAGAAAAGGCATTGATATTGGCAAAGAAGCAGTAAAACTGTCTTTATTAACAGACAATATTATCAGAAAATATTAGATAATTACAAAAAAAGCTACTAGAACTAATAAGTAAGTTTATCAAGATTTCTGGTTATAAGATCAATATAAAAAATCAATTGCATTTCTATATATTAGTAACAATCCAAAATCTAAATTAAATAACAACACTTATAATAGCATCAAAAATATGAAACCTGGGGAAAACTCTGACAAGGGATGTTCAAGACCAGTACACTGACAACAAATGCAGAGATATATCATGACAACGTTGCTAAGTGAAATGGAAAAAGACCTAAATAGAGAGATATACCACGTTCATGGATTGGAAGATTCAGTATTGTTAAACTGTTTAGACTTTCTTGTAGATATTGTCAAACTGCTTCTATAATCATGTGTCAAAAGCTGAGCTAAGAGAGTGCTGAGCTGTCAAGTATCAGATAATTAAGGCAAAAAACTAAAATGAAAGTAAGAGTCAAGACATTCGTCTCTTGCTGTACTATGATAGTATAAGCAAGAGTATAAGTATAAACTGGAGATAGTGCCCCTTCCCTTTAATTTATTTTCCTTATAAAACAGCTCTGGTTGAGGATCAGGTGGATCAGTGCAGTTGTGGGGAACTGTCTCAATGCAAAAGGAGCCCTGTCCCCTAAAAGGCTCCTGATGTACTATGGATCTGGGGACCAGGAGGTGAGAGAAGGAAAGGGGTAGGAGAGAAAAAGTACTGAATACTGGGTTAGTGTGGAGAAAAGCATGAAGTGTCCCTTCTGCCCACCTAGATAAGGAGATCTTGGCAAAGGCACCTGAGGAAGGACTCTGCAGAAAGCCCCAATGGAAGGCTCCTAATAAAGAGGCCTACAGGTATCATGCTACCCATCTTCAAACTATGTCACAAGACTACAGTAACCAAAACTGCATAGTACTGGTACAAGAACAGACGCATAGACCAATGAAACAGAATAGAGAACTCAGAAATAAAACCGTACACCTACAAACGATCTGATCTTTGACAAACCTGACAAAAATGAGCAATGGGGAAAGAATTCCCTATTTAATAAATGGTGCTGGAAAACTGGCTAGCCATATGCAGAAAATTGAAATTGGACTCCTTCTTTACAGCTTATATAAAAATTTACTCAAGATTAATTAAAGTCATAAATGTAAAACCCAAAACTGTGAAAACCCTAGAAGAAAATCTAGGCAATACCATTTAGGATTATAGGCATGGGACAAGATTTCATGACAAAAATGTCAAAAGCAATTGCAGCAAAAGCAAAAATGGACAGATAGGATCTAATTAAACTAAAGACTTTCTGCACAGCAAAATAAACTATCAGCAGTGTAAACAGACATTCTACAGAATGGGAGAAAATTTTGCAATCTATCCATCTGACAAAGGTCTAGTATTCAGAATCTACAAGAAACTTAAACAAATTTACAAGAAAACAAGCAACTCCATTAAAAAGTGGGCAAGGGACCTGAACAGATACTCCTCAAAAGAAGACATACATGTGGCCAAGAAACATATGAAATAAAGCTCAATATCACTGATAATTAAAGAAATGCAAATCAAAACCACAATGAGATCCCATCTTATGCCAGTTAGAATGGAGACTATTAAAAAGTTAAAAAACAACAGATGATGGTGAGATTGTGGAGAAATAGGAATGGTTTTACACTGTTGATGGCAGTGTAATTTAGTTCAACTATTGTGGAAGACAGTGTGGTTATTCCTCAAAGACCTAGAGGCAGAGATGCCATTTGACCTAGGAATCAATTACTGGGTATATACCCAAAGGACTATATAACTTTCTATAATAAAGAGATACTCATGCATATGTTCACTGCAGCATTATTTACAATAGGAAAGACATGGAATGAACCTACATGTCCATCAGTGATGGTCTGGGTAAAGAAAATGTGGCACATATATGCCATGGAATACTATGCAGCCATAAAAAGGAACAAGAGCATGTCCTTTGAAGGGACATGGATGGAGTTGGAAGCCATTATTCTCAGCAAACTGATGAACAGAAAACCAAACACTGCATTTTCTCACTATAAGTGGGAGTTGAACAATGTCAAAACATGGACACATAGTGGAGAGCAACACACACTGGGGCTTGTCAGGAGTGGGAAATGGGGGAGGGAGAGCATCAGGAAGAACAGCTAATGAATGCTGGGCTTAAAACCTAGGTGATGGGATGATCTGTGCACCATGGCAGACATTTACCTAAGAAACAAACCTCACATCCTGCACATGTAGCCCTGATATATAATTAGGTAGGGAATGCAGACATGTGTAAGAGCATGGTTAGCCAGATGGGCCTGAGTCTGTGACTGCAAGTCCCTTCAGAGACTGCAATGCTCTGGCTGTGCACCAAGTCTGATGTTGGGGTGGTCAACGTCCTCCCTTGAGACCTGCCAGGTAAAGCTTTTGTAATTGCCTATAGTAGGACCTGAAAAATCGCATGTAGACTTTTGGCCAGGAGTCAGACTCCGTAATAAAGAGATGTAGATAATCCACAAAAGCCAAAACAACTCAAAAAAGTTGGAGGGCTAAAATTACCTTATGTTAAATTCATAGGCATGAAGTTATCCATAGTATTTCCTGCAGTTATATTCTCTCTCTCATTTCTGACACTGGTAATATTTGTCTTTTCTTTTTTTTCCCCTTAGTAGTCTGGATAGAGGTTTACTAATTATATCGACTGCATTGAAGAACCAAATTTTTGTTTTATTGACACTATTGTTTTTGTTTTCTATTTCATTGATTTCTGCTCTGGTCTTTATTATTTCCTTTATTCTACCTATTTTTGGGTGTATTTTTCTCACTTTTTTCTAGTTTAAAAAATGTGATGACACTTGACACATATCCTTTGAACGAAATTTTAAGTGCATAATACAGTATTGTTGATTATAGCACAATGTTGTGTGGCAGAGCTCTTGAACTTATTTATCTTGCATAACTGAAACTTTACGTTAATTGAAAAACAACTCCTCATTTCACCCTCCCCCATTCCCTGGCAACCGTCACTCTGCTTCTGAATTTGATTATTTTAGATACCTAAGTGGAATCATGCAGTATTTGTCCCTCTGTGACTGGCTTATTTCACATAGTGTAATGTCCTCAAGGTTTACTCATGTCATAGATGGCAGGATTTTCTTCTCTTCTAAGGCTGAATAATATTCCGTTGAATGCATATACCACCTTTCTTCTCTTCACCCATTTAGACTGTTTCCACATCTTGGCTATTAGGAATAATGTTGCAGTGAACATGAATGTTCAAATCTCCTTGAGATCCTGATTTCAATTCTTTTGGATAAATATCCAGAAGTGAGATAGCTGGATCGTATAGTAGTTCCATTTTAACTTTTTGAAGAACCTCCATACTGTTTTCCAAGCAGCTGCACCATTTTACATTCCCACCAACAGCATACAAGGGTTCTAATTTCTCCACATGGTTGCCAAGACTAATCTTTTTTTTTTTTTTTATAACAGACACTTGTCAGGTAGAAGGTGACATTTTACTGTGGTTTTAATTTGCATTTCCCTGATGATTAGTGATGTCAAGTGTCTTTTCTGTTGACCATTTGTATGTCTTCTAGTTTTTTAATGGAAACTAAGATCATTGATGTGAAATCTTTCCCCTTTTCTATAATAATATAGGCATTTATAGTACAAATTTCCTAGGAAATACTGCTTTGGCTGAATTTCAAAAATTTTGATGTTTCATTCCCATTTTCATTCAGTTCAAAATACTTTCGAGTTTCCCTTTTGACTTATTCCTTGACCTGTGGGTTATTTAGCAATCTGTCAGTATCCTCAATAGTTCAAGATTTTTCCAGATATCTTTGTTATCAATTTTTAATATTACTTATTGTAATCAAGGCTCATACTTTATATGGCTTGAATCCTTATTAATTGGTTGAGACTTGTTTTGTGACACAAAATATGTTCTATACTTATAGAAGTTCTGTCTGCACTTGAGATTAATGTATATTTTGCTGTTGTTGGATGGGGTGTTCTATAAATGTAATTAGATGTAGTTGGTTAATAATGTTGTTCTTTTGTATCTAAAATTAGTCAGATTTCAACACCCCTTTTATCAGTTATTGGTGGAATAAGTAAAAAATCCAGAAGAAATAAGAACTATAGATTTTTCTACTTCTAAAAGGAATAAAAAGAAGAGAAAAAACGGATGGAGAAAATAGAAAAGTAACAACATGGTAGATTAAAACTCAATCATATCGATACATTAAATAAAAATATCTAAATGCACAAATTTCAATTAAAAGGCAGAGATTGTCAGACTGGATTAAAAAAGATGAGACCTAACTGTATACTCCTTTCAAGAAATCTCTTTGAATATAAAGGCACAATAAGGTTAAAAGTAAAAGGGTGAGAAAAGATCCATTTTATCAATTATTGGTGGAATACGTAGAAAAATCTAGAAGAAATAAGAACTATAGATTTTTCTACTTGTTCCACTAACAATTGATAAAAGGGTATTGAAATCTGACTAATTATAGATTTGTCTGTTTTTCCTTGCACTTCTAACAGAAACTCTATTATGTTCATAAATGTTTAGATTTGTCTGTTTTTCCTGGCACTTCTAACAGAAACCCTGTTATGTGCATAAATGTTTAGGACTATGCCTTCTTGATGAATTCACCTTTAATGTGATAATGCTTGCTGCTTTGAAATCTCTCCAGTTTACTTTGGATGAGTGGTAGCATGATCTTTTTTCACGCTTTTACTTTTAACTTAATTGTGCCTTTATATTAAAAGGGGTTTCTTGAAGGGAGTATATAGTTAGGTGTCATCTATTCTAACACAATCTGACAATCTCTGCCTTTTTTTTTTAAGGAGTCTTGCTCTGTCACCTAGACTGAAGTGAAGTGGTGTGATCTCAGCTCACTGCAACCTCTGCCTCCTAGGTTCAAGTGATTCTCCTGCCTCAGCCTCCTGAGTAGCTGGGACTACAGGTGCCCGGAACCACACCAGGCAATTTTTGTATTTTTAGTAGAGACGGGGTTTCGCCATATTGGCCAGGCTAGTCTCGAACTCCTGAACTTGTGATTCACCCACCTTGGCCTCCCAAAGTGCTGGGATTACATTCATGAGCAACCATGCTCAGCCAATGTCTGCCTTTTATTTGAAATTTTTGCATTTAGATTTTTAATTTAATGTGATTATTGATATGGTTGAGTTTTAATCTACTATGTTGTTATTTTTCTATTTTCTCCATCTGTTTTTTCTTTCCTTTTTATTCCTTTTTACCATTTTTGAAAACGTATTTTTTAATTCAATTTTATCTCCTTTATCAGTTGTAACTCTTTGTTGTTTTATTTTAGTGGTTGTTTGAAGATTTAAAAAAATATACCTCTTTAACTTATCACAGTCTACCTTCAAGTGATATCATACCATACATATAGAATAAGAACCTTATGGCTGGACTTGGTGTCTCATGCCTGTAATCTCAGCCTTTCTGGAGAATAAGAAAGGTGGATTGCTTGAGCTCAGAAGTTTGAGACCAGCCTGGGCAACATGGCAAAACACTGTCTCTACAAAAAAATACAAAAAATTAACCAGGCATGGTGGCAGGCACCTGTAGTCCCAGCTACTTCTTGGGACACTGAGATGGGTGGATTGTTTGAGCTGAGGAGGTTGAAGCTGCAGTGAGCTGAGATCGCATCACTGCACTCCGGGCTGGGTGGCAGAGCAAGACCTTGTCTCAAACAAAACAAAACAAAACAAAACAAAAACCCTTAAACTATATATTTACATTTCTAATCCTACTTGTTGCACTGTTGTCATACATTGTACTTGTACTTCTATATAAACCTCATGATTTATTATTTTTGTTTTACATTGTTTATTTTTAAAATAGATTTAAATAATAAGAGAAAAAGCCTTTATATTTACCCACATGGTAATTATTCCTAGTGCTCTTCATTCTTTTATGTAAATACAAATTTCCTTTTAGGACCATTTTTCTTCTGCTTGAAGGACTTTGTTTACCATTTTTTTGAGGCATGTCTGCTGGCAATAATATCTTTCAGCTACTGTTATGTGTAAAAAAATCTTTATTTCATATTCATCTTTGAAAGATATTCTCACTGGATAAGGGATCCTAGATTGACAACATTTTTCTTTCATTGCTTTAAAGACATTGCTCTACTGTTTTCTAGCTTGTAATATGTTGTCATCCTTAATCTTGTTTTTCTCAACGGAGTAGAACTTCCTGGGCTGCTTTTAAGATTTTCTCTTTATAACTAGTTTTAGCCAAATTTATTATCACATGTCTTCTTGTAACTTTCTTCATGTTTCTTGTGCTTGGGGCTCAATCTTCTTGGGCATGAGAGTTTTATTTTTCATCAAATTAAGAACATTCTGCCATTACTTTTTGAGATATCCTTCCCTGCTTCCTTTGGAGATTTCAATTACAAGTATATTATGTGGTTTTAAAGGTGACATACATCTGATCGACTATCTTTTTATTATTTTGTTTTCAGTTTTTATCTTTCTGTATTTCATTTTGGATAGTTTCTATTGCAATATCTTCATGATTCACTAATCTTTTCTTCTAAAATGTCTATTCTGATGTTAAAATAAGCAGCTCATTTTCATCTTAGACACTATTTTTTATATAGAAGTTTTTTAATATCTTCTATGTCTGTACTTAACATGGCCAGCATTTCCTTTGGCTTCTTTAATAAATAGGACAAAGTTATAAAAAGTAATATTCTTGTTTATATATTCTGTCAGCTGTGTCATTTACAGTCCCTTTTGATTTATTAATTTTGTTCCTGTCATGAGTCTAATTTTCCTGCTTCTTAGAATGTCTGATAATTTTTTATCAAATGCCAAATATTGTATATTTTACTTTGAGAGCTGGATATATTGTATTCTTATAGTCTTGAGTTATGCTGAAACAGGGTTAAGTTACTTGGCAGACAGTTAATCCTCTTGAGCCTTGCTTTTAAGCTTTGCTAGGTAGGACCAGAACAGCATCTAGTTTACAATTAATATTCCCTCCTGAGGCAAAACCCTTTTGAGTATTCTACCCATGAATGTTGGTAGGAACAGCCACTCTTCTTGGCCTGTGTGAGCTCAAGAGATTACTCCCTCTAATCCTTCTGAGTAATTATTTTTCAGCCTTGGATAGGTTCCTCGCATGCATGTTCTGAGAAAAGCTCCCAGCTGAAAAGCTGAGGGGATCTTTTGCAGATCTTTGGAGTTCCGTCTGCACATCTCTCTCCTCTCTGGCACTCTGTCTTGTGAACTCTTGGAACTCCCAATCCCATCTCTTCAACTCAGCAAGAATACCAGGTTCCTACTGGGTTCTTCCTTCGTATGTTGCATCATGGAAACTCCACAGGCAGCAAGTTAGGGCAATTGTAAGGCTCATCGTCCTTAGTGCTTGATGGCCTGTATCTTGAGAACTATTAGTTTGTAGTCTAGATTTTGAGTTGTTTCAGATAAAGGGTAAATGGGCAAATTTGATTTTGGTTTTTCCATTGTCTTGATCAGCTCAGGCTGCTAGAACAAAATTTAGCAGCAAGGTGGCTTAAACTACAGAAATTTATTTTTCACAGTTCTGGAGGCTGGGAAGCCCAAGATGAATGTGCTGGCATGGTAAAATTTATTCTGAGACCTTTAGTCTTGCTTTACGGTGCTGCCATCTTATTACGGGCTCACATGACCTTTTCTTTGTGTGTAAGAAGAGTGAGAGGGGAGAGAGCTTTAGTCTCTTTCTCTTCTTATAAGGACACAAATTTCATCATGGTGGCTCTACCTTCATGACTTGATTACCTCTCAAAGGCCCTGCTTTCTACACCATCACTTTGGAGGTTAGGGCTTTAACATATGACTTTTTGGAGTGAGGCATAAACATCCAGTCCATCTTGGACAGAAATGGAAATCTATTCAAATGGTGTTTTGAGGAAGACTATCTCTGTAAGATATTAATAGTTTGTGTATATGTGATGCTGAGAAACTGTGAGTTAAATAGAGTTATTCAGGTTATTTATTGCAGGAATTTTCAGAGTCTATAATGGACTAATGTGCAGTATAAATCTACATGAGAAAAATACAGTATAAAACATTTTATTTATTTATTTTTTTATTGATTGATTGACTGAGATAGAGTCTCACTCTGTCACCCAGACTGGAGTGCAGTGGCATGGTTATGGCTCATTACAGCCTTGAACTTCTGGGCTCAAGCAACCCTCCTGCCTCAGCCTCTCAAAGTGTTGGGATTATAGACGTGAGTCTCCATGCCTTACCTCCCAGATTTATTGATCATGAAACCCTCAAAATGGCAGAGCACTTCTGATGGGTCTTATTGTTCTGAGCCTGCTGTTTTGTGCGTTATTTGAATACATACCTATTAATTGTATGTACCTTGATGATAAGAATGGATTCTCTTTTTCTTAGTGAAGTGTTTAGTATTAAATATTCTATATGCATTATCTCATTTAATCTTTAGAGTAACCAGCCCTATTTGGAACTGATTTACATTTTATAGATAAAGAAATAAAAGCGTACAGGTTAGGTAATATTACCAAGGTCACATGGCTAGCAAATAGTGGAGCTGGAATTCAAGTCCATGCCTGGTAGAAGCTGGTAGAACAAAAATATGAAAATATTTATTTGCAACAATAGTGACTATTCCTTTTGTTTTCAGTCCAGGTGCTAGTAATAAGCATAGTTGTCTACAAAGCATGGATATAGAAACTCTCCCCTTCCCTTTCAACTACCTCCCTCACATGGAATAGGTGTCTGCTGGTTACTTAGGAGTGGAGAAAGACCTGAGAATCTGGGAGGTGTCCTCACATAGCGGTTGAGTATTTATGTTGGTAAGAGAAGTCTGGAAGGTGAAGCAAGGTGTTGTTCCTTTTTTCTGGTTGAGGCCACATTGTCTTAGGGCTGAAACACTAGGTTGGCCTTCTGTTGAGGAGAGTATAGTTTCTATTGCTCATACAGTGCTCCATTTCATTTCTGTATTTGGCCACTGTCAAGTTTGGCTGGCAGACTTGGGCTGAATGATGGATGAAAGGTATAGGCCAACACAGGTTTTTTGCCTGGTCGCAGGGCTAGAGGGCTTGCAGCTTACTGACCCTGAGGGAAGTGCTGTGGCCCCCAAAGTCGGTGACCCTCATATTTAATAAGTACAGGTTTAATGACAAAGGTCCTGAATAAACACCATTTGTGGGTAATTAACCTTGCTGATCCCCTGAGTAGAGAGCAGTCATGCCCATGGATGATCAAAGGTTGGTTTCCGGGCAAATTGGTAAACAAGCTATTTAGATAAACTCCTCTACATTCCCTTGTTATCTGCTCTTTGCTATTAGCTCCAGGTAAGAGGATTAGGCTGCCTTCAGCCATAACTCTCCTGAGGCTTTTGCAAAACCTTTCCACCTTCCAAGAAGGTTTGTATTTTTCTATAATTTTTTCCCATGACCCTGACTGATCTCCTACAGGCCACAAGCCTGGCATTATTCAGACCTCTGACAGAGTTGGGGACCACTCTCAGGGTGAAGTTCTATTTGCCATCCTTAGACCCAAATCTTTCTTTCCAGAAATGTCTTCAGTTCTTTCCATTTTCATTAGGCTCTCACACATGAAATACTCATTCACCTAATTTTCTCCTACACTAGGGGAGGAAGCCCATCAACATAAAAAATAGTATGACTCTCTCTCCATCTCTCCTCTGTCTTTCCAGTGCACTGTCCCCACCTAACCCTCCCATGGATCAGTCCATCACCCAATTCTTTGGTGGAGTATCATGAATGTGTTATGGGTGCAAATGAAGTTGTATATCAAAAGTAATTTGTTGCTTTATATTTCAAGAAAACGTTGCAGTGATTCCACTTAAAAAGGAGGAATTATTTTGTCTGAGTAATTAAAATAATCCCTCCCCATGCCAGAAGTAAGTAAAAACAATAAATAGGTAGAAGTCAGAAGAGGACAAGAGGAGAACCAAATTCACTAGATGAGAAAAAAATAGGTGAGTTACCAAACTAACATAGTAATAGCGCAGAGACTACCATAACTCCTCCTGTCTAAGAAGCAACTGACTTTAATTAGACCATATCAGGCTTCCTGAGCCAGTAGGTACCCCTCCCCAGAGATAAGTGATCTAAACCACAGCAGTAGAGTTTATTGCTCAGTCACTTCTGAGGGGATGGCTCATCTACCCATCCCTGTTTATTCTACTCCTTATCAGAACTTACTCTGCAGGCATCAATTACCTAAAAACTTTTTTCCCTTAATCTGACCTAATTTGCCCCCCACCTCCCTCATCCCCAAATTCCTCTCCTTGATAAACTATTCCCTCCTACCTCTTTGGAATTCCCAACCCTCAGTATGAGATCAATAAAATTCTGGGTTTTTCAGTCTCTTTTCTGGAGATCTATTCACAGTCTCACTTAACTACAAGCAGGCTATATCTTGGGAACATGGTTTCTCTGAAGCCTTTTCAAACCTTTTTTTCTCTCCTCCCCCAAAGTGCTTCAGCACCAACCTTATTCCTCAATGCCAATTTTAGAGTGTTATTCCTCCTTCCCTCTTGCAAACCCCTTCTGCTCCTTTGAGGCTCATGCCATCTGGTTACACTGCTCTTCCCCCTCATGCTGCTGTCACCTACTAGTAGTCTCTGGGTCTTTCCTCCTCATTCTCAGGGAAGTGAGCTTGTAACTGTTTTCTTCTTTTCCCTACCCTACTCCTGCTGTCCTCTGTGACTTCAGCATGTATGCTAATGATTCATCTAACACCATGGACTATTGGTTTTTTGACTTCCTCATAGTTTCAATGATATTTTCTTCTACCCTATTTCAGCTATCAGTATGCCTTAGATTTTTGCATCAAGAAAAATGGCACCATCTCCAAAATTTCAAATGCAAATATCACATTCTGACTACCAATATTAACCTTCCAGGTCATATGCCTTCAAAATTACCCTTCTCTTAGAAATGCTTTTACTTTTTTGTTGTAACCTTTAATCCATCCCCCTCTTTATCCATATCCATCACAACCCCCCCTTACCTTTTATTTCTCTTCTTTTATAGTTTACATTCCATGACCCATTGTTATACGTTCTTCCTTGCAAACCTTGACTCTGTCCTGCTGAATGAAATTTGGAGTCCAATAAATAGCACTCTTCTTCCTGCCTGAGTTCTTGAGAAAGAAAATGAAAATCTAGGCTGATGAAAGAAGATATGTATCATCTTTCTTACTGATAAAGTTAATCCCAAGGGATGTGACTTAGTTTAACAGCAAGGACTTTTAAAAACTGAGTTAGTCACAGGCTCCTGAACAACTACAGCCCCTCCCCACCCCCAATTCCATACTATGGGATCTAGACTTGGTAAAGGTCAGGGTCTGGAGGAGCACTGCAGAACAGTTCACTGTGGGCAGCCAGATTCCAAGAAAAAGATGAGAGAATGAGGTTGGCTTTAAAAGCCCACTCTCATATCCTGACCTCATCAGTAATACGATTCATTCTTCTCCAGGGGAGGAGGGAGTGAGGACCAGCTATCAGCCAAAATACTACATTGATAAAGATCTTAAAATACTTGTTAAACTTATTCAAAAAAGTACATTTCATTTAAAATTAGGTGAGCTGTAACCCTTTTATATTTAATTGCAAGTTCTAGTCAGCAAATAAGAAATGAAAGAGAAACAATAGGCATACATATTTGAAAGAAGCATACTTTTCTATTTATAGATAACATACTTTACATCACCCAGGGAAGCTGCGAAAAAGGATAGTAGAAGTAGTAGGTTCAGCAAAGTCTCAGGATACAAGGTCAATTACACCAGTGAGATCCTTCCACATGGAAGGAAACATTAGGACTTGGTGATATTACTTCCAAGGGTGTTAGACCCCTCTTCCTCCATCACACTTCCCCAACTTTCTGTGGTCTTTTTCCTGTCAGCACCAGAACAGTAGAAGTTAGTATTCAAAATACTTTTATATTTTATCTTACTTGTGTGGACCCAGAAAATCTGAGACAGGTTTCAATTAATTTAGAAAGTTTATTTTGTCAAGGTTAAGAATGCGTGCCCATGATACAGCCACAGGAAGTCCTGACGACATGTGCCCAAGGTTGGGATGCATTTTAGGGAGGCATGAGACATCAATCAAGTACATTTAAGGAAGCCATTGGTTTGGTCCAGAAAGGTGGGACAACTCAAGGTGGGGATTAGGGAGGCTTCCAGGCTATAGGTAAATTTAAACATTTCCTGATTGACAATTGGTTGAGTTTGTCTAAAGACTTGGGATCAATAGAAAGGAATGTTTGGATTTGTGGAGACCAGTTTTATCATGTGGATGAAACTTTTTAGCTAGCGGGCTTCACAGAGAATAGGCTCTAAAACGTTTCTTATCAGACTTAAAGTCAATGTTGGTGTTAATGCTGGAGATGTATAATGAGGCAAGTCTGACCCCACTTCCCTTCACGGCCTGAACCAGTCTTTCAGGTTAAAGTATAGACTTCCTGGCTGAAGAGGAAGTCCGTTTAGATGGTTGGGAGATCTTATAATTTTATTTTGGCTTACATGAGATCATTATCAAAACTGCAGAAGAAAATTAGACAGGCAGAACCACCAATTTTATAAAAAAGGTTATTAAAACAATGTGAACTTATTATTTTTATATGTTACGGTTAATACAGTAAACACAATTTAGCTGAGAGGAGATGGATTAATTGCCTGTTATTGCTGTCATAAACTATCACCCACACAGGAGCTTAAGATAATACAACATTATTATCTTACAGTTCTGGAGGTCAAAAGTCCTACAATCAAGGTGTCAGTAGGGATGCATTTCTTCTGGAGGGTCACATGGAGACTCCATTTCCTTCCAGCTTCTAGAGGCTGCCTGTATTTCTCGGCTCATGGCCCCTTCCTCCATTTTTAAAGACAGCTGTGTGACACCTTCATATCCCTCTGTGACTCATACCCTCCTGTTTCCCTGTTTCACTTTTAAGAACACTTCCCATTACCTTGGGCCCACCTAATAATCCATGATAATCTCCCCATCTCAAAATTGTTAATAACATCAGCAAGTCCCTTTTGCCTGTAACGTAACATATTCAGAGTTTTCAGGAATTAGAACATGAATATGTTTGAGGAACCATTATTTTTACTATCATAGGAAGGATAGCACCATTACTTTAAGAAAGAGGTGCTAAGATTCTATTGTTGTAGGGGGTACTGTCTCTTACCATATTTGAAAAGCAATCACATGAATATGCATACATATTGAAGGCCCAGCACAATACTTACCTTGCTCAGAGTAAGTATTCAATATTTGTTAAGTGTATGTATACTACATACCTAAGAAAAAAGTTTTAAGTATAAATAATAGATGAAGAAGTAATTTAAAAACCATTTTCTAATTAATATGACAAAGGCATTGATAATACCTGAAGCCAACTGTTTAAGTTAAAAGGATAATTTTAAGAAGCCACGTGAATGATCAGCAGCATAAAACTCAATCTATCTACTCTGTATGTCAATATTTCTCCCCACCTCCCTCTGAATCTGTCTCACTTCCCCCTACTGTTTTTGTATGTATGTATCTATGTATGTATATTTTTTTGAGACAGAGTCTCACTCTGTCACCCAGGCTGAAGTGCAGTGGCACAACCTTGGCTTACTGCAACTCTCATCTTTCAGGTTGAAGTGATTCTCCTGCCTCAGTCTCCCGAGTAGCTGGGATTGATTACAGGCATGTGCCACCATACCCAGCTAATTTTTCTTTTTCTTTTTTTTTTTTTGTATTTTTAGAGACAGGGTTTAGTAGAAACAGAGATTGGTCTCAAGCTCCTGACCTCAAGTGATCTACCCACCTCGGCCTCCCAAAGTGCTGGGTTTATAGGCATGAGCCACAGTGCCCAGCCTCCCTACTGTTTTATACCTAAATTGGCCAAACTATTGTTCATAAATACTTAAAAATATTTGTGATACTCATTCAATAAATAAGTAAATTTCATTTAAAATTAGGTAAGCTATGACACTTCTGTATTCAATTGCAAGTTCTAGTCAGTGAATAAGGAAAGAAAAAAGCTTACGGATTTGAAAGAAACAACATTTTCTTTATTTATGGATGACACACTATATATGTGGAAAATCCCAAGGAAGCTACAAAAAAGGATAGCAGAAGTAGTAAGTTTAGCAAGGTCTCAGGATACAAGGTCAATAAAAATATAAACTGTATTTTACATCTTAATAACAAACGATTGGAAATAAAAAGAAAATACCATTATTTAAATACAATGGCACCAAAAATGCGAAAGAATGAGTGATAATTTTAACAAAATATGTGCAAGAACTGTACACTGAATACTATAAAATATTACTGAGTAAAATTAAAGCAGATCTAAATAAATGGAGAGAGATACCATGTTTATGGGTTGGAGGACAACATTTGTTAAACATATCAATTATTTCCAAACTGAGCTATAGAGTCAATGCTATCTCAGTAAAAATCAAAGCAGACTTTTCTTTTGATACAGATTAAAAAGTTATTTAGAAATGCAAAGAGGCTAGATAGCCCAATAATTTTGACATATGTAAATAAAGTTAGAGCACTTATACTACCTGATTTCAAGATTTACTATAAAATTACACAAATCAAGACAGTGTAATATTGCAAACAGGGCAGGCAAAAATTCATGGAACAGAATAGAGGGTCTAGAAACCGGCCTGTATATCTGATCAGTTAATTTTATACAAAGGTGCTGATGTAAAAGGGAAAAGACAGTCTCTTCAGCAAATGATTTATATCCATGTGCAAAAACAAAACCTCAGCCCTTAATTTGCATCATATACAAAAATTAACTTGCAAGAAAAGGGATAATAAACCTAAATGTCTGAGTTAATCTTTGAACTTTCTAGAAGAAAACATAGAGAAAAAAACTCTTTGTGACTTGGACTTAAGCAAAGATTTCTTGGAGAGGAAGAAAAAAATATAAACCATAAAAGAAAAAAATAGATAAAATGGACCTCAATAAAATTAAAACTTTTTCTCTTTAAAAAGACCATTAAGAATATTAACTAACTTATAGTTAAGAAAATCAACTATCCTTTAGGCTGGGAGAAAATTTTGCAAACTATATACTGCATCCAGAATAAAAACTTCTTACAACTTTGTTTGTTTTAAGACAAGGTCTCACTCTGTCATTCAGGCTGGAATGCAGCGGCAGGATCATAGCTCAATGCAGCCTTAACTTCCAGGCTCAAAAGATCCTCCCACTTCAGCATCCCACCCCCCATCCCCAGTAGCTGAAACTACAGGTGTGCGCCACCATACCTGGCTAAAGTTTTGTATTTTTTGTAGAGCCGTGATTTTATCACATTGCCCAAGGTGGTCTTGAACTCTTGGGCTCAAGCCATCTGCCTGCTTCAGCCTCCCAAAGTGCTGGGATTTTAGGCACTGAATCTGAGCTACCATGCCCAGCCTCTAACTTAATAAGATAATTGATTTAAAATGGACAAAGTATTTGAACAGATACCTTACAAGAGAATATGTATAAATGGCAAATGGAAAATATGCTCAAAATCATTTGGAAAATACAAAGTAAAACCACTAATATGACAACACCAACTGTTGGTAGTAAAGACTGGGAAACACTGGAACTCATCTCCTGTTGGTGGCAATATAAAACAGTAGAACCACTTCAGAAGAGTCTGGAGGCTTCCTTCAAAGTTAAAAACATGTGCATGCACACAACCCAGAAATCAATACTCCTAAGGTATTTACCCCAGATAAATGAAGATACATGTCTCCATGAAGGCTTGTGCACAAATGTTTACAGTAGCTGTAACCATAATACACCCAAACTGAAAACAACATGAATGTACATTAACAATGGTAAATAAACAAATTGTGAAATACTCATACAATGTAACCCTAGGCAGTAATATAAAGGAATGAACTACTGATCACACAATATGGATGAATCTCAAAACATGTTGAGCAAAAGAAGCCAGACACAAAAAATGATTCCATTTACCTGAAACTAGAAAAATGAATCTAATCTTTGGGAACAGAAGCAGATTAGTGGTGTTGTATGTACGTATGGGGGATTAGATGGGAAGGGGCAAAAAAGGAACTATTTTGGGTGATAGAAATCCATATTGTGTGATCAGTAGTTCATTCCTTTATATTACTGCCTAGGGTTACATTGTATGAGTATTTCACAATTTGTTTATTTACCATTGTTAATGTACATTCATGTTGTTTTCAGTTTGGGTGTATTATGGTTACAGATACTATAAACATTTGTGCACAGCCTTCATGGGGATATATATCTTCATTTATCTGGGGTAAATACCTTAGGAGTTTACCTAAGTTGATTTTTTATACCTTGATGTGGTGGTGGTGACATGGGTATATATATTTGTTAAGCCGTATAGAACTGTACACTTAAAATGCATTTTATTTTACATAAAATTTACATGTAATTTTATTGTACATAAATTATACCTTAATAAAGTTAACTTAAATGAAGAAAAAGGAGTGACTGAAGTATTTACATTTTTTCCTCTGAAAATATTCTTTCCTTTTGGATTTCCAAAGGCAACTCCACAAGTCAACTTGGTGAATATAATATCTGTGTGACACTGGATAGGCAAATTCCTTTATCAGTAAAATGAGTGAATTAGAATAGGTGACTTCATTTGTTCATTCAATAAACATTTACTAATGCCTATTATGGGGCAAACACAATGCTATGTTCTAGAAATATATGGCTGAAAAGAATCCAATTTTGTCCTCAAGAAGTCACAGTCTAGTGGCAGTGAAAGACAAGCTAAATTAATTATAATACATCTTATGTATATGTCGGGGTTGAGGATTCATTAGAAAAGTAGTCTTCCCTGATGATGCAGCACCTGAGATGGGTTTTGATGTACAAGTAAGAGTTAGGCAAAGAGGGAAGAGAAGGCATTCTAAGCAGAGGAAGTTGTATGGGCAAGGGGCCAAAGGCAAAATACGTACCTTGTATTAGGTACTTTGAGTAGTTCAGTTGGTCTGAAATATACAATTTACACCTGTAAGATCATGGTTGTGTCTTGACTAGAAGAGGTTAAAATATACTACTCTAGTTTGAGCAGTGTGTAGACAGGGATTCCACACCAAATAATGATCCTTCTATTATTGCGCATCACCTAAAAGGAAAATAACTGCCGTCAGTTAGGGTCCTTTCTGCTGCAAAGAAAATCCTTTGGGTCTTGTAAAAAAATTGCCCAGAGGTAGATTGGTGCAGCACGATCTGGGGATCAAGAAGGCCAAGAGAGCAGCTTTTCTTTCTCTCTATTCCTAGATTGCAGCAGCTACAGACCCTACATCCTTTCTTTTTCACATCCAGTTTCCCTGAAAGATTAAACCAAAGCTTCCTAATTAAGTTTCACTAGCTCTCATTGGTCTCAGATTGCACACTGGTCCTGAAGCACCCCCCATGGCCAGAGGAACAGTACATGGTGACTACTTGGCTAGATTCCGGAGGTCCTGGGAATGCAAGTCAGCCTCACTGATGCACATGGGGAAGGGGTAGATCTCTAAAGAAAAATCAGGGCATTTGTGGAAGATGGAAGACTAGATACAAAGGAGAAATTATGTTTTACAGAAAACAGATCCCAACAATTTCTGAGTAGGTCAAGGGATACAGACACGTATGGACAAATTTCTGCTTGTATATTCCACATTTAGGACAAGTCAATGAAAACTGCCTTGAGAATAAAGTGCCAAAATCAGAACCATATGGAAAAAGCTATTACTTAATACTATAAGCATTATATGAGTGGGTGAGCAGTCTTATGAGAACAAAGAGAAGGGCATAATTAATTTTTAGGCTCCATGGTATCTTCACAACAGAGAAAAATTTTTGAGGGAAGCCTTAAGAAATGGAGATTTTGGCAGAGACAAAATGAAAAGCCATATCTGGTTGAGAATTAGCATGGAACCTGGTGATGCTGAGGTATCGGATAATGGATCATTGTGGGAACATAAGGAATGAAAAGACCAAGTCGTGAAGAATTTTTCCAGTTATGATACAGAGCCTAGCCTTTATCCTTTAAGCAATGAGAAGTTGTTTTTCAAGCATAGAAGTAGACAACCACATCTGCATTCAGAGAACTATAGGACTTGACTAGACACTTCTTAAGTCAAGAAGGAAGAAGATGAATCGGAGGGAGAGACAAAGCTAAATTCTGAAATAGAAGGCTGAGACAACACAAGCTTAG
Organism: Callithrix jacchus; assembly: GCF_049354715.1. Classification (NCBI taxonomy): domain Eukaryota; kingdom Metazoa; phylum Chordata; class Mammalia; order Primates; family Cebidae; genus Callithrix; species Callithrix jacchus. Next base: position 167,105,524 of record NC_133504.1, read on the forward strand.
TGGTCTCTATTTTTCCCTGCAATATAGGAGGAGAGAGCAAATGCTGAGTGTGGGGCGCTGTGAAGTCAAGACAAGCTGAAAATTTCAATCAGTCAGAACAATGCATTACCAAAGCATTCTCAGCAAAAAGATTATTCAATAAACTCTTCCATACTATAAAGTCATAACATATCACATTAGTGGGTGAACTGACATCCTGAAGAACCAAATAGAATTTGCCTATTAGGCTACATTAATGCCAGTGTATCACTGTTTGCTCCAATCCTTGTGATCACTGTCAGAGCAGATGTGAAGGGGGTGTCAGGGGTTGATAGGAGATGGCACAGGAGGATGGAGGAGGAAGCCAAATGAGGGAGCCTAAGGAGGTGTGTTTAAAGATGGAGTGGACAGGTCCATCGTGGTGAGTCACACCTGTAATCCCAGCACTTTGGGAGGCTGAGGCGAGTGGATCACCTGAGGTCAGGAGTTCGAGACCAGGCTGGCCGACATGGTGAAAACCCATCTCTACTAAAAGTACAAAAAATTAGCTGGATGTGATAGCATACGCCTGTAGTCCCTGCTACTTGGGAGGCTGAGGCAACAGAATCTCTTGGACCCAGGAGGTGGAGGTTGCAATGAGACGAGATTGCATCATTGTACTCCAGCCTGGGTGACAGAGCCAGACAGACTAGGTCAAAATAAAAAGTGGGCAAGATAGTCTGATGACCATCAGTGTAGTGTTTTAACAAGTAGCCAAGAGCAGTGCTTGGCAGAGAGGGGTCTGGGGAAGCAGCAAAGTGGGTGGCTGTCAACCAGGTCTAGCTTTGGGATTCAGATTCAGATCTACAGCCTAGAGCCACCTGGTTCAAATGAAAGGATTACTATGGCATGGCCCATTCATTTTATAGACACAGTCTTAAATTATCAGGTTAAATGATAGAAATGCTAATGAAGTTATGTATTCTTCATATATCATCTTCGACCACTTGACCTCAAAACATCATATACAAACTAAGTCAACAATATCTTTCATTTGCTTGATGCTTTGCAGTTTAAAAAGTTACTTACAAATACAGTATTTTCTCATTTGGTCCTACAGGTTCTCACCTACCTGTAAGGTAAACGGAGCAGATACAATAATTTCCTACCATTTGTCACCAGCTCCTCAACCCCAATTACAGATAAGAGACATTAAATTATCTAAGGATTTACAGGAGGACCAAAATTCCCCCATCTGAGGACCACAATTCTCCAGTGTAATGTACTAGACTATTGTATTGCCTGTTTTAAAAAAGCTAATGAATATTCTCCTAAAGAAAAAAGCCAAAGATGGGCATATTTGTATGCATTTGAACCAGATCATTTAAAACTCACTCTCCTCCTAATATTTAGCCATTTTCTCAGAGTAGATAATAGTCATGCGTGTGTACAAACAAAGCATGGCAAAGCATAGGATTATAACTGCATCTCCTTCAAAAGCAATAAAATGGGGTTTGTTAAGAATCAGTCACAGAATAAATTGTTATTCAGCCCTTCGTAAATCAACAAGTGTGTTTCCTAATATATACTGCCAAAATAAAAGACTCATAAAATACATTTGGGTAAAACTTAATAAAATTCTAGGTAATCAATAAGGGTATCAATCTAGATTTAGAGTTTTAGTGAAGTGATCGGCATCTTAAATTTGAAACCAAAATCAAAGAACAATAGTTTTTGGACTTTTTTCCCCATATACTGTAATATTCCATATTACAGAAATGGTAGGTCTTTAGGAAGTAATATAAAATAAGACCCTTTCTTTACAATAAAGCCCAAAATAAGGCTGCTGCCTTGCATAATGTCTGCAGTTCTAGAATGAATGCCTACTTTCTACTTTTAATCTCTCTCAGCTGTTCTGTCCTAGAAGTAAACCTTGTTAAACCAGGCTTCAGTAAAAGTGAACGTGGTTTTGTCTCTTCATTCTCTCGGGTGTCTTCCTTATCTAGTTACAGAGCAACAGAAGCAGGCAACCGGCCTCAGCAATGTCAAGTCTTCTAAGCAAGAGAAGCAACGTTGAGAAGTGAAAAGGGATCACCATAATTTTCTGACTCTCAGAGAGTCAAGCATAAAATATTGTCAGATGGAGACAATTGTATTTGACCTTTCCCAGTAGAGATATTTAAAGAGAGAAATAAAATGAAGAGAAATGTAGAAAAATCCCTGGGGTGTAAAAAGTTACTTAAAACATCATTTGAGCAACTTTTGGATGCCTACTTAAAAGCAATATATTTTTCAAGTGTTCTCACACCCTACCCCACCCCGGCTCTGAGTGAAGAGCAATTTATGAGACAAAACAATACCATATCTAGAGATAAATTTACAAACTGGCATAAAAGAATTATCCAAGAAGCTACATTAGCTCTTGAAGTTTATTACAGTATCTTTAGTTCTTATTGCATATATTATTGCATGCCATTTACAAGTCAGGATTATATGTATATTATATTATATATATATATATAAAATGCTCAATTTAGCAGAAGTTGTGTTTATTGCTTCTCTCTTGAAAATCAGCAGCATGCGATGCAGTATTTGGTGCAGAGTTATTGTTTCAAAAAGTGAGAAACTACTTAGGTTTAACCGAAGAGGGAACATGATCTTTATTGGCTTATATGCAAAGTTTCATTTTGGTTTTATGCAGAGTTTGCATAGTTCATGATTTGTTTCTAATGAAAAACTAGATGTGTTGTCAGTGACTGTGAAGATCAGGTGACAGTAGCAAACAGAAAAATTTGAAGAAGAGGCATAACTTTTAAAGTAGAAAGGTCAGCAAGAACTGCCTGAAACAAAAAATAAAAAGAATTATTATTAGCAAAGTCTATGAAATACGATAAACATCTTTACAATGTAATTTTGACACTAAGCTCTTCAAATTTGTTCTAAATCTTAGTACTAAAACTACAACCTTCCTTCTCTTTTCTGAATATCTTAATGTTAGTACATGTGCAAAATGCTAAAACGTGCTGTAGAAAATAACCTGGATGTTAGCCTCAGTCTTCTTCAAATATCCAAGGTAGCATGAGTTTATAAAAGGTTTAACATTTCAACTTGCTTCTATAAATAAGTGTACATTATGAATCCTAGTCCTGTTATTCTAGTGTAAGGAGTAACTGACTGCAGGAAATCGTTTGGAGATGGAACTAATGTTTATTCAGTTGCAAAATGGATAAACATCCTCTTTTCTTTAAACAAAAATGCAGGCAGCTATTTTAAGGAAAAAGTTATATTTTTATAAAGATAACAGAATAATACAGAAAGCACTATTTAATTGAACCATATTTTAGATATAAATTATACCACTGAAAAGAAATCAGCTTTAAATAATTAACTCGCAATTTAAAACAACCAAAAAGCCCATGTATCTTCACTGTATCATTCAAATATATGCTCTTTAACTCTCTCAAGTAGTTTTTCTTCTATGAAAATAATGCATGGACATGAACCATAAAAAAATGCAACATAAACTCCAATCATTTCCATTAAAATTACCAGGTGTCTGGTTTCCCACATGGTTATAATGGTTTCCTACAATAATCTTGTTTATTACTCCTTCATAAGAAGACTTTTCTCAGGTAATTAAAGCAATCTGAATCCTTAAGTATTATTAGTTCAGAACTTACATGTTTCACCCGAGTTTAAAAATTTGGCTACAAGTAATACGTGTCCTATGCATCAGACACTAAAATGACAGCCTGGCAATCTCTCAGAAACTATTTCCATCCCATCTGAGTGAAACTTATCCTTACTTCAGCTGCAGCCAGTGATGTCACCTCCATCAGGTTCACTGCTCGGAAAGCAAACACGGCAGCTGCCAGCACTGGAAAGGAATGCACACTATTTCAACTGCTGGCCTACTCATCAGCCTGGCACGGTCACCGCTATGCTTTGCCCAAAACCCACTGCAAGGAAGCTCAGAACTAGTGCTTTACACAACCGACCATACCCCCGCATTCTGAGTTAAGGTTTGGTGATGAACGGGAATTGTCTGCTCTAGAGACCAGTGCCTGATAGCTAGACAAACTGAATACCATAGTTTGGAGAAAAAGGAAAAATCAGTGGTCTTAAAAAAGCCATTTTGTAAGTTATTTCTTTCAAACCTACAACTTAAACCTTTTTAAAATGGAATGAAGATCTCATGAGTCTTTTTTTTTTTTTTTTTTTTTTTTTAAGAGACAAGGTCTTGCTCTGTCTCCCAGGCTGGAGTGCAGAGGCATGATCATAGCTCACTGCAGCCTCAAACTTCTAATCACATGCGATCCTCCTGCCTAAGCCCCCAAGTAGCTAGGACTTACAGGTACATGTCACCAGCCCAGTTAATTTTTCTTTATTTTTTGTAGACATGGGGTCTTACTATGTTGCCTAGGCTGGTCTCGAATTACTGAGCACAGGAGATCCTCCTGCATCACCCACCCAAAGTGCTGGGATTACAGGGGTGACCCACTATGCCTGGCCTAATGACTGTCTTACCAATTAAGGTTTATCATGGTGTAGGTATTTCTTACTAATGTAGTAGAGAGGCTTCTGAAAAGTTATATGGATGCTGAATTTTTTTTTTTTTTTTTTTTTTTTGAGACGGAGTTTCACTCTTGTTACCCAGGCTGGAGTGCAATGGCGCGATCTCGGCTCACTGCAACCTCCGCCTCCTGGGTTCAGGCAATTCTCCTGCCTCAGCCTCCTGAGTAGCTGGGATTACAGGCACGCGCCACCATGCCCAGCTAATTTTTTGTATTTTTAGTAGAGACGGGGTTCCACCATGTTGACCAGGATGGTCTCGATCTGTTGACCTCGTGATCCACCCGCCTCGGCCTCCCAAAGTGCTGGGATTACAGGCTTGAGCCAACGTGCCCGGCCGGATGCTGAATTTTTAAATAGATTATGTTTCATATGTACCAAGGAGGTGTCCTAATAGAAACATGGTTTTAAAGCCTTTTCTTAAAAAATATTTTTATAATTTTTTGCTATATTTTTATATACAGCACTGACTTTTCTTAGAGTGTCACAAATGAATATATGTGTAGGGAGGGCTGCTGTGGGGTTGATCCTGACATTTAATTCAATGTTGGCTACAGAAAAAATCCAAACATTATAGGACAACTTAAAGATCAATAATATATATTAAGTAGAAAACAGCATTGGAAGCCAGGCATGGTGGTGCACACCTGTAGTCCCAGCCAACTGGGAAGCTTAGGCAGAAGTGTCTTGAGCTTAGGAGTTTGACAGCTTTGGCAATATGTCAAGAACCTGTGTCTTAAAAAAAATTAAAAACAACCTTTGGGTTATTGTTTCCATTAAATATATGCATATGAAAAAAGAATAATGCTAACATACAAAACTTAAATAACTTACTGTAAAACTCCATGTGAGGGAGCGAGTCATAAACAACAGAAGGACTCATTTAAGAGGCAGGTAACTCTGATATAAGGAGATGGTACTGCTTGGAGCTAACTCTTGACTTATCTCCTTTTCTCTCCATCACCAGTGATGGTAGTGCATTCTCTACCCAACAAATCATTGAAGTCTGGGAAATTAATGGTAAGAAATATTCAAATTACTGGGCACAGTGACCCATGCCTGCAATTCCAGTGCTTTGGGAGTCTGAGATAGGAGGACTGTGTGACCTCAGGAGGTGAAGACCAGACTGAACAACAAAGCGAGACCCTCATCTTCATAAAAAATTAAAAAATAAGCCAGGGATGATGGTGCATGCCTGTAGTCCCAGCTACTTGGGAGGCTGAGGCAGAGGATTGCTTGAGCCCAGGAGTTCTAGGCTGCAGTAAGCTATGATTGTGCCATGCATTCTACCCTGGGTAACAGAGTGAGATCTTGTCGGAAGGAAGGAAGGAAGGAAGGAAGGAAGGAAGGAAGGAAGGAAGGAAGGAAGGAAGGAAGGAAGGAAGGAAGAACAAAAGAAAGAAACATTCAAAATTATTTGGAAGATTGCTTCCTAGTTATACTGCATACCTAATGCAAACACATATTTTTTTTAAATATATTTTTACAATGAGAGTAAGTAATTCTCATACCAATTTTGTGAGTTAAATATTATTAGTAGCCTATTTTACTCATATAGAGAGTGAGGCACAGTGAGTGGGGGTGATACATTCAGAGGCACACAGGTAGAAAGTAGTAAAGCCAACACTCAACCTTGGCTCTGGAGTTTTGCATCTAACCACTATGTGAATACACTATTGAAACTGAAGGTAAGCAGCAACCACTCATCTCTGACATGAAAATCTGTGTGCTTTCCTAAGAACCATAGGCTTTGCTGTCTATCAGAATAGCTTTCCAGAGATGGCATGAAGGATGCTGCTACAGTCATTGTGTGTAAGTCAGGAGCCAGGCTTCTTAATTTCCCCAGAGAGAGGCAGAGTGCAGCCAGAGACTGGGAAGCACAGGCACTTTTCTAGGGAAGAAGAGATTTTGGACAGTCTAGCAAGAAAGCATTAGAAGTCGTTAAGAGAGAAAGATTCTGGAGAAAAAGGATGGTAATGGTAAAAAGTAAAAAGTCAAGTCAGCTGGAGTTACTGAGTACGTAGCAGTAGGTAGAAGAGATCCGTGACAAAGGCTGTACTCCTTAACTGAAATGGAGAAAACACAAATACTTTAAAGTCACTGAGTTTCACGTTTACAAGAATATCAAAGAAAACTATTTCTGTAGACCAACAATTTTTTACAGCTTCCTAATATCTGGAATCATATTTTGTATCATGCAGGCATTTTAGCAGTTAAGGAATATGATTATTTTGTGTATAAGTTAACAGAATTGCTGAAAGCTTGACAGCCTGGCCAAATTTTCTGCTCTAGCAGGAAAGAGTTTTACATAATGGGAAACTGTTTTTCCAAAGGTAGATAGGAAGGGGAAAAAAGGAGCAGTTCACTAATTGACCTCAGCATCCAAAATGCTTCTGTGCTCATAACCTTTATTTATCTTGGTGTCACATCACAGAAGTTCCTCTCCATCTGCTTCATGTTTGGTTTGCCCAGCCCTTCCACAGAACAGATTTGTTTGCCAAGGAGGAAAGATCTACACTTTGGGATATTTTCAACTGAAATTACGCTTCATATAAAATACAGAGACTCTGATATTTTCTTTTGGTCTTATTACTTTAATTCTAAGCAACTCTATTAAGAACATTAAGATAACTTTGCTTTAAACTGTTCTTCAAAAGGCTCTAATTAATTCACAATTAAAGCCAGTGATATTTATGAAAATATTTCTCAAGACTACATAATAACCCACTTGAACAGAAAAAGGTGGTTCCAAAATACTCATACCAGCTGTGTACCAAATAATCAAATAATTTGTATACATTTACATGAAATTGCCCTGTGGTTCTTTATCTGAATTCCTTGGTAAGGAGCTTCCTTCAGTCTAGTTCCATTTCTAGATGTTCCAGAATTCTTCCCTGTAGATTTTCTTAAAGCATTCAAGGAAAATGGGTGAATGCAATAATACAGATGACGTTTCTACCTATTCCTCAGTAACCTTTTTATTAAGTATTGAGCTCACAGAAGAGTACCTGGCTTAGAGCAAATACAGTATTCAACATCATTTATTTCTCTTTTCCTTCAGTTTGCTAAGGGGTGATAAGGTACAGAATGAAAGAATTCAAATTGAAAGAGGGCTCGAAGGCTTTCTAATTCAACATTTCTTTCAAGGGATGAAACCTCTTGACCCTTCATTTAACAGTTAAAGAACCCATTCTAATTTTCAAAAGTTCTAATTATTAGAAAGTATTTTCTTACATTGAGTCTTCCATTTTAACATGCTTTAGTGGCTTTTTAAAATGATACCAAATACTATATACAGTACTCTTCAAATCTTCTGGCATAATCAGAGGAGAGACATTTGGTGAAAAGTCTACAGTCCTTTCACTTGAGGAATGACAGTAGAAAACAAGGCTACTTAGCTTAGAAAACAGAAGACTTTGGGGAGAGATGAAAATGTGAGGGTAGAGAAAACATGATAATTACCTTGGTTTAACAGGAGTGCATTTTAACAAGCCATATTATCCAGAAATGAAATGGGCCAGCAGGTAAGGCAGGGGTTACCCAATACTGAAGTGTCCCAGCAGAGGGTGAGAACGGCTTGTGAGCAATGTTTAGAAAAAGCTAAACCCAATGCCCTTGAGGATTCCTTCTCTTGCTTGATTATATATAGTGCTGCCATTCAGCCAAAAGAAATGAGGGCAGACCCTTATTTCCTAACTCATATTTGTATAGGTTTCTAAAAAATATTGAGAGACAAGGATACTAGGAGTTGTTAAAAGCATTAATCAGCAATATCTCTGATTATACCAGGGTAATTGCTACCAGGGACCTATGCTACCCAGTAACTATAGACCTTTCAGCACTCAAGAATATGTTAAGGCTGGGTGTGGAGGCTCACACCTGGAATCGCAGCACTTTGGGAGGCTGAGGCGGGCAGATCACTTGAGGTCAGGAGTTTCAGATGAACCTGGCCAACATGGTAAAACCCTGTCTCTACTAAAAATACAAAAATTAGCTGGGCATGGTGGCAGGTGCCTGTAATCTCAGCTGTTTGGGAGGCTGAGGCAGGAGAACCACTTGAATCCAGGAGGTGGAGATTGCAGTGAGCCAAGATAATGCCACTGCTCCCCAGCTTGGGTGACAAAATGAGACTGTCTTAAAAAAAAAGAAAGAAAAAAATCCCTGAATATGTCAATATGGTACCTAGAGAATCTTCCTATCATGTTTTTCTTTAACTAAGCTTTATTTCTACAGCAGCCCAGAGAGGTGATTTTATAATGCTATCCATTTAAGGTATGGAAATATCCTACCAACTCTTCTGATCCCTATCTATTGTGAAAACATTGTAATTATTATTTGAATTTCCTGATAATCTCAATTATAAAATAATTTAGTCTATTGTGCACAAGGGAAGCAAAATAATATAATTAAAAAGAAATATATGCCCTATTTATAATCATAAAATTGCCTTGGGTGTGTATCTGTTGTAAGAAATGCTTACTTATTAAATAAAAGATAAAATTGTGGCTTCCTGAAAAAAAGATGAAATAGTTTTTGGTCTGAGAGAATATCTAAAAGGGGAAACTCAGCCACCAGGGCAAGAAGTCAGAGAGTGTTAGTAAAAATGAAAAGATTTCAAATTCATCTGTAAACAGATACAGAAGAGCTGAGGCTTCAGCCATGTAGGGAGGCTTAGCCTCAGTTTGGATATTAGGTGTTGAGATGGGGCATAGAGCAGAATGCTAAGGTAGCCAGGGGAGTCCAGAGTAGAGGGAAGTATATCTACACTCTGCTGCACAGACCGCATGGGTGCTGGGAGACAGTGAGATCTGGCTGGACTGAAAGGGGAGAGGGTAAGGGAAGGGAATATAAGCTTTTCTGGAAGCTGGGAAGAAAGACTAGAAGTAGGTTGGTGTGCAGTTACATAAAAGTATCAAGACTGCAGTTTTTGTTGGTACTTATCTTCAAAGCCAGCTATATCTATATTAATTGTTCATGAATTAGAAATGACAAATAAATTCCAGTTACAGATGATAAATGTTAGGAAGAAAAGGGGCCTTATTACAGAAACAGCATGTGTTTTACAGACAAGCATTTTCCCTTACCAGCAAGAATTTCCAGAGAGTTGTATCCTAGGATTCTGTCCCATAAAAGCAAGAGTTGATCTGTAGCTAAGTATCCAGAGAAAGCTCGAACCATCCACTTAAATGATATGCGAAGTCTATAAGCAAGGAAAAATAAATATTCACCGCTGAAATTTTTCTTATGAAAATACAATATCAGAAAAGCCCAACCAATTCTATTGTTAAGGTAACTCCTTCAAGAGTCTTAGAAATCACCCGGGCATTTAAAACTCAAGTACTTTCTTGAAAGCTGCAAAAGTGCAGTGGTGAGAAACCGTAAGTCCTCAAATTAGTGGTCTTAAAGTATTAAGAGGAAAACTTATACATGCTGGGTCCTCCTTTATTATACAGGTCAGCCTTTATGAAACCCACTTCTACATTCTGTTTTTCAGAGTGTATACTAATTAGCTATCTATGAGCTGACCTCCTGATAGTCTTAACAATTCCAGGCAATCCATAATATTTTGAATTTTTATTCAAAATACTTGAAAGATTGTTCAATGAGTTTATATTTTCTCAATTCAATAAATTATTTTTCTACATTTCAGTCAAATGTCTATGTGGGATAAAAAATAAAATAACAAGTATGTGTATGAAGGAAAAAATAGTTCTAAACATATGAGACATTAGAAATAGGTATCTGATTTCAAACCCTTCATTTTAGTTAGGAGGTTATAGAACTCTGAAATATCAACCAGAAAATTCAATTAAATTCCACTTTTCTAAAAAAATTCTAAGATGTATGAGATCTCACTATTTGCAAGTAGGTTATGTTACAATAACAATTTATCTCTGAGATCAGGAAATGAACTCTTTGGCTTTGGTGCCTTAAGAGATCAACTAGTCCCTCAAATTTCTGTTTTATGTATTAGCATCTAAAATCACTTGACTGTCCCTGAGAGGTGCTGAACTGTTTGCTGGAATTATCATATTTTGACAATAAATATCTGTGCTTAGTCTCTTAAAAGAGAGAAAAGGACCCAGAGGTTGCCTTGGTTGGTGTCATTGTATTAATTATCTTGAAACTAAAAAGGATCCTCAAGTTTCAGAAATTCCTCAATACTGGATAAGTATTGTTCTACTATAACAAAGTACAGGTAGGCACTAGTATTAACTAATTAAACTTTCTGGGTGGTTTTAGAATATCTTTTTATAGATACAAAAGAAACTTTGGGCCACTGGATATTTTAATAACTTACAAAATACATTTGAATTTAATGTCAAAATTATTAACTTCAACTAGCTCCATTTTACTCAAATTCTCATAGTGTTATATTTGAGGAATAGTCCCACACATCCCCACCCACCAATATAGAAATAACACAGCATAGCTTTTTAGAAATAAAGTTGATTGTGCTATAATTTATGTACAGTATTACCCCCTTATCTATGGTTTCACTTTTTGTGATTTCAGTTATCCATAGCCAACTGTGGTCACCCACAGTTCAAAAATATTAAATGAAAAATTCCAGAAATAATTCATATATTTTAAATTGTGTGCTGTTCTGAGTAACCTGAGAAAGCTCGCATGGTCCCACTCCAGCCATGAATTGTCCCTTTGTCCAGTATATCCATGCTGTGTATGCTACCCACCTGTTAGTCACTTAGGAGCCACATTAGTTATCAGGTCCTGGTATCACAGCACCTGTGTTCAAGTAACCCTTTTCTTTTTTTTTTTTTTTTACTCTTGGCTCCAAAGAGTAAAAGTAGTGATGCTTGCATATTTTTATAATTGTTCTATTTTATTATTAGTTATTGTAAATCTCTTGCTGTGCCTAATTATAAACTGAACTTTATCATAGGTATGTATATATAGGGAAAAATATCATGGTGTATATATAAGGTTCAGTACTATCCACAGTTTCAGGCATCCACTGGGGGTCTTAGAATGTATCTCCCACAGATAAAGGGAAACTACTTTATAGTAGAAATTACCCTTACTAGTGTACAGTTCTATATGTTTTATATGAAGAAGAACCAGATGAAAATTGTAGAACTGAAAAATGCAATAATCAAAAGACCACACAAAAACATCTCACTAGATGGATCCAATGATGGAGGAAAAAGCCAGAGAATTTGAGTATAGATCAGTAGAAAATATCCAATCTACATCATACAGAAAAAGGATGAAGAAAAAGTGAAGGGCTGTGTGTGGTGGTGGCTGTAATCTCATTACTCTGGGAGGCCGAGGCAGGAGGGATACTTATTAACAAAGTTGATTTCCTTGACATTAATATAACATTCTGCCGGAATACTTGCAGAATATAAATCTTTTCAGGTGCACATGGAACATTCACCAAAACAGATCATGTTCTGGATCCAAAAACAAACTTCAACATATTTGAAACAACTGAAATCATATGAAGCATGCTGTCTAACTGCAACAGAATTAAAATAGAAATAAATGCCAGAAAGATACATTTCCAAATAGGCAGAAATTAAACAACATACTTTTATACAATCCATATTCAAAGAAAAATCCACAGTTGAAATTATGAAACATTTCTAATTAAATGAAAAAGAAAAAATAACACATCAAAGTTTGTTGAGTGGAGGTAAAAAGGTAATTTGAGGGAAATCTGTAACATTAATGCTAATATTAGAAAAGAAGAAAGGTCCCAAATCAATAATCTAACTTCTACCTTAAACAAGTAGAAAGACAAGAGCAAAATAAAACTAATGCAAGCAAAAAGAAGAAAATAATAAATATAAGAGTAGAAATAAATAAAATTGAAGCAGAAAAACAACAGAGAAAAAGAATCATTGGAACAAAAAACTGATTCCTTCAAAGATGAATAAAATTGATAAACCTGTAGCCAGGAAAATCAAGAAAAAGTGGGAGACAATACAATTACTAATCTCAGGAATGACAAAGATGATGTCACTACTAACCCTATAAATATTTAAAAGGCTAAGCATAGAGAATATTATGAATAACGTTATATGTATAAATATAACCTAGTAAAAGTTATAAACTACTGAAGCTCATTCAAAAAGAAATAGATAACCCAAGTAGTCCTATGTTTATTAAAGAAATTAAATTCAAAATTAAAAACCTTCCAAAAGCTTTAGTTTTTAAAAAATTGATTTCTACTTTGAAATTAAAATTTTTATACTTTCCCTACATAGGAATTTTAATGTTTATAATGTCACTGAAATAAATTTGTTTCTTTTAATGAGTAAAATATATAAATAGGCTAGAAAAATACCATTTTAGTTTCTAGTAATGAACTAAATATCTTCATCCTTAGTAAAGAAAAGCCTAATTATACACCAATGTTCATTTCACAATAAAAAGAAGTCAATTTACTACAAGTTTACTTCTTTTTTAAGCAAAAAAGAAGTCAATTTACTACAAGTTTAAGAACAAAAGTCTTATGCTCAATATAAAATATTTCTGTCACATTCTTGTTTCATAATCTTAATCATGAATAGAATTTTGTTTTTTAATGGCTACAAAGGAAAGAGTATCCGTTCAGTATTATCAATGGATGATATGAGGTATTATTTTATAAAGGCCATCTCTTCTAAGATGGCTGAAATTCAATGGTACTTTACAAAAAGGAGATTATCTGTCCATCTATCTATCTGTCCATCTTGATCGGTATCTCCATCTTTATAATCATGCAATCTTGAAACAATTCTGCAAGGTATGAAGTCTCTTGATTTTTAAGAAAAACAAATTGAATTACCTTAATATAAAGAAATTGAGGCTTTGATAAATTAAAAAACTTCACCAGGATTACAAAGCTTAACAGAAATGGAATTTGAATCTGTATTAAATTTCTACCCACTCAGCTATCTATTTGCTATGGATGCAAGAGTGAAGAAGACAAATAACTACACTATTCTAGCTCCCATTAACTTCTTTTGTGGCCTCAAGGAGTTAGTACTTTTTTCAAATATGCTATACTTAATAGAGGAAAATAGCTGCACAGAGAAGACAGGAAGAAAACACTGATAAATCATTTGGAATTTTCTCTTGCTTTAGACATTGTTATTTTAAAAGAGAGAGAGATAGAACCAATAATATTGAAGTCCAGAGTTACTATACATATTCACTTATACTGAGACCAATGAACAAAATTCAAATTTTAGGAAGGAGAAATCACAGTGTACAACCATTGGTAGGTACCTGATTTTGCAACTTCAACTTTTATAGTTTTCATAGGTTATTCTCTGATAAATTTGGTCTGTACTGACTTAAGTTTACTATGATCACATTTCTCAGGTAGTATTTGTTTCCACAAATGTTTGCTTCAGTTTGGCTAACACCTTTCATTATGAATAGAAATTAGTTCATTTTGGTGATTCTTGTACCAGACACAAAAATCCTACTAAGACTTTATTAGGATTTTGGTAATTCTCTCAAGAATTTTTGGCACAATGTTATTATAATTTACTACTTGATAATTATAGTTTAATTACAGAAATTGTTAGCTTAATTTCTCTGAAAAATTACTACCTCTATGCAAGTGCTCTACAATGAGGCAAAAAGAGCTTCTGTGAAACTATGTATTCTTCAATTAGGAGAGAAAAGTACTCACGGTTGAGCCCCAATTTCTCGTAGATGATAAAAGAGTTGGGGAAGATAAGTTTGAAGAAGAGTTTCAAACAGCAGACAGAGTGACACAATACCCTGGATACAATAATGAATCATAAGAGAAATAGAGATTTTAATATTTAAAAAATAACTATGCCAAAAATTATTCAAATATAAAATGAGAAAGACTATCAACATAAATATTCTTTATACTGTTTAAGAGTCAAAAACAGGAAATGTATCAGTGGATCTCTAACATTGTGTTTAAAGATAAACTTATCCCTTTTTTTTTTTTTTTTGATACTAAGTCTTGCTCTTGTCACCCAGGCTGGAGTGCAATGGTGCAATCTCAGCTCACTGCAACCTCAGCCTCCCCAGTTCAAGTAATTCTCCTGCTTCAGCCTCCCGAGTAGCTGGGATTACAGGCACCTGCCACCAGGCCTGGCTAATTTTTGTATTTTCAGTAGAGATGGCGTTTCACCATGTTGGCAAGGTTGGTCTCGAACTCCTGACCTCAGGCAATCTGCCTGCCTAGGCCTCCCAAAGTACTGGGATTACAGGTATGAGCTCCCTCACAGAGCCAACTTTATCTCTCTTTATGTATACTCACACATAAAGATATGCTAAGGAGACTCCCTTTTTACACAATATGCTCCCCACATAACCCAATATGTAATATTTGGAGATTCCAAGGAAAATATCACCTTACAGAAAACTTGCTACTTTGCAAGCCACATATTATTACTTAGCCCCAGCAAAATTAGTTTTTTTCTGAATGCATTCCAGTTTCCAATTATTTCCCCGGTGCTATATAGCCACCTTCACTCTCCCTCCATATGTCCCTTCCCCTCCAGCTTCACTCACCAGGGAAAATAGTTGCTGCTTTTCTCATTCTTTCTTTGAAATCTATCCCCAAGAAAAGACTAGCAGCTAGCTGCTTGAAATTTGCATCAGAAAGTTATTAAACAAGAATGTTTCATCACTTAGTATATACTTTTTTTTTAAACTAAAATCTACTGTTTTTAAAATGGCATTATTTGTAAAGTACAAAACTTAACCAATTTAAGCAGATGGTTTTTCAAGTACATTTATTATTTGACAACTCTGAATAAAGTCTTTCTTGCAGCTTAGCATTCCTCAGAGTTGATCTTTGTAAGGAAGTTTTAATCCTCTTTTTGAGTTTCTAAAGAAAAAAAGACTGTCATGGTTCCAAATAGTTCAGTCTGGCTGCAAGCCAAAAAAGGAGGGGACTGCCTGTAAGTTTTTATTGCACTGAATTAAAAAAAAAAGGACAGAAGCAAGGCTGGCCCAGTCAATTATCTGAAAAGGATACCTCAGGGCTACCAGCATGGAGAGAGAGAAGAAATACCCAGAGTTGCCCAGTGTCAGGCTTCAGTGCTCTGCACAGGGAGAACACCATAGGTGTGTACTGTGCAGCCAGTTTTTTTTAAGCTCCGAAGCATAAAATGGCATAGAATATGAGAGTAAAAATGTAGTATTTAAAATGAGTATTAGAAAAGAATTATTAATCTTAATTATTGGTCATATTTCTGATTATTCCAGGTTAAATATTTAGGTAAGATAAGAACAAAACAATTCTCTTATAGATAAAAAAACCAAGATAACCGGTGTTGCTTCACTTGTTTATCTGTGACATCCTGGAATTCTGTGATTTGCCAACTTTCACTAGCAATGTATGAGAGCAAAACTAGAGATGGAGGAAGGTGAAATAGGAATACATAGGCTTAGAAGGGGGGATAAAAAACAGCTATTGAATTTAGTAGCAATAATACAGTTGCTTCTTTGGGGAAATTTAGTAGCCCTGACACATATTCCAGTTGAATGTTTCATCTGAAGAAGCAGTCAAGTTACCCACAGTAGGTCCAAAGTGGGGGAAAAAGGCATAACTCAAATAAAATAAATACTGCTTTAGGTTTATGGGAAGGGAAAAAAAAGATATGATAAAAGAACATAAAACAGATTAAAATGTTCAACTTCTAAATATTCTTTTCCTTGATTCTTATATTGTAGGCCAAAGGACCATTTTATTGAATACAAAGAAAATATGTAGTTTATAATTGATAATTAGCCATATACCAAATTGACAAACAAGTGACAAATCAATGTTTGATTTTCATTAACAAAGAATAATAACGATGATAATTATAACAACAATACTAATTTATTCACTGAACACCTGCTAGGAGCAAAGCACTGACTACACTGAGTACTCTGTAGACTTTTCTACAGC
Organism: Callithrix jacchus; assembly: GCF_049354715.1. NCBI lineage: Eukaryota > Metazoa > Chordata > Mammalia > Primates > Cebidae > Callithrix > Callithrix jacchus. Next base: position 167,121,950 of record NC_133504.1, read on the forward strand.
ACTAGAGATAATAAGAAATCAGAAAAGAAGGTAGGCATTTTGGTTAAGAATAATAATACAGACATTCTAAGTTTTTTCTTTTAATTTGTAAAAGAAAAAATCATTTAAATGTAGTTGACAAGAGTCTTTTGCCTTTTAAATTACTACCAAAATATTTAAATATCAATCTCATCTCTGTCATTTTTCCAACAGAAACACATTGCTTGACATCACAAATTAAAATTTGTTGCTTTAGAATTTGAGAAGACTTTTTCTTAACAGAAAGAAAGAACAGATTATGGTCCAATCTAATTTGATCCAATTTTTCTTATGAACTTACAGAAGGATGAGAAGAGATGGAATGAAGTCTGAAGAAAAAACGCACATACATCTCACGGAATATTTGATACAATTTGGAAGGTTCATGGTACAGAAAACAAAGTGGTGCAACTGTAATAAAAAAATTTATTTATAATATTGCAGAACTACTAAAATTTTGAGATAAATTTGTAAAATATGACATAATAAATCACGATTTTATAGTAATCATACACACTCATAGACAAGTTTAAAATCATACTTTTTTTTCATTTGGAGAGGAGAACATATGCACATGTAAAGTTCAAAGAGCCACTAAACATTTGATTCTAGAAAGTAGTATATTACAAACTACTATAATCCCAATTTAACAGATGGCTAACATGACATTATGGAATTATACAGAAATATGAAACATTCCAAGTAACTTATAAAAACTAGATATGTCAAGTCTCTCCTTTCTAAAATTTAAGTATTAAGAAAATAACAATCAGGTAGCTCGTTTTTACTTTCGCTCACAAAGGATTCAAGCTACATTTCAAAATTTTCAATTTTGGAAGTCAGGTAAGTAAAATAAATGATTTATGACTTTTAGAATCATATATGATCTTCAATTAATTCAATTTGAAAATAAAGATTTTAGTAATAGCTGTACACTGGTCTTTATTGCTATATCCCCACATATATTCATCAACTGAAAACAATCTTTAGGCAGAGAGAATTTATTTCTCTAATGAATGTTGAATTGATTGCACCCAGTTTGTAGCAATTAAGCACAGCTGGGTCAACTCAACCAGACATCCCACAGTTGAACGTCAGAAAGTCCTAATCTTGGATTGGAGGTCTACCTGAGCATGTGATTATTCTACACTGAGAAAGGTGGTCATGCTTTCCATCTTTTTAAGCCTCAAGTGTTTTAGGTAGCACAGAGACAAATTTATAATGCAGATACATACAACTGTGTTACCTAAATATTAATTTTAATTAAAAATGCCTTACAAGGTAATTTCAAACTATGTGTATTGTACAAGTAAGAATTTCTGGGGCGCTATAATCTGTTGGTCATGCTGTGAGGGCAGTAAGCAAAAAGTAAGCAAGGAAATCAGTAGGCCAGTTTAGCTCTCTTCTTTTTGACAAAGTAAAAAAGGAAAAATAATAAAATATTTTAAATGCTTTCAAAGACAAAGGTTCAATTTTCTGGGATAAAGGGCAATGCACAGTACTACTGTTGAATAAGTCATTAAAAATAAGCATTGTAAGTGAGAAATTTTAGTTTTTCCAAAGGGCAAAAGAGAAATCAGTCTTGGGGGTAAATATCTAAGTATATATAAAAGTAACTACTTATATATATAAAGAAAAACATATATACAATATGTAGCATATATAAAATTTTAAAAATACATGCATGTCTATTTCAAAACTAATTTTTAAAATTTATTTTATTATGAAATAAATTACTACTTATAAAAATAGCCCAAATTAGGATATTACATATATTTACAAATAGTAACTCATGCTCTAACTGCAACAATAACCTAAGAAAAAACAGTGTGGTACAAATATATGTCAATATTATAAATCTAAGATGAAGGTTTAGAATTTATTTTCTTTTAAAACATGATGCATTTCTTTCCTCTAATTTTTAGTTGTTATGTGAAAACCTATAATCTGAATCTGAAGATCTTATGGATTCAATATTCCTAATGAAAATTTCCGGTGAATAAATAAAAAGAGAATTTTAAAATAAGCAATTTTCTACAAATATATACACTATAAAATAAATTTACAATTAGTTTTTGTTCAAGATACCACAATTGTTTACATTGAATTCCCTTTTATAGCTATAAAACGGAAAAGTTTTAGTCACTATAGACTTTATGTAAAAAAGATTCTACATGACTTAGTTTTTAATTTTAAGCACCTTTCCCTATTTAGTTCTTCCATAAAAATAAATTTAGCTAATTATCTTTTAAACCAATTAAAGACTATACTGTAGGAATTTATTTATGAACCATAATATACTATACACCTACAATAAAACTTCAGTATTTCGCATAAATAGAAGAGTAGAAGGTATTTTAAATTAGAGTTCCTGAGTAAATTTTTAAATAAATTACTATCATTTTGGTTTCCTTTTTAATGACAGCCTATCATTAAAGATCTGTATCAATGTTTAAAAGAGACAAGTATTATAATTAAAAAAATATATAGTCACTAAAACTGAAGTGGCAAAGTACTAACTAGAGTTCCTTAGGGATGATTTGTGATTATTCTTGTATACTGGTTCTAAATAAGTGGTTGCTGGGAAAGTTTTTGTGGATGCTTAAGATAGTTTCCTAAAATAGTATAAATAAATTCTATATCAAACATTTTGCATCATTGTTAACAAATGCTTTCCCCTTGGGTGTATAAACTGTAGCCTATTTAAATGACCATAAATATGAATAGGCAGAGGCTGAGTCAATGATATATTTTAAATACCAGAAGATCTTTCTAGAAGATTTAAACTTTCATGACATCAAGTACCCTCCAAATCATTAAAGTACAAGTTCTAAAAATGATTTACTTGAAAAATTCTTGCAGTTGTAACTATTAAAGTAGAAAGATAAAAAGGTGAACATTTTTATTAGATGTAAAAATTTGTATTATTAATCTTTTTTGGTTTTCTATTTTAAATTCCTCACATTTATAAGAGAAATATGCTGTAAGATCACTGTAACATTATGTGTTATATTATGAAATTGTGCTTGCCCAAAAGAATAAAGCTGAGTATCCTATAATTCGAGCCTGTAACTAACACCAAATATAGTATAAAGTCCGTAGGTACTTTGAATTTCTTTCATTGAATGATAGTTTTATATTATGTAATTCAACATGACCATCTGATGTTGAACACTGAGGTTTTTTAATAAATAAAAGTGTTTATTGCAGATTCTTGGCACAAAGGCAAAACATAAATGTTTTTCTACCATTAAGGTAGAGTGTAGAAATAAAGGGGACAACAATTTTTAACACTTTATATGTAACACTTATAAATTTAAAAATTAAGTGGCATTAAGATGTAGAGAGTTCTTCCTTTTGCTAACTTTCATAAGTTTCTTGCATTCCTCACTTAATGACACAGGAGGCCCGGGAGGCACTAAGAGCTCTCAAGCCTGCACATGCATCTTCCACGTGCACCTCAGGTGACTGAATGCTCTGATGTAACTGTTGTGCATATCAGTAGCCTGGAGAAATCATGAGCTCAAACTCAGTGTTGTCCCTTCCTTAGGATTCTTTCTCACTTATTATTTTTTAAAAACTCTTGTGAGAATTACTTTAGGAATTTAAACAATCTGATTGTATACCTATTAGAACTGAATATTAATGTGTATCTCTAGTTTCCATTGGACTAAAAAATGATAAACCATAGGACCATTTTCACAGCATGTTCTAATTCTAATTTGTCAAGCAATCATCACCTAACCAATTACGGTTTTATTTTTAAAATTTTAAAATTGGACACATAAAAATACTAAACTCAACATTTTATTTTATTGTTTAGAGATAGGGTCTCGCTATGTTGACCAGGCTGGTCTTGAACTCCTGGCCTCAAGTGATCTTCCCATCTCAGCTTCCCAAAATGTTGGGATTACAAGTATGAGCCACCACTCCTGGCCTACTAAACTCAACATTTTAAAATGTTCATAATAACTTGTGGGTGATTAGAAATAAAGTGGTGTTCTTTTTAATTTTCTAATATGTAATAAAAACATTATTTTTTAAAAATTAAGCCCCTATGGGAAGCTAGCGTGCATTTTACTTTACTTTTTCCTTTATTGTCTTACTACAATAAAACAATTATATTTGTCAGTCATTATTTTTTTAAATTTACAGATAACATTGTATGTTTTTATGGTATACATCATGATGTTTTTAAAGCCCAACTTACCATACATTGAAAATCCATGAAAAGGGATAACACCTAAAAAAAAAAAAAGTATTTCTTTTCAATAAGTAGTAGGCCTACTGATTATTAGGTAAGCTTTACAGGATTAAAACTGAAAATATAAAGGTTTTCTTGTTGCTTCAACTTTGTTCATAAATGTGAGAAAGACTTAGTGATAGTAAACAATAAAAAGATATTTTAATAACTTCAGAAAAGCAAACTAGAGGTTTTAAAACACATATCCAGTTAACATTCTATTGATAATGTTGAGAAATCAAAGCTTTGAATATATATATGTATGTGTGCGCACACACACACACAAACAGGACAAAAACATTACAAGACAGATCACAGAATTAAGTTTAAGAACTAATTATAATGGTCTCAGAAAGTCAAAAGATTATGTCCCTTCTGAAACAACTTCACTGTGTGTATTAGAATTGAATATGCTAAAAGATAAGGGCCTTTTCAAGGCACTTCTTGAAAACATTTGCTTTACAGAAAACACTATGGGTGTTAAGTAAACTAAATGAAAATTAATCATGGGATATGGCTTTAGAAGAAATATTGGCAGAAATATGATACAAATTCAGCACAATCTTTGGCAATAATTATACACAAGTAAAGTACACATCCTTTTCAAAGAAATACTCAAAGCCTAACTTGCTGTGTGGAACATCTTGTCACATTCCAAGTGAAAAATTAGAATTTGTACAGCTTAGTTCAAAACAGAAGTTTTGTAATATGTACCATCATATAGCTAACACTACTAAATCAGGTTGCAAACACGGTACAGAAGAAAGCTGCTAAGTTACTTTTTTGCAAAAATAATATAGAAATGCTCTTTATTCATCTGACGTGCAGAGGCAAAAATGTTGTGCTGGCCAGGGCTTTAGAGGTCTTATAGAGTGAGTTCTAATGAATGAGAGTTCAGTCCCAGTTTAAAACACATCCAGTGATAGGAGGAGCATTAATTCCCAAAGCAACTCATTAGTTTTGAATGGGTTTAATTTGGAAGGAGCTATTTTCTCACAGTAAGACAAACTCTGGCTCCCTGAAATTTCTACTTATTATTCTTAGTTCTGACCACACAGATCACACAGAACAAATCTAATTTATCTTCTATGTGAAAATGTTCAGAAATATTTGAAGACATTGCTCTCTCTCCTGCCCCATCACCATCATGGTTTATTGCTCCAAGACTTTATGAGTTTCTTTAATTTTTCCTTCAATGATGTCATCTTGAACAGCTTCCCTGTTTTTTTTTCTTCTGAACAAGTTACAGTTCACTGCAGTCCTTAAAGTGAGGTGACTAAAACCTATAATCATTTTCCTCCCTACAGACCCAACAGCTAAGACGGTATACTTGGACAGTTGTTTCTGGACCTCAGTAAAGGGCTATGTTTCTATCTTTATTACATTTCTTCTTTGGTGAACCACTCCAGTTGGAGATAATAATCCTAAATTCTTATTCTGTTGGCTAATGCATTCTCTTTCTCCTGGTTCTACAATACTGAAAAATTTAATAAATACACTGTGCCTCATCGAAAGCAATATAACAATGCTGAACATGACAGGGTGAAGACTAGAATTATCAGTAGACACTCCTTTCATATTGATAGCAATTAATCAGCACCCTACTGTGATAAGAGCATGGACTGGATGTAAGACAGACTTGGTTGGGTTCATCCAGTTCTGTTACTTCAGAGAGAGAGAGAGAGAGAGAGAGAGAGAGAGAGAAAGAGAGAGAGAGACAGAGAGAGAGAGAGAGAGAGAGAGTGTGTGTGTGTGTGTGTGTGTTGTGTCTTTGCATCTCGGCTCACTGCAACCTACACCTCCTGGGTTCAAGCAATTCTTGTGCCTCAGCCTCCTAAGAAGCTAGGATTACAGGCACGTCCTACCACATCCAGCTAATAGTTTTTTAACTTCTCTAAGCTTTAGTTTGCTCATCTGTAAATCAGAGATGCTAGATAATCACATATAACATGTAGCTAAGCCATTAATAAATGAATAGTTTGGGGTCTACACTATTTAAATAGCTTAGGCTATTATTTATTAAAAAACAAATGTTAATTGTTGATGTTATGATTTACAAATTAGTTTATACTTCTTTGTTGTTTCTAGAAGCAATTTTATCAACAACAGTATAAGAAGGCCGGGCGAGGTGGTCACGCCTGTAATCCCAGAACTTTGGGAGGCCGAGGTGGGCAGATCAGGAGGTAAGGAGATCAAGACCATCCTGGCCAACATGGTAAAATCCCAGCTCTACTAAAAATACAACAATTAGCTGGATATGGTAGGACGTGCCTGTAATCCCAGCTTCTTAGGAGGCTGAGGCACGAGAATTGCTTGAACCCAGGAGGTGTAGGTTGCAGTGAGCCGAGATCGAGCCACTGCACTCCAGTCTGGCGACAGAGTAAGACTCTGTCTCCAAAAAAAAAAAGAAAAGAAAAGAAAATCCAAATTATTCTGAACTGGTATGCCAGGCCAACCATCTTGAGAATTTTGTGCAGCATTGCTTTAAGCTCACAAGTTAAAATTCTCAGGATCAACCTTTTCCCTAGTCTTCTAGCACACAGATTCATGTTCTCCAACTTTTGCTGAATCTTATGTTGCTTACCAATTTTCCTATTCATCTCTATATGATTAGCCACCCCGTTCTTTCAAAATTTCCTCACTTTTCAAGTGTTTAACACATAATTATAGACTTCACTTTTTCCTCACTAGGAGGTTGATGCCACTGACATGAACTCCTTCCTTTGTTCTTTGTATTTCATCTGTTTTCTCACTCACAGTCCAGAGGAGGATGTATCCTTTTTCTTTTTCACCCAACATCTTCACATGTGCTCTAAATCTTGTTTCCTTGACTTTCACAGTGACTGACAAGCAGCGGTCAGGTTTGCAGCTTGTTTATGTGTGGCCTGTGAGCTAAGAATGACTTTTACATTTTTTAAAGGATTATTTACAAAAACAACAAAGAATAATATGGGACACAGACTGTTTGTGGCCAGCAAAACTTGAAACATTTACCATCTGACTGGTGACAGGCAAAGTCTGCCCAACCCTGCTTTGGCCTCCTGCCCCATTCACCACGCCTTTCTCCTTGCTGCACATGCGTCATTCCACACACATGTGCTGTGTCCTGCTTTGTGCCAGGGACTGTTCTAAGAACTGTAGCTGCCATTTTATTAGGGCCAAAACAACCATAATAACAAGTGAATACATGTCAGACAGTTATAAGTGCTATGAAGAAAAATAATGGAGGGAAGGAGGACAAGGCCAGGTGAGGGCGGAGGAGCCCTGACGTTGTGGAGGTGAGGATCACCTGAGAAGGGTGACCTGGAAGCCTTAGCTTCATGTGATGATTGTCATAAACAGGGTTACCTTTACTCAGGACAGCTGGTCTTCAGCTGGAGCGTGGTGGCATCTGCTCTTTACTCCTCTAACAAAGCAGAGTAGAGGCAAGGGGTGGGTGTATCTTATCAAAGTAATCATATCTTTAGTCTTTCCTATTTCACTGCATCCTTTCAGCCAAGGATATTACAAATATCCTTACACATAATAAGAAGAATAAATAAGAAAGAAGAAGAAAAAATAATAAGGAAAGAAGAAGGAAGAAGAAGGAGAAGTCATCAGTTTTTTTTTCCTGGGCCCTACTTTTCTGTCAAACAAATCTCTAATCTCACTCCTTTTCTGAAAGCCAGGCTTAATCTTTTTTTTTTTTTTTTTTTAAACTATCTATATTCACTTCCTTTACTCTCTTACTATGTATCCTCAAATGCTTGCAAATGGTTTTCCATCCCTATGGATGGAAAACTTCTGATTGCTAAATCCAGGGGTTTCCCTTCTTTGTATGTTATACTTAATGACCTCACAGTCAAGCTTGACTCTACCGACATTGACGACACTGGGCACATCAGGATTCTTGTGCCACAGAAACTTTTGCTCTCCGTTTTTTGTGAGTGCTTGTTTTGTTTTGTTGCTGGCAGTTCCCTCTTCTGCATACTCCTTCGATATAGCTCCAAGACTCTGCACACTTGTTTTTTCTCTCACACTACCAGCATTCTCATTATTAACCCATAATACCAACTTTAAAAGCCCAGTATCCCCCCAGGCTCCTTCTGGTCTCTATTTCTGTAAATAACTCACCATCTCCCTAGTCATTCAGGGAATAAACCTTTGAGTCATCTTTGCTCTCTTGTTCTCCCTTAGCCCTTACACCTAAATGTGATTATGTACCTCTCCTGTCCCTTTTGGATAATGACCGCTTAACTCTTCCATCTTCATTCCTCCTGTGTAGCCCATAAGCACAGCTCTAATTCTGCCAAATTGATCACCACCCCTTCAAGCCTCTGGGTGCTGGACAAGGGCTGTAGGCAATGTTGTCCTCTACCTTTGGCCCTGGCCCTGCCCTACTCCTTCAAGATTTTAAACAATAATCTTCCTAGAAGGATCTCCCTGATAGCCTTGATCCCTCACCCCTAAGCAATTCATTAATCAGTCCTCTTGTTTCAGCTGATTTGGCCTGATTGATTGAGGTACTACTGCTTCTCGCTGTGCAGTTCTGACTCTGCCACTTTCTACCTGTGCACACTTAGGTATGTTACTTAACCTGCTTCCTCATCCAAAGCTGCTTTTAGACTAAGGCAGAAGGGCTTGAGCTGAGGGCCCTACTGTGGCCCTCCTCTGGCTGTACCCCTTACCCAGAACCCATTTTTCTCCCTCCAGACCATATCCCACGCACCCAGGACTCTGAAATTCTGAGCCCAAAGGCTCCTAAGACAACTTCCAGGACCTACATGTTCTCTTTGGTGGGGAAGATAAAAGAAAAGAAGGTATACACCTCCTCATACAAATGTGTACCTTAGGACAGCGAGGTGGCCAAAGGCTGGCTATTTGTGGAAGCTCTGAACAGAGATTGGACCTGCAGACTTCTGTCAATGAAGCCTTTCCAAGGTGTGAAGTGGAGCCATAGATGAGAAGTAGGGGTATATCACATGCTAGGGATGGGTGAAGAGTCTGAGAACTCTGGATTCAGACCTGGCCTTCCAGATGGTTATCAAAGTATAAGTGTCAAGGCAGGTAGAGTAGACTTTATCAGTTTATGAGTCTAATTTATAACTTATAAATATTTTGACTTATGGTAGGTGGGTCTCTATTTGTACTCCTGCTCTGGGCCTTGAAAAGGTTAAAGATAAACTTGTCTTCATCAATTAAGTAGGAACAACACCAATGAAGTGGTGAGGATTAAATATTATAAGATATGTAATATGAGTAGCACAGTATTTGATAAAAAGTCAGTACTTAACTATTGTTGTATTCCTTCTCCTATCTTACTGTCTTTTAATCACTTTTTGATTTTTTTCTCTCCCAGTAGAATAAATCCTTTGAGCATAGAAACTATTTTTTATTTATATATCTCTATCTCCAGAGACCAAGCACAGTGCCCAGAATATAACGGGTACTCATTAAATGCTTGGAGAATGAATATATGCATCTGCAGGGAGTCTACCTCTATCATTTTTTAACCTTCTATTTCCTTCCCTTCTGCCACGATCTGAATCCTGTCCCTAATAAACTCTTACCCATGGTTCTGCAAGAGCCTCCTAATTGGTATGCCTTCCTCCAAACTCTCAGTTCTCTAACCAATTTTTAAAATTGGAGAGCTCAAGTTATCTTTCAAAAATACTAATGAGACCATGAAAAAAATCTCTACATCCATTAAGAATTTTCCTCTATTTATCCATCTACTAAATATTTGCTGAGCTCCTATTCATCTAATTAACCAATATTTAAAAACCTACTCTGTAGCCTGTGGAGATATTAAAATGAATATTACATTGTCCCTGTATTTTTAGAGCTCACACTCTAGCCTTGTAATATAGGCTAAGTGTATACACAGCAAAATTTAAGACCTTTGATCTGGCCTTATACAATCATGATTATTTCCTGCAACCTGAGCTACATCTGCCTCCCCTTTGGCATACTATCCTAACTCCATACACCCTGTGGTATAGTCACACTAGACTATTTATCATCACCAGTATCATTACAGTCTGACAGCTCTGAACTTGATAATTCTGTATCCTACCCAGCCATCAAAACCTTACAAAGGTCAGCTATAACCTCAGACAAACATTTTCTGATCTCTTAATCATAATTAAATGGTCATTCTTCTGCATTCTCATGGCACTTTGTTCATATTTCCAATACTATGATTTCACTGTGTTTTGTATTATAATTAACTGTTTAACAGACTGTTCCAGAGAATAGGAAGTATATTTTATTCATCTGCATATACAACTCATGGTGCCATGTACATAGTCGATGATAGATATATTTGCAGAATGAAGAGATGAGTAAATGCTGAGTACAGGAGCAGCAAGAGAAGTACTGGTCTCTAGCTAGGAGATCAAAGTTCCATTGTGGGCTTAACACGAACCAGCTGGGTAACCTTAGAAACATTATCAAACCTCCTGAGCTTCAGTAACCTGCCTGACACACAAGGGGACTAAGATTGCCTCTCACGTATCATCTAACTCTAAAATTGGATGTTTAAAATTAAGACTAGAGTAAATGTGGAAAAATTTGTGAGATTTGAAGAAAAAAGTGCCTATAAAGATTTTCTGATAGTAAGATTCTTTAACAACTTAAAGGTCCTTTGCCTTCTAGAAAGCAAAAAAATTAAAAACCAGATTAGAAGGTCAATGTTTCCAATGACACTGTAGCCACCAGCTTCAGTTCCAGGGAACACTAGAAGGAGAGCTCAACAAACATCTTTCTTCTTCAAGTCTTTCTCTATATTCTGTGGTTGAGTCTCTTTTTCTTCTTGTGAGCACCCTTCTTTCTTTACCTTCCTCCCCCCTCTGCAGTTTCATGTTATTTACTAATTATAAACTTTTAGCAAATAATTACAAAGTTTGTCTTTGTTACAGGAAACATGTTGATATGTGAAAGAAAAACTCCAAAAAGTAAGTTAATAAATAGAGGTATATTTTGATGCCTTATAAAGTGTAAGTACATATTATTTGTTTCTAAATACTAAATCTCAAAGCAGATTCCTAATATATAAAAACCTTACAGTCTTAATTTAAAAACACTGTTGCCTTCCTCTTTTAAGCCACTGCAAGGCAGAAATATTTCAACAAGTGGTTAAGGTAGTCAGCAATGAAGACCTTTATTATTATTATTATTATTATTATTTTCATTTTATCAAAGTATTTATTAAGGATCTGGTAAGTGTAAGAATATCCCAGTCAGGACAAGGCACTTTCAATAAGGAAGCTTACAATAAATGAATTAGTGAACTACTAAGCAGCAAAAAGGGATGCAAGTATTAAGACAAGTCATGTTTCACAACTTTTACTACATTTCCCCCAACTCCTGAAATCTATAGCTGCTCTTTATGTAGCTAGGCTACAAGCTACTGAAGAAAGAAGTATATTTCATACTGTGTATTATCTTCAGCATCCAGCACAGTGTCTTCTACAAATGACAAGCTCAGTAAATGTTGTTATTGATGGAAATTTGAGCATTTATAAACATAACCAAGGCTTATAAATAAAATATTAAAATATAAAATTAAAATATGGGACAGAAAGCTATTGATAACTCAACGTTGAAAGAATAAATGACCAGTGAAGTCATATAGACATGAATTTGAATCCTGTGTGACGCTGGCCAAGTTACAAACCCTTGCTGAAACCGTGTTTTTCATTTCTCCAAATAGAGATAAACAAGATCAACTTCATTGGGTTGCATGACAAAGCACAATGGAGTTAATTTATTTAAAGTGTACCAGTGCAGTGTTTAGTACACAGCAGATGCTCAATAACCCATAGCTATTTTATGCTCTCAGAAGGGAAAGTGCCACATTTATGTATAGGCTTAAACCTAAGAAAATCTTTTTTTTGTCAGTATTAGATAAAGGTACACTTCAGCTTAGCCAAGATTAGCCCAGGCTTAAGGATCCAAAAAAAGGCTACACAGTCTGCTTTGTTGAAGGACAAGTCAGATTCTGGCAAACAAAATCCAGAGGAATAAGAAGTAGTGAAGAATCCATTAACACTGTAGGGTACATACCACTTAGAACATTTCTTTGATCTTAGAGGTTGTCATGTTCTTGGCTAGTTTTTCAAAATCCTTTCCTTTGCCTCTCATCACTTCAGCCTTTTAAGGGTCAAGTTTCATTCACCTGGCTACCACCCAAGAGCGTGTTTCCAACAGGCATCAGGATGCTTGGGGCACATCTGGTATCTGGGCTTCGAGTTCTTCTACAAGTCTGCTATGAGTAATTATTTTCAGATTCTAGCCTTTCCTTATGCATCTGACGAAAGTCTAAAATGTTAACTGCCTCTTCCACTCAATGTGAATAACTTTATAAAGTGATGATTTACGGGCCTTTGACAAAGCTCAGAATGGCAAACATTGTCAACTAAAATAAATCTTGAACTAGATGAGATATAAATAGTAAATATGACTCAGAAAATACCCCAAATGTTAACATGCTTTCCACTTATTAAATATTTTCTCCTCATTTCCTCATTGTCTCTATTAATACATAGTATTTATTGTTGTACCATAACTTGAACATCTGATTCACTTCAACTTCACCCCAGTTGAAAGCACATTATTACTTAGTACGGTTTATTTGATTCATTTGTTGAAATAATTGTTTCCTCTGTTTATTCTCATTCCACATGTAGCCGACAGGTCAGTAAGAATAGAGATTAGCACAACGATTAAATTGTTTTCTAGTTATTTCCATTATCTTTCTGAATTAGAATGTCACATTATGGTTTTGTTACTTTATGTTAGTAGTTAAAATTCCACAAAACATTGGAACATAACCATATTTAAACATTAATCTGAAAATCTTACTTTAAAATTTTAATGAGGTTTTCCATTTATGTCTAAAGTTATACCTCAAATGAATTTTAGGATATGAGATATTTTAAATTTATTTAATATGGATGACAAACTACATTGCTATTTATTAATTTGACACTTGTAAAATTTAAGGTGATATAGTTTGATATTTTTCTTCTAAGAGCCTCATCTAATCTTTGTTGAAAGGGGCTGCCCAGTGTACTGTAGGATATCAGCATCCCTCTCCCCTGGCTGACAACCAAAAATGTCTTCAGACTGGTGTGTGTGTGCGTGTGTGTGTGTGTGTACGCGCGTGCGCAAGCGCACATGTTGGGAGAATTGCCCCTGGTTGAGAATTACTGTTTTAGAGTCCTGCAGCTCCCCTATCCAATATTCACTGGCAATTAATTGTTTTCTTCTGTCATGTAGGAAACAAATGGTATTATAAATTTATGATGGTTGTTTAACACTTGTAATTAAGTCAGATATATGTGTATTTTTCCTACAAATCTGGTTTCCTTGCTTCTATTCTTATTCCTCTGTATTCTATGTTCATTCTGTTATTCATTCCCTCACTTATTCAATAATGTTTACTGAGCACAGACTTTATGTCATGCATGATTCTAGGTGCTAGATATGTTAGTCACCAAAACTAGTAAGGTCCTTGTTCTCTTGGAGCTTATATTCTAGTGACATTTTTATTCTACACAGTAGAAAGGATGATCATTTAGAAATATTAATCAGGGCTGGGCATGGTGGTTCACACTTGTAATTCCTGAAATTTAGGAAGCTGAGGTGGGCAGATTGCTCGAGCCTTGGTATTTGAGATCAGCCTGGCAACATGGTAAAATGCTGTCTATACAAAAAATACAAAAAAAAAATCAGCCAAACATGGTGGTGTGTGCCTGTAGTTCTAGCTACTTCAAGGCCTGGCTAAGCCTTGAAGGAGTGCCCCAATACCCAGCCAATCTGCAAAGACTGGGAGAGTGTTTTTAATTTTTGGTTCTAGATATTTGATAAAATACCTGTCAAATCACTAGCTAACTGTTACTCTAGTAGAATAGACTTCAGTGAGCATACAGGACAAAAAAATCCAATCTTTATAAAAATAATTTAGCAAAGTCACTAAACAAACACCTAGAACCCACAACAAGCAACAACAATGAATTCTTGGGTAGGGGGACAGGAGACTCTCATTTCCAGTGATACCACAGTCTAATATTCAAAATATTCCATTTTCAAAAATAAAAAAATTACTAGTGTGTGAAGAAATAAGAAAGTATAACCTATTCGCAGGAAAAAAAGTTAATAAAAACTCCCTGAGGAAGCCCAGACATTGGACTTACTAGACAAGACTTTAAACCAACTATCTCCCTAACTGACCTAGCTCCATCTACTTCTTGTTCCTCAGCTTTTATCAGTCTATGCTTTGCTCAAGATTTCCGGTCACAGTGGCCATCTTGGTGAGCTTCAGATCATCAAGCGTATTCCTGCCTTGAGACATACTGTGTACTCTCTTCTGGAACATTCTATTTATTTGCATAGCTTACTCCATGTAGTCTGTCTCTGTTCATATTCCTCCTCAGAGGCACCTTTCCTGTCTACTTAATCTAAAATGGCTACGCCCATCCCAACTTCCTACAATTTCTGCTCCCTTTCATTGTTTATTTCATTACTCTCTGAAATTACTTTCATTCATTCATCCTTTGTTGATTGATTGATGATGGATTGATTTTATGTTCCCCTTACCAGAATGTAAGCTCCTTGGCAGCAGGTATTTTATTTGTATTTGTATCATTTACTGTGGATCACCCTTCTACGACAGTGAGCTAGGCTAAATAAATACTTAAATGAATAAAGATAATTTGTATGTGTTGAATAACAACAAAAAATATAAAAAGCTTATAAAATTCTTGTGAGAAGTCTCCCTCTGTTCAGAAATTTTGCTCACTAGCTATTTAGTAAATCTACTAGAGGAAATCTGTCCACTGGTGATGCTCCAAATGAAGTAAAAAAGCAAAATGTCTGATATCACCATCGCCTGCCATTTTCATCCGAGGGAAAATAATCACAGGAATGTTGGGAATAGTGGTGAGAAAACTTCTGTACCCTCCCCCTCCACCGCCCATAATCACTGGCCTGGTCAGGGACTGAGAGTGTGTTGGAGAGCTGCAGGCTAACCTCTACATGTAGTCCCCAAGACCAAGAAAGCTGGGCCAGTTTTGGTGGCAGTAGTGATAGAGGTGTCCTTAAGATTTCAAAGTAATACTATCTTTGGCAGAAGTTCAAAACAGGATGGGTAGTATAAAAATGCTGCCACGTATTGCCTTGAGTCAAAAAGAAAAAGAGGGACAGAAGATTGACTGGTCTTTGTTTCTTCTTGTTCAGCAACTTCTGAATCATTGCCCAGAGACAAGAGTCCTCCTTGATTCTGGCAAGTTCTAAAACAACCTGAGAGGAGAAATGATTCTGTAGAATTAAATTTATTAACAGCTGTGGGCTTATCTTATTAAGGATTAAACAGTTTTCATTCTGGATGAAAATCTTTCTAGAATCTATTATATACATCCTTTACTTTTTCCTTATATTAACTACTTTTCTTTCTTCCCAAATACACTATAATGAGCTCAGCAACAACTTCCGTGGCAGTAGGGCATCCTG
Organism: Callithrix jacchus; assembly: GCF_049354715.1. Classification (NCBI taxonomy): domain Eukaryota; kingdom Metazoa; phylum Chordata; class Mammalia; order Primates; family Cebidae; genus Callithrix; species Callithrix jacchus. The sequence goes on from NC_133504.1 coordinate 167,137,704, forward strand.
ATAAGAATGTTGCTTCTGAAGCCAGACAGCTTGGATTCAAAGCCTGGCTTTGTCACTCACCTGTTGGGCAGGTTAACATTCTATGCCTCAGTTTCTTTATCTGTAAATAGGGATAATATTAGTCCCCTCCTCATAGGTTCTTGTAAGGACTAAATGAATTAATACATGTCATATACTTAACACACTGCCTGGGACATACCACTGCTTGGAAAATGTTTGCTGCTGCTGCTACAAGTACTGTTACAATTATCACTACGGTAAGATTTTTTTTTTTTTTTTTTGCTGTCTTGAGCTCATTATAAAGATGTTAAATTATAATATGCTGCAACCTAGTGATACCTTCTTAAAGGACACAGCATTATTGGCTTTCACATAAAATGGTCCCAAACTGATTTGCTGGAGTGGTCTAATACGCTGTTTTATAGCTCTTGTATTTTCCTTTGTGAAGTCCCCTTTTTACTTCTCACTGTTGTTGGTCATTTTTCATATCTATATCAACCTCTTTCCATGCTTCTATTTTTGCGGGGGGCATAAAAAAGAGTTAATCAATTTGTTAGACATATGTGCTAAGTAAAAGCTAATATATTCTAAGCTAAGTTGAAAAAACTCTTTTATAGATAGAGAGAAGGAACTTGAGTCCACGGACATCTATTTGGGCTATTCATGTCTTTAGGCTATTTTATTTGTTCTCATTTCTTGCTTCTTAGATAAATATAAAAAGTTACTTTAACAGTAAGTTTCTGGGGTAATAGAAATAATAATGGTAATACATAAAGTTAAAATTAACAAACCTCTAATTGAGTTCAAATAAATATTCATTACAGTCCTATTACATGCTAGATACTGAAGGAACAAAAATGAATGATATAGCTCTGAACTACAAGCAGCTTGTAATTAAGAGGAGGAGATAAAGTATAAACAAACAATATCAAGGTAATATAGCTAGGGATACCAAAGATTTCAGACTAGGTACTAAGGGAGTCTAGGGGAAGGGCCCTTAGCCTAACCTGGAGATTCAGGGAAAGCTTCCTGAAAGAGGATCACGCCTGAACAGAGCTTGATGACAGCCAGGTGAAGAAAGGTTAGATGGGCTATTCTAAGCATGGGAACATAAGAAGTGATGAGACAGGAAGCAGCACAGTGCTTTCGTGAGAGTGTATGTAACTGTGGGTATAAATGGTACATAGTTTGACATTGCTGTGATTCCAAAATGAGATGGGAAATGGTGAGAAATGAAGCTAGGAGGTAGACTTTATAAGGATCAGACTCAAGGGGTCCTCAGATGTCATGCTGAGAAGCTTGAATATTACTTTTTAAGAGATGGGAAGCCATTAAGAACACTTCGAGAAAAGTAGCAATTTGTGGATTTTCACTTTAGATGTAAAACTTAGTAAGCAGTGTAAAAGACAGCAAAATTAAAAAGACTGTGGGAAGAGGGACCAGTTAGGTGGTTGTTGCAATTAACAAGCTAGAGATAGTAAGAACTGAAAGGAGACAAGGCAGTAGTGATGGTGTGGAAGAGAGGGTCCCAAATGTATGTGGAAGATAAAATTAGCAGGTCCTGGTGACTTAATTAGATGAGGTGGGGACAAAGTAGAGAGAAATCTAGGATGACCTTGAGTTACTAGAAAGATGATAATTCAATTAACTGAGAGAGAAATAGGTGGGTTTTGGACTTTGTTTTTTAATTTAGTTTCATTTTTTTTGGGGGGGTGGGCATAGGAAGGTAAAATACTGAGTTCAGGCTGGGACATATTAAGCTTGAGGTAATTATGAGAGAGGTCAGAACTGGAGATATTTTAGAGTAATTAACAATAGATAGAATCATAAAAGCAAAGAAGAGCAGAACAAGCGTGAGATAGTAAAAGAGAGAGAAAGGTAGATGGCCCATGAAAGAAACTTAGACTCCATATTAAGAGACACAGGGAGAGAACAGTGCCATGAACGCCAAAGCCATGTATGAGTTTCCGACGTAGCGGTCAGCAAAGTTAAACACACTCATAACAGCTACATTTTCTGAGCACTCACTACATGTCAGGCACTGTGCGGTTTGATATACCATATCTCATTTAATTTGTTATCCACATGGTGCAACGAATCTGAAGTTCAGAGAAGTCATGTAACTTACCCAAGGACATTGGGTAAACTGGCAGAACTGGGATCTGAACCCAGGTCTGCTGGATTACAAAATGTTCTCAACTCTGCTGAAGTAAAAGAACTTCTTTGGGATACAACTTATTATTATCATAAAGACTGCTATATACTGCTTTTCCAAGAAGCATATCTTTACACCTGTCTAGTAATCTCAAAAGAATATTTAATGTCTAATAAGATCATTATACATCTGATCACTTTATAACATCAAAATGAATTATTTCAGTGATACCTTTTAATGATCTTTTTATTTCAGAAATACTACACTGGTCAAAGTATGAGAACAGTGAGGTGTAATACAAGACAGTCCACTCGGCTGAGTAAAGCCCAGCTCCAATAAAGCTAAAAGGAAGATCCTCCTTGGACTAGTTAGTGTTCTTCACAGGAAAACTAAGTACCTTGGACTTAGATCTAAGTATACTCAGCTTTTTCACAAATTTACTATTGGTCCCAGGGAGAAGCAGAGAGAGTATGCATAATTTAGCACAAACTTACCACAAATGTGGAAGAGTTCATTAAATTATACATTCTATGGAAGGTTTATTTTAGATAATAAATGATTATCCATTGGAGAGAGAATAAGAAAGTCACATTTCTATTGTAAAAGTTGTAATTTTCCCACTTCCCACTAGAGGAAGCAATAGCATTACTCTTACCATTTGGTGGGTAAAAGACAGCATATTCTTCCAGTCCTAGTTTTCCTGTAAAAGAAAACCATAGAGGATTTCAATATGGTTAAGTAAATATATCTTTAAAAATCAATTTATTTTGTGAATGTACTAAAAATGGAATTTTAAAAACTATAAGCTGATATATCATTTCATGATATGGAATTAACTTAAAAATTTATTAGCCAATCGTTTGACATTTAGCAAACACTTTCATCAAATAAAGTTAACATGAACCTAAGTACAACAGAAGTGATACAAAACAATTGAAAGACCAAATGCTTTCAAGTTCCTTAAGCACTTATGTATTTATTATGCATAAAATTGTTTTGCTAATTATAAATAAGTCTAATATATTTATTAAAGCAAGTCTTAAGCTTTGTAATACTGTGTTTACATTTTTATGGAATGTGCTGAAAGTTAAAAATTAAATTACTAGCTGTATGGTGGTCATAATTTTCTGAATACCAAAACAGTTCACATGATTTGAGAATGGGGCTGAATATTTGAAATCAGAACTGTCCTAGAAAAGTAAAGTATATTCACAATAATCAAATATTTAAGAGCTTTAAAAAGTATCTTTCCTTCAAAACTCTCTCAAAGTTCTCAGTTTTTTCCACCCTCCACTGAATATCTTTAAATAGCTTTTATCTTGACAGTTTTACTAACAGTTTTGAGTTTATTGAAAAGTCACTTGCATTTTGGTACTGGGCCTTAAAGTAATATTTCTAGTTAAAAATGGTCTTTTTATTCTTATTAGGGGTGGTGGCAGAGATTAAATGAAGAATAAGAAGTGTGAGCAGTTCAGTTTAGGGTGGTGACAAAAAGGATTGATCTTGTGAGCAAGAAGAGAATGGAATAATAAAAAATAGGCAGGTAGGTAAGTAGATAAAATTGATTACTGGGCTAGGTGCTGAGAGGTAAACAGAATATATATGTATGTTTCTTCAACCATGTGGCTGTAGTCCAGAATAAACCATGAAACATTAAGCTATATTTGCTAACTTTTCTAGCCCAGCCTTTAAGTGTTTAGAAGTTCAGAGGAGAGAGAAATGGATGATGGGTTGGTGGACATGATGTAGAGGCTAGTTCTTCAAGGACCTATGATTTCTAAGGTGGTAGAGTGGGAAGCCTTCCATATGCAGGGACTATAGGGAGGCTAGAAGGAACACGGGGTATTGTAGAATAATCAGGGAAGCAAAGTTAGTTAGGTTAAGACAATGTCAACTGATCAAGGGCCTTAAAATCCTGGCTGAGTTTAGAGGTGAGCTCAATAGATAATTAAGTTTACAATCAGTTTTTCAACAGATGACTTAGAGAAACAAACAAAAGGTTTACACAGATTTAATTTAGAAGCAATGGAACTAAGAAAACCTTAAGTTAGGGTAGTCCAACTCCAGCACAAGGTTATGTGGCCTCTCCTAGGGTAGAAGCTGGAGCAATCAGGCAGATAGTTCAGACATAAGAGATACAGGAGAAACAGTTTCTTTCTTCATGGAAACGGCAGAATGACCATACACAATGAAGTCTGAACTTTCAGTGTTGGGTGTTCACCATTTAATAATTATAAAAAAATGTTGGGAAGGGCATTCAGCTGAAGTTAATTCTATTTTCAGATGATGGCAGGATATTGATATTTTATAAGCAGCTAGTGACAAAAAGGAGAAAAAACCCTAAACTAGAAATTAGAGCACTAAGAGCATATAAATTATATCGAAGTTTTAAGTGTGGTGGAGCATTTTGAGAGAAGAAATATAGATGGCTAAAAAGAAGTAGAAAAAGGAAATTTGTGTTATAAACTCATAATTAGAAAGAAAAGTCAACAGATATGGCACAAAAACAGCAATAAAGGGGAGCGCACACAGGGAAGACAGAAAGTAACTTGAAATGCTGCTTCTGGGAACCACTTTCCCATGATTTGTGATAAATTACTTGGGCATCGATTCGAGCTATAAAGGATGATTACAGTCATCTGAGAGAAATCTTAAGTAATTTATAATAGTTTGGCAACAACAATATCTCTAGAAAATAAAACAAACATTCTTGGCATGATTATATAAGTGTTAAATAATACTTTCTTAAAATGATTAAAAATTTACCTCTTATATATGATTTTGGTGGCGAGGCACTGTTGTATGCAAAGTGACTCAACACAGATGTATCCCGGGAAAAACAAAGTAATACCTGAATATAACATTGGAAAAAATAGCAATTAAGCACCATTATAAAACCAGGTAATACATTATTTCCTACTCAGCAGTCATCCTTCAAGTTCAAGTACCGTGCTTTGAGGTGGGAAGAGTGTCCTCTATCGGTACACCTTTGGTAAGCCTTACAGTGGGATGCCAAGTTCTTCCAAAGAATTCTCACTGTTTGCTACCTCAGAAAATGCAAGTTGCTAACTAACAGTTGATTCTTCTATTGTGTTTTCTATCTGGACAAGAGAAACACCTGGGGGAAATTTAACAGATGAAAAATGTATGGGGAAGACTCTGAGTAAGTATTGTGGCAGGGAGCAATTTGGGAAGTGCAGGAAAAGAACTTGACTCATGCTGGGATGCATCAGGCAGTTGGGCATGTCAGGGTGGGAGGGAAGGCAACTCGTGGTACTTAGAAGGGATGGCAGCAGCAATAGAACAAGTGGTTGCCTAATAAAGGGTTGAATCTAGTTGTCCTGACTAGTAGAGTAGAATTTGTCAACTACGTAGAGATGAAAATAGGCAGGGTATAAAGTCAGGATCAAGGATGTCCATTAGGAGGTACTAGATTGAGGACACCAGAATGGAATTTGGAAGCAGGAGCCCAAGACCCTGTAAGACCATTAGTGATAGGAAATCTGGGTTTGGTATTAGAAGACCTAGGATTCTAAAAAAAATTACCAAGATAAGAATTCAAGATGACTGGAAAGCCTGAACAGGGGCATAGAGTCAGGGCTGAACTAGCAGCAGGAGTGAAGGGAGAGGAAAAACTCTTTTGTGTCCAAGACACAAGAATGGAGACCCAGCTTTGGTAAAAGGATAGGTAATGGAAATTGGGCATCAGTCAGGTACAGTGGTGGAATGCATACCGACCACTGCCACTGCTTTATTTTTATTATATTTTAAGTGACTACATAAGTGGTACATGTTTATGATAAATTTAGGAATACAGATTATTGGCTGGGCGTGGTAGCTCATGTCTATAATTCCAGCACTTTGGGAGGCCAAGGCAGGAGGATCACTGAAGCCCAGGAGTTCAAGACCAGCCTAGGCAACATGGTGAAACCCCATCTCTATTTTTAAAAAATTGAAATTAATTTTTAAAATAAAGAAATACAGATAATCAAAAAAGGGGGAAACAGCCATAATCCCATCAGTCTTAATAATTTGATGTATATCCTTTCAGACTGCTTTTTAACATACTCATATATATCATTTTTTTAAACCAAACAGGATTATATGTAGTTTTCTTTCACTATTATAAAATAAATGTTTCCTACACATTTCTATGTTGCAGAATATTCCACTGTATGAAAGAACAATAATTTATTTAACGTGCATTGTTGTTTAACATTTCATTATTTCCACCTTTCCCCAACTACAAACAATACTACAGTGAATTTCCTTATGACTAAATATGTACAACTTTAGTAATTTAAATTCCAAAAACTGGACCACCTGTCTGGTCAAATGCTTTGGGCATTTTTAATTGAATGATGCCTCTCCCAGTTTCTCTATTTACTTCTTCCTAACTCCTATGCGCTGTAAGATTTACCTACACATATTCAACCTGCAATGCCTTTTATTTACTTTTATCCCTCCTGTTTCATTCTGGATGACTTCCTCAGATTTTTTTCGTCAGTTCACTAATTCTCTTCTTCTGCCCCTACTATGCACCAAGCAATGTTCTAAGTTCCTTGTGTTTAGAATATATAAAAGGAAAGGAACAAACAAAATACCTCTTTTATGGAGTTTAATTATGATGGAGCAGAATGTATGTGTAACAAATAAAAAAATAATAAATAATTACATTATATTCTATATAAGGTTGCAAGTGCTATGGAAACAAGATAAAGGAAAACAGAGAAAGAGCAGCTGTCATTTTAAAGACACTGTTCAGAGTAGGCTTCCTTGAAAAGGCGTCAGCTAATCAAAGAGTTGAATGGAATTGAGAAACTTAGCATGTGAATACATGTGCAAGAGCATTCCAGGAGACTTATTAGGAGACTACTGACAGTGGTTTGCACTAAGATGGCAGCAGTGTATGCTGGATTTAGACACACCACCCAGAGATCCTCCGCTAGGAATAAAGGAAATATTATAGCAGCTGGTAGAGCTGTAGCAAATAGTCCTCAGCAGCCAGCTCTTTTCATTGACTATCTCTGCTGAAGAGAGCTATTTTGCTCAAATATCAAGGTTACATCCTTTTCCTGAAATGGCCTATATATAATGAAGATGATGCAAGGGGAAAAGGCCTCAACTTCTCCCCAGCTCAGTATGGGTCTGACAGTTTATCCCACCTTCAGAACGCTCTGCAGCATTGGCTGAGGGTTTCATTTAAACTGTATTGCAGCTAGACTTTTCCTTATGCTCAATCCTTAATTCACTGTACTTCTACATGTGTTGATTCCAAGAGGACTCCCCAATAAACCTTTGGCATGCTCATCTCCATCTAAATTGACTTCTCTGAGAACCCATCATACAACACAGTGAAAGAGGAAAAAGTGGTCAGGTTCTAAATACATTGTGAAGGCAAGGCAAAAGGAATTATGGATAGATTGATGTAATATTTGAGAGAAAGACAGGAGTCAAGGAGAGTCAACATGTGGAAGTCGAAAGTAGAAGGATGTTTGATCTCAGCAGGTGGAACATCTTTAACTGAGACAGGGAAAGTGGTAGGCAGAACAGTTTTGGGAGTGAGATCATGAGTTCATTTTTCAACATGCTAAGTTTGAGATGTCTGCAAGACATCTAAATAGAAAAAATTGAATAGGTAATTGGAGATATGGGTATGGAGTACAGAAGAAAGGTTTAAACTGAAGATATAAATTTGGGAGTTATCAACATATAGATAATACTGAAAGCCACAAAGTAGGTGAGCTTGGTGAAATAATCAAGTGAGTGAGTGTAACTAGAGAAAAGAAGACCAAGAACTGAGACCTGAGGCATTCTAGGGTATTGGGGAAAAAAAAGAGAGAGAAGGAACCAGCCTATACAACTGAGGAGTGAGTAACCAACAGAGGTTGATTTACCATGATGCTCTGTGAGTGCTGGAAGTTGCTGGGAGATGCAGGGTGTACTAGGCAAGGAAAGTTAAGTCAGCTTGTAATCAGAAAGCATTTCTTTTTATGCATTTCTGGTAAACTGCTTAATAAGATCTCAGAAGAAAAAGACCTGAATTTCTACAGTTCTAATAATTTGTTACAAATTGTTCCTCATTCTAAACAAAAATACATGTTCTTATCTGGTTTTGTATTTGTAATATGATATTCTCTTTCTTAATCTACAAAAAACTTAAACAAATTTACAAGAAAAAAACAAACAACCCTATCAAAAAGTGGGTGAAGAATATGAACAAACATTTTTCAAAAGAAGACATTTATGAGGCCAACAAACATATGAAAAAATGCTCATCATCATTTAAAAAGCAAGTACCAAACACTGTGTATGGTGTTTATCATCACTGGTCATTAGAGAAATGCAAATCAAAACCACATTGAGATTTCATCTCACGCCAGTTAGAATGGTGATCATTAAAAAATCAGGAGACAACAGATGCTGGAGAGGATGTGGAGAAATAGAAATGCTTTTACACTGTTGCTGGGAGTGTAAATTAGTTCAACCATTGTGGAAGACAGTGGGCGACTCCTCAAGGATCTAGAAATAGAAATACCATTTGACCCAGCAATTCCATTACTGGGTATATACCCAAAGGATTATAAATCATTCTATTATAAAGACACATGCACACATATGTTTACTGTGGCACTGTTTACAATAGCAAAGACTTGGAACCAACCCAAATGCCCATCAATGATAGACAGGATTAATAAAATGTGGCATATATACACCATGGAGTACTACGCAGCCATAAAACAGGAGGAGTTCATGTCCTTTGCAAGGACATGGATGAAGGTGGAAACCATGATTCTCATCAAACTGACACAAGAACAGAAAACCAAACACTGCATGTTCTCACTCATAAGTGGGTGTTGAACAATGAGAACACATGGACACAGGGAGGGGAATATCACATACTGGGGCCTGTTGGGGGATGGGGGAGGGGCTAGAGGAGGGATAGTAGGGAGTGGAGGATTGGGAGGGATAACATTAGGAGAAATACCTAATGTAGATAACAGGACGATGGATGGAGCAAACCACCATGGTGTATACTACATGTATACTATGTAATAAACCTGCACGATCTGCACATGTACCACAAAACTTAAAGTATATACATTAAAAAAAGAAATACAAAATTAGATTCACAAAAAAAGAAGGCCCTCAAAATTGTATAAGCTTTAGATCCCCAAAATGCAGAATTTGCCACTGTTGACTAGTAAAAGAAGAGGAAAACTAAAAAGAATGTGGTGTCATGAACTTCATATGGAACCAAAAGAGAGCCCGCATAGCCAAGTCAATTCTAAGCAAAGAGAACACAGCGGGGGGCATCACACTACCAGATTTCAAACTATACTACAAGGCTACAGTAATCAAAACAGCATGGTACTGGTACCAAAACAGAGATATAGACCAATGGAACAAAACAGAGGCATCGGAGGCAACACAACTTATCTACAACCATACAATCTTTGATAAACCTGACAAAAACAAGCAATGGAAAAAGGATTCCCTGTTTAACAAATGGTGTTGGGAAAACTGGCTAGCCATGTGCAGAAAGCAGAAACTGGACCCCTTCCTGACACCTTACACTAAAATTAACTCCAGATGGATTAAAGACTTAAACATAAGACCTGGCACCATAAAAACCCTAGAAGGAAATCTAGGCAAAACCATCCAGGACATAGGAGTAGGCAAGGACTTCATGAACAAAACACCAAAAGCATTGGCAACAAAAGCCAAAATAGACAAATGGGACCTAATGAAACTCCACAGCTTCTGCACGGCAAAAGACACAGTCACTAGAGTGCATCGGCAACCAACAGAATGGAAAAAAATTTTTGCAGTTTACCCATTTGACAAAGGGCTGATATCCAGAATTTACAAAGAACTCAAACAGATTTACAGGAAAAAAAACAAACAAGCCCATTCAAAATTGGGCAAAGGATATGAACAGACACTTTACGAAAGAAGACATATATGAGGCCAACAATCATATGAAAAAATGCTCATCATCACTGGTCATCAGAGAGATGCAAATCAAAACCACATTGAGATACCATCTCACGCCAGTTAGAATGGCGATCATTAAAAAATCTGGAGACAACAGATGCTGGAGAGGATGTGGAGAAAAAGGAACACTTTTACACTGTTGGTGGGAGTGTAAAATATGTGGCACATATACACCATGGAATATTATGCAGCAATCAGAAATGATGAGTTTGTGTCGTTTGTAGGGACATGGATGAATCTGGAGAACATCATTCTCAGCAAACTGACACAAGAACAGAAAATGAAATACTGCATATTCTCACTCATAGGTGGGTGATGAAAAATGAGAACACATGGATACGGGGGGGAGTACTAAACACTGGGGTCTATTGGGGGGAAAAGGGGAGGGCCAGTGGTGGGGGGAGCTGGGGAGGGATAGCCTGGGGAGAAATGCCAAATGTGGGTGAAGGGGAGAAAGGAAGCAAAACACACTGCCATGTGTGTACCTATGCAACTGTCTTGCATGTTCTGCACATGTACCCCAAAACCTAAAATGCAATAAAAAATATAAAAAAAAGAATGTGGTGTCTTGAAACCCAAGTGAAGAAACAGCACAACTGAATCAAGTGCTATTGAGAGATTAGTTAAAAGGAGGATGGAGAATTGTTCATTGAATTTAGTTCTTGATGACCTTGACAAGAGTAGTTTCAGCTCAAGTGGTAGAAGCACCATACACAATGTTTGGTACTTGCTTTTTCAAACAAACTTAATCCATTAAAAGATCTTTTCATATCAGTGTATACAGAGCTGCCTCATTCCTTTTCAATTTTTTTTGGTAGAGATAGGGTTTCATTTTGTTGCCCGGGCTGGTCTTGACCTCTTGAGCTCAAGCAATCCTCCTCCCTGAGGCTCCCAAAGTGTTGAGGTTACAGGCATGAGCCACTGCGCTTGACCTGCTGCATTCTTTTTTAAAGAGCTGTATCATGTTTAACTGAATATGTATTACACGATTTATTTAACGAGTTACTCCCCAATATATGAACATTCATTTTCAACTTTATGCTGTTTCTGACAATACCAAAACAATTAGCCTTTTACTGTCTCATTTTACACATATGAGTGTCTGTGTAGAACAAATACATAGAAATAGAATTGCCTGGTCAGAGAGTATATGCATTGAAAAATGTGATGGCTATTTGGCTGTATATGTGTAACCCTTCTTATCTTTTTTCCAGCATTTCTATATGTTTACAGTCTAAAAGGGGTGTGTGTGAGTAAGCTCAATCCCTTATGTTGCCTAATTCTATTTTCCATTACATAGTCTAAATGATTATTACTCATATTTAAAAGAGTAAAGGATTTTAATATTTTACTTGGTAAAGAGGCAGTTAACTGAATCATCTTATTAGTTCTACTGGCTTTCAGTCAAATCCCTTGAATTTTTAAATGTCTATAGTTAGCAATAATGTTGTATTAGTTAACAATAATGTTGTGTCCTTTCTGTTATCTATTACTTTACTTTTCTTATCTTATTTCATTGTTTAGAAATTCCAAAATGATATGTTCTTTCCTTCCTTTAGTGGGACCATCTCTAGTATTTCACTAATAAGTAACATTAACTTACATGAAGATTGCAAATGTTGCTTTCAAATAAATACTATTATGTTGAGAAAATATATTCATACTTGATTTCTAGTGTATAAACAGTTAGTATAAAAATGAATATTATGTTGCACAGCAATGTGAATATACTTACTGCTAAACTGTATCCTTAGAAATGGTTAAGATGGTCAATTTTATGTTGTGATTTGTTTTACTGCAATTAAACATTTAAAAAAATTATCAAATATAATCTCAAAATTTTGGCATTTATTGAAATAATCATGTCAATTTTATTTTTTGACTAATAATAAATATTTTCCAGTAATTCAGAAAAACCATTAGGGTCTAAAAATTATAAATTTGTAAATATTAATCTCTTCTCTTGCCAGATTTTCATGTACCACTGTGGTAGGTAGAATAATGGCCCCCAGAGATGTCCACATCCTAATCCCTGATATTTGTGTGCTACAGTTTGGATGTGGTTTGTCCCCATGAAAACTCCTGTTGAAATTTAATCCCCAATGTGGTAGTGTTGGGAGATGGGGCTAGTGGGAGGTGTCTGGGTCATGGGGGCAGATCCTTTATTAATAGATAAAGGTATCCCTGTGGGACTGACCGAGTTACTGTGAAAGCAGGTTGCTCCTTCTTATGTTTGATCTCTTTGTATCCACCTGCTTCCCCTTCCATTTTGTGCCATGAGTTGAAGCAGCATGAGACCTTCACTAGATGGGCTGTCCGATCTTATACTTTCCAGCCACCAGAATCATAAGCCGAATAAACCTTTCTTTATAAATTACCCAGCCTCAGGTATTCTGGTATAATCACACAAAATGGACTAAGATACTATGGATATGTTACCTTATGTGACAATTGGATTATGCAGATGTGATTAAGTTGAAGATATTTAAATGGGAAGACTATTTAGAATTATCTGGCTGGGCCCAATGTAACATCTCTTTCTTGTGTAACAAACCACAAGGATTGTTACACAAGAAAGAGAGAAGCAGCAGGGTCAAAGTCAGAAAGAGATGTGATGATTCTCTCTGCTGGCTTTGCAGACAGAGGAAGGGGCCACAAGCTAAGGAATATAGGCGCACTCTAGGATCTAGAAAGGGCACAAAAACCCAGATTCTCCTCTGGAGCATCCACAAGCAATACAGCCCTGCCAATGCCTTGATTCAAGCCCAGTGAAACTCATTTCAAGCTCAACTAACTTTATGGCAGCAATAATAAACTAATAGAACCAATCAACAAATACAATGATAACCATATACAATTAGGGTAAAATAATATAACAAGAAAATATACTTAAAATCATCTTTCTACTATTGCCTAGAGGAAAAACAATTCCTAAAAAAAAATTTGTATTAACTTTGCCTTAGTTTAGCAGACTCATAGAAGCACAGTAATTTTAGAAGAAGCTCTATGATTAAATATATCTCCCTAGAGAAGACAAGATATCTGAGACTGCTCTAAGGAAAATATTGGTGACTGTAAGGTGATAGTGCCAGAGGTGCTATGTTAGAGAGTATGTATTGGTGTGCAACTGTGGGATACAAGCAAAGAGCTGCTGACTCTTATTCTAACCTGAGTTGTTTCTGCTTCTAAGATTCTAATTTTTCTATCTGTAAGGAAATGACAGTTCAATTGTAAATCTGCTAGAAAATGGTATGATTATATGAAGATGACAATTCTAATAAAATTAATTTCTAGAAAATCTAAACTGGATTACCTACTAATTAAGTAAAAATTAAACTTTATGGGGATGAAGCTATAGATGACAGTAATTTACTTCATTTAGAAGAGTTATAAGAAACTGAATGTGTTAAGTCTGAACTTTGCTAATATGGCAGAATTACATCCAAATGTCTACATATAACCGTAAAAGATTTACTTTGTCCTAAAGCTTTCTTTTATTTCTAGAAAATACATTTATGGCAACTGTTTCTGAGAAATCAATTATTTTTATAATAAAAAGCACATAAGAAATAACATATCAATTGGGCAATCACTTTAATGTAAAACTATTATACAATTTTTTTTCATTTCTGATACTCTTAAATTTTTATCCTATCAAATTTAGAAAATTTAAAATGGCTAGAACTTCCAGTACTATATTGAATAGGAGTAGTGAGAGAGGGCATCCTTGTCTAGTGCCAGATTTCAAAGGGAATGCTTCCAGTTTTTGCCCATTCAGTATGATATTGGCTGTTGGTTTGTCATAAATAGCTTTTATTATTTTGAGATACATTCTGTCAATACCTAGTTTATTGAGGGTTTTTAGGATAAAGGGCTATTAAATTTTTTCAAAGGCCTTCTCTGCATCAATTGAGATAATCATGTGGTTTTTGTCTTTGGTTCTGTTCATGTGGTGAATTACGTTTATAGACTTGTGTGTGTTGAACCAGCCTTTCATCCCTGGGATGAATCCTACTTGATCATGGTGGATAAGGTTTTTTGATGTGCTGTTGCAATCAGATTGCCAGTATTTTATTGAAGATTTTTGCATCTATGTTCATCATGGATATTGGCCTGAAGTTTTCTTTTCTTGTTGAATCTCTGCCGGGTTTTGGTATCAGGATAATGTTGGTCTCATAAAATGATTTGGGAAGGATTCCCTCTTTTTTGATTATTTGGAATAGTTTCAGAAGGAATGGTACCACTTCCTCTTTGTGTGTCTGGTAGAATTTGGCTGTGAACCTATCTGGACCTGGGCTTTTTTTGGGTGGTAGGCTCTTAATTGCTGCCTCAACTTTAGACCTTGTAATTGGTCTATTCAGGGTTTCAACTTCTTCCTGGTTTAGGCTTGGGAGGAGGCAAGTGCCCAGGAATTTATCCATTTCTTCCAGGTTTACTAGTTTATGTGCATAGAGTTGTTTGTAATAATTTCTCATGATGGTTTGAATTTCTGTGGAATCTGTGGTGATATCCCTTTTATCGTTTGTTATTGCATCTATTTGGTTATTCTCTCATGATCAAGATGGCTTCATCCCAGGGATGCAAGGCTGGTTCAACATCCACAAATCTATAAATGCAATCCATCACATAAATAGAATCAAAGACAAAAATCACATGATTATCTCAATAGATGCAGAGAAGGCCTTCAACAAAATTCAACAGCCCTTTATGCTAAAAACTCTCAATAAGCTAGGCATCAATGGATTGTATCTCAAAATAATAAAAACTATTTCTGACAAACCCACAGCCAATATCATACTGAATGGGCAAAAACTGGAAGCATTCCCTTTAAAATCTGGCACAAGACAAGGATGCTTTCTCTCACCACTCTTACTCAACATAGTATTGGAAGTTCTGGCTAGGGCAATCAGGCAAGAGAAAGAAATAAAGGGTATTTGAATAGGAAGAGAGGATGTCAAATTGTCCCTCTTTGCAGATGACATGATTGTATATTTAGAAGACTCCATCGTCTCAGCCCAAAATCTCCTTAAGCTGATAAGCAACTTCAGCAAAGTCTCAGGGTACTAAATCAATGTGCAAAAATCACAAGCATTTCTATACACCAATAATATACAAACAGAGAGCTAAATCATGAGTGAACTCCCATTCACAATTGCTACAAAGAGAACAAAATACCTAGGAATACAACTAACAAGAGATGTGAAAAATCTCTTTAAGGAGAACTACAAACCACTGCTCAAGGAAATAAGAGATGACCCAAACAGATGGAAAAACATTTCAAGCTCATGATTAGGAAGAATCAATATCGTGAAAATGGCCATACTGTAGAAAGTAATTTATATATTCAACGCTATCCCCATTAAGCTACTAATAACTTTCTTCACAGAATTGGGGGGGAAAACCACCTTAAACTTCATATGGAACCAAAAAAGAGCCCACATAGCCAAGCCAATCCTAAGGAAACAACAACAAAAAAATCTGGATGCATCAGGCTTCAAACTATATTTCAAGGCTACAGTAATCAAAACAGCATGGTACTTGTACCAAAACAGATATATAGACCAATGGAACAGAACAGAGCCCTTGGAAAGAATGCCACACAACTACAACCATCTGATCTTTGACAAACCTGACAAAAACAAGCAATGGGGAAAGGATTCCCTATTTCATAAATGGTATTGGGAAAACTGGCTAGCCACATGCAGAAAGCTGAAACTGGATCCCTTCCTTACACCTTACACAAAAGTTAACTCTAGATGGACTAAAGATTTAAACATGAGGCCTAAGACCATAAAAACTCTAGAAGAAAACCTAGGCAATACCATTCAGGACATAGGCATGGGCAAGGATTTCATGACTAAAACACCAAAAGCAAAGGCAACAAAAGCCAAAATAGACAAATGGGATCTAATTAAACTTAAGAGCTTCTGCACAGCAAAAGAAACTATCAATAGATTGAACCAGCAACTCACAGAATGGGAAAAAATTTTTGCAATCTACCCATCTGACAAAGGACTACTATACAGAATCTATGGAGAACTTAAACAAATTTACAAGAAAAAATAACCACTTCAAAAAGTGGGCAAAAGATATGGACAGACACTTTTCAAAAGAAGACATTTATGCAGCCAACAAACATATGAAAAAAAGCTCATCATCACTGGTCATTAGAGAAATGCGAATCAAAATCACATTGAAATATCACCTCATACAAGTTAGAATGGCAATCATTAAAAAATCAGAAGACAACAGATACTAGAGAGGATGTGGAGAAATAGGAATGCTTTTACAGTGTTGGTGGGGGTATAAGTTAGTGCAACCATTGTGGAAGACAGTGTGGCAATTCCTTAAGGATTTCTAGTAACTTGGAAATTGTTAGGAGAAATACCATTTGACCCAGCAGTCCCATTACTGGGTATATACCCAAAGGATTATAAATCATTTTATTATAAAGATACATGCACACGTATGTTTATTACAGCACTGTTCACAATAGCAAAGACTTGAAACCAACCCAAATGCCCATCGATGAGAGATTGGACAAAGAAAATATGGCACATATATACCATGGAATACTATGCAGCCACAAAAAAGGATGAGTTCATGTCCTTTGCAGGGATATGGATGAAGCTGTAAACCATCATTCTCAGCAAACTGACACAAGAACAGAAACCCAAACACCACATGTTCTCACTCATAAGTGGATGCTGAACAATGAGAACACACAGATACAGGGAGGGGAACATCACACACCCAGGCCTCAGGGGTAGGGGGCTAGGGGAGGAATAGCAGGGTGGGGAGGGATAACATTAGGAGAAATACCTAATGTAGATGACAGGGCAATGGATGCAGCAAACCACCACCATGACATATGTATACCTATGTAACAAATCTGCACAATCTGCACATGTACCCCAGAACTTAAAGTATAATAATTAAAAAAAGAAAAAAAAATTGAAAACTAAACTAAATAAAATGTACAACTCAAAAAAATATGTTTTTATTAGTTAAAACAGATTTCTAATAATTCAGACTAATTGTAAAATAAATAATTAAAAACTATCACCATGAAAGTGTTTTCTTAGTAATTATCCATATAAGGAAAATTTATTTTTATATAATTCCCAAAGAGAGATGCTTAGGTGTTGTAAATTACTCATCTATTTATGTTATGTGGATAGAGATCCACACTAAAGCTTATTTACACAGACGAATGCATAAAGAAAATGTAATATATACTATACAATGGAATATTATTCAGTCATTGTAAAGAAGAAAATGATGTTACATGAGACAACATGGGTGATCCTAGAGGACACTATAGCAAATGAAATAAGGCAGTCACAGAAGAACAAGTATTGCATGATTCTACTATATTAGGTATCTTAAAACAGTCAAACATATAGCAGCAGTTGAATGATGACTGCTGGGCCTAGGGGGAAGAGGGAATATGGAGTTGCTATTCAATCAGTATAATGTTTCCGTTATGGGGGATGATTGAATTCTAGAGATCTGCTGTACAGCACTGTGCCTGTAGTGAATAAAACTATACTGCATACTCCAAAAAGTATTAAGAGGATAGACCTTGTGATAAGTGTTCTTATCACAGCATTTAAAAGAGGCTTAATCATTTCCAAAGTACTAAAAGTAGGAGAAGTCATGAGACCTATGACTGAAAAACTTATGTAAAATCTAAAGCAAATACAATTTGGACTAAAATATTAATAAAAATGGAAATTAAAGGTTAAAGCCTACTCCTATAGCATAGTACTTAATGTTTGTGATATTTTAACACTTTAAATACTGAACACTTTAAAACAATTTCAGAATATTTTGTATGTTCATCTCCTGCCTCATTAACTAGAATGTAAGCCTATCAAAGGTGGTATCATCTACACATAGTATAAGAATCAGTACTTTTTTTTTCTATCAGAGTCAGTGTCATTCATCAACACTCTCAGATGTGTGGGGACATCTGAGAGTGTCAAACCTGTGGATCAATAAACATTTACTGATCCTCATTTTGATTTTTCTCAAAATATGCATCCACTGTTTGTCTGATTCAGTCACTTTGAAGTTTTCTTAGAAGTTTTCTCATTTATAAGTCACTTACATGTGAAAAAGATAAAAAATGAATGTACCCTTAAGGGTTAGTTCTGGCACTATCTGGAGAACTTGTTACTGCTGTCATTTAAAGCAGATACCCTCACTGACTCTGTTTACCAAATGAGGCAGATTTGTTATCTGTAAAGCCCCTTTTATCACCAACAATGATGCTTTGTAGTTATAACTTAAAAATGGCAATCCTCTTATCTCTGGTGACCAAATAGGACCAACTTGTCAAATGTACATTCTCTCTACCCACACACTGAAATAGAGTCGTCATAGATTACTATGAGTCATGCCATTATTGGTCTTCCGCTGATATTATAATTTATGTGTTCATATGTTTGGTATCACAAGTTTCATGATCTGGATCAAAATGGCATAGAAAGGACCAAAAACTTCTAGCAAGTTAGTTAAATTTTTGCCAAATGGTAGATATTTAGTTTATGTGGTTTTGTTTATATCTTTGTGTGACATTAACTAATCTGCTTATGAGTCAGCTCATCAGAAAGGATTCATTACAACTAGCACTAAACTCTAAGGAAATCAAGAGCCCCATAAATGATGGTAAAATATCAATTAGCCTATAATTACTAATATTAAGCTTTTAGAAAAAAAAAGAAAGCTTCCTTCTGAATAATGAAAAAGATAACCCCATCAATGAAAGCAAGTGCATGATGTTAAGGAAAATTTTTACTCAGTATCTACAGTATACAAGGCACTGGAATTAACAATAAGGACCAAAAACACTTAAGAATTTACATGGGAGAGCCAATTATAAAATAATCAAATAAACTATGGTAAGTATTATAAACAAAAAGAATGGATTGTATTACATAGTACTTTAAAAGCACATATTAGATAGCCATGACCTTGTGTGTGTTTGTGTAGATGAGTGAGGTTGGTCAGGGAAGATGTATCTGAGTAAAAGATTATTTCTTTAAGCATGGTTTCCTTTGGTCCTCTGAATATATTTATATTGACTGCTTTGAAGTTTTTGTCTGTTAAGTCCAAAATTGAGTACTGAAGTAAAAATAGAAGTTTACTAGGTATAGAGGGGAAGGTAACAGTCTTGCTTATAAAAGGTCTTACGGCCCTGAGGTAGAAAGGAATATAGAGAACTTAAGTTAAAGATCAGGGTGGTTGAAATATGGAATGCCAGAGTGTCAGGCAGAGAAGTGAACAATCCATTTGGAGAGGTGGGCCAGATAATGCAGGGTCATGTAGACTCTTGTGAATGATTTAGGTCTTTTAGTTTTAATCAAACAAGTGACATGAATTGATTGTTGTTTTTAAAAGACTACTCTGACTTTACTGTGCAACTTGGATTAAAGGTGGGGTGGCCAGCATTCAGCAAGAGAGATAAATAGGAAGGTAAATTTACTTTTCAGTAGTAGTAAAGAAATATAATAAAAGACCCGTAGATTAAAACCAATAAAACTTTCTTTAGGGCAAAACCAATAGAATTTTCCTGTATATCAAATTATAAAACTCTCAACAGATTAAATCCCAGTAACGAATAACCCTTGAGATAAAAGAATTTTAAAATTCACATTTAAAAAGAATAAACAATCTGGAATCAATACTTTTATAGAAAAATTGAATCTTTTTTTATGGCAAATCACAAAAACTTTTTTTATATCTATGATATCTACAGAAAGACAGTTTAGTCTAAACTCTCAGCTTAATGATGGAATATGAAGGCCCATGGAGGTCTGGTGAACTGCCTAAGGTCACAACGATATTTGAAGACAGAACTTCTGAAACATGAGTTAAATAAAAGAAAAAAAATGCCATTCAATATTTATTTCAGCACTTTTGAGATTCTTTCATGGCCTTTGGCTTTTGACAATTTGACTATTATACATCTGGGTATGGATATTTGTGATTATCCTACTTGGAGTTTGTTGAGTTTCTTAGATGTGTAGATTAATGTTTTCCATCAAATTTGAGACACTCAGTCACTCTTTCTTCAGATATTTCTGTTCTTTCTCTCTCCTCTCCTTCTGATACTCCTATAAATTTCTTGGTGAGTATAATGTTGTCATAAACTTCTCTGAGGCTCTGTTACCTTTGTTATTTTCTGTTACTTTGTTATTAACTTCTCTGAGGCTCTGTTTGTTATTTTCTTTGTTCTTCAAATGACATAATTTCTATTGATTCTTCTCTGCTTTTTCAAATATACTTTTGAGTGCTTCCAATAAAATTTTCATTTCAATTATTGTACTTTTCAACTCCAGAATTTCCATTACTTTAAAAATATAGTTTCTATCTCTTTATTGACCTTCTGTATTTGGGGAGACATTGTCATTACACCTTACTTTACCTTTTTTTTCTTTCTTTCTTTTTTTATTTGGACATCTCATCTGTCACCTAGGCTGGAGTGTAGTGGCATAATCACAGCTCACTGCAGCTTTGACCTCCCCGGGCAAAAGTGATCCTCCCATCTCAGCCTCCTGAATAGCTGGGACAACAGACACATGCCACTACACCCAGCTAATTTTTTTTCATTTTGTAGAGACAGGGTTTTGCCATGTTGCCTAGGCTGGTCCCAAATTCTTGGGTTCAAGCGATTCTCCTGCCTCAGCTTCCCAAAATGCTAAGATTACAGGTGTAAGCCACTGCATCTGGCCTTACTTTACTTCTTTGAGCATGGCTTCCTTTCATTCTCTGAATACATTTATAATGGCTGCTTGGAAGTTTTTGTTGGTTAAGTACATCTAGGCCATCTTTCAGGCAGCTGGAGCTTCTGGTTATTATTTGCTCATTTGTTTAGTGACTTGGTTGAAATATTTCATTTAAGTCTGTTTCTCCCATGGTATGAAGCTTCTGATGTACCTCAGAGTATCCAGCCTTGAATGAGCATACATACAATTATCCTTCAATGACACTGATGACACTGGTTTTAGCAGAATTCTTTTTTTTTTTTTTTTTTGAGACAGAGTCTTGCTCTGTCACCCAGGCCAGAGTGCAGTGGTGTGATCTTCGCTCACTACAACTTCCACCTCCCAGGTTCAAGAGATTCTCCTGCCTCAGCCTCCTGAGTAGCTGGGACTACAGGTGCATGCCACCATGCCCAGCTGACTTAGCAGGACTCTTTGACTGTCTCTTCCCCTGATATCTTTGCTGACCTTTCTGTCTTTTTTGATATCACAGCCAGATATTAGGTTTCTCTAATTGCCAGCTGATTATGCTACTGTTTTCAACAATGTCCTCATGCATAAACTGTACCACAGTCTGATTCAATTAAATGTAGACTCCTTTGTGAGGCCATTTTGAGGCCAGTCTTTGAGGTTTGTTCCTATCCCATCAGGACGACTCCTAGCTATCTCTAGTTCTGGTTTTCTCTGATAAACCAGCTGCTATACTTTTAGCTGCTACTCCTCATTCTTAAGTGTTTACCATTAAAATCTTCATTGTTCAGAGACCCATTAGGTTGGAACTTTCCCATACTCCACATAAAGTTAGTTCTTTGAGGAGAGCTTCAGAGTTCCTGTTGTTAAGGTTGCTTCCCAAGCTGGGCAAATTCTCTGAGCCATTGATCCAGCACCCGGTTGGGGACAGTGGCCTACTTCTCTTGGAGTGACATTTCTCCTTTATGAGAAAGACAGTGGGTGAGGGTGGTAGCCTCTGGACTTCTCAGCTTGCCTCTCCCATGTGGAACCTCTCTCCTTTCTATAAACAAAATTAGGTGAAAGAGTTGAGGCCCTAGTTTTTTGGCCTGCTGAGTGGAGTCAGAGCTTTTTGGCCAGATCTCTGCCCTATGGAAAGGAATCCAACAACTTCTTGGTGGTACTCTTTAGAATTTGGTATCTGCAACATGAAGCTGAGGGAGTTAAATATACTAGCCATCTGCCCCTCCTATGGAGATACTATAGCCCTTGACTAGAAGCTGGAGGGAAACGGAGCCCCATCTTCCTGGCCACACAGTGCTGAATTGAAGCTTCGGTCATGCTAATCTGGGGGTGAGGGGAGGCAAAAAGCAGGTCATAACTCAAGGGCCACAAATTATTTTTACTGAGATTTAGCAGCTTTTCTCAAATAAATGTTTTCTTGTTTGATGACTTGTTATGTAACCTTAGGATAATTTCCAGAGACTTTGAATAGTTTTTTTTTTAAATAGTTTTCACTAGTTATGGTTTTTCTGCTGAGGATGGTTCTGTGGAACTTCTCTCAGACCACCATTTAGGTACTGATAATTTCCACTCTGTATCTCTGAAGTACAGAGGTTATTAGCAAACTAGCATTACTGTATAAATAACTTTATTTATATATGCATACCTTGGAGATATTGCAGGTTCAGTTCTAGACCACCATAATAAAGTGAATATCATAACAAAGCAAATAACAAATTTTCTGGTTTCTTAGTATGTATAAAAGTTATGTTTACACTACACTATAGTCCATTAAGTACAATAGCCTATGTCCAAAAAATGTACATGCCATAATTTAAAAATACTTATTGCTAAAAAATGCTAATGACCATCTGAGTCTTCAGCAGGCTGTAATCTTGTTGTTGGTAGATGGTCTTGCCTTCATGTGTATGGCAGCTGCCGGACCTAGGGTGGTGGCTGCTGAACACTGGGACAGCTGTGGCAGTTTCTTAAAATAAGACAACAATAATGTTTGCTGCATTGATAGATTCTTCCTTTCATGAAAGATTTCTCTGTTTGTTGGCACTTTACTCAAGTAGAACTTTCAAATTGGAGTAAATTCTCTTGAACTCTGCTGTTGCTTTACTAAGTTTATGTAACAGTCTAAACACTTTGTTGTCATTTCAACAATGTGTACAGTAGCTTCACGAAGAGTAGAGTCCATCTCAAGAAATTACTTTATTTGTTCATCCTTAAGAAGCAACTGTTCATTCAATTTTTATAATGAGATTGAAGCAATTCAGTGACATATTCAGGCTCTACTTCCAATTCTATTTATTTGTTTTTTCCACCATGGTAACTGTTATTTCCTCCACCAAAGTCTTGAACCCCACAAAGTTATCCATGAAGGTTGGAATCAACTTCTTCCAAACTCCTTTACATGTTGATATTTTGACCTCCTCTCATGAATCATAAATGTTCTTAATGGCATTTAGATTGGTGAATCCTTTTCAGAAGGTTTCAATTTACTTTTCCCAGATCCATCAGAGGAATCACTGTCTATGTCAGCTATATAGCTTTACAAAATGTGTATCTTAAATAAGACTTGAAAGTCAGAATGACCCCCTTATCCATGCACTGCAAATGGATGTTATGTTGGCAGGCATGAAAACAACATTTATCTCCTTGTACATCTGCATCCGAGCTTTTGGTTGACTACATGCATTGTCAATGAGCAGTAATAGTTTGAAAGAAATGTCTTTTTCAGAAGTTTGCAATATTCAATAGACCATGCTGTTAGCAGATGTGCTGTCACCTAGGCTTTCTTGTTCCATTTATAGAGCAGAGGCAGAGTAGATTTAGCATATTTCTAAGGGCTCAAGAATTTCTGAAATGGTAAACAAGCACTGGTTTTAACCTAAAGGTGTCAGCTGCATTAAACCCTAACAAAAGAGTCAGCATAGCCATTGAAACTTTAAAGCCAAGCATTGACTTCTCCTCTCTAGCTATGAAAGTTCTAGATAGCATTTTCTTCCAAAAGGAAAGCTGCTTCATCTACATTGAAAAATCTGTTGTTTAGTGTAGCCCCCTTTATCAATGATCTTTGCTAAATCAGGATAATTTGCTATAGCTGCTACATTACATCAGCACTTGCTGCTTCACCTTGCACTTTTAAGTTACGGAGATGGCATTTTTCCTTCAACTGCATGAACCAATCTTTGCTAGCTTTCAGTTATTCTTCTCCAGTTTCCTCTCCTCTCTCAGCCTTGATAAAATTGAAGAGAGTTAGAGCCTTGCTCTGATTAGGCTTTGGCTTAGAGGAATGTCATGGCTAGTTTGATCTTCTATTCAAACTACTAAAATTTTCTCCATATCAGCAACAAGGCTGCTTTCCTTTTTTATCATTCATGTGTTCATGAGAGTAACACTTTTAATTTCTTTCAAAAACTTTTCCTTTGCATTTAAAACTTGGCTGTTTGGTGCAAGAGGCCTAGCTTTTGGCTTATCTTGGCTGTGGGCATGCTGTCCTCACTAAGCATAATCATTTCTAGCTTTTGATTTAAAGTCAGAGACATGTAACTTTCTTTCAATTGAACATTTCAATGCCACTGTAGGGTTATTATTAGCCTAATTTCAATATTGTTGTGTCTCAGGGCATAGAAAGGCTGGAGGAAAGGGAGAGAAATGGGTAAGAGCTGACTGGTAGAACAATCACAACACTAATATTTATCAATTAAGTTTGCCATCTTAAGAATGCAATTTGTGGCATTCCAAAATAATTACAGTAGTAACATCAAAGATCACTAAGCACAGATTACTAAAACAGATATAATAATAATAATAAAGTTTGAAATATTGTAAGAATTACCAAAACCTGACACAGATATATGAAGCAAGTGCATGCTGTTGAAAAACATTGTGCTGATAGACTTGCTCAATGCACGGTTGCCACAAACCTCAAATTTGTAAAAATAACAATATCTGTGAAGCACAATAAAGGAAAGCACAATAAAGTCAGATATGCCTGTGTATTAAAAAATGTACAGAGTACTAAGAATTAGGTACAGGGCTACATTTTAGCTATATAAGAAAACTTTTAGAAGATTTTTGTATTCTCCAACTTTTAATTAATAACTAACTTTATATTAAAATGAAATTTTAAGTCCACTATTTAAAAAAATAAAAAATTTTAATTATGCACTTGAAATCACAAGAATCTGTTAAAATTGTTTCTGGGTTATTTAAAATTTAAACTTTATAAATAAATCTTATAAAGTCTTTATACTTTAGCTCTTGGAACATATGATAAACCTTCTTGAGAGATTCTTATTTAACTTTAACTTCTCTCTTAAACATATACACCAACAGCATTATCAAACAAAAACCTGCTCATACAAACAGCAGGGACCAATTTACATTTA
Organism: Callithrix jacchus; assembly: GCF_049354715.1. NCBI lineage: Eukaryota > Metazoa > Chordata > Mammalia > Primates > Cebidae > Callithrix > Callithrix jacchus. Next base: position 167,162,978 of record NC_133504.1, read on the forward strand.
ATCAAGCAGAAATTGCTGCGTAGAATCTAGGTATTTCCTCTATGACATTTGTATTGACATTCATTCAAAATCAAATTATTAATATATATGTGTAATCTTTTAAAGAAAGAATATCATGTCAGCAATTCTATATAAATTACATATTTTCTATTTATGATAAGTGGTTTTATTCTAGTGGAGATGTGAAAAAGTAAGAATCTAAGCATCCACAATATCAGCAAATGAAATGATCTAAGGATAATCATGACACTACAAATTGATTTTGAAATATTATTTATTCAATATCTTTAATTTAAAAAGTATCATGAAAAATGCTTCCTCCAAACATCTTGGAATGACTTAAATATGAATTTGACATCTGATTTAAGCATCTGTGCCAATAACAAAGATAGAAAACTCACCTGCCAATACCTCCTTGTTGTTCCATATATGACAAAAGGAACACATTGGGAACTCTTATTCTCCTATCTAATCCCACAGTAAAAACAATAGATAACCCTTTCCCTCAATGTGATGTACAGAATCAATGCAATCCACGTGAAATTACAAAAAAAAAAAAAATAGGAAACCTTTCCCAAACTTACAACATTTCATCTGACAAGTATGCCATGGATTACAAAAGGATTTAGTCAACGACAGAGATCTCTCCTAAAGTATCATGATTTAGAGAAACTAAAACAAGAACACTATATACTTTAATTTTTAAACTTACCTGATATAAATAATCTTCAAATACAAAATAATAATCATCATTGCTTGCTGTCAACTTCACATCCTATAATTAAAAGTAGACAGTACTGAAAAGAACCCAAATGAATCTGTCTGTAGTACTAAAGCACACACACAGTATTCAGAAGCATTACTGTAATAAATTTATTACTTTGTGATCATAAAGTTCGCAATTAGATTTTAATATTGCTATATAATTACTTGACTAATATATGTGACGTTATTTGACCTCAAATTCCTCATACTTTTTAAGATCCCTTTATTAATTCTTATTAATTATTTATTCTTTCAATTTTATCTCCTTTTAGTCTAATATTTAGATGGCTTAAAGCTAGAAAAGAAAAGCAGATGCAATCACAACATTCAAAAGCAACCATAACAATCTGGCCCCAAATTACTGTTCCAGGCTCACTGTTGAAGTCTACATTCTTGCCATTACTGCAAAGACCAAATATCCTCCTTGCCTTTGTGATTATTCACTTGCAAGTCACCACTTGTTACAGAGAGAGCAGGAACATTGATTTTCTGTATTATGAGTTTACGAGCTAGTTCATTGACTTCCCCTGGATAGTGCATTAGTCCCTGGATAGTGTATTAGTTTCCCTCTTTAAATATATTCCTATTCTCACTTTCTGACTTGAGTCTACCTTGATGATTTCCATGAGCCTCACTATGAGACTTTAGGCACTTGGAGCTCCAACGTCTTAAATGTTTTTTATATATGTAGCACTACCACAGTGCCTAGGACCTAAATACCCAATACACGTTTGACGAGTGAATAAAAATAAAAATGATAAAATTATTAACAGAAATTAATTACATTTTCCCGTGATATAATTCACCAGTTTATAGTACCCCTCCTCCAATAACAAGCAAAAAAATGAACAAAAGTCTAAAAAAATAAACCAAAACACGTGTGTTTCCCCATGATTATCTCTGAATATTGTATCCAGAGTTGGAAGCTGCTGCTTGTGTGCTTCAGTGTAAAGAACATGAAATTCCAACAGATTTAACTAAGATTTGAAGTCCAGTTCCCTACTTTTAGCTGTAAGACTGGTCAGTAACTCTGAGCCTAGATCTCCATATCTGTAAATGGGGATACCACCACCTACTTCAGAAAGGATGGGTAAATGCCTAGCACAGTATCAGATACAGAGTAGATATCCAGAAAACTATTTTAAAAATTCACCAAAAGCCCCTTTACTTACAATAGTGTCCATCTATTTATAAGTAAATATAGAACCCAAACCTTATATGTATCTAAAAACTCCAGACCTACACTACACCACACTTTTAGACCCAATATATAATCAATTCAACAAGTACTGATTGATTGCTTGGGATGAAGGATACGAAAATCAAAACTTCAACAAACAAACAAAAAAGAAGACAAACAAGAAAAGAAGAAAATATTTATTGTCAAGAAGTCTACAATCTCACTGGCAAGATAGTGAAAACATGAGAAAATTACAAAGAAATGTTATAAAAATTCACGGTCAAATAGATCAGTCTACAAAATTCAACCAGGCTGGTGAGCAAAGTAGCAATCAGGGGAGGATGGAAAGAACAATAGATGACTCTGGGGGTAGCAAATGTATGCTAAGTCTGAAAAAACCATAGTGACACAGATTAAGGAGAAAGAAACAGTCCAGGCCTCTATGTCAGAAGACAGCCTGGACAAAAGTAGAGATTATGCATTCTCAACAGGGGTGATATTACTGCCTCTGTGGGCATGAAAACTGGTTCTTGGAGGTCAACAAATTTTACATATGGCAATGGTATGTAGCCATCTAGAGCTCATTCCTACCCACCCAAATCTTATTTTTTGTTATTTACTTTTTCTTATTAGAGAGAAATTAATTAATCTTTCTCTTCAGGAGCATGATAATGAAGAAAGGTTGAAAAACACTAGTATAAATTATCAGATTATAGTAAGAAAATGGTTGAAAACTATAGAAAGTATGGATAAAGGCAAGTTTGTTCACACACACACACACACACACACACAGAATCATTTAATAAATTAGCCTAGGGAGGGTTCAGTGACATTCTGTACTCAGAACATCATCGACTCAGAACATCTAAGACTGTTTCCATCCTCCCCGATTGCTACTTTGCTCAATAGCCTGGTTGAATTTTGTAGACTGTTTGAGCTATTTGACCACGGATTTTCTAACATTGCCTTGTTCCACTCATTCCTTTAACCTTTAAAAGAACTCTACCTTGTTTTCAGTTAAATTTAAAATAAGTCTTTGCTATAGGGAGCTATAACAAAACTGAGTATTTTTTTAATGATGATTCTCTTAACAGCTGACTTGAATAATGTTTGGAGTGATCAGCAGAGCCCAACTAACTCAAGTCAAAAATAACCAGAGACAGACATCTTCCTAAACACATTCATGTTGTGCAAAGGATTGATGCCATCAGAACTTGTATTCAATTTATCAGGCACAAACCACTTTCTTCTTAGAACAGATTTTCTTTACTGAGTCCAACTGAAATTCATTTTGGTGACAAAGAGAACTCTCATGCTAGCACTTCTTACTTTTTCGAGCTTTTTCACGTGTGAGTTTCCTCTCATTTGATTAGAAAAGAGGTTAACGGTTTTACAGGCCAAAAGACCTTTTACAGTTTCGATAAAATAATCCACTGAGCATAATAATTTGACCAAGTCAACAGTAGTACCTGTGATCCAAATCTAGTGAAAAACCTCTGTGAGATTCAAGACTTTCCATCAAAGGACCATATCCTCTAAACTCTCATTTTCCACTTACTGTAGAGCTTAGTGGTTAAGGATACAGTTCTGAAGTCAGATTGGTTAGGTCTAAATCTTGGCTTCACTACTTAATATGTGAATTTAAACAAACTTCTTTCTTAATCTCCATTCCCTCATTTGTAAAATGGCAAAATAACTACTTTCTGTTTTGTTAAAACACACGTGTTGCTATGTTGCTGGTAAGGGAATGATATCAGTTTAACATGAAAGTTGTGTTGGTTCAGATGCAATTTTTCTTAAGCAAGACGAGTCAGAGCAGAGGGAGGAGAATTATAATCAGAGCAGGAAAGAAAGACGTCTTCAGCTCAGCTGCTGCTGCACAGGCATGAAGCTGTATAGCTGCATCTTAAGAACATTAAAAACGGACACTGGCACTGGGGCTCCCTCTCCAGAGAGGCACATTCCCAGCCGGCACATTTCTCTGTTGCTGTTCTTCTTATGCTCACCTTAACAGTAGCCCCAGTGGCCCAGAGCGCCACTTCCACTTGCATTATTTAAGCATTTCTGTTTTATTTGTTTCGTGTATTTTTAATAGTTCCTACCAGACCAGCCTGCCTGAGCTGTCTGATTCTTCTCCCAAGCCACCAATGTTTGCTTTTGTTAGTACTCTGATTATAAAGTTGCAAAAGTTTGAGTGTGTCTACGCCAACCCTGTTTTGCCTATAAGCTGTGTTGTTTTTAATGAATGGTTTTGCAGAATGCAAGTTTTTCCCCAGAAAAACAATGCATTTATCATTCATAGCCTAAATGTTAATATCTGCTACTCTTAGGTAGTTGTATGCATTAAATAATAATCCATGTAAAGGGTCTGGAATACTATATGGCATAGTAAGCATTCATTTGTTACTAAAAGTTATAATTACCCCTGGACATGTTCTACTCAAATTTTCAGGTCCTCAATGTGTAATCTTCTTTTCCCCATTTCTGAGGCCTGAGATAATATGCCTTTCTCCATTATAATTCAAATCTAAATTCAAAATCCAAGACTTTTAAGCTGCCTAAGATTAACTCAGAATTATTTGTATCCTATATTACACTTAAAGTGTTAGCTACACCAGACCAATCTGGTTCAACTTTTATGTAACACAGTTATGAGCTGTTTTTCAGTTGCGATGCACCGCCCCCAAGTTGAAGGTCATGTAACCTGAGCATGCCCAGATGAACCAAGCATGCAACCACAGGTGGAACCTGTGTGATAGGACTAAGGATTGGGGTCTAAATTATGAAGTGGATACCATATGGCAGTATCCAGGATTCAATCAGATCAAGCCCTGGCATCACCGGCAGAATCCAGTCTGCTCAGACCTTTCTGGCTATAAAAACCCAGTGCTTTGGTGTTTGGCTTCCTATTGTGTACTGGAAAATGGACCCTGTTTGGCTCAGTGACAAAAGCATCAACTCAGCTCTCAACTTGATTATCAGATGCTTGCAGGCAAAAACTCAATGTATCTCTACCTTAAAACTTGAGATATACTTAGCCACACGTCTAGAAACTAAAAGAAATTAAAAATTAAAATGTAATTTTTGGTCTTCTTAGCTCGGAAAAAGAAAAAAAATTAAAATGACTTCAATATAAAGAGAATAAAAAACTAGGCCCTAAAGAATAATAAGATAAAAATATTATATTCTGATATTCTTTTCAGTCCTTTTTTGTTTGTGTAGAAACCTTGAACTTACAGAGATAAAAAAATGCTTATTCTCTTATAGGGAAGAAGATTAACAAAGAATGCAAGCTGCAAATTTTGAACACCAAATTTATATTTATACATCTAATGACTTAAAATTATTTTTCAAGGTTAATATATATCATTATGTATATCAAGGTTAATGTATATCAATATGCAAGCTCTGCATATTGAAGAATCTCAATTTTTAATGATATTAATGAAAAGGAAAAAACTAAGTTCACTTTTACTTACTTTATAAATTAGACTGTCCACCAAAAGGTCATGTTGTATCACATTGGTCTTAAGCTGCTCATAATACAAGACATCCTAAATTTAAAAGTAAAACAAATATTAAAGCTCAATCACATTTATAAAGTCAGCCTCAAACTCAAGTAATAATCAATAGTTTTCTAAACACTAAGAAAGACAAGAACTCTCTTTTATTCACTACTATAACCCTCATGCATGACTAATAGTAAATGTTCAATAAACACACCTACTCCCATCACTTAGGATAACATCTGACACCTGGTGAATATTAAGTCAATATTTGCCAAATTAACTATAATTTAATTTTAATAGCAAATACAGTATTTATTAAGTACTTATAAGTGCCAGGCACTATTTTACCTGTGTTACATGAGTTCATTCATTTAATACCAAACCAACAAGATAAAATAGGTCAGTGATTATTATTCCCATTTATGCTTAAGAAACTGAAGCCAAGATAGAAAAGTAACTTGCTATTCAAGGCCATAAAGCTAGAACACAATCATATAGCATATAAAAGAAAAATCAGCTTTTAATATTAGAATATGGTCTCATATGTTTGAGCTCAGGGGTTCAAGGTTACAGTAAGCTGTGATTGAGCCACTGCCCTTCAGCCTGGGTGACAGAATGAGACCCAGTCTCTAAAATAAATGATTTAAAACAAGAATATGGCCCCATAATATTATAAAATCTGATTAACTGCACAATGATGAGATTAGGCTAATGTTTAATATAATAGAGAATAAGAAGTAGAAGAGAAGAAAATGGAAAGTAGAGAGAGTAAGCGAGGAAATGAAGAAGCAGGGAAGGACTAAAGACAGTAATCAAGTTAAGCCTCAGGTTCACAGCTGGTTGGGGCATTAAGGATGAAGGTAGAGATCAATTGAGTAATAATTATGCTAACAAGAGATGGAAACATCTGGTTGTTTAGCTGACCCTTGTATTCCTCCAAATCTCTTCTTTCACCTCTCAGGCACTTTTGCCCTAGCCTCCTCTCAAACCCAAAGGCAATTTAGCATACATGGATCTGTATGGAACTGCCTGACGTTAGAGAAGAATAGTGGGATAGGGTCGTCTGGGACAAGGAGGAATATTTATTGCATATAGCTGCCTTGCCAGGATAAAATCTGACTCTATGTTTCCTGAAATATGATTTCTTAATCATAAAAGATGTTTAATAACAGTTCTTTGGCTTAAGTCAAAGTGAGATTTCCCTACTAATGATCTGGGCACTTACTGGCTACTTTTAGTCATTTAGATTTTAATTACAAAGCCTTAATTGGTTCTTATCGATTTTCCTTTTTTTTTATAAGATGGAGTTTTGCTCTTGTTACCCAGGCTGGAGTGTAATGGCCCGATCTCGGCTCACCACAACCTCCACCTGCTGGGTTCAGGCAATTCTCCTGCCTCAGCCTCCTAAGTAGCTGGGATTACAGGCACACGCCACCATGCACAGCTAATTTCCTGTATTTTTAGTAGACGGGGTTTCACCATGTTGACCAGGATGGTCTCGATCTCTTGACCTCGTGATCCACCCACCTCGGCCTCCCAAAGTGCTGGGATTATAGACTTGAGCCACCGCGCCTGACCGATATTTCCATTTTTTAACTAAAGCAAAATTATTTTACTATTTTTTTATCTTCTATTGCATCTACTGAATCTATCTCTCTGGCTAGAATGTAGGCTCCTTAATGGTAGAAACTGCACCTAATTCACATATCAGTTCCTGCCAGTTGGAGTAAAGGAATGCAAAAGCTATGTTTATGAGTTTGTCTCTTTTTAAAAGTAACTTTAAAATTACAAACTAATATATGACCATTAAAATAAGTGAAACAATCTAAAGTAAAAAAAAAAAAAGTTAGGCATCCTTATTCCTTCCATTCAACATTCCCAAAATAACTAATATTATTTGTATTTGGTATTATATTTGTGGTGTTATTTGTAATTTGTATTCTTTCTTGCTTATACCCATCTCCATGCTTACATGACTATGTAATCATAGTTGAGAGTTTCTGTTGCTTTTTAATATAAAATGGAATCATACTATACTCTTTATCCAGATATTCTAACCCAAAGCTAGACCATGGTTTTCTTTTTTTTAAACAATACACATTTAGAAGTTGCAATTCTCGTCTCTGATAAAATAGACTTTAAAGCAACAAAGATCAAAAGAGACAAAGAAGAACATTACATAATGGTAAAAGGATCAATGATACAAGAAGAGCTAATGATCCTAAATATATACGCACTGAATACAGGAGCATCCAGATACATAAGGCAAGTTCTTAATGAATGAAAAAGAGACTTAGACTCCCACACAATAATAGTGGGAGACTTTAACACTCCATTGTCAATATTAGACAGATCAACAAGACAGAAAATTAACAAGGATATCCAGGACTTGAACTCAGACCTGGACCAAGCAAACCTAATAGACATTTACAGAACTCTCCATCCCAAATCCACAGAATATACATTCTTCTCAGGACCACATCACACACACTCTAAAATTGACCACATAATTGGAAGTAAATCACTGTGCAGCAAATGCAAAAGAACCAAAATCATAACAAACAGTCTCTCAGACCACAGTGCAATCAAGTTAGAACTCAGAATTCAGAAACTAACTCAGAACCGCACAGCTTCATGGAAACTGAACAACTGGCTCTTGAATGTTGACTCGATAAACAATGAAATGAAGGCAGAAATAAAGATGTTCTTCGAAACCAATGAGAATGAAGACACAAAATACCAGAATCTCTGGGACACATTTAAAGCAGTGTCTAGAGAAAAATATATAGCAATAAGTGCCCACATGAGAAGCAAGGAGAGATCCAAAATTGACATCCTATCGTCAAAATTGAAAGAGCTAGAGGAGCAAGATTTAAAAAACCCAAAACCTAGCAAGAGACAAGAAATAACTAAGAACAGAGCAGAACTGAAGGAGATATTGACACAAAAAATTCTTCAAAAAATCAATAAATCCAGGAGCTGGTTTTTCGAAAAGATCAACAAAATAGACCACCAGCCAGATTAATAAAAAAGAAAAGAGAGAATAACCAAATAGATGCAATAAAAAATGATAAAAGGGATATCACCACCAATTCCACAGAAATTCAAACCATCATCAGATATTATTATAAACAACTCTATGCACATAAACTAGTAAACGTGGAAGAAATGGATAAATTCCTGGACACTTGCCTCCTCCCAAGACTAAAACAAGAAGAAGCTGAAACCCTGAACAGAACAATAAGAAGATCTGAAGCTGAGGCAGCAATTAAGAGCCTACCACCCAAAAAAAGCCCAGGTCCAGATGGGTTACAGCCGAATTCTACCAGACACACAAAGAGGAGCTGATACCATTCCTTCTGAAACTATTCCAAATAATCCAAAAAGAGGGAATCCTTCCCAAATCATTTTATGAGACCAACATCATCTTGATACCAAAACCCGGCAGAGACTCAACAAGAAAAGAAAACTTCAGGCCAATATCCATGATGAACATAGACGCAAAAATCTTCAATAAAATAATGGCAAGCTGATTGCAACAGCACATCAAAAAGTTTATCCACCACAAGCAAGTAGGATTCATCCCAGGGATGCAAGCCTGGTTCAACACACACAAGTCTTTAAACGTAATTCACCACACAAACAGAACCAAAACCAAAAACCACATGATTATGTCAATTGATGCAGAGAAGGCCTTTGACAAAATTTAATAGCCCTTTATGCTAAAAACCCTCAATAAACTAGGTATTGACGAAACATATCTCAAAATAATAAAAGCTATTTATGATAAACCAACAGACATTATCATACTGAATGGGCAAAAACTGGAAGCATTCCCTTTGAAATCTGGCACTAGACAAGGATGCCCTCTCTCACCACTCTTATTCAATATAGCACTGGGAGTTCTATCCAGAGCAATAAGGCAAGAAAAAGAAATAAAGGGTATTAAATAGGAAAGGAGGAAGCCAAATTTTCTCTATTTGCAGATGACATGATTGTATATCTAGAAGACCCCATTTTCTCAGCCCAAAAATCTCCTGAAACTGAGAAGCAACTTCAGCAAACTCTCAGGATACAAAATCAATGTGCAAAAATCACAAGCATTCCTATACGCCAATAACAGACTTAAAGAGAGCCAAATCAAGAATGAACTACCATTCACAATTGCTACAAAGAGAATAAAATACCTAGAAATACAACTAACAAAGAATATAAAGGACCTCTTCAAGAAGAACTACAAACCACTGCTCAATGAAATAAGAGAGGACACAAACAGATGGAGAAACATTCCATGTTCATGGTTAGGAAGAATCAATATCGTGAAAATGGCCATACTGCCCAAAGTAATTTATAGATTCAGTGCTACCCCCATCAAGCTACCAATGAACTTCTTCACAGAACTGGAAAAACCACCTTAAACTTTATATGGAACCAAAAGATAGCCCGCATAGCCAAGTCAATTCTAAGCAAAAAGAACACAGCAGGAGGCATCACACTACTGGACTTCAAACTATACTACAAGGCTACAGTAATCAAAACAGCAATGTAATGGTAGCAAAACAACGATATAGACCAATGGAACAGAACAGAGGCCTCGGAGGCAATGCAACATATCTACAACCATCCGATCTTTGACAAACCTGACAAAAACAAGCAATGTGAAAAGGATTCTTTGTTTAATAAATGGTGTTGGGAAAACTGGCTAGCCATGTGCAGAAAGCAGAAACTGGACCCCTTCCTGACACCTTACACTAAAATTTACTCCAGATGGATTAAAGACTTAAACATAAGACCTAACACCATAAAAACCCTAGAAGAAAATCTAGGCAAAACCATTCAGGACATAGGAGTAGGCAAGGACTTCATGAACAAAACACCAAAAGCACTGGCAACAGAAGCCAAAATAGACAAATGGGACCTAATCAAACTCCACAGCTTCTGCATGGCAAAAGAAACAGTCATTAGAGTGAATCAGCAACCAACAGAATGGGAAAAAAATTTTGCATTTTACCCATCTGACAAAGGGCTGATATCCAGAATTTACAAAGAACTAAAACAGATTTACAAGAAAAAAACAAACAAGCCCATTCAAAAGTGGGCCAAGGATATGAACAGACACTTTACAAAAGAAGACATACATTAGGCCAACAAACATATGAAAAAATGCTCATCACTGGTCATTAGAGAAATGTAAATCAAAACTACATTGAGATACCATCTCACGCCAGTTAGAGTGGCAATCATTAAGAAATCTGGAGACAACAGATGCTGGAGAGGATATGGAGAAACAGGAACACTTTTACACTGCTGGTGGAAGTGTAAATTAGTTCAACCATTATGGAAGACAGTGTGGCAATCCCTCAAGGACCTAGAAATAGAAATTCCATTTGACCCAGCATTCCCATTACTGGGTATATATCCAGAGTATTATAAATCGTTCTACTATAAGGACACATGCACACAAATGTTCATTGCAGCACTGTTTACAATAGCAAAAACCTGGAATCAACCCAAATGCCCATCGGTGATAGACTGGACAGGGAAAATATGGCACATATATACCATGGAATATTATGCAGCCATCAAAAACGATGAGTTTGTGTCCTTTGTAGGGACATGGATGAATCTGGAGACCATCATTCTTAGCAAACTGACACAAGAACAGAAAATGAAATACTGCATGTTCTCATTCATAGGTGGGTGTTGAACAATGAGAACACACGGACACAGGGAGGGGAGCACTACACACTGGGGTCTGTTGGGGGGAATAGGGGAAGGACACAGGGGTGGGGAGTTGAGAAGAGATAGCATGGGGAGAAATTCTAGATATAGGTGAAGGGGAGGAAGGCAGCAAATCACACTGCCAAGTGTGTACCTATGAAACTATCTTGCATGTTCTTCACATGTACCCCAAAACCTAAAATGCAATTAAAAAAAAAAGAAAATTCAATAAATGTCAATTTAACTTCTAAAAAAATACACATTTAACTCTTTTTAATAGCTACATGCATTTTAATATTTTTTAAGTTGTGGTATACATGTGTTACAGTTTATATAATCAAATCCCTATAGATGGATTCTCAGGTTGTTTGTCCCTACAAATAATATTGTAATAAATATCCCTATGAACTATGTTTTTATATCTACAGAATAAATTGGCAAAGGCAGGATTATAGGCTGAAGACTGTATGTATCTTAAACTGGGGTACAAATTGCCTGACTAATCTAAAAAAAATCAATTCAAATTCCCACCAGCAACATGAGAACACATTTTATCTATATACTCACCTCTTTTAAACATTTTCATGCATGTGAAATACCTCATTGTTGTATTAATTTGCACTTTCCCCTCATAACATAGGTGGAGAAACTTTCATATATTTACTGGTCATTTGAATTTCCATGTCAATGATTTGCCCTTCGTAACATATACCTATTTTTCTATTAGATTTTCTCTTAATAATTTGTTAGATTCATTGTTCATAAGGAAGATTATATATCATTGTATTGCAAGTAGTTTTTCTTCAAAATAATGTGTTGCTTGTTTTGGTTTATGGTATATATTGACAATTTATTTTAATTTTTAATTTTTGTGGGTATATAGTAGACAGGAGTCTACTTAGGAGTCACATGAGATATTTTGATATAGGTATGCAATGAACATTTGGGCTACTTTCAGATCTTGGCTATTGTGAATAATGCTGCAATAAACATGACAGTGCAGCTATCTTTTCAATGCACTTATTTCCTTTCTTTTAGGTATATATGTAGGAGTGGGATTGCCAGATCATATAGTAGCTCTGTTTTTAATATTTTGAAGAACCTCCAAATTTTTCTCCACAATGGTTTACTAATTTACATTCCCACCAACAGTGAAGGAGGTTTCCATTTTCTCCACATCCTCGCCAGCATATAGTGACAATTTTTAAGAAGTATTCTGTGGCTTTGGGTTTTCTTACTTGCTTTAGGCGAGGCTCCCCCACCACATTTTTATACAAGGATTTTCTAAATTTTATTTCTAAAATTGTCAATTAAATTTTTTTTAATATTTATAATCCACCTGGAATTTATTCTTGCACCTTGTTATCAAAAGGTCTGTTTTCTTTCAGAAGGATGATCAATTATCAGCACCATTTATTAAATAAAGCATGCATTTCCAATTGAAATAAAATGCTAGACCTGGATCTATTCATAGACTCATCATTCATTATTTTTCATAATTTATTGGGCTGTTCTTAAACATTTAATCTCCATAAGAACCTAAGATAATTTCATCTAGTTAAAAATAAAAAAATAATTCTGTAATAAATTTGTTTTGGAAAAATTGACAAATTTTATAATATTAAGAGCTTCCTATTTTTATGAATAATATTAAGGCTCTCCACCCAAGACTATGATTTGGATCTCAGAACTGTGACCCTAGGTGAATTAATAAGCTTTTCTGAGCCTCAGTAAAATGATGAAAATAACAGCAACTTTTCTGTAGGTTGATGTGAGGAATAAATGAATTAATACACAGAATATGCTCAGAATAGTACCTGGTACAGGGTAAATGCTTTGTAAGTGTTAAACATTGTTGCGTTTTATAAAGTACGATAATTTTCTTCATATGGATCCTGTCCTGCTAAATTTATCTTATAGGTATTTTAATGTTTCTACTATTGCAAATGAGGTATTTTTTTCAGTATTACATTTCTAATTCACTACTGATAAGAGAGAAAAACTATTGATCTTTGTATATTTATTTTATATCCCTCTGTAATTTTTAAAATATCTATTAGGTTTTCTAGGTAATACAGTCATAATCATCTGCAAAGATGATGGCTATATCTCTTATTTCCCCAAACATAAACCAACTCATTCCCACATCTTTAGTTAGAACCTCAAAAACTATGACAAATAATACTGGTGAACACTCACTGCCATACTCCCAATTCTAATAAAAAGAGCTTCAACATTTCTGTTTAAACTTATTATTGGTTTGGGGAAATAGTCATATTACTTTTTAGTAGTTCCTTTAAAGATTTGATTACAAATGGCTGCTGAGTATTATTGATGTCATTGGACAACTACTGACATAATTATAACTCCTTAAAATATATTGGTTTTCCCCAATATATCCTTTTTAATGTCTATTAATATATAAAGTAAAATTTAAAAACTTACTGATATTTGCATCTAACAAAGATACTATATACATAATTATTTTTTATATTTTTCCTTAAATTATTCTCTTGAATAACACATCTTATAGCTTAATAATATTAAACTTTTAGTATACATATATATGAATTTTTAAAATTTCATGTATATATATATATATATTTTATTGCACTTTAGGTTCTGGGGTACATGTGCAGAACATGCAGGATTGTTGCATACATACATACATGGCAATGTGGTTTGCTGCCTCCATCCCTGTCACCTATATCTGGCATTTCTTCCCATATTATCCCTCCCCTATTTCCCCCCGACAGAACCCTGTGTGTGATGCTCCCTTCACTGTGTCCATGTGTTCTCATTGTTCAACACCCACCTATGCATGAGAACATGCAGTATTTGATTTTTCTATTCTTGTGTCAGTTTGCTGAGAATGATGGTTTCCAGATTTATCCAGGTCCCTACAAAGGACATGAACTCATCATTTTTTATGGCTGCATAGTATTCCATGGTGTATATGTGCCACATTTTCCTTTTCCAGTCTTTCATCAATGGGCATTTGGGTTGGTTCCAATGCCGCAATGAACATATGTGTGCATGTATCCTTATAATAGAATGATTTATAATCCTTTGGGTACATACCCAGTAATGGGATTGCTGGGTCAAATGGAATTTCTAGGTCCTTGAGGAATTGCCACACTGTCTTCCATAATGGTTGAACTAATTTACAGTCCCACCAACAGTGTAAAAGTGTTTCTATTTCTCCACATCCTCTCCAGCATCTGTTGACTCCAGACTTTTTAATGATCGCCATTCTAACTGGTGTGAGATGGCATCTCAATGTGGTTTTGATTTGCATTTCCCTAATGACCAGTGATGACGAGCATTTTTTCATATGTTTGTTGGCCTCATATATGTCTTCTTTTGAAAAGTGTCTGTTCATATCCTTTGCCCACTTTTGAATGGGTTTGTTTTTTCTTGTAAAAACTTTTATATATTGTATTTAAAAATTTATTGGATGTTTAATATTCCAGGCTAGAAGATAGAAGTATAGCAGTAATCCAGATAGACAAGTTACATAACCTCAGCGAGCTTTAGAATAAATCAAGGCCTTTGTTATCTGGTGACTTAGGCATAAGCTTGAACAGAGTTCTTAGAATTAAGAGCTCAACTGCTCTTTAACAACCATCATGCAGTATATTATATTGACACATGGACAAAATCATATACCTCAAGGTCCCTTTATTTTTCATAACAAAAATTTTATGTGGATTTTAAATTATAAGTTTTCTCACAAATGGATGCTAGTAAATTAAATTAAGTAAAACACATTATTTTCCCACCCAACTAATTATAGTGCTTAAAGGTCTAAAAGTATCTGAACCAGTTAGAGAGCTGGTTGCTGCCTGAATAGCAAGAGTATGCAGTTAATAATTTATATTCATACAAGAATCCCTATTCACCAATCTGAATAACTAAAGATGGTTTCCTGAAAGATTAGACACAATCTAAATGCTATGAATAAATTAATATCTATGACTTTAGACAGATAACAGTGCTTAGATAAAAACCTATTCTCAATTCTAGAGGAAAAAAACATCAGAAATCTGAGACCCAGAAGAGACTTTGAGAAAATATCTAGTTTCTGGGGGCACCAAGATGGCTGAGAGAAGTCAGCACTGGAATGCAGCTCCCAGAGAATGAGACACAGATGGCTAGAGGACTTCACGATTCCAAACAATGTGCTGGGTTTGTTTCTGTGGGACTAATAGGGCTCTGAAAATAGGTCCAGGGAAGGAGCTGAAGGGCAAGAGCCACCAAGGGGGGTAAATCAAGACAGGAGAGGTGTGTCCCCACCTGAAACATGCAGGGGGCTCAGAGGGACAGGGGACTGAGCTGCCTCATTGCTCTGATTTGGATTCTGTGCTTATGTCATCCCTCTTGCAACCCATGGTCCAGGAGAGCCCTGCCAGATGGTGGGGCACCGTGGGTAGTCAATGCAAATGTGAGCAGCAGCTACTGCCAGGCGCGGCAAGTTGTTGCAGGGACCTGGGCAGGAGTTTGGACTAACGCCAGTGGGACAGAACATCCCACAAAGGGAGGCAGAGTTGAAAGCAGGGAAACAGACCATAAGGCCTGGCAGGCCCCACCGCACCAGAACTCAAACCAAACCTTTCGCTAAAGAGCTTGGCAGCAAATACACCAGCTTGACTCCAACCAGGAAGATCCAGCTGGGGAAGGAGAGAGGCCATTGGGAAGGCAGAGCCAATCTCAAAGGCAACAAACTCCAGGGAAGGACCACCCACCCAGCAACCTGAATCTTAGAGAGCCCAGCAACGCCCCCTACAGGCCAAAAAAGATACAGCTCCAACCACAACAGGAAAAAACATCCACCCAGACTCCTCCTGAAATCACCAACTTCATATATTAAAGGGAGATAAATCCACGAAGATGGAAAAAAAAAAAAAAACAGAGCAAAAAGGAATAAACCACCAAAGACCAGAACACCTCTTCTCTCAGGGATCACAACTCCTCACCATCAAGGGAACAAAAAAAGACAGAGAATGAATATAACAAACTTCTCTGAGCTAAAAGAACATGATCTAACCCAATGCAAGGAAACTTAGAACCTTGAAAAAAGGTTAGACAAAATGCTAGCTAGAATAACCAGCTTAGAGAAAAACATAAACGACTTGATGGAGCTGAAAAACACAGCACAAGAACTTTGCAAGGCATACACAAGTTTCAACAGCTGAATCAATCAAACAGAAGAAAGGATATAAGAGACAGAAGATCAAATCAATAAAATAAAATGAGAAGGCAAGATCAGAGAAAAAAGAGTGGGGAAAAAAATGAACAAAGCCTCCAAGAACTATGGAATTATGTGAAAAGACCTAATCTATGCTTGATCGGCGTACCTGAATGTGACGGTGAGAACGAATCCAAGTTGGCAAACACTCTTCAAGATATTATCCAAGAGAATTTTCCTAACCTAACAAGGCAGGACAACATTCAAATCCAGAAAATACAGAGAACATCATGAAGATATTCCTCAAGAAGAGTAACCCCAAAACACATAGTTGTCAGATTCACCAGGATTAAAGAGAAGGAAAAAATCCTAAGGGAAGCCAGACAGAAAGGTCGAGTCATCCACAAAGGAAAGACCATCAGACTCACAGTGGATCTCTCAGAAGAAACTCTGTAAGCTAGAAGGGATTGGGAGCCAATATTCGACATCCTTAAAGAAAAAAACTTGCAACCCAGAATTTCGTATCTGGCCAAACTAAGCTTCATAAATGAAGGAGAAATAAAATCCTTGATGGACAAGCAATTGCTGAGAGATTTTGTTGCTACAAGACCTGCCTTATAAGAGCTACTGAAAAAAGAACTAAACAGAGAAAGGAACAACAAGTACCAGCCACTGCAAAAATGTACCAAATGGTAAAGAACAACAACGCAATGAAGAAGCCACATCAACTAATGGGCAAAACAACCAGCCAGTAACAAAATGGCAGAATCAAATTCAAACAATATTAACGTTGAATGTAAGTGGCCTAAACACCCCAATCAAAAGACACAGACTGGCAAACTGGATAAAAAGTCAAAACCCATCAGTGTGCTGTATTCAGGAGACCGATCTCAAATGCAAAGATTCACCTAGACTCAAAATAAAGAAATGAAAGAAGATTTACAAAGCAAATGGAG
The DNA here is from genome assembly GCF_049354715.1 of Callithrix jacchus. NCBI lineage: Eukaryota > Metazoa > Chordata > Mammalia > Primates > Cebidae > Callithrix > Callithrix jacchus. The sequence continues at coordinate 167,180,297 of NC_133504.1, forward strand.
AGCAAAAACAAGCAGGAATAGCAATCCTAGTCTCTGATAAAATGGACTTTAAACCAACAAAGGTCAAAAGAGGCAAAGACAAGCATTACATCATGGTAAAAGGATCAATGCAACAAGAAGAGCTAACGAACCTAAATATATATGCACCCAATACAGGAGGACCCAGATACATAAAGCAAGTTCTTAAAGACCTACAAAGAGACTTAGCCTCCCACACAGTAATAGTGGGAGACTATAACACTTCACTGACAATATTGGACAGATTAACGAGACAGAAAGTCAACAAGGATATCCAGGACTTTAACACAGATTTGGACCAAGTGAACCTAACAGACATTTACAGGACACTCCACCCCAAATCCATGGAATACACATTCTTTTAGTACCACATTGCACTTACTCCAAAACTGACCACATAATTGGAAGTAAATCCCTCCTCAGCAAATGCAAAAGAATGGGAATCATAACAAACAGTCTCTCAGACCGTGGTGCAATCAAATTAGAACTCAGCATTAAGAAAAGCACTCAGAACCCTACAATCACAAGGAAACTGAACAACTTGCTCCTGAATGAAGAATGGATAACAAATGACATGAAGGCAGAAATAAAAATGTTCTTTGAAACCAATGAAAATGAAGACACAATGTACCAGATCCTATGGGACACATTTAAAGCAGTGTCTAGAGAGAAATTTATTAGCAATTAATGCCCAAAGGAGAAATAAGCAGAGATCTAAAATCAATATCCTATCATTAAAATTGAAAGACCTAGAGGAGCAAGATCAAAAAAACTCAAAAGCTAGCAGCAAACAAGAAATAATTAAGATCAGAGCAGAACTGAAGGAGATAGAGACACAAAAACTCTTCAAAAAATCAATAAATCCAGGAGGTGGTTTTTTTGAAAGATCAACAAAATAGACCGCTAGCTAGACTAATAAAAAAGAAAAAAGAAGAATCGAATAGATGCAATAAAAAATGATCAAGAGGATATCACCACCAATTCCTTGGAAATAGAAACTAACATCAGAGATTACTACAAACAACTCCCATAAACCAGTAAATCTGGAAGAAAATGATAATTTCCTGGACATTTTTACATTCCCAAGATTAAGCCAAGAAGAAGCTGAAACCCTGAATAGACCAATAACAAGGGCTGAAGTCAAGGCAGCAATTAAGAGGCTACTGACCAAAAAAATTCCAGGTCCAAATGGGGTCACAGCTGAATTCTACAAGAAATACAAAGAGGAGCTGGTACCATTCTTCTTGAAACTATTCCAAATGATACAAAAAGAGGGAATCCTCCCTAACTCTTTCTATGAGACCACCATCATCCTGATACCAAAATCTGGCAGAGACACAACTAAAAAAGAAAACTACAGGCCAATATCCATGATGAACATTGATGCAAAAATCTACAATAAAATACTGGCAAACTGAATCCAACAGCACATCAAAAAGCTTATCCACCCCAATCAAGTAGTCTTCATCCCAGGGATGTAAGGCTGGTTCAACATACACAAATCTATAAACGTAATTCACCACATAAACAGAACCAAAGACAAAAACCACATGATTATCTCAATAGATGTAGGGAAGGCCTTCAACAAAATTCAACAGCCCTTTATGCAAAAAACTCTCAATAAATGAGGTATCAACGAACTGTATCTCAAAACAATAAAAGCTATCTACAACAAACCCACAGCCAATATCATACTGAATGGGCAAACATTAGAAGCATTCCCTTTAAAAACTGGCAGTAGACAAGCATGCCCTCTCTCACCACTCCTATTCAATACAGTATTGGAATTTCTAGCCAGAACAATTAGGCAAGAAAAACAAATAAAGGGCATTCAATTAGGAAAAGAAGAAGTCAAATTGTCCCTATTTGAAGACAACATGATTGTATATATAGAAGATCCCATTATCTCAGCCCAAAACCTCCTTAAGCTGATAAGCAACTTCAGCAAAGACTCAGGATACAAAATCAATGTGCAGAAATCACAAGCATTCCTATACACCAATAACAGACTTAAAGAGAGCCAAATCAAGAATGAACTACCATTCACAATTGCTACAAAGAGAATAAAATACCTAGGAATACAAACTAACAAAAGAGGTAAAACATCTCTTCAAGGAGAACTACAAACCTAATTAAGAAAATAAGAGAGGACACAAACAGATGGAGAAACATTCCATGCTCATGGTTAGGAAGAATTAATATCGTGAAAATGGCCATAATGCCCAAAGTAACTTATAGATTCAATGCTATCCCAATCAAGCTACCATTAACCTTCTTCACAGACTGGGAAAAAACCACCTTAAACTTCATATGGAACCAAGAGAGCCTGCATAGCCAAGACAATCCTAAGCAAAAGGAACAAACCTGGAGGCATCACACTACCAGACTTCAAACTATACTACAAGGCTAAAGTAATCAAAACAGCATGGTACTGGTACCAAAACAGAGATATAGACCAATGGAACAGAACAGAGGCCTAGGAGGCAAAGCCACACATCTACAACCATCTGATCTTTGACAAACCTGACAAAAACAAGCATGGAAAACGATTCCCTGTTTAATAAATGGTGTTGGAAAAACTGGCTAGCCATATGCAGGAAACCAAAACTGGACCCCTTCCTTACACCTTATACAAAAATTAACTTCAGATGGATTAAAGATTTAAACATAAGAACGAACGCCATAAAAATCCTAGAAGAAAACCTAGGCAAAACCATTCAGGACATAGGCACAGGCAAGGACTTAATGACTAAAACACCAAAAGCAATGGCAACAAAAGCCAAAATAGACAAAAGGGATCTAACTAAACTCCAGAGCTTCTACATAGGAAAAGAAACAATCATTAGAGTGAACCAGCAACCAACAGAATGGAAAAAAAATTTCACAATCTACCCATCAGACAAAGGGCTAATATCCAGATTCTACAAAGAACTAAAGCAGATTTACAAGAAAAAAACAAACAAACCCATTCAAAAGTGGGTGAAGGATATGAACAGACACTTTTCAAAAGAAGACAAATATGTGGCCAACAAACAAATGAAAAAATGCTCATAACCACTGGTCATTAGAGAAATGCAAATCAAAATCACATTGAGATACCATCTCATGCCAGTTAGAATAGTGATGATTAAAAAATCTGGAGACAACAGAAGCTGGAGAGGATGTGGAGAAAAAGGAACACTTTTACACTGTTGGTGGGAGTGTAAATTAGTTCAACCATTATGGAAGACAGTGTGGCGAATCCTCAAGGACCTAGAAATAGAAATTCCATTTGACTCAGCAATCCCATTACTGGGTATATACCCAAAGGATTATAAATCATTCTACCTTAAAGACACATGCACAGGTATGTTCACTGCAGCACTGTTTACGATAGCAAAGACCTGGAACCAACCCAAATGCCCATCAATGATAGACTGGACAAGAAATAATATAGCACATATACACCATGGAATACTATGTAGCCATAAAAAATGATGAGTTCATGTCCTTTGTAGAGACATGGATGAAACTAGAAACCATCATTATCAGCAAACTGACACAGGAACAGAAAACCAAACATGGCATGTTTTCATTCATAGGCAGGTGATGAACAATGAGAACACTTGGGCACAGGGAAGGGAACAACACCCACAGGGCTAAGCGTGGGTGTGGAGGGGAGGGGACAGGAGGAACAGTGGTGGAGGTGGGGAAGATGGGGAGGGATAACACCAGGAGAAATGCCTGACATAGGCGATGGGGTTGGGGGGAATAGAGATGCAAACCACCATGGCATGTATGTACCTATGTAACAATCCTGCAGGATGCAGGAAATGCACATGTACCCCAGAGCCCAAATACAAAAAAATAAAAATAAAAAATTTAGTTTGTTTTCTAAATTTTCACATTTTAAAAATAAGATCTGACCAAGTTAAACGTCATAGCTGGTGACCAAAATAGTTTCCATAATTCTCAATTTATGCTATTTGATTTCAATAGTTTTTAGTGTAATTTATCCATATAACATGAGAGAAAAACATTGGTAGAAAAGTCAGAATTACACTATATGCTTACAATCAATGAGACAAATTTTATGTTAATATTTTAATTTATACCATAAAATATTTGAGGATTTATAAAAGTTAATGATTACCAATATAAACAGAACATTTTAAAACACTATCTAGTATAAGCTCTGGTAATGTGTGTGTATATATATATATATATATATATTTAAGAGTAATAAATCATGATTATAAAAAGCAATCTTTGAAAAACAAAGTAGGCCAATTTTTAGCATCAGAGAATATTTTAATTTCAGTATGTTTTTGGTATGTTACACAGATTTACACTGTCTTTAACTTAAGAAGAACAAAAATACTCTGAAAAATGAAAGAACCTGCGGAATATTCCTTACAGTTTATAGCTAATTCTAAGATGAGTAGCCAAAAAAGCAGAGAAGATATTTCAAAGAGAGAACAACATAGTGCAGAGATATTCCGCATGTCTTGTAGAACCACAAACATATTGAGGTACAGATTATGCCTTTTTTTAAGACATCTGATATATTTTTCTTTTAGACATATGATATATTTTTCAGTCTGATGTATATGAAACATTTAATAAGAGTTTTCTAGGCCAAGGTCCCCAGTCCCTAGCATACAGACTGATACCGATCCAGTCTTTGGCCTTATAGGAGCTAGACCAAGAGGTGAGCGGTGGACCAGCAAGCATTACTGCCTGTCAGATCAGCAGTGGCATTAGATTCTCATAGGAGTGTGAACACTATTATGAACTGCACATGAGAAGGATCAATGTTGTGTGCACCTTTTAAGAATCTAACTAATGCCTGATGTGAGGTGGAACAATTTCATCCCAAAATCATTCTCACCCACACCCCTATCAATGGAAAAATTGTTTTTCATGAAATTGATCCCTGGTGCCAAAAAGGTTGAGGACTGCTGCTCTAGGCAACTAGAAATAGAAGTTTTAAGCTTAAACAAAAGCTTGGATTGAAAACAGGGTTAAAGCCATTAGGGAATAGGTGACTTATGGATTAGACAGTTCAGGGAAAATGAATAGAATAAAATCAAAATGGAATTCTGAGAAATACATGCACTTAAGGTTCAACAGAGAAACCCAAATGGAGACTAAATGAAGGAAAACAAGAGAAAGAAGATCTAAGAAAACAGGGTGTACTAAAGTAAAGAACAAGAATATTTCAAAGATCAAGTAGGAACTACTATTAATAATGTAGGTATAAGAACTAAAATATGTCCACTATTCCTTGGTGACTTTAATTAAGGTAGCTGTAATCATGTAATGGGTGTGGATGTATGTCAGACTACAACAGACTGAGTAATTAATGAAATCAAGCAATTAATTTAGTATTAGTTAACTCATATTAATACAATCAAGTGATTAATAAAATTAAGTCTAGCACAGAATTTTGTTTCACAGGTTTAGCTGTGAAAGAAAGGAAAGGGATAGAGAGATAGCTAAGAAAGGCATGAGGTTTAAGATTTAGTTTTGTTTCCAAGATAGAAAAGACCTGAGAACACATGTTATGAGGAGTGAGTAGAAAGAAAGGAAAAGACAGACAAAAAGAATTTTTTTAAGGAGATAGAACATGTACAAACACAGAGAAAAGAAAAAGTGTCTTAAAATGTTTAAAATATAGGAACTTTCAAAGTCTTTAAGCAGAAGAGTTGAGGTACGAGATGTATTAGTCCATTCTTGTGCTGCTATGATGAAATACCTAAGACTGGGTAATTTATAAAGGAAAAAGGTTTAATTAATTCAAGGTTCTGCATGGCTGAGGAAGCCTGAGGAAATTTACAATCATGGTGGAAGGCACCTCTTCACAGGGCCACAGGGGAGAGAATGAGTGACCAGCAAAGGAGGAAGTTCCTTCTAAAACTATCAGATCTCATGAGAACTAACTCATTTTCATGAGAACAAGACAGAGGAAACTGCATCCATGATTCAGTTATGTCCACCTGGTCCCATCCATGACATGTGGGGATTATGGGAACTACATTTCAAGATGAGATTTGGATGGGGACACAGCCAAACCATATCATTCCCTCCAGCCCCTCCCAAATCTCAGATCGTAACAATTCAAAACACAATCATGTTTTGCCAACAGTCCTCCAAAGACTCAACTCATTCCAGTATTAACTATGCTGATGCAACAGGTGGACTCCCATGGCCTTGGGCACCTCTTCCCTGTGGCTTTGCAGTGTATAGCCCCCCTCACGGCTGCTTTCACAGGCTAGCATTGAGTGTCTGCAGCTTCTCCAGGCTCACAGTTCAAGCTGTTAATGAATCTACCATTCCAGAGTCTGGAGGATGGTAGCTCTATTCTCACAGCCCCAGCAGGCAGTGCCCCAGTGGGGACTCTGTATGGGGGCTCCAACCCACATTTCACTTCTATACAGCCCTAGCAGAGGTTCTCCATGAGGGCTCCACCTCTGCAGCACTCTTCTGCCTGGATATCCAGGTGTTTTCATACATCCTTTGAAATCTAAGTGGAGGTTCCCAAACCTCAATTCTTGACTTCTGCTTACTTGCTGGACCATCACCACATGGAAACTGCCAAGGCTTGGAGCTTGCACCCGCTGAAGCAATGGCCTGAGCTGTACCTTGGTTCCTTTTAGTTACAGATGGAGCTGAAGCAGCTGGGACAAAGGGCACCATGTCCTGAGGCTACAACGAGTAGGAGGGCCCTGGGTCTGGCTCAGGAAACCATTTTTCCCTCCTAACCTTTCCAGCTTGTGATAGAAGAGGTTGCTGCAAAGGTCTCTGAAATGCCTTGGAAACATTTTCCCCATTGTCTTGGAAATTAGCATTTGGCTCCTCACTACGTATGCAAATTTCTGCAGCCAGCTTGAATTTCTACCCAGAAAATGAGTTTTTCTTTTCTGCCACATCATCAGGCTGCAAATTTTCCAAACTTTTATGGTATGTCTTGAATGCTTTGGTGCTTAGAAATTTCTTCCACCAAATACCCTAAATCATCTTTCCCAAGTGCAAATTGCAAAAGGAAAATAAATCTTGGGGTCTCCAAATCACAAGCTAAAGGGAAAAGTCAAGCTGGGAACTGGGTCAGGCAAACACCTTTTGTTTCCTAAAAAAGAGGACTATAAGACAAAAAGCTACACACCTCCCCTACATTTTGCCCACAAGAAAATTCTTAGCTTCAAGATCTTTACCCTAAGGTGTTTCCATTAAAACTTCACCATGGCAGTGTAAATTGATGGCTTGTTTTTACAGATTCAATCACTACCACCACCAAGCCCACCCCCCCACTTCCCACCAGACAAATTCATATCTGATTGTTTCCCTGCCCCATTTTTTTCTATGTTATCTTTTTATTAATTGCATTTTAGGTTTTGGGGTACATGTGAAGAACATGCAAGATTGTTGCATAGGTACACACTTGGCAGTGTGATTTGCTGCCTTCCTCCCCATCACCTATATCTGACATTTCTCCCCATGCTATCTCTCCCCAAACTCCCCAGCCCCCATTGTCTCTCCCCTATTTCCCCCCAACAGACCCCAGTGTGTAGTGCTCCCCTTCCTGTGTCCATGTGTTCTCTCATTGTTCAACACCTGCCTATGAGTGAGAACATGCAGTGTTTGATATTCTGCTCTTGTGTCAGTTTGCTGAGACTGATGGTTTCCAGGTTCATCTATGTCCCTACAAAGGACATGAACTCATCGTTTTTGATGGCTGCATAATATTCCATAATGTATATGTGCCACATTTTCCCAATCCAGTCTATCATCGATGGGCATTTGGGTTGATTCCAGGTCTTTGCTATTGTAAACTGTGCTGCAGTGAACATTCGTGTGCATGTGTCCTTATATTAGAATGATTTATAATCCTTTGGATATATACTCAGTAATGGGATTGCTGGGTCAAATGGATTTCTATTTCGAGGTCCTTGAAAAATCGCCACACTGTCTTCCATAATGGTTGAACTAACTTACACTCCCACCAACAGTGTAAAAGTGTTCCTATTTCTCCATATCCCTTACAGCATCTGTTGTCTCCAGATTTTTTAATGATCGCCATTCTAACTGGTGTGAGATGGTATCTCAATGTAGTTTTGATTTGTGTTTCTCTAATGACCAGTGATTATGAGCATTTTTTCATGTTTGTTGGCCTAATGTATGTCTTCTTTTGTAAAGTGTCTGTTCATATCCTTTGCCCATTTTTGAATGGACTTGGTTATTTTCTTGTAAATCTATTTCAGCTCTTTGTAAATTCTGGAAATCAGCCCTTTGTCAGATGGGTAAACTGCAAAATTTTTTTCCCATTCTGTTGGTTGCTGATTCACTCTAATGACTGTTTCTTTTGCCATGCAGAAGCTGTGGAGTTTCATTAGGTCCCATTTGTCTATTTTGGCTTTTGTTGCCAATGCTTTGGGTGTTTTGGTCATGAAGTCCTTGCCTACTCCTATGTCCTGAATGGTTTTGCCTAGATTTTCTTCTAGGGTTTTTATGGTGTTAGGTCTTATGTTTAAGTCTTTAATCCATCTGGAGTAAATTTTAGAGTAAGGTGTCAGGAAGGGGTCCAGTTTCTGCTTTCTGCACATAGCTAGCCAGTTTTCCCCACACCATTTATTACACAGGAAATCCTTGCCCCATTGCTTATTTTTGTCAGGTTTGTCAAAGATCAGATGGTTCTAGATATGTTGCGTTGCCTCCGAAGCCTCTGTTCTGTTCCATTGGTCTATATCTCTGTTTTGGTACCAATAACATGCTGTTTTAATTACTGTAGCCTTGTAGTATAGTTTAAAGTCCAGTAATGTGATGTCTCCCGCTTTGTTCTTTTTGCTTAGAATTGACTTGGCTATGTGGGCTCTCTTTTGGTTCCATATGAAGTTTATGGTGTTTTTTTTCCAATTCTGTGAAGAAGATCATTGGTAGCTTGATGAGAACAGCATTGACTCTGTAAATTACTTTGGGAAGTATGGCCATTTTCATAATATTGATTCTTCCTAACCATGAACATGGAATATTTCTCCATCTGTTTGTGTGCTCTGTTATTTCATTGAGCAGTGGTTTGTAGTTCTCCTTGAAGAGGTCTTTTATGTTCCTTGTTAGTTGTATTCCTAGGTATTTTATTCTCTTTTTAGCAATTGTGAATGGTAGTTCATTCTTGATTTGGCTCTCTTTAAGTCTGTTATTGGTGTATAGGAATGCTTGTGATTTTTGCACATTGATTTTGTATCCTGAGACTTTGCTGAAGTTGCTTATCAGTTTCAGGAGGTTTGGGCTGAGATGATGGGGTCTTCTAGATATACAATCATGTCATCTGCAAATAGAGAAAATTTGACATCCTCCTTTCCTAAATTGAATACCCTTTATTTCTTTTTCTTGCCTGATTGCTCTGGATAGAACTTCCAGTGCTATATTGAATAGGAGTGGTGAGAGAGGGCATCCTTGTCTAGTGCCAGATTTCAAAGGGAATGCTTCCAGTTTTTGCCCATTCAGTATGATATTGGCTGTTGGTTTGTCGAAAATAGATTTTATCATTTTGAGATTCGTTCCGTCAATATGCAATTTACTGAGGGTTTTTAGCATAAAGGGCTGTTGAATTTTGTCAAAGGCTTTCTCTGCATCAATTGAGAGAATCATGTGGTTTTTGTCTTTGGTTCTGTTTATGTGGTGAATTACGTTTATAGACATGTGTATGTTGAACCAGCCTTGCATCCCCGGGCTGAATCCTACTTGATCATGGTGGATAAGCTTTTTGATGTGCTGTTGCAATCAGCTTGCCAGTATTTTATTGAGGATTTTTGCATCTATGTTCATTATGGATATTGGCCTGAAGTTTTCTTTTCTTGTTGAGTCTCTGCTGGGTTTTGGTATCAGGATGATGTTGGTCTCATAAAATGATTTGGGAAGGATTCCCTCTTTTTGGATTATTTGGAATAGTGTCAGAAGGAATGGTAACAGTTCCTCTTTGTGTGTCTGGTAAATTTTGACAGTGAACCCATCTGGACCTGGGCTTTTTTTGTGTGGTAGGCTCTTAATTGCTGCCTCGACTTCAGACCTTGTTATTGCTCTATTCAGGGTTTCAACTTCTTCCTGGTTTTGGCTTGGGAGGAGGCAGTGTCCAGGAATTTATCCATTTCTTCCAGGTTTACTAGTTTATGTATATAGAGTTGTTTGTTACAGTCTCTGATGATGGTTTGAATTTCTGTGGAATCTGTGGTGATACCCCCTTTATTGTTTTTTACTGCTTCAATTTGGTTATTCTCTCTTTTCTTTTTTATTAATCTGGCTAGTGGTCTGTCTATTTTGTTGACCTTTTGAAAAAACAAGCTCCTGAATGTACTGATTTTTTTGAAGTGTTTTTTGTGTCTCTATCTCCTTCAGTTCTGCTCTGATCTCAGTTATTTCTTGTCTTCTGCTAGGTTTTGAGTTTTTTTGATCTTGCTCCTTTAGCTCTTTCAATTTTGATAATAGGGTGTCTATTTTGGATCTCTCCTTCCTTCTCATGTGGGCACTTATTGCTATGTATTTTCCTCTAGAGACTGCTTTAAATGTGTCCCAGAGATTCTGGTATGTTGTATCTTCATTCTCGTTGGTTTTAAAGAACATCTTTATTTCTGCCTTCATTTCATTGTTTATCCAGTCAACAGTCAAGAGCCAGTTGTTCAGTTTCCATGAAGCTGTGCGGTTCTGAGTTAGTTTTTGAATTCTGAGTTCTAACTTGATTGCACTGTGGTCTGAGAGACTGTTTGTTATGATTTTGGTTCTTTTGCATTTGCTGCGAAGTGATTTACTTCCAATTATGTGGTCAGTTTTAGAGTAGGTGTGATGTGGTGCTGAGAACAATGTATATTCTGTGGATTTGGGACGGAGAGTTCTGTAAATGTCTATTAGGTTTGCTTGGTCCAGGTTTGGGTTCAAGTCCTGGATATCCTTGTTAATTTTCTGTTTGGTTGATCTGTCTAATATTGACAATGGGGTGTTAAAGTCTCCCACTATTATTGTGTGGGAGTCTAAGTCTCATTTTCAGTCATTAAGAACTTGCCTTATGTATCTGGGTGCTCCTGTATTCGGTGTGTATATATTTAGGATCATTAGCTCTTCTTGTTGCATTGATCCTTTTACCATTTATAATGTCCTTCTTTGTCTCTTCTGATCTTTGTTGCTTTAAAGTCTATTTTATCAGAGATGAGAATTGCAACTCCTGCTTTTTTTTTTTTTTTTTTTTTTTTTTGCCCTACATTTGCTTGGTAAATCTTCCTGGATCCCTTTATTTTAAGCCTTTGTGTATCCTTGAATGTGAGATGGGTTTCCTGGATACAGAACACCAATGGGTTTTGGCTTTTTATCCAATTTGCCAGTCTGTGTCTTTTGATTGGTGCATTTAGCCCATTTACATTTAGGGTTAATATTGTTATGTGTGAATTTGATACTGCCATTTTGATGCTAGCTGGCTGTTTTGCCCGTTAGTTGATGCAAATTCTTCATTGTGTTGAAGCTTTTTACCGTTTGGTATGTTTTTGGAGTGGCTGGTACTGGTTGTTCCTTTCTATGTGTAGTGCCTCTTTCAGGAGCTCTTGTAAAGCAGGCCTGGTGGTGACAAAAAAGTAATTGCTTGTTTACAAAGGATTTTATTTTTCCTTCACTTATGAAGCTTAGTTTGGCTGGATATGAAATTCTGGGTTGAAAGTTCTTTTCTTTAAGGATGTTGAATATCGGCCCCCACTCTCCTCTGTCTTGTAAGGTTTCTGCCGAGAGATCTGCTGTGAGTCTGATGGGCTTCCCTTTGTGGGTAACCCGACCTTTCCCTCTGGCTTCCCTTAGCATTTTCACTTTCATTTCAACCCTGGTGAATCTGACGATTATGTTCCTTGGGGTTGCTCTTCTTGAGGAGTATCTTTGTGGTGTTCTCTGTATTTCCTGGACTTGAATATTGGCCTGCCTTGCTAGGTTGGGGAAGTTTTCCTGAATAATATCCTGAAGAGTATTTTCCAGCTTGGATTCATTCTCTTCGTCACATTCAGGTACACCTATCAAACGTATATTAGGTCTTTTGACATTGCCCCATATTTCTTGAAGACTTTGTTCATTCCTTTTTACGCTGTTTTCTCTAATCTTTCCTTCTCATTTTATTTCATTGAGTTAATCCTTGACCTCTGATATCCTTTCTTCTGCTTGGTCAGTTCGGCTGTTAAAACTTGTGCATGCTTCGCCAAGTTCTCGTGTTGTGTTTTTCAGCTCCATAAATTCACTTATATTCCTCTCTAAGTTGTGCATTCTCATTAGCATTTCATCAAATCTTTTTTCAAGGTTCTTAGTTTCTTTGCATTGGGTTAGAACATGTTCTTTCTACTTACAGGAGTTTCTCATTACCCACCTTCTAAAGTCTGATTCTGTCATTTCATCACACTCATTCTCCATTCAGCCTTGTTCCCTTGCTGGTGAGGAGTTCTGATCCGTTGGGGGAGGAGAGGTGTTCTGGTTTTGGGTGTTTTCCTCCTTTTTGCACTGGTTTCTGCCCATCTTTGTGGATTTATCCACCTGTCATTTTTATAGTTGCTGATTATCAAATTGGGTCTCTGAGTGGACGTCCAGTTGATGATGAAGTTATTTCTGTTTCTTATTTTTCCTTCTAACAGTCTGGCCCTTCTGCTGCAGGACTATTGAGGTCCACTCAAGGCCCTGCTTGCCTGGGGATCACCTGCAGCAGCTGCAGAACTGTAAGGGTTGCTACCAGTTTCTTCTTCTGCTAGCTTTGTCCCAGAAGGATACCAGCCAAATGTCAGTCTGATCTCTCCTTTATGAGGTGACTCTTTGGATATGTGTGGGTCAGGGAGCTGCTTGAGGAGACAGTCGGTTCTTTATAGGAGTTCGAGTGCTGAGCTGTGAGCTCTGTTGTTCATTCAGCACTGCTGGGCAGGTACATTTAGTTCTGCTGCAGCAGAACTCATAAACCGCTTTTTGTTCCCAGGTCCTCTGTCCCAGGGAGTTAGGGCTTTATTTATAAGTTTCCATTGTGCTGCTGCCTTTTTTTTTTCAGGGCTGCCCTGCCCAGCAAGGAGGCAGCCTAGTCACTGTCTGCCTGCAGAGGCTTTGCTGAGCTGCTGTGGGCTCCGCCCAGCTGCCGTGTTAACTTCCCTGCAGTCCTGTTTATATGGGGGTAGTTAGAACTGCCTCAGCTATGGTGGCCCACCTCTGTATTGGCAGACTCTCTGTGTAATAGCAGGTTGCCTTGGCAATGGTGGGTTGCCTTGGCAATGGCAGGCTGACTCAGCAATGGCAGGCTACCTCCCTAGTGGTGGAGTGCCTCGGTAATGGCGGACACCCCTCCCTCACAGAGCTGGACCGTACCAGGTTCAGCTGTGCTTGCTGTGAAACTCTCAATCCAGGGAGTTTCTGATTGCTGTTCTTTTGTAGGGGTGGGGCCAGCCGAGCCTGATCACCTGGCTCTCTGCCTTGGAGCCTTCTTGTTTTTTTGTTTTTTTTTTTTTTTTTTAGTTGAACACTTGACTCTCTCCCAGGTGTTCCAGCCTGTTGAAAAGGTGCCGGGATCTCTGTGATTTCCCATGTGGTGACTCACTGCGCTGGCTTAGACAGTGGTACTGAGGTTCATGGCGCTCTCTTTGCCCAGGAATCTCCTGGCCTGGCTCCCTGTTCATTCCCCTTTTTAATCTGCTGAATGGGTGACTTCCCGGGGCTCAAATCACTAGCTAAAAGGGCACCCAGACCAGTGTATTTTGTATAGAGAACCACTGCACTGGGGCACCGATAAAGCAGGGGGCAAAGCAGCCATGCCAGGCAAAGCAGCCGAGCTGGCCAAAACAGCCACATTAGTGACCCATGTGGCTCCTCCGCCTGGGAATCTCCTGGTCTGTGGGTAATAAAAATCCATCAGGAAATGCGGCATCCACTCACCCTCTGCACTTTCACTGGGAGCTGCAATCCTGAGCTGTTCCTACCCAGCCATCTTGGATCTTCCCCTATAATGTACCTTCTATGTTATCTTATGTAAAAAACGAGGACTCCTCACATTTTTCCTTGCCCCATTTGTCTATGTCATCTTAGGTTAAAAAAAAATGCAGATTCACTGGGCCAGGCAAAGGCACGAATAACTATTTTCCCCTGTTTCCCTCTTTCATGAAAATTGTATACTTCTCAACATCTCACTGTTTCCCTTTAAACTTGGAGCCCTCAAAATCATGTTTGGAGAAGGCATAGACCTATTTCAAGGGTGCACATTCTTAACTTTGGCAACTAAACCTCCTAAAATAATTGAGACTTGTCTCGTCATTTTTCTCAACTGACATAAGTTACACAGATCTCTAGGGCAGGGACAAATGCTGCCAGTCTCTTTGCTAAGGCATAAGAAGAGCCAGCTTTATTCCAGTTCACAATAAGTTCCTCATCTCCATCTGAGACCACCTTAGCCTGGTCTCCATTGTCTACATCACTATCAACATTTTGGTCAATGCCATTCAACAAGTCTCTAGAAGTTCCAAACTTTCTCACATTTTCCTGTTTTCTTCTGGGCCCTCCAAACTATTTCAACCTCTGCCTGTAACCCAGTTCCAAAGTCACTTCCACATTTTAAGGTACCTATAGCAGCAACCCACTCTGTGTGATACCAATTTACCATGAGTCCATTCACATGCTGTTATGAAGAAATACCCAAAACTGGGTAATTTATAAAGGAAAGAGGTTTAATCGACTCACAGTTCCACATGGCTAGGGAGGCCTCAGGAAACTTACAATCATGGCAGAAGGCACCTCTTCACAAAGAAGCAGGGGAGAGAATGAATGCCCAGAAAAGGGGGAAGCCCCTTATAAAACCAAACCATCAGATTTGATGAGAACTCATTGGCTATCATGAGAACAGAATGGGAGAAACTGTTACCATGATTAAATTATTTCCACCTAGTCCCTCCCACAACATGTGGGAATTATGAGAAGTACAATTCAAGGTAAGATTTGGGTGGGGAAACAGCCAAACCATACCACTAGATTTCAGTTTTTTACAAAGCAGGGTAAAAAAGGATTTATAGGGAACAAGGCTGAAGTTAGAAAGATAAGATAGAAAGTTTTTTTTTTATAGAAATGATGGTATTTTGAAATTAGAGTGGTAGTAATGTGAATATATAGAGAGAGCTGGATTTAAAACATGTTTAGAAGTTAAATCAAGAAGGTATTATTGAGTAATAATAATTATTCAATTATTATTGAGTAATCAAGAAGGCATTATTGAATATAGTTCATGGCCATGGTTCCTTGAAGGACAGTGGTACTAAAACAGGAATTTAGTTCCACTAGGCAGCTGTATTTGAAGTTTAGAAGACAGATCTGAGAAGAAGGTATAGAGATTTGAGGTAATGGGGAACTGAGACTTTGGGAGTGTGTAAGATTTGCTAAGGAATGTATAAAGAAGAGACAGACCCTCAAGAACCCTAACTTGTAAGACAAAAAAGACTCTCCACAAACGAAGAATGCCAGAAAGAGTACTGTGTCACAAAAGCCAAGGAATGTTTCAATAAAAAAGTAGTAAATGAGGTTAAACACATATAAGAGGTAGACATTTCTATTCTATTCTTTTCTTTTCTAAGAGGTAGCAACAAGTATAAGAGGTAGACATTTCTATTCTATTCTTTTCTTTTCTTTTTTGAGACAGTCTTGCTCTATTGCCCAGGCTGGAGTACAGTGGCACCATGTCAGCTCACTGCAACCTCCACCTCCCGGGTTCATGTGATTCTCATGCCTCAGCCTCCCAAATAGCTGGGATTACAGGCACACAGCACCATGCCTGGCTAATTTTTTGTATTTTTAGTAGAGTCAGGGTTTCTTCATGTTGGCCAGGCTGGTCTCAAACTCCCAGCATCAGGTGATCCACCTGCCTCAACTTTCCAAAATTCTGGGATTAAAGCATGAGCCACTATGTCCAGCCTGACATTTCTTCCATTTAAATAGAAGTAGATGAGGACAAGAGCAGGTGCTGATGCAATTCAGTCTACAAGTTTGGTAAGAGAAACTTGAATGAATTTCTAATGATGAATTCTGTTTTCTCAGGTATCAGGAGGTGAAGTATTTTGCTAAGACTGAAGCGAAGGAATGAAGAGAGTGGGGGTCAGAAAGAGGTACTGTGAAGACTAAGGGAGCTGACCACAAAAACCTAGGCAGGTCAGGAAACATTTTGAGCCAAGGTAAGTTTGTAAGAACCTTGCTAAGAAATCACTAAAGAAAATCTTAAATGTTAGTATTAGTCTTGGCTGTTTCATCAGTGAGCAAGTACCTAGAACAAAAATAGAGGAACACTTTCTATTTTAAATTAGAAAACTGAAATTAAAACATTTAAAAATATGAACAATGTTTACTAGATATGGATATTTTGACACATACCTAGAAATGTGTAGAAAAGGAAATATATAAAAGCAATCCTTTTAAACCTATCATATATTTTCTTTAAAAAATAAAAGTTGGATAATATTCTACTGAAAGTATGAAAAGAATTAACTACTAAGAACAGCAGGTATTATATCCAAAGTCTTGGTTTTGAAATAGATTTTAAAGAATAGCTTTATGTATGTGAAATGTAAAATCTTCCATTTATGTCTAACACCTCAACTATGACTACAATTATATGTGCAACTTATTTTAAGTGATTGAAAAGCGATTCAACAAAAAATTCTAATAAGATATTCTTAATAACAAATAGTATTCTTCCTTCTCTCTGTGTGTCCCTCTAATGTATCACCTACAAAAATTATTTTAGAACTGCTATACTTTATTGGGGTCACACTTTTATAGCTGGAATTAACTCTAAGTGATAAAAGATGCTTTAATCAAAAAATTAGATTGCTTTTCTGAAGATACTAATTCCTATTTACAGATCTTGAATAGACTTGTCACTTTGCAATTAGAAAATTCAGATGGCTATTAGCTCCAAAATTCCAGGGTAAAAATTACCTTAAAAACTTTTTTCTTCTTTTTACAAGAAAACATCTACAAGTAGTAAAAACCACCTTTGACTACTGTAAAAAATAATCATCTGGGATTATTATTTTATTATTATCTGGGGTTATTAGGATGATACTTCTGGAAATACTCTAAATTTGATTTTGGAATGGTAGTGATTCCTCTGCAAAGAGACAAAATTTGTTAATCCAATTTCTATACAATTAAGTTGGCAGTACATCTACAAAGTTAAATTAGGACAAAAGTTATATCTTCTTCTACAAGAATTGATATAATCACAAAAAAGGTCCAATCTATACTCAAGCCTATTTTATAAACTATTTTCTTTAAAATATCTCTATAAAAGGCTACCATTATCATTTGTCTAAAACTGCTCTGAAATAAATTACAAGCTTTATTGTTTCAAAAACAAAGTAAGCGATTTTTGACAGAGCTGTCCAGAGGGAGATTTAAAACATCGTATACACAAGTGCACATATACACAGTTTGCAAGGGGTATAGGTAGAGTTTTTATAACAGTATTAACAATATTTGATTTTCTTTAAAAACGTCATTATTAATTATAATTAACTTATAACAATTACATGTAATATGTAACTTATGATTACTTTTATTAATGGTGATCATTTATGTTCCAGATATTGGTTAAAAAGTACATGTACATTATTTCATTTAATTCTGACAATGATTATGTGATATAAATATTATTACCTATATCTAAGTGTGGGTTAACTGAGGTTTGAAGAAATTTAAGTACTTGCTCAATGATATATTTCTAGGAAGCTGTGGGAACTAGAAGTTGACACCATATCCGTATAATTGCAAAATCTATGTTTTTAACCACCAGGCTAGAAAACTACTACAAAATGAATAGAAAACTATTCATTAAAATCTTTTAAATGAATGCCCTCTATGATTAATGAGTTTAAGCAAAAAACAAACAAAAAATCCCCACTAAGAATATTTTAAGAATCAATGTCGTACATAATTTTGCTTTATTGAATCTATTACCCATCTATTGATGATTTCTTTTCATTGTTGTATTTCCTAAAATAAAATATTCTTACATATAGAAAAATAAGATTCTCACTTAATCTGTCAATTTTTAGAACCATAAAAATAGTACATATTTCAAAGGTTCCTGTAGGGACAAAGAATTCATTTACTTGACCTGAGTTGCCTTACTTTATTTCTCCCTAGGCTAACATCCTTATTCTACCACACATCTTCACTGATCTAAATAGTCAGTCTCTGCTTCTCAAAATTGTACTTATTGTTTTGTTGTATATATAAGGTCACATATTTCACTAATTATTAATAACAAAAACTTCTGTATTAAGCAGACAGTTATATGTTTAAATTATATGTTAAATGTTAGAACCTAAAACTACAGTGATTTTGAAAAGTTAAAAAGGGGGTTAACAATAGATTAAGAAACAAGTCTTTTCTATTTTAAATAACTGGTCTTTGAAAAATAAATAGCCCAAAGCTAAAATCTGACGCATCTTTTTTTTTTTTTTTCTTACCTCAGGTTCACTGGAAATATTCAAAATGAGAGCCCACAATTCAGCTCTCAGTGCCGTGGGACTTCCTTGTCTGATGTACTGCTGAGCAGCAGCACTATCTTGTTCTGCTAGAACTGTCAAAAGTATATGAAAATCTCCTTAGAAAACTCATAATAAGAAACATCACTGAAATCTTCAATTACAAATCTTTTGGGAAGCTAACATTCAGTCTTTCTAACATAATTACACCATATCTTGACCGTTTTAAATTTACTCTCTGGATTTCGACATAGCCCTATTTGCAGCCCTCCCAGTTTCAAGCCTTAAGCTCTTCCATCTCCTACCCAGTCTGGGTAGGGAGGGACTAAATGTAAGGACTTTGAGATCACTTTGCTTTAACTATAGCTTCATGATCTGAAACTAGCATTGTGTGTGTGTGTGTGTGTGTGTGTGTGTGTGTGTAGGTAAATTCATAGCTACAGAAACTCCACATTTCTTTTGCATATTCTACTACACCATGAATGTTCTACTATTTGGAAATAGTACGGTATATCAAGTTTCATGGCTAAGAATTACAAGATATAAGAACGTTGGCTATCTATTCTATTAAATGACTTCTTAGTTATTTATCAAAATCAACAGAAAACAGAGATTTTTAAAGACATAGATACAAAGATCTCATAAACTTGTAAAAAGGCCCAAATTATTCTTAAGCAGCTAAGTTCACACAATCAATATGTTATCTTTTGCTTTCATTTTCATTTTTATTTTCTTTAATGGAAATGTCAGCTACTCAGTCTGGAAATAAAGGTCCAAAAAAACCAAAATGAAGCAAAACCAAAAAAATGATGCATCAAAACAACTGCTAACGTTAATCTAATCAGTAGTGTTTTCTTACATTTTCTTCTTACAAAGAAATGGAAAATAATCTCATATTAAATGAAAATGACATGAGCAGAAGAAACAAAGGAATCATGAAATAAAAGAGATGAAACATATTCTTTAATTTGTAATTGCTTTTAATAAAAGTGTCAAACCATACAAATAAAGTCTTCTAAATACATATGATTTAAAAAAATTGAACTAGGGAATTTGATACATGACAATGTAATTGTCATACTAGGTTCTTTCTGACACAAAGACCAATCTATCCTTCATATTTCAAAGACAAAATAGGATTTATAAAAACAAGGAAAAGAATCTTCAAAAGATAGAGAAAAATTATTTCCCAGAACACTAAGACCCACTTTGGTTATTAAGACATACCACTGTGAATGGTCACTGGGAACCATTACAGTTCTATTTTCTCCTGATGCGGGAGCATATTCCCATTAATTCTAATGAGACATGCGTGGGTGCATCAAAGACAGAACCTGCTTCTTTGATTTTGAAATGAAATTCTATAGCCGAATGAATTAAGGTAACATCCCTGAGGAATATGTGTCTCAGGAATAGTGAACCAGCTGTGTACTTCTTTCTCTGACATTTATTGATAAAGCCAAAATGATACATTTTCCCTACTTATAAAGATTCTCATTATATAATCTACATGGTTAAATACTACTCCTCTTTAGGTTTTTTGCTTTTCAGAGATTAAATTTCTCTTGGAGGTTATTTGAGGCAGACACTTACCTAGGACTCTCTCATTTTTCAGAAATAATAACATTTATAATAAAAAGCTTACCTTTTTGTCCAATACGTACATGCTCGTTTTCAAAAAGTTCTAAAAATGTTCAAAGAAAATAAAATTATTAGACACGAGTATGATCAACCACATTTAGAACAAGATTAAGTACATTTTTCTGGTATTGATATGTTCAATGATTTTTAAAGCCAGATGGCTCTATGGAAAACTACCAAGAAAACTACATATCATATGTGTAAAAACATTTTTTCTAAATTGTTTAAACAATTTTTTGTTTAAAATTAAAATGAGCATTTAATCAAACAAAAAAACTGATGAATGAACTTTCCCTTTGTTAAAATATCTCCTCATAACACAAAAATGTTCCTGTTCATTTATCTTTAATTTTTTTCTAAAGGAAAAACAAAACTTACTGACAGCTTAATTTACAAAATCCTACTTCCACTCCTATCTTCCACTGGCTGTCTCATAAAAGCCTTACTACTACATAGGTAAAATCTCACTATACAAATGCCATTTTAAAAGATTCTATGGGGAGATTTTTTTAAAGTACAAATCATAATGGAAAAAGATCATGAACTAGACCATATTACATTAAAAAAAATCTTCTGTTCATCATAAAACACTGTTAAGAGAGTGAAAATGTAAGTAATAGAGAAGAAGAATTTATGTGCTGTACATATATCTGGCAAAAGACTCCTATAGAAATCTATAAAGAACTCCTGGTAGACAAAGATAGATGACTCTCAGACACAAACAGGCAAAAGACTTAAACAGAGGCTCTTCACAAAAGAAGTGACCTGAAGGACCAATAAATAGGAAAAGTTGCTCAACCACAGTAGTTTTCAGGGAAATGCAATTAAAACCACTATAAAATACACAACCTCCACAACAGCTAAAATGAAAAAGACTGACAACTCTAAATGTACAAGATGTGGAGCAAATGAACTTCTCATACAAAGCTAGTGGGAGTAGAACTTGGTACACTGTGGAAAACTCTCCAGCAATATCTACTAACACTGAATATATGTGCATATCCCATGACAATTAGAAATCCACTCTCAGTTATAAACCCTAATGCATACACATGTGCACTAAGAGACATGTACAAGAATATTCACAGCACCACCATTGATAATTGAAAATATAAAGAATTCAAATTACCATCAGCAGGATACTAAATAGTGGTATATTCATACAATAGACTATAATACAGCAATAAGAATGAATGAATTATAATTCTCTACAAAACCGTGGATATTATAAAGAAAAGCAAGAAAAGCCAAACACAGAAGAGTATATACTATATGATTCCATTTCTACAAAGTACAAAAATAAGCAAAACTAATCTATGATGTCAGAAGTCAGAATAGTTTTTACCCATGAGAGTGACAGAATCTGGAAGTGTGCCTAGTGGGGCTTCTGAGATGCTGGTAATAATCTGTTTCTCGGTCTAGCTGGAGGTTACACAAGTGTGTTCACTTTGTAAAAATTCACTGATCTGTATATACATGATTTTTTAGTCTTTTTAAAAAATCCATAAAGCTGTTTTTTCACTAGAGTATTTGAGCCAGAGTGCCTTATTCTTTTATTGTATTCCTAATACCTCCGAAGTAATTAGGAAGTAATTAGTTGAGCAGATTATACAATGACTAAGGAAAGTGTCTGGAATCCCTAACATAAGTCATTATATGTATAAATATATGATTATATGTATAAATATATATATATATATATAGTCTCTATATATGTATATAGTAACAATACAGTTTCATTTTAATCAGCTATGATTTCTGAGGCTTAGTGACCGAAGAGACAATGCTTCAGTGAATACTGTAACAGCATAAGATGGCAGATGTAATATGGCAGCATATTATAGTGGGGCTTAGTTCAGTTAACTTTCAGAAAATAACAAACAGTATATTAAACACACTGGAGATAGTCTTCATATAGAACTCCATAACTATCTTGATAGGCACATCCATCACAAAAGTAGCCCCTAACAACCTGATTTTTTTCCATCCTCCTTGACTAAGGATTAAGCTAAAATTAAGTTTAACTTAATGCTTAGTTAAAATTTCTCTTAAGACTCAAATTATAATCCTTTGTGTTCATTTCAATCAATGTAGTTTATACAGTTTAAGATTTTCTTCTCATAATATGCCAAGAAATGTTTTATATTCATAATTTTCATTCAATGACTAAAGAACAGTTGAATAATCAAGTAAAATTAAGTTGCTAGCCAATTCTCATTTTCTAATAAAAGCAGATATTACTGGATAACAGTGCTTTATTACCCAAAGTAGTAAGAAATAACAATAACCAAAAAGACTTCTTTATAGAATTTAACTAATTTTGCTTTCTAAATGCTATTTTCTGTCCTAAGAATAAGAAGCCTCAAAAGGTCAGAACCAGAATCTCGAACTTATACTCCAATTCTGTGTTTTTCAGAGTGCCCTCAGGACCGTTATGTTAATAGATGCAACTATATTAATAGATCTTGCTTGGAAAAAAATTTGTTAAAATGCTCTTGGAAAAAGCTAAGTTAAAATAATTTACTTAAGACTTCTCATAGTCTTTAAGATAGCAACACACGTTGTATATTTTAAGAAGGTACACAATACAACCCTTCTCAAACCTTATTTGACAAGATTCTCTTTTTCACAGGGCGTCTTATGAGTGCTCTGTAGTATAACACTTCAGGAAGCACTGCACCAACTGAGTATGATGTTTTCTTTTAGAAAGAAAATGTCTATTTAGCAGAACCGTCATCTAATAAGATTCATTATTATGCATACTCAGACAATATCAGAAATATGACCTCCTTCATCATAAAGGCTCATGAAGGAATGCTGACCTTGCTCACTCTATTAACATCTGTCTTATAAATGTATTTCAAAGTAAATGTGTGTGTGTGTATTTAAAATAAATGCAATGCATGTTCATGAGAGTTTGTAAAAATAATGGCTATGACTTTTTTATTATTGTAAATAAAGATTCTATAGTATCATTGTAAAGACTTTTTCTCCTGACTTTTATGTAAAAGCTCATAAGTTCGTAAGAAATGCATTTTAAACATAATAATAATTGAATAACAGTAATGTAAAACATAGGTAACAGACGTTTTAAAGACGAGTAAGAAACCAATTTCTTTAAGTCACACTTAAACCTAATTCTGAATATAAAACTTACCTCTAGCCAAACACAAGTATGAGCAACATTTTCAAACATTAGCATTACATTCCAAATTTAGTCAAAGCAAAAGACACAGACTAAAAAATAAAATAATAATGTATTTTAGGCAAAAAAGTTATATATGACACTACATTTCTTTCAAGTAACACTGTTGCCAGCAATTCACAAGTCAGGCAAAAATCCAAGTCCTATACCACTAAAAACAATTTCACCAGAAAAACACTAATTTGATTCAATTTTTAGCAGCCCTGCTTTGAAAAGTAGAGAAAGAACAATAACCACATCAACTAAGAGATTGTCAACCTCCTTCAAGTAGGCTCAGTTGTTCTTCCATATGCTCCAACCACCCTTTAAATGTAATAACAGCAAATACCACACTGTATTTTATCTGTCACTTACCACCATTTTTCCCCTAAAAGCAGAGATTATGTCTTATGTCTATGTATTCTATGTATATCTCTGTATCCACCAGTCCAGGGACTGAGGCCCTCAGTAGGGTCTCAAACACATTTGTTTTATTATGAGTGAATCAAAGAAGGAAAATCCACACTGTAAGTTTAAAATACAGTATATTAAGTCTTTTAAAGCATAGATACTATGATATTTAGAATAATTTTAAATAATTCTTAAAGATTACTTCAAAAGTGAAAAATAAAAATATAATTCAAGGTTGTGCTACTACTTCCTTTCCTCTTCTTATATGACTATCATTTGCCATGAATAAAAGTATAAGAGATTTTATTTTATAAGATATTTTACATCTTCTTATAAAAGAAGAAAAGGCTGTCAACAGTGGCAGGAGGAAGGCAGCACAGTGTAATAGACTCTGGAGACAAACTGCTTAGTTTTGAATCCTGGCTTTACCAGTTACTAGTTCTGTGACCTTGAGCAAATCACATAACATCTCCACATCTTCAACTTTAAAATGGAGATAGTAATCCTATATCACATTATATAAGAAAATTAAAACCATAATGCAATACCACTATACATTGCCAGACTGACTAAAACAAAGATGAAATACACCAAGCATTAGTAAGGACATACATCAAAACTATGACTCTCATACATTGTTGGTGGAAGTTTTGAATATTTTGAAAATAATAAATTTTAGGCAAAAACAGCTATATATGACACTACATTTCTTTCTAGTGTTACTTGAAAGAAATATAGTGTCATATATTACTAGTTTTGTGACCTTGAGCAAGTCACTTAACATCTCCACATCTTCAACTTTAAAATGGAGATAGTAATCCTATATCACATTATATAAAAAAATTAAAACCATAATGCAATACCACTATACACTGCCAGACTGACTAAAACAAAGATGAAATACACCAAGCATTAGTAAGGACATACATCAAAACTATGACTCTCTAGAAGTGTAAACTGGGACTACCACTTTTTAAAACTCACTGGCAGTTATTTTCTAAAGATGAACATATACAAATAAGAATATGAATGAATGAATATTTCTAGGACCCAGAAAATACACTCTCACTTATATACCCAACAGCAAAATATAGATATGCTCACTAAAAAACACATACTAGAATGATCATAGTAGCCTTATTTGTACTATCCTCAAACTTGAAACTTCCCAAATATTTATCAACTGTAGAATAGATAAACAAATGTGTGGTATATGCATCCAGTGGAACACTGGAAAGCAAATGATCTACAAATACATACAACAATATGGTCGAATGTCACAAATATAATTTGAACAAAAGAAGTCAAACATCACAGAGACACATTGTATGCATCTATTCACATTAAGTTCAAGTATTTGAAAAACTAATCTATGCTGCTAGAAATCAGTTATCTTTGAAATGGGGATTGAAGATTGATAGAGGGCAGAAGGAGGGGTTCTGTTTAGTGTTCTGGGTATTTTAATAGATGTATTCAGTTTGTAAAAATTCAAGTTGTCCTCTTAATTATCTATGTGCTTTTCTATATGCATTATACATTAATAAGATATTTAAAAAATAGAAATAGAAGGAGTTGCTGAGAGGTTAAAATAAGACAATATAGATGCAATATATAGGATGTGCTCAATGGTTATTTCTAATTATATAGTAATAATAATAATTATGTAATATTGCTATTATAATAGTAATAATATCCAACTTGTTTATTTTATAGAGGAAGAAACAAATCCAAAGATATATAGTGACTTGTGCAAGTTACACAGCTAGCCAGTGGCAGAGAAAAGACTGGAATAGTCTCCTAACCCCTATCTAGTATTATTTCCAGGATAATACAGGGCTCCCAAACTTTAAGTCAATTTTTACTTCCTTTTTATTATAGCTAAATACCAATCTAGTTCTTTAATAATTGAATTTATGCACAAAAAGGGAAAAGTTAGGAAAACTGCTTGGATTATTAAGGTTTAAAATACACTATTTTTAAAGGCAAAGTTAACTGAAGCTGTTCACTTAAGTTGATGATACAAAAATAATGTCAGTGATCACTTAACTTGGTGATACAAAAATAAAAATAGATACTGATGGCCAGGAAAGGATGTTGCCAGTAAAGTTCTGACAACAAAATAACACATGTCTAATGACTTTTCGAAATCATTTAAAGACTTTCAAATAAAAAGACAAAATTTAGTTGAACTCTAATAATTACAACATACAGGATTCATTCTATTCAATAAATAACAATAGCCAAGGAGAGGCAAAAGCATGCTTAGTTTTCAGATATAAAAATATTGCTAGATTAATTTGGATATAGCAATATAAACCTTAAGCTCACTCTCATTTATCATTAATTATATGCCACTGGAAAAATACTAACCAGGAGGCACTTGTGTAGAATCATCTATACCCAGTTGTCCTGTATTTAAGCCAAGTTCCACAAAGCATTCTTTCTGAAAAATAACATATGCAGAATTAACATAGATCTCAGACTTTGCTGCACATTGTTAAAAGATCACCTTTGCCTAAACATCAGCTTAAATACAAATCACAATGTAAAATGAGGCTTTGCTTTATTCAAATACCTAAAAAAGAAAAGGACATATTAAACATCTAAATAATAATGCATTAGTCCAAAATTAAGGAGAAGAATAACTAGTTATTACTATATGATATTTATCATTTACATATGAAACAATCATGAATAGAAAAGATATAAGCATTCAGGAAATATTAATATATAATTGGAACGACACAAACATATATTTTTCCAAATAGAGAGCCATCAGCAATACTTTTCTTTCTCCTAGTTTTCCTACCTAAGAAAAATGTTATTTCTTGCCATTTGATCAATGAGTGCTGCCACTGTTTAAAAGAACTGCTTTCCAAAATCATTCTTGATTTTGCCTTTTTAGGTAACAGACTACTCAGTAAAGTAAGGAATGATAATTATTCTTTGAGTAGAAAACTAACTTCAACCTTTCCTGAAACATACACACACACAAACAAACACTCAGTATACGTATCACTTACCAATTTTATCTTCAAAAATCATTGTCTAAAATTACCACTGTGATCCTGTATTTGTGCTTTCTATGATACTGTCCTACACTCAGATCTTAATCAACTAAACACTGAAAATATCCAAAACAACTTAAATTAATTTTTAAGTACAATTGGACCATCAAGTGCTCTGCTAAAATAACAATAAATCAGATTTATTCTCCAGACTTCCTCTCCTTATCTAGTAATGTCTAAGGAAATAATAATGTCTGTCTGGTATTTTTAAATATATAAAAACCTTACATTATTCACATTTTATGCCCTAAGTAATTAAATATTTCTATTAATATTTGCCTCAGTATTTTGTTACTACTCTAATTGTTAAAACCATACTTCCTTGTCCTTTAAAAAATGGAATTAGTTTTAATCCTTACCAATTATCTATTATTATTTAAGTTGGTGATTTATTAACATCCTTTACAAGACCAGTTATTCAGCCTAACATACACATATGGCCGGGCGCGGTGGCTCACGCCTATAATCCCAGCACTTTGCGGGGGCCGAGGCAGGTGGATCACGAG
The DNA here is from genome assembly GCF_049354715.1 of Callithrix jacchus. NCBI lineage: Eukaryota > Metazoa > Chordata > Mammalia > Primates > Cebidae > Callithrix > Callithrix jacchus. Next base: position 167,207,619 of record NC_133504.1, read on the forward strand.
GTCAAGAGATCGAGACCATCCTGGTCAACATGGTGAAACGCTGTCTCCACTAAAAAATACAAAAATTAGCTGGGCATGGTGATGTGCACCTATAGTCCCAGCTACTCAGGAGGCAGAGGCAAGAGAATTGCTTGAACCCAGGAGGCAGAGGTTGCAGTGAGCCGAGATCACGCCATTGCACTCCAGCCTGGGTAACAAGAGCGAAACTCTAGCTCAAAAAAAAAAAAAAAATACACATATACACATTTCATTTTGTATTGATTTTAAATAACTACTATTATATTTCAATTTTTAACTAAACTGTATCTACCTTAAAAAAAGTACTACATCTTATGTTACCAATTTTCAATGACTGAAGAGGTAAAAATTTGTTATTCTTCCATTTTCAATCATTGTTTTCCATTTATTTTAACACATTCTTCTATAATTAAAATCATTTGTAATTCATTTTTTAAAAATAGTCTTCATACTACAAAAAGGACTTAGACCCAATAAATGCTTTAATATTAGGTTCTGTAATTAAAATGGAGAGTTTTGCTTATGCTAGGACATGTTAAAAAGCATAAACAGAACTCTAAACATCCATTTCCTACCTCATTGCTCTGGACTATTTTTAACTCAACGTCAGCAGACATGGACCTAATCTCAGATATCCTTCAAACCTCACCCTAGGTATCACATCTTTGAAAAAGCCTCCTTTAATATTCCAAGCTGAAATAAGCAACTTTCTATGCGTACATATTATCCTTTATCAACCTCTATCCAAGCACACAATCACATCATACTGAAACTGTATTTTTACTGCCCACTTCACCACTAGCCTGCAGCTCTTGAAAGACAAAGACTGTCTCTTATACACATTTGCACTCTGCCTCAATACTTGGCATAGGGCCTGACATAGCAAGGCTGTCCAATAAATATTACTACTTAGCTTTAGTATCAACTAGCTGCCACCACATAATCAAATTAGTAAATAGGAATTTGTCACAACTACACTCTAGAGTTAATAAATCTGTTATAAGGAATTTCTCTTTAATATGTATGAGTCTACATAACATTGTAATTAGGTTTAAGGGCTTTCCATCATAGGATCACGGGACTCACTGAGCCTCACCAAGTTCAATATTTGTACAGGTAGAACTGGGGTCACAGATAAACCACGCATCCTGGAGTCAGAATCATTATATTGCCAAGCTACATGATATAGGCAAGGCAGAAACAACTATCCGTAATGACTGAGGAATAAAAGGACTAACCGTAGCTCTTAGTCATATAGCCACAATTTCTTGAAAATTAGCCACAGGCTTTTTGTTCTCCAATAACTAAGAATGCATGTGCATCCAGTTTAAGGTCCCTTCAGGCAGACAGAATACAAAGTAGTCTTATTCACACAAGAGCTGAATCTTTTCCTAAATTATCCTTTCCCTGCTTTTTTAACTAGCAAACTCCTTCAAGTTGGCTGGCTTCATGCAGCAAAGAGTTTAAGAAATGAAATCAGCTAAAAGACTTTCAAGAACAAAACAGCACTTCCCTGTCTTATACACTCCTCCCCAACACACATGCACACATCATGCACAATCATAATTGGCCCTCTACTCAGGCACAATCACTTTCAGGTTTTTTTTCCAGGTATTTATCACCTTATTTCCATATGAATATAGATTGCTATTTTTAATTCACCAGCTTCAGATACCATCTATTGATTTTACATGGTAAATAAGGATTTTAGCTCATGCACATCCTTACTTCCATCATCCTAATTATATATTAATTCTTAATTAAATCCATCTTAAGAATTTGCATTATTGTGACTATGTAAATATTTCACTGGTGAGGCATGTGGTATTTATCGATGTTTCCATTCTTATACTTATTTCCACACTGTTCATAATTAAACTGTTTTTTCACTTATACAATTTTTTCTAACCATTTACTTCCTTTTCCTAAAGCCACAACAACTCTGAAAAGATCCTCCTTAATATAATTTCACATGTGGTCATGCCTGTGAGATCATCTATAGTTTTGTTGTTTTTCCTGCGGGCCTTCCTCCTGGAACCTTCCAACCTCCTGCTCCTATCTAGGATTGTTGTATTTCAGTCCATTTGTACAGCCTTTGTCCTGGAACTTCTCTTCACTATCATCTCTGGAAATTCTCCTTCTCTTCAGTTGGGATCGTGCTTTCTGGGTCCCGTGTTTTGCTTTTTGTTTATGACCTTGTTTGAAGCACTTCTACCAAGAGCTCCCTAAATAAGAGTAAATATTTTAGATCAGTACATCAGAAAATGTTTACTCCACCTTCACGGTTGTTGGTTACATATAGACTTCCAGGTTGAAATCGCTCAGGTTTTTAAAGACATTACTTCAAAATCTTCTGGCTTCCAGTGTTGCTGCTGAAAGTAAGATGCCACTCTGATTCCTGACACCAACATACTCTGCTTTCCTTTTACAAAAATTTTCAGTTTTCTCATTTTCAAGTGCCTTGTGTGGATCTTCTGTCATCCACAGCACTGGGTACTTGGCAAGCCTTTTCACTGGAGATCCATATCTTTCTTAAATTCTTATAAACTTAATTCTCTTCCCTCTGCTTCCCTTTTCTGGAACTCCTGGTCAGATGTTAATCTTTGTAGATTAATCTTGTAATTTAAGAAATCTTTTCCCTTCTACTTTTCATTTCTTTGACTTTTTACTACATCTTCTGATAAACATTTCCTCAGCTTTGTTTTCAATTCATCTATATGCATTTTTTGGCATACTATATTCTTAATCCAAAAACCTTTTTCATCCTCAAGTGTTTTCTTGCATTAATGAAATTCTGTTGTTTCATGAGTAATATATTTCTGAGAATATTAATGGTTTCTTTAAAGTCTTCTTTTGGGAATAAATGTCCATTTGAAGATGACATTAGCTTTACCTTTCCCATCATTGTTGCCCTAAAAATGTACTGAATCACACACAAAAAAACAATTCTAAGAGAAATTTCCCCACTGTATTACTAGGCAATGTTATTTATTGAAAACGTATGATTCTTGACTGGTAAATGACATCTGAAATGGAACACTGTGAGTGGAGTATAAAAACTGATTGGAAAACACAGGCCTTAGCCACCTGTGTGGTGTCTCTTGAGAGGACTTAGAGGCTATGCTTATGTACATTACAAGAAATGACTCCTATTGTGTATGAGACTTCCCTATGTTGTGCCTATGTGACTTGTCATTTCCGGTTGGATACCTTCCTTGTGAGCGCTGAAGTAGTATTTGGATGGCTGTAAGGACTCTCAGTGATGATCTCCCTGCTAATGGCATGCTAGTATACTATCATGCTATGTTTTCTGTTCTGTTTCATTCACAAGTTTAAGTGAACTGGTGCCAGGTTATTGTCTACTTTATCCTGTGAATGTGAATGTAAATCAGAACCTGAAATGCCTATTAGTGGTCATTCCCTAATTTGGCTATTTGGGTTTTGTTATTGTTGTTGTTATTTGGGTTTGCTTTAGTTTGGTCTCTGCCTCTCATAGTGGAAAAGTTCAAAAGTCTGGGGTTCCTAGACTGGTCATTCCTAATTAGAAATGAAAATTAAACACTGACTGGAAACTCTGTCTGCAAGGATTCGGCATAGAAAGCAGTAGGCTTCACTGTGAGACAACTTTATAGCCAGCCAACCTCTTTTTTGTAAGGGTTCTCTAAAATCCTGTTATTCTTCTCTCTAGCATTCTAGAATTGGTTGAGGGTAAGGAAGAAGGTGGAGGGTGGGGGAGGTAGAGTCGTGGTGGTAAGAATGAGAGTATTAGTCTCACCATCCAGCAGACTTTCACTTAACCCCTGTTTTGAGTAGCTCATACCTGTCCTGCTCTATGTCTGAGGTCTCCTGAGTGTAGAGCCTTTCTGAATCTGGATCTCTAGTGAATACGCCTCTGGTCTTCTGTGGGGGAGGAGGAGTCATCTGAGTATGCATGGTGATGGGAATCTGGGGGACTAACTTCTCCTGATCCAGACTTCCACACAATCTCCATTTTCAGCCCTATGGCTCACCATGGTTTTCTGTGACATGTGGTTATCTCCAATTCTTGAGCATTTCTAAGGTTCTGTGGAGAAAATCATCTTGCTTCTTGCATCAGTCAGTGTCTAGTCAGGAAATAGAAGTCATACCAGAAATGTGAACAGGGAAAAATAGAAAAAGCAAATGCAGACAGCAACTATGACTTCTAGGCTAAAGGAAAGTTTTAAACAAAGAAGAAACTAAGAACTTAGAAAAGGGTCCCTTGGCCTGAAGGCTGAGACGCACATCTATGCAGAGAAGCAGGGTAGCTGCCACATGAAGGCAGGCTAAGGGTAGGGGAAAAACTCATCAAGGAGCAGGTTAGAGCTAGACTATTGAGAACTGCTGAGGTGAGTATCATTGAGCCTCCTGCATTCCAGTCTGCTGGTTCCCACACACAAGACCTAGAAATGGAAGCAGCTTCCTCCAGCTATGGCCTTGCAGTGTCCCTCTAGAACCTTCTATTGACAAACCTAACATCAGGCCTGCTGGCAAAAGGGAAATGTTTACAGGGTCCAGCTCCAGCATAATAAAAAAGAGCAAAAAGGAGGATTTGGAGCTGAAAGATAATAATCTGATGATTGACACACTTGTCATCCATACTTTCTATCTTGTAGAGACATTAGGTTTGATCTTCTTCTCCCCTATCATTTATTATCAGGTCTCTATCTTAATACATTAAAGCCCTGAGTTATAAGTGGCTTCCTAGTTTCACCAAAGACAATATTTATATGCTCTTTATTGTTTTAGGGTGACTTTGAAAAGAAGGAGTGATAATTTCTTAACTCCACCATCAGGAAATCTCCCCCACCTTTCATTTTAAAATGAACTTCCTCACAAAAATATTACCATATCCAGAGCAAAGCTAATCTCTAATTAACTTATGTTCTCCATCTCCCTAAGTGCCTCACCTTGTTACAAGCTCCATATAAGCTGGTCAAATTAAATAAAATGTACTTTCTTAAAAATAGTTTTATAAAACTCACGATTTGTTTCAATCAGTCTTATAGCCATACATCAGGCATCTGAATCCCAACAAGCTGTCTCATAAATCTATGCTGTTTATTAAAATATGGAATAAGCAAAAGCATTTATAGGTCAATATGAGCTCATTTTTAGTCCTATTAGCAAAGCAACTTGCTCTGTCTATACACATATTTGTAATAAAAAAATAAATGTCACTTTATTAATTTGTTTAATGAGTAGATTACCCTATTGCTTTAGATACATGCTGTATTAAAACATTTTTTCTAATGGTTATCTCCTAAATGATGTTAATTTATTTTTAAATTTCTATACTTACCAATTCAGGGATGTCTTTTACTTTCAGTGGAATTTGAATTAAACCCAAATGAGTCCTGAAACTAAGAGAATCACCATTTTCATAATTTGGGTTGCGAAGATTAATTAATACCTTTAAAAACAAATCCAACAAAATTGGTTAGTTTCTTTATAGGATGTTTACACTTATAAAATTAGCAGGGATATTCTTGGTATATCACCACAAAATTAATTACTATTTGGGATGATGCATATACTTTAATTACATTCTAAAATGCTATAAAGTATATTGAAATGTTAAAATATAATGTCATAAATATACTTTAATTGGGATAGTTTTAATATTCCAGTGAATAATCTACAATCTAAAACTCTACAAAGTTAGAGTATGTATATACCTATGTAACAATACTGCAAGATCTGCATAAGGATCCCAGAATTTAAAGTATAATAAAAAAAATTAATTAATTAATTAATTAAAACTTTTCCATTAGGAAAAATAAAAATTGCCTGATTATAACACTTTACCAGAGAAGGAGATAGGGGGAAAAAAAAACTTGCTTGATTGTAATATTTATCAGGAAAAAATTTAGAATCAATTCTAACACATTTAAAAACAGAAATTGACAAGATTTGTAGAAAGATGATGAAGTAAGATTGCAGGGCATCTCTAAACCAAACTCACAAGGAAAAAAAAAATTTGAAAAGCAAAGCTAAAAAAAAAGTCATTTATATAATTTTCAAAACTAAGCAACTAGGCATGGTGGCTCACACCTATAATTCTAGCACTTTGGGAGGCCGAGGCCAGTGGATTGCCTGAGCTCAGGAGTTTGCAACTGGCCTGGGCAACACTGTGAAACCCTGTCTCTATTAAAATACAAAAAATCAGCCGGGCATGGCAGTATGTGCCTATAGTCCCAGATATTTGGGAGGCTGAGGCAAGAGAATTGTTTCAACCCAGGAGGTGAAGGTTGCAGTGAGCTGAGAATATGCCACTGCACTCCAGCCTAGACTATAGAACAAGACTCCATCTCAAAAAAAAAAAAACAAAAAACAAAAAACAGAAAAAGCCAACTTAGATACTGACACACCATTTAATGTAGGAATCTTACTTCTATTAGTATAAATATAGAATATAATTCTAATAAAATAAATATGTTTGCTAGGATCATACAGAAATAATGTTAGTGAAGTACTGTTTACATTGGAAAAATAAGAAACAATTTAACCCATTATAAGAAATTATTTAAATAAAGTATAATGAATTCATATAATAAAATACAGTATAATATGCCTCAATTAATATGGGCAATGACATAAAAAATGTTAATAATATATTATTTTTAAAGTATCATAATGATAGTAATTGCTGTGCAATATAATTGTGGGTTGTTTTATTTCAAAATTTATTCTTGTGCATGCGTTCTTATTTTTCTAACAACATGCATTTTTCTGGAAATAGTAATTTTATAAAATATTTTTAAGTAAAACTCTTGAGAGAAAAAAAGCCATTAAGAATCTAGTGGAAGAGATTATGATGACAGAAACACCATCATATTTGAGGAAGACACTAATGAACTGATAGCTAACAGCTGATAAAATATGTGCTATAATACCAAAAGTTTCCTAAAATTGCAAACACTATATTGAAACTAAAAATATCAATGGTATTTGTTTTAAAAAATAAAAAAAATAGCAAAGAATCTACAATTTTAGCCTAATTATCTAACAGCTCAATTTTAGCCTAATTACATAAATAAGGAATCATACTTCAGGGGAAACTGTAAAACGTGAAAGATAGAAAAAGGAGAAGAAACAGAATACTTGAGTAACAGAAAAATAAAAATATTAGAAATGGAGAAACTGTAATTAAGGGGGTGGCTGGCAAAATGGCTGAATAGGAATGGCTCTGGTCTGCAGCTCCCAGAGAGATCAATGCAGAAGGCAGGTGATTTCTACATTTTCAACTGAGGTACCCAGCACATCTCCTCGGGACTGGGTGGACAGTGGGTCCAGCCCACGGAGGCAAGCCAAAGCAGGGTGGAGCATCGCCATATCCGAGAAGCACAAAACATCGGGGAAGTACCTCCCCTACCCAAGGGAAGCCTTGAGGGGCTGTGCTGTTAGGAATGGTGCATTCTGGCCCAGATACTACGCTTTTCCCATGGTCTTCACAACCTGCAGACCAGGAGATTTCCTCAGGTGCCTATGCCACTAGGACCCTGGGTTTCAAGCACAAAACTGGGTGGCCATTTGGGCAGACACTGAGCTAGCTGCAGTTTTTTTCATGCCCCAGTGGTGCCTGGAATGCCAGTGAGACAGAACTGTTCACTCCCCTAGCAAAGGGGCTGAAGTCAGGGAGCCAAGTGGTCTAGCTCAGCAGATCCCACCCCCACAGAGCCCAGTAAGCTAAGATCCACTGGATGAAATTCTTGCTGCAAGCACAGCAGTCTGAAGTCAACCTGGGACACTCAAGCTTGGTGTGAGGAGGGGCGTCCACCATTACAGAGGCTTGAATAGATGGTTTTCCCCTCACAGTGTAAACAAATCCAGGGGGAAGTTTGAATGGGGCAGAGCCCACTACAGCTTGGCAAAGCCCCTGCAGCCAGATTGTCTCTCTAGATTCCTCCTCTCTAGGCAGGGCATCTCTGAAGGAAAGACAGCAGCCCCAGTCAGGAGCTTAGAGATGAAACTCTCATCTCCCTGGGACAGAGCACCTCAGAGAAGGGGTGGCTATGGGTGGAGCTTCAGCAGACTTACATATTCCTGCCTGCCAGCTCTAAACAACAGCAGATTGCCCAGCATAGTGCTTGAGCTCTGCTAAGGGACAGACCGTCTCCTTAAGTGGGCCTCTGACCCCCAGGCCTCCTGACTGGGAGACACCTCCCAGCAGGGGTCAACAGGCACCTCATACAGGAGATCTCTGGCTGGCATCTATCAGGTGCCCCTCTGGGATAAAGCTTCCAGAGGAAGGAACAGGCAGCAATCTTTGCTGTTCTGCAGCCTCTGCTGGTGACACCCAGGAAAACAGGGTCTGGAGTGAACCTCCAGCAAACTCCAGCAGACCTGCAGCAGAGGGGCCTGTTAGAAGGAAAACTAACAAACAGAAAGGAATAGCATCAACATCAACAAAAAGGACATCCACTCAAAAACCCCATCTAAAGGTCACAACATCAAAGACCAAAAGTAGATAAATCCATGAAGATGAGGAAAAACAAGTGCAAAAAAATTGAGAATTCCAAAAACCAAAATGCCTCTTCTCTTCTAAAGGACCACAACTCCTTGGCAGCAAGGGAACAAAACCGCATGGAGAATGAGTTTGACAAATTGACAGAAGTAGGCATCAGGAGGTGGGTAATAGCAAACTCCTCTGAGCTAAAGGAGCATGTTCTAACCCAATGCAAGGAAGCTAAGAAACTTGAAAAAAGGCTAAACAAATTGTTAACTAGAATAACCAGTTTAGAAAAGAATAAAAATGACCTGATGGAGCTGAAAAACACAGCACAAGAACTTTGTGAAGCATATACAAGTATCAATAGCCAAATCGATCAGGCAGAAGAAAGGATATCAGAGATTGATCAACTTAATGAAATAAAGCATGAAGACAAGATTAGAAAAAAGAATGAAAATGAATGAACAAAGCCTCTAAGATATATGGGACCATGTGAAAAGACCAAACCTATGTTTGACTGGTGTATGTGAAAGTGACGAGGAGAATGGAACCAAGTTGGAAAACTCTTCAGGATATTATCCAGGAGAACTTCCTCAGCCTGACAAGATAAACCAACATTCAAACTGAGGAAATACAGAGAACACCACAAAGATATTCCTCGAGAAGAGGAACCCCAAGACACATAATTCTCAGATTCACCAAGGTTGAAATGAAGGAAAAAATGTTAAGGGCAGCCAGAGAGAAAGGTTGTTTATCCACAAAGGGAAGCCCATCAAGACTCACAGCAGATCTCTCTTTAGAAACACCACAAGCCAGAAGAGAGTGGGGGCCAATATTCAACATCCTTAAAAGAAAAAAACTTTCAATCCAGAATCTCATATCCAGCCAAAAAGCTTCATAAGTGAAGGAGAAACAAAATACTTTATGGACAAGCAAATACTGAGAGATTTTGTCACCACCAAGCCTGACTTACAAGAGCTCCTGAAGGAAGCACTAAATATAAAAAGGAAAAACAGGTACCAGCCACTGCAAAAACATACCAAATTGTAAAGACCATCAACACTATGAAGAAACTGCATTGACTAATGGGCAAAATAACCAGCTAGCATCATGATGACAGGATCAAATTCACACATAACAATATTAACCTTAAATGTAAATGGGCTAAGCCCCAATTAAAAGACACAGACTAGCAAATTGGCTAAAGGGTCAAGACTTCTTGTTGTACAGTATTCAAGAGACCCTCTCATGTGCAAAGACACACACAAAGGCTCAAAATAAAAGGATAGAGGAATACTTACCAAACAAATGGAAAGCAAAAAAAAAAAGGCAGGGGTTGCAATCCTAGTCTCTGATAAAACAGACTTTGGATCAACAAAGATCAAAAAAGACAAAGAAGGACATTATATAATGTAAAGTGATCAATGCAACAAGAAGAGCTAACTATCCTAAATATATGCACCCAAAACAGGAGCATCCAGATTCATAAAGCAAGTTGTTAAGAGACCTACAAAGAGACTTAGACTCCCACACAATAATAATGGAAGACTTTAACACACCACTGTCAGTATTAGACAGATCAACAAGACGGAAAATCAACAAGAATGTTCAGGACTTGAACTCAGCTCTGAACCAAGTGGATCTAATAGACATCTACAGAACTCTCCACCCCAAATCAACAGAATATACACTCGCCACCCCTATTCAACATAGAGTTGGAAGTTCTGGCCAGGGCAATCAGGCAAGAGAAAGAAATAAAGGGTATTAAAATAAGAAGAGAGGAAGTCAAATTGTATTGTCTCTGTTTGCAGATGACACAATAGTATATTTAGAAAATCCTATCTTCTCAGCCCAAAATCTCCTTAGGCTGAAAAAGAACTTCAGCAAAGTCTCAGGATACAAAATCAATGTGCAAAAATCACAAGCATTCCTATACACCAATAATAGAAAAACAGAGAGCCAAACCATGAGTGATCTCCCATTCACAGTTGCAAAAAAGAAAAGAAAATACCTAGGACTACAACTTACAAAGGATGTGAAGGACCTCTTCAAGGAGAACTACAAATCACTACTCAAGGAAATAAGAGAGGACACAAACAATTGGAAAAACATTCCAAGCTCATGGATAGGAAGAATCAATATTGTGAAAATGGCCATATTGCCCAAAGTAATTTATAAATTCAATGCTAGCCCCATCAAGCTACCATTAACTTTCTTTACAGAATTAGAAAAAACAACTTTAAATTTCATATGGAACCAAAAAAGAACCTGTATAACCAAGACAATCTTAAGTAAAAAGAACAAAGCTGGAGGCATCACACTACCTGACTTTATACTACAAGGCTACACTAACCAAAACAGCATGGTCCTAGTACCAAAACAGATATACAGATCAATGGAACAGAACAGAGGCCTCAGAAATAATGCCACACATCTACAACCATCTGATCTTTGACAACCCTGACAAAAATAAAATAAGCCATGGGGAGAGGATCCCCTATTTAATAAATGATGTTGGGAAAACTGGCTAGCCATATGCAGAAAACTGAAACTGGACCTCTTCCTTATACCTTATTAAAAAATTAACTCAAGATGGATTAAAGACTTAAACATAAGACCTAAAACCATAAAAACCCTAGAAGAAAACCTAGGCAATACCATTCGGGATATAGGCATAGGCAAAGACTTCATGACTAAAATGCCAAAAGCAATGGCGACAAAAGTCAAAATAGACAAAATGAAATCTAATTAAACTGAAGAGCATCTGCACAACAAAAGAAACTATCATCAGAGTGACCAGGCAACCTACAGAATGGGAGAAAAGTTTTGCAATCTATCCATATGACAAAGGGCTAATATCCAGAATCTACAAGGAACTTAAACTAATTTACAAGAAAAAAAAAATCAAAAAGTGGATGAAAGATATGAACCGACACTTCTCAAAAGAAGACATCAGTGTGGCCAAAAAACATATGTAAAAAAGCTCAGCATCACTGGTCATTAGAGGAATGCAAATCAAAACCACAATGAGGTCACATCTCATGCCAGGTAGAATGGTGATCATTAAAAAGGGAGGAAACAACAGATGCTGGAGAGGATGTGGAGAAATAGGAACACTTTTACACTGTTGGTGGGAGTGTAAATTAGTTCAACCACTGTGGAAGACAGTGTGGCGATTCCTTAAGGATCTAGAACCAGAAATACCATTTGACCCAGCAATCCCATTACTGGGTATATACCCAAAGGATTATAAATCATTCTACTATAAAGATGTGTGCATACATATATTTATTGCAGCACTATTCACAATAGCAAAGACTTGGAACCAACCGATATGCCCATCAATGACAGACTGGACGAAGAAAATGTGGCACCATGAAATACTATGCAGACATCAAGAAGGATGAGTTCATGTCCTTTGCAGGGACATGGATGAAGCCGGAAACCATCATTCTCAGCAAACTAACACAGGAACAGAAAACCAAACACTGCACATTCTCCCTCATAAGTAGGAGTTGAACAATGAGACTAGAAATCTGGTAGTGACCCTTGGCCAAGATGCAGTGAAATGTACTAACTAGTCAGTTGTAATATGCTATTTAATGACCAAAACTAACTGGAAGGCATTCCACATCTGTTTATTTACATTGTTTATTGAAAACGTAAACTGGGGTTTTCATTTGATATAACAAGTTGGGGTAGAAATGATGCCTCAAAAAACTTGTGTCTTGGCTCCCTAGACCAAGATATCTTGCATGTATCTTGATGGTTTATAACCAAAAATCTAAATGTATCTTGTGTAACTGAGAAAGGCCTGAGAGCTCTGCTGGAAACGTGGATCACTTTGTGTTTGCAGGTTCATTCTTTCTCCTGCTGAAAGAGAGGCACATGTGGGTGGACCCTGAGAAGTCTTGTGAGTGTTGTCGATTATTTGACCCTGTATAAGTGCTGAAGCAGGGAACAAAACAGAATGAAAAGCTCTTGCTCCTGTGGAGCTTCATTGGTCATGGAAAAAGACAGGCAATAAGCAAAATAAATCAATAGTATGTTATATACATCATTAGATGCTGTAGGAAAAAACAAAGCTGGAAAAGGGTATGAGGAATTCCGAGCAAGAGAGCCAGTGAAACCTTTACTAAGAAAGTGATATGTAAGTAAAGACATGAGTAGTGAGCGAACATACAGGTAGATATTTAGGGAAAAATATTTGCAAGCAGATAAAACAAAGAGCAAAGACCCGCAGCTGGAAGAAAGCCAGGGATATGCAAGGAGGCTAAAGTAGTTGGAGTAAGACCAATCGAGAGGAACAGTAGCAGGAGATGAACTCAGACAGCTAATAGGATATCAAACCAAATGGGGTATTTTAGGTCACTGCCATGACTTTGGCTTTAATTTAATAGGTAAAATGAGATGGGAAGCCACTGGATAGCAGAAGAGTGGCTTACTCTGAATTGCATTTAAAGGCCTTCCTCCGGAAGCTGTGCTAAGAACAGATTCTAGGTGGGCAAAGGTAGAAGGAGTAAGACCAGTTGAGAAGCTAGGATGCAGCAGTGGTGGTGGCAAAAACTGGATGTATTCTGGAATATTTCAAAGGTAAAGCTAATAGAATAACATGTAAAGTCCAAGTGAAAGAGTGAAATCAAAGATGAGTGAATTAAAATATGAGTTCTAAGTGTCTACTGAAGGGTTCAACTTGAATATTTGATATGCCTCTGAAACTTAACTAAGCTTATCACCTTCACTAACAGCCCTGTTCCTCCTCCTGTATCCTCTATCTCATGTAACTTCTGCCCAATTACACAACCTAGACGTTTGAAGGTGATCATTATATTTTTTTTCCTCATAGATCCCATATCTGATCAGTTCCCAAATCATCCTTAAAATCTCCATCAAATCTGTCACATTCTTTCCATTTCCAATGTTGTTCTCTTAGTACAGACACTCATCATGTCTTCTGGACTACTAGAACAGGGAAGGGAATAAAAAAGAAAAACATTTACTGAGTACTTATATGTCCCAGGCAGCAGGCTACATGATGTACAGTCCCTATTTTTTCATGAAAATTTTCCTAACTGATTTACCCAGTGCTAATCTTTCCATATTTTCCAAGGGTAGTTTCAAACACAGATCTGATCATGTCATTCCACTGCTTCTATGACTCTGGGGCTTTTTACATGCTAATCCCTCTGCCTGGATATATTTTTACATCATCATTTATTCACATTATTCATTCACTAACATATGTATATTTATCCAATAGAACCTACCTCAAGAAAATCCTTAGGTGCATAAACAGGTCTGAAAAGGCTTAAATCTAGAAGATAGATTAAAACAAAATTTCAGTTTGTTTTAATATATGAAGTCTTATTAAATAAATATTCATCATTCTTTCATATCATGAAGATAGATTAATTCAAACATTTCCTGAGTATCAACTATTTGTCATACACTGTGTTAAGTACAGAGAACACTAAAATGAAAAGACAACCTCTGCCCTTCACGTCCTAGATGACGTATTCTGGAAGAAATTAAGAGCATCCTATTCACAAGCTGTAATTATTTACAACTGAATTAACCAAACAATTTCAATGTAACATAAAGGTTCTATATGAGAATTCTCAAGGTACTTAAAATACGAACAATGCATTCTTAGGAATTCCTCTAATTGTATTAAACTATTCCCCCTTTTGAACTCAAATAACTCATTGCTTCCTCTGTTATGGCATTTATCTCTTACGTAGTCCCCTATATGTGGGGAAGGAGAGGAGAAAAGAGGTTATGTACATATCTGTCTATACAATTACAGGCATCTATCATGGTAAATGAAATATAGTTGTTATTCATTGTATGTTTATAAAATTGACTAGATTTTAAATATTAAAATGAACAAAAATGAATTCTTTAAAACATTTTAAAGTCTTCAAATGTATTTTTCATTATTTATCCTATTTTTAACAATTCAGTGTAATTAAGCTTGCACAATATTCACCTTAATTAAAAGACAAGAATCTAAAAATCCACTGGATAATTTATTATTTTATAAAAATATTTTTAAATGCTGCTTTTAAAAAGGATAAATAAGGCCAGGTGCAGTAGCTCAAACCTGTAATCCCAGCACTTTGGGAGGCTGTGGTGGGAGAATTACTTGAGGTCAGGAGTTCAACAGAGAAAGCCACAGCCAAATAGCAAAACCCCATCTCTACAAAAAATAGAAAAATTAGCCAGGCCTGTAGTTTTAGCCACTCAAGCAGTCGAGGTGAAAGGACCCTCTGAGCCCAGGAGTTTGAGGTTAAAGTGAGCTGTGATCATGCTACTGCCCGGATAACAGAGCAAGACGCTGTCTCTAAAAAACAAACAAACAGCAACAAAAAAGCTGCTCCTGATGTCTCGTTTATTAGTTGCATATGGTGTTAGGCAGTTTGAGTAGGCCAGCCTAACTCTGGTTGTTCAGATGATAGAAAATTAATGAGAAGGAAAATTGCCATCTTTCCAAAATAATTGTTAATTCTGTTATTTTGGATCCACAGTTAAGAAAGCAATTCTTTTTCCACTACTGCATTTTGAAAAAAATTGTTCACATACCTGGTTCATCAGTTCCCATTTCATTCCATTTATTAAGAAGTTCTTTCTGTTCTCCAACTGGCCTCTGGAAAAGGTAATTTTAAAACCGGTTTCATTTTTTGAAGTCTAGCAATACAACTAAAAACAAGAATCAATAACTTATTTCAAGCTTAAATAAACTACTATAACAGGATAAATAATTTCATTAAACGTAGAATTTGGGGGGTAACTGCACTTAAATTATTATTTATTAGGTCATACCTAGTCTCAATGGCTTAGTTAGAACATGGTGCTAACAAGTCCAATAAAAGAAGGTAGGTGATCTGTAAACTGGCCAGTAAATTTCACAATGAAAAACTGCGCCTCAGCCACATACTCGTACTCCCATTCAGCAATCTCAGAAAAGCATCACAAGGGGTGCTGGCCAAGAGAATGTGACTAAGAGTCAGTAGCATCATCTTTCTATATGAAATGCAGTGTGTTATACAACACTACATATTTACACAGTTTTTAATGTAAATGTATCCTTTTTTAAACACCATCCTTCTGCTGCCTTCAGTAATTTTTCCTTGGATATTATCCAAAGTATATCCACTACATCCTGTCCAACAACAGGGAATAAATAGCAGGTAGGGAGAATGATGTGAAACTGGCTCTCTCCTACTTACAAGCAGCTACCAAGAATACAGAATATCCCTCAAGGGTTTTTTCTTTTCTTTCTCCTCTCTTTCTCCTCAATGCTCAATATAGACTTCTGAGTACTATATAAATACTTATTCATTTATAAATGAAAGAAACATCAAATTGGACATGAAGTTCCTCTATTGTGATAATGTCATGTTTGCTGGGTAAGACTCCTTTGTAAGTTAAATTATACATGTTCTTTATAAAATAAGAGTTGATGAGTATTGTTCGACCACCACCACCACCTACAAAGATAGATCAATTTAAACTATATGTTTAAATATAGTTTAAACTATATGTGGATCTAATACTGATATATGTTCAGTATTAGATCTATATAGAATTCCAGTTCTACAGAGAGATGACAAATTATCCTTTTTGTTTCCTATGTTAATACGGAAAGATGGTACCATATTGCCTATTACAAGATCACAGTATACCTGAACTCTATCTGCGATTCAAGGAATATGGCTACTGTGCTAATCAGCCAAAGTAAGTAAACTAAAGGTAATTAAAATCTTTAAAGAATATTCCTAATCTTTACAGCCAAATGTCTAACTCATCTATACTATAGATTCATATTTCTATTTATTTTTAAAGATACAGGTTTGTTACAATAATTATTATAGCACACAAAAAAATAGAAATCTATATGGAATATACTCACATAAATGGCCTTTTACAGATTTTTGTTTCAAAGCAAGTTGATATACTAGTAAAAATAAATAAATAAATGTGCCTAATAGTAATATAATTTCACACTTTCTAGTATTTGATTCACAACGAAATACTTAAACAGAAAAATGTTTAACAGTACCTTTCGTGCCAGTGGGATACTCAGTTCAGTGCACATGCTATTTAAACTCTTCAAAATTCTTTTTTCCCAACTTCCCTAAAACATAAAAAACAATCAATTATCTTTACTAGTAACAATACTAAAACTAATAAAAATATTAAAGATATTGTGAATTACATAGAAATGGTAAGGCTGGTTGAGATTGATTGTCCTTATTCATCAGTTCACTCAACAAATACTGACTGTGGCCTACTATATGCCAGATACTATCCTTTGTGCTGTGAATGAAGCAGTGAATAACAGAAAGCCTCAATCCTCAAATAACTGACATTTTAGCTGAAGATGGGAATGAGGATGATAATAAAACATTATATGGAAAATATCAGATAAAAAGATAAGTTAAATTTAAGCATTTTATAAATGTTTAACACTTAGGAATCCCATTAATGACCTAGTAAAAGACAAAAATTTACAGAAATTATTACATTGCAATTTTTCCAAAAATTACATTTTACCCTTAAATACTTCAGTATGCATATTCTTAGACTAAGAACCTTTTTCTACACATCACAATATCATTATCATACCTAAGAAAATTAATATTTCATGATGTCATACTTAAATTTTCCAGTTGTCTTCAAAATACCTTCTATAGTTTTTTTTAAAAAATCTGAGATCCACTCAAAATTCATGCATTACATTTCACTGGCTGTTATATCTCTTTCAGTGCAGTTCAAATCTAGAATCTTTCTATCCTTTTCTTTTTTATGATACTGACTTTTTAAAAAAGTCCAGGCCACTTATCTTTTAGAATGAGTCACAATCTGGATATTTTTCATGATTTTTCATAGCATTGATTACCTACTTCATTATCCCTTCTATTTCTTATAAAATAGAAATTAAGTTTTAATAGTAATAGGTTTCATTATCCATAAATACCATATTTTAATATACTATTATTTTCAATGACAAGCTAAAATGCCATAATAATGTTTTTTGTCTTTTTATTAATGTGCCTACAGGCCACTTCTGGCTCAACTGAAACCAAAACAAAATAATACCAAAGTCCCCAAATTCAGACCCAATGAGGAAACAAGGAAAGAACTATATATTACTCATAAAGAACAGTAATAATCAGTTAATGAAAGTAAAATAATAATAACAGTTCCCTTATATGGTTGTAACAAAGATTAAAGATATATTAATATCTTTAATAAACTGCCTCAAACAGTGGCACAATATAATAATTATCATTCAGTAAGTGATGGTTTTAACTACAGCTGTCATTATTCATAGCTTCTTCAACATACACATTCAAATACATTACTCTTTATCTGAAATATGCTCTCCAAGCTCAACTCATACCTCCAACATTCTTATTCTAGTCTAAATAAATCATATTTACCTTTTAGGTATCAGCTAAAATATCCATTCCTCCATTATGATTTTTCTCACCTGGTCCCCCACCCAAGATAGCATTAGGTGACTTTGCTTACAGGTTCTCATAGTGCCCTGTCCTTCACCTATTATGCTACAAATCACACTGTGTCTATCACATAATAGATGCTCAATAATTAAACAGATTTCCACTCTAAGCAATGTTGCAAGTATTTTAAGAAATTTTAATGCAATAGCTCAAGCAGTGAATGAACAGAAAAAAAAATTCATCTGAATGATAAATATGTGAAATGTATAAAGCTCAGTTTACTACATTTATAGAAACAGATTTTCAAGAATAAAAGCATACTCAATAAATTACATGAAACAGTCCCCAAATTAACTCTATTTACTGACTTATTTTAATTCCCTCTTTAAATATAAAGGATTCTCTTAGAGCCAAGGCTTATTTGGGTACTTCTTATTTGAGTATGTTGTTAATGAGCAAACATTAATTATAATGATACAACCTACTTTCCACATTCAAAATCTTTACACCTGCCTTATTTAGATAAATCTCATTCACCTTTCTGGTGTCAGATTAAATATCATCTCCTCTAACAAGTCGTCTCTTACCTGCTACTTCCACCCCAAATGGTGGAGGAAACAGATAAGAAAAGCTCAATACAGAAAGCATCATGAAAGTTTGGAGGACTTATACCATTGAAGACGCCATTGTTGTTATGGAAAAAGCTATGAAAGCCATCAAGCCCAAAGCAGTAAATTCCTGCTGGAGAAAACTGTTTCCAGATGTTGTACAGACTTCACAGGATTTACAAGAGAATCAATTTAAAAAAATAATGAAAAAGATTGTAGATACGACAAAAAAAAAAAGGTTGGGAGTGAAGGGCTGCAAGATATGGATTTTAGAGAAATACAACAGCTAATAGACACCAAACCAGAAAGATTAATTAAAAACAACTTGATGGAGATGAGTCCTTCCAGACCAGTGTCAGATGATGAGGAAGAACACATAAAAAAAGCAGTACCAAAAACCAAATTGACAATAGACAACCTGGCAGAAGAGTTATGATTATTCAAGACTGCTTTTGACCTCAGTGCCCATATCATAGAAGGGTCCATTTTGCAATATGGACTGTTGAAACTAAAGCAAACAGTGAAACAGGACTGGTACCATAAAGAAATATTTTTAGAAAAATGAAAAAGTAAAAATGTCAGATGGGAGTTACAATGAATTTCTGTAAAATTACACCAAGTGTGCCTGCCTCTCCTGGATCCCTTCCACCTCCTCTACCTCTTTTGCCTCTGCCAGGCAAGACAGCAAGACCAATCCTTCCTCCAACTCCTCCTCAGCCTACCCTATGTGGAGATGATTAGGATGAAGACATTTATAATGATCCACACACACTTAATTCATAACAAATATAGTTTTTCTTCCTTATAATTTTCTTCATAACATTTTCTTTTCCCTAGCATTTTTTATTGTAAGAATACTGTATATAATATATATAACATGTAAAATATGTGTCAATACACTTCATGTTATCAGTAAGGTTTCTGGTCAACAGTAGGCTATTAAGTAGTTAAGTTCTGGGGCAGTCAAAAAGTTATATGTGAATTTCTGACTGCATGAAGAGTCAGCACCCCTAAACCCCACATTGTTTAAGGGTCAGTATACTATACAAATTTTTAAGACTGCAATACACAATTTTAAAACAGCGTAAAAGGTCAGCTAGCGGAAGACAAGAAATAACTAAGATCAGAGCAGAACTGAAGGAGAGAGAGACACAAAAAACTCTTTAAAAAATCAATAAATCCAGGAGGTGGTTTTTTGAAAAGATCAACAAAATAGACCACTAGCCAGACTAATAAAAAAGAAAGAAGAATCGAATAGATGCAATAAAAAATGATAAAGGGGGTATCACCATCGATTCCACAAAAATACAAACTACCATCAGAGATTACTACAAACAACTCTATGCACATAAATCAGTAAATTAGGAAAAAATGGACCAAGTCCTGGACATTTACACCCTCCCAAGACTAAACCAGGAAGAAATTGAATCCCTAAATAGACCAATAACAAGATCTGAAGTTGACGCAGCAATTAAGAGCCTACCAACCAGAAGAAGTCAAAGCCCAGATGGGTTCACAGCCAAATTCTACCAGACATACAAAGAAGAACTGGTACCATTCCTTCTGAAACTATTCCAAACAATACAAAAAGAGGTAATCCTCCCTAACTCATTTTATGAGACCAATATCATCCTGATACCAAAACCTGGCAGAGACACAACTGAAAAAGAAAACTTCAGGCCAATATCCATGATGAACATCGATGCGACAATCTTCAATAAAATACTGGCAAACCGAATGCAACAGCACATCAAAAAGTTTATCCATCATGACCAAGTAGGCTTCATCCTGGGGATGGCAAGGCTGATCCAACGTATGCAAATTTATAAACGTAATCCATCACATAAACAGAACCAAAGACAAAAACCACATGATCATCTCAATAGATGCAGAGAAGGCCTTCGACAAAATTCTACAGCTCTTTATGCTAAAAACGCTCAATAACTGGGTATCGATGGAACGTATCTCAAGATAATAAAAGATATTTACAACAAACCCACAGCCAACATCATACTGAACAGGCAAAAACTGGAAGCAGTCCCCTTGAAAACTGGCACTAGACGAGGATGCCCTCTCTCACTATTCCTATTCAATATAGTATTGGAAATTCTAGCCAGAGAAATAAGGCAAGAAAATGAAATAAAGGGTATTCAATTAGGAAAAGAAGAAGTCAAATTGTCTCTATTTGCAGACAACATGATTGCATATTTAGCCCCATCATCTTCGCCCAAAATCTCCTTAAGCCAAATAAGCAACTTCAGCAAAGTCTCAGAATACAAAATCAATGTGCAGAAATCACAAGCATTTCTGTACACCAATAACAGATGGAGAGCCAAATCATGAGCAAACTCCCATTCACAATTGCTACAAAGAGAATAAAATACCTAGGAATACAACTAACAAAGCATGTGAAGGACCTCTTCAAGGAGAATTATAAACCACTGCTCGAGGAAATAAGAGAGGACACAAACAGATGGAAAAACATTCCATTCTCATGGTTAGGAAGAATCAATATCATGAAATGACCATACTGCCCAAATTAATTTATAGATTCAATACTATCCCCATCAAGCTACCATTGACCTTCTTCACAGAACTGGAAAAAAAAATCCTTTAAACTTCATATGGAACCAAAAGAGAGCCTGCATATCCAAGACAATCCTAAGCAAAAAGAACAAAGCTGGAGGTATCATGATACAAGCCTACAGTAATCAAAACAGCACGGTACTGGTACCAAAACACAGATATAGACCAATGGGACAGAACAGCGGCCTCAGAAGTAACATCATACATCTACAACCATCTGATCTTTGACAAACCTGACAAAAACAAGCAATGGGGAAAAGATTCCCTGTTTCATAAATGGTATTGGGAAAACTGGCTAGCCATGGGCAGAAAGCTGAAACTGGACCCCTTCCTCACACCTTTCACTAAAATTAACTCCAGATGGATTAAAGATTTAAACATAAGACCTGACACCATAAAAACCCCAGAAGAAAACCTAGGCAATACCACTTAGGACATAGGCATAGGCAAGGTCTTCATGATTAAAACACCAAAAGCAATGGCAACAAAAGCCGAAATAGACAAATGGGATCTAATTAAACTTGAGTTTCTGCACAGCAAAAGAAACAATCATTAGAGTGACTGGCAACCAACAGAATGGGAAAAAATTTTTGCAATCTACCCATCTGACAAAGGGCTAATATCCAGAATCTACAAAGAATGAAGAATATCCTTATTTTGATTTTTAAACCAGTTAAAACGGTAAAAAGTAAAAATAAAATTCCTAGTTTGCCAGCCCTATAAAAATAGGTGGTAGGTTGGATTTGGCCTACAGGCTGTAGTTTGCAGATCCCTGATATAAGCAGGTAACTCCAGAAAGAAAAGAGAGGAGCACCATACATGTACTTATCATTCACGTATGCTCTCAGCAACTAGCAGTAAGCTCTAAGAGTGGACTTATTATTTACCTCTCTATCTCTTATTTTCAGTCATGATTAAAAAAAAAAAAAAAAACCTTTGTGTTTTGTTTCTTACACCTAGTATGCTAAAACTTATATTTGCTCTATAGTGTTTAGAAAGTTTCAATTTCACTAAAAAATATTTAAGCCCAGACTTCTTAGTTTTATTTTCTTTAGTTTAAATCTTTATAACAAAAAAACCCACAATTCTTTCACATATGGATCATTTAACTATTATGCTTTATGACAAATTGATAAATAAATATTAACTGATTTCCAGCCCTAAAAGAGACTACCTAGAGACAGAAATATATATTTCCTCAAATATTTCCATGGTTTTTATTCATACTGCTTCTTTTCACCATCTAATTTTAATGATTTTTTAAATGAAAATAAAAGTTGAAAAATAAAAATCTGCCTAATTTCCACTGTTGTGGAATGTGATGACTCTGCAGAAAATTTTCAAGGGCAGAGGAACCATGATGATAATTGTAGAAGCTGAGTTAGGGGAGTTCTTTAAGGTACCTCTGAAATATTTCATACCAAAAAAGGTTTTAAAAATCCATCTCTTTGGGAGGCCAAGGTGGGTGGATCACGAGGTCAAGAGATCAAGACCATCCTGGCCAACATGGTGAAACCGTATCTCTACTAAAATACAAAAATTATCTGGGTGTGGTGGCGCATGCCTGTAGTCCCAGCTACTCGGGAGGCTGAGGCAGGAGAATTGCTTGAATCCAGGAGATGGAGGTTGCAGTGAGCCAAGACTGTGCCACTGAACGCCAGCCTGGCACCTGGCGACAGAACAAGACTCTGTCTCAAAAAACAAAAAACAACAAAATCCATCTCTGAGGCTATGCTGAAGAATGAAGGTCTACTGACTGTGATGCTCATTAAATGCCTTGGCAGTGGCAGTCAGAGTCCTCAGCTAGCACTGTGAAGACGGCTTACTGACAGGTCCGGGCTGAGGGGAGGTAAATGAGGCCGTGCTGAGATGAAGAACAGTTAAAAGAGCCAGAGCATGTGCTTGAACCTGTTGGCTTCCATTTTAATAACTATTCATAGTTTTTATGTTTAAATTATGTTATTTTGTTATTTTAAAGTTATTCTTAGTTGTTTGCCAACCCATTTTGATAGCAGGTTTATCAGAGTTTTATAACAATACAATTAATAGGTGACAGCCTGCTGTGAGAACAAATATATTTCAAATACACTATCAATAACTCTGGCTTCAAAACCAAAATTTTAAGGAAAGAGAGTGTCAGTTCATTCACATTTTATTCCTTTAATTTCATTCCTTTAATATCCATTAATAGGCCATGAAGAATAGATTGCCACATTACACTTGTATCATATTTTAAGTTTCAGACAATTATGGTAGATGATTTTTTCCCTTCTACCCCATTTTTTTTCCAGAGTTGCCACACTTAAATAGATACGATCCTTGGTTACTGAAAATGAAATGGGAGAATATACAAATACCATTAACATCAATTTAGTGTTCTTACCCAGTCTTTCATAATTAATAATATATACTCCTGACATCAATAATGATCTTTTGCTCTGCATTACATAACTTGGCATGAAAAAATAAAATGAAATGGAACAATAACCCACCTGTGCTTTCCTCATGTATACCAAAGGTTCTTTAAGATGTTCAGGAGGTGCAGCAGGATGACTAGGTAAAGGAAACCTAGGAGCAAAAAGGGGCAGCTAAATATCAGACATTATTGTTTAGTAAGATACTACTTACCTCTGTAGTCCATGTTATAAATGAAACAAAATATTCTTTCTGTTTTCCAAGTAACATTTCATTTTATATTCAAAATATATTGTTTTTATTAAGAAAATTGATTTAGTCAACAAATACTTGCACCATTCTAGGTACTAAGTACAAGGCAGTGATTGAGATAACATTCCCTGTTCTCATGGACCTAATGAAGAAAGTCAATAATTACAAAAACATACAAATAAAGTAATATCAGATTATAATAACTACCCTGAGAAAATGAAAGAAGGGTAATGAGATACAATACATTTGGAGGGCAGTGAAGGCCTCTTAGGGAATTTGATATTTAAACCAAGGCATGAATGTGAAGAAGGAGCCAAGCATGCAAAGATCTAGGGGAAGAATGTTCCAAACAGAGGGACAGCAAGAGCAAGAATTCTGAGGAGAGAGTATTTGGAATGTTTAAGGATCAGAAAAAGCCGGGATCACTGACACATAATGACTGAGGTGCAGAGTGGGATGAAATCACAGATAGAAAAGGCAGTGGGAAGACACAATGGTTCAATGTTTATTTGGAGATTCCAATTCATTTCACAATAATATATAACTCCTCTTGAAATTAGTCAGCAGATTTGTACTGACAGCAAAGCAGTCATGTTCTAATAATCAAGAACCATAGACTGAATTCTCAAGAAATTCCTTGTCCAAAGTGGGACAAAAGCATGTAAAGGGTTAATAATATTTGAAACCACTTGCATCTGTCCTGTAGTCTAGATGTAAAAGGCTCAGCTGTCCATAAGAAACATTGCTGGAATAGAGAAAGGCAACCTATCCCACCTAACCCATAAGACAGTTTCACAAATTAATTATTTCTGGCAAATTATTTTTCCACTAAAATCTACCTTTCCCATACACAAATGATATTTCTTCTCTTATATGCAAGATAGTTTAGAAATTATCTCACATTGTCCAATATATCATTTGCTTCCATTTTTAATGGTAATTATGTCTAAATTTAATAAAACTTATAAATTTAGGATTGAAACTTGAGAGAATTTACTGATGATCTTAATAGTTATTTAATGATCAAAGAAATGTATCCAAACTACAGGTAACAAGAAGAGACAACTTGAAAGTCATTCATATTAAAACCAGAATCAAGTTAGATATTTATTTTTTCAGAAATATTTCATGAAAACCTACTCAATGTAAAAGAGATACGGATACAGAAGTGAACAAAACTGGCTAAAACATCTGCTCTCATGGAGCTTACATTTAGTAATACGCAGAGATAAGCGTTGTCAGATAGGAAAAATGCACAGAAACTTGTGCGGCACACTTGACTCTAGTTTTTCTTGTTTCCCAAGTCCCCCTATATACTTAGATGATCTACCCACTGACAGTAAACTATTTTAGGTAACCATTACTCCTCACCTACATCTGTCTAGCAGGTTCCTAAGTGCTTCCAGACTACTTTCAACCTAATCACCAATTTGCCTGGATTTAGCCAGGCAAGATGGTAGTAATTTTTAATTGTATTAACTTACTTGAAATGTAAAAATACTAATGAAAAATAATAATACAACAAGTATACATAGCAATGTTGATTTTATTACTCACAAAGTAATATAGCTAAACAAAACACTATTACAAAATAGGTGGGAAAACTCACACACTCAGTTCACTATAAACAGCATTCTGAAGTTTCTTCTCCCAACCTGTTTTTTTAAAAAAATAATAAAATATATGAACATGTTAGTTTCTTAAATAAACATATATCATAATTAAATTTATCTCAATAAAACTTTGACATTATATTTATTTGTGAAAGAACTTTGTCAACTGCCAATCTCTATGTAAAGTATTACTAAGGATTATTTCCTATAAACTTACCATATTCCTTAGCTAACTTTGAGTAGCAAAATCATCAACATGATATTTAAAAATAATATCATTACTGCACCATTCTATCGAGTTGGGAGGAACTTTTCCTTTTTCACTATCGAAGTGCCCAATGAATGCTGAAATCTTTGGATGTTGTACTACTAAGGTTGTAAGGAATGTGCCAACGGAACAGCAAAAAACAGGCACCTGATGAAGATGCCTAGTTATAGTTAACTGGTCAGCAAAGTCCTGGATGACAGAAGCAGATTATTGTGAGTTACCAGTAGTCAGACCAGTTAGCTCAGCTGCTATCTGAATCAATGACTTAACATCTCAGTTCCCATATGCAGATGGTTGACTAGGGACCCTCTCTCTCCTCTTGCTCTATGAAAAGTTAGAATTTTCTTTTTATTTTCTGTGAAAGCATAAAAGGAAAAAAAGTCATGACTGAAAAGTAAAATGAAAAATTACCTAACTAAGGAGATATTTTAATACCTTCAGGATGTGTTTACCCTTCAGGATGTTACCAGGAAGGTAAACAGTATGTAAAACCGATTCATTCAAAGGAGTCAGTCATTCTCACAGAGTTCTTGAATTTTTGCCCCATTTTGTTAAAATGTCTAATGGTTCAAATTCTCCCTAAATAGAAACCTATTTGGCCATAGTTTTCACAGTTTTAAATGAGTAATTGGAAGGCTGGGGATAAATATTATTTATTCGGCCTTACAGGGGTATCCAAGGGACAGAATACAGTCATAAGTTCCTAGTTTCTGTTTCTGATTGGCCCAGTAAAGCCCTTTCCTCATCTCTCTTTTCTGCTTATCACTAAAGAAAGAAGCCAAAAACCATGGCTTCTGGCTGCTAAAAGCCTAAAACAAAACAAAACAGAACAATGGCAACAAAGTAAGATGGTTGTACAAGCTTAAGGGCTTAAAGAATTAGGAATAAATAAAACATTTTATTATTTTGCCTTAAGTTATTAGGAAAAAATTACAAACCTGATATTTTAAAGAATTCCTTAATATCTTCTTTCAATGATTCAAGTTTAATTTCGGGTCTCTGAAGACTGGCCTAATTAAAAAAAAAAATAAAGAAATAAAGAAGAAAGGAAAAGACATAAAAAGTAAATCATTTGGGTTGATATTTGGAACAAATGAAATGTTTAAGAAGGATTGTCCAAAAGTGTATACTATTTGAAAAATCCTCTTTGAAGACAGAACTTAGAACTCTAGCTTATAAAAAAGACTTTCTCACTAACTCTTAAAGGATCTGTGATAGTATACTAAAGTCTACTAAAAATACAAAAACTTGCAGATTATGAGTCCTTATCATCTGTATCTAGGGTCTCAAATAAGAAAAATACTCAGATTTTATAAATTCATTGCCTTGATATTATATAAAACATACATGGCACCTGTACCTAATAACTAAAAAACCAGTTGTAAATGAATTTTTACATAGTGCCATGTAATTGGATCTTTGCAGAGTGTCTTCCTCTTTGGGTTGCTTCTCAGTGTAAATGCATTGTGTATATTTGTAGAAAATATATAAAACTACTAATTCATAAATGCACATTATTAAGTATCTTGTCTTCAAGTACATGTTTTCTATTCCACTGGTTTTTCACAATGCGATTTTGACCAAAAATATTATTTTTCGTACTTATAATGGCTGTAATTACTCTCAAAGTGTTGATGTTCTATCACCTAGCTTTCTCAAATTCTAGCAGCATTATTTCTTCAGAATGAATTTCTATTAGGATATTTCAAATAGAGTATTTCAAACCTAAGAAATCAAAAATTGGTCTTATCCTCCACTCACTATCTTCTTCCTTCTCTTATGTTATTTAAAATCTTCATCAATAAAATTACAATTTACCAGATCTTCCAAATTAGAAACTTCAGAGTAATTCTCAATTCCATGCTAACTCTTCCAGATTCAATCAGTTTCTGGAAAGACGGCATTGGTGGCAGTGAGATTTTTTTAAAACCGTCTTGATTTCCACATAAAAACAGACAAAGCAACTCAATAGCAAGGCCAAAATCTCTTGGAAAATATTTACAACAAAACTAGATGATAAGCTATCCCCCAGAAATACAAGCAGCTGAGGATAAACCAACTGCGACAAGACCTGTACAGGAAGAAGCAGAAGAAAGCAATTGCCTATCTGACGTATGTGAAAACATAAGAACCCCAAAGTAGTCAACAAATAAACACTTGAACACATGATGAGTCAACTTTAGAACAGAAGTTAAAACGGGGAGGGGTTTTGCCTAATACAGATATAGCAGGTGATAGCTAAAGAGACTGGAGCAATCTAGTAGCTATAAATTCTTAAAACTGACCAATCAAGCCTCCCTTTCCAAGGTCTGGAAATGTTGATAGACTAATGAAAAAGGAGAATGATAGAAAATGAATTCATTATCTTAAAAACTGGTAAATTTTTAAAAAGGCATTTATGCTGCCTTTTTTATTGGCACTATCCCACAGGATGTTCACACAGTAAGTAAGAGAAACTGCCTCTTTGCAAAAGTATCCCAGCTAATAACTAAAAAAGATATGATGTCATTAGAATATCACAACTTTGGAATCCCCAAGGAATTACTAATCCGAGGGACTGAGCAAAAGCAGCTACTAACATTGCAAAAGAGATAATCAGACATTATGTGGTTTTCAATGAAAACTCTACTGCCTATTGTCAGGACAAAAAGGTAACACCTGAGTCTGATGAAGGCTCTGGGTTCAGCTGTCAACTTATAAGACACACAAAGGACAGAGGAACATGTTGAGCTGTACCATGAATCTGCAATAAGAAAAATCTCCAGGCTATGGGAAATTCTAAGGTCAAATAGCCTAGTTCTTCAGCTGATAAATTGTGAGGAAAAAGAAAGGAAGGAGAGAAAATCTTAGGTTAAAAAAAAGACAAAGACATTTTAAAAAATAGGCAGGACAAAGTTATAGTGTCTAGAGATATATATTTGGCTAATAAAATTATCAAGAAATGCAGAAAACATGAAAACATTCTCAATGTCACTAATCATTAAATAAATGCAAAACAAAACCGCAATGAGATACCATTTCACACCAGTCAGAATGGCTACAATTTAAAAGTCAAAAAATAACATGCTGGTGAGGCTGTGGAGAAAAGGGAACCTTTATACACTGCTGGTGGGAATGTAAATTAGTTCAGCCATTGTAGAAAGCAGTTTGGACATTTCTCAAAGAACTTTAAACAAAACTACCATTTGACCCAGAAATCCCAATTACTGGTATATAACCAAAGGAATATAAATCATTCTACCATAAAGATGCATGTATGCATATGTACATTGCAGCACTATTCGAAATAGCAAAGAAATGGAATCAACCTAAATGCCTATCAACAGTAGATTGGGTAAAGAAAATGTGGTACATATACACCATGGAATACTACACAGCCATAAAAACCAACAAGATCATGTCTAGTGACATGGATGGAGCTGAAGGTCATTATCCTGAGTGAACTAAAAGCAGGAACAGAAAAACAAAACCCACATGTTCCCAATGATAAATGGAAACTAAATATTGAATACACATGGACACAAAGAATGGAACAATAGACACCAGAGCCTACTTGTAGATGGAGGTTAGGAGGAGGATGAGGGATGAAACTACCTATTGGGTATTATGCGTATTATCTGGGTGATGAAATAATCTGTACGCCAAACCCCTGTGACAAACAATTTACTTGTATAACAAACATGTACCCCTGAAACTAAAAGTTAAGAAATAATAATAAAATTTCTAACAGAACAGCTAAAAAAAGGAAGAAGAAGAAAAGAAATGCAGAAAAGTGATTACTATAAACATCATGTTATCAGAAAGGGAGGAGTTTGTCAGAAAGGGAGGGGTTTGTCATTGAGACGTTTCCAGTGTGGCTGGCAAAGTTTCACTTATAGGGTGGTCATTACAAAGTCCTTCACTTATAATAGTACATTATAGATTTGTATCCATAATATAAATATAAATTTACATACTTATGGGATAAAAGTTTAAAAAATGAACAGGAAAAAATGTCCTCCCAATCTATACTTTCTCTCCATTTTAAAGCCCCACATTAAATCTAAGGCAAGTCTTCTTTCTCATTTGAATTACTGCAACAACTTCTAAATTGGGCATCTTGCCACCTTACTTAAATTGTCACCACTTCCACCTGGCATTCTCAAAACTTCCTTCCTCTATTTTTCCTTCTTTCTTAGCGTTTATCACCTTCTATTATACTGTACAATTAATTTAGTTACTATGTTTATTGGTACATCATCTATCTCATTACACTGGAAGTGGTAGGCTCCACTAGGGCAGACATTTCTGCCTTTTTTTTTACTCTGCATCCCAAGTGCCTAGAATAGTTGTTTTCACACAGTAGGTACTCAATAAATGTTTATTGAATGAATGAACCAATTACTCCCTTTTCCAATCTATCTTCCAGTATTTCTTTCTAAAACATTAAGCCTTAACAGGGCATACTTGGTCCTTCACAATGTAGACCCAACTTATCTCTACAAATTCATCAGCTGTTGCTCCAGCAAGTTAACAACATTCTCTTCTCACACCTCCTCCTCACACATACCCTAGTCACCGTGAACTACATTTGCTGATTTCCTACCTGTCAATCCTTTAAGGGCTGTTCATATTTCCTCAGATGGAAGTGCTCTCTCACTACCTTGGCAAACACCTGCTAGCTTCTAAGACATCCTTCAAATATCACCTCCCTTCCCTAGGCCAGGCAGCAAGGATAAAACATTATGTTCCTCTGTTTCAGCAATTATCAGATTACAATGTAATTTTCAGCTCACCGATTTATCTTTCTGACTAGACTATAAATTTAAAGGCAAGGAATGGGTCTTTTTTTTTTTTTTTTCTTGCATCCCAAGTATCACCCTGGCATTAATTATTGCTTAACAAAATTATATTGACCAAACCACATTTTTACTCAATTTCCTCCCCCTACAAAACAAGGAACTTGGAAAAAATTGTGTTTAACTGAAGAGACTGTTTTCCAATTTGTTACCCCTAGAAAAGATTTTTAGAAGCTGCACAAACCCTGCTAATTATTCAAATGCACTAAATCAAAAGTAAATAAGCTGTGTTATACTAAACCTGCATTTGAAAATGATTCAGAGGACAATTTAAAGAACTTTTTTTAAAATGGTTATTTTTTCTAAACATTTTCAGTATTTTAAGGTTGTTAGACCTCCTAGATATACTTTGCACTTAAGCTAATTATAAAAATCTTCAGGTATTTGAGGATCAAAAGCAGGAGAGTGATAATATGATAAGGCACAGTGGTTCTCAAACATGATTTAGTAACAGAACCTGTTTTGTAAATGAAATCCAAACACTATTAGGAATCCTACATAAAACACATTGAAGATGATATTACCAAACAGTAAGAATGATGAGCCTTTCCTCATTTGCTAATGTTATGATTAACATTACAAAGCTACAGCTTTATTCTGATATAGCCTCAATAACCAATTTCTGTGTTTGCTTTGGTGGCTCAGTATAGAGAAAAATACTGATCAAGGAGATGTGTTCACATTTTTAATAGACTTCCTGGCAATCTCAGCACACTCCCAAATTAAACTGATGTAGGAAATTGAAAGAAGCATAGTTGGAAATTGTTATTTTGTGATAAATCCTAATATTTATTACGAATACAAAAATCAGACAAAGAGATTCCAACACTGCTAAAATTATGCATAACATGCTCTTACTACTACATGACGTGGTATGACAAGCTCACTTGTCTTATATCTTAGCAGTATACCATCACTAGGGCCCTGTGCTAAACAGATGCACTTGTGCTTTGCCTGGCCAACCAACCCCAAACACAGCATACCCACTGCCTTAACATTCAGTACTTGAACAACATACCATGAGCACACATGTGCAAGCCCAGATATTTTAAAGGGCCGGTATAGAATTATATCTTTATCATCAAGCATGCATTTCAAGAAGTGTCCCAAACACATGACAAAAGATAATAGAAACAGCTTCTATTTTGAGATCACCCAGAAACAAGTTAATCTGGAAGTACAGTAGTGGATTATGTGCTAAGCACTTGATATCTGGAAGAATATCATTTCTTAGTGTAATTTTTGAATTAAATTTTTTTTTTTTTTTGAGACGGAGTTTTGCTCTTGTTACCCAGGCTGGAGTGCAATGGCGAGATCTCGGCTCACCGCAACCTCCGCCTCCTGGGTTCAGGCAATTCTCCTGCCTCAGCATCCCGAGTAGCTGGGATTACAGGCGCGCGCCACCATGCCCAGCTAATTTTTTTGTGTGTTTTGAGTAGAGACGGGGTTTCACCATGTTGACCAGGATGGTCTCGATCTCTTGACCTCGTGATCCACCCGCCTCGGCCTCCCAAAGTGCTGGGATTACAGGCTTCTTGAGCCACCACGCCCAGCTTGAATTAAATATTTTTAAGTGAATAGAACTTTTCAGAATCCTTAAATACAATAAAACATAGTTTGAAAACCATTTGGGACTAAATGACAGTGGGATTTGGCATCAAAAGATCTGGAATCACCTGTCAGCCTAATTTCCCAGTTTGTTCAAGTCACTTAACCTCTCTGTATGGTACTTTTCTTCTTTAATAAGGAAAATAATACCTTAACTGAGTTAATATGAGTCTCAAATAGAAAAATTTTCAGTTATTTTTAGGCTGTGAAGTCCAATACAAATTAAAGTTGCTGTGCTATAAAATATAGGATGACCCAGATGGCAATGGACTAAATCTTTGAAAAAAATTGTCAGGGAGGTAGGTGAAGGAGGCTGGAAGTGGAGGCTTTTCAAGTATCTATGACAAAAGTTAAGTCTTCTTTAAACTAAATGCTTCTTACTCACTGTAAGAGCTGGTGAAGAATGTCCTCAAAAATATAATCTAGTGAGAGAGGATACAGTATATGTGCAGTTATGGTCCTGCATACATCCTTCATCCATTTAGTTATGCTGATTCTGACATCCTCCACCCTTCTATATACTCCTAGAAACACATGGCCAAACTTCTCTCAACCCCTACACACAAATCCAGTTTCTTTCTGTTTCTACTAGAATAGTCTTAATCCAAAGTACTGGCCACTAGCAATCTTAAATTTCTAATCTTGGTGAATAAAAGGGAACTGAAGAAGCAAAGCAGCTAAAGTAGCAGCTGGGCCAAAGAAGCTAGCTGAGGCTAAATCTCCATTAAGTACAAATGAGGGCATAGAAAGGCCTACAAAAAGGGTTCCAAGGATCTTTAATTCCCTCTAAAGAGACCTCATCCTCTCCACTTTTCACTATGCTACCATGCTAATCCTGAACTTCATCTTTTGTGCCCCATGGAATTGTACCTTTAGAAGTGACTACAGAATTCCTCTATGTTGACTAACGATTTAATGGTTGATTATCCGCTCCAAATGATTTTCTGGCTTCGAAACTCTAACTTTAAAACTCTACTTTCTAAGTTAGAAACTGTCTTCATCCCTACTTAAGTCAATTCCATCTTTGAACTATTCTACTGGAAAATTATTATTTATTATGAGATTAATTCTCCTGAAGATTTACCACCACCACTTCCCTCCCCTTCACCACTGAACCCTGGGGTCACAGAAATAAGCTTAACGTCCCTTCTGTGAGAGCGCTCCAAATTTGAAGATAGCTATTGTGTCTTCCCTGAAGGCTTCTCCTTTTAAAGCCACAGTATATTCCCAGGTTCTTCAAGTTCTCTTCATGTAACAGAGCCTTCTTACCACCCTGGCCATTCCTCTCTGAGCAAGGTCCAGTCCAACTTGTTCTCCACTGTTGTAGTTTCTTAACTGGCCTGTCTATTTCACTCATTCCATGAGACCACTGATATTCAAACTTTTCAGTCTCAGGACCCTCACTCAAAAAGTATTGATGAGGAGCCAGGTATAGTGGCATGCACCTGTGATCCCAGCTACTGGGGAGGTAAAGGCTGGAGGGTCACTTGAACCCAGCTCTTTGAGGCCAACTTGGGCAACATAGTGAGATTGCATCTCAAAAAAATTACTGAGAACCCAAGAATGCTTTTGTTTATGTGTATGGCATCTATTAATATTTGCACTGGAATTTAAAACAAAGACAATTTAAAATAGTTGTTTATTAGAATGACAGTTCTTCAAAATAGTAAACATAAAGTTCATATGATTCAGTAATTATTTCACTTTTGAGTACATTACCAAAGAAATGGCAACAGATACTCAAACAGATACTTGTACACCAATGTTCATAGTAGCATTTTTAACAATAGCCGCCACAGAAGAGAAACTCAATTAAAATATGTTGAATTACTACGTATCTTTATTTCTTGCTAACACTTTTGGATCTTTCTAAAACTGTAGATCAGACCTGTTTCTATAATCCTAGTAGTCCCAGTGGACACACACTAGCCAGGAGTAAGTTCTACTTTCAAATGGAAAGTTTTGGCTCTGCAAAAGCTGACTATGCCTTATACTCAATCTGCTGTATAATTCCAGACCTGCTCTGGTTTCTCTCACCTGAGGATGGATCGCTCACAGGCTTTATTTTGCTGACATCCCCAAGCTGATCATCTCATCCCCTTCTCTTCCAGCATCAGCTGTCTTGTCCCCTCTTCATTTGCATCTTTATTCTTAACCTCCTTTCATGATACACTTTATGCCTGAAAGTGTTCAGTTCACATTTAGTAACCAATTTTCTTTTCTTTCTTTTTTTTTTATTTTTATTTTTTAATTTAACTTTATGTTCTGGGCCTCTCATTTCGACTTGGTCTTACCTAATTCAACTCTGCGTGACCTTCTATAAACAACTCAGTTTTTTCTAAAACCTAAAATAAAACATGAAAAGATGTACTTACAGAAAGCTAACCCACATTTTAGTATTTCTCTTATCCCTTACGTATGTATTTTCTATGGAGACAAGAACTTTCTTATTGTAAAATCCTGTACACTATTACTCATTTCTTCCCTGTTTTAACTTTTCAGGATTAAAGGACAAACAACAGCCAAAATATTTATGGGTAAGGATGACAGCACTCCCTGGTTCACACCAAAGGTAATCAGGGTTCTTGACTTACGACAACAACCTATTAGTTGCATTATTCCTTCTCTCTTCAAAGCCTATCTTCTTTCATGTTCCTTCCTTTTGCAATTCTATTATTTATAATGACAAGCTGAGCAACAAAACATTTTAAATACTTAATGGAATGAAAATAACATTTGGGGTATTACACAACATCCATTTTAAATACAAATAATGCATGATAACATAAAATAACATGGTTGATCTGGTGCTAATCACCCCAGTGTCTAGAAGATGAGTAAGCAAATTCAATTTTTTTTTTTTTTGTAGAGACAGAGTCTCACTCTGTCTCCCAAGCTAAGTGCAGTGGCATGATCTTGGCTCACTGCAACCTCTGCCTCCTAGGTTCAAGCAATTCGCCTGCCTTAGCCTCCCAAGTAGCTGGGACTACAGGTGCATGCCGCCACACCTGACTAATTTCTTTGTATTTTAGTAGAGATGGGGTTTCACGTGTTGCCCAGGCTGGTCTCGAACTCCTAAGCTCAGACAATCCACATACCTCAGCCTCCCAAAGTGCTAAAATTACAGGCATGAGCCACCGCGCCCGGCGAGCAAATTCAATTTTAAGATGCAGGTTGACTTCCTAAAGTAACTCAGAAAATAAAAAATATAGCCCTTTTGTAGAGAATACAAAATTTTACACTCTCTTAAAAATAAAAAAAACTTCAATATATAAAGGGATATATTAAAATACAGTCAATGTTTAAGAGAAGAGCTAATGGTGAGGGGTGGGGAACCTAAAAATCACTTATATTTGGCTTTGAAATATTCTGTGTGATTTTTATATTTCCAACTAAATTGGACAACACTGCTCTAGCACTTTCTGGATATACCCAAACAGATAAAATGAAAGCAGTACAGAAGATGCTGGTGGCAGGAAAATGCCCTCTTGATCAAATTTTAAAAGGCTTGTAACAAACCACTAGTTGTTTAAAAGTATATTATTAAAGCTGATTGTAAAGTTGCCTGTAAAGAGTTATTTCTATTAAATGTCAGTGCCAATGGATATAAACTAAGCCAAAGTTGGCATCACAGATTCTCTTACAAGTCCAAGATTACGTTATTTTTAAAGATGTATAATTATATTATTTTAAAGTATGAATCTGTAATATTGTAGATCCAATACATCTATATTGATTTTACAAATACACCTATATAAAATACAGATCTTAGTTTATTTATCTTAAGAACCAGCCAAACACCTTTTTGAGTTTCTCCTGACTCCTCCTTTATCCTTCTTTCTATTCCCTTGCCCATTTTCTATTACTTCAAGGATTAACCTCCTGATGTTATATGTACAGATCCATAATCCATTATTTGAAATCCTGAAACCTGAAAAGCTTTGCAAACCAAGTTTTTTCCAACTGAATTGGTGGCAAAATATGTCCTGACTTGAACTCATGTGGTGCAAAATCGACAACAGAATATTTAGTCATTTATCACACTTAGTGTAAAAATTCATGCATTTTGTTGCAGAAATATTAACGTATACAATTACAAGGTGCTGCCAGATCCCGATAGGGATATTAAATAACATACAAAATATGCATGCATTACCTTTCTATAATTTAAAAAATAATATAAATTCCTTAATATCTGATCCTTAGATTTTGCACAAGGGATTATGTATGGACTTGTATATACTTATTTATAATACTATCATCTCTTCATGAGGGCAAAAAGGATTAAGATGTGGTTAATAATGAATGCTATTGACTAAATATTAATGCTACAATACAATAAATAGTAATGTCTTATGAAATGTAAAATATACACAGATTTAAAATGCATAGCAAAGTAACAAAGAAAGGGGTGAGTAAACTGTTATAAGTCCTAGCATTATATTACAAGAAAATAGTAAAAGTAATAATTTATATAAAACTATAATCAGGAATAAATGCTATAACTCTAGTGTAGCTACCTAAAGAACAGTAAAACAAGTTAATGAAGAGGAAAATATAATAAAGAATTTGAATAATCCAAAGAAGGCAAAAAAAAGAAAACAGAATATGAAGTAGATCAAATAAGAAATACTAAGATGTGAGTTATAAAACTATATAGTTGAGTAAATTCATTAAATGTAAATAGACTAAATAATACAATTAAAAGACTATTTAAAAAATACAAAGGCCAGGTGCAGTGGCTTATGCCTGCAATCCCAGCACTTTGGGAGGCTACGGCAGGAGGATCACCTGAGGTCAGGACCAGACTGCAGGCCAACATGGTGAAACCCCACCTCTACTTAAAAAAAAAAAAAATACTATAGCTGTCAGTCTGGATTTTTAACACAACTGTATGACATTTTTACAAGGCATACCTTAAATATAGTCACAAAGAAGATGAAAATAAAAGGATAGAAAAAGCCATATCATGTAACCAAAAGAAACCTGATGTAGCTATAACAACACCATACAAAACAGACTTTAAGGCAAGAGCCTCACTAGGGATAAAGAAAGATACTCATAATGATTAAGATGTTAAACCAATAGGAAAATATCATAAGATCAATCCGTATATAACTACCAAAAACCCATAAGCACAAATTTGATAGAATTAAAAGGAGAAACAAACAAATACAAAATCATTGTGGGTGATTTTAACATATTTATTTTAATAGTTGATGGAAAAAAGACAAAAAAGTCAGTAAGATTGTGGAAGAGCTGAACAGCATAATATCCAACTTGGCCTCACTGACATATATAGGTAATCGAATCCAACAATAGCAATATAAACATTCTTTATGAGATCACATGGAACATTCAGCAAAACTGACTATATTCTGGGCTATAATACAAGCCTTAGCAAATTAAGCAAATCAGCAAAGCAAACTTCAGCCTAGAAATCAATAACAAAAATATTTTTTAAAGTATCTTAATTGCTTGGAAATTAAGCAATATGCTTCAAATAGCCCTTGAGTCAAATTTTAGAAGATATTAGAAAATATTTTAAACAAAAGGATAATGAAAATATGACTCATTAGGACTGTGGAATGCAGTCAAAACAATGCTCAGAAGAAAAATTATAATCTTGCACGCATATTTTATAAAAGAGGAAAGACTTCAAATCTACAGCACAAGCTTCCATTTAAAAAACTAGAAAAACAACAGCAAATCAATCTCAAAAAAGTAGGAGGAAATTAATAATAACTGATCTGAAATTAAGAGAAAATTAGTAAACCCCAAAAGTTCATTGGTGAGACTAATAAAATTAACAAGCCCCTAGCAAAATTGTTCAAACACACACACACACACACACACACACGCACATTACCATTATTAGAAATGGTAACAGATTTTTTCAGACATTAAAAATAGAGGTTTATTATCACAACTTTAGGCCAATAATTTATACAATTTAAATAAAAACAAATTCCTTGAAAAATGTAACTTATCAGAACAGACAATAGAAGGCATAGAAAATCCAAATACT
The DNA here is from genome assembly GCF_049354715.1 of Callithrix jacchus. Taxonomy (NCBI): domain Eukaryota; kingdom Metazoa; phylum Chordata; class Mammalia; order Primates; family Cebidae; genus Callithrix; species Callithrix jacchus. Next base: position 167,245,790 of record NC_133504.1, read on the forward strand.
TCTATATCTATTAAAATGAAATCTGTATAGGCCAGGCACAGTGGTTCACGCCTGTAATCTCAGCACTTTGGGAGGCTGAGGAGGATGGATCACATAAGAGCAGGAGTTTGAAACCAGCCCGGCCAAATGGCAAAACTCCATATCTATTAAAAATGCAAAAATTAGCCAGAGGTGGTGGCATGTGCCTATAATCCCAGCTACTCAGGAGGCTGAGGAACGAGAATAGCTTGAACCTGGAGAGGGAGGTTGCAGTGAGCCAACACGGTGCCACTGCACTCCGACCTGGGCGACAAAGTGAGACTCTGTCTCAAAAAAAATTTAAAATAAAAATAAATAAATAAATACATCTGTATTAAAAATTTTGCTAACACAATACTGAAGGAAAACAAAGTTGGAGAATTCACACCACCAACCTCAGGACTTATAAAGCTATGCAATCATGCCAGTGTGGTATTGGTGAAAGAATAAACAAATAGGTCAACAGAACAGAACAGAAACCTAGAAATAGATCTGCATAAACATCACCAACTCATTTTTGACAAAAGAGTAAAAGCAATTCAAGAAAGAAAGACAATCTTTTCAGGAAATGGTACTGGAAGATCCACATGCAAAGCATGGGGTAGGAAGAGAAAGACAGGATAGGTGGTAGGGGTGGGGGTGGGGGACAAGAAAAGGAATCTAGAAACAGACTTGAGACCTTTCACAAAAACTAACTTCAAATGAAGCATAGACCTTAATGTAATACACAGAAATATAAGACTTCTAGAAGATAACATAGGAGAAAATCTAAATGATCTTAGGGTTTAGCTATTAATTTCTAGATACAATACCAAATGCACAATCCATAAAATAAAAAATAAAAAACTGATAAATTGAACTTCATTAAAATTAAAAACTTCTGCTCTTAGAAAGATAATGAAGAAAATAAAAAGACAAGCCACAGATTGGAAGAAAATATTTGCAAAACAATTGTACCCAAATATACAATAAATTCTTAAAATTCAATGATAAGAAAACAACCCAATTAAAAAATGGGCAAAAGATCTGAATAGACACCTTACCAAAGAAGACACACAGATGGCAAATAAACATAAAAGGATACTTAATATCATATATCTTTAGTGAAATGTGAATTCAAATAATAAGATATCACAACACATATTAGGATGGCTAAAATCCAAAACAGTGATAGCACCAAATGCTGGGGGGGATGGAGATCAACAGGCACTCTCATTTACTGCTGGTGGTAATGCGAAATGGCACAGCCTCACTGGAAGACAGGTTGTCAGTTTCCGATGGTTAACCACTGTCTTACCACACAATCTATCAGTTGTGCTCTTTGGTATTCACCAAACATAACTGAAAATTTATGTCTAGACAAAAACCTACACATAAAGGTTTATAGCAGTTTTATTCATAACTGCTAAAACTTAGATGTAACCAAGATGTCTATCAACAGGTGAATGCATAAACAAACTATGGTACATCCATACAATAAAATATTTCTAAACAGAAAAATCAGCTATCAAGCCATAAAAATACAGAGAGGAACATTAAATGAATATTGCTAAGTGAAAGAAGATAGTAAAATAACAATATGCCATATAATTCCAACTATATGAAATTCTTAAAGGCGAAACTACAGAGACAGTAAAAAGTGGTTGCTGGAGTCTCAGGCAAAGGGAGGAATGAACAGGTAAGGCACAGGGGATTTCCAGGGCAGTGCAACAATTCTCTATGATACCAGAATTGTGAATACATGAATACAGGACATTATGTATTTGTCAGAACCCATAGTAGTCATATACAGGGGTGAACATCTGGAATTCCAGCTACTTAGGAGACTGAGTCAGAAGGATTCCTTGAACCCAGGAGTTTGAGACCAGCGTAGTGAAATCAACAAAACAACAAACACAGACCTGCACAACAAAGAGTGAACTATAAACTATGAACTTTAGTTAATAATAATGTATCAATATTAGCTCAACCAAAATAAATGTACCACACTAATGCAAGACATTAATAATAGATGAAACTGTGCAAAGGAGAGGGATAAATGGAAACTGTATCTTCTGCTCGATTTTTCTGTACATCTAAAGTCTATTAGTTAAAGAAATATTCTCAAATAAAAAATTCCAGACATAGGTCTTGTTGAAGAATTCTTCCAAACATTTAAAAAATAATAAATCTCATAACATTCTTGTGGCAAGTAGAAATTTTCAAAGGGAGGCAACATTTCCCTACTCATTTTATGAAGCCAGCATAACCCTGATATAAAAGTTGACAAAGATGGTTACAAGAAAGGAAAATTACATACCAATTGTTCTCATGACATTATAGCAATCTTTATATACTAATTATTGGAGTTCTGTTAGCTTCACCGTAGAAAGCCATTACAAAAGAATGTCACCCCCAGCCTAATAATAAGAAAAACAGTACAATATTCAAAAATCATACATTCTGAACCCATCAGAAAACTTAAGCTATGAGACAACCAAGTGAATTAAATTCCAAGGAGTAACAAGCTCCTTCAAGAACAAATGGGATTCCAAACTACTTCACCTTTGGCAGAGCACAGGAGGAATAGGAAGCTACCATACAAGAGCATAAGAAGAAATGAACTAAAATGTTAACTATTATAGACAAGATGTGGACTACCATGTCAGTTTGGAAAAGCTGGGGACCCAAAATGCAACGGGGTATTCACACTCATCTGCATATTCTTTTCCACGTGTCTATGCCAGGTGCCCATACAAAAGATTGAGAGCAGAAAGCTACAAAGAGCACTCTTTTGTGACACAGGTGTGCAAAAAAAGATAGGCTGCCACTGCAGGACAAGCATAAAACTGTACTACCTTGGCCAACCTCTCCTCTCATCTAAAGCAAGGGACTAAAACACTGGGGGAAGGTTCAGAAACCCTCCCATTCTGAAGATGAGGCAGTAATTCATTGCTTCTGTGGGTGGGATAGATACAAAACCCTCAACCTCATAGGAAAATAAGAAAATTATCTTGGGCCCAGGATCTTACAACAATATAAAGCAGAGGTAAACTAGCACTAGGGCAAGGGCAGGTATGGGTCTTTGACACAATACTTGCCACAGATAAAGGCAGAGCTGGGCTGCCAAAGGGATAAGGAAATGGACCATGCCAAAGCTGGGAAAGCACCACACCAAAGATAAAGCACATGGACAGAGTCAGAAGAACAGACGATTCCTGCACCTACCATGAGCCCAGGATCGAATAACAAACAATAGACTTCTGCTGGGGACAAGAGCACAGAGTGAGATCTCCCCTGAGGAACAGGCAAGGAAAGACTGAAGAAAGTCAAGGATGTAGTAGAAACAATGAGAAAAACTCTGTAGTACCCTAAGATCTATGCCAGGCACAAAGTAACAGCAGTCTACCACTGGGTTTTGTTGTTGTTGTTTTTGAGATGGAGTCTCACTCTGTCCCCCAGGCTGGAGTGCAGTGGCATGATCTTGGCTTACTGCAACCTCTGCCTCCTGGGTTCAAGCAATTATCCTGCCACAGCTTCCCGGGTATCTGGGATTACAGGTATGCACCACCACACCTGGCTAATTTTCATATTTTTAGTAGAAATGGGGTTTCACCATGTTGGCCAGGCTGGTCTTGAACTCCTGACCTTAAGTGATCCACCTGCCTTGGCCTCCCAACAACCACTGGTTTTAAAGGAGTTTGAAGCCTGTGGTATACTTAAGGTAATCACAACAATAACAAAACCGATTGCAGCAGCCCATCAAACAGCTTATCCATCACAACCAACTAGGCTTCATCCCAGGGATGCAACACTAGTTCAGCATACACAAGTCTATAAACATAATCCATCACACAAATAGAACAAAAGACAAAAAAAAACACATAATTATCTCAATAGATGCAGAGAAGACCATCAATGAAGTTCAACAGCCCTTTATGCTAAAAACTCTCAATAAACTAGGTATCAATGGGACATATCTCAAAATGATAAAAGCTATTTACAACAAACCCACAGCCAATATCACACTGAATGGGCAAAAACTGGAAGCATCCCCTTTGAAATCCTGACTAGACAAGGATGCCCTCTCTTAACACTCCTATTCAATATAATATTGGAAATTCTAGCCAGAGCAATCAGGAAAGAAAGAGAAGTAAAGGGTATTCAATTAGGAAAAAAGGAAATCAAATTGTCTCCATTTGCAGATGACATAATTGTATAGAAGACCCCATCGTCTCAGCCCCAAATCTCCTCAAGCCAAATAAGCAACTTCAGCAAAGTCTCAGGATACAAAATAAATGTGCAAAAATCACAAGCATTCCTATACACCACTAACAGACAAACAGAGCCAAATCAAGAGCAAATTCCCATTCACACTGCTACAAAGAATAAAATACCTAGGAATACAACTAACAAAGGATGTAAAGGACCTCTTCAAGGAGAAGTACAAACCACTGCTCAAGGAAATAAGAGAGGACACAAACAGATGGAGAAACATTCCACTCTCATGGTTAGGAAGAATCAATATCATGAAAATGGCCATACTGCCCAAATTAATTTATAGATTCAATGCTATCCCCATAAAAATACCAATGACTTTCTTCACAGACCTGGGAAAAAACACTTTAAACTTCATATGGGACCAAAAAAGAGCCTGCATAGCCAAGACAATCCTAAGCAAAAAGAACAAAGCTGGAGGCATCAGGCTGCCAGACTTCAAACTATACTACAAGGCTACAGTAATCAAAACAGCATGATAATGGTACCAAAACAGAGACACAGAACAATGGAACAGAATACAGGCTTCAGAAGCAAACCACACATCTACAACCATCTGATCTTTGACAGACCTGACAAAAACAAGCAATGAGGAAAGGATCCCATGTTTAATAAATGGTGTTGGGAAAACTGGCTAGCCATGTGCAGAAAGCTGAAACTAGATCCCTTCCTCACACCTTACACTAAAATTAACTCCATATGGATTAAGGATTTAAACATAAGACCTGACACCATAAAAAACCCTAGAAGAAAACCTAGGCAATACCATTCAGGACATAGGCATAGGCAAGGATTTCATGACTAAAACACCAAAAGCAATGGCAACAAAAGCCAAAATAGACAAATGGGATCTAATTAAACGTAAGAGTTTCTGCACAGCAAAAGAAACAATCGTTAGAGTGAACCAGCAACCAACAGAATGGGAAAAAAATTTTGCAATCTACCCATCGGACAAAAAGCTAATATCCAGAATCTACAAATAACTAAAACAGATTTATAAAAAGAAGAAAAAAACCCATCCAAAAGTGGGCGAAGGATATGAACAGACACCTTTCAAAAGAAGACATCTATGAGGCCAACAAACATATGAAATAATGCTTATCACCACTTGTCATTAGAGAAATGCAAATCAAAACCACACTGAGGCACCATCTCACACCAGTTAGAATGGCAATCATTAAAAAATCTGGTGACAACAGATGCTGGAGAGGATGTGGAGAAATAGGAACACTTTTACATTGTTGGTGGGAGTGTAAACTACTTCAACCATTGTGGAAGACAGTGTGATGATTTCTCAAGGATCTAGAAATAGAAATTCCATTTGACCCAGCAATCCCATTACTGGGTGTATACCCAAAAAACTATAAATCATTCTATTATAAAGACACATGCACACGTATGTTCATCATGGCACTGTTTACAATAACAAAGACCTGGAACCAACCCAAATACCCATCAATGATAGAATGGACAGGGAAAATATGGCACATATACACCATGGAATACTACACAGCCATAAAAAATGATGAGTTAGTGTCCTTTGTAGGAACATGGATGAATCTGGAAACCATCATTCTCAGCAAACTTACACAAGAACAGAAAATCAAACACCACATGTTCTCACTCATAGCGAGGTGTTGAACAATGATAACACATGGACACAGGGAGGGGAGCATCACACATTGGGGTCTGTTGTGGGGGGATACGGGTGGGACAGTGGGGACTGGGGAGGGTAGGAAGGGGTAATGTGGGGAGAAATGTCATGTATAGGGGATGGGGGATGGAGGCAGCAAAACACCTTGCCATGTATGTACCTATGAAACAATCCTGCATGATCTACACATGTACTCCAGAACCTAAAGTACAATTTAAAAAATAAATAAGTAAATAAAAACCCCAAAGCTAGCTTGATCTTTGTCAATATTGACTGAAGCCCCCACACTCAATAAAGATATAGAAAACTGAAACAAAATTGTCTACCTGACCTAATTGACAATTATGGAGCAGAAATAGCAGAATAAGCATGCTTTTCAAGTACATATAAAACATACAAGATAAAACATATTCTGGATCATAAAAGTAAATAAATTTTAAAAAGCTAAAATCATACATATTTTATTATTTACCATAAGAGAATTAAACCAGAAATCAATCAAAGAAAGATACTGGTAAACAATGCATTTATAAATAACCTATCGGTTATTAGAACTCATAAAAATCACAAGAGAATTTTTTTAAATTTTGAATTGGGTGAAAATGTTAATAGAATATAGCCTAATTTACAGACAAAGATAAAGCAGTACATAGAAATTTAAAGCATTTTATTAGAAGAGAAAAAGTTCTCAAATCAAAAATCTAAATTTTGCCTAAATGACTAAAAAATGCAAATTAAATCCAAAGTAAACAGAAAAAAATAATAAATGGAAAAATCAGAGATATTGAAAACAAGAGCTACTTCTTTGAAAATGTTAATGTAATTAATAAATCTCTAGCCAGATTAATTAGGGAAAAAGATAGAGCACATATTACAATATAGGGAATGAAAGAGGGGCTATCACTACAAATCCTACAGACACTAAAAGAAATATAAGGGAATAAACAATTTTATATGAGCAACTTCATTAAAGTAGATTAAGTATGGCAACTTCTTGAAACATAAAAACTACGAGAGCTTACAGAAAAAGAAATAGATAATCTAAATGGCCTGCATATACTTTTAATTAAAGTTTTAAATTAAAATTTAATTAATTTTTTAAATTAAAATTTAATTAATTTTTTAAATTTAAAATGTGTCTATAAAGAAAACTCTAGGCCCTAGTGACTTTGCTGGGACTCTACCAGATATGTAAGGAGAAAATAGTATTAACTCTATATAAAATTTTCCAGAAAATAGGGAATACTTCCCACCTAATTTTATAAGATCAGCATTACCTGATATCAAAAGCAGAAAAGTGTTACAAGAAAAAAAAAAACTACAAATAAATTTCTTTTTTTTTTTTTTTTTTGAGACAGGGTCTGGCTCTATCACCCAGGCTGGAGTGCAGTGGTGTGATCTCTGCTTACTGCAACCTCTGTCTCCCAGGTTCAAGCCATCCTCCCACCTCAACCTTCCAAATAGCTGGGACTACAAGTGTGCACCACCACATTAGCCAATGTTTGTATTTTTTGTAGAGATAGAGTTTTGCCATGTTTCCCAGGCTAGTCTCGAACTCATGAGTTCAAGTAATCTGCCCACCTTGGCCTCCCAAAGTGCTGGGATTACAGGCATGAGCCATCGTGCCTGGCCACAAACCAATATCTTCCATAAATACAGTTATAAAATCTTCAGTAAAATGTTAGCAAATTGAATCAACAAATTTATAAAAAGGATAATGCATCATAACCAAGTAGAATTTATATCAGGAATACGAAATTGGTGCAACATTCAAAGCCAATCAGTATTACTCATTGTATCAATGTAAGCAGGAAAAATCATAAGAGCATTATCTACAGATATAAGAAAAGTATTTAACAAAGTTCAACATCCATTCATGATAAAAACTCTCAGAAAACTAGAGATAGAATAGAGCTTCCTCAACCTGAAAAAAAAAAGCATCTGCAAAACATTGCACTGGAGGCATTATCCAGTACAATAAGTCAAGAAAAATAAATAAAAGGCATACAGATTGCAAACAAAGAAGTAAAACTGTCTTTAACTGCATATGATTCATATACCTGGAAAAAAGTAAACCACAGAAAAGATACTATAACCAATATGTAAGTTTAGCAAGCTCTCAGGATACATGGTAAATAGATCAATACCAATTGCATTTATGTATGTTAATAATAAACAATCCAAATTAATTCATCCTTTATAATAGCATCAAAAACCATGAAATACTTAAGAGGAAATCTTAACAAAGAGTGTGCAAAATTTGTGTGCTGAAACTACAAAACACTGACAAGAGAAAATAAAAACAATACAAATAAATGAAAAGAAATACTATGTCCATGGGCCAGAAAATTTAATATTGTCAAAAGGTCAATTCTCCCCAAATTGATCTACAGATTCAACATAATCTCTGTCCAATTTTCAACAATTTTTTATGAGTGGATTCTAAAATTTATATAGCAAAGCAAAGGACCTAGAATAGCCAAAATAATTTTGGGAAAAAAAGGAACATAAAGTTACAAAATGCAAGATAGTGTGGTATTGCATGATAAACAAATAGATCAATGGAACAAACAGAGAGCCAGAAATTGTGTGTGTGTGTGTGTGTGTGTGTGTGTGCGCGCGCACGCGCGCGATGGATTGATTTTTGACAAGGTGCCAAGGAAATTAGCAGAGAAAGGATAGGTTTTTCAACAAATCAGTACTGGAAATACTGGATATCCATATGCAAAAAAGAAAAATAAAGGCTTACCTTGAACCATATACAATAATTAACTCAAAATGGATCACAAATCTAAATCTAGAAGCTAAAACTATAGAACATCTAGAACAAACACACCTAGTAGAAACTTTTTTAAGACCTTGAGTTAGGAAAAGATTTTTAGGTAGGGCACAAAAAGCACAAATCATAAAACAACTGATAAAAACGTATGTAATCAAAATTAAGCATTATTCCCTTTCAAATACCCAGTTAAGAACATGTAAAGATAATCCACAGACTGGGCCAGGCACAGTGGCTCATGTCTGTAATCCCAGAACTTTGGGAGGCCGAGGTGGGCGGATCACCTGAGGTCAGGAGTTTGAGACCAGCCAGGCCAACATGGTGAAACCCCAGCTCTACTGAAATTACAAAAAATTAGCTGGGCATGGTGGTGGACGCATGTAATCCTAGCTACTCAGGAGGCTGAGATGGGAGGATCACTTGAACCTGGTAGGCAGAGGTTGCAGTGAGCAGAGATCGCACCACTGCACTCCAGCCTCAGTGACAGGAGACCCAGGCTCAAAAAAAATAAGATAAACCACAGACTGGGAGAAAATATTTACAAGACACATATCTGATAAAGACTTATATAGAAAGAATCCCTACAACTTAACAATAAGACAAACAACACAATTTTTTTCTAATGGGCAGAAGATTTGAACAGACTACTTCACCAAAGAAGACATAAGTACATGAGAAAATATCATTAGTCACTAGAGAAATGCAATAAAAGCTACAATAAAATACTATTAAACTTCTCCAGAATTATAATTAATTAACAAAAATAAAAGACTGGCAGCATCAAGTGCCATCAAGGATGCAAAAACAACTGGAATTCTCAGAATTGTTTGTGAGAATGGAAAATGATACAGCCACTTTGGAAAAGTGTGACAGTTTCTCATAGAATTCAGCATTACACTTACCAAACAACTTAGCAATTCCAACCCTAGGTATTTAGCCAAGAAAAAAAAAAACAAATATCCAAGCAAAATCCTATACCAGAATATATGCATCAGCTTTACTTATAATCTCTAAAACTAGAAAGCAACCCAAATGCCCTTCACACAATGATGGATAAACAAACCGTAGTACATTCAAACACTGAAATATTACTCAGCAATAAAAAGGAACAGAACTACTGAAATACCAATGAAATGAATGAATCTCAAAAGCAATGTTAAATGTCAGAAAGCAGGCACAAAATGTACATACTGTATGATTTCATTTATATTAGAGTCACAAAAAAGCAAAAGATCTCGCTCAATCTCGATCAATCATCCTCAGTGCCTAGCATGTTATAAAATACCCAACAAATGCTAGGTGGTGGACGGATAAACGAGGAATCACTGCAGGGAGGGTAAAGTGCGAGAAAGTGATACACTGACGAGAAAGCAGAAAGGTACCTGGGGGCCCAAGTTCACCCACAGGACAGAAAAAGTGAAGGAAGGCGTGGTCCAAGCCACCTTCAGTGAATCTAGCAGCTTAAAAAATTAGACCCTGTAAATTACTACAAGAACAGATAAATGACTCAGTAAACTAAGCGTTTCTCTGGTCTGAAAAATGGTGTGATGCGCCCCATCCTTCTTTAAAAATCTGTCAACCACTCCTGGGGCTGAGGCAGCAGAGATTGCACTGGACAGGGAAATGGGTTTTTTTTTTTGTTTGTTTGCCTTTTTTTTTTTCGGTCTTTTTTTTTTTTTGAGCACCAGAGCGGAGCTGGAAGGTCATTGGCGAGCTCTGGCTTGGGTGAGGAGGGTGAAGAAGAAGAGACGTCGCCGCGGCCCCGCCCGTCTCCATCCCTTCCCACTGGGCCTCACTTACCCAGGCCTGCCGTTCCAGCTGAGAGTACAAATTGGAGCCCTTGAGCTTTTGGACTATCTGGGCAATAATAAGCGAGAGGTCCGACTCCTCCTGCAACATTGCCCCTGCCCTAGCCCGCCAAGCCGCGGGGACAGGCCGCCGGCAGGGAGCGAACGGGCTACCGTGTCCCACTCAGGGCCAGTGACACTTCTCCGGGACCTTATCACACTGGGACTTCTCCAGCGGGCGTTACCAGGCAACTGCCGAGCCCTGTGTCCGTCCCTCTCGGGTCCCCTCAGCGCCTGAAGGCCCCAGCATCTGCGTTCCGCCTGCAGAAAAAGACCGGGGCGGGGAGAACACATTTCATATTTTTCATTGTTCCTGCCTCGTCTGTGGTTGAAAGGCAAGAACAGAAGCTCATTCCTTCAGAACCACAGCGCCTCTGATGCACAAGGAGGACACGGAGAATTGTGCGTTTTACTATATAAAGGATCATTCTCTTCCCCCTCTCAATTTCTACAGAAAGAGGACTGTGGCACACAATGATACTGCGAATTACACCCAAGAATTGTTAGGCTCTGACGCTAGCTGCGTGAAAGTGCTACAGTTTCCGCCTCTGTAAAATAACTCTCAATTTGCAGTGTGTTGTGATGATTATCTTAAGTAAAAATTGTGAAGGCGCCTAGCACTGTACCATAGCACACCATTTTACTTCATTTTCTCTCGTTTCTCTAGAGTCTTACACCAGGAATAAGTAGACAATCTCATCTCATCTAACAACTACAAATTAACCAAGAGACATTATTGATAGGTTTTCTGCAACGCATGAGCAATTCAAGGATGAATAAGACATTGTCCCAGTCTTCAAGGAATTTACCGTCTAGATTCATCCTCTTCCACGTATTCATTCATTCAAGCATTTATTAATAATTCATTCAGCTTTCAACTTACTGAACATTTACATAAAAGGAACCGTGTTGGCACAAAGGTTTAATAAAATATGGTTCTTGCCTGCAAGGAAATACAAAAAAGATTTTTAGCAGAAATAAAATTAACTGATTTAAATTATTGAAAGACATGTCAAAAGGCTAACAGCACCTCCACTCCCCCCGCCAAAAAGGCCTAGTGAATAATACACACATTAGAATAACCTCACAAAAGTAATCGAAATTAAGTTCAAATGTATATACACATATTTTGTTTGTTTGTTTGTTTAAAACAGAGTCTCACTCTGTTGCCCAGGCTGGAGTGCAGTGGCCTGATCTTGGCTCACTGCAACCTCTGCCTCCCGGGTTCAAGCGATTATTCTGCTTCAGCCTTCTGAGTAGCTGGGTCCACAGGCCCACCTACCACCAGGCCCAGCTAATTATTCTTGTATCTTTAGTAGAGACTGGGTTTTGCCATGTTGGCCAGGGTGGTCTCGAACCACTACTGACCTCAAGTAATCCACCCACCTCAGCCTCCTAAAGTGCTGGGATTACAGGTATAGGCCACAGCACCCAACCTGTATATGCATATTTTAAGTGAAGCAAAAATAGGATTTCAAGAAAATAGACCAAGATTGCTGCAAAGGATACACTAACTAGAAACAAAAGAGATCTTGTTCAATCAAATGCAGGTTCTAATTCAATAGGTCTCTGGTGAGAACTGGTAAACTGCATTTCTGACAAGTCCCAAGAAACTGTGATGCCGATGGTCCAAAGGCTACATTCTGAATAGCAAAGGACTAAAGCAGGAAATAATAAGAATTCAAAGGGCACGGCCCCGGCCTCGATGCACAACACTCTGACATTTATAACACCACCATCCAGAATGCTGGGATGATAAGTACAAATTCTAAATAACACCCTTGGTAAACTTTGTTTATCAAACCAAGTTTAGAAAGAGGCAGGCAGGAAAGAAACAAAGCACTTAAAGGCAATTAATGACAGACTCTATAAAATGCAGTTTTTCTACAAAACATTCTGTCACAACTCAGAATTTCTCAAAGCTGCAGGTGAGTAGATACTGTCAACTCTTGCATCTCAACACTCCGCCCAACTGTGAATCGCCACCACAAACCTTACTTTGAACAAAGGGAGAGAGACAGACAGAGGAGAGAGAGCACTACCATAACAGTTCCTTTGAGATTGAAAGAGATGGAGTAATGAGTTGCCAAAGAGATAAAGATGCTTCAGCTGGAAACAGTAATAGAGCATTGAAGGTAAAGATAAAGCCATAGAGCAGAAGAAAAGGCGTTGTGCTTGGAGTCAGAAAACACTCTGGCTTCCTTCCTAGATCTGAGAAATGTATGAGTCTTTTTCCCCATCAGAGTTTCATTTTCTTCTCCTATCAAGAGTGTAAAATATCCAACTAAGGGAATAGTATGAGGAACAAATATACCAACTATTAGAATATTCATAAATATTAATAAATTAAATATTGAAATAGTGATAAATAAAAATGCCCAGTACTATTGACAAGGGAATGGAAAGTAACTAAATAAACATAGCAACATATGGGAAATTGCCCAGAACAATTCCTTGCACAGATGGAGACTTAAAATAATTTTGTTAAAGAAGAGAACAATTATAAGCTTAAAGCAACAATTACGAAGTTTGGATTTGATTCTGAAAGCATGTCCAAGCAAAAAGAAAAAAAATCCCTTAATCCTAATATTTTTAAATTTTTTTTACCTACATAGAAGCAGATGTGTTGGAGCATAATTTAATTATGCAATGCCCTCTGCTCTCTATTTCCAATTCAATTTAGCAAAACTTTTCCGACCACCTTCTCTAGGCAATAAATGGCAAGGAATACAAAGATGAATAGGAAATGGTCCTTTCTCTAAAGGAATTTCAGTCCCAAAGGAACGAAGCTGCTATATAAAGTGACATAATAGTAAATAGACTACTTCAGTCTCCCACCTGTGTCTGGAAATTTTATTACTTCAAAGTCATTGTCTCATAAAAACTGGAGGTACATATTACCATCTCCATCCCACAAGGTGGAAGTTGGCCTTGAAAATTTGATGGCACATATACACCATGGAATACTACGTAGTCATTGAAAGGAATGAGTTCATGTCCTTTGCAGGGACATGGATAAAGCTGGAAACAATCATTCTCAGCAAACTAACACAGGAACAGAAAACCAAACACCACATGTTCTCACTCATAAGTGGGAGTTGAGCAATGAGAACACATGACACAGGGAGGGCACATCACACACCAGGGCCTGTCGGTGTGTGTGAGGGCAAGGAGAGGGATAGCACTAAGACAAATACTTAATGCACACGGGGCTTAAAACCCAGGTGACGGGTTGATGGGTACAGTAAACCACCACGGCACATAACAAACCTGCATGTTCTGTGCATGTATCCCAGAACTTAAAGTATAATAAAAAAAATGTTTTAAGAAGCATTTTAAAAAAAGAAAATTCTTACTGTACTCTAGGTGGGTAGAGAATAGAAAAACCCTCCATTTCTGACATTTCAGAGTGACTAACAGATGGATAGCAAGAGGGGCTGCAATTTTATCTGAGTGGTTAAAACTATGTAAACAGAGACAAAAATAAAAGAGATGCAGAAGGAAGTCTCGAAATTCTCCCAAATTTAGGACAGAGATGCTTCTGGGCCAACATGTGTAGGGCTCTGGGACCAACCCTGCCTTTCTCAGACCTGCTTGGTTTGATCTATTCTACATATAAATATAATGCTGTGCCAGATTTCACTGAGGAGGGGCAGAGGATGCATTTGAAAACCACTGACGAGTGGCATCACATGGCAAGGCTGTGAAACGAATCAAAAACAACCTGTCAGCCTAACTCAACATTGAGGCACCCTTCAGGGGTACACTGAAACATATCCTTACTTTATTCCCATGAGGGTGGCTTCTATAAACTGTACCATCTACAGTGAAAAAATACTTTCCACTGTTCTTTTAGAAAGAGACTGCTTTTAGCAGGCGATGTCTGCAGAATAAATTCAACTGTACATTGTCAGGAATTCACTTAGAATAAATAAAAATCATGATGTGTTGCATGTATCACACATGTCACAGGCCTCACTGTCTTTGGCCTCACTGTCAAACAAATGAGCTCATATTGATGTCGATTACCTGTCACTGCCCCATGTGCTGGCACAGGATGCCAACCCCTCTTCAGAGTCTCTTCACATTATTTCCAGGAGTCCTCAGGAAGTAATACATGTGTGCTTACAAAGAAGCTGGCTCATGATCTTCTGCTCTGCCTGCCTTGGTGATGCCTGATGCCCTCAAGCCACTGTCCAGTACTAAAGCACCAAAGGTGCTTAAACCCCAAGATTCACAAAGACCTTCATGGGGGGAAAAAAAGCCCCTCTGCTTCTGCTTGCCACCTCTCTTTACAATGGCAGTCATACCTCGTTTCTGAGTCCAGGCTGTGTATCAGCCTGTGCTATCCTCCTCCACTTCCCCATTTCTCATGCCTGTGGTCCCAAACAATTGTATGTGATTGAGGAAGACTGGGTTACTGGCTTCATGAGTAATCTCAGGGACTGTGTTGACTCTATGCAAAACATAAAACTTACAGAAGAAAACCTAACTATGGTTTAAATAATAAGATCTTTGTTATTACCAACAAATCTGGAAGAGAGTCCCAAGGTTGGTTCAGTGTCTCAAAAATGTCAAGTTTCTCAACTCTTTCCGTCTTTTCCATTCTATCACCCTTAATGTATTGGTTTGCCCTCCACGGCTTATTGCTGCAGTCTTGAGATGGCTGCTGCAGTTCCAAATATCTTTTCCACTGTCTTGAAAGGCAGGAAAAAAGTTGAAGCTGGAAACTATCATTCTCAGCAAACTAACACAGGAAAAGAAACCAAACACTGCATGTTCCACTCATAAGTGGAGTTGAACAATAAGAACACATGGACACAGGGAGGGGAACAACACACACCGGGGCCTGTTCGGGGGTTAGGGGGAAAGAGGAAGGATAGCATTAGGATGAATACCTAATGCACACAGGGCTTAAAACCTAGATAATGAGTTGATAGATGCAGCAAACCACCGTGGCACACATATACCTATGGAACAAACCTGCACATTCTGCACAGGTATTCTGGAACTTAAAGTAAAATTAAAAAAAAAGAAAGAAAGAAAGGCAGGAAAGAAGAGGGAAAATTTTTTAAAGTTCTCAATGACTGTGTATACATTTCTGTTTAAGAATATTTTTCCAAGAAGCTCCCAAGAAGACGTCCCCATATGTCTTACTGCCTGAAGCTTTGTCACATGATCCCCCCTAGCTGCAAGAGAATCTGGCAAGAGTTGATCTGATGTTTTATCCTCAATCCAAGGAGAGAGATAAGGGAGTAGAAAAATGTCTGGTTGCTTTTGCCATGTTGTCCAAAATGACTTCCACGTGAGAATGGTGCTGGGATATGAACCCTTGTGAATGATATTTGGGCCACAAATAAACTACTTAAGGGTTAGACAATATCCAGATTACTTACCATTCACACAGAGACATTTGTGTGTAGTTTAGACCAACTATCTAAATTATAGTACTCACTTAGGTGGCGTTTGCTTAGTATCTTGGTGACATTTTAAAAACTGAAAACAAATAAGGTAAACCCATTGCCAAATAAGGCCTATGAGTAGCAGATTACATGACGGGAGCAGAACATTTGCAAATGTCATGGTAAAAAGGACAAAAATTAATGACTTGTGAAGAAAGCAGCTTGCTCATAAATTGCTTTCAACTAAGGCCTCCCTATATCTGTAAGCCACTCTGCTGGTATTGGAGATGATCCCTCTGTGGAGTTGTACAAAAGAAATGAACATTGGATATAGTCTATTCTCTAATACAATCTGTACAACTTGGGGCAAAAGAGGTTTTCTGATAAAAAGTGATGTTCTAGTTTCTCCAGGTACTTCCTCTAGGTTTCAGCTAACAGACAGCAGGAATCACTTGGCCTATTTTCTCCTCAATTCTTTGATCACAGCCCTGTTCTCCTACCTCCTCAAACTACACCTAACACATACATAATTGCACGTGCTCGCTCTCTCTCATGTCCATATATATATATATATATATATACACACACACACATATTTCTACTGCAGAATATTTCCTTTTATACGGTTCCTTCTTACTTTGGGCTTTCCTCCATTGCCTCCTGGGAACTTACATGTCTTTTGCCATTTTTTGATCTTTTTTGTTCTTCCAGTTTTCTTGAAGGCCTAGCAATATGCACGAGACAAGCATACGTAATGAGAATAAGATGGCTGCAATGTTGGTCCTTGAGATCAAATTGAAGATTGCAGTTGGGCCTGTCTCTACCCATTATAGAAGTTAGCAAGTTGTCCACATGGACACAGATGGGGAATTAGGATGAAGTTATAGGCCTGGAAATGTCAGAGGCCCAGTAATCTGGGAGCAGAGCTAATGTGTAGCACAGCAAGGAGCTCTAGTGCATAACTGGCAGGCCCACTGTAGATGCTGTGAATAAGAAAGGGGTCTGGGGCAGGGACCAAGAGCCTGTTACCAAGACTTAAGCCTGAAGCAAACTCCATGTAGTGGACAGAACAACATATGGACCCTGGAATAAAGTGGGTTTGTTAGCAAGGAGAAAGGAGAGTCCTTTTAAACAGGACTCTCAATTAAGTGTTTAATACAAAGGAGAAGATAGAAGAAAAAAGACAAAGACAAGACTAAGACAATGGTCTGGTCTGGTCTTAGCTCAAAATGTCCTTGAGTTCTTGTGCTTTATCTAAAAGATTTATGAGGCTATGTATGTATTCCAAAATATGCTTGTGTTTGTAATATAACAATGTTTTAATAGTGCAACATCCAGAAATTAATGCACCATTTTTATTCTTGGTTTTCAGCATACTCCAGACACACAGCTGTAGGTTCCCATGGGCTACATTCTCTCGCAAGTCCTAGAGACATTGAATCCAGTGGCCCCAGCCATACCCTTCTTGTTAACATGCCCCGTTGCATCTTCCTTCCCTTCCCCGTCTCACTTCCCCACTCCCCTACCAGTGTTTCCTAGAATTACCACTAATATACTCTTTGTACTCAAATTCTTATGTGAGCATCTGCTTCAGGGGAATCCAACCTGTCTAGTACCTAATATGTTGCCTGGAAGGTAACAAGTACTGAAGTTGTGCTGGTTGAAGGAAAGAAAACCCATTTCCAATTTTCTCCAGGAGGGGACTATTTGGCTGGGTCCTTGCAGCTTTAGGCACGACTTTCCAGACCAGTAGAGTCTTCCAAACCTTGCATCGGGAAAGAACAAGGACAAGAGAGGTGTATTACTCAAAGTTCTCAAGAGGAGTCAAACAAAGAGGAGAACACACACACACACACACACACACACACACACACACAAGCAGAGAGAGAGAGAGAGAGAGAGAGAGAGAGAGAGAGAGACTTTAAGCATTTGGCTCATGTGACTGGGAAGGCTAGCAAGTCCAAAGTCTGTAGAGCAGACCAGTGAGCTGAATGTTCAGTTAAAAAAAAAAAAAAAAAAAGGTGATATTGCAGTCTTGAA
Organism: Callithrix jacchus; assembly: GCF_049354715.1. Classification (NCBI taxonomy): domain Eukaryota; kingdom Metazoa; phylum Chordata; class Mammalia; order Primates; family Cebidae; genus Callithrix; species Callithrix jacchus. The sequence goes on from NC_133504.1 coordinate 167,263,787, forward strand.
TCCGAAATCCATAGGACAGACCAGCAGGCTGAAAAGTCAGGCAGAATTTCTATTTTCCAGCTTTGAGGAAGAATTCCTTCTTCTCTAGAAAACCTCAGTTTTTGCTATTAAGGCCCTCAACGGATTAGATGAGGCCCACTCACATTATGGAGGGTCATTTGTTTTACTTAAAGTCAACTGACTGTAAATGTTTCTCATAGCTACAAAAATACCTTTATAGCAACACCTAGATGACTGACCAAACAACCGGGCACCATAGCCTGGCCAAGTTGACACACAATATTAACCATCCTAGCAGATACAACAGGTTCATGACATAGCCCTTTACCTGGCCATACCTGGCCCTTGTCCTGGTCATACCTTCATCCCCAAGTCTCGTTTTACTCTGGCCCCTCCCTTCATCTCCCTGACATCTGGACTGTCTCTACAACAATTCCATTTTGATTTTTGGTTTGATGGATCTCTATGGCTCACTACCCCGCAGTGTTGTTCTTCTGGCTGTGACTTCTCTGCTGAATTGGACTCCACTCTTAGAGATTGACTTCTTGAGCAGGGTCCACAGTCCCTTCCAGGATGCTCCCTGCAGGAATTCCAATCCAGCGGTTTGTTGTATAGATCCTCAAACAAGGCATGAGATTCTTTCCAGATTCCCCAAACAAAGTGAAGTTGAGTTCATGGAACTACACATAAAAGATATGTCAAATAGCACTTTTCTTAAGGAAAAAGAAAGGTGGCAAAATCACACCACAGCCCCTGGGGGGAAGGGGAGGGGCAGCTGTGATTTACCACCAGTATTATTGCCAGAGCATTTTTTAATGACATTACTTACTGTCAAAGCATACTAGAAACACTTTAAAAGAGCACCACTGACACATTATATCAGTTAAATAAATGTTTCCATCTCAACTGACTCATTCACTGGAACAACTTCATTTGACAATACAAACAAAGAAAGAGGACAGGAAAGGTGGAGGCTTAAAAAGTATATTTTTTTGGTATTCAGGGTGAGTAAAGATGTAACATTTTTATAAATTTTAAGAATTATTTTTATGTTCCTGAAACAAAAACCATCAAAATTAGGACAAACTTGGGAAGTCAAAAATTTCATCTTCTTTTGACAAGAGTGAAATGTGTCCTTTTGAATAGCAAAATTAAAAGAATTGCTTCAAGTCACACAAGATGGAGGCAGAGTTGAGACAGTTTGTCCTGTGATTTTCCACTATCTTAGTGTGTGAATTGTCACTGTCTCTTTTCTTTCCCTATTTTTTTTTTTTTTTTGGTTGCTCCCTGCACAGATCCAAAGAAAGGACCTAATGTATCTCATTTAACTCTTGCAACACCTCACAAGGTAGTGGTTATTTTCTCTGATTTTTGCAGACTAGAAAACAAACACTTGAAAGGTAGATAACTTGCCAAAGTCACCAAAAAGTCCGGAATAGCAGCTGAGGCTTGAATGCAGCTTGCTCACATTTCTTCTCTGGGACAAATCAGAGTAATTTTTGCCTCAAAAATGTTCAGGTTTCCCTTTTCTCCAATAAGCCCAACATGGTGACTACATTGACAATTCCAGAAGTTTTCAGAACTACTCCTTTCTAACAATGGCAATATTTAAATTTGATAACTTCTATAGACTAAAAAGCTTATAAAGTGTAAAAGAGGAGACTATTTCCTTTTATTCATTGTGCATTCTGCATATCTCTGTAAAATCTTCCTCTGGACATCTAATATCTTCTACATTATTAATTTCTAGATATTAGAAGAATAAGATTTTATTAAATCTTAGAGATGCAATCTTAAAAATGTCAGAAACATGATTAATAAGAAAAAAAAAGAATATGAAACTTTCTTTCAAAAAGAATACTATTCTTTTTGAAAAAAATATAATATTTTCTCTAATAAATGGATAGACCTAAGGGTCATTTTTGCTATTTCTCACTTCAAAGATAACAATAAAATTCAGAGAATTGTTAGTTTTGTATCAGAGAGCAATTATTTCTTCAAGCTATTTCTTGATTTAAATAAGTCTTATCAGACTTTGAAGTACCTTTGCATTTACCTGAGAGACTATTGTTTCCTTGGAAGGATAGTTGTGAGTCGAACTTTTTTCTTTAGTAACTAAATGACCTTGTCAGAGAGACTGGGATATTGTTATGTTTAAAAAAATTATTTGGAGGAATCTGATTTAAATGTAAATGGGATTCATTTTGAGGCTCTGCAGAGTGGAGATCATTTGAGTGGAAGAGAGCAGTGATCATGAGCTTGGAGCTTATGATCAGGTAGACACAGATTAGATGCTGCCATGGTCTAGATGCTTATCCCCTCCAAAACTCATGTTGAAATTTGATCCCCAATGTTCGAGGTGGAGCCCAGTGGGGAGGTGTCTGGGTCTGGGGGTAGATCCCTCATGAAGAGATTAATTCCCTCTCTCGAGGGTGAGGAGTTCTCTCTTTATTGATTCTCATGAAAGCTAGTTGTTGCTTCCTCTGTTACCAAGTGATCTCTGCACATACCCACTCCCCTTCTGGTCTTCACCAGATGCAAATGCCCAATCTTGAACTTTCTAGCCATCAGAATTGTGAGTTAAATAACCCTTTTTTTTTTTTTCTTATTTTTTGAGATGGAGTCTCACTCTGTCACTGAGGCTGGAGTGCAATGGCACCATCTTGGCTCACTGCCTCCCAGGTTCAAGGGATTCTCCTGCCTCAGCCTCCTGAGTAGCTGGGATTACAGGCACCTGCCATCATGCTGGCCTGATTTTTGTATTTTTGTAGAGGCAGGGTTTCACCGTGTTGGCCAGGTTGACCTTGAACTCCTGACTTCAGGTGATCCACCTGCCTCGGCCTCCCAAAATTCTGGGATTATAAGCGTGAGCCACTGCACCCTGACTAACTTTTTTTTTTAATTACCCAGCCTCAGCTTTTCTTTTATAGCAACGCAAAACAGACTAAGACAGATACTCAAGATGTTACCAGTTGTATGATCTTGGGTATTTTTCTATGGCTCTTTACACCTCAGCTTTCTCATATATAAGATGTGGATAATAATACTTCCTGCCTTATAATGTTATTATCAGAATTAAATGAAACACTGAGTATCAAGTGCTTAGAAGCATACCCGGTTTTTGGTAAGCCTGGGTGAATGTTTAAACCAATGCTTCTCAAACTTTGGTGAGTTTTACAATCATCTAGAGAACTTGATAAATATATGAAAACTAGGGGCCTAGTCTATTTCAGGGAGCTTGAGATTTTGGACTCCATTAGATTTCTAAGTGGATACAGTGTCATTATCTAGGTGATACTGACGTATATCAAAGATTAAGAACTGCTGGTTTAAACAGCAACAATAAATACTTGTTCATCTTTTAAATATTCCAGGCATTGTGTTTAATGCCAACAACACAAAGAAGTATGTATCAGTTAGGGCTCAGTTACAAAAAACAAACACTACCCTAGCTTTCTTAAACAGAAAGAAATTTGATCCAGACCACTAAACACAAGATAGTTGGAAGGTCTTGGGAGCAAGTTCTCCACTTGCTTTCCAAAAATAATTCTCAGAATCACACTGCCAAGGTGGCCCACCAAGGCAGCTGCTATCTCCACCATGATCAGGGCAGCAGGAATCAGAAGACAGCCATCAGGAACTGTTGAGCTTGAGGATACACTGCCTTAGCTGCCACCTACTGATCAAGAGACTACCTCAACCACCGCAACTCGCTCAATACCCTCGGAGCTAGTAACTGGATACTGCCATGCTGCTGCAGAAAACCCAGCACCTCCACAACTGCTTGTTCCAGCCACACCTGCAGCAGCTGAAGATGGCCCCTGCCTCACTTCCACCTTCCAAATCTTACGTGAGGTCATCAAATTGGGGGAATTAATTTACATTTGGAGACAGGAAGGTAATTTTTTAAATTTTATAAATTTTTAATATTTATTATTTACACATGATAATTATACATGTTTATGGGGTACAGTATGATGTTTCAATACATGTGTGCATTGCATAATGATACAATCCAGGTAGCTAGCATGTTCATCACCTCAAAGTTTGTGGTGATAACTTTCAAGATCCTCTTTTTTTAGCTATTTTGAAATATGCAATGCAAATGCCCATCAATCAACAAGTGGATAAAGAAACTGTAGTGTACACACACACACACACACATATGTGTACACTATATTTGCAGCAACCTGGATGGGACTGGAGACTACTATTCTAAGTGAAGTAACTCAGGAATGGAAAACCAAGCATCGTATGTTCTCACTCATAAGTGGGAGCTAAGCTGTGAGGATGCAAAGGCATAGGAATGACACAAGGGACTTTGGTGACTCAGGGAGAAAGGCTGTGAAGAGGGTAAGGGATAAAAGGCTACAAATTGAGTTCAGTGTATACTGCTTGGGAGATGGGTACCCCCAAATCTTACAAATCACCACTGAAGAACTTATGTAACCAAATACCACCTGTTCCCCAAAAGCCTATGGAAATAATTAAGAAAAAAAAGAAATATACAATGTATTGTTATCTGCTATAGTCACCTTACTATGCAATAGAAATCCAGAACTCTTTCTTCCTTTGGAACTGTAACTTGGTACCTGTTCACTAACTTTTCACCATCCTCTTGACCCCCTCCCGTCCTTGGCCTCTGGTAACCACTATTCGACTCTCTAATTCTGTGAGATCAACTTGTTTTAGAGTCTACATATGCATGAAATCATGTGGTGTTTGTCTTTCCGTGCTTGGCTTATTTCTCTTAACATTATGTCCTCCAGGTAATTCCGTGTTGCCACAAGTGACAGGATTTCATTCCTCTTCATAGCTGAAGAATATTCCCTTGTGTGTATATGCCAAATTTTTTTTCTTTTTGTTTTTACTCGGGTAACAAGTTATCAGGGTTTAAAATTCTTTTTTTTTTTTTTTGAAAGAAAGAAAAAAAGGAGTGAAGGAGAGGAAGAAAGAGGAAGAAAAAGAGGGAGAGAAAACAGGAATGTAGCTTTATTCTAAAAATGGGTATTAATGATGGCCGATCAATATTTTGTGTATTTAAGGTGGAGAATGTATATTTTGTGTATTTAAAATGGAGAGCTCTATAAATATTTATTGAGTTTACTTGTTCCAGATCTGAGTTCAAGTCCTGGATATCCTTATTAATTTTCTGTCTCGTTGAGTCTAAATCTCTTTATGGGTCTTATGTATCTGGGTGTTAGGATCATTAGCTCTTATTGTTGCATTGATCCTTTTACCACTTTATCTTTGTTGCTTTGAAATCTATTTTATCAGATGTGAGAATTGCAACTCCTGCTTTTTATTTATTTATTTATTTTTGCTCTCCATTTGGTTGGTAAATCTTTCTCCATCCCTTTAAGTCTTTGTGTATCTTTGGATGTGAAATGGGTCTGGATGTAGCATATCATTAGGTTTTGGCTGTATCTTTTGATTGGGGGATTTAGTCAACTTAAATTTAGGGTTACTGCTATTTGATGTTAACTGGCTATTTTATCCATTCGTTGATGTAAATTCTTCTTTATGTTGATGCTCTTTGCTTTTTGGAATATTTTTAGAAAGGCTAATACTAGTTGTTCCTTTTTATGTATAATGTTTCTTTCAGAAGTTCTTGTAAAGCCGGCCTGGTGGTAATAAAATCTCTGAGTACTTGCTTGTTCATAAAATTTTTTATTTTTCCTTCAATTGTGAAGCTTAGTTTGGCAGGATATGAAATTCTGGGCTGAAAGTTCTGTTCTTTAAGGATGTTGAATATCAGCCCCAACTCTCTTCTGGCTTGTAGGGTTTCTACTGAGAAATCTGCTGTAAGTCTAATAGGCTTCCCTTTGTGGGTAACCTGACCTTTCTCTCTGGCTGCCCTTAGTATTTTCTCCTTCGTTTCAACCCTGGTGAACCTAATGATTATGTGCCTTGGGGTTGCTCTTCTTGAGGAATATCTTTTTGGTGTTCTCTGTATTACCTGGGGTTGAATAGTGTGCTGCATTGCTAGATTTGGAAAGCTTTCCTGAATAATATCCTGAAGAGTGTTTTCCAGATTGGATTCATTCTGTTCATCATATTCAGGTACACCTATCAAACGTAAATTAGGTCTTTTCACATAGTCCCATATTTCTTGGAGAATTTGCCCATTCCTTTTTATCCTTTTTTCTCTATTCTTGTCTTCTCGTTTTATTTCATTAAGTAGGTCTTCGACCTCTGATATCCTTTCTTCTGCTTGATCAATTTGGCTATTCAAACTGGTGCATATTTTGCTAAGTTTTTGTGTTGTGTTTTTCAACTCCGTTAGTTCATTTATATTCCTCTCTATATTGTCTATTCTTGTTAGCATTTCGTCAAACCTTTTTTCAAAGTTCTTCGTTTCTTTACATTGGGTTAGAACAAGTTCTTTTAACTCCCAGAAGTTTCTTATCATCCACCTTCTGAAGCCTACTTCTGATAATGGAACACAGTCCTTCTCCATCAGGGCTTGTTCCATTGCTGATGAGGAACTGTAATCCCCTGTAGAGGGAGAGGGGTTCTGATTTTGGGTATTCTCAGCCTTTTTAGGCTGGTTTCTTCCCTTTGTTATAAATTTATCCATCTGTCGTCTTTACAATTACTGCCTTTCTAGTTGGGTTTCTGAGTGGACGCCCAGTTTATTGATTCCCAGCACTGGAATCTGAGCAACCCACTGCACCGGCCAAAACAGCAACGATAAGACTGCCTGGGAATCTCCTCCTGTTTACTCTGCACGAAGAGCTGCTGCGCTGAGGTGCCGGCAAAACTGCTGCGCCGGCCACGAGAGTTGTGCTGGTGACCCGTGGGGTCCCTCCACTGGGAATCTTCTGGTCCGTGAGCGACGAAAATTCGTCTGAAAGTGTGGCGTCCTCTCGTTCTCTGTGCTTTCGCTGGGAGCTACAATCCCGAACGGTTAGCGATCAGCCATCTTGGATCTCAAATTTTTTTATTCATTCATCTACTGACAGACTATTAGGTTGATTCCATTTCCCAGCTGTGGTGAATAATCACAAAGTAAACACGGGAGTGCAGATATCTGAAAGGGAACATTGAAAGCTCTCTGGCAGTACAGAACCATGCACTGGAAGGAGGTTGGAAGGGATTCTGAGTGTCAGTCTACCATATTCACCATAGATGATTGTATTAATCTGCAAGGGCTGCCGTAACAAAATACCACAGCCTGGGTGGCTTAAGCAACAGAAATTATTTCTCATAGTTCTGGAGGCTAGAAGTATAAGATTGTGATGCTATTGGGTTTGGTTTCTCCTCAGTCCTCTCTCCTTGCCTACAGACAGCTGCCTTCTTAATGTATCCTCACATGATCTTTCTCCTGTGGGCACACACACTCCAGGTGTCTCTTTTATGAGGACACCATTCCTATTGGATTAGGGTCCCACTCTCATGAACTCATTTAACTTTAATTACTTCTTCAGAGGCCTTGTTTCCAAATAGTCATATTGGGGGTTGGGGCTTCAATATATGAATCTTTGGAGGACATAATTCAGTCCATAGAAATGAGTAAAACAGACTTCTGCCCTGGAAGAATTTGCTTCAGGAGAAAAGATTATAAACACATGGATACAGTTGCAGGTGCTAAATGCCACAACTGAGGTACATAGACATTATGGTGAAAACAGCACTACATGTAGGTGAACCTTTTGTGGTGAGTTATATTTTTCCATACAGAGCTTATAAGTAGAATTCTTCACCCTTTTTAATTCTTCTTTTCCATTCTAGATATATGGTTCTAATACATGCTCAAGTGTTTAATAGTGAAAAGAAATGTTACAAGATATACCTGTAAGTGGTTGCTGAAATTCTACACAAATTTTCACTCCTTTGACTTCAAGAGTAACCTAGCTATGGAAGGAAAGCAAGATAGCTTTTGTCACTAGCACCCTGTTTATTAATTGAAAAATACATAATAAGAGGTAACGGGATTGAACATTCATTGATAAATATATGTATTTCTCCTTTAGGCCTTATCTCAGAATCATCTAGACTTTATAGCTACTGTGGTCTGATTGTTTGTGTCTTCTTAAAATTCGAATATTGAAATCTAACCCTCAAGATGCTAGTATTAAGAGATGGGGCCTTTGGGCCGGGTGTGGTGGCTCACGCCTATAATCCCAGCACTTTGGGAGGCTGAGACGGGTGGATCACAAGGTCAAGAGATCGAGACCATCCTGGTCAACAAGGTGAAACCCCGTCTCTACTAAAAATACAAAAATTAGCTGGGCATGGTGGTGCATGCCTGTAGTCCCAGCTAGTCGGGAGGCTGAGGCAGGAGAATTGCTTGAACCCAAGAGGCGGAGGTTGCGGTGAGCCGAGATCATGCCATTGCACTCCAGTCTGGGTAACAAGAGCAAAACTAAGATGGGGTCTTTGGGAGATGATTAGGTTATGAGGGCTCTGCCTTCAAGAATGAGATTCATATATGAAAGAGGCCCCAGATAGACATTGTTCTTTATAACATGTGAGGATGCAGCTGGAAGGTGCTATCTATGAATCAGAAAGTGGACTGTCATCAGAAACCAAATCTGCTGGCATCTTGATCTTGGATTTCACAGCCTCCAGAGCCATAAGTAATAAATTTCCGTTACTTACATATTACCCAGTCTAAGGTATTTTGTTATAGCAGCTTGCATTGAGTAAACCAACAGCTGAAGAAACTATGTGACTTACTGTGGCTCACGTGGAAGAAAATGGGAGAACTTGGATTTGAATCACGGCCATCTGTTTCCTATGACTCTTATTTATTGTGCCAGAAAATCTTATCCTTTGTCCTTCTGACTTACCCAGGATTCTAACTCTCAAAGGTCATTGCAGGAAGCATCCCAATCCTGCAGTTCAAACCTTTGTCCAGTAGCTGACTTTTTTCCCTTGAATTTATTTCTATTTTTTAATCTTTTTGCTGTCCTTTGAATATTTAAAAATCATTTAATGCTAGTTTTACTTTTTACATCCTTTCATGCACTGGCTCTGCTTATTTTATTCAGTCTTGGTTGTTTTTTTTTTTTTTCCAATTTCTCTATTTGTCTTATGCTTGTAGGACTTTCTTTCCATATAACCCTAGGTGGCAACTTTGAACTTAGTGTTCATTCTAGAGGACAGAGATCTAATTAAGGCCATGTGCTTTAGATGCTCAAATATTCACTTAACACATATTTATTGGGTGTCTTTCGTGTGCCATGCTCTGTCCTAAACACTGGAGATTCAGCAGCAAACAAGTTGGCCAAGGAACCTAATCTGATTCTGCTTCTACCTCATGGAAGAAATGAACTGTAAACACATAACTGGATTTTTTTAAGGTGACCAGCTGAGATAACCATAGTAATTTTGAAGAAAATGAAACATGATGATGGGGTAAAGGTGTTCAATATATGGCCTAGTGGTCAGGGATTGTCTCCGAGATGGTGACATTTAACAAGGTTGGGCCAAGCTACATTAAATTATTTCCAGCATCCAAATAATGCACACATAAAGGTACTTACTGCTTGTGTGAACAAATAAAAAACAAAGGAAACAAAGCCCAAGGTGCTAGTGATTAAAATTTAGGTAGCTATGAGCAGTAAAGCTTCGGAAGGCTGATACAGAAATGTGGACAAAAACAGACCTTTCTCATTTGGTACAATCTCCTGCTTTAGTAGGTCTTTTTCTCCCCTGTTTTCTGGGCACCAGGGATTTCTTTGCAAATCTCCCAAACAGATGTGTGTGAATTCTTAAAACTAAAAGTGATGTGTGGATACTCCTTCCTAATAGTAATCAGTAGAGCTCACAGCTTAGTGTTTGAGAGACCCTGCCATTATACTGAAATTTTTAAAATGCTGGCTTCTGATTAAAAGCTGCAGCTAGATTGCTTCAGCCCTTTCTTTTACATGATATTTTCCCTTCAACTAATTTTTTATTATATGAGTTTGGCTATTTCATATCCAACTAACCTGTGTTTATTTATTAAGCTATTTATCATCAGAATCTGTGGCTTAAATTTTCAGTTATAGTCTGTAGTAATAAATTATTCTTTGATGATAATACAGATTTGACTGGGTCGATGACTAGAAATCTGGATCATTAAATATTCAGGCAGTCCTATGATATTTACAAATAGATATATACTTGTCATTATGTGGCTAAAATACCCAGACAATTGACTGGTTTAGTTTTTTGGGTTTTGGTTTTGTTTTTATTCAATTTTCCTCCAGAGGATTCAGGGCAGATAAATCTTAGAATTTTAAGTGCTCGATTTTCATGGCAGATTACAAATTTCTACAATCAGCATAAGTCATCAGCTTTTCTCAGGAAGAATAGTTACTCCAGGGACTAGGATCTTGGTTTCTCAGTCAGTATTCCCAGGAATTCTTTTATCTTAATCTTGCATGTAACCTTTGCTCCTTAAAATGAGCTTCTGAATTTTAAACACAAAATGAAAATACTGAGGAAAACATAAAACAAATAGACTGTTAAGATTTTAATGGCTTTATCATTCAGCTAAGCGTTTTCCTTCCTTGTGAGGCCAAGCAAAACAAAAGGGAGCTAAATGAAAAAATCAAACTTTTAGAGACTAACACATCATCTAAGATCATTTCCCATGATCTCATGAAGATTGGGAAAAGAACTGCTAAGTCTCCTGTCCTCTTCCTGAATGAAATTTACTCTGAAGGAACCATGCTAGTCAATATTCCCTAGGTTTGAAGTGTCTGGAATAAATGTCTTTCCGGAGCCACCAAAGGCTTCTGAGCAGATAGAATGGTGTCTTGTGATATGGCAGACAGAGACCTGGACTTGGGTTAAGGGGATTGGACTCTCATGTCAGCTCTGCTCCAAATCAGGGGTATAACCCTTTGGGTCTCTGTCTCATTTGAAAATACGATCTGGTTAGACAAGATGATCTTTCAAGATCTTCCATCAAAAATCTGTGACGGGCTGGGCGTAATGGCTCATGCCTGTAATCCCAGCACTTTGGGAGGATCACTGGAGCCTGACTTTGAGACTAGCCTGGGCACCACGGCAAAACTACATCTCTGCAAACAATACCAAAAAAAAAAAAAAAAAAATTAGCTGAGCATAGTAGCACAGCTGTAGACCCAGCTACTCAGGAGGCTGAGGTGGGAGGATCACTTGAGTCCAGGAGGTCAAAGTTGCAGTGAGCCATAATTGTGCCACTGTATTCCAGCCTGGGTGACAGAGCAAGACCCTATCTCAATAAAATAAAGTAAATTCATAAGATAAAATAAAATCTATAATGGTGTAAAGCTAACAAGAAGTCTAGCAGCTCAACAATACCATATTGTAAGAAAGGAGATATTTGCTAATGTGATGGAAGAACCCATTATTAAAAAGCATCAGTTGACATTTCTAGTATTCTGCTATCTATTAAGTGTCATAAATATAATTACAATATAAAAGATTAATGCAGGGCCAGGCAAGGTGGCTCATGCCTGTAATCCTAGCACTTTGGGAGGTCAAGTCAGGCAGATCACAAGGTCAGGAGTTAGAGATCAGCCTTGCCAACACAGTGAAACCCCATCTTCACTGACAATACAAAAATTAGCCAGGCATGGTGGTGGGTGCCTGTAATCCCAGGTACTCAAGAGGCTGAGGCAGATGAATTGCTTGAACCTGGGTGGCGGAGGTTGCAGTAAGCTGAGATTGCACCACTGCACTCCAGTCTGGGCGACAGAGCAAGACTCCATCTCAGTAAAAAAAAAAAAAGATTAATGCAAGTAATAATGATTAACCTAGGGAAAGAAGGTAATGATTATACAGATGAAAACAACAAATTAATAGGCACTGGAGTAGTAACATTTCCTTCTACTCAGACTTAATTCTGTTACCTTTATGGAGCAATAACAACAAAAGCATCCTATGCTCAGCCTGCAGATCTAAATAACAACATATCTCAAGAGACTTTCTTGGTCAACTAAACATTTAGTCCTCACATTTTGTTCCTTATTAAAGCATTTGGATCTTGTGGATCTGACTAATCAGAATGATATATAATTTCTTGTTCTCAATTTTCTTATCTGTAAAATAAGGGGTTTCACCATAATAACACTAAGATTCCCTAAATCTCTAAAATTCTGAGATTTTATATTTTTGGATGACGTGAAAATCTGGACTCAAAATTAAATTCAACCAATATAAGGAGTGTATGCTACCAGCTATGCAGACCTGGAAAGAGAAATACCTCGCCAGGAAGCAAAATGGCTTCCTAAATATGAAATTATTTCAAGGATATAAAATAAGACACTTCTAAGTGCTATGTTTTCCCTTCCCTCCAGAAAATCTCTCCTGCTGCCTTACTTTTAGAATTAGAGATTCATCTGTTTAACTTATCTTCTGATAAAATACAAATGGCTCTGGAAAGGTCATACATTGAACATTATCAGCCATTCTTTCCTTTGTTTGAATGACTTTTTTTTTATTTGACCCTGTCTTCTTCCAAAAAGGATTAGAAGCTGCTTATTAGGAATGAGTTAAGCAAATGCATTTCTGAGATCAGAGCTCACGAAAGTCCCCGGGAGCCAGGGAAGAATGTGAGAAGCAGGACGGCACCAAGAAAAGCTCTATGTAAATTTCAAAGGGCTGTAAAAGCATTAGAGATCATTACTAATAACAGGGAAAGACTGGATGCTTAAAGACAAACCTGGTCTATTTCCCAGTGACTTCAACAGGTTAAATTATTCTTCATTCTTTTTATGGGGCTTAGTGTTCCTTGTCTAATTCTTTGGACACTTTGTTAAACAGAAATCTATTCATAATTTGCTCTTTACCTTCCTCATGTTGTTTTCTTATTTCCTGAATGGAACAAAATTTTATTAGTCACAGTTCTGCCTAGAACCATACTTACAGTCTCATGATCTTCCCCACTTCCTGGAAATGCAAAGATCCTTTCTCTCTCTTTGCATAAATAGGTATCTATTAAGCTCAGGAAGGAAAAAATGACTTTAATTTTAAATGGCTCTCTCAACACTGCCGGAGCTGATAGTAGTCCAATGGGGATAGTTCTGGCATAATCAGCAAAGAAAAGTAAAAGCCCATTTTTCAAAGATACAAGTTTTAGCCACACATAACAACTTCCAGAAGTTTTTTAATGGGACTATAAAGATTACATATGGTTTAGGTCACAATGACAACATAAACTTAAGAAAGAAAGGAAAAGGCAGTTTTGAACCATGAGAATTGCTCTGAAAACATCTCACCTTACTGAAATACGCCAGCCCAAGAAGAAAATCTACCATGGGGGCAGAGAGCCAAGAAGGAGGTGAAGGCTTCTTGATGTAGGAAGCTGGCCTTTTGGAGTAGCCTTTTAGTCCCTGCTAGTAGAACCTAATCTTTTATTTTGTTTTATTTTTTTACAAAGGGTTTCACTCTGTCACCCAGGCTGGAGTGCAGTGGTGAGATCACAGTTCACTGTAGCCTCAACCTCCTGGGCTCAAGTGGTCCTCCCACTTTAGCTTCCCAAGTAGAAGGACTATAGGCATGAGCCATCATGCCTAGATAATTTTTAATGTTTTTATAGATACAGAGTCTCACTATGTTGCCCAGACTGGTTTCAAATTTCTGGGCTCAAGTGATTCTCCCACCTGGGCCTCCCAAACTGCTGGTATTATAAGCATGAGCCACCTGCCCTGCCTTGAACCTAATCTTGAACACATAATTAAACTATTCTATTAAGAAACTTTTTTACCACTACATAACTGCTGACCTGAATTAGCAGTCACCAAAACAGGACTGTGGGATCGGGATTAGAAGTTCTATTTGTATGCATTTATCTTACTAAAATGAAATTAGGCTTCATTGTTGTATTAGTATGTTCTCACCCTGCTAATAAAGACATACCCAAGACTGGGTAATTTATAAAGGAAAGAGATTTAATGGACTCACAGTGTTCCACATGGCTGGGGAGACCTCACAACCATGGCAGAAGGTGAATGAGAAGCAAAGTCACATCCATCTTACATGGCAGCAGGCAAGAGAGTATGTGAAGGGGAATTCCCATTTATAAACCATTGGATCTTGTGAGACTTGTTCACTATCATGAGAACAGCACAGGAAAATCCCACCCCCATGATTCAGTTACCTCTCACCAGGTCCCTCCCATGAAACATGGGAATTATGGGAGCTATAATTCAAGATAAGATTTGGGTGGACATAATTGTTCTTTACGAGAAGCAGTCATCTATTCTCTGGCCATGTTGCACACTCAGCTTGGGAGGTGTACTGGTGGAAGAATCCCATGAGGAGCTGATAGTCGTAGCCACAAGTAGTTCACTTTCAGTAGCTTGAGGCACATAGGATTCACCCAGGGGAAACAGATTTACAGATGTGTGCTCAACTTTCAATTAAATTTCCATTTGGGAAATTACCTTCCCAAATGGAACAACAACAAAAAGGTGCACAGAGAAATCATAGACCAACTCTACGATGTTAAAAATGTAAGGGCACACGCACAGAATGGCAAATCTGTTATTTTGTGGACCCTAGTACAAGCCCTTTATCAGTCACATGTCCGTTTGTAAAATAATGTTGTAAAAAATATATATGACTAGACGTTGGCCAAAATTTCTCAAAAATATTAATGTCTATCTGAAATATAGGTTTATATTTACTTTTGTAAATGATAATCCTTATTGTAAATGGAGCTTGTGGTTGAGATATCAGTTATTGATAGTCTAGAAGGATCACAATTTGCAAGACCTTTAGAGGCTAAGCAGGCAAGAAGGATTATGGGAAGACAGCAAAGTAGGAACCACCAGGAATCTATCTTCCCACCTACACAACAATTACACTGGCCGAAACTGTGTGATATAACTATTTTGGAACTCTGCAGTTTATTGAGGGCTTGCAATTTCCAGGTGAAGGTTAGAACAGTAAATTGCAGTCAATTTCAGCTCTTATCTCAGCAGCAGCAATCCTACAGGGTGAAGTAAAAGGACACTGGACAGTAACTTGAATCAGTATAAAGAAATAAAGATATCAAGAAAGGTAAATACATGTGCAGTTATAAAAGGAAGTATTAATGTAACTTTTGTTTGTAATTCCACTTATTGTCTTCTACATAATTTAGGAGGTAGCCAATGGAGTAAAAAAAATTAATTCATGTTTTAGGGCATACAATGTATAAAGATAACATCATGACATCAATAACTAAAAGAGATGGGAATAGAATTGTAAAGGAGCACAGTATTTGTATGTTACTAAAGGTAAGATGGTATACATATTCACATTAGAGCATTATAACTTGCAGTTGTTAAATATAACCCCCAAAGTAATGACAAAAGAAAATATATAATGTACAAAAAATGAAATGAGAATTAAAACATTTTGTGATGTTTCATTTTAAAATTAAACATCACAAAAAAAATACAACCAAACACAAAAGAAAGACAGTATCGCAGAAAATGAGGGACCAAGAAAAGCTGTAAGGCACATATAAAACAAACAGGAAAATAACAGTAGTAAGAGTCCCTCCTTATCAGTAATTATGTCAAATGTGAATGGATTAAATTCTCCAATCAAGAGCTAGACTGACTAAATGGATTTTTAAACGATCCAAATATATGCTGTCTTCAGGAGACCACTTTAGATACAAAGAAACAAATAGATTGAAAATGAAAAGGTGGAAAAAGATATTTCATGTAAATAGTAACCAAAAGGTGGTATCTGTGACTATACTCACATAAGACAATATAGACTTCAGATTTAAAAAATTATGAGTCAAAGAAGAACATTATATGTTGGTAAAAGGTTCAATATAGTAAGAAGATCAAGCAACTACAAATATTTAAATACCTAATAACAAATTATCAAAATATGTGAAGCAAAAATGAACAGGGAATGGAAGGGAGAAATAGACATTTTTATAATAATAGTTGAAGATGTTAATAGCTTACTGTGAATAATGGACAGAACAGCTAGACAGAAGATAAGTAAAGAAATACAGAACTGAACACATAATTAACTAACTAGATCTAACAGATACATACAGAACACTAACCAACAACCACAGAATACACATTCTTCACAAGTACTCATAAGACATTTTTCAGGATACACCATATATTAGGACAGAAATTAAGTTTTAATAGATTTTAAATGATGGGTATCTAAAAAGTATGTTCTCCAGCTATAAGTGAATGAAATTAAAAATTAGTAACAAGGAAAATTGGAAAAGTTAGATTATTTAAAATTAAACATCATAATTTTTTTGAGTTAAGATCTCACTTGTCACCCAACTAGAGTACAGTGCAGTGGCTTAATCACAGCTCACTGCAGCCTTGAACTCCTGGGCTCAAGAAGTCCTCCCACCTCAGCCTCCTGAGTAGTTAGGACCACAAGTGCCCACCACCATGCTTGGTTATTACTTTTTTTTGGTAGAGATGGGGTCTTGTTATGTTGCCCAGGCTGGTCTCAAAATCCTGCCCTCAGGCAATCCTCCCACCTCAGCCTCCCAAAGGGCTGGAATTATAGGTATGAACCACCACCCTGGCTGACAACACACTCGACAACCTATGGATTCAAGAGGAAATCACAAGGGGAAATTTTAAGTACTTAGAGATGAATGAAAACAAAATTATGGCATACCAAAACTGTGGGACACAGAGAAAGTAGTGCTCAGGAGGAAATGTATAGCTATAAACACTCATATTAAAAAGCAGAACTCAAATCAACAGCCTAACTTTACCATTTAAGGAGCTAGAAAAAAGATTAAATTGAAACCTAGAAGGAAGGAAATAAGAGTTAAGCAGAGATAAATGAAATAGAAAATAGAAAAACAATACAGAAAATCAATAAAACCAAAGATTCGTTGTTTGAATAGATCAACAAAATTGACAAACCTTTAGCTAGATTGACCAAGAGGAAAAAAAAGAGAGACTCGAATTACTAAAATCAAAAATGAAACTGGGAACTTTACTACTAATTCTACAGAAATAAAAAGGATTATATGAACAACTATATTATAACAAATGGAATAACCTAGATGATATGGACAAATTCCTCGAAACACAAACCTACCAAGACCAAATAATAAAGAAATAGAAATCTGAACAGATCTATAATGAGTAAGGAGGTTAAATCAGTAATTTAAAAATCTCTCAACAAAGAAAGCCCAGGACCTGATGGCTTTAATAGTGAGTTCTTTTAAACATTTAAACAAGAGTTAACACCAATTCTTCTCAAATTTTTCCATAAAGTTAAAGAAATGGGAACACAAAGAAATGTCATATCAAGGTCAATGACACTACAAGAAAAGAAAACTACAGGCCAATATTTCTTATGAACACTGATGCAAAAATTCTCAGCAGAATACCTGAAAATGGAACCCAGCAACATATTAAAAGGAATGTATACCACTTCCAAGTGGAATGAGAAGATTGTTCAACAGATGAAAAATTGATAAATGTAATATACTATACTACTAAAATTAAGGAGGAAACACCCAAATGATCACCTCGATTGATGCAGAAAAAGCATTTGACAAACTTCAACATTCTTTCATGACAAAAACCTTCAACAAACTAGAAATAAAAGAAAATTACCTCAACATAATAAAAGTGATATGTGAAAAATATACAGTGAATATACTACTCAAAAGTGAAAGACCAAAAGCTTTTCCTCTAAGATCAGGCCTAAGACAGGGACATCTGCATTCATCACTTCCGTTAGATACAGTACTGAAAGTTCTAGCCAGAGCAAATAGGCAAGAAAAAGAAATAAAAAACATCCATTTTGATACTGCCTTTAAAATGGAGCGTGTGTGTGTGTGTGTGTGTGTGTGTGTGTGTGTGTATCTCTGATTTCATATTGACCATTCTTCCATTAGATAAAGGAATAATATTTTTTCAGCCCCTTCTCCTCCCTTTGAATGTTGTATGAAAACAATGTAAAAGTACCGAAGCATATTCGAGAAATTAAGAAGAAACAGAATTGTTCTTCCTCAGAGAAAAAGTTAAATCGTCTTTGAGAACAATCTGAGTGGTCTGCATTGTATGGAATCATTTGTTTAAGATTGGATTTACCTGTTCCAATATTTGGTAGAACTCGCTATTAAAATTGTTTTGAGGGCCGGGCGCGGTGGCTCACGCCTGTAATCCCAGCACTTTGGGAGGCCAAGGCGGGTGGATCACGAGGTCAAGAGATTGAGACCATTCTGGTCAACACGGTGAAACCCCGTCTCTACTAAAAGTACAAAAATTAGCTGGGCATGGTGGCGCGTGCCTGTAATCCCAGCTACTCGGGAGGCTGAGGCAGGAGAATTGCCTGAACCTAGGAGGCAGAGGTTGCGGTAGCCAAGATCTCGCCATTGCACTCCAGCCTGGGTAACAAGAGTGAAACTCCGTCTCAAAAAAAAAAAAAAAAAAAAAAAAAAAAAATCGTTTTGAACTGGTGGTAGTTCTTCACTTTCCCCTTCTCCATTTTCTCCTCTTCCTCTTTTAGGGGTGGTAGAATAGAGTTTTATATATTATAAATTCAGTGTCTTTAATGATTATAAGTCCCTTTGGTTTTCTATTTCTTTCTGACTCAGTTATGCAAAATTATATTTTCCTTGGAAATTGTTCATTTTGTATAAATGTTCAAATTTATTTGTATAAAGTTCATCCTATTCTTTTATTATTTTGATATCTGCTTTATCTTAGTTTATCTTCCCTGTTTCATCTTAATAGATGCATTTGTATTGTCTCCTTTCTAATTTTTAAAAAATTGCCCCCAAATGTATCTATTGTATTAAACAAAATACTTGATTTGGTTGATTTTCTCTATTGTGTTTAACAGGAAGGAAAACTTATTTCCAAAAAAAAAAAAAAAAGCATAAATTGGAAAGGAAGAAGTTAATTATCTTCATTCACAGATAATATAATCATATATATGGAACACTTTAAAGATTCCACAAAAAAATTGTTAGAATAAACAAAACCATCAAAGCCTGATCTTAGAGGAAAAGCTTTTGGTCTTTCACTTTTGAGTAGTATATTCACTGTATATTTTTCACATATCACTTTTATTATGTTGAGGTAATTTTCTTTTATTTCTAGTTTGTTGAAGGTTTTTGTCATGAAAGAATGTTGAATTTTGTCAAATGCTTTTTCTGCATCAATCGAGGTGATCATTTGGGTTTTTTCCTCCTTAATTTTAGTAGTATAGTATATTCCATTTATCAATTTTTCATCTGAATTGATGAAAGTACCTGAATACAAAGACAACATAAAAAGTTAGTTGCATTTCTAACAAATGAACAATCCAAAAAAGAAATTATGAAAACTATTTCATTTATAATAGCATCAAAAAAATAAAATACTTGGGAATTGACTTAACCAAGAAGGTAAAATGTTTGTACAATGAAAACTACAAAACATTGCTGAAAGAAATTAGAAAAGACATAAATAAATGAAAAGATATGTTCACAGATCGGAAGACTTAATTTTTTAGGATGTCGATATTATCCAAGTGATCTACCACTGCAATGCACTCCCTATGAGAATTTCAATACTGTCTTTCAAAGAAATAGAAAAATTCAACCTAAAGTTCATATAGAATCTCCAAAGATCACAAATAGCTAAAACAATCTTGAAAAGGAAGAGCAATACTGGAGGACTCACAGTTCCTGTTTCAAAACTTACTACAAAGCTATAATAAACAAATTGTGTGACAACGGCATAAAGACAGACATATAGACCAATGGAAGAGATAGCCCAGAAATAAACCCTCCTGTACATGATCAAATAGTTTTCAGACAAGTGTGGCAAGGCCATTCTTGTCCTTGCTGGGATATCTGGAAATTCACTTGCAAAAAGTGAAGTTGGACTTCTAACATGTATACAAAAATTAAATAAAAATGAATTGAAGACTAAATGTAATACCTAAAACTATAAAATCTTAGAAGAAAGCATAGGACTTCACGAAATTTGACTTGAAAATTATTTCTTGGGTAAGGTACCAAGGTCATAAGCAATTAAAAAAAAAAAACAGAAAATTGAACTTTATCCAAGTTTAAAAATGTTACATGTCAAAAGACCTTACCAGGTAAGAAGGCAACTCACAGAAGGAGAGAAAATATTTGCAATTCATATATCTGCTAAGGCATTAATATCAAGAATATACCGAGAGCTCCTAAAACTCAACAACAAACAATTTAAAAACACAATTCAAAAATGGGCAAAGGACTTGAATAAACATTTCTCCAAAGAAGACATACAAATGACCAATAAGCACATAAAAAGATTCTTGACATGACCAATAATTAGAAGAATGTAAATCAAAACTACAGAGAGACACTCCTCCATCACACCCGTTAGGACACCTACGATCCAAAAAAAGCCCCCCCCATACACACACACTCACTAAGTGTTGGCGAGGATGTGCAGAAATTGGAAGCCCAGTGTGTTATTGGTGGGAATGCAAAATGGTACAGCTTTTGTAAAAAACAGTATGATTGCCTCTCAAAAGATTAAAGTAGAATTACCATATGATTCATCAATTCAACTTATGCATACATACGCAAAATAATTGAAAGCAGAATATGAAAGAAATATTTGTAAACCCATGTTCCTGATGGCATCATTCACAGTAGCTAAAACATGGAAGCAGCTTAAGTGTTCATTAACAGATGAATGCGTACATAAAATATGGTGCTATACTATAAAATACTATAGTACAAAATATTATTTAACCTTAAAAGGGAAGGTAATTCTGAGATATGCTAAACATGAGTGAAACTTGAGGATATTAGGCTAAGCAAAAGAAATCAATCACAAAAAGAAAAATACTCTATGGTTCCACTTATATGAAGTATTTACAGTAGTCATAATCATAGGGACAGAAAATAAAATGGCAATTGCCAGAGAATAGGTGAAGGAAGAATGGGTAGATATCGAGTTTGATTTTTACAAGGTGAAAAGAGTTCTGGAGATGGACGCCTGTGGTGATGTTTGCACAACACTATAAATGTAATATTGCTGAACTGTATACTTAAAAATGGTTAAAATGATAAATTTTATATGTGTTGTACCACAATAAAAAACCAACAAGGTAAAACATGAATGACCCCTACCACTTTTCAGCAGTATTTTAAATCATGTGATATCAACCCAGTACTCTATAATATTTACAAAATTGAATGGTAAATATTTAGAATGGCCATATGAGATGTCTTAAAACTGAAACCAAGCAAGCCACACAGCACTGGAGGAAACACTCCTTTTTCCCATGGTGGTGAAAACTGCTGAAACAATGCGCTGAAAATAATACTACTGTTACAAACAAATACATATTCATCTGTCATAAAATGTTGGAAGATGTACAAAAAAAACCCACTGTTATAAAATGGACCAAATTAGAATTGGCACAGACTAAATGGTTTGGGAGGTTTATAATTCTGTTGGGGGAAAGCACAGATGTTGCCAGCAGGCTTCACTGGACAGTTTGCAACATTCTGTTTTAGTAATAAACGTAAGAAGGACTACGTTTGGGTGTGTGAACCTCTAAGGAAAGGTGTCTGGTACAAGAATTCAATAGTTAATTCAGTAGAAAATGAATTAAAAAGAGGAAAAAAGCCACACTAACACCTGTGTTACCTGTATGATACAGTTTGGCTGTGTCCCCACACAAATCTCATCTTGAATTGTGGCTCTCATAATTCCCATGTGTTGTGGGAGGGACCTGTGGGAGATAACTGAATTACGGGGATGGCTTCCCCTTTCACTAGACTCTGATTCTCTCTTGTCTGCCACCACGTAAGATGTGTCTTTTGCCTTTCGCCATGGTTGTAAGGCCTCCCCAGCCATGCGGAACTGTGAGTCCATTGAATGTCTTTTTCTTTATAAATTACCCAGTCTTGAGTATCTCTTTATCAGCAGCCTGAAAATGTTCTAATACACTGCATTAGTGTAACTCCTGATAGGGCAAGAGCTTTGATGGGAATAAATAAACACATTTGAGGAAAGGTTACAAAAATAAATTTCTTTAATGGAATTTGTGTAAGTATGCTTTAGTGAGATGAGGTGTGACCACAACATATTTGGGAACCTGTGGTGAACTAAATTATTGGTCTCAGTTCTTTATTTGTCTGCTAAAAAATTCCATACCCTTGACATAGACTCATGGTGGGTGGAATGTTCTTACCACCCTTGACTTTGGGCTTACTGTGGGACTCATTTTGGCCAATGGGATATTAGAGGTTGTTGCATGAGCAGAAGCTTGAAATATGCTTGCCAGTTTGGCTTGACTCTGCTCACTTCTGCAATTGTCATGAGAATATTCCCTGGGAGTTGGTACCCATTAGCCTGATCTCTGGAATAAGATGCATGCAGCAGGTCTGCCACCTGGCATCAATCCCAATCACCCACAGCTGGAAGCAGAGTTGCTCCAGACCTGTGAGCAAGAGATCATGCTTATGCCAGAGGCCATTGAGATCCTGTTTGTGATCACTGCAGCAACAATAGGCTAACACAGCACCCCACGTACAATGTGATTATCTCAAGGTAAGATCAATGCCAAACATAAATATCTTGTTCATTTTTCCTTTATGAAAACAAATACTAGAAATTTGCTAACATTTTCTGTGATGACAAGTAAATGCCACTGGAATGCAACCTTGCTGGCTATTTTTAAGATAAGTAGGGTAGCTGGTAAGATGGCCAAAATGGAACCATTCTGGTCTGCAGCTCCCAGTGAGATCAATGCAGAGGTGGGTGATTGTTGCATTTCCAACAGAGGTACCCAGCTCATCTCATGGGACTGGTTAGACAGTGGGTGTAGTCCACAGAGGGCGAGCTGAAGCAGTTGGGGTATTGCCTCACCCGGGAAGCACAAGAGGTCAGGGAACTCCCTCCCCTAGCCAAGGGAAGCGTTGAGGGACTGTGCCATGAGGAATGGTGAATTCTGGCTCAGATACTGCACTTTTCCCACAGTCTTCCCAATCGGCAAACCAGGAGATTCCCTTGGGTACCTACACCACCAGGGCCCAGGCTTCAAGCACAAAACTGGGCAGCCATTTTGGCAGACACCAAGCTAGCTGCAAAAGTATTTTTTCATACCCCAGTGGCACATGGAACACCAGAGAGACAGAAACATTCACTCCCCTGGAAAGGGGGCTGAAGCCAGGGAGCAAAGTGGTCTAGCTCAGTGGATCCCTCCCTCATGGAGCCCAGTAAGCTAAGATCCACTGGCTTGAAATTCTTGCTGACAGCACAGCAGACTGAAGTCAACCTGGGACAGTCGAGCCTGGTGGGGTGAGGGGTGTCAATTACTGAGGATTGAGTAGGTGGCTTTCCCCTCACAGTGTAAACAAATCCAGGGGGAAGTTCAAACTCGGCAGAGCCCACTACAGCTTGGCAAAGCCCCTGCAGCCAGACTGCCTCTCTAGATTCCTCCTCTCTGGGCAGGGAATCTCTGAAGGAAAGGCAGCAGCCCCAGTCAGCGGCTCACAGATAAAACTCCCATCTCCTTGGGACAGAGCACCAGGGAAAGGGATGGCTGTGAACACAGCTTTAACAGACTTAAACATTCCTGCCTGCCGGCTCTGAAGAGAGCAGTAGATTTCCCAGCACAGCAGCACTTGAGCTCTGATAAGGAGCAGACTGCCTCAAGTGGGTCCCTGACCCCTGTGCCTCTAGACTGAGAGACATCTCCAGCAGGGGTCGACAAACACCTCATACAGGAGAGCAGTGGCTGGCATCTGGCAGGTGTCCCTCTGGGACAAAACTTCCAGAGGAAGGAAAAGGCAGAAATCTTTGCTGATCTGTAGCCTTCTCTGATGATACCCATCCAAACAGGGTCTGGAGTGGACCTCCAGCAAACTCCAGCAGACCTGCAGCAGAGGGACCTGACTGTTAGAAGGAAAACTAACAAACAGAAAGGAATAGCATCAACATCAACAAAAAGGACGTCCACACAGAAATGCCATCCAAAGGTCACCAACATCAAAGACCAAAGGTAAATAAATCCATGAAGATGAAAAACCAGCACAAAAAGGCTGAAAATTCCAAAAACCAGAATGTCTCTTCTCCTCCAAAGGATCACAACTCCTCGGCAGCAAGGGAACAAAACTGGATGGAGAATGAGTTTGACAAATTGACAGAAGTAGGCTTCAGGAGGTGGGTAATAACAAACTCCTCTGAGCTAAAGGAGCATGTTCTAACCCAATGCAAGAAAGCTAAGAACTTTGAAAAAAGGTTAGAGTAATTGCTCACTAGAATAACCAGTTTAGAGAAGAACATAAATGACCTAATGGAGCTGAAAAGCACAGCATGAGAACTTCGTGAAGCATACACAAGTATCAATAGCCGAATTGATCAAGTAGAAGAAAGGATATTAGAGAATGGAGATCAACTTAATGAAATAAAACATGAATATAAAATTTGAGAAAAAAAGAATGAAATAGAATGAACAAAAGCCTCCAAAAATATGGGACTATGTAAAAAGACCAAACCTACATTTGATTGGTGTACCTGAAAATGACAGGGAGAATGAAATCAAGTTGGAAAACACTCTTCAGGATATTATCCAAGAGAACTTCCTCAGCCTGGCAAGACAAACCAAAATTCAAATTCAGGAAATACGGAGAATACCACAAAGATATTCCTTGAGAAGAGCAACTCCAAGACACATAATTGTCAGATTCACCAAGGTTGAAATGAAGGAAAAAATGTTAAGGGCAGCCAGAAAGAAAGGTTGGTTAACCACAAAGGGAAGCTCATCAGACTAACAGTGTAGAGTATCTGCAGATACCCTACAAGCCAGCAGACAGTGGAAGCCAATATTCAACATTCTTAATGAAAGTAATTTTAACCCAGAATCTCATATCCTGCCAAATTAAGTTTCATAAGTGAAGGAGAAATAAAATCCTTTACAGACAAACAAATGCTGAGAGATTTTGTTACCACCAGGCTTGCCATACAAGAGCTCCTGAGAAAAGCACTAAATATGAAAAGGAAAAACAGGTACTAGCCACTGCAAAAACATATCAAATGGTAAAGACTGTTAGCACTATGAAGAAACTGCATCAATTAACAGGCAAAATAACCAGCTAGCTTCATAATGACAGGATCAAATTCACACATAATATTAATCTTAGATGTAAGTGGGCTAAATGCCCCAATTAAAAGTCACAGACTGGCAAATTGGATAGAGTCAAGACCCAGCAGTGTGCTGTGTTCAGGAGACCTATCTCATGTGCAAAGACTCGTGTGAGCTCAAAATGAAGGGATGGAGGAATATTTACCAAGCAAATGAAAAGCAAAAAAAAAAAAAAAAAAAAAAGCAGGGGTTGCAATCCTAGTCTCTGATACCTGATGTAATACCTAGTCTCTGATATATAATACCTTATGTGCTGCTGCTACCTGACTTCAAACTATACCACAAGGCTACAGTAACCAAAACAGCATGTTACTGGTACCAAAACAGATATGTAGACCAATGGAACAGAACAGAGGCCTCAGAAATAATGCTGCACATCTACAACCATCTGATCTTTGACAAACCTGACAAAAACAAGCGGTGGGAAAAGGATTCCCAATTTAATACATGGTATTGGGAAAACTGGCTAGCCATATGCAAAAAAACTGAAACTGGACCCCTTCCTTACACAATATACAAAATTAACTCAAGATGGGTTAAATACTTAAATGTGAGACCTATACCATAAAAACCCTAGAAGAAAACTTAGGCAATACCATTTAGGACACAGGCATGGGCAAAGAGTTCCTGATTAAAACACCAAAAGCAATGGCAACAAAAGCCAAAACTGACAAATGGGATCTAACTAAACTAAAGAGCTCCATGCAGCAAAAGAAATTATCATCAGAGTGAACAGGCAACCTACAGAATGGGAGAAAATCTTTGCTATCTATCCATCTAACAAAGAGCTAATACCTAGAATCTACAAGGAACTTAAACAAATTTAAAAGAAAAGAACAAATAACCCAGTCAAAAAGTGGGTGAAGGATATGAACAGACACTTCTCAAAAGAAGACATTTATGCAGCCAACAAACATATGAAAAAAAGTTCATCATCACTGGTCATTAGAGAAATACAAATCAAAACCACAATGAGATACCATCTCACGCCAGTTAGAATGATGATTATTAAAAAGTCAAGAAACGGCCGGGCATGGTGGTTCAAGCCTGTAATCCCAGCACTTTGGGAGGCTGAGGCGGGTGGATCACGAGGTCAACAGATCGAGACCATCCTGGTCAACATGGTGAAACCCCACTTCTACTAAAAATACAAAAAATTAGCTGGGCATGGTGGCGTGTGCCTGTAATCCCAGCTCTCAGGAGGCTGAGGCAGGAGAATTGCCTGAACCCAGGAGGCAGAGGTTGTGGTGAGCCGAGATTGAGCCATTGCACTCTAGCTTGGGCAACAAGAGCGAAACTCTGTCTAAAAAAAAAAAAAAAAAAAAAAGTCAAGAAACAAGAGATGCTGGAGAGGATGTGGAGAAATAGGAATGCTTTTACACTGTTGGTGGGAGTGTAAATTGGTTCAACCATTTTGCAAGACAGTGTGACAATTCCTCAAGGATCTAGAATCAGACATACCATTTGACCCAGCAATCCCATTACTAGGTATACACCCAAAGGATTATAAATCATTCTACTTTAAAGACACATGCACTCATATGTTTATTGCAGCAGCACTATTCTCAATAGCAAAGACTTGGAACCAACCCAAGTGCCCATCAATGACAGACTGGATAAAGAAAATGTAGCACATATACACCATGGAATACTATGCAACTATAAAAAAAAAAGGATGAGTTCATGTCCTTGGCAGGGACATGAATTAAGCTGGAAGCCATCGTTCTCATCAAACTAACACAGGAACAGCAAACCAAACACCACATGTTCTTACTCATAAGTGGGAGTTGAACAATGAGAACATATGGACATGGGGAGGCAAACATCACACACCAGGGCCTGTTAGGAGGTGGGGTGCTAGAGGAGGGATAGCATTAGAAGAAATGCCTAATGTAGATGATGGGTTGATGCGTGCAGCAAACCACCATGGCATGTGTATAGCTATTTAACAAACCTCTGCACATTCTGCACATGCATCCCAGAACTTAAAGTATACATATAAAAAAAGATAACTAAATATATTTCATTGATTTTTTTCAAGGTAAATATGATTTTCAACAATGAGCTTAAAAGTTATTGTTTTTTAAAATACATATTTAGAAATACAAATTAAAAGTAATGGCAAAAAACACAATTACTTTTGCACCAACCTGATATTTCTATTATGGGGGAATTATTTTTAGATTGTTTTGGAATTTTTCTACAATTATTTCATGACTGCTCCAAACAATTTATATTTGTCACCTGTAAAAACAAGCCATATCTAAACTCTTAAAAAAATTCAGAAACTGAATTTTCTACTGCTTAAAAATTCTCAGTTGACCTTAAGATCAGTATTTTTACTGTGCAAATTATCACTCAATAAAGAAATTTTTTTCTAAACAAAAAATTTAAGTAGGTTTCAAACTCATTTGTTAAAAATGTAGATATAAATATAGACCTAGTTTGTAAGAACAAATACTTGACATCAGGGAAGATGGAAATTTCCTACCTGAATTTCAATAACAACTCTTGCATAATTGGTGGGTATGAGTGAATAATGAGTATCGTGATTTGGTAGGCAAAGCAAATTATATACTCCTTTTAGTTGGATCCACGTGGCTTTGTGAGTATCTTTTTCAGATGTGACAGACATAAAATCAAGTATCAAAATAAGCTGAAATTAGAACCAGACGTTTTATTTGCCATGATAGAAAACATTAAATCAAGATTTTCAAAAATAGGGAAGCATAAACTGTCACTTTGCTGCCACTAAAACTATAATTATTACTATTACTAATATAAAATGATAGATATAAATCATATTTCAAGTCCAAAGTTTCATAAATACCATAAATAAAGCTATTTAAAAATATTCTATTTTTATATCATCCTTTAAGAATATCCATATTCTTGCACAATTTCCTAATGCATGAAATAATAGCACAAGCAAGCAATTTATAAATAACTGAACATACTTGTATCTAGAATAAATCCTCAAAAAAATATTACTGATAGGAATGGCACAATCAGAAATGTTTCAAGACCACTCATGTAAAATGATGCCTATTATTCTTATATCCATGGGCTCACACCTATGCCCTTCCTCTTTAACAACTGAAGTTTCCCTTGGTGTCTTCTTTGTTGCTATTCAAGCATATACACCACCATCCTATCTTGAAATCAACCACACAAGGGGATTCTTGCTCAATCCTGTAGTTGTCGCCAAATTTCGTGACCAAGTGATCATCAAAACAGTAATGCCTGTTTTACTTGAATAGTTGCACTCCACTGCTTTTTGTCCTCACCACCATTTAAATATACATAAGCAAGCTCAGACCCTGTTCTTAAGACCCTACAATATGGCATCAGGCCTCTGAAACTGATAGTTTGGATGTTGCCACAGATCTTAAGGCCAATTCCAAAAGTCTTTCATTGGTCCTCCTTGTCCCCAGACAAATGTATTGCCCCTTTAAGTTATTTTTAGATGTATATTTGAAAAAATCTCTTAGTCCATACTGAAGGAAATCCAGTTTCTTACCAAATATAGCTGAAAATTCCCAGATAAGTGATTGTAGTTACTTCTCTCAAGATAATTATGCCAGACTGTTTCTTTGAATCCCTGTTGCTATCTTGAAACTCTTTCCCAAGTATAGACACAGACCCTTTCCTCATTCCCCCTGACTCTGATAACACAAGTTCATTGTAAGAAATTGTCACACAGGGCAAAAAAATTTAAACATGTTAGTCATAAGGAAGAGGTAATCCTCCCTAACTCATTCCATGATGCCAGCATTATCCTGATACCAAAACCTGGCAGAGACACAACCAAAACAAAGCTTCAGGTCAATATCCTTGATGAACATAGATGCAAAAATCCTCAACAAAATACTAGTCAACCAAATCCAGCAGCGTATCAAAAAGGTAATCCATCATAATCAAGTAGGCTTTATCCCTGGGATGCAAGGTTGGTTCAACATATGCAAATCAAAAAATGTGATTCATCACATAAACAGACTAAAAACAAAAACCACACAATTATCTCAACAGATGCAAAAAGGGCTTTCAATAAAATTTAACATCTCTCTATGCTAAAAACCCTCAGCTAACTAGGCATTGCAAGACATACCTTGAAATAATAAGAGCCATCTATGATAAACTCACAGCCAACATCATACTGAATGGGCAAAAGCTGGACACATTCCTCTTGAAAACCAGAACAAGACAAAGATGCCCTTGCTAATCTCCTATTCAACATAGTACTAGAAGTCCTGCCCAGAGCAATTAGGCAAAATAAAAAATAAAAGGCATACAAATAAGAGAGAAAGTCAAACTATTTCTGTTTGCAGATTTATGATTGTATACCTACAAAACCCCAAATCTCTGCTCAAAAACTCTTTGATCTGGTAAACAATTTCAGCAAAGTTTCAAAATACAAAATCAATGTACAAATATTAGTAGCATTCCTATACATTAAGAACATCCAAGCTCAGAGCCCAGTCAAGAATGCAATCCGATTTATAATAGCCACGAAAAGAATAAAATACCTAGCAATACAGCTAACCAGAAAGGCAAAAGATCTCTACAGTGGGAATTATAAAACACCGCCCAAAGAAATCAGAAATGACACACACAAATGGAAAAACATCCCATGCTTATAGATAGGAAGAATCAATGTTGTTTAAATGGCCATACTGCCCATCACAATTTATAGATCCAATGCTATTCCTATCAAACTACCAATGACATTCTTCACAAAATGAGAGAAAACTATTTAAAAATTCATATGGAACCGGACACTTTTCAAAAGATACACATGCAGGCAATAAGTATATGAAAAAATGCTCAACATCACTAATTATTAGAGAAATGCAAATCAAAACCACAAGATACCATTTCACACAACTCAGAATAGCTATTATTAAAAAGTGAAAAAAATAGCAGATGTTGGTTAGGTTGCAGAAAAAAGGGAATGCATATGTACTCACTGCTGGTGGGAATGTAAGTTAGTTCAGCTATTGTGAAAACAGTTTGGTAATTTCTTAATGAACTCAAAGTAGAATTACCATTCAATGCAGCAGTCCCATCATTAGGTATATACCCAAAGAATATAAATCATTCTACCATAAAGACACATGTACACATATGTTCATTGCAGCATTGTTCAAAATAGTGAAGACATGGAATCAACCTAAATGCCCAACAATGGTAGACTGGGTAAAGAAAATGTGGTACATATACACCATGGAATACTATGCAGCCATAAAAAAGAATGAGACACTGTCCTTTGTAGCAACATGGATGCAGCTGGAGGCCATTATCCTAAGTGAACTAAAGCAGGAACAGAAAACCAAGTATTGTGTGTTATCACTTATAAGCAGGAGCTAAACACTGAGTACATATGGACACAAAGAAAGGAACAATGAACACTGAGGCCTTCTTGACAGTGGAGGTAGAGTGGAGGAGGAGGATCAAAAAACTACCTATCGGGAATGAAATTAAAGCAGAAGTCAAGAAGTTGTTTGGAACCACTGAGAACAAAGAGACAACATTCCAGAATCTCTGGGATGCTGCTAACACAGTGTTAACAGGGATATTTATAGTACTAAATGCCCACATCAAAAATTTAGAAAGATCTCAAACTGACACCCTAACATGACAACTAAAAGAACTAGAGAATCAAGAGCAAACAAACCCCCAAAGCTAGCAGAAGACAAGAAATAACCAAGATCAGAGTGGAACAGAAGGATATAGAAACATAAAATGAATCCAGAAGGTGGCTTTTTGAAAAAATGAATACAATAGATAGCCTGCTAGCTAAACTAACAAAGAAGAAAAGAGAGAAGAATCAAATAAACACAACTAAAAAATGTAAAGGGGATATCACCACTTACCCTACAGAAATACAACCATCAGAGAATTCTATAAACACCTCTAGGCACATCAACTAGAAAATCTAGAAGAAATGGATACATTATTGGACACATACACTCTCCCAAGACTGACACAGGAAAAGTTGAATCCCTGAATAAACCAATAACAAATTCTGAAATTGATGCAGTAATAAATAGCCTACCAACCAAAAAAAGCACAGGACCAAATGGGCTTGCAGCTGAATTCTACCAGAGGTACAAAAAGGAGCTGGTGCCAATTATTTAAAAACTGTTTCAAATAATTGAAAAGGAGGGCCTTCTCCCTAACTCATTTATGAGGTCAGCATCATCCTGATGCCAAAACCTGGCAGAGACATAGCAAAAAAAGAAAACTTCAGGTCAACATCCCTGATGAACATGGATGCAAAAATCCTCAATAAAATACTGTAGCATATCAAAAAGCTTTTCCACCAAGATCAAGATAGCTTCATCCCTGGGGTACAAGGCTAGTTAAACATATGCAAATTAATTACGTAACAGAACTAAAGACAAAAACCACACTATTACCTCAATAGACACACAAAAAGCCTTTTGGTAAAATTCAACATTCCTTCATGTTAAAAAACTCTCAATAAACTCAATATTGATGAAAC
The DNA here is from genome assembly GCF_049354715.1 of Callithrix jacchus. Classification (NCBI taxonomy): domain Eukaryota; kingdom Metazoa; phylum Chordata; class Mammalia; order Primates; family Cebidae; genus Callithrix; species Callithrix jacchus. The sequence continues at coordinate 167,295,366 of NC_133504.1, forward strand.
ATACCTCAAAATACTAAGAGCCATTTATGACAAACCCACAGCCAATATCACACTGAACAGGCAAAATCTGTAAGCATTCCCCTTGAAAATTGGTACAAGTCAAGGATGCCCTCTCTCACCACTTCTATTCAACATAGTATTGGGAGTTCTGGCCAGGGTAGTCAGGCAAGAAAAAGAAATAAAGTGTATTCAAATAGGAAAAGAGGAAGTCAAACTGTCTCTGTTTGCAAACAACATAATCCTATATCTAGAAAACTCCATCATCTCAGCCCAGAATCTCCTTAAGGTGATAAGCAGCTCCAGCAAAGTCTCAGGACACAAAATCAACATGCAAAAATCACAAGCATTCCTACACACCAATAATAGAAAGCCAAATCATGAATGAACTCCCATTCACATTTGCTACAAAGAGAATAAAATACCTAGGAACACAGCTAACAGGGGAAGTGAAGGACCTCTTCAAGGAGAACTACAAACACTGCTCAAGGAAATTAGAGAGGACACAAACAAATGGAGAAAACATTCCATGCTTATGAATAAGAAGAATCAGTATCGTGAAAATGGCCATACTGCCCAAAGTAATTTATAAATTCAATGATTTTCCCATTAAACTACCATTGACATTCTTCACAGAATTAGAAAAAAATATTTTAAAATTCATATGGAACCAAAAAAGAGCCAAGACAATCCTAAGCAAAAAGAACAAAACTGGAGAAATCATGCCACCAGACTTTATACTCCAAGGCTACAGTAACCAAAACAGCATGGTACTGGTATAAAAACAGACACATAGACCAATGGAACAGCATAGAAATCTTAGAAATAAGATATCACATCTACAACCATCTGATCCTCTACAAATCTGACAAAAACAAGCAATGGGGAAAGGATTCCCTATTTAATAAATGGTGCTGAGAATATTGGCTAGCCATATGCAGAAAATTGAAACTGGACACCTTCCTTACACCTTATACAAAAATTGACTCGAGATGGATTGAAGACTTAAATGAAAAACCCAAAACTATAAAAACCCTAAAAGAAAATCTGAGCAATACCATTGAGGACATAGGCATATGCAAAAGTTTTATGACTAAAACACCAAAAGCAATTGCAACAAAAGCAAAAATTGACAAATGGAATCTAATTAAACTAAAGAGTTTTCTGCACAGCAAAAGAAATAACATTTGACCCAGCAATCCCAATATTGGATATACATCCAAAAGAATATAAATTATTCTGGTATAAAGATACATGTAAGCCTGTAATCCCAGCACTTTGGGAGGCCGAGGCGGGTGGATCACGAGGTCAAGAGATCGAGACCATCCTGGTCAACATGGTGAAACCCCGTCTCTACCAAAAATACAAAAAATTAGATGGGCATAGTGGCGCGTGCCTGTAATCCCAGCTACTCAGGAGGCTGAGGCAGGAGAATTGCCTGAACCCGGGAGGCGGAGGTTGCGGTGAGCCGAGATTGTGCCATTGCACTCCAGCCTGGGTAACAAGAGCGAAACTCTGTCTCAAAAAAAGAAAAAAAAGATACATGTGCGTGTATGTTCATTGCAGCACTATTCACAATAGCAAAGACATGAAATCAACCCAAATACCCATCAATGATAGATTAGATAAAGAAAACATGGTACATATACACCATGGAATACTATGCATCATAAAAGGGAATGAAATCATGTCCTTTGCAGGGACATGGATGGAGCTGAAAGCCATTATCCTCAGCAAACTAATGCAAGAACAGAAAACCAAACACCATATATTCTCACTTATAAGTGGGAGCTGAACAATGAGAACACATGGACACGGGGTGGGAAGGGGAGGGGACAACAGATACTGGGGCCTGTCAGGGTGGTCGGGGGAGGGAGAGCATCAGGATAAATATCTAATGCATGTGGGGCTTAATACCTAGGTGATGGGTTAATAGGTACAGCAAACCACTGTGGCACACATTTACCTATGTAACACACCTGTATGTTCTGCTTATGTATCCTGGATCTTAAAATTAAATTTCATTAAAAAACCAAGATGAAACAGAAAAACACTACCTACTGAGTACTGTGCTTGTTACCTGGGTGGTAAAATAATCTGTACACCAAACCCCCATGACATGCAATTTACCTATTTAACAAACCTGTACAACCCTAAAGTTCAGCGGCTGCGTCCTTTCATAGTGGGCAAGCATGGAAGTGGGACAGGAGGAGGAATTCGATATTGGCTGTCTGCCGCCTGGGCCCTAGGCTAGACACCATGTTGCAGAGAGCCCACTCCTCCATCAGATTAAAGACTCCTCTCTCATATTCTCCCAAGTTCCAATGCCTCATAGTTAGTCCCATGCAAAGGAAGCTCAGCTTCCAAAAGTTTCAGACAATCTCTGCCCCACAAAGACCTTGCTTTTACCACATATAAAACAGTTTAGTTCAATAGCTCTCAATCTTGACTACACATTTAGAGTCACCTGGGGAGCTTTTGACAAAATCCCAGTGATTGAGCTGCACCTGTGGAGAGCCTGATTCGCACGTTCTGAGTTGGGGCCAGAGTTTGACTTATATCTGAAAAGCTGTCCATGTAGTTTAATGTGCAGCAGAGTGAAGCAGTTCCAGCTTCCTTGCTCGTTGTTTTAGCTTTTCCTTTCCAGGGTGAGATTGTATGCTTTTACATAGCAAAAAACCTAATCATTTCTTTTTTTCTTTCTTTTTTTTCCTTGCCACACCACTGATTGAAGTAAAACAACACAACATGCTGCCACTTCACCCAAAAGCGGTGTTTCCATTCTCCCCTTTCTTGATGGCTCAAGAGGTCATTAGCCACAGGCCCATTGAGTGCTTTTAAAAGGGGGGCTAATCATTTCTTTCACCTACCAAAAGGGAATCCCAATTTATGACCTTTAACAAAACAAATAGCCGGGCGCAGTGGCTCACGCCTATAATCCCAGAACTTTGGGAGGCCGAGGCGGGTGGATCATGAGGTCAAGAAATCGAGACCATCCTGGTCAACAAGGTGAAACCCCGTCTCTACTAAAAATACAAAAAAATTAGCTGGGCATGGTGGTGCGTGCCTGTAGTCTCAGCTACTCAGGAGGCTGAGGCAGGAGAATTGCTTGAACCCAGGAGGCGGAGGTTGCGGTGAGCCGAGATCGCGCCATTGCACTCCAGCCTGGGTAACAACAGCGAAACTCCGTCTCAAAAAAAAAAAAATAAATAAAATAACAAGCAGAAGCTTTGACATTGTTCATCTTCCTTAAAGCCTTCAAAGACCCCCAGATCAAATCTATAGGCTTGGCTCAAGGCCAAGTGCCTAAGTTTTTTCTCTGTGGGGAGCTTTTCCTAACCCATAGAGAGACGAGTCCCTATATGGGTCTAGGATCATGGTAGTGGGTTGAATCTCAACTCTCTTTTCTAGAACAAACCTAGGGAGACAGAATTTTTCAAATTTTTATACTTTTTTGATTCACTGCAGCAAACACTTTCATCTCTTTATTTCACTGAAATTTTATCTAACTTGGCCAGAATGATGCCCAATAAATCAAATCTCCCTCCTCAGCTCTATTCTCCTGTTCAATTTCATTTGGGCCCTCCCCCAGGTTCAGCAGTTAGCTCTCAATTTTATCTCTTCTCCATACTTCCTCAAATAAGAAATTCATGGTGAGATCTTCAGCAATTTCACCACCCTTTGTTCTAAGATTTGCGCTCAGTGCTGAGGATACAATGGAGAGTTCATATCAATGTGGTCTTGGCCTCAAGGGGCTTATACTCTAGTGGCAAGGGACAAACTTCTTCATAAAAGGCAATTGTTATAAACACAGGCTGCCTTAAAAACAGAGGGTGGGGAACAGATATCTGTAAGAACATGTAACAAAGGGATGTGTCTATTTTGTGAGATAAAGGAAGCTCTGGCATTTAAGCTGGGATTTGGCTGGTGGAATGGCTTTGGGCCTCCTCAGTTGGTTGGCAAACTCCTTGAAGAGAGACATTGAATCTAGAACTTTTGTTGTACCCAACCTTCAGCATCAAGCTTCAGAAGCTCGGCAAATATCCTGATAGAAGATTTTCCAAATAGCAAAACACTTCTGAGGTGAATGTCTTGCCCATCCAGCACATCTCCTCTAGGTAGAGGAACAGGTCCTCTCCCTCCAAATGAATGACTCCCCTCACCCCAATCCTTCAGCCAATTCCCTGTGGAAGACCATTGTCTCCTGTGCCCTGGGCACTGGAGACTGTTTCCAGGATAGGAAAGTGATCAGGCAGGGCCCAGCATAGCTTTTCTCTGGAATTTCTCCATTTGGAGTTGAAGGGACAAGAAGATTAAAAAAATATGAAACTGAAGCAGCTGGTGGCCCACCCCCTTCCCTGCCACATGGAGAAATCTCATCTTTTTTTTTCTTTTTTGAGACAGGGTCTCACTATTGTCGCCAGAGCTGGAGTACAATGGCACGATCTTGGCTCACTGCAATCTCTGCCTTCCAAGTTCCAGCAATTCTCCTGCCTCAGCCTCCCAAGTAGTTGAGATTACAGGCGCCCACCATGATGCCCAGCCAATTTTTGTATGTTTAGTAGAGTCGGGGTTTCACCTTGTTGGTCAGGTTGGTCTCAAACTCCTGACCTCAGGTGATCCACCCGCCTCAGCCTCCCAAAGTGCTGGGATTACAGGTGTGAGACACCGCACCCAGCTGAGAAATCTCATCTTTAATAAGTGAGAATAACAAAGAGAGATCAGAAAATATGTCATAAAGATGAGGTAGAGTTCTGAAGTATTGGGGTCTAGTTCCAATCCAGGTGCCCCTGGAGTTTCCATGATTCCTACAAGACTTGCTTAAATGTTGTGAGCTACCCCAGTTATGGGATTCACAGTTCTTTTCATTTCAGACAATTTGAGTTGAGTTGAGATCCTACCTGTTTCAACTGTCAGAATCCTGATGAACTTGGCTCAACTCCTGTTCATAAACAGATTTTTTTCTTTAAGTTCTGGGATACATGTGCTGAACGTGCAGGTTTGTTCCATAGGTATACATGTGCCATGGTGATTTGCTGCACCTATCAACCCATCATCTAGTTTCAGCCCCGCATACATTAGGTATTTGTCCTAATGCTTTCCCTCCACTTACCCCCACCCCTGACAGGCCCCGGTATGTGATGTTCCCCTCCCTGTGTTCTCATTGTTCCCCCTTCTGAATGAGAGCATGCTGTGTTTGGTTTTCTGTTCCTGTGTTAGTTTGCTGAGGGTGACAGTTTCCAGCTTCATCCATGTCCCTGCAAAGCACAAGAACTCATTCTTTTTTATGACTACATAGTATTCCACAGTGTGTATGCGCCACATTTTCTTTATCCAGTCTATCATTGATGGGCATTTGGGTTGGTTCCAAGTCACAGATTTTTGAGAGTTCTAACTTGTCTTTAATTAATAGCCAAATGAGTGTCTGTGATTTATTATAAGCCAGATTAACAAAAAATATGGCATTGGGGCTATTGAGATGAAAAAGAAGCAGGTACTTCTGTTTGGCACAATCAGTAGGGGGAACACCCAAGAAGTAGTTATAAAACAGTATGGCAAGAACAGAGACAAAATTGCATACAGATGCAGTAATCTACTATTCCATCATAATTCCAATTGCATCTTGTCATTTATGTGTTAGGGAGAACTAGTATTTAAATGATGTTTGTCCTCTCACTTTTGTAAGTGTGCAAGTGGAATATACATTTTAAAATGCATGAAGCTTTAGAAAAATAAACCTGACAATTGACCTTTTTTGTTCAACTGTGTGCCCATTTTGATGATTAATTTTACATGTCAACTTGACTGGATTAAGGAATACACAAATAGCTGGTAAAGCATGATTTCTGGGTGTGTCCGTGGGGGTAATTTTGGAAGAGACTGGCATTTGAATCAGTGCACTGGGTATAGAAGATCTGCCTTCACCCCCTGGAAGTGAGCATCATCCAATTGGCCGATAGGCCAGATAGAACAGAAAGGCAGAAGAGAAGCAAATTCTCTCCTCTCTTTTGGAGCTGATACACATTAGAACTCCGGGTTCTCTGATGTTTGAACTGGACTTTGGTATTTGCACCAGTGGCCTCCTGGGGTTCTCAGGCCTTTGGCTTTGGACTGAGATTTACATCATCAGTTTCCCTGGTTCTGAGGCTTTCAGACTTGGAATGAGCCACACTCCCAGCTTTCCTCATTCTTTGTCTTGCAGATGGCCTATCATGGGATGTCTCAGCCTCTGTGACCCTGAGAGTCAATTCCTCTAGTAAATCTCTCATATGTATAAAGTCATACATTGCTTAACAATGGAGACACAGCCTAAGAAATGTGTCATCAGGCAATTCTGTTGAGAGTGCATGTACAGAAACCTGGATGGGATCGCCTCCTATACTCCTAGGCTGTGCGGTATGGCCTACTACTGCTTCTAGGCTACACACTGTACAGCATGTTACAGTACCGAACACGACAGTACTAAATACTGTAGGCAATTGCAACACAGTGGTATCTGTGTATCTAAACATAGTTCAACATTAAAAAGGTGCATTAAAACTATGATCCAAAAAGACTTAAAGAATGATACACCTGTACAGAGCAGCTAGGGAACCTCTGTTGTATATGCAGTTCGTCACTGACCAAAACATCATTATGTGGCATACAGTATATATATATATATATATATATAGCATAGGTTCTGTCTCTTTGGGGAATATTAACTAATACAACTGCTTATAATTTTGAATCAGGCAGCCAATCACCATACCTTTTTCGTTGTTATGGAGTAACAAATTATTTTTAGAACTGGAAGTTCAGGAAATATATTTGGTATAGACTAAATTTTTGCGCTTCCCCAAAATATTCATAAATTGAGACCTAATTCCCAATGTAATGGTATTAGGAGCGGGGACCCATCCCTCCCCCTTGGAATACACTAACTCTTAGACTTGGACCTTCAGAACTGTGAGAAACCAATTTCTACTGTTTCTAAGCTACCCAGTTTGTGGTATTTTTGTTGTAGCAGCCTGAATGGACTAAGATAACAGGTTAGAGCAGGAAGTTGAGTAAACACATTGTTGCAACCCTTCCCCTCCTTTGCCATGAATAGATTGGTTTTTCTGCTTTCTTCACATATTTTCAACCCTTTCACCATTTTCCTTGGCCCCTTCAAGGGTTGAATCAAATCCTCTCCGAAACAGAATGAACTAGGACCGGAGGCTGTAATTCAAGATAAGAAGAGCATCCTCCCTTTGCTTGTGATTCCCCTATGGGTATGTTCAGTGCCCGCTGGGGGTGCCAGACAGCACTGAGACGGACCAGGGCAGTACTGAGGAGTGCACTCAGCCTCCTGCAGCCTGTGTAGCCTGGGGCAATTAACCAGCCTCTGTGAATCTCGATTTGCTTATCAGTTAAATGGGGATGATAATATTACCTTCTCGCAGGGTTCCATAGTGTCTGTTGAGTACTAGTGGCCAATGAATGCCACCTTCCCTCTTTCTATGGTACTGGGTCCGGCGTGGGTTGCATGCCAGCATGGATGTCAGATCTCCCTCTGTTCTGGGCACAGGGAAGTCTTTCACAGCCCGAGACGTGGCCATTTATATCCCCCACCCCCCAGATTATCTCATTTATACCTTTTGAAGTTTGTTTTTACTTTAGATGGATCATTTTCTCTTTGTTAAGGTGACTTTGAGTTACATTTATTTTCCCCAATGTGTTAACGACAAGGCTCGGTGGAGTAATCAACAAGCAATATAAACAAGTTTGAAAATGTTTTCATCCACATAATAAGAATTAAATCATGTCAACCTCTATATCATAGGGGACCAATCAGCAGGATCCTCCAGGGTGACTTTCAGCCAGCTGTCAGTCTACTTTAGCTCATCTTCTTGATTTAATGAGGAAAATCATTATCAGATTTTTATTAATTGTCTGAAGCAGTGCTAAGGAAGAGAGAGATGGAAATAGAGATAAACAGAGATGGAGGTAGAGACTGAGAGATCCAGGAAGACCTGATCTTGCTTAGAGAGAGACACTGGGAATACATACACCTGAACAGGACTTACAGCAAGGAAAAACAATCATGCAAATGAGAACCTGGCCAATGGAGTATTACATCAAAAACAGGAAAGGAGCTCAATCAAGGAAACCAAATTCAAGGATAACATGAGCTGGACAGAGTGGCTCATGTCTATACTCCCAACATTTCGGGAGCTTGAGGTGGGAGGATTGCTTGAGGCCAGGAGTTTGAGAGCAGCCAGGGCAACATGGCGAGAGTCCATCTCTACAAAAAAAAAAAATAGTAATAATTTAACAAATTAGCTGGGCATGGTGGCATGCACCTGTAGTCCTGGCTACCCTTGAGCCCAGGAGTTTGAGGTTGTAGTGAGCACCACTGCACCCTAGCCTGGGCAACAGAGTGAGACCCTGTCTAAAAATAAATAAATAAAAATAATAATAATAATATATCTAATCGCTTTTTAGGGTGGGAGCCAATTTTGAGTATATTAGCTCCAAGATACTACTTTAAGCCAGATCTTATCTTAAACACAGGGGATATATGACTGAAAACAGAAACTCCCTGCCTTCCTAGAATCTACAATCTAGTGGGAAATAACAGACAAAAATATAATAAGCTTTTGAATGTAAATATTACATGAGGTGGCCATTGGTCATTCTGAAGAAAATAAAGCCAGGTGATAGAGTAAGAGTGGGAATAGGGGGGTTGCATTATTTTGTAACTAATAGTTGAGAAGACCTTTCCATGAAGTGATATTTGAGCAGAGATCTGAATGGAGTGAGCTATCTGGCCATGCAAGATATCTGTAAGAACACGTCTTAGGAACAGGGGGCAGCAAGGGCTAAGCCCTGAGGCAGGAGAGGCTTGACGTGTTTGAAAGACAGGAGGCCAGCGTGGCTACATCATGGGGGTGGTGGGGTGGAAGGAGTAGGAAACAAAGTCAGAGAGATGGCGGCGTGGCTGGGTGCCTGGGGCCTGCTAGGTCATAGAATGGTTTTGGATCCTATTTTGAGTGAGATGAGAAGCCACTAGAAAGTAACGGCAGAAAGACCATTTAGGAGGCTTTTGCAGTGATACTTTTGAGAGGCAATGGAGGCTTAGATGATGTGGAAAGTGGCAGAGGTGGAGGGAATGATGGGAGTGTGGGTAATTTTGAAGGAAGAACTGACAAGATCTACTGATAGGTTAGCTATGAAACCTGGAGAAAGCAATGGATCAAGAATGATTCAAATCGTTTGGGCCTCTGAGCAACTAAAAAAATGAGTTAACAGTTACAGAGACAAACAGGAACGAGTTCAAGGTTGGGGTTAGGGTAGGGTGGAGAATCAAGAGTTTGGTTTCAACGTATCAAGCACGGCCAGGATTGGGGTAAAACCAGTGAGGTACTCACCTTAGACACAAAATACAAGAGGCCACCCAAAACTCAGTAATCAATATAAGTAATATTTGAATGCAATGTTTTTTAAATTTCAAATCAATTAATTGAATTAATAGTTGAATAAGAGTATTTTACTTGATATGATAATTTAGCTTTTAAAATAAATAAATCCCATATACTATTCAACATTGTATATACCGATACTGTACAGCATAGAGTAGATAATCAATAACTCACTATTGAACTGAACCAAGCAAGCTTGATCTCCATCTTCCTAAGTTTATTTATTTATTTATTTTTAATTATTACACTTTAAGTTCTGGGATATACGTGCAGAACGTGCAGGTTTGTTACATTGGTATACATATGCCATGGTGGTTTGCTGCATCCATCACCCTGTCATCTACATTAGGTATTTCTCCTAATGCTATCACTCCCCTATACCCCCACCCCCTGTTATCCCTCCCCTAGTTCCCCACCCCCTGACAGGCCCTGGTGTGTGATGTTCCTCTCCCTGTGCCCATGTGTTCTCATTGTTCAACACCTATTTATGAGTGAGAACATGTGTTTGGTTTTCTGTTGTGTCAGTTTGCTGGGAATGATGGTTTCCAGCTTCATCCATGTCCCTGAAAATGACATGAACCCATCCTTTATTATGGCTGCATAGTATTCTGTGGTGTGTATGTGCCATATTTTCTTTATCCAGTCTATGAGCATTTGGGTTGGTTCCAAATCTTTGCTGTTGTGAACAGTGCTGTAAACATACGTGTGTATGTGTCTTTATAATAGAGTGATATATAACCCTTTGGGTATATACCCAGTAATGGGATTGCTGGGTCAAATGGTATTTCTAGTTCTAGATTCTTGAGGAATGCCACGCTGTCTTCCACAATGGTTGAACTAATTTATACTCCCACCAACAGTGTAAAAGCATTCCTAATTCTCCACATCCTCTCCAGCATCTGTTGTCTTGAACATAATATTTTTAAAAATCAAAGTTAATGCCAAAAAATTGATGTTGCACAAACTGTGAAAATTTAAAATAAAAATGACTGTGGTTGGTTTGTTGTATGACCCTCTATTATTGCACAGCGAGAACAGTCATTTCCATCAGCCTGAGCTTCCTGGGCTGTGAGTCCATGAGATCTCCTCACTCTTTTGTGAGAATTGACAGTGGCATGCCAGCAGGTTAGCCAATACAAGGCTTTACAGACAGCCTTTATTTTATTTTTTTAATGTTGAAGTTTATTGCCTTTTTCCACTTCGTTTCAAATACTTGAGGATATTTGGATAAGGGAATATAGGAGCTCACATGCCTTCTTTTGTCTCAGGCTCCAATATGGCTCAGCAGGGCACTGCATCCAAGCAGGAATGTTGAATTTGGCTACAGAGTGTGAAGTGCAGGAGAAAAGTTGGAAGAGGAGAGAGAAGGCAGGAGCGTGGCACCTAAACATGGTATTTAAAACCTGGTTGAGATCAGATGGAGGCAAAGCATGAGAACAGAGGAGATAAGAAGTCTGAAAAGAAAACCCTGGGGAGGAACGTGAAGAAGGAGAAACCAGCAAATGTGATGGAGAAGGAGCAGCCAGGAGAGAAAACCCAAGACAGTGATGTCACAGAACTCAAGAGACAGGAGCATTTGAAGAAGGGATTACAAAACTAGAGCTGGCCCTTGCACCACATGGGCATTAGGGATGCCGCCACTCTGCACAGTGGAAAATCCTCGTATAACTTTCAGCTCCCCCCAAAGTTAATTACTAATAGCCTACTGTAGATTGGAAGTCTCGGTGATAAGGTGAACAGTCAATTAACTCATATATTGAATATGTATTATATACTGCATTGTTACAATAAAGTAAGCTAATGGGAAGAAAATGTTATGGAGAAAATCACAAGGAAGAGAAAATATGTTTACTTTTTATTCAGTGGGAGTGGATCATCGTGGAGGTCTTCATCCTCATAGTCTTCATGTTGAGGAGGCTGGGGAGGAGGAGGAAGAGGACAGCTTGGTCTTGCTGTCTCAGCAGAGGCAGAGGCAGAAGAGAATTTGGGTATAAGTGGACTCATGCAGTTTAAACCCATTTTTCAAGGGTCAACTGTATCCAGAGATTCTATCTTTTGATCTTTAAGATTGGAAAAGATATTTAAAAGTTGTAATAAGCTTACAGTGGATTGCATGGTGGGCTCCCATAAAGATATGTCCTAATCCCATGTCCTAATCCCCAGAACATGTGAATGTTGCCTTATAAAAATCTTGAGTCCAGGCATGTAATCTCAACACTTTGGGAGGCTGAGGCAGAAGGATGGCTTGAAACCAGGGTTTTGAGACCAGCCTGGGCAGCATCGTGAGATTCAATCTTTATAAAACTGTAAAACTTAGCTGCGTGTGGTGGCTGAGGTGGAAGGATCCCTTGAACCCCGGAGTTTGAGGCTGCAGTGGGCCCTCAGTCACATGACCAGTGTCCTTGATAGAGTGCAGTGGAGGGAGATTACACAGGAGAGAGCATGGCCATGCAAAGACAGAGACAGAGATGGGAGTGATGCAGTCACAAGCCCAGGAAGCCCGGGAGTGATGACGGCTGCCAGGAGCCGGAAGGAGCAAAGAAAGATTCCCTCTAGAGCATCCAGTGTGAGTGCAGCCCTGCTGACACCTGGGTTTTGGACTTCTGGTCTCCAGAACTGTGAAAGAATCACTTTCCATTGTTTTAGGCCTTGTGATTGAAGCTTCCTTAATGTGGAAAATTCCCCCTCTGACTGGCTATTTATAATTCCTCCAAAGTCTGTGCGTATAGACCACAGGGTGCTAAACTGAAGGGCAACCTCAATGGAGGGCAATGTGGCGATATGAATCAAAATTTTACACATGACATATTATTTGAACCAGCAATTCCAATTTCAGAAATGTATACGGTTATACTCAACATGCCTGTAAAGACAAAAATATGTATATGCAAGATTATTCATTGAAGCATTGCTTATAACACAAAACTGGAAACAATCTAAACAGGTTAACCTTGACGTTAAATGAGCTCGATTCTATAGGGTGCCATAAAAACAACGCTCTTTTTCCTCTCATTGTGAAGCCAGCACTTTTCTGCCCTGGATAAAATTGTAAGCTACTCTCATAATTTTTCCTCCAGACATTTGAGATAATAAAAAGGCCTTTGGTAATTTTACTTACAAGATTGATCTTATTGTACTAGCCCAAATATCTACCTCAGAGTAATATTGAAATTGTTATATTCTTATTCTAATTAAGCTCTCTCCTTCCCCTAGCTCATTGGAAATCTGCCTTGGAGGAGGAGGCATGTCTGGCTGCTGCTTCTTTTCTTTGCTAGTTCCTCTCCTCCAGGCCCCACACAGTCTACCTCTGACTTCTCCAAGATTGGAGGGCTAGGGTGGGTGTGGTAGGGGATCTAGGAGCAGCAAAGGCCTTAGCTGTTTGTCACAGATGGAATCTGACAATGGTAGGTGTCAGAGTGTATTAATGAGACTCACACTAATGTAGTAACAATAACCCCATATTAGCTTGACTTCTCACCCTTGTCACAGGCAACATGCATCAGCGTTTGCGTGGGAAAGAGGACGCAGAACTCTGCTACACTCATTCAAAACCCCAAGTGTTTTCACTTTCTAGGGCCTCTTTCTGCTCTGCTGTTCATGGGGAAAGGGAAAAGGCACAGAGGATCCTGTGGGATCATCTACTTTAAGGCCAAGCCAGGTGGGAAGGTGTCTGTCATATCACTTCTACCCATCCTCCATTGGCTGTCACTCAGTTGTGTAGTCCCAGCTGCAAGGGCAGCTGGGAAATGTGGCTTCTGTGTCGGGAGTTGGAATGCATAGCATTGTCTCCACTGTATGGAGATTCCCAAAGCCTATTCTTTCTCTTGGAAGGTACTTTCAGAGATTCCCCACATACGTCCCTTGTGATTGCAGCTACCTTAATGTGGAGAATTCCCCGCTCTGTCTGGCTACTTGTAATTCCTCCAAAGCCAGTGGGCATCTGATCATCCTCCTTCTATTGGGGTCCCATTACCCTTCCAGAGAGTAGAGTGGAGTTCAGGCTGACCCCTAGCTGAATTCTTCTAATTGGTCTCCTGCTCCCATGAGTGAGGTAGGGTTTGCTGCCAGTATGGGCCTTTCTACTTTAACCTCATCCGGCTACTTCACCCAGCCACCTGCCTGCAGACTTTTTCAGAAGTGGAAAAAATATAAATCCCTGTGCTTCTTTTACTCCATAGGATTCATGCCAAGCTCTCACATTTGGCTTGAGGTGGGAAGGCAGCCCTCTCCTCTCCATCATCATGGAAGGAAGACAGATGCACATCATATGCGACTCTCTCTAAAGATTTTCAGCCTCGACTCTGCAAGATCATTCACTGTGATGTCACATACAGGTTTTTTTGAACTATCTTTTGTAAGACTTGCATAGATGGTCTAGCACCTCACACTGAAATGCGGAGATTCTGGACACATTGCTTTACTTAAGGTGTTTTGCAAACTTTTTTGTATTTTTTTAAATGTAGTACAATATGTCATTATTTTGAAGGTGTTTAAAAAAAAAGTCTTATTTTAGGCTGGGCACAGTGGCTCCTGCTTGTAATCCTAGCACTTTGGAAGGTAGAGGCAGGTGGTTCACTTGAGGTCAGCAGTTTGAGACCAGACTGGCCAACATGGTGAAACACCTGTCTCTACTAAAAATACAAAAATTAGCCAGGTGTGGTGGCAGATGCCTGTAATCTCAGCTACTTGGGAGGCTGAGGTGGGAGAATTGTTCGAACCCAAGAGGCAGAGGTTGCAGTTAGCCAAGATTACACTCCAGCCTTGGTGACAGAGCGAGACTCATTCTCAAAAAAAAAAAAAAAACAGGCCGGGCGCAGTGGCTCAAGCCTGTAATCCCAGCACTTTGGGAGGCCGAGACGGGTGGATCACGAGGTCAAGAGATCGAGACCATCTTGGTCAACATGGTGAAACCCCGTCTCTACTAAAAATACAAAAAATTAGCTGGGCATGGTGTCGCGTGCCTGCAATCCCAGCTACTCAGGAGGCTGAGGCAGGAGAATTGCCTGAACCCAGGAAGCGGAGGTTGCGGTGAGCCGAGATCGCACCATTGCACTCCAGCCTGGGTAACAAGAGCGAAACTCCATCTCAAAAAAAAAAAAAAAAAAAAATCTTATTTTACTCCAGGTCTTAGAAACTTATTCTCATACTTACCTGGCAGGGGTGATACTATGATCACGAAGGTGGTTTTCCCAGGATGAGGCTTATCCATTGCACTCTGGATGTGCTGACCCCTGCGATTTCCCCAAATGTGGGAAACTCAACTGCATAATTTGTGGTAGTGAGAAACTGCGTTCATGCTTTCCCCTGGTAAAAAAAAAAAAAAAAATTTTAATTAAGAAAGAAAAAGAAATTTTGATTCTCTTTCCAGTTCTCTCATTCCTAACTGGACAGCTATGGGCAGGTTACATGACAAGTTTAAGCCTCAGTTTCTTTATCAGTGAAATGAAGTAAGGCTATGCAATGCACAGTTATTGCAGCAGTTCAATGGAATGTCTTTACGAAAGCACCTGGCATAGCACCATGTACAGACAGTTAAAAAACGTTCAACTAGAAAGATCTGTTTTCATTTCTGTTCTAGAACAGAGATGGCCAACCTGTTTCTAAACTGAAAATGAATAAATAAAGTAACAGTTTTAAATTTATGTTTGCAATTAACAAATGACTTTAAAGAGTAGCTTGAACAAGGGGATGAATTTGCTAGAAATCGAACCCAATCTTTCCCTTTCATGTTCTGTGTTGGGTGCTCTGATTGTGTAGGCAGCATATTGCTTATTTAAGGTGAACTAAGAGCCAGGAACAAAAATGAGGTTTAGATTTTACTTTATTTCAGTCACTCCCAAACCCAGTCCTATATAAACATTACCAAACTGTAAACGTTGTCTACGGCTTTCTGGGAAGATTGTTTATGAATATAAAGTACCCTGGGTAGACGGATAATATATTTTGAAATAAAACAAAGAAAATATACCCAGCTTGCCACAGGCAATCTGCTTCCTTATCAATGTTTGGATAATACTTTGTCCTGACATGCCCAGGGAGCCCTGTCAAGTCTGCGCACCAGAGGACAGTGAAACGTGTGGTCCTGATGTGCTAAGCCAAACCCTGGCATTTGCAGTTAATATAACAAAAATCATAAGCCAAGCCTGAAGGGGGCCTGGAACCCGAGTGGTTTCTTTCACACTGTTTTCCGTACAAAGCATGTCCTTTTGCTGGGAAACTGGATGTGTTTGAAAAATGGGCAGCTCAGATAATTTCAGGAGTCATGGATGGAAATTTTAGCTGTTTCAGATTCCAGTGGCTTTGATCAGCTCCTGTCCTGTCAGAGTACTGAAGTTTTGAACAAATTGAGAAATGAGACAAAAGGGCCAGATGCTGTGGCTCACACCTGTAATCCTAACACTTTGGGAGGTGGAGGTGGGCAGATCACTTGAGGGCAGAAGTTTAAGGTCAACGTGACCACATTGTGAATCCCCGTCTCTACTAAAAATATAAAAATTAGCTGGGCATGGTGTCAGGTGCCTGTAATACCAGCGAGGCAGGACAAATGCTTGAACCCAGGAACTGGAGGTTGCAGTGAGCCAAGATAGCACCACTGCCCTCCAGCCTGGGTAATAGAACGAGTCTCTTCTCAAAAAATAAATAAAATAAAATAATAAATTTTATTATTAAAGGAGGCAGGCAGATTGAGCCCAAGTATCGCCGTTATCGCTGATAAACACTAGCAAGGGATGAGCCTGGTGGCTCATGCCTGTACTCCCAGCACTTTGGGAGGCCCAGTGGGGCAGATCACCTGAGCCCAGGAGTTCAAGACCAGCCTAGGCAGCATGGCAAGATCACCTGTCTCTACCAAAAAATTTAAAAAGTAGCCAGGAATTGTGGTGCACGCCTGTAGTTCCAGCTACTCAGGAGGCTGCGGTGGGAGAATCACCTGAGCCTGAGAAGTTGAGGCTGCAGTGAGCTGTGATCACGCCCGGGTGACAATGCCCTGTCTCAAAAAAACAAAAAACAAAAAGACTAGCGACATATCTGCACGTAAGTGGATTTTCTAATTCTGAAACACAGAATTAGAGAAACCTCCTCAGCCCTAGATGTCCTGGGACCACCACCTGCCTCCCCACTTAAGGGAGAAAGCCAATAAAATGAAGGTGTGGAGAAGCAGAGGGAGTGGGAGGAGCTGAGCTGAGCATGCACAGTTAATTGTTCCCAATTTACCAATCTAAGGCATGCTTCTCTGGGGTGGAGAGAGGCCAGTTTCCCCAGTCAGTGGAGGGAAACAGCAAGAGCGAGGAAGAAGCCTTGAGAACACTGTGGTGGAACAAGAAATCACAATCATAAAGTATGTGAGCAGACCCTCCAGCCATCCACCCCCGCCTCCCAGGCCAGCCAGAAGCTAAGCTTAGTAACAGGTCCTAGCTCCAGAATCCTCAGGCAGCTGCTACTAGCCTCCTGGAGCTGACTTGTGAAGAAGAGCCTCTTTCTACCTGGGGCTGCTTCCACTTTCACAGTCTCACTCAATCTTCCTAGCAACCTTATAGGGACAGTGTAAGGAGCTTTCTTTAGCTACTATTTAGCTAGTGAGGAAAAAGAAGGCAGTTTATAATGAACAACACGTATTCCTTCCCTGAAAACTGACCAGCGTCCCTGGAGGTTGTCTCCAACCACCAGTTCTTCACACTATTTAAAGTTTTGAACCAAGAACACCAAGTAAGGGTGATTGGAGCTGAGTCACATTAGTGGTGATTCTCTAGAAAAAAGAACCCAAAGCATCCAAGGCTAATGGCTGAATCACAAATTTCCTGGAGTTGCCTTGGGTCCTGGCTTTCCAGAGTATTAGATGTTGATCCTGTCACCAGATTATATGAACCAGCCATTATCTCTTAATTATCCTTTTCGCTTAAGAAGGCTAATGGAGTTGCTTAAGGATGTTTCAGTTGCCTTTCTGCTGCTGGCCACAAGAAGACAGTGATGAAAATGGAGGGGGTTTACTCAAAGCTATAGTCACACGATGATACAATCAAGATATGAAGCCAAGCACTCTGTTCCCAAGCCTTGATGCACTTTGTGCCATATCCACTGTCATTCAGCATGAGGGTCATACTGATCTTCAGTTGCCCATTTACTGATCTTCAGCAGCCCTCTTCTCACCCCATGCCCAACACTGCCATGCTAGACCATGGCTCATAGTGATAAGCCCATGGGCCTGAGAGTCAGCCACAGCTGGGTGTGGATCCTGCTTGGCCGTGTGTTAGCTGTACAACTTGGTAATGTCATTTAGCTTACTTAAGACTCAGTATCCTCATAGATAAAATGGTGATGATGAAGCGGGAAGGTTTCCCTGACTCCTTTGCAGACTGGAACTGGGGTGCACAGGCACTAGAACTAGCTGGCTGCTTCAGTGCTGGTAGGGGTGAATTGTACTCACTCAGTCCCACTGTGTTCCACCCTTCACAGGAGGAGGAGCACAGGTGAGTGGGCACAGGAGCTGGGGCAAGTGCTTTTGGGTGCTGGTAGGAGCAGAGCTCTGTGTGGCACCATGGGAGTGTCTAGCGGGGTGCATGCAATCCCCTGAAGCTCCAGAAAGAGTGTTATAGTCAGCACTCTTTTAGCTCTGCTGTCCACAAAAAGCTTAAGTGTTAACAACTCAGTGGAAAGTCAATGTGACATCCTCTTGCACCCACACCCAAGTTCTTGTCTGGTTTTCAGCAGAAATGAGGTCATATTAACAAATTGAAGATGCTAGATGTAAGATTTATTGCCGAGGTAAAATGAGGAAACTGAGGCAAGTATAAAAAAGTGAGAAGCTAATTTATTCAGCTCCCGGGCAAGCTTCAGTGGTTCAAAGCGAGGCCAGAGAAGTCACGCCCAGCTGTTCAGGGTGTGGGGTTTTATGGGGAGGGCACGCAATTGATTGGCAACTGGGGAAACAAAGAGAAGGCATTTCTATTGGCTGTTGAGGAGCAGGAAGTACATGGAGTTAAAGTAGGAAGTACATGAAACTAGCTGCCATTGGTAGGCGGGCGGGACCTTGGGTACGCAGGCCTGCCGGGGGGTGTAAGGGGCAGACTGTTGCTCGGCAGGGTATGGTGGAGCTTCTTTAAAAAATTTCTCTGCAGGGTTTTTTAACAGCGGGCTGGAGGTTGGATGCATAATTTAATGCTGAGTGTGGGCTTGGGCATGGTATGCAGAGGCGGGTGCAGGGAAGCTATGTGGGGAAGCCAGATAATGAGCTCGGATGATGATGCAGTTATCAGGTGTGGAGAGTGATTAATGTGTCCATTTGACTCCTGGCAAGGCAACCAGCCTTACACTAGATGTGGGGGATTTTATTGCCAATGAAAGTGGCTCTTAGTAGGAAGGAGAGCTGAAAAGGGGATGGAGTAGGAGGATAATCTTTCCCCGAGTCTTGCCATCCCCTCCTGGACTCCTCACTGAAGCTACGCTGTGAAGCTATCCCTCTGAAGTCAAGCTACCTCTCTCTCAAGTTCAACCGCAGTCTCCCATGTCCTGTTGCTTCTCATCTTCTCTCCTCCTCTCTCTGTTGGCGGAGGCTGGGGTTTTTATGAGCACAGGATGGGGTGGGGCGGGCCATGGGTAGTTTTGGAAAAGGCAGCATTTGAGCAAGGAAACAGGAATGTATGTTCTCACTTAGGGGTCTGGTTCCAGGTTTGAGAGTAGGACCCTCACCAGGGACCCACCCCTCATCTCCCCAGAATTTCCCTGCCCTCTGTCCCTATTGACAATAGCACTTTCTTAATGGGGTTTTGTAAAGATTTAAGGAGCAAATGTGCACGAAATACTTGACATAGTGCTTACCCTGTAGAAAGTGTGAAATAAAATCTTGGCACAAATCACATGCCATGGATCTTTATTATCTGCAGATTTCTTATTTGTGAATTTACTTACTCCCTAAAATTTATTTGTAACCCCAAAATAATACTCGAAGTGCTCTTGAAGTCATCTGTGGGCATGCACACAACTGCAAAATATTGGTGTCACTCCATGCTCACGATCACAGCTGAGGTGGAGCAAGCAACGCTCTGCCTTCTAGTTTCAGCTCTCATACTGATATGAACAGGAGGCAGGGAAATACTGGGTAGAAGATGGTCGTTTCCCAGCAAAGGCTGCACCCTCAAGCCTGGAACCATGGCTCTAAATGAGAACAGTTATCCCTGTTTTCCTGGCCAAATGTTACTTTTTTGGCCTGCCCCACTCCCCCATTCTGTGCCCATATAAACCCTAGACTGTGCCCATATAAGCCCCAGACATCAGCTGACAGAGAGACAAGCCGCTGAACATTGAGAGGAGAAGAAGCAAAGGAGACTGGAACGATAAGGCTTAACTTCAGATGGCCCTACTTTGGAGAGGAGCCCAGCTGCAGATGGCCAGGCTTAGGGAAAGATCACCTTCTTCCCGCACCATCCCCTATCCTGCTCCCCTTCCACTGAGAGCCACTTCTACCACTTAATAAAATCCTCCTCATTCATCATCTTTGAAACTGTTCATGTGACCTGATTCTTCCTGGAGGCCAGACAAGAATTCGGGATGCCCTGGGTGCAGGAACACAAAAAGGCTGTCACACTGACTCTTCACTGAGCTGTTTAACATTTAAGCTGTCTATGGACAGCAAAGCTAAAAGAGCATTAATTGTAACACACCCCTAAACGCTGCCGTGGGGCCAGAGCCAAAAAGTGCTCACCGTGGTTCCTGTGCCCACTCACTTGTGTGCTCCCCCATCAACAAGGGGCCAATTAAACTAGCTACACACCTGTTGCAAGTCCCACAACAGAGTCAAGGAGGGAACTCTCCCGTCTCAATGCTGTAAACAATAGTCCTTTTCATGATCTTTTAATGCCACATTATTCCACATTTGTGTGCTTGCTTTTTGTTGCTAATTTTGCTGTTTAAAGTGTTCGCATGCGTAGTGCTGAAATCTTCCTCAGCACAAGAAGACTGTGATATGCATTGCAGAGAAAACACGTGTTAGTTAAGTTTCATTCAGGCGTGAGTTCTGCTGCTGTTGACTGTAAATTGAATGCTAATGAATCAACAATATATATTACATAAGGCATCTTTAAACACAAACACACATAAAACAAGGTTATATATTGATCAATTGATGAAACTGTTGTGACCAGAGGCCTGCAGTAACTTAACCTTATAGTTCTCCTAAAAATAGAAATTTAGGATTTGCTAATTTGGTGTTCATGGGAATTTTATGGAACACAACTATGGTGAATAATGAGAATTAACTGTAATAATAGCAGTCATAGAGCCAGGTGTGGTTGTTCGTGCTCATAATCCCAGCACTTTGGGAGGCCGAGGTGAGTGGGTCACAAGGTCAAGAGATCGAGACCATCCTAGCCAACATGGTGAAACCATGTATCTACCAAAAATACAAAATTAGCCAGACGTGGTGGCACGTGCCTGTAGTCCCAGCTACTTGGGAGGCTGAGGCAGGAGAATCGCTTGAACCAGGGAGGCAGAGGTTGCAGTGAGCTGAGACATCGCCACTGCACTCCAGCCTGGGAGACAGAGTGAGACTCCATCTCAAAAAAAAAATAGCAATAATAATAATATAACAATATTATTATTATTAAGGCAGGACAAATCGATTATGAACATTGGCTTCCAGGCACCAGGTCTGGTGATATAGAAGTTAAAGCCTGCCTGTGGGTAAGAGTTGCAGCCATACCTGAAGGTGTAGATAAAGATGGAGGCATCGCTGCAGGTCTCCAGGGCCCTGTTTGGTCATTATGCCTTATGTTGCCCTTTCTCAGATACAAGTGATCTGACAAGCTTTTATTTCAGACTGTCAAAATATCTATTGTAAGGTGTGGTCAGCCTGCATTGATGGAGGTCACTGAGAAGTAATTTTTTTTCATAAATGGTGGGGTTGCCAGTAGGCAATGTTAACATGATGAAAGGGTTGAAAGACATGCCTCTAGGATAAAAGACCAACAAAATTGGTGTTATTTTCCTCAAAGAAAAAGGAAGAAACATCAAAATAGCCTTCCAATGAGTGAATGGACTGTCTCTCTCTTTGGTTGAGCTGTTGGTATAGCAAAGATTATTACTAGAGTTGAGATTTCTAGAGGAGTCCATGAATTCCAAGTTAATATTGAGTCAATTACATTACTTTTTTCTTTAACATGGCTATCTTATTTCTGTTGACAGTAAGAACAACACATGTTCATGTCTTTTATTTTAAAAACGTGGAAAAGTATAAAGAAAAAAGTTAAGCTTGCCAGTCAACCAATCACTCAGAGATGACAACTGTTAATATTTTGATGAATCGTTTTCTGGAACTTTTTATCTATACATTTCCTCTTATGGGGGAATTCTTGAGACAAATCCTCAAATTGCATCTGCTACCTTTGGCACAAGAATCTAATACTGGTTTCTTCTCACAGAAACAGGTGAGCAAAATATGCCAGCCAAAGTCACTGCCTCTTTTTCTTTAATGAAGGAAAATTAGTATCAGCCACAAATCTCTAGTTGAGAGTTCTTGTTTAGCAAGCCTGTTTATTTGTTCTTCTGATGTGTATTTGTCTCCTTAAATTAGGGAGGGGCGTATTTCTTTACAACCAAATGGGAAAAAGGAAAGTTTTAAGTAGATTTCTGCACTGATGCACATTTGGAGACCTGGGACAGAATTCTCTCTTTACTTGCTGGGGGCAACTTGACCATTGTAGGGAGAGGGGACCCTGCCTCTCATTTCCGGTCCAAACCAAGAATACCAGCACCATACTGTGGGATAATGGGATAATTAAGAAAAAAGTTTTCTGTCTTCAGGCAGGGACTGAAACAATGCAGGGAACCTAACCACAAGAGTGTATGCTTCTGTGGCATTTACTGTGTGCTAGGTACTAACCCTAAGAACTTTAGTCACTGACTCATTGAAACCTATCAACAAACCAAAGAGGTTAAACGCCTTATTCCCATTTAACAGATGAAGAAAACGGAGGCATGAAGGTTTAAGGAACAAGGACCTTGCTCAGTCTCACAAAGCTAGCAAGTAGTGGGGCAGAGCTTTGCACTGAGATAGTCTGGCTCCAGATTCCAGGCACATGATCATTAGGTAAGCAGGCTCTCAAATAACATCTAAACATTATTCGGGCATCGAATTTAAAGAGAATGAAAGGCTTGAGAAACCCAGGTATAAAAGGTATACGAAACCCTTGTTTAAGTCTAGAAGATTGATTATCTGACCAGTAAAGGATGAGAAGAGGCACAGGGAGCAAGGCCAGGTGGAAAGAATTCAAACACTGGCATTAGAGGCACCTGGGTGTGAATCTTAGCGCTGCCACCTCTAAGCTGCCTTACTTTAGAAACAGCATTTTACATGTCTAAGCCTCAGTTTGCTCATCTGCCAAATGAGCAGAACAGTGCCTATCTCAGAGGATTGCTGGCAGGATGAAACACAACATCGATGCCTGTGCCTTGTGCTTTGCCTTCTTGTCCTCTGGCCCCCATGGAACCATGTGCAGCCATTGTGTCCACTTGCCTTCCACTTACCCATGTTTTAGTCACTTCCTAGGCATCATTTTTTAGTTTTCACCAAAGAATACACTTGCAGAGAAGCATTTGTAAGTAGTATAGACTATACTGAGGATTGTGTAGAGGAGAGGAGGAGGAACTTTGTCTATCCCCTACCATAGCAATGACTTAGTGTTTCTTTCCATAACTCCCCTTCTCTGCTAATCTGCTACAGAAGGGGATGGAGTGAGTGGGCAGTTTAAACTCCAAATCTATTTCTTTTTCTTTCTCTCCCTTAACTTTCCCCCAACTGTACACATTCTCAGCTTTCAGACTTCTCCTCCTCCCTCCAAGATCTTTCATCCCAAGCAACTCCATCAGACCGCATTGTTTTGGCTCTAAGCCTGCTCTGAATTCTACACTCACATTTGCATACCTAACACACCACTTCACAAACAAAGGGTCCTCCAGTTATTTCATCAGGGCCCACCATCTTGGTTACTATTGCTGCATTAAAACACACACACACACACACACACACAAAATATATGGGCTTCACACAACAAGAAGCATTTATTGTCTTTCCCACAGTTCTTTGGGTGGGCTGGGCTCAGCCTGGTGGTTCCTCGGTTGCACCTGGGGTCCACTGGTGTTACAATCATCAGGAGGTTGGAATGTCCAAGATGGCTGACTCTCATGGCTGGCAGTTGGAGCTGGCTCTCTGCTGAAAGCTGAACTGGAGCAACTCAGGTCTCCATATGGCCCTCCACATAGTTGGGCTTTTCATAGCATGGCAACTGGGTTCCATGAGCATTCCAAGCGATAGAGCAAGACTTCATCTAAAAAAAAAAAGAAGGAAGGAAGGAATGAGGGAGGGAGGGAGGGAGGGAACAAAGGAAGGAAGGAAAAGAAAGAGAGAGGGAAAAGAAAACAGAAGTTGCTACTCTCTTAAAGCCCAAGCTTGAAAGTTCTACAGTAAAAAAAATTCCATCACTTTGTATTAGTCAAAGCAAAGGCCAGCTTAAATTTAGGAGGAAGAGGGACAAAGAATTTGCACTATCTTCAATCTACTACACCCACCATCTTGAAAAAGGGGCTCATGCCTGTAATCCTAGCTACCCAGGAGGCTGAGGCAGGAGGATTGCTTGAACCCAGGAGTTTGAGACCAGCCTAGGCAAAAGCAAGATCCCATTTCTTAAAAAAAAAAAGAAAGAAAAAGAATTATAAATAACAGAATTATTTTTCTGTTTCCCATTCAAAGTACTTGACATATAAAAGCAATAATGAGATTTTCTGACTTTTTCTATTTTTGGGGTTGAAACATGAACATCAGAAGGTTTACAGTGATGGCAAAAGATGGACAGTACCAGTTAAAAATAGACCTTAATATTCATATCTGCATACGAGTGCCCTCTTTGGCTAAATTTTAAATCACAAGCCCCAAAACAATTAGGGTCATGTTTTTTTGACGGCTTTTTTTGTTTTTTTGAGACGGAGTCTCGCTCTGTCACCCAGGCTGGAATGCAGTGGCGTGATCTTGGTTCTCTGCAACCTTCAATTCCTAGGTGGAAGCGATTCTTCTGCCTCAGCCTCCCGAGTAGCTGGTACTACAGGCCCATGCCACCACACCTGGCTAATTTTTTTGTATTTTTAGTAGAAACGGGGGTTTCACCACATTGGTCAGGCTGGTCTTGAACTCCTAACCTTGTGATCCACCTGCCTTGGGCTCCCAAAGTGCTGGGATTACAGGCATGAGCTATCACACCCAGCCCTAGACAGCGCTTCTTTATCTGCTCCCCATCCACAGCCTGCCTATTTCTTATCCTTTCACTCACCCTGGAGTGAGCCAAAACGGGTATGCACCCCTGAGTCTGTGCCACTCGCTGGCTCAGTGCCCCCAGCATCACGCCCATCAGCTCATCTCTGTGCCAAGATCCTGATTTGCTCCTCTTCTTTTCTTTATTTTCTTTTCAGATTCAGCTTATTATTAGCAGAATGATACCTTTAAAATCTGACAGGAAATCAAAACGCAATATATCTTGTGCTGCCAGTGAAGAGCAGTTGTCAGACTGTAGCTAGCCACAGAAGCAAATCCAAACATCCTGCAGTAGTTGTAATGAAAAGGAATAGAGGATTCTTTTTAACCACCCTATGTCTGCACCCACTTTAGCAATAAAACATTCACAATAACCTTGTAAACAGAGGGAGCTGGGGGGAAATCGACTTTGTGACCCAAATCATTTCTCTTTCTAATTAAAAGAATCTCATAAGTCTAGACATGGATTAACTTAAGTTCCTCTAAAAGACAGAAAGTAATTTGGACAATAAAAATAATTAAACTTTCCAAATATGTAAGGGCAATTCTTAAGAGACTAGAAAAAACAAAAGCTTCTTCCTTTGAAATATAAATAATCTTCTGGAGTAGAACAGAGCTGAGTTTTAGGCAATTTTGAGAGGACTGAAATCCTTTCATTTTTGACTCAAATTTGTGATCTTGGATGACCTTCCAAGTAGATTTTATCCCATTGACTTTGGCTTTGTATGGTGCAGACTTTAAAGGGGCCAAATGACACCAGAGGGTGATCAGTCACATGTGCATGGTTTGCTTGACGGAAGGAGGATTGGCCTTTCAAGTAGTCAAATCTGTTGATCGGTTCCTTTGTGATTTCTTCTGTTGCTTTTATGCTCAGAAAGTCCTTCCTCATCCCAGGATTGATTCAGTATTCGCCCACATCTTCTTCCAGTCATTTAGGGTTTCCTTTTGTACAGCTAATTCTTTAACTTTTCAATGGCTAGAATTTATTTTAAAGTATTGTAATAAACATTTATTACGTTTTTGGTGGGCTAATAACTTCGATACATCCTTCGTGTGCATGTGTGTGTGTGTGTGTGTTATAGGGGTGTCCTCACCTTATCATTTGTACTTATTCCATAGTAGAGGCCAGAAACTGGGAGTTCCAGCTGCCTTTGCATAGAGGGCACAGGCCTGTGACCCAGGCTCCACCATTCAGATAGTTCCATATGAAATTTTACTTTAGAAACCAGTGATAAGCAGAAGCAAGGGCCCCCAGAAATCCATTCTGTGGAGGGTGGTGGCACAGGCCTCCAGATATCAGACACAATCATAGCAGTAGTTCTGTGGCACCACCCTTTGCCTTGCTACAAGAGTGAGGTCTGGAGACTGGTACCTAGCAGGGAAGCTTTAGTGTTTCCACTACAGCTGGCCTGTTGTGTAATCTGGGCTTTGTTCTTGTCTGCATGGTCTCAGGCCCAATTCCTGACCTTCCTAGACAGTTTCAGGGCTACCCTATCCTTTAATAATGTAATCATTTTCTTTTCCACTTACGCTAGCTAGGGAGGTTTCTGTTATCTGCAACTAAGAATACTGACTGATTCAAGCACGCCATGAGATAAGAACTCACTTTTTGCAAATAACTAATCAATTTCCCCTACATGGCTCGTTGAGAAATAATAGTAATAATAATCTCTTTTTCCTACAACTTGTCCGACCTACCCTCTGCGGGAGGACTGAGCTCGTTCGGGAAAAAACCGGACCGCAGGCAAGAAGAAAGTTCTTAAGTTCAGGCTTTATTGAGAGGAAAGAGCCTCCGGGCGTGCCAGCCAGGACGAAAAGGAAAAATGGCCGCGCCACTCAGAGGGGCAGGGTTGTTTTATAGGGGTAGAAGGGCTGGAGGAGTGGAAAAGTTGGGGGCTGAGGTGGTGGGCAACTGTTGGCCAGTTTGAACCGCTAGGCGGGAAGCCGGGCGGCGGGAAACCGGGGAGAGCTGATGAGGCAGAAACCGGGCGGCGGGAAACTGGGGAGTGCTGATGAGGCAGAAGCGGTGGGAGGTGGCTGCGGTGGCGGGAAGGCCAGGGCGGTATGTAAAGATAGGAGAGCCTCTTTGTGGGGGGAGGGAAAGAGAGAGAGAGAGCTTTCACGGTAGAGGCAGAGTTTTCCAAACACAACTAACTTGAAATGCCATCTTATTCTCTTAAATACACAGGGGTCAGTTTCTGTACTCTTGATTGTGTTTGATTGATCAACAGTCAGTTAAATTGTCTGAAAAGGAAGGAGGGTAGACGACTACAAACCTTGTTCTGAGCTGCGACGGTGAATCTCTGCTTTCTGATTCCATCCACAGATAATTGTGTTCTTGCATTGACTGCTATTTGTATCATTTAAAGTAATATGATTTTTACATTCTGAATCATCACTCTAATTTTTTTCTTTAAGTAAAGCCAACTGTGGAGATGTCTCATCCTTTCTATACCTGTGCCAAGCAAACATCTTGATTATAGACAGAGAATTCTATTATTTAGCAATTTGAGGCTAGCAAAAAAAAATTTAGGTGATGAATAGAGTTTTCCTATTTCACTGTATAGAATCAGTGGTGTAGATCTCTCTCTCTCTCTCTCTCTCTCTCTCTCTCTCTCTCTCTCTCTCTCTCTCTCTTTCTCTCTCTGTTCTCCTTTGTGGGAAGGATGGAAATGAAGGAACAAGTATATTTAACCAGTAATCCTATGATGAAGTGGATAATTGTCCAGGTTGATTTCCAGCAAGGGGTTCCTTGCTCCTGGCTGCCTCATTCTCTTCTTTAACCAGGTGTTCCCTCTTACAAGCCTCAAGCTCAAAACTTAGGAAAAAGAGTCTTAATTTGTGCATCATAAGAACAAGGTTTAAATTCCAGTTCTACCACTCACTGGCTGTGCCGCCTTGGGTAGCAGCCTCTGGATACGAAACAGGGTCTTGAGGGGTGCATTAGTGTCCTAGATGCTGCCATAACAAATGACCACATCTGGGTGGCTTGAAACAATGGAAATTTATTCTACAGAAGTTCTAGAGGCTAGGAATCTGAAATCAAGGTGTTGGCAGGATTGGTTTCTTCTGAAGGTTCTGAAAGAGAATCTATTCCATGCCACTCTCCTTAGCTTCTGGTTGTGGCTGGCATTCCTTGGCTTCCAGGCGTGTCATTCCAGTCTCTGCTGTGCCTTCACATCTCCTTCCTCTCTGCGTCTCTGTGTCCTCTCCAGCTCTCATGAGGACATCAGTCATTGGATGTAGGCTGCACCCTGAATCCAGGATGATCTTGTCTCAAGATTCTAAATCACATCTGTAAAGACTATTTCTAAATAAAGTCACAGTCTGAGGTTCAGAATGGACATACATTTTGGAGGAACACTATTCAATCAATTACAATGAGCAAGGACAGATCTAAGCCTAGAGCCTGGCTGAAGTCAGTGCCTCATCCCTCCATTCTCATCCGGATGTCTGGGAGACAAAACAAGCTATGGGTCAGACCAGAGAGTTAAATCAGGTGAGCAAGAAATCCAGCTCATCACAGAGGAATAAGGCAAGAGGGAGACGTGGGGCGGTCTGCAAGACCAACAGAGGGACAGAGATACTTGGAGAAGTATGAACGTAACCAAAGGAGCAACAGACTTTGGGCAGAGGAGAGAGTTTGCTGTGCTAGCTACCTGCAACTGTCCTCCTGCTTCCATGAGAATTATTCCTGAATCCACTGGATCAGGTCCAAGCCAAGTCTCTCACTCCCATGCAGCCTCTGAGTTGATACGACCAGATGGTCAGCTCACATCCACCAGCAGCTAGAGTCTAGAATTTGGCAGGACAAGTATCTGTTGTGCCTGGGAAAGCTCTGACTTGCCAGGCCAGCCTCTGGTCCAGAAGCCCTCTCTGTGCTTGTTCCATTCTCGGGTCCCTTCTGCATTACCTCCTTGATTTTCACTATGGTTCCCCACTTGGAACTAAACCCTGGTGCATCTGCTGAGTTAGCCTCTCTGGTCTCCATGTTACTCCATCAGTGGATTTTTCAGACAATAATGACGCAGTTAAGACAAGTAAGTCTAGTAAGTCATATCTCAGTGACTTACCAACAACAACAAAAAGTTTATTTCTAGTGCATGCAAACTCCGATAGCAGTCAGATGACACTACTTGGCAGTGTGCATTCAGCAGTGACTCAGGCTCCAAGCTCCTCCCATCACGTGACTCCATCACCTTTGGAGATCTTTGCTTCTAGTCATGTAGCTGGAGAACAAAACAGCATGGAGAATGGCAATGTGCATTAAGGTTCTCCAGAGAGACAGAACCAATAGGATGTGTGTGTGTTGAAAGAGAGAAAGAGATTGACTTTAAGGAGCTGGGCCATGTGATTACAAAGACTGGCAAGTCCAAAATCTGCGGGATGGGCCAGCAGACTGGAGTCCAAGGCGGAGCCAATGCTGCAACACAAGTCTGAAGGCTGTTTGCTGGTGCCAATTCTTGCTTGCAGGAGGCCAGTCTTTTATTTCAACCAGGCCTTAGGATGATGAGGCCCACCCACATTACAGAGAGTAATCTATCTGCTTTACTCAAAGTCCCCTGATTTTAAGGTTAATCTCATCCAAAAACATCCTTCTGGCAACATCCATTATAATATTTAGCCACCTTTCTGGGTGCCATGGCACAGCCAAGTTGACACATAAAATTAATCATCATATGTGATATACTTTATTGTCCGTCCTGGAAGTGACGGCTATTACTTCTGACCACATTCCACTGGCCAAAACTCATCACAAGGCCATGGTCTGTCCACAAGCAGGCTAAGGTATACCATCTTCACATGTGTTTAGGAAGAGGAAATCAGACTACTGAACACCTACTTAGTGAGTTTCAACACAAAGAATCCTTATCTGGGAAGGAACCACTCCAGACATGTTGGAACCAAGTGAGGAGGATGCCCGACAAATCGCCAAAGAGAGCAGAGAGTGGCCAATGTAGGGTGAGCTGGGAACTCGGAGCGGAGGGCAAACCAAGGTCACACTGACCACATCTATTACCAGGAATCTAATTTACAAAATTCAGTGGAATTAAAATAATTTTAAGCGCTGACCAACAGCCTATACAGTATATTCTTTTCAGATGACACAGCTGTGAAAATCACCAGAATAGAAAATATATTACTATGTGTTAGGGTTTGTTTTTTCCCAAATTCTTAGTGCATGGGAAGTCCCTTTTGAGAACCAACTTTGAAAGAGGCATCCTTCCTCAGCATGGAAGACAGGGAGTCAAGAGAACATCAGAAGCAATGGTTTCTGGGTAGTAAGAATGTGATGGTTAGAAAATGTAGGAAGTTGAGTCACCAATTACCACTATTGTCTAGTTCTTGTTATTTAAGAGAATAATACAATGAAAAGAGCACATGTCTTGTAACGAGTCAAATAGAGTTTAGAAGCATGGTTCCACCCCATCACACATCAGGCAAGTTAGTTAATATTTCCGAATCTTATATATCATTTTTTTGAAAGGGAGATTTAAAAAACAAACTTGGCCAGGAATGGTGGCTCACTCCTGTAATCCCAGCACTTTGGGAGGCCAAGGCCGGTGGATCACCTGAGGTCAGGAGTTCAATGCCAGCCTGACCAACATGGAGAAACTCTGTCTCTACTAAAAATACAAAATTAGCTGGGCGTGGTGGTGCTCGCCTGTAATCCCAGCTACTTGGGAGACTGAGGCAAGAGAATCATTTGAACCCGGGAGGCAGAGGTTGCAGTGAGCCAAGACTGCACCATTGCACTCCAGCCTAGGCAACAAGTAAAACTCCATCTCAAAACCAAAACAAACAAACAAATAAAAAATAAACTTACCCACAAGCAGAGTACGTGATGCATGGTTTAAGTGCTCAGACTTGAAGTTACCTAAGAAAGCACCGGTTAGAATGAGCCAGGCTTTTCATCAAATGCTCAGCATGTCTTATTTCACTGAACCATCACAACAGCATTATAGGACAGATACCATTATTGTTCTCATTTTCCACATGAAGGAAATAAGCTCAAGAAAGATTTAATGACTTGCCCCAAATCACACAGCTAATGCGTGGTATGGTTGGGATTTTTACGCCGGCAATCTGATTCCAGAGCTTGTGCTTTCAACTGTGTGGTACCTATAATGTGCAATGTAGAGCAAACATATATTATAATGCTGGTTCGGATGCACAAATATATTATTGTTAGAACAGAACAGGGAATCCAGAAATGGAATAAAGACAGGTTTAGGAAATATGATAAAGGTGGTATTTTAGCTTAGAAGAAAAAGGGTGAACTTGCTTATACATTTTCTTGGGAGTAATTAGCTACCAGTTAGAAAATTAAAATTTAGTTCCTACTTTACATCATATAAAAAAAAAAGTAGCCAGGTGTGGTGACTCACACCTATAATTGCAGCATTTTGGGAGGCCAAGATGGGCGGATCCTTTGAGGTCAAGTATTCAAGACCAGCCTGGCCAACATGGTGAAACCCCATCTCTACTAAAAATACAAAAAATTACCTGGGTATGGTGGCAGGTGCCTGTAATCCTAGCTACTCAGGAGGCTGAGGTGTGAGAATCACTTGAACCCAGGAGGCAAAGGTTGCAGTAAGCCAAGATCACGCCACTGCACTCCAGCCTCGGTGACAGAGCGAGACTCTGTCCCCCCTTCCAAAAAAGAAAAGTAAACCAAAAAGTATTTTAAGTGTATTGGAGAAAAGTCAATTGCTGACTGGAGAAGATTATCCTAATCATAAAGTGAAATCAAGACGGTATTTATATAAGGAAAAACGAACAAACCCGACTCCATAAATGTGGAGGGAAATCTTCTATTTGGTAAATTAGAGTTCAATGAGTTACCACAGCATATATAACAATATAAAGAATTTCTACAAAGTCAATAAGAAAACTTCCAACAACCTGAAATGCTATGTTAAGGCAATTCACAGAAAAAAAATATTTTCTGGCTGATAAATTGTAAAAAAGTAAAAAGAAAAGATTTAAAATAGCAACAAGATTTTCTTTCCACCTGTTGTCTGGTAAAAATCTTTTAAAAATGGACTACCTCCAGTGTTGGCAAACATGTTAAGAAAGGGGCACTTTTCTTTTCTTTTTGAGACGAAGTTTCCCTCTTATTGTGCAGGCTAGAGTGCAGTGGTGTGATCTCTACTCAGTGCAACCTCCACCTCCTGGGTTCGAACAATTCTCCTGCCTCAGCCTCCCGAGTAGCTGGGATTACAGGTGTCTGCCACCACACCTGGCTAAGTTTTTGTATTTTTAGTAGACACCGAGTTTCACCATGTTGGCCAGGCTGGTCTCAAACTCCTGACCTCAAGTGATCCACCAGCCTCTGCCTCCCAAAATTCTGGGATTACAGGCGTGAGCCACCACACCCAGTCAAAACAGGCCGTTTTCTACACTTTGACAGAAGTATAAACTGATACACGCTGTTTGAGCATTATTTGACAATATCAATAAAATTGTATATTTGTAACCTATGACCCAGAAATGCCACTTTTGGATATTGAGCCTTCAGAAATAATAATGCCAGTGTATGAGGATATTTATTGCTCCATTGTTTATAAACATAGAAAATAGGCATGGTTTAAGTAACCATCATTGGAGAGTGGATACATAAATAACAGTATAACTGACTATAAAACTATTATGCAGCCTTTGGAAAGAATGAGGCGGAGCTATATATGTTGACCTGAAAAGTGTTCATTACATGTTTTTACCTTTTAGGTAAAAACAGACTATTGCAGAACAGTATAAAAATAGTCCCAGTGACTATCCTAAGGTAGTAAAAATTGAGTATGGGCAGAGGAAATACTTTCTTTATACATATATACCATTTTTTTTTTCAAATGGTATGTTTGAAATGTTTTCAAAATTATCTAGAAAGATTCCACTGTAACTTGTTAACAGTGATTATTTCTGGAGAATTGGGTGAAGAAGGTAGGATTCTGTTTTTAATTTTATGTTCTTTATTGTTCAAAATATTTGCAGGAAGTATGTATTAATTTTATGATAGCAAAAGCATAGAGGAAAAATACAAAACAAAAAGCAAAAGAAACAGACAGAGAATACCATCTCTAAGGTCAGTAGCTTTTAGTGTTTTTTCTTTAATCTCTGTCTCTCCAAATAGAGAGGCTGGCTGAGAGTATTTAAAAGCTGAACTTACTCCGATCAACGAGGCTTGATGGCATTTATTCTAAGGTACTCAGGGAATGGGAAGATATTGCTGGAAAGCCATTAACTATTATTTTTCAGTTCTTTGGAAGAATAAAAGAAACCCTCAAAAAATGAGAAAAGGTCACCATTCTACTGAAAATGAAACAAGGGGGGAGGGGTGACCTTGGTTCTTACAGGCCAGGCATTTTTTCCTGTTTTTGTGACTAGAAAGAAATCAGAGAGATCCTTTAAACAAGTAAAACTGCAAAGGCTCAGAGAAACATGAGGGTCTTCGGGGAGGAAAGGGGGTGATGTGGCAAGATGTCCCCTTAGTCTTTCTTCCTTTCCTTTTCTTTTTTTTTTTTTATTTCATTAGGTTTAAGGGAAACGGGGTTTGCTCGCATGAGTAAGTTCTTCAGTGGTGGTATCTGAGGTTGCATTGTTCCTATCACCTGAGCAGTACACACTGTGCCATGCCTACTCTTTTACCCCTGTCTTTCTTACCACACTTAGACAGGTGGGGTTGCTGGCCTTTTGAAGGTGGCTCTCAGCAGTCAAACACCCCAGTCCTGGAGCCTGGTGAACTGGGCCACATCCTCTCTGCTGCTTTTGTGGAGGATGATTAGGGCTCGGCGGTAGAAACCCAGTTCACCTGGTGAAAGCCAGAAAGGGAGTGTCTTGGCTTTCTCTACTGAAACTCCCAGCTGGATCCAGATTCTGAGATGCTAACTTTTTATAAGCTCTGCATTCTTCTGCATCGACTTCATTTTCACTTCACTCTTCTCCTGTGGCCCCTCCTCAGCTGCACGTCCAGTAAAAAGCCTTCTCCAGGTCAATATCAAGATGAACTGTGATTGGCTGTGACGGGAAGTGGTCACTGAATGAGTTTTCACCTGGTGGTGTATTACTCTAATATGCACTTCTGCACCCAGTGGTCAGCTCCACTTCACAAGGACCTCACAGCTCGAGAGTAGAGAAATTGATGCTAATAAATATTGAGATGGAACCAGCAACAGGGAGAATGATGCTGGGTGAACAATAAGTGTCTACTGCAATCACATTGGACAAATGGCCAAAAATACCTTATTGTCAATTTTCTGATCTGTATAACAAGGATAAAATGCCTATCTCATGGAATTACTGAGAGGATTATAATAATGTAAATGAGACCACTGTAATTCAGAAGGCACTACTCAAATAGAAGATATTAGCATCTCTATTGACCTTGAATGATAGGTAGCAAAATCCAAATCCTGAAAAAAATAGAAAGATAGGGAAATGAATAAAGAAAAGCTGTGTCATTCCGAAAGAAATGAATATGGCAGTGGAAATGAATTAACGTGAACCACAACTTTAAAATTGAAGGGATGGCTGGATGCGGTGGCTCATGCCTGTAATCCCAGCACTTTGGGAGGCTGAGGCGGGTGGATCACAAGAGCAGGAGTTCAAGAACCAGCATGGCCAACATAGGGAAACCCTGTCCCTACTAAAATACAAAAATTAGCCGGATGTGGCAGCAGGCACCTGTAATCACTGCTACTCGGGAGGCTGAAAGAGGAGAATTGCTTGAACCTGGGAGGTAGAGGTTGCAGTAAGCCAAGATCATGCCACTGCACTCTAGCCTGGGTGACAGAGTGAGACTCTGTCTCAAAACAAACAAAAAACTGAAGCGAAAAAAGGCAAAACTATTGAGGCAGTAAAAAGATCAGTGGTTGGCGGGGGTAACAGAGGGAGTGAGGGAAGAAAAGATGGAGCACAGAGAGTTTGCATGGCAGTGAAAACAGTGGTAGAAACGTGTCATTTCAAATTTCTCCAAACCCATAGAATATACAAGACCAAGAGTCAACCCTAAGGTGAACTACAGACTTTGGGTGATAATGATGTGTGAAGTGGCTCATCAGTGATAATAAATGTACCACTTTGGTAGGGGAATGTTGACAATGGGGGAGGCTGTGCATGTGTGGGGATATGGATGAGGGGTTAGGATGACAGTCTGCTGAGTAATTATTCCTGACGTCAGCATTGGACATGTCTATCTGGAACTGGGAACCAGAGAAGTTTCAGTGCGGTGCCGATGAGGGGAGCCCTCAGTCTTGGCAGCCATAGATTGGAAACAGTAATAGCAGCAAACAGCAGCAGGAACCCAAAATGACCTCTAAAGGTAGACGGTAGTGTTACTCTGTAGGCAAGAAAAATGGTGAACTCTCTTCTCCAAGTGTAAATAAAGGCTTACGTGGCCTGCCTCTGTTCCCTGGCTCCCCAAATGGCCTTGGGTAGGTTCTACACACATTTGGAACGATAAAGGTGTTAAGGTTTGTTTTATGAAAAGCAAACATTTGTCCAACATTTACCTTGTTAAGGGCCATGTGGACAGGGCCATTAGATAATACTTATTTCTCTGGAGGAAATCAGCCTTTTTCACTCCAGTGGTAGAAGGGAGCTTCCATTAGGAGTACTAGCATGGAAGCCAACTTCTGGTTTAAATCCCACCTCCACCAAGACCTTGGCAAGTGCTCTAAAAACATCTCAGGGCTTCATTTTCCTCATCTATAGAATGGGGATAATGCATGTATTCACTTTGTGGGTATGGTATGAGAATTAAAAGAATTAACACCTGACACTCTAAAATGCACCAAAAATATTGACTAAGATCATTATTACTACAAATAATCAATATCATTTCAATAGGGGGAATTGCCCATTTAAAATCAAAATTGCGATGAGACTAAAATGGGCTTTTCTATTGCATGATTTTCTAAACTGAAAAGCTTCCTGAGATTAAGAAAAGGAAGATAAGAAATATTACTCTTTTTAAGACCCATAAGGACCAGGACCATGCTTTTCCTAGTTCCTCTTCGTTCTTACCCCATAGAGTAGTGACAGACACATGTTAGCCATTCAGCGTGTGTGTGTCAAGCAATTCGACTTGCGTTGCTTCAGTTAATCATTACAATACTGAAAGGTATCACTTCCCGGCCCTTTGGCTAAGATCAAGTGTAACACTGAGAGGTAGCTGCTACAGCGATTTTACACATAAACCAAACCAAACAAAGATACCTTAAAAGAAGTACAAATCACGATATCAAAAAATGCTCAGTATCACTAATCATCAGGGAAATGCAAATCAAAACCACAATCAGGTATTGTCTCATCCCAGTCTGAAGGGAGTTATTATCAAAAAGACAAAAAACAAAAAAAAGCCAGTGAGGGTGCAGAGAAAGGGAAACTCTTATATGCTGTTTGTGGGAATGTACACTGGAATAACCTCTATGGAAAATAGTATGGAGGTTTCTCAAAAACCTAAAAATAGAACTACCATACAATCTAGCAATCCCACTACTGGATATTTACCCAAATGAAAGGAAATCAGCATATAGAAGCCATATGGAGCCCATATTTATGGCAGCACTATTCACAATAACCAAGAACTGGAATCAACCTAAATGTCTATCAACAGATGATTAGATAAAGAAAATGTGGTATATATATAAACACAGGAATACTATTCAGCCATGAAAAAGAAACCCTGTCATTCATGGCAGAATGAATGAAACTAGAAGACGTTATGTTAAGTGAAAAAAGTCAGGCATAGAAAGATAAATATTGCATATTCTCACTCACATGTGGGAACTAAAAAAATGAGTACCTAGAAGTAGAGAGTATAATTATGATGATTAGAGGCTGGAAAGGGTAAGGTGGAGGGGAGGATGGGGAGAAGTTGGTTAAGGGATAAGAAAATTCCAGCTAGCTAGAAGGAATAAGTACTAGTGTTCTGTAGCACTGCAGCATGATTAGAGTTAGCAATAATTTATTATGTACGTCCAAAAAGCTAAAAGAGGATTTTGAGTGCTTCCAAAACAAAGAAATAATAAATGTTTGAGGCGATGGGTCTTCTAATTGCTCTGACTTGATCATTAATCATCCTTTGCATGTATTGAAGTATCACTCTGTACTCTATATTATAAATAGGTAAAATAATATGTAAATGAAAAATAAAAGAAAATATAATTTTAAAAAAAGAAGCAGCACAAATTAGACCCCATGGCACTTAACACAACATCAATCTTTTTGGAAGGTTGTACTGGGGAGGGAGCGGGATGAGAAGGTTGAGGTTGAGTAGATGATCAAAAGGAAGGAACTACCTCGCAGAACCCACCCAGACCCCGTTCCACGACTCAAGACTCCACTCATCAAGGAGCTGCCCAACTCATCTCTCCTCCCTCTTCACATCGCCAAATTTTCTCAGCCACCTAAAGTTCTATCTCTCTCCCCTCTCTACTCCCAAGTCTTTCTTCCCCCGAGGAAGTAAAAAATCTTCCCTCTTTTACTGCTCCTAGTCAAGGACAGTGTGATATGGCTACCAGAGGCCAGCATTCCTGCCCACAGGGGCTGCTATAATGGGAAGCCTGTGATCTGGGCACCCCAGCAGTCCAGAGACTTCCTCAGAGCTACACTGTGGCCTGAAGCTCCTCCTGTTCAGCCCTCCTTCCTTCTCAGTCTTTCTTCACAGGTACCTAACCTCCCTCCGGCTCCTCCTGTTCTCTCTTCCTTTATCCTACAGATACTTCCCCCAATAAATCTTTGTTCTTCTGATTCCATCTTGGCATCTGCTTCTTGAAAGACCAAAAATGCCATATTTTCTAAAGCCCAGCTTCATGATCCCATGTCCTTGTATTTTTCAAGGAAAGGGGGCTCCCACTTGCTCCTTTCTGCCTCACCACCTCCCTCTATATTTTTCTTAAATAGTGCAATTCAGCCTCTCTTGGTTTATCTAATTCTCCTCCTCACCTCTCTCACTCTGATGGAACCCACACAAACTCCAGTAAACAATCAAACAGGCATTGCAAGTGTGTTCTATTGTAGTGTGTGTGTGTGTGTGTGTGTGTGTGTGTGTGTGTGTGTTTGGAAAACTGCAAATATTCATCATCTCATATCTTTTCTTCTTCCTCTGTCACATGAAGATAAGGGACCTAAGGCTCCAAAGGTCAAATGAGTTGGCCAAGGTCACACACTGAGTACATGATGAAGTCACTTTCAATTCCAGGTCTGGCTGATCAAAAATCCCATGCTGTCTTAACAAACCCGTGCACACCCTGTGTATGCAAGTGTGTTTGTTGCAACATCGATGGGTGTTTAGGACTCAGATGCACCTAGAGGTGTAGTGGGGAGAATCAGACCACGACCTTCTTCCCAAGTATAATCCAAACATAGCTGGATTCACATTGGGGAACAGTTTGAGCCCCGCACGGGGGGTTCCACAGTCATTTTCGCAATCTGATCTCTGACCTAACCTTTAGGGACTCATGCCTGAGTCCTAGAAAGAATGAATTATAATAACAAGCCGCTTTTCCATATATTATCAATTACAAAAACTGTTCCGTATTAACATCACTAATTTTAATAAAGCAGAAGAAAACCATCCCAAGCGCAGAAACAGCGTGGAAAATATTAATCACGAATCAAGTTTTTCTCAGTCTAGCCAGAAGCAAGAGCAGGCTGGGATAGTCTGAAGAGCCAGTTCCTTCAAATGAGGGAAATTGCCAATAAGACAGGAGCTGGAGGAGGGCAAGGAGGATAACAAGGTAAATATTCCAGGGAGCAGCTGCCCACATCTCCTGTGGTGCCAGCAACACTGAGGATATGCTCAGAATATTCAATGCCCCATAAAACATTCTCTATGTGGCCAGGCATGGTGGCTAACACCTATAATCCCAACACTGAAAGCCTGAAGAAGGAGAATCACTTAAGGCCAGGAGTTCGAGACCAGCCTGGACAACATAATGAGGCCCTGTCTCTACAAAAAAGAAAGAAAAAGAAAAAACTTAGCTGGGTGCAGTGGCTCCCACCTGTAGTCCCAGCTACTTAGGACGCTGACGTGGGAGGTTCACTTGAGCCAGGAAGTGGAGTCTACAGTGAGGTATAATCATACCACTGCACTCCAGCCTGGGCAACAGAGGAAGACCCTGTCTCAAAAAACATAAAAAGGTGTTCTCCATTATCTATAAGCAACAAAGAACATTCTCTGCCAGTGATTTCTTCCTTTTTTTTTTTTTTTCTCATTCAAAAGGGAGGTGGTGCTTCCTAGCTTTCGAGAGCCTTGTCTTTGAATTCCATCTCCAGCTGAGCACAGTCGTGGCATGTGGACCATATTTAATAGATGAATGAGAGCTAGTCTGTGTAAGATAAAAGCAGCCCATGCATACTCTCAACAATTTGGAAATTAAAGGAAAGAAGAGAACACCCCTTCCCCTTTCCCCCAGCTCCTAAGCTAAAGGAAAGTGTCACATTTTTCAGTTGGTCTGAAAACCTGTGCGTATGCTTTTGCTATCCCTGGCTAGGGTCATCCTCCATATTCCATGTTGATTAGTAAGAACAGCAGACAGTTGGCATCACAGAAGTAGGAGCGACCCCAGAGAGAGGCATGAGCCACTTCCCTGGCCCTCGGTTTATAGATGTCATTCAGAATGGCTGTGGATTAAGAGCATACTGTAAATTCTGTGGCCTCCATTCCCCTCTCTCCACCCTCCCACAATTGAATGTTTGCATAGTAGCCCCATCAGACTTACCGACCCCAGAAATACACTCATCCCAGCCCTAGTCCTCCTTCTTCACTGCTCTCTCTAATCTACAAGCCCCAGGGGAAAGGTGCTGAGACCCATCTCTGGGAGAAAGAGGGCCTCCTGTGTGCCTACTGCCCAGTTAAGGCAGGAGAGACTGTGACGTGAACTCTCTGAGCTGTAAGCCTGGAAGCAATTTGCTTCCTGAAATGAGAAAATTCCAGCAGGCCAGTCAGGGAGGAATGGTCCAGCCAGAGGGAAGGAGGAGACAAGAGGGCATCTGTAAGGTGGTTTTCCCTGAAATGCCACCTCCAGCAGGCAAGCGCCAGCAGGCCCCAGGCCATGAGTCCCTCCCAGCTTTACCAGACTGGGGATCAAGTGGGCTTTGCTGATGGATCGCGCCAGTGCCCAGCTGGCCAAAGCCTGTTAGAAAAACATGGATCTGCATTGTGTCAAGATTCCACAGAGAGAAAGACAAAAAGAGCCTCTTCTTCTTATCCCTTGTGTTTATGCAGCTTGTCAAGAATGAAGCAACTCAAATAACATCACAAATTGTGGCTACAAGGTCTGGCATCGTCACATTTCATTGACAGAACCGCGTTTAAGATCACAGATAGGAGTTCGAGGAAGAGCATGAGGCTTGAAATATTACAATAGATTATTCTAAGAGGCAGTGTGCCTCTTCCAAAGTTAGTGGGGCAAGAAAAGTGTCTAGCCTGGTTCTCTGTACACACAACAGCATGACAGGTTGGGAGTGAGCAGCCAGTGGTACTGTGTTCATCGTGGTGAAATGAGAAGATAATTGATAAAAGTGTATGCGGAAAGAAGGGAAGAGAGTGCATCGCCCTGACCCACTACTAAGAGTCGGAGTGTACGTGAGCAAAGCGGTGCCAGGACAAAGACAAAAAGGGTTAGGTGCCTCTGTCTTTTCTTTCAGAGGCCCCTGTCCCTGAGTCCCTCTGGAAGGCCAACTCCTTACTGGTTTTTCTGCTTCCTATACTGAAGTCTCTACTCAGATGGCCTTGAACGTGGTTTATTTTAAGTAGAATATGTAAGAGCCCAATATGTTCTCAGTCCCTACCGTCTGTTTTTTAATAAGGTTGAAAGACGAAATCTGGTGCTGTGGAAGACAGGGCATTCTGAATCCAGGAGGGAAAGACCTGGAGGGAGTGTACCTTGCAGTGCCCCCGACACATACCATGATTGATAGCTGTCTCCTCGGCCCCAGAGGTCAGGGAAGTACTTGGCACTCTGAAGGGTGCAGGGAGGGGAGTTAGATGAAGCGAAGCCTGGGAAAGGGATTCTATATCAAGAGAAGAAAAAGAGAAGAGGGTTTTAAAAACTAGGGTACATAGTATAAAGGTTAGTATGCTTCATATCGGCTTTGCTGAAAAATAGTTCGGCAACTTCTTAAAAAGTTAAGCATACTCTTATCGTAAGACCCAGAAATTCTTCTTCTTGGAATATCCTAGAGAAATTAAGACTTAGGTTCTTATAAAAAACCTGTACAAGATTGTTCACAGAAGCTCTGTTCATACTCGCTCACAAATGGAAACAACCCAAATTGTCTTCTATAGGTGAATGGGTAAAGGCACTGTGGTACATCACCCAAAGGAATACAGCTCAGCAGTAAAAAGAAAAAAAAACAAGCTATTGACACATACAACAACATGGCTGGATCTCAGATGCATTATGTTGAGTGAAAGAAGCCCTCAAAAGATCACAATCTGTTTGGTTCCATATGAAACATTCTTGAAAGACAAAGAGATAGTAATGAAAGGCTGGCCACAGTGGCTCATGCTTGTAATCCCAGTGCTTTGGGAGGCTGAGGCAGGAGGATCAATTGAGGCTAGATGTTTGAGGCTAACCCAGGCCCAAACATAGCAAGACCCATCTCTAAAAAAAGTTAAAATAAAAAACAAAAATTAGGTGAGTGTGTTGGTGTGTCTGTAGTTCTAGCTATTTGGGATGCAGAGGAAGGAGGATCACTTGAGCCCAGAGGTTCGAGCCTGCGGTGAGCCGTGATTGTAGCTGGGTGATCCACTCCAGCCTGGGTGACAGAATGGAGCCCTGTCTCCAAAAGTTAAATAAATAAGTAAAAGATATTGATGGAGAACAGACAGATGGTGGGAGCTGGAGCTGGGGTAAGGAAGGGTGTGACTCTAAAGGGTAACAAGAAGTTTTTGTGATGATGGAACAGTTCTGTATCTTGATTGTAGAGGTGATTACATGAATCTATGTATGTGTTAAAATTCATAGAACTCTATGAACACACTTCCCAAAGTCTATTTTTCTGTATGATTATTTGAAACATTTTAAAATTTTGACTACATTGAAAGGAGTGCTTGATATGGTTTATGGAGACCAGCATACCATTTCTTACCAGATGAGGTTTTGACTAAGTTTACCCATTCATCCACTCATCCATCCATCCATCCATCCTTCCTCTATCCATCATCCCTCCCTCCATCCTTCTCCCATCCGTCCATGCATCCATCCATCCTTCCTCCATCCATCATCCCTCCCTCCATCCTTCTCTCATCCATCCATGCATCCATCCATCCTTCCTCCATCCATCATCCCTCCCTCCATCCTTCTCCCATCCATTCATGCATCCATCCATCCTTCCTCCATCCATCATCCCTCCCTCCATCCTTCTCCCATCCATCCATGCATCCATCCATCCTTCCTCCATCCATCATCCCTCCCTCCATCCTTCTCTCATCCATCCATGCATCCATCCATCCTTCCTCCATCCATCATCCCTCCCTCCATCCTTCTCCCATCCATCCATCCTTCCTCCATCCATCATCCCTCCCTCCATCCTTCTCCCATCCATCCATGCATCCATCCATCCTTCCTCCATCCATCATCCCTCCCTCCATTCCTCTCCCATCCATCTATGCATCCATCCATCCCTCTTCCATCAATTTATCCATCCATTCATCCCTCCATCCATCCATTCATCTTTCCATGCATTCATACTAGGCAGGCATTAAGAGTGCACAGACAAAACATAAAGTTTCTGCTCACAAGGAATTAATGTAATAGAAGAGACCAAGACATATACACAGGAGTTGAACATGGTTTCATGGAGGTTTATACACGGTGGGATGGAGGCTTCTACAAGGAGACCCCATTCAGATGGGGAAGGTCAAGAATGTCTTTGCCCTTAGAGCCTCTGTTTCCTCACTTGAAAGTTTGGAGAAAATAGTTTTTCTTGCCTGCACCTATTCTGAAGGTTTGTTGGGGGAATCAAGTTGATGAAGAAGATCTGTGACCTAGAGAGCGTGGTTGGTTACACAGGCTGTGATCATTCCGAATCAGAAGCTGTTTGGTCTCTCAAAACAAATGGGTGTTTTTAAGAACAATGAGTTTGTAGGCAATGTTACAGGAGGAAGAAGACAGGACGTCTCTCCATCTCCCCAGGCTGAGACTGTTATAAATTTGCTTTAAAAGTTTTTTTGAACAAAAACAGAATTCTACTTCTATTCAGGCTTTCTCCTGCTGTGCTAACAATTTTATTTCTATAAAATTTGCTGCAAGTAAAAATAAAGCAGGCCTATTGTAGAAGTTATAAACTAAAATCAGATGTGACCTTTTTCTACTACTTATCCTAAAAGATCTCTTGGACTTTCATTTTTGTTGCCCTGTAGAAAACAGACCTATAGCCAACAGGTAGGGATTATTTTGGCTTATACATGGAAAAAATCTTCTAAAAATTAGCAATGAAGGATAATAATTACCTTTAAGCACTTATTATATGTCAGGCACCGGGCCGAACATTTGATAATCATTATCTCATTTAATCCTAACAGCTCTAAAGGTAGATACTATTACTACTTCCATATTACAAAAAAGGGCTCTAAAGCTCGGAGTGGTGTTTATGCAGGTCATCTAGAATGTCGATATTGGTGCCAGAATTCCAGTCTAGGTGTGTAACTTACAAGGACAGGAGGCAGAGAGAAAATATTTGTAGCATAGCTAATAAATGTTTGGTCAGAATATAATCGTGCACTTATAAATCAGTAATGAAAAGAAAATGCTCAGAAAAATGAGCAAAAGAAATGAGCAAGTAATTTACCAAATAAGAAATACAAGTAATCAATAAAATATAAAAAGATGCTCCACCTTACTAGTAATCCAAGAATGCAAACTAAAACTGAGA
The DNA here is from genome assembly GCF_049354715.1 of Callithrix jacchus. Taxonomy (NCBI): domain Eukaryota; kingdom Metazoa; phylum Chordata; class Mammalia; order Primates; family Cebidae; genus Callithrix; species Callithrix jacchus. The sequence goes on from NC_133504.1 coordinate 167,338,986, forward strand.
TATTATTTTTTATCCATCAGCTTGGAGAAAACATATAAAGATTGATAAAAAGTAATGGTTTAACATGTATAAATTGTGAATTTTATGCATTGTTAGAGAAAACAAGTCAGCCCCACCATTTTTAGCAAAAATTTGGTGCATTTACATTTTTTTAAATGCACATATTCAACGTCCTGGCAATTCCAGTGTTTCGGTGTTTCTTCTGGAGAAACACCTGCTGATGTACTGGAGAAGGGTGTACAAAAGTGTTCACTATGGCTTTGCTTGTGAGGTCAAAAAGCAAAAAAAACTGTGGTTTTCACCATTACTTCCATTAAAAATAATGGCAAAACCCACTATTGCTTTTGCACCAACTTGATGAAAACAACTTAAAGTCATTTAGTAAGAAAACACTAATAGTGTGGTGCATCTATGCCATGGAAGGCTACACAGTAGTAAAAGGATAGGATCTATATAGGCTGAAAACCTCTAAGATGATTCTTAAGTGAAAAAAATGAAAGTTGAAGGAAGAAAAAATGTAATGCAATATCATTTGTGTAAACTCCTCATTAACATGCAACTATAGCAAGTAATTTCTGTGGATACAAAGTTAGATATTTAATGTATAGAAAAAGGATATAAAATGAAGGGGTAACAACGGTTACTTCTAGGAAGGAATCTGGAAATTATTGGTCAAAGGAAATTTAGACATCACTTCTAATGTTTGAATTTTCACTAGAGAAGATGCAGTGCTCTCTTACTTATAACAATGAATACTTTTTAAAAAAAATTGAGACAGAATCTCACCCTGTCGCCCAAGTTGGAGTGCAGTGGTTCGATCTTGGCTCACTGCAAACTCCGTCTCCTGAGTAGCTGGCAGGCGCCCACCACCATGCTGGTCTAATTTTTGTATTTTTAGTAGAGACAGGGTTTCATCATGTTGGCCAGTCTGGTTTCAAACTCCTGACCTTAGATGATCTGCCCCTCTCAGCCTTCCAAAGTGCTGGGATTATAGGTGTGAGCCACCACACTTGGCCAATACTTTTTTAAAAAGAGAGAGAAATGAGCTGTGTCTGACTTCAGAGCCTGAGTGTGTTGTCACATTGATGCTTAACCTATGGTTTATGATTAGGTTTCAGCAAGTTCATGAAATTCTAAAATTGTGCCCACATTGAATGTATATTGGGGCATGAATATCTTTTATTAGGTAAAGATTCACAATATTGGATTCCAAAGGGAATCTATCTTAGTCAATTTAGGTTACTATAACAAAATACCACAGACTAGATGACTTATAAACAACAAACACTTATTTTTCACAGTTCTGGAGACCAGGGAGCCCAAGACCAAGGTGCTGGCAGACTCGGGTCTGGTAAGGGCTGCTTCCTGGTTCATAGAGGACCATCATCTTGCTGTGTCCTCATGTAGCAGAAGCGATAAGAAAGCTCTCTGGGGTCGCTTTTATAAGGGAACTAATCCCATTCATGAGCATTCCGGCCTCATGAGCTAATCACCTCCCAAAGGCCCCACCACCAAATATCATTACCTTGGGGGTTAGGATTTAACATATGAGTACTGGACAACATAAACGTTCACTCTATAGCAGGATCCAAGACCCAAAAAGGCCAAGGACAATGTTGGTGGTAAATGTTCCTGTTCTGTCGTGGCCTTAGGAAAGCCACTCAGCCTCTCTGGAAAATGAGGATCATAATAGTACTTACCTCATGTGGTAGGTGTGGGGATTAAATGCATCGATGTGTATAAAGCACTCAAAATAGAAGTCAATAAATATCAGCTATTACTATTCCTTTTGTTGTTGCTGCTGTTTTTAATAGCTTGGAAAGACAATGTCATTCAAGAGTCTTGAGATCTTGAAATGGTTATATCACAAGTGAGATAGAGGGATAATTCTAACCAGTTTGAAAATCCTACAATTTCAGACTCTTCAGTTTTCTTCCATATATAAAAATGATAAAATGACATTAAATGCCATCAATCCTCCCATCTGCTCATTCTTTTACCCCACAAACATTTAGGGAATGCTTGCAATGCACGAACTATTGTAGAAATAACTGGAGATACAACTACAGCAAATGTGGTTGACAGGGCACTGCTCTCAAGGAGCTCAGGTTCCATCGTGGTGACACCCGACCCAGCAGGTGTGATGACAGCACTGCATAGTAGGCTCTGAGGTTGTGTGCTTGAGGCTGTAACTACTCTGTGATCTGTAAGTGCCTGTCTAAGATAAGTTACTTTCAAATCCAAACTTTTATTATTGACAGGAGTAGAAATGATTTTTTTCTGACATTGCTCCTTTAATTGAGTGGGTCACAAAATTTGGCTCTCCCTTCCCAGTAATCAAGCCAGATAAGCATTACGGTGTTTAAACATTTCGAGGCACTTGTGCTTCCAGTTGCTTTCACTTTTAAACCAGTTAATGGATTCGGTAGCTGTTACAATCCCAAAATAGCAAGCGGACGTGTGGGTGGATCAGATGCCACCGGGCACAGCTCTAAAAGGTTCCCGTAAAAGCCACGAAGCTTGTTCCCCACGCCTCTGGGGAATGCGATCCCCAGGGTTTTAGTGACCCAATGGTGCCCAGCAGCCTCCTCCCCACATGATGGGAACATGATAACAATTGTATCGTAGGGCACTGGGCTGGCTGAGCTGGGACACAGACCTCCCACCACTCCAGGAAGACTCATCCATCTCTTTGCATCCTCTGATATTCCAGGGGGCATTTCTGTCTTTATTTCCAGGGTATAAAGGAGTTTGGATGGGGCAGTGCAAGAGGATAGTGGAGAGATGGAGGGCCATGGTGGCTTGGCCTAGATTTGAGGGCTGGAGTTGATGGGACTGTTTTTACAGGAGGCTTTCTAGGGTCTAACCCAAGTGGGTCTTCTTGGGTGCTCAGTCCCCACTGCTGCACACTGGTGCCTGAGGATGAGCCACTGCAGGACAGCGGCCTTTCGTGAGAATACACAGAAAATACAGAGACAGTATCCTTTCCATGTTCCATAGCATTCTCATAATAAGATTCCAGTGGTTCAAGGTAGAACTTTCCCACAATGGGATCCAGGGCAGAGGATAAGGTTATGGGCGGCCTGAGATAGCATCAGCTAAGAAGGTGACTTGAAGGTGCACATGAGGTCTGCCTTGGGACTCCCACCAATAGGAGGGATGCTTCCCGGTGGGGCAGCACCCTGTTGTGTGAGAAATAGGACAATAGAAGAGAACATCTGACAGAGTATTTGTGCTCAGAAAATGGTGCTTTTTTCCCTCATTTCTCTAGAACTCAGACAGAACTTTCACTCACATGCACCATCCCATGGGCTCCTAATGCCACCCTGTGAGGTTAATATTATGATCTGTACTTCACAGATGAGGAACTGGAAATGCAGACAGTCAGTGGTGGAGCCCGACTGAGATCAGATCAGCGAAGATGGCCCAATAAAGTGGCACAGTGGGGTCCCATGTGTTCACCTCGTAGCAGTTGCTGCTTGGCTTCCTTTTCTGAGTGGTCCTGGAGGGCCTAAGAAAGGGTGAGACAATTCTAAGCCAGTTCTATTTCAGCTTTGTGTTGACTCCCAAGTTAAGAGAATCTCCTAGTGCCTTCCCCAGGGTCTACCATACATTAAGAAATTTTATTCAAAGATTCATGTCCTTGAATCTTAAAGACTCACAAGCCTTCTCCATGATTGTACTGAAGACCAGACTCGAGTGAGAGCCAGTTTTTGGCCTCCGTTCCCAATCAACTCTGGGATACGGTGATACTTGGTGCTATTGGAGTTAGCATCAAGCCTACTTGGGTCTGAGGGCTGATTCTGCTATTATAATCTCTTTGAGACTCATTTTCCTCATTTGCAAGAGGGAATTATAAAAATATCTACTTTCTAGAGGTTTGGGGAGGAATACTGACAGACACTTACATTGAGGAGTCACTGTAGTGACATGCAAAGCACAGCTCCTGTCTTCATGGAGCTTCCATCTAGTGTGCAGACAGGTGGTGACCCAATAATCACACAAATTGTGACTGTGAATACTGAGTGTCAACTTGATTGGATTGAAGGATACAAAGTATTGATCTGGGTGTGTCTGTGAGGGGTTGCCAAATGAGATTAACATTTGAGTCAGTGGGCTGGGAGAGGCAGACCCACCCTTAATCTGGGTGGGGACAATCTAATCAGCTGCCAGCATGTCTAGAATATAAGCAGGCAGAAAAAAGTGAAAAGAGAGACTGGCCTAGCCTTCCAGTCTACATCTTTCTCCCGTGCTGGATGCTTCCTGCCCTTGAACATCAGACTCCAAGTTCTTCAGTTTTGGGGAACTTGGACTGGCCATCCTTGCTCCTCAGCCTTCAGATGGCCTATTGTGGAACCTTGTGATCATGTGAGTTAATACTTAATAAACTCCCATATATATATATATATATATATATACACACACACACACACACACACACACACACACATTCCATTAGTTCTGTCCCTCTAGAGAACCTGTCTAGTACACAAATACACAAATCAATATTACCAACCACAGTAAAGACTGCAAAAGAAAAGACCAGGGAACTGTGTGGGCAGCCAGTGGGGAAACTTGTTTTATTCTGGGTCCAAAGGCAGATTTCCCTGAGGAAGTGGCATTGGTGGCTGGGGATTAATGAGGGTTTGACAGTCCAGACAGACAGACAACATGTGTGGCGACTCCAGGCAAGATGGAGTATGCTAAGATTATGTCACGGGGGAGAAGCAAGTCTGCAGCACACACAGAAAGGAGATGGGGTGGGGAAGAGTGTAAGATGAGGCCACAGAGGGAGGCAGGGGCCATCTAGGTCCCTGAGGAACTCACCAGAAAGGTCTGCAGAGTCAAGTAGGGGATGACATTCTGGCTTTTATTTTTAAACCATCACACAGGCTACTGCATGGAGGAGGGATTGGAGGAATCATAGGGAAAGGGTCACATGCACTAGGGCAACAGAAGCAGAGATGGACAAAACTGGAAAAATGAGGCAGAAATTTATCTTCAACCCATGAATGGACAAGACCACTTGATTAGTTTCCAATGGGTAGGATCCATGGTAAGGGCTCTGGCTGCTGAGAGAAGAGACAGAGCAATGAGGCCTGTGAACCGGAGAAGGCTGCTGGGAGGTGGGTTGAAGTTGGACCCTGAAGAATAGTAGACTCTGGGCTGGATGCAGTGACTCATGCCTGTAATCCCAGCACTTGGGGAGACCAAAGAGGGTGAATCACTTGAAGTTAGGGGTTTGAAACCAGCCTGGCCAACATGACAAAACCCCGTCTAGTCCCAGGTACTCAGGAGGCTGGGCCAGGAGAATCACTTGAACCCAGGGGGCAGAAGCTGTAGTGAGCTGAGATGGCACCACTGTACTCCAGCCTGGGTGACAGAGCAAAATGACATCGCAAAAAAAAAAAAGAATACAGTAGACTCTAGGCCAGGTGCAGTGACTATTACCTGTACCCAGCACTTTGGGAGGCCGAGGTGGGTAGATCACGAGGTCAAGAGATCGAGACCATCCTGGTCAACATGGTGAAACCCCGTCTCTACTAAAAATACAAAAAATTAGCTGCGCATGGTGGCACGTGACTGTAATCCCAGCTACTCTGGAGATAGGCAGGAGAATTGCCTGAACCCAGGAGGTGGAGGTAGCAGTGAGCCGAGATCGTGCCATTGCACTCCAGCCTGAGTAACAAGAGCGAAACTCCGTCTGAAAATTAATTAATTAATTAATTAAGGATCACTTGAGGCCTGGAGTTTGAGACCAGCCTGGGCAACATGGTGAGATCTTATCTCTACAAAATCAAAATAAATTTAAATAGGAATAGTAGACTCTGATGAGGTGCTAAAAAATCAGGCACACCAGGAGCTGGGGAAATAGCACCAATATTCCAACCAGTGTTGGAAATACCACCAGTGTTTCCAACTGGTGAAAGCTACTATGATATATCCTGATGTATATTAATAGCTGTGGCGTAGTGTGAGAATAAAAAACTAGAAACTAAACTATGCAGACTCTCATTTACAGTGTTTCTGTTCAAATTAGGCTGAGAGTGGCAGAAAATCCATGACAGCATTGGCTTTTTGAAGTAAAATTAATTTTTCCTCCTTACATAAATGAAATTTAAAGGTAAGCAGTTCAGGTCTAGCTAAAACGCCAGTTCTAAGATCATCAGGGCTGGGTGTGGCAGTTCATGCCTGTAATGCCAACACTTTGGGAGGCCGAGATGGGCAGATCATTTGAGGTCAGGAGTTCAAAGACTACCCTGGCCAACATGGTGAAACACCATCTCTACTAAAAATACAACAAAATGAGCCGGGCATGCTGATGTGCACCTGTAATCCCAGCTACTCAGGGGGGTGCTGAGGCACGAGAATCACTTGAACCCAGGAGGCGGAAGTTGGATTGAGCCAAGATCACACCACTGCACTCCATCCAGCCTGGGTGACAAAGTGAGACCCCGCCTCAAAAACTAAATAAATAAATATCGTGTGTGTGTGTGTGTGTGTGTGTGTGTGTATGTATAAAAGATTGTCAGGAATCCAAGCTCAAGCATCTTGTTTCACTGCATTCAACACAGGCACCCACCTCATGGTACAAGATACCGTCTCCAAGTCCAGTGGTCAAATCTTCATCCTAGCCAGAGGAAAGATGAAAAGGAAAGAAAAGGACATGCTCCCTCTTTGTAAAGATGCTTTCCAGAAACTGCATGTTCATTTTTGCCTACTTCTCAGTGGCCAGAACTTAGTCACATGGCCCTATCTAGCTGCAAGGGAGGCAGGAAAATATCACTAATGCTAGGCAGTTGTGTACCCAATTAAAAATAGGAGACCCTGTTACCATGTCAAAAAGAGAAGGGAAGAAGTCTCTGCCACACACACACTGCAGTTTATGACAGTGAATTGCAAATTAAACATCATTCTCAGCTCTTTAGAGCACCTATCAGGTGATGAGAAAAACATGAAGACCACGATAAATGCCCTGTCTGGAATGGTCTTCTCCCAGACTGCCCTGAGACTCTTTCCCTCAATTCATGTCCCCTCCTCAGAAGGCCTTGATCACCCATCCCTCTCCATCCCCAAACCTGCTTTGTTTCCCTTCACAGCCCTTTTTACTCACTGACATAAAACTCTATCCACTTATTTGTTTATTGTGTGTCCCTCATAGGATGAGAGCTTGGTAAAGGAGGGAATTTGTTTTGCTTGCCATTGTGAACAGCACCTGCCCCAGTTCCTGCTACAGAGAAGATGTTCAATAAATATTTGTTGACGGTATAAAGAAATGGGCAAAGCACAAAATTCCTAAAAGATGCCCTGGCTTATCTTAGGTTTTGGTAAAGAAGAAAAACAACTAGTAAATAAAGGTGGGAAAGAGTGAGCATCTTTGATCATAAAAGACCTGCAAATTGGCCAGGCACAATGGCTCACGCCTGTAATCCCAGAACTTTGGGAGGCCGAGGAGGATGGATCACTTGAGGTCTAGAGTTCAAGACCAGTCTGGCCCACATAGTGAAACCCTGTCTCTACTAAAAGTACAAAAATTAGCCAGGTGTGGTGGTGGGCACCTGTGACCCCTGCTACTCAGGAGGCTGAGGCAGGAGAATCATTTGAAGCTAGGAGGTGGAGGTTGCAGTGAGCTGAGATCATGCCACTTCAGTCAAGCCTGGGGGACAGTGCAGGACTCCATCTCAGAAAAAAAAAAAAAAAAGACCTGTGCAAATTAAAGCAATCATGAGGTACATTTTTCAGTTATTAGCAAAACGAAAATGTTAAACTTGGATATCAGTGTTAAAATTTCCAGTGCTGACAAGCATATAATACACTAGCTGAGCACAGTGGCTCATGCCTGTAATCTCAGCTATTGGGGAGGCTCAAGCAGGAGGATCACTTTAGGCCAGGAGTTTGAGACCAGCCTGGGCAACCTAGCAAGACCCTGTCTCCAAAAATATTATTTAAAAAGTAGCCAGATGTCATGGTGCACACCTGTAATTCTAGCTACTCAGGAGGAGAAATTGAGACCAGAAGTTTAAGGCTACAGTGAGCTATGATCACACCACTGCCTTCCAGCCTGGACAACAGAGGGAACCCTCAACTCTTAAAAAATGAAATAAAGTGGGCCGGACATGGTGGCTCACGCCTGTAATCCCAGCACTTTGGGAGGCTGAGGCAGTTGGATCACTTGAGGTCAGGAGTTTGAGACCAGCCTGGCCAAAATGGTGAAATCCCATCTCTACTTAAAATACTAAAACTAGCCAGGTGTGGTGGCAGGCGCCTGCAGTCCCAGCTACTCTGGAGGCCAAAGCAGGAGAATCACTTGAACCTGGGAGGTGGAGGTTGCAGTTAGCCAAGATCGTACAACTGGACTCCAGCACTCCAGCGTGGGAGCGAGAGTGAGACTCTGTCTCAAGAAAAAAAAAAAAAGAAAATAGAAATAAAGTATACTAAACCAGTGCTATGAAATAAGAGCCTTATAAAATAGTACGATCATTTTGAAAGTGGAAAGCAATTGCCCGGGCCTGCCAGGCAACCAGCTCCAGGAGATCATGCACCTTCTGTGGACATAAATGTAACTTTACGAGGTTACACGTGCATGGCATTCAATGTGAATGCTGTACTTGTGCTGAAGGAAGCCCTGACGTTACCAATGTACATCAAATGTCAACAACATGTGTGTGCATATGTTCATTTATGAAGACAAAAAGCTAAAAATAAAATCTAAATATCCACTTTTATGGAAATACTTTAGCAAATTTGAGTACGTATTATTAATGGAATAATAGACATCACTAAAAGTAACAGTAGAAAAGTACTAAAGTATGATCATGTGATGGGAAATCAATTAACAGGTCTGATGTGTGTTATTCAGGTGACAGCTCCCCTGAGAGCCCTGACTTGGCCACTATGCAATCTATGCTTGCAACAAAATTGCACACGTACCTCATATATTTGTACAACTAAAAAGGAAAAAAGGCCAGGCACAGTGCCTCATGCCTGTACTCCCAGCACTTTGGGAGGCCAAGGCGGGAGGATTCCTAGCCCAAGCAACATGGAGAAATCTCGTCTCCACTAAAAACACAAAAAGTACTCAGGCATGGTGAGGTGTGCCTATAGTCCCAGCTACAGGGGAAGCTGAAGTTGGAGGATCACTTGAGCCCAGGTGGTCAAGGCTGCAGTGAGCCAAAATTGCACCAGTGCACTCTAGGCTGGGTGACAAAGCAAGACCCCATCTCAAAAAAAAAAAACAAAAAAAAAACCATGGAATCATGAGATAATGTTAAGTGAAGAAAAGACATATACAAAAGAAATATACAAAATAGTATGTATCTAAAGCAATTTTGAAATTCTCTGGATGATGGGGTTATAGATATTTTTACTTTCTTGTCTATCTAAATTTTTTAAATACATTTTTCCATTATGCTGCAAAAACCATATTTCTCATTTTAAGAGAAAAATTTATTTTAAAGTTACATTTTCAAGAGAGTGATGAGTAGAATAATTATGGTATACGGAGTGTTATTCCAAATCTCTCTTGTTTTAAGAATGTATTTAGAGGAAAAGGCTGAACGGATAACCACCAAATCATTACAAAGACTATCCTGAGACAGTTCTATCAGGGTTGGTTTTAATGTTTCTATCAATATATTTTTTTGTTTGTCATTATCATTTACTGAACCCCTATGGCATGTGAAGTGCTCTTACACGCATTGTGACAAGTAAGGTCCCAGCAGCCTCTGAGGTGTTATCACTGTGAATCCATTTTCCGGCGAGGAAATGAAGACTCAAAGAGGCAAAGCTGCTTGCTCAAAGCCCAGCTACAGTTCACTAAGTGACATCTTCAAGTAGACATGGTACTGGCTTTCCTCTGTTTAAGGGAGAGGGATCTATACATCAGCCAAGGTCCACAATGCTTTTTCGAAGGAGGCAGCTGGGGGATGATGAGGAACTTGAGAGGCTGGTTGCAAGCTGCCTTCCATGGGGACCAGGGGTACATGAGAGCCTCAGTGCATTGACTCTTCCCAGAGCAGGGTGCGGCATCCCTATCCTGCAGCCATGGTCGCCTACAAACTGGTGCTGATCCAGCACGGCGAGAGCTCGTGGAACTTGGAGAACAGCTTCAGCGGCTGGTACGATGCTGATCTGAGTCTGGCAGGCCACAAGGAGGCAAACTGTGGCGGGCAGGCACTGCGAGATGCTGGCTATGAGTTTGACATCTGCTTCACCTCAGTGCAGAAGAGGGCGATCCGGACCCTCTGGACAGTGCTAGATGCCATTGATCAGATGTGGCTGCCAGTGGTGAGGACTTGGCGCCTCAATGAGCGGCACTATGGGGGTCTAACTGGTCTCAATAAAGCAGAAACTGCTGCAAAGCATGGTGAGGCGTAGGTGAAGATATGGAGGTGCTCCTATGATGTCCTACCACGTCCAATGGAGCCCGACCATCCTTTCTACAGCAACATCAGTAAGGATCGCAGGTATGCAGACCTCACAGAAGATCAGTTACCCTCCTGTGAGAGTCTGAAGGACATGATTGCTAGAGCTCTGCCCTTCTGGAACGAAGAAATAGTTCCCCAGATCAAGGAGGGGAAACAGGAACTGGTTGCAGCCCATGGCAACAGCCTCCAGGGCATTGTCAAGCATTTGGAGGGTCTCTCTGAAGAGGCTATCATGGAGCTGAACTTGCTGACTGGTATTCCCATTGTCTATGAATTGGACAAGAATTTGAATGCGGTTCCTGGGGATGAAGAGACCGTGGGTAAAGCCATGGAAGCTGCGGCTGCCCAGGGCAAGGCCAAGAAGTGAAGGCCAGCAGGCAGGCTGCTGTCCCCAGGAGCACCCTCCCTGCCGGTTGCATCCCTCTACCCCTCCCTCCTGCACATGTCACACTAACTACACCTGTAGACATCTTGAGTTGTAGCTGCAGATGGGGACTGGTGGCTCCCATTTTCATTTTAGCCATTTTGTCTCCTGTACCCACTCCCTTCATACATTCTAGTGAGAATTGCACTTCTAGGGCACAGGTTCCAAGAGAGTTGAAAGGTAGTGACGGGCTTTTGCAAGTACTTTGTTTACTAAGGACTTGAAGGGAGGAACATGCTAAGCTGTGATCACTGAAGAGAAGCAAGAGAGTCTGTCTACCCCCAGGAGCCAGTCCTCTGCTCGTCTGCAGTCAGGCCACTGCCTGGGGGCTCTAGTCATTCCAGTGGCAGATGAATGTAACCTGCATGGTGATATGAAAAATGTTTCCCCCCTGACCCCAGAGAAGCTGGCTCTAGGAGGTTGGGATGAATCCTGAATTTAGTTTAGGTGTTACATTTACTTTTATATAAAAAGAAGAAAGCATAGTATATATAAATAGTACAAAACAATAACCCTTTTGGGGTCCCTTGTGGCGGTTGAAATAATACCACACATGGTCATCAGAAAATAAACCATTCCTCATACCAATATGGGATCAGCTCCTTGACCTCTGAGGGGCAGGAGTGCTTCCTGCTGTGTTTCCGAATGCCTCCCCACCTTGTTTTGTGGCAGTGAAATGCCTCTTGGTCCTGTCCAGGTGTCTCACTGATTTCTGAATCATGTTCTAGTTGCTTGGCTCTGCCACATGGGTCCAGTGTTCCTTTGAGCATAACTGTACTAAATCTTTTTTCCAGATCAGCGTAATAAAGGAGTGATGTGCAAAAACAAAACAAAACACCTCTTCCCAGAGCAACCCAGCATGGCCCTAACGCAATGAGGAGGAAGAGAGGTCCCAGTCAGCCAGTTCCAGAAGGCTGAGAAGGCTAGAGGAAGGAAAATAGAAAAACCCTACCAAGCGGCACTCTGAGTGAGTTTGGGAATGGAGTGAGAATGGTGAATTCAGGGAAGCACAATCTGAGCATCAGAGTGTATGGAGAAACTGCAGAGAGGTGAGAGAATTTTAAGAAATGTCAGGCTGCCCTATGAATTGACTCTCCCATAACATGAAATTGCCTGCTCACTACCTCTGAGTTTCTGAGTTTCTCTGAAAGTAGCACCACATTGAGAATGAATTATGTAGGGCCCCAAAATATATTTGTGATATAATTATGCCTATTTTTCTTTATTGTTAAAAAATTTTCAATGAGCATGTGATTAATGTCATAATAAGGGGAAAAGTACGTGTAAATCCTTTAGGAGTTTTAGAACAATTTTTTCTTAAAATGGAGAATAGTCTGTAGAACAGTTAAAAATGTTATTATTCAGGAACCATTATCAAGCAATCAGGGAGATTGCTCAAGTCTTCTCCTTCTAGGGCAGGGTTTGACAGAGAAGAGAGTCCCCAGTACTTAAAGGGTTTTGTGGACTGCAGGAGGCACCTGGGCTTATGCCCTGCATGTCTGTGTGTGCCTCGGAGAGAGGGAAGGCATTTATGCCATTCCAATTCACTTTAGCCCATTTGTATCAATTCACCCTGTGCCTAATCACAGGGTAGGTCTCCAAGGTGAGAAGGCATTTCCACTTTGCCCAGGCTATTCATCTTCTGTGTCCCACAGTGGACAGCAATTTCATGAGGACAGAAATTTCATCCACTTGGCTCACAAAATTCCTAGCACCAAACACAGCACCTGGTGCTTACGAAGCACTCACCATAATGTATGCTGAGGAGTGAAAAAAGGGCTAACACTCTTGAAATGCAACAGCTTTTCCCTTGAAAGTGCATTGGAATCTTTCATTACAATTCTCTTTTTTTCTTTAGTTGAACTCTTGGGTAATATGGTGTATTTGTCTGCTTTCATGCTGCTAATAAAGACATACCCAAGACTGGGTAATTTATAAAGGAAAGAGGTTTAATGGACTCACAGTTCCACATGGCTGGGGAGGCCACACAATCATGGTGGAAGGCAAATGAGGAGCAAAGTCACATCTTACATGGTGGCAGGCAAGGCAGAGCATATGGAGGGGAGCTCCCCTTTATAAAACCATCAACTCTTGTGAGACGTATTCACTATCACAAGAACAGCAAGGGAAAGACCTACTCCAATGATTCAATTACCTCCCATCCAGTCCCTCCCATCATGCGTGGGAATTATGGGAACTACAATTCAAGGTGAGATTTGGGTGGGGACACAACCAAACCATATCACACGGGCTTACAAATTCAAAGTGAAAGATCCAGAGATGACAAGAAAAGGAATCAATGTAACAGAGTTATCAATGGGTGTAATAAGCAATGAAATATTGGCCCCTCTAATTCTTGCTAAACAGCAAGATTTATGCATATTTACCAAGCACATACTATATGCCAGATATTGGGCTAGGGTATTGAAGATATTAATACAAACCTTTAATCTGGCTGTGATAACAGGATAAATACAGCTTCCCTGGAATTAATCTTATCCATTAATAATAACAATTCGTATCCAGCACTATGTTCCAGGCATGGTTCTGAGTTCTCTCCATGTATTGTTTTATTTATAGTAGCATTATTTTATCTCTCTTTTACAGATGAGCAAGCTGAGATTCAGAAAAGTTAAGTAATTTCTTTGTTCATGCTTCCCAGCCAGCCAGGGGTGAAGATCAGGCTTCAATTTCTGCCTTCTGATATGTCCCCTCGCCCTCTTAATGGTTCCCAGGAAGCTTTCTCACAAGTGACCCTGAGATCCTTCCTCACAAGTGATCTCCAAATTCCCAGGCATGCTGGATAAAAATGCAGATTTCCAGGGTCAGGGCTGAGGGATCATAACTCCGGGAGGAAAGTCTGGAAACAACCTTTTTTTTTTTTTTTTGAAACACAGTCTCATACTGTCACCTGGGCTGGAGTGCAATGGCGCAATCCTGGCTCACTGCAACCTCTGCCTCATGGGTTCAAGCAATTCCCCTGCCTCAGCTTCCTGAGTAGCTGGGATTACAGGCACCTGTCACCATGCCTGACTAATTTTTTGTATCTTTAGTAGAGACAGGATTTCATTATGTTGTCCAGACTGGTCTTAAGCTCCTGGCCTTGTGATCCGCCTGCCTTGGCCTTTCACAGTGCTGGGATTACAGGTGTGAGTCACCACACCTGGCCAAAATCACCATTTCTAAACCACTAACCCAGGTAATTCAGTTGTGCAGTAAAGTCTGTGCAAAATAATACTCAAATATGCTGCCATTCCCCAAACCGTGAGTTCACCAAGTTGCTAGCATCCACCACATCTCCCACTCCCACTTCCTGCCAACCAATGAGCAGGGGGAGAAAACAGAATAGGAAGAAGGGAAAGGGAAGGGAAGGGAAAGGAGGAACTTGTCCCAAATTGGGCTCCATTTTGGTTCAGGGCAGGTCAATGTCCAGCCCTCTGCTATTCTAGTTCTTGGACCTACAGAGCCACTGACCCCCAGCCTTTGAAGCAGCTGCTGATGGGCCTGACCAGCCTCAGCAGGAGGCACCCTGAAGGGCTGATGATGTCTGCCCAGCTGGAGTAGTTGAAGCAGCAGCCGAAACCCTGGATGCTCATCCCTTCTCACATCAGAACACAGCTGCTCTGGGTCAATGCACAGTGAGCAGGGTCCATCATCTGTATACAGGGAAGATTCAGCCAAAAGGACTGACGGCAGGAAGGAAGAGTAGAGACAAGAGCCCTGGCTCCAAACAGGCTGCACAATGCTAGAATAAGGATGCAAAGCTCCACACCATGGGAAGTGGTGTGAGGATGGGGTCTGCAGGGTCCTGGAGGGGAAATCCACCACTGGTTCTCACCAGCAAAGCACATGGCCACTGGGAGCCTCAGCTTTCTCATTTGTAACAGGAAAATAGCCATTATTGTATGAAGGCTATAAATACTGCTGCTATGATTTATTGAACCTTTTGTATGTCAGACACTCAATCTTGAAGAGTTAATCATTCAATCTTCATAACAGATACCTATTAGATCATTTTGAACCCCATTTGACCAATGGAAACGAGTCTTAGGTTAAGAAACTTGCCCAAGCTGGGCACAGTGGCTCACGCCTGTAATCCCAGCACTTTGGGAGGCCAAGGCAAGTGGATCACTTGAGGTCAGGAACTTGGGGAAACCCATCTCTACTAAAAATACAAAAATTAGTTAGGTGTGGTGGTGCATGCCTGTAATTCTAGCTACTCAGGAGGCTGAGGCACAACAGTTGCTTGTGATTGGGAGGTGGAGTTTGCAGTGAGCCCAGATCATGCCAG
Source organism: Callithrix jacchus (assembly GCF_049354715.1). Taxonomy (NCBI): domain Eukaryota; kingdom Metazoa; phylum Chordata; class Mammalia; order Primates; family Cebidae; genus Callithrix; species Callithrix jacchus. The sequence goes on from NC_133504.1 coordinate 167,354,128, forward strand.
TGCACTCCAGCCTGGTCAACAGAGCAAGAAAAAAGGAAGGAAGGAAGGAAGGAAGGAAGGAAAGAAGGAAGGAAGGAAGGAAGGAAGGAAGGAAGGAAGGAAGGAAGGAAGGAAGGAAGGAAAGAAGGGAGGGAGGGAGGGAGGGAGGAAGAAAGAAAGAAAGAAAAAAAGAAAGAAAGAAAGAAGAAAGAAAGGAAAAGAAAAGAAAGAAAGGAAGGAAGAAAGAAAGGAAGGAAAGAAAGAGAGAAGAGAAGAAGGAAGGAAGAGAAAGAAAAGAAAGGAAGAAAGAAAGAAACTTGCCCAATATTTCCTAGTAAATAACCAGTGAAGCCAGGATTTGATCCCAAGTCTGTCCTCCTAATGACATCCACAGCTTCTCCAATGTCCCTTCCCCTTCTGGTTTCTGTGACTAAGTGCCCCCAACCATGTGGTCTTCATGGCTTCAAAGAAAAGAGGCACCACTGTCTTTCCAGCCCCACATTGACAGTAAAAATGCCAGTTAGTTCCTCTGTGTCTGCCAGAGACTCAGCAAGATGTAGCATGCAGCTCTGCCAGTGGAAGCATTGTCAGTATACAAGGAGCCCCACGGGTATCTACAAAAGGATCAAGTCTCAGTGCAGCCAAGCAGCGCCTCAGAAACGCAGGTTCTGCAGCCATTGTCGTCTGCTTTCCAAAGGGTCTGACCTGAGGAGGTGATCTGTGCAATGGGGGTTGAGAGTCTTTCCAGCACCACAGAGCCTCATGGAACACCCAGACCTCTGAGCTGGCCCCCCGCTCTGATCTCATGTCCTGCTGTTTGCCCCTCACTCACTCCTGCTTCTATTTGTACCTCAGTGAAGCCACACTCATTCCCACCTCAGGACCTTTGCACTTGCTGTTTCTGCTTCTAAAAATCCTCCTCCTTTTGCCTGGGAAAAGCTGCCCCTGAATCTTGACTTCATCCTTCTTGTGGTTCAGGTCTCAGATCACAGTCCCCGCCTTGAGAAGCCTCTCCTGACCACCCCTTCTAAATTAGCAGCCCCAGGCCGGGCACAGTAGCTCGAGCCTGTAATCCCAACACTGGGAGGCCAAGGCAGAAGGATTGCTTGAGTTCTGGAGCTTGAGACCAGCCTGGGCAACATAGCGAGACCTCCTCTCTTCTAAAACTAAAAAAATCAGCTGGGCTTAGTGGTGTGTGCCTGTAGTCCCAGCTACTGAGGAGGCTAAGGTAGGAGGATTGCTTGAGCCAGGGAGATCAAGGCTGCAGCCAGCCGTGATGACACCACTGCACTGCAACCTGGGTGACAGAACAAGACCCTGTCCCCCTAGATAAAATCAGCATCCCCATCCCCAATCTGTTTGTATACATCACATCTCCCTGCTTTACTTCCTTCGTAGTACTTACTACCTGAAAAGATTTTGCTCATTATTTGCTGACATGCTAGAAAAGTGCCTGGCAATGAGTGAATCTCAATGAAGACATGCTGAACGAATGAATTCATGAATGAAGAAGAAACCTTATTAACCTTTTTGTAATAAGGATGCAGGTACCTGTGTTCAAAAGTGCCTCAATCCTAGGTAACGAGGGCAGAGACCACAGAAATAACACCGTGTTAAGTAACAACAACCACCCAGCAGTCTGGCCACACACACACCACCGGGCATGGTTCCAAAGCTAAAAAGGCACTAATTGCTTTTCTATAAGGAGGTAGAACACAGTCCCTCCTGTCCTTTAGGCCTGATGGTCTGCATTATCGGATCTGTTACGTGTTAATTGTTCCTGTCTCACACAGCCGGTTCTTCTGCATACGTCTGGGATGGTAACAGGTATAGAGGAGTACTGGGGAAGCGTGTGTGTGTATGTGCGTGTGTTTGTGCATGTGTACACATGTGTGTATAAAAGCAGCCACACTCTGAGAAGGGTTAACTTGTAGCCAGGCTATCTGTGCTCAGGGCCCTAAGACTGGCCCAGGAGAGGGTGGGGTGGGGGTGTGGGGGGTGAAGGTGGAGCAGGCTTGGCTTACACTGCCTTTTCCACAACAGGAGGGCAAATGCTTGCCCAGCTGGAGTGAGCATGGTGAACTCAAGTCGCCTTTAGGAATGGCTGGAAAAGCCCACACCTGGAAATCCCTCCCTCCCTGCTCCTCCATGCCAGGTTGCATTTGGGAGACGCTCTGGTCATTAGAGGAATGAGCCGGGAGTGAGCAATTCACCAGCTCTCCAGCACTTGGTGGAAAGCAGCAGGCAAGGATGGATGTGGTGGATAGCCTTCTTGTGAATGGAAGCAACATCTCTCCTCCCTGCGAACTCGGGCTCGAAAATGAGACGCTTTTCTGTTTGGATCAGCCTCATCCTTCCAAAGGTAAGTGTCGGAGGCTGTTATTTTAATTCAGAAAACTATTGAGTTGCAGGAGAAATCAGCAAAGGCGAGGCTGATAAAAATCATATATAATAAAGTCATTGTGAGGCAAGGCTGGATAAAGTCATATGTTCAGAAGTTTGCAGAAGAGATTAAAAAGCAGAATAGAGTCAAAGATTCCTATTGTCCCCCATGGGAGAGTTAGGCGTTCATGAATAGGACTTGGGGGAACAAAAGCCGGGAGGAAGAGCTGAGTGAAGCAAGAGGGGGTACAAGTGTCAAAGCCTGAACTTACAAGCACAGCAGAAAAGGCGCTGTCACCACGCAGCTGTTGCCTTTTCTTGGGGGGAAACCCAGCGTGAAGTGATTAAAGCGAAATAATGCTAAGCAGCTAGGAAAGAAACTGATCACTGTTCACTTGAGAAGCTTTGTTCTTAAGAAAAAGTGATTACCCGAGTGATCCTTTAACAAACCAACCTTCTAAGAACAAAATAATTCAGTCTCTGCTTTCCTCAGTTTCTTTCTGCAAAATGTTGTCAGGACAGGAATCGTGGGTCCAATGATGTACCCCGGTTGGGGGGAAATCGGCAGGAAATTGCCCTTCGCTTTGGTTTTAGCATTCCGCTCGCATCACCTTCATCCCTCCGTCTTGCTCCTGTTACTCTCTGCAGAGTGGCAGCCAGCAGTGCAGATTCTCTTGTACTCCTTGATATTCCTGCTCAGCGTGCTGGGAAACACGCTGGTCATCACCGTGCTGATTCGGAACAAGCGGATGCGGACGGTCACCAACATCTTCCTCCTCTCCCTGGCTGTCAGCGACCTCATGCTCTGCCTCTTCTGCATGCCGTTCAACCTCATCCCCAACCTGCTCAAGGATTTCATCTTCGGGAGTGCCGTTTGCAAGACCACCACCTACTTCATGGGTAAGTTATGGCTGGTGACTCTTTCTGGAGCTTGCTCCAGACCCCACTCAGCCCCAGACCTTCCCAAACCTCCGACAGTCACAACAGAGGAGTCCTGCTGAGCGCTGGAACACAGAACATCAGGCTGTGCACAGCTGTGTGCAAAGACATTGGGGCTGGCTTGACAGCCAGTCATCCTTACTCGTTCCCCACAAGTCGGACCCCATCATCCATGTCAGAGGTCAGTTTCTAAGAGTGAAATAATTTGATAGGAAACACACAGAGGCGGTTGATGCTTGCTTCTGTTTGAAGGGAACAGGGACTTGCCTACTTCTGTTTGAAATCAAAAGTGACTTTAAGGCTGCCCTGTCCCTTTCTGGAAGCTGTTGACTGTGTCCTGATCGCTACCCAACTTGAGTCCTGGCTTCTAGGGAGGGTGAGGATTATGGAGGTGGGTTCTTTGTCATTGTTTATCTTGTTTTCTTGGGAACGGGGACTATTTGAAAACCAGTTCTATCACAGTTCCAGATTCTCTTCTCAGAATTCACTTCCCAGCCCATTCTCCGAAAAGCTGGGACATTCTCTGGCGGAGAGGAAGAGAGAGAGAGAGAGAGAGAGAGAGAGAGAGGTCTCTGCCCGTAGATGAGGAGTTGAATTTGTTCCTGGGGGGTGTGGAGTCAGTAAGCTGATTCTGATCGGCTGAGATATGTAGCTACTATGCCAATCAAAATGATGATAATGAAAATCATAACAGTTAATGTTTTTAGAGCTTTTATGCACCCGATGTGATACTAAGTGCTTTTACTCCCAGATAAAGATCTTACTTTATTTCCCAACCACTCTATGAAGTAAATGCAATGATTCTTCCTTGTCTCACTAGGGAGGAAACAGAGGCACAAAGAGATTCATAATGTGCCTAAAACCACACAGGTGATGAGCAACAGAGCTGCAATTCGAACCCAGATTAATAGCTACACAGTGGTGAGCATGCTGCCTCAGTTTGCCAACCGCTGTGGTTGCCCTGAAGCTGAACAAAAACACATTTCTTGGTCCCCTCTTGATGCCAAATTGCCTTGTCCCTTGCCCTTTCTGAGAAGTAGTTGGGAGAGGGGAAGAGGTGGGAAATAAGAAGGGAATTAATTTTTGTTCTGACCCAAGGCTTGCAAAATATGCAGAACTGAGTTGGGCTAGGGCAGCCTTCAATGACCAGAAAGCTTCAGAAGTCTTCATTTTTCTCAATTGAGGAAGTGGGATTCCGCGCTGACAAAATGATGATGAATTACTGACGCTCGTGCCACCAAAAACCAAGAATGTATCAATTCATGACCTAGTCCTCTAAAAACAAACAAACAAAAAAAACTTACAAAGGAAAAAGATCATCATAAATGATCATTGTTAAATGAAGCAATAATAACAACTAGCGCTGTAGACGTCCGAGGCCCATCTATATATTTCTTACGGTAATACTATTTGGGAGTCTTAACCAGAGAATGTGAACGGAGATTTAAAATGAGTGTTTGCATGGTGGCAAAACATTGTGAGTGCCACAGAATTGTTAAGTTTGAAATGTTTAATTTTACATTATGTAAATTTCAACTCCACAAAAAAAATTATTTGCCAAAAAAGAAAAACAACATCATTCTGAAAGTATTTGAAATACCATAATGATTTTGTTGGATTCCTAGTTCCAATCATTTAGGTTCTTCTCTTAATTTTGCAAACTCCTCAATACTAACGATTAACATTCATTAGCTCCTAATTTGTAGCAAAAACAAAAAGAATGCCTGCCTGCCAGTGAATTTATAGTTATTGAGGAATTGAGGACCCATTACGCAGAAATGACCCTTAGAGGGTTTGGGGCTATATCTCAACTCTAAATGTCATCAACTCTTTCAGGTCAAATTTAGTAAAACATGGCAAATCTTATCCCCAGATGAGTGTTTAGTTAATGGTTTGGGGTCACATACTCCTTTAAGACTAAGGAGAGCTAGAGCTAGGCTCCCTAGAAAAATGACATTTTTGGATATCACTTCAGAGAATTAGTTTATATCTATAAGCATAATGAGAATCTAGGGACCCCAGTTTAAGGACCTCTGCTCCCAAATTTATATGAATTCTGAGGTTTAAGAAATCATAGTTTCATGTTTTGATAAGAAGCATGGTTTTATGTTTTCGTAAGAAATCATGGTTTCATTTCATTTAAGAAATCATATCAATCACAGAATTGACAGAATTTATAGTGGAAGGACTCTACAGGGAATTTTAAGGGAATAATAGAACATCTTAATAAGTATGCATACACAAATACAAAAATAATGAAAGTTAAGCTTTTGGACAATGTTGAAGCACATGATTTTATTTATTTTTTATTTTAATTTTTTTTCCATGGTCCATCTAAGACCAAGAAGTACATGATTTTATGTATTTTATTTTTGAGACGGAGTGTTGCTCTGTTGCCCAGGCTGGAGTGCAGTGGTGCAATCTTGGCCTCCCAGGTTCCAGCGATTCTTCTGCCTCAGCCTCCCGAGTAGCTGGGATTACAGGCACATGCAACCATGCCAGGCTAATTTTTATACTTTTAGTAGAGATGTATATACTTTAGAGATACTAAAGTAGAGATGGTAAAACCCCTTCTCTACTTACCATCATGTTGGCCAGGCTGGTCTCAAACTCCTGACCTCAAGTGATCTGCCTGCCTCACACTCCCAAAGTGATGGTATTATAGGCATGAACCACTGCACCCAGCCAAGAAATACATGATTTTAAATGAGGTCTATTTGATCTCTTTCTCACTGTAATGGTGATGCTTGCTCAGTCTGCAACATACAGAAAAGCAAAAACAATGAGTCGGGAGACTTTGGTCCCTACCCAGAGACACCTTTAGTTATAGGGCATTTTCCCTTGTCTTTTTTACTACTTATGTTTTTCAACAAGCTACATTTTGAAATATAGAGTATTTCACTGTTAAAAACAGTGTGTACTCAAAATTTTCAGAAAAAGGTCTTCATGCCTCTGGCTCAGATCACAGTGACCTTTCAGGGTCACTGAGCCCTTGAGAATCTCGGGTTTTTAAGGTCAACTTCACTATGCAGACCATACTCGACATTAGAGCTTCTTTTCAGATTTTAGGAAAACCTCTTCCGTGGGGACAAGAATGAATTTCATCCCCTTGGTTATTAATTAATGAGCACCTTGAGCCCAAGTAGGAGTTAGGTGGAATCAAATCTCAGTAAACTTATTAAAAATTGGCGATGGGATCTATTTACAAATCCATTTCTTTAACTGCCTTAAACCCTTTCTGGAACACAGCTGAGAATAAATCGTCTTTTAAAAATATACATACACAATATTTCTTTACCTTCCAAGTGTTTTCCTTTGACATCAAACCTGTGCAGATCAGATATGTTGAAGCTAATGTGCAAATAAACCTTGGATTTCAGAGCTAACACAACCAGCTTCTTTGTTCTTTTCCCAGGCACCTCTGTGAGTGTATCTACCTTTAATCTGGTGGCCATATCTCTAGAGAGATATGGTGCGATTTGCAAACCATTGCAGTCCCGGGTCTGGCAAACGAAGTCCCATGCTTTGAAGGTGATTGCTGCTACCTGGTGCCTTTCGTTTACCATCATGACTCCGTACCCCATTTACAGCAACTTGGTGCCTTTTACCAAAAACGACAACCAGACTGCGAATATGTGCCGCTTTCTACTGCCAAATGATGTTATGCAGCAGTCCTGGTAAGGTTGCATTGTGTTTATTTTAAAAATACAACTTGACATAGTTTTCCAATATTATGAAAAACTGAGATGTGTTGCCCAGAGTGGTTGGGGGATCAGTTTCTGGAGACTTTCTGAGAAGGTCATTCTAGCCTTGTTCTAGGACCATTGAGATAGCAAACTTTTAGCAAGTTCTGTTTTAAATGCCATGCATATATTAAGTCAATCAGTCCTCTGGAAACACTCTAGGGTAGGTATTATTAGTACTGTGCCCATTTTGCAGTGGAAGAAACTGAGGCTTGGAAAGGTTAAGTTTCCCAATTCGCAAACCTAAGGAAGGGGCAGAGCCTCTGTGCTTAATCATTATGCAGTATGCTTCTCAATGTTGAGTGGCGGGTTAGGCTAGATGAATTGTAGAGCTATGCTTTTCTTGCTTTTTTAAATAAAACGTTTACTTTAAAACAGAGGCTGGGTCTCACTCTATTGCCTAGGTTGGTCTTGAATTCTAAGACTCAAGTGATCCTCCCACCTTGGTCTCCCCAAGTGCTGAGATTACAGGCACGAGCCACTGCACCTGGCCATGATTTTCTATGTCTAAAGAATTAAAACAGAGCAGGGAGTGAGTCTCAAATCCCACATGAGTTTTCTTAGAGCTGCAGCTATGCCACTTACCCAGAGCATTTTACCAAAAATGAAAAGGCAAGATTCTAATGCTGGTTCCTCTGCCCTACTAACTGGCGGCCTTGGTCCAGTTCACATAACCTCTCTCAACATCAGGTTCCTTATTTCTATAAGGAGTCAAAAATATGGATATTTTAAACATCTACCTCATTGGGTGGCTGTAAGATACAAAGGAGAATATGTGCATAAAAATGTCATTATAAAAAAGGCTACACAAATCGCAGGGTATTATATTTACCAAGTCCAAGGATGTTTTCGAAGCAGGGAACTAGACATTCAGTAATAGCCCCAAACTGAGATCATCTCTGCTTTCTTTGCTTTCCTTCTTTCATTTCAACCAAGTAGCACCCACACAAAGGAATTACATTGCAAATGAGAGGGATAGTTCCAAGGCTTGAAAAGCAATCTTATCAAAACATGTCAAATTGAAATGAGAAATGGCCCAGCCACCATGAGCCTCTGACAATTTTATGGCCTAATCATGTAACCTCACACATGCCAGACTGCAGAAGTGATTTAGGGGCCAGACTCATAAAGGAGGAGGCTGCAATTCCTCAGGAATCAAGGATGTTTAGAGAAAGCATAGCTCTACCCCGCCAGGCACAAGAATGACTATGCCACTGTGCCAGCTTCATGGGATCATGGAGAATGGATGCCCATGTAAATGTCTGAGCTGCTTATGGGTCAGAAACAGCTAGAATGGCATGTTTTGTAAGACACAGACAGTTTTCCGTCATCCCTGCCTAAGTATTTGATTATTCTGTTGTTTGGCAAATGGCATACTGTGATGCTTAAAAGCATAGCTTCTAGGTTCTGGAATCATATTCTGGGGGCTCACATTCCGCATCTGCTACCAGCTGTGCAACTTTGGACAAATTATTTAATCTCTTTAAGTCTCAGTTTCCTCCTCTCTGCTCTAAGTATTAAGACAATAGCACCTACCTCAATAGCTATTATAGGAGTTAAATGTAATGATATATGTCAAATGCCCAGTATGTAGCACATAGAAATCCTCAATGAATGTAAACTCTTGTTTTTAAGGTTTTTTAAAACAGCTTTATTGAAATGCTATTCAAATACTCTCTTCATTTTTTAAAGCTTACGTTCTTTTTAATACATAGACTTGTTTCAAGCACAGTATTACACCAAACTTTTCCAATTAACCTAGTTCTTCATCAGAGACTTCATCTATAAAAAGAAAAGAAGTAAACAACTTATAATGACTGACTCTTACTCACCAGACGTGAAGTTGCCAAGGATATTAAATACTAGTAATTAATGTGTTTGCCCCGGCCAGTAAAAATAAACATAAACCCTATTCATTCCTTCCCATTTTAGTTTGAAGGCCTAGAGTTGCTGGTTATTGGATTTCTTTTGATTTCATTAGGCACACGTTCCTGTTACTCATCCTCTTTCTCATTCCCGGAATTGTGATGATGGTGGCATATGGCTTAATCTCTTTGGAACTCTACCAGGGAATAAAATTTGAGGCTAGCCAGAAGAAATCTGCTAAAGGTAACTATCTTGTAGCTGTGTGTTTCTGCCAAACGAGCACAAAAGCTTGTTTTCTATCATTTAAATAGATATACCCAGAGTGTACATTTTATTGGAAGATTTTTAAAGTATTCTTATTTTTTTTATTTTTTACTTTTTGAGAGACAGAGTGTTGCTGTGTCGCCCAGGCTGGAGTGCAGCAGCACGATCTCGGCTCACTGCAACCTCCATCTCCCGGGTTCAAGCCATTCTCCTGCCTCAGCCTCCTGAGTAGCTGCCATGACAGGCACCTGCCACCACACCTGGCTATTCGTTGTATTTTTAGCAGAGCTGGGGTTTCACCATGTTGGGCAGGCTGGTCTTGAATTCCCCACCTCAGGTGATCCACCCATCTCAGCCTCCCAAAGTGCTGGGATTACAGGCGTGAGCCACCGCCCCTGGCTGAATTGTCATTCTTTAATAATTTTTTTTCTTGTAACCTACATGCCTAATATATTTTCATGATACATTCTATCCATTTTAAGTAGCTTTTTATTGAAAGGAAGAACTTGTATAGACCAGCGCTTACCCACGAAAGTGTAAAGCCAGGTCGTCTGCCGTTTTTCAGTTCTGGTTTGGTTTGGCCTTCTTGATGGAGGGAAGTGGGGGCTCCCTGCCTTCTACCTGGGATGACCCATTCCCAACAATGAGTGATGTCTCTTGCCCACCCAGAAAGGAAACCCAGCACCAGTAGCAGCGGCAGATATGAGGACAGCGATGGGTGCTACCTGCAGAAGTCCAGGCCTTCGAGGAAGCTGGAGCTCCGGCAGCTGTCCACCAGCAGCAGCAGCAGCAGGGCCAGCCGCATCCGGAGCAGCAGCTCCGCGGCCAACCTGATGGCCAAGAAGCGGGTGATCCGCATGCTCATTGTCATCGTGGTCCTCTTCTTCCTGTGCTGGATGCCCATCTTCAGCGCCAACGCCTGGCGGGCCTACGACACCGCCTCTGCGGAGCGCCGCCTTTCAGGGACCCCCATTTCCTTCATCCTCCTCCTGTCCTACACCTCTTCCTGCGTCAACCCCATCATCTACTGCTTCATGAACAAACGCTTCCGCCTCGGCTTCATGGCCACCTTCCCCTGCTGCCCCAATCCTGGTCCCCCAGGGGTGAGGGGAGAGGTGGGGGAGGAGGAGGAAGGCAGGACCACAGGGGCCTCTCTGTCCAGGTTCTCCTACAGCCATATGAGCGCCTCGGCGCCACCCCAGTGAGCTGTCCCTGACCCCCCACCACAGAAGGAAGGAGGGGAGGACGCGGAGGAGGAAGAACGGAAGAAGAGATCGGGAAGAGATGGAAGCAGAGGTGATGGAGAAAGAAGGCTCCATCTCCAGCAGGAACTCTTCAGAGTTTGCTTTTCATCCTTCATCTGGATTCCTGAGCACTGCTCCAGTGGGGCTGTGACTTGGTTTCTAGGTAGTTCAAAGCAAGAAATGTTCAGTAACACTCACCATCAGAGAAACCTTGGCAGCCAGGGACAGGAGCCCAGTAGGGCTCAGACTGCACGCGGAGTTGCCAACCACGTGTTCAAAATGGAGATGAGGGCCTGCTGAGCTTCAAAACCTTCTAGAACATCCGAGGTGGGCTCTCACTCCTCCTGTGACACATTTCCATGCTCTGCTTTTTCCATTCATGCGGAATGATGGAGGTTGCTCTGCCTGCAGGGAGCCGGTCACTCTTTCCTGTAGCCGCCGTAGCCGCCCACCTCATTGTAACCGCAAAGAGAACACGAAGCAAACCCTCTCTGGCCATTTTGTCCTGGGTAAGACGGCAGCCTGATTTCTTCATCTTGATGTTGGCCAAAAACATTCAGAGTCATAAGCTAGTTGACATCAGAATAGCATAAGAAATGTCTGAAAGATGAAATTGTGAACTTAGTATTTCTTTTCTTTTGAGGCTGGGCTGGCTCTGCCACCCAGGCTGAAGTGCAGTGGGACCGCCTCAGCTTATTGCAAACTCTGCCTCGTGGGCTCAGGTGATCCTCCCACCTCTGCCTCCATAGTAGTTGGGACTACAGGCATGTGCTGCCATGCCTGGCTAACTTTTGTATTTTTTTTTTTTTTTTTTTGTAGAGTTGGGGTTTCACCATGTTGCCCAGATTGGATTCAAACTCCAGGGCTCAAGTAATCCTCCCACCTGGCCTCTCAAAGTGCTGGAATTATAGGCATGAGCCACTACACCCAGAATTGAATTGAGCATTTCTACAGAGAAAAGAGTACATGGCCAATAGCTGGATGGAATGCTATCTTACTATAAGAAATGTTAAGTGTCAGAAGGTACATGGGATTTTTTTTTCTATTTTAATGATATATATTACTTAATTTCTCCTTTGTATGATGATATTAAACCTCCTGGCTTCTTTGCCTCAACTCAATTTTTTACATTCATCTACACTTCCTTTTTCCCAGAAAAGATCTCCAGGAACAAAGGAGCATTGTAAGTTACATGTACCTGACCAAATGTAGAAATACGTATAGTCAGGCCCAGAATTAAAACTGGCATACTTGGACTCAGTTAACAAATAGCTTTTGAATGTTAAAGCTGCCTATGCCTTTAAATGCAATCTATACACTTGCTAATAACTGGTTAATTGTATGTATACATGTAAACCAAACACAAAATATGTTCTTTACATATAAGTATACCCTTTGGTGTTTTTTAAAAAAAAGAATAGTAGTTAGATACAAGAATTCAGCTAGTATTGTACTTTTACATTCCTTCATGACAGTTAAAGTTTCATGTGAACGTCGTTTCTTAGCAGAATTAATGTTCAAAGCAGTATTAATGTTGAAATATCTCTCCTCTGACTTAGAAATCTCAAATAAGATATAAGCTGTACATTCAGATACCAGGAAGTGCATTTCTAGAACAGTATGTATCAATTCAGTCTACCAACACTTCTTTCTTAATTTTTTTTAGAGCAACATTGTCCTGTCTGCTTAACAAATTAACATGAGCATATTTTACAGAAGCAAGTTTGCCTGCTAGTGTGGGAAGCTAACAGGAAACAAACCAGAAAAACCCACTGTTCACAGTTTCATGCCTCTAGGTATCCGAGAAGTGAACTTTGCTTTTTCTTGTTTCCATGGGGTCATGGCCAACCACTGATTCCAACCTGATGCTCTGTGTAGCACACAGGATTTCAGTTATCAAAAAAAATCAGTGTGGAAAGGGGAAAAGGAAAGAGTGACAAGCAGTGATGATGAAAAGCATCACAGATGTTTAATGGAACAAGACATGAGTGTCACGTTTTTGGAGGATCTAGGTCAGATCCAGCACCATGTTGGATGCAGTGGGTCTTAGCCAGCGTGGTCCACACCCTGGTTTTCAGGGCCTTATCAGCCCATAGCCTCTATGACTATTTCAACAGTTTCATTTTACTAGTCATGCGAAACTGCTGCCTGGAATTTGGAGGGGGGATTGTCAGGTGCTAACAGAAGAAATTCTTGAGTTTGTGACTAGTACAGGAGATCTTTCAAGCTGGACTGTTCCTCCGACTGCAATCTAATTTTACCATCTGTCACTAGCCACCTCAGTCAAAGGTTTCAAGGTAAAAATTCAGCCGACTCAAATGCGCACTGCTAAAATGGCAATGATAAAGTATGTAAGAAATAAAAATGTCTCTGATGTTTGAATAAGTCCTACATTAGCCACAGCTTTCCTGCTGGAGGAGTAAGTCTTCCTTTCTGACAGTGTTAGCATATAAATGAAGATAAATTAGGCCCCCCATTACTGAGAAGTTCTGGAAGTTTCAAAGGCATGTTAAACTAAAAAATAGCTGCTAAATTCCAATTTCAGATTAGCAATGAATAGTTTTTAGGATGACCACGTCTCATGTGCTAATATGCATCCTGTATTTTATCTGGCAACCCTACCTTAAAATATTTTTAAAGCACATAAAAAATTTAAAAATGTTAAAAGCACATAAAATATAAACAATTTTCCAGATAGCAGTAAGATGCCTGTTCCCCTAATTTATTGGGAAGTCTTTCACATATAGAAGCTTGTTTAAAAAGAATTTTAAAAGGTATTAACTTTTAGAATTTGTGTCTGTCCTTTGAGAAGATCTGATTTTACTCTTTTTAAAAAAAAAATATTCTAGTAATTTCTATTCTATTAGTACTGGTAACTATTCTATTCTAGAACTCTATTTAACTGCCTTCATATTATGCTAAAGTAGAATGCTACTTTGAGTTTGAAATACAGTGGCTAATAGAGCTAAGAAAACACATTCATCATCATTCTCCGGTATTTTCTAGTGTCTTCTGGTAGCTCCCACTCATCCCCAGAGCAGCCCGGCAGAACTTGAATCCTGGAATGGAGACTAGTATCTTTGCTCTTCAGTTAAGCTGTGTGTCTCACTGGCTTTCTATACCCCAGCTCCTGTGGGAATCTCGCATCATAGGTCTATAGTAGTGAAGAAGCATGTATGTATGTATTTCTGTGGCTTGGTCACGCACGTCTATGTATGCTTAACTGGTGTCAAATAAAACGTTCAAATAAAATGCTCAAATAAAATGTAACCTTCCCCATCGTTCAAATAAAACGTAACCTTCATGAGGCCGACAATGGCTGCTGAACCTCCACTGTATTTCCTTCCAGTGTTTCGCCCAGAACTCCGCACTGTGTGTTCAATAAACGTGGTTACTGACTCCCTCTGTGCCCCTGTGCTTCCGGTGCCCTCTTTATGTGCACAGCTGTGATTCTCAACAAGCAAAGGCACATTCTCGAGGAGGTGGAGGGGCATGGTAGCAGAATTTCTAGAAGACTTTTTGCAACTCTGATGCATCCCCACCCAAGATTCTGGTTGTGAGCATTTGCTGCCATCACTCCCTCCCCTTCTCTCCCCTCCTTGATGTGTGTGTGGGGAGAGGGTGAATGTTAATCAAAGTGATGCCAGTGGGCTGGAGGAGGTCCCCAAATGCCAGTGGGACCTGGACCCCAGCTTGTGTTCAGGCTCTTGACACCATCACGAGAAGGACTTCAAGGGCGAGTCAGAAAATAGTGAAAGTATGGACATCTATTGCAAAAGGAAAAGTACATACTCAAGAAAAAGGGGTGCAGGTATACCCAATAGAGAGACACACAATGGTGTTTGGGGCTGCTACCTCTATTCTATGGGTTTCTTTTTATTTATTCATTTTTGAGACAGAGTTTTACTCTTGTAGCCCAGGCTGGAGTGCAGTGGCATTATCTCAGCTCACTGCAACCTCCACCTCCTAGGTTCAAGTGATTTTCCTGCCTCAGCCTCTCAAGTAGCTGGAACTACAGGTGCACACCACCACATCCAGTTAATTTTTGTATTTTTAGTTGAGATGGGGTTTCACCATGTTGGCCAGGCTGGTCTCCAACTCCTGACCTTAGGCAATCTGCCCTCCTCAGCCTCCCAAAGTGCTAGCATGAGCCACCGTTCCCAGGGAACTCTATAGGTTGCTTTAACCAAGGGGTGGAATATTCATGAAGATCCCTGGGAAAAAGAAGGTGATCTCTCAAAACTGTCATGATACCCATTTTTATACCAAATATAGCTGGCCTCGGAACTGTCATGGCACTGGTGGGTGTGTGTTTAGTACGTTAATGAGTGAATAAGGAGATTCTAGGTAAAATCTAGGTCAGATCCAGCACCATGTCGTATGCAGTCAGTCTTAGCCAGCTTGGTCCACACTCCAGGGTCTTGTCAGCCAACAGACAGCCTCTATGGCTAGTTTAACAGTGTCCTTTTGCTAGTCATGTGAAACTCCTGCCTGGAATTTTCTGTTCTCCTGAGACCACCCTGTATTATTCCTGTCTCAAAAGGTGTCACCAATGGCAGGGTGTTGCCCTGTGAATGATGTGAAGACACAGATAGAAAAGGATTGGGTCTAAGGTATCCCTCAGCTTAGCGCCTCCTGCCCTCATTCCCTTTAAAGAGAACAGTCAACAACCATTACCAGGTGTCTAAACCATACGAAAGTAACTAGTTCACTCATTAGCAGTGATAAATGTCATCGAAGCCACGTGCCTCCCTTGGCCCTTCCCTCCCATCCGTCTGCTCTCCTTCAGGGCCTCTCTGGGGACCTCTGGGAGACTTTCTGGGCCGCCTGAACCCATGCTACACCTGCTGACCCCCCGTGGCTGACTCTCAGCTCCAAGCATGGCCCTTCCCTCCCTCTGCTTCCCTGAATTGGATCTTTCTGACTTCTCTGGCATCCTGCCCTCCCCCACAAACAACCTCCTGGTTTCCTAAACCTGCTCCCACAGCCCAGGGCCAGCACCACAGCAACTCTAAGTCGAACCTCAGGTCTTGGAAACCAAGCCCAGGTGTGGAATTTCAGATCTTCCTTCTTGCCTAGGAAAAGAAGTCAGACAAATACACATTATTCAGCACTTAGCATTGTTCACATAACATAACATGTGCTCAGTAAACATTTCGGAGAATGAGTAGCTGCGTGAATGAACGAATCCACTTAAATGGCATTGTTCCTTGATGCCAGTTCTTTCCTGGTGTCTTTGGGGAGGGCGTGCCTTCCCAACCAAGAGGCCTTTTGTGCAGAGGGTGCCGTAGTGCATGACAAAGGAGACAGTTGATTGACAATGTCATTGTGTTTTCAATCATCCTCTGTATGTGATGTCTGGTAAATTTTGCTTTTGAGTTTATTGACCGTAAAAGCTTCTTCTGTGAGGAAAGAGGATATACTCTGGACTGGAAATTCTCAAATCTTACCCTAATGTCAGCAGCTATCACTGACTTACAGTGTGGCTCCAGGCAAGTGAGGCCCCTCCCTGGGTATCAATTTCCTCCTGTACATAATGAGAGATGAGGGGTTGTGGCTCTGATACTGTGTGACTCAGTGGGTCAGAATGCGCTACCCTAGGTTGGGTGCAGTGGCTCATGCCTGCAATCTCAGCACTTTGAGAGGCTGAGATGGGAGAATCACTTAAGGCCAAGAGTTCGAGACCAGCCTGAGCAACATAACAAGATCCCGTCTCTACGAAAAAAATGCAAAAATTAGCCAGACATGGCGGCATGACCCTGTAGTCCCAGCTACTTGAGAAACTTAGGTGGGAAGATTGCTTGAACCTAGGAGTTTGATGCAGCAGTGAGCAAAGATCATGTCATTGCACTCCAGCCTGGATGACAGAGCGAGACCTCATCTAAAAAACAAAGAAGAATGTGCTACTCTCTTATTATTCCACACCCTCCCTTAATTTCATTAGCTTCCCATTGACTTTGCAATCAGAGAAGCTCCTTGACACCCAAGCACAGAACCAAGGCTTCTGGAACAAGAATAAAAAGGAGGGACCTCGAGCTTCCCAGAGCAACTGGTGAGAGGCTCATCTCTGGAACACCAGCTTCATTCCAGTTAAGAGGTAGCCATAAAAATCTACTCCAAACCCAAATGCAGCCTAGGATTGAGAAGGACACCAACATCTATTAAAGTCCCTACATAGGCACTGTGAAAGTCACTAGTGATAGCAGGTGACAGTGAACACTGGCAGGAGGGAGGAATGAATGTCAGTTACATGTGGTCTCTTATTTAATTCTCCAAACAACATGTGTGAGGCATCATTTTCCACATTTCACAGGTGAAAGGACTGAGGCTCTAAGGGGTGGTATTAAGTCCAAGGTCAGACAGCTAGTGAATGACAGAGGCAGGGGTGAGCCCCGTCCTCATTCCACCCGGCTGCTGTGGGATTAGCTGGCATCCACCAGCTAAGTAACAAATAGCTGCCTATTTCGCTTCCCACAAGGCTTTATCGTTCTGAGGCCATGTGCTGTAACAGCCCCAAGGAAGATAAATACCTGGCCTTGTTCTCTCTTCTTCCCTCCTCTTGTGGACTTTTGGGCCTCTCTCTGAGCTCCCTGAATGTGGAGGATTTAAAAGCTGAATTTTGCATTTGTGTCCTGGATGCTTCCATCTCTACATTTGCTTATTTATTTATTTATTTATTCTTTTTTAGAGACAGGATATCACTCTGTCACCCAGGCTGAAGTACAGTGGCATGATCTTGGCTTACTGTAACCTTGAATTCCTGGGTTCAAGCAATTCTCCCACCTTAGCCTCCTCAGTAGCACTACAAGTGCACACTACCATGCCCTGCTAATTTTTAGATTGTTTGTAGAGACAGGGCTCACAATGTTGCTGAGGCCCATTTCAAACTCCTGGTCTCAAAGGATCCTCCTGCCTTGGCCTCCCAAAGCACTGGGATCACAGGCAAGAGCCACCGCACCCTGGCCCCTGTGTTTGTCTTTAGAAGGAAGATAATATAGTTTGCCATTTCATGGAAGCCAAGTGATAGTAACAATAAATGAACTTTCAGCAAATTATCTGCATTATTAAAGTAGATCTGTTTTCTCAGAATCATCAGGAAGGAGACAAATACAGTCCAACTGACCCATCAGCCTGCAATGGAAAGCTTCCTGGTTTTCGTCTTCACCTGTTACCTTTAGATCAAATCCACCTTTCCCTAGTGAAATGTGCAAGTTACTGTTATCCATCACTAGGATGTCCAATGACCGCACAACTTCAAACTCGCCATATCTAAAATGGAGCTAATTGTCATATCCCATCTCACATCTCTTTCTGATTCTTTCTAACTGTTCATGGTACCCCAGCCTCCCAGGTTCATAGGCTCAAAAATCTAGCTAATCTTTTGAAAAATAATCTCAGGAAGGGGTGAAGAGCCTGGTCTTTGGAGTCAGAAAGATGAATTCATTTCCAAGGCCTGGCTACATATGGAACAATGGGCAAATGACTCAGCCCTGAAGTCTTCGATTCTTCATCCATAATACTCACCATACAGGGTTTCAAATTTTTTATTTTATTTCCAACTTTTATTTTAGATTCAAGGGTACATGTGCAGGTTTGCTACTGGGGTATATTGCATGTTGCTGAGGTTTGGGGTATGAATGATTCCATCACCCACGTACTGAGCATAGTACTCAATGGTCAGTTTTTCAGCCTTCGTCCCCTTCTCTCCATATCCCTTCCAGTAGTCTCCAGTAACTTGTGTTGCCATCTTTATGTCCACGAGTACACAATGTTGAGCTCCCACTTTTAAGTGATAACATGTATTACTTGGTGTTCTGTTCCTGCATTAATTTGCTTAGGATAATGACCTCCAGCTGCACCTATGTTGCTGCAAAGGATATGATTTCATTCTTTTTTATGGCTACATAATATTCCATGATGTATATGTGCCACATTTTCTTCATCCAATCCACCAGTGATGGGCGTCTAGGTTGATTCCATGTTTTTGCTACTGTGAATAGTGCTGCAATGAACATGTGGGTGCATGTCTTTTTGGTAGAACAAATTGTTTTCTTTTGGATATATACCCAGTAACGGGATTGCTGGGTTGAATGGTAGTTCTGTTGTATGTTCTTTGGAAAATCTTCAAACTGCTTTCCACAGTAGCTGAACTGTTTACATTTCCACCAACAGTGTATAAACATTCCTTATAAGGTTTTTGTGAGAATTAAGTGATATTAAATAATATTACAAGATTTTTTTTTGTTTTGAGACAGTTTCGCTGGTTACCCAGGCTGAAGTGCAATGGCGCGATCTCAGCTCACCGCAACCTCCGCCTCCTGGGTTCAGGCAATTCTCCTGCCTCAGCCTCCTGAGTAGCTGGAATTACAGGCACACGCCACCATGCCCAGCTAATTTTTTGTATTTTTAGTAAAGACAGGGTTTCACCGTGTTGACCAGGATGATCTCGATCTCTTGACTTCGTGATCCACCTGCCTCGGCCTCCCAAAGTGCTGGGATTACAGGTTTGAGCCACTGCGCCTGGCCCTACAAGATTTTAATGATATTAAATTTTAAAGAGATACCGAAGGAGTTCTAGGCTCAGGTTGTGACTACAGATAGAGAATGACAAGTTGTCCAACATTTCAGAGTGGGACTGTGATTTGCTAAGAAATCATGAAATTTGTCTTTCATCACCTACCCCTTCATGAACCTTTCTCCTACCCCTACAAAATAAAGGAGAGAAAGAGAGCAAATTTCTTTGACAAGGGTTGTCAACTGAATGGGCAGGGAACTCGGCTCCATTTTCCTTTTCCCTCACCATGAAACCACAGCTTTCAAACCTTGCAACTAGAAACATTTGCAGACGGTGGTGTTTTTGTCACAAGAGAAAACTGATCCTTCCTCTCATGGGACCTCAACTTAAGAACGTTGTTCCAAGGGAATTTGTGTCTCCTGGATTCAGACACCATTCCTGGTGTCTAGTGTTGTGAAGTGTTAAGAAAGGGCCTGACTGGAGCCAGGTTTCCAAAGATCGAGAGCGTCTTGGTCACTTTGGGTTTCTATAACAAAATGTAGATTGGATGCCTTAAACACTAGAAATTTATTCCTCACAGTGCTGAAAACTGGGACATCCAAGATCAAGCTGCCAGCCAGTTCAGTCCCTGGTGAGGCCCTCTTCCTGGCTTGCAGAAGGTTGCCTTCTTGCTGTGACTTCACTTATTTGAGAGAAGAATCATCTCTCTAGTGTCTCTTCTTTTAACAGCACTGGTCCCATTCATGGGGACTCCACCCTCAAGACTCAATTACTTTCCAAAGGCCTCCAGATGCCATGACATTGGGGATTAAAGCTTCAACGTAAGAATTTGGGAGAGGACACAAACACTGAGTTCACAGAAGAGAGGGAAAGAGGGGTGGCTCTATGGACCCAGGAGACATCAGGAAGCAGCCAGGCCTGGTCACCTGGGGCAGAAGGAAGTTACATGGGCTATTCTGCCAGAGCAGGAGCTGACCAGAGAATGTGTCCCAGCACCAGAACATGATGCAGTATTGGAGGTCCTCACACAATGTGTGTGTGAAGGAGAGTGGTCTCTGGAAAACCACAAAGTTGCTCCAAAAGAGAAAAGCTCAGCATTTGCCAAAGGTCCTTTGACCATTGAAGAATTCTGAACGACACCACTTTTGCCCCTTTACCACTGACCTCTCCTTCCATTCTCAAGAGGAGGAGATGGAACAAAAAAGAGAGAAAGAGCGATAAGGGGGAAAAAAAGACTACCAGCTTCTTCTCGCTGCAGATTCCTTGCCTTGTCTGATTTAGAGGAAAAGAAGGAAGCTTCAAACTGAATGTGGGATGAAAGTCTGGATTTGTATTGTACTAAATACCTGAAGAGGAAGTTGTCTTAAGGAAGAGATGAAATAGGCAGGAAAGATGTGGGAAAAGTTATTGGCTGGGCAGAGATATCATGGCCAGGGCAGAATATCTAACAGACAGGGATTGAAGACAGAGGTAGAAGAAAAACAAAGCTGTTTCTTGATAGTTTCACAACTTTGAATAAACTAATTGCATGTGAAGAGTGTCTGATGAACAGTAGGTTCTTAATGAGTAATAGCCACTTTAAGTGATGTCTGAGACAATAATTTAAGTTATTAACCTGGTCCAGCTGGTCCTTTTTATTTGTATTGAGAACACTCTAAATCAGAATTAACTTTGCCACTCATAAGCCAAAATGTCACAGTGGCTGGCCAACTGGCCTCTCCGCCTCCCCATTCTTTCTCTCCTCCACTTGACCCCACTGTCTGGTATCAGACTAGCCTTACCAATATAAGGCTTGGATCATTTTTCTACCTGCCCAGTAGCTCCCCAGTGCTTAGCGGCTCAATTTCCTTAGCCTGGCATCCAGGTTCCCAGCAAGCAAGAGTCAGTCTTTCTTCCCTATAAGTCAATTTCCTCTTCCTTTCAGAACAGAATGGTTTGCTGTTCCCAAGCACTTCCTCGGCATGCACGCCTCCCTCAGTTTGGGGCACTCTCCTTTCTTTAGCTCTTCCTGATAAAAATCTTAATCATTCTTCATAATTCTGCTCACCTGTTAACTTCCCCATAAAACCTCCAAAATTCTCTGTCAGGAAAGATTTTATTTTCCTGAGCTCTCACAGCGCTGTCTGCATATTTCTTGTCATCTAACAGCAGCTCAGTTGCCCCACCCTACTCCTTACTGCTTGCTCATGAAACTCCATAATGGTACAGTGCAGGTATTGAGGGTTACTATGGTTTGAATGTGTCCCCTCAAAAGCATGTGTTGAAAACTTAATCCTCAATGCTGCAGTGTTGAAAGGTGGGGCCTAATGGGAGTGCTTGGGTCATGGGAACACTGCCCTCCCAAATGGATTAATGCCATTATTTCAGGAGTGGGCTCCTTATACAAGGACAAGTTTGGCCCCCTCTTGCTCGTGCTCTTTCTCACCCTCTCTTTGCCCTTCTGACAGGTTAAGACTCAGCAAAAAGGCCCTTACTAGATACAGGTCCCTCTGTATTAGACTTCCCAGTCTCCAAAATTGTGAGCCAATACATTGTTGTTTATTATAAATTACCTAGACTCGGGTATACTGTTATAGCAGTACAAAACAGACTGAGACAATGGCATTATATTCACAGACAAAGAGCCCACTTCCAGAAGATAAATCACGATACATCTGAGCTAGACATGATAATCTCATTCCCCTTTGCTAGTATTGGTTTAGAGGTAGGTTTGGGTCCCAGTCTGGCCAGGAATGTTTGAAATTGAAAAAGAAAAAAAATTCTAATTTATCACAAGTTTGCTGATTTTTACTGTATAAATACTATCACAGACCATTTCAAGTCCCCAGCATGACCTCACTGAACAGGGAGCCGGGAAAGATGTGCTGTAGCACAACTTTTGATGGCATTTTCACCACGCAGATGCAAGAAACATAAATAACAGGGTATAGATAACAGCTGCATGTAGTAAAGTAATTAAAAAGTGATGCTGATCTACTTTGGATATTTGTCCTGGCCCAAATCTCATCTTAAAATGTAATCCTCAATGCTGGAAGTGGGGCCTGGTGGGAGGTGACTGGGTCATGGGAGCAGATTTCTCAATGGTTTAGCGCCACCCCTTAGTGCTATCCTCATGGTAGTGAGTAAAATCTCCCAAGATCTGGTCATTTAAAAGTGTGAGGCACCTACCTCCCTGCATCTCCCTCTCTTGCTCTTGCTTTTCCTGCACAGCCTGCAGAACCATGAACCGATTAAAACTCTTTTCCTTATAAATTACCCATGCCATATGTTTCTTTATAGAAATGCAAGAAATGGCCTAATATGGGATGCATTTTGAGTATCAACTACCAAGTTTTCTGAAAATTTAACAACTGGCTTTTGCAAGTCAATATGAGCCAACCCTAGTACACCACTGGCTCTAGCCAGTGAAATGTAAGAAGCCTGCTTGAGGTTTCTGGGCTTATTCATCAGTGTTTGTTGCCTTGTGTTCCAATAATGAGCAACCCCCAAATCTGGCACAGGATATCATACATGAAGGTGTCATGATGGCCTCATGCACACCCGTGCACAGAGAGACAATCGTGTGAATAGGCAGCAAGAAGGCGGCCAACTGCAAGCCAAGGAGAGAGCCCTTACCAGAAACCAACCCTGCTGACACCTTGATCTTGGACTTCCAGCCTCCAGAACTGTGAGACAATACATTTCTGTTGTTTAAGCCACCCACAATACTCCTTTGCTCCCTGAAGGATGCAGGATTCAAAAGTCCTCTCACTCCAAAGCCCCAGAACCAGCCCAAGATGGTCAGAGAAGATGGAACCTTAATAATCCCCCTCACATGGCATCAGCCAGAACCACTGAAAACTTAAGCCAAGTGCTCACATCTATTCTTTGATCTCTTCTCCCTCAATTGCTTCTGTCTTTCTCACCTATTCTCTAATTTCAGTGATGTTCCTGAGGCACAGAGGCCCAGCTGCCACAAGAACACAGCCAGTTGAGGCAAATAAATGAGCTGGGCAAGAGAGAACACACGTAGCTAAGGGACTTTTAGCCCAGCTGAAAAATTCTCCAGGGGTGGAGCAAGCAGATCCCAAGACCCAATTCTGCAGGTGTTTTCTTGGGCACCTTCCAGATGTAAAGTTGCCAGTTAAAATACGAAATGCCATTTCAATTTGAATTTTAGATAAACAGTGAATAATGTCTTAGTAAAGCACATCTTGGGCAATGCTCTAGTTTTATTTGCATACTCTAACCATGAGCTGTCAGTGAAGTAGGCATAGAGCAGCAGGGAAGAAAGACCAAGAGATGAATGAGGACCACACTACAGCCGCACATGCAGAGGACATGACCAGGATACTCACATAACAGGCACTGCGCCCATCTGGAAGGAAGGAAAGGAGGGCCTCTGAGCAATGGGCCTCTGACTCCTTCCCAGAGGCCCTCATTTGGAGTCAAGTCCAGGAATCCCAGCTGTGGCGTTTTCTTAGAACTGCTGTAGCAAATGACCACAAAGTTGGTGGCTTCAAGCAGATTCATGATCTTATAGTTCAGAAGTCTGAAATGGTCCCAGTGAGCTAACCTCAGGATGTCAGCAGGACTGCATTTCTTCTAGGAATTCTAGAGGAGTATCCACATTTTACCTTTCTCAGTTTCCAGAGGCTTCCGGCCAGATCCTTGACTTGTGACCTCTTCTGTCATCTTCAAGGCCACATCAGCACAGCATCTTCAAATCTTTCTCTGTCTCCCATCCCTCTCCTCCCTTCCAAACCCTTCCCCTCCCCTTCCTCTTCCTCCTCCTTCTCCTTCTTCTTCACCTTTGTCTTCTTCTTCTTCTTTCTCCTCAGTCTCTCTCTCTCCCATTCCTTCATTTCCTCCTCCCTCTTCTTCCTCCCCCTCCTCCTTCTTCTTCTTCTCCTCCTCCTTTTCTTTTTTCCTTCCTTCCTTCCTTCCTTCCTTCCTTCCTTCCTTCCTTCCTTCCTTCCTTCCTTCCCTCCTCTTCTTTTCTCTCTCTCTCTCTCTGGGCTTTCATCTACCCATCTCCCTCTCTGACTCTGACCCTCCCACCTCCCTCCATAAGGACCCTTGTGATTGATGACACTGGCCTGACTGGAGAATGGCAGCAGTCACAGATTCTGGGGATTCGGATGTGGTCATCTTTGGCAGGTGGATGCATTATTCTGTCTTCCAACACTGTTTCTCTCCTGTGACATTTTCCACCTGTCAAAGCTGCTATGAGGAAAAAACAGTTCGGCCAGGGTCCCTGGCTCCTAGATGTCTATAAGGGCAGTGCAGCAAATCCACGTTCTGACTTTGGTGAATGTTGTTAGCCTCATTTTATAGTTGAGACTTTAAGAGACTGAGAAGCCTGCCAGAGTCACACCCCTGGTGGGGGCAGAGAAGGAATTTGCCCCTTTGGAACACATGTACTCATTGTCCCTACCCCCAGAAGAGGGACAAGCGAGTAAGGTTCAGGAGGGGACTCACCAAATGGTGTCCCCTGGCAGGGACCTGACTCCCCTCTAAGGAACTGAGCAGGTACCTGGGTTTGGACTCTTCTAGCAAATTCTTTGAAGTGCAAGAAACCCTGCCCACCAGGGAACAGCTTACTGTGGAGTGGGCACGTGGGGAGCCTGAATGAATGGGACCCGATAGCACTGCTTCCCCAGACCAAAGCAGCATTGCAAGGACTCCCTGGTAAAAGTTGCAAAAGAAAACCAGCGTTCTCAAACATGAATGTGCACGGAGAGCATGCGAAGGGCTTAATAGAAATTCACATTGCTGGGCCTCATCCCTAGGGCCTGGTGTGGGGCTGTGGAATATGCATGATTAGCAAGCTTCCAGATGACATGGATGCAGGTGGCTCACGGGTGCACCTTCAGAATTCCTGTTAGGGAACTTCCTGTTCCTCAGCAGGTTGTTTGTTTGTTTTTTGTTTTTTGAGACAGAGTGCAGTGTCTGTGATCTCTTTTCACTGCAGGCTCCGCCTCCCAGGTTCAAGCGATTCTCCTGCCTCAGCCTCCCAAGTAGCTGGGATTACAGGTGTGCACCACCATGCCCGGCTAATTTTTTTATATTTAGTAGAGACAGGGTTTCACTATGTTGGCCAGGCTAGCCTCAACCTCCTGGCCTCAGGTCATCCACCCGCCTCAGCCTCCCAAAGTGCTGGGATTACAGGCGAGAGCCGCCGCGCCCAGCCTCTTCAGCAGGCTTCACTCCCTGTTTCCCAAGAGGAGGATTTATGGGGCCTTGGATCTCACTACCGCCCCCTGCCTGTGAGCCACTGGAGGGGCCTCTGAGTCATAGGCTGGGACTGACCCTGGACAGAAGTGGGACATTATGGGACAGACGAGGAATGGTGGCATTGCCGGGGAGACCGGTGACATGGATTTGGGGGGACACAAGATGTGTGATGTCACCCGCATTCCCAGCACCAGCCTCTGCTTCTCCCTCTCAGGCTGGACTCAAGAGGCCGGTCGCCAAACCGCCAAGACCGGCGGAGTAATGGCAGGGTGGCTGGGGAGACCCCACTGCAAGCTGAGGCCCTATCCTCGCTAATCTAGGTGGCATGATGCAGCACTTACAGACAGCACTCCAGAGCCAGACTACCAGGTTTACTCTCAGACGCTCGCCCTTGCTGGCTGTGAGCCCTCGGACAAGTTAATAACCTCTCTGGGTCTCCATTTGATTGTCTATGAAGTGGAGGGGAGGAGAGCAGTGTCTATTTCAAAGGGAATTGCAGAGAACGAATGACGTCATCTTCTCAAAAAGGACTTTTGGCTGGGTGTGTATATATATGTATGTATGTGCATATAGATAGACCTTACATATCAAAGGTGCTCAAAAATGTTAGCTAATGTGCCGGGCGCAGTGACTCCCGCGTCTCTATTAAAAATACAAAAATTAGGGGCGTGGTGGCTCACACCTGTAATCCCGGCTACTCGGGAGGCTGAGGCAGGACCATCACTTGAACCTGGGAGGCGGAGGTTGCAGTGAGCCGAGATCGCTCCACTGCACTCCAGCCTGGGCTACAGCGGGAGACTATCTCAAAACAAAAACAAAACACAAACAAAAAGTTAGCTAACTAAAATTCGTAGCCAATGAGACAAGGCATGGTTGGAATTGTCAGTTTTGCTTCTGGCAAGCCCATTAAGAGGCACAGCGGAGATGCTGAATAAATATTTCTTGAATTTTGCAGCTTTGTAGTTTTGCAGCGCGCGGCTTTGCAGCTGTGCCCCGCTTGTCTGCGTATTTGTAAACCTTCCCTGCCTGTTCTTCCTGTCTCCCCCCTTAGGTTCAGAGCTGGAGGAGTAGGTTCAGTGCCCTTCGATCTTCTCCATGGTCCTCAGCACAGCGTTTCCCCAAGGTGAGTCCTAATGTCACGGACCAGCCCCCAGACATCACTTGAACAAAAGCCAGAGAGATATATCCCATAGGACAGTTACATCACTTCCCCTACACCTTCCTCTCCTACTTTGAAAGTGGGCTGCCAGGGTTTCTTTCCCTATAAAAGTGGACGGACACTCAGTGTTACTAATTCCTCACTCAGAGACTCCTTCGCTACCCTAAATACTCAACTTGCAAACACATGGGGCCCACCCCTCCTTTCTCACCCAGTCCCCAAGGGGCACCAGTCTGGATCTGCTGTTGGAGAAGAAGGGAGGTGACGGGAAGCCTGTTCCTACTTCTCACAGACAATGTGCAGGGCAGGTATCCATGCAGCCCAGGCTCTCCCACTGAGTGAATGTGCACAACATTAGCTGGGTCCTGCTGGTTCAATAGGGGTAAGGACTGCTCTTGCCCACTGTAATCAGGAGCCAGCACCTTCCAGGGAAGCAGAAAGGGCGCCTCACAGCTCTTTACGGTTCCCATTCCTCCTGCTTACGTAAGTGGCTGCCTATGAACCCAGCTGCCTGCAAATTGCAAGATCAAAGCCAAAAGTGAGCGGCACTGCGCATGTGTGCTGCGGGGCAAACAGGAAAATGTGTTTAGGTTTTGCTGTTGTCAGTTTTGATCTATCAATTTCTGATTTTTAGCCTGGCAGTAACAAAATGCACTTATTAACTATGAAAATAACCTTTCTATTGAATTTCCTGCAGGGAAAGGAAAATCTCATTAAGGCGAGTCTGAAACTCTAGCTCCCAGGTCCCTGAACCCTTGTTTGTTTAAGGGGATTTTTGAAAAATTCCAGTATACCAAGCAACAGTTAGGTTTTTTTATGGGGGTGGGGGTTGGCCCCTAGTATTCAAACCAAAAACACAAAGGTCCAGCAAGGGAAAGGGAATCTAATCAGTTTTAGCCCAAGGAAGAAGTGGGGCCTGATGTCCTAGAGTTCACAGTGAGAGGTGGAAATAGAGGAGCATTTAGGAGAGAAGAGTTCTTTGCAGAATAAAATTATAATGCATTGACAGGGTGGCAGGAGCAGCACCATGTAAAGACCCCTGACCTTAGTTAAGGTTCAATGTGCTAATTCTGTGAGAACCCACAGAAATTAAAAGGGACAAATGCAATGCCAGAGACATTGTGAGGTTGGTAAAGGTGGCCTTTGATATGCAGGCTGCCTGTGGAAAACTACATTATTGCCCAGCAAACATCACCACTAGCACCTCCATGGGAGGCATATACTTCCCTGTCCGAGCGATATTGGGACTGACTGTGTGACTTGCTTTGGTCAAAAGAATGGGGGTTCGAAGTGACAGTGGGCAAGTTTTGAGCCTACAACGGAGAAGACATGAATGTTTCCACTCCATTTATTCAGTTTGAAGCTGGTCCAAGAAGGCCAAGAGAGACGTGGGGCCAGATAAAGATCTTCCCTGCAGCTTGGAGAGACGACTAGAACAGATCAGCTGAATCAGAGTTGACCAATGGCCACGTGAGGGAGAAATAAATGCTCAATATATATCACTGAGTTTTGGACGTTTTTGTTACACAGCGTTACTCTAGCAGTAGCTGACTGATACACTGTCCTTTCTTTATTTCCTTCCACCTCTCTCTATATGTGTCCCAATCTTTCTCCTCTGCCTTCTCCCTACCAAAACTTTTCAACCTAAAAGTCTGGGATCGAGCGTCACTTCTTAGACTGAATTTCAATTACAGACTTTCTCCTCCCAAACGTATGTGCTTTTCAAGTCACTTGTTTCTTTGCAAAAAGAAAGACTTAGTTATTAGGATTTGAGAAGTCAGCAGTGTCGTGAGAACAACATTTACAGGCTGAGGATGTTTTCTTTGGGTCTCCTGGTTTCATACTACTAGAGGCCTGGAGTGAGGCAGACGCCAGCGTAGAGCTAATTTTTCAGGAAGGCTCAAAATCCTGCAAGAAGGGCTTGGCAAAAGTCATGCATCTGTTTCATTCTATCATTTACTCAGGGAAAGTTGAAGCCCGTTGGCAATTCTAGCTGGGCGTATGAGAACTTCTATTCCTCTTCACCCCTCCCTCAACGTTTGGCCAGATCTCCAGTCCAGATGGCAGTATGTGTTCAAGAAGATGATTAATGTGAGAAGAAGGCTCCAGAAAATCTCTCAGGCCCTTCTGTTTATTAAATATAAAGACCCATGTTTAAATATAATGCCAAAGGTATGACACACACCACCATGATCCAAGACAGACTGTTGGCTTTAACATTCAATAACTAGAGGTTCTTCAAGTCTTGACTTCCATGCATAAAGCCTCTAAAGGTTTTTTAGGAAGGCTCAAACCACTCAGAGAAGCCAGCAGAGGCCGACAGAGTCCATCCATTTGTTTCCATCCTCTGTTCCTAATGGCAGATGCTCCTGCGGCTTTTTTGGGTTGGGGTACACTGTATAATGGAGTCAATGTCATGCACTATATCAGGAAGCCACTCCCTGACAGCCTGGCCTGAGCTGGAGAACACAACTATGTGCGGCGTATCCTGTAGCACTGCAGCGTCTCATGTCTGTTCATTCATTCCTTTAGTAAATAGTTCTTGAGAACCTACAATGTACCAGGCCCAGCTCCAGGAACCGGAAATGCATGGGGTACAAGACAATGGCCAGGTCTCCTGGTTTAGATTCTAGAGGTGGAGAGACAGACAGCACACAAATGAACATACAGATGGTTTGATCACAAGGACTATAAAGAAAATAAAACAGTGTGATGTGGTAAACCCGAATGGAAGGGAGTGTGTCCCGGGTAGGCAGGGTGGGTAGGGAATAACAGAGGCAGAAGTGTCTGTGCTGCTTATGCATCGGCACACACCATTGTAAGAACTCCACGTATATTAACTTATTTAATCCTCACAGCAACCCTGCGGAGTAGAAGCCGTTACCTCCCCTTTTACAGATGAGAAAAGTGATACCCACAGAGGTGAAGCAACGCGCCCTGCTTCACACAGCTGAAAAGCAGAAGAGCTGACGGCAGGCCCAGGTATTCGCACCACGAGTCATGCTGTCACCTGCTGCCCCACATACTGCCTCACGGAGCAGGTGAGGTTGGAGTACAGGAATGGGTCAGCCTCATAAGAATCTGGGGAAGAGTATTCTAGACAAAAAAAGCGAGAAAATCATTGCAGTCCTTTAGGCAAGAGATGAGAGAGGAAAAGGTCAGACAGCAGCATCGGACACAGTGAGAAGTGGAAGGTTTCAGATCTGTTTTCACTCTGTGGTGTCATTTCTTATTTAAATGCCCACTTTTCCTGACAAGCTGGTGGATCCACAAGGGCTAAAGCCTCATCTATTTTGCTTACCGTATGTCCCCAATGCCTAGTACAGCATTTAGTTCATAGATTTTTTTTTTAGAGAGATGGGATCTTGCTATGTTGGCCAGGTTGATGCTTGAACCCTTGGCCTCAAGCAATCTTCCTAACTTGGCCTCCCAAAGTGTTGTGATTACAGACATGAGCTGCCCCCGACACAGCCTAAAGATTTTTAAATAATTCCATATAAAGTAAGTAATTAGATAAGTAAATAATTAAAGAGCATTGGGCCAGTCTGATGTTGGTTTGAATCCCAAATCCTTCACCTCCTTCACCTGTTTACTGTTCAACTCAGGCAAGTTACATAAGCTCTCTGATCCTCCTTTGAGTGTATCTACGATGGGGATAATAAGGCAATCACGAGATTGGGTGGGGAGAGGATTAAATGCGATCACTTTCTTAAAGAGTCAACAGCAAGGCAGCCACAGGATGGTTTCTACAGAAATGTTAGCACACAACTTTCTTTTTTCCCCGCTGCATAGAAAACCAGAATCATTTCACTGACAAGAATTTGTTCTATAATCGAGAGCTGAAAGGGGCTCAAAGCCCTTATTACTCTGTGTGGTCCAAGGACCAGCCCCATCATCAGCATCCTGTGGGAGCTGAATAAGGCCCGGCACAGTGGCTCGCACCTATAATCCCAACACATCAAGAGGCAGAGGCAGGCAGATCACATGAGGCCAGGAGTTCAAGACCAGCCTGGGCAACATGGCAAAACCCCATCTCTACTAAAAATAGAAAAATTAGCTGGATATGGTGGCATGTGCTTGTAATCCCAGCTATTTGGCAGGGTGAGGCGAGAAAATTGCTTGAATCTGGGAGGTGGAGGTTGCAGTGAGCCAAGATCACACCACTGCTCTCCAACCTGGGTGATGAAGTGAAACCCTGTCTCAAAAAAAAATAAAAAGAAATAAAGAAACTCAGTCTCCACCCTAGACCACCAAAGCAGAACTTCTGGGGGAAAGGCCTGGGTATATGTGTATATATATATACACACACATATATATATATATAGTCAGCATCGCCACCTCCCACAGGGTCTGTTTCTTTCTCTTTCTTTTTCTTTCTTTCTTTCTTTTCTTTCTTCTTTCTTTCTTTTCTTTCTTCTTTCTTTCTTTTCTTTCTTCTTTCTCTCTTTCTTCTTTCTTTCTTCTTTCCTTCTCTCTCTCTCTCTCTTTCTTTCTGATGGAATCTCCCTCTTTCACCCAGGCTGAAGTGCAATTGTGTGATCTCAGCTTACTGCAACCTCTGCCTCCAGGGTTCAAGCCATTCTCCTGGCTCAGCCTCCCAAGTAGCGGGGACTATAGGCATGTGTCACCACGCCCAGCTAATTTTTGTATTTTTAGGAGAGAGGAGGTTTCACCATGTTGGCTAGGCTGATCTCGATCTCCTGACCTCATGATCCACCTGCCTCAGCCTCCCAAAGTACTTGGATTACAGGCGTGAGCCCCCGCGCCCAGCCTCCCCCAGGGGATTCTTATCAAGGAGAAAGTTGGAATAGGTTGAGCCTGCTGCAGTTGAGGGTCTCGTGTCCTTTGTACTGTCCTGAACACTTGACTCCCAACCCTCTCCCTCCCTGGGGCTTGGTGTCTGGGCCTCCACACTTTGCTGCCAATCCATCTGCTGTGCTTCAGACACCTGCCACTCCGAGCTGGGCTTCTGGTGAACCGACAGCTGCCCTGTCAGACGTCCACCCTGGAGTAATCAGCTGGGGCTGGGAGGTTCCAGTAGTATCACCCACAAGGGGAACCTGAGTCTGGCTGGCTGGACCACCGGCGTCACGGCACCCTGGGAGAGGTGCCTTCTCTCCTTGGCAATCCTCCTGGATCACCTGCTGTACCTGAAAAACACAGCGGAACAGGATTCTGACTGTGAACGGCATCCTCCTTTTGGAGTTATTCACCGCATAACCCCTAGAGACGGAAGAATAAGAGGACACATTCTTCCAAACCTCTGAAACATTACCCAGACCTGTCTGTGCAGATTCATCAACTCAGCTCAAGGAATCATAAAAGTTTGTTTTTTCATATCTAAGAGATGATCCAGCCTTCTGGAAACTAAACTTTCTTTGCTTAGTTCATGCAGAAGTCATTTTGGTGAGCCACAGGGTCTGCTTTTCATTCTTTTTCTTTTTTTCTTTGGAGACAGAGTTTCACTCTTGTTGCCCAGGCTGGAGTGCAATGACGCGATCTCAGCTGAACGCAACCTCCGCCTCGGGTTCACTGCCTTTCATTCTTGATGACTGTACCCATATGGGATTGTTAGAAGAGTCAAAAGAGAAAGTTATTAAAACCTTAACATCTTTGCTTTGCACCTCAGTACACCTGCTTCAAAGGGTCATTTAGAGGCCATTTGTATGGGGGTGGTAAACGAAGCGATTGTTCTAAAATGTAACTTTCATAATGGCAACAATCCTGCGTGCCACAACTGCCCCTCCTGGCACAAAGTGGGCCTTCAATACAGATTTCTTAACAAATCCATAAAGTATAGAGGTGCAAGCAGACTTTACAAAGATGCTATCTCGATCACAGTTGGCAGCCATGTTTCAGTTCATGCTTTTGTTGAAAGCCGTTTGCCTTTAAGCCCATACTACGCTCAGGCTGACTTGTGCACTTTGTTACATCAAACTACAGAAAATCCATTTCCCAGGCCAAGTTCAAACTTACTGCCATCTACTGGCCAACACTTAAAATCATCCTTACTGGCATATGTTTAAATTTTTACTACCTGAGTGAAACGGAAAACATTTGCAGAAATTGTGGAAACATAATCTACTATAAAGACTTGAGGCCGGGCACAGTGGCTCATGTCTGTAATCCCAGCATGTGGGGAGGCTGAGGCAGGAGGATCACCTGAGGTCAGGAGTACGAGACCAGCATAGCCAACACGGTGAAGCCCTGTCCCTATTAAAAACACAAAAATTAGCCAGGAGTGGTGGCACATGCCTGTAATCCCAATTACTCAGGAGGCTGAGGCAGGAGAATCGCTTGAACCCAGGAGGCAAGAGGTTGCAGTGAGCCGAGATCGCACCACTGCACTCCAGCTTGGGCAATAGAGAGAGACTCCATGTCAAAAAAGAAAAAAAAAAAAAACCTGACAGTAGTATTCCATTTTTAAAAGAATGAACAGAAACTACTGTTTTTTGCGTTGTTTTAAAAGCTTAGAATATACATGTTATGTATATATATATATATAGTTAAAATATGTGTCTCCCAGAGCATTCTTGCAAAAAAAAAAAAAAGCTTAGATGATAAATTAGAGCTTAATAAAATATCTAACCAATAAATTATGTGACAGCACCTTTGGTAGATGTGCTGTTTCTGCTAGGTTTGGTGCTACTTCTTCATAGACTGTGAGCCTGGGAAGAAGCAAATTGAGCTTGAAAGATGGAGACAGTCTCCTAAAGAAGCTCAGGTCAGGAGAGTGGAGGTTCAGAAAAGCCTGGCAGGTGGGGCTGCCCACTCAGGAGCATATGCCAAGTCCCCCTTCCCCACTCCCCACCAAAAAATCTGGTGTGTGTGTGTGTATGTGTGTGTGTGTGTATGTGTGTGTACATGTGCTTGCTATGCTTCTTAAATATCTGCAACTGACATGGAGGGGAACGTGCAGAGAAGAAGAGCTCCCTTCACACTGCCCCCTACCCCACACTGCATATTTAAAGAAAAGACTGGCCCAACTTTCCTCTGAGGACAGCAGAAGGAAAATACCCAGAGACTGCAGCAGAGAAAACCACGCAGACACATAAGCAAACAGCTACAATTTCAAAGATTGTCGCAAGACCCAGCGTGGCTCAGGAGCGGTCATCAGGAAGCTGCCAGTTCTGGAATGGGCCCTGATGTGTATACACTCAAGGCCTGGCAGGTGGCTTTTTTAGACTGATCAGAGTGGCCACTGCCTCACAGAATCACTAAAAGCTCCCTCTGTCGGGGGTGGGCAGGCCGACTCTGTTGTAGTCCAGGAAATGTCCTCTTTCCTTGAAAGCAGATTTAAAATTTCTGAGAATTAATATTTGTCCTTAAGAACAGGTGTGTGTGTGTGCATGTTAGTGCACATGCGTGTGTGTATGTGTGTTTAACGGTTGCCCTTTGACCAGTAGGGAACACAAACCCTCCAATCCCTTAACCCAAGTGACCTGCTGGGAAGTTCCCACAGAACTCATTTATTCTATAAATTCATCCAGTAAAGATATATGGGGCCTTTACAGACACTTGGCTCTGGGAACACAGCAGTGGAGACAGATGTTTCCTTTCTCTTGGGTCTTGCCTTCTGGTGGGTGAGAAAGACAATAAACATGGGCACAAATGCAGGAACTGCAAGCGCTACACAGAGAATGAAGCAGGGAATGAGAGAAGAGTGAATGAGCTAGGGGGCTGGAGGAGAGAGAATTCTTAGGCTGGTTGTCTTTGAGAGGTGACATTTGAGCCGACACTTGAATGAGGTGAGGGAGTCCGCCATGTAGAGAACCCAGGAAGAGCAAATCAAGCAAAAGGAAAAGTGGGCACAAAGGCTCAGGGACAGGGACCCCTTGGCATGTTCAAGGAACCAGAGAAAAGTGCGTCTTCATACATGATCTCAATGTATCCTCACCAGGATCCTAAGAATTACTGCTACGATCTTCATGTTAAAGATGAAGAAATTGGCCAGGCGTGGTGGCTCACGCCTGTAATCCCAGCACTTTGGGTGGCCAAAGCGAGACTGTCTCCAAAAAAAAAAAATGTATTGAGGTATCATTTAAGCACAACTCAATTGTATGGGTGCAAAATTCTATGCATTTGACACACACATATAGTTATGTAACTATGGCCATAATCAAGATATGG
Source organism: Callithrix jacchus (assembly GCF_049354715.1). NCBI lineage: Eukaryota > Metazoa > Chordata > Mammalia > Primates > Cebidae > Callithrix > Callithrix jacchus. The sequence continues at coordinate 167,388,565 of NC_133504.1, forward strand.
AATGTTTCTCTCACTGCAAAAAGTCCCCTGGAGCTCCTTTATACTCATTACTCTCTTCTCCCCTGTTCCTGAAAACCACTGCTCTGATGTCTGTCCCTCAAGCTTTGCCTTTCCTGGGTCATGTGATGGAAACACAGAGTTCACGGCCTTTGCATGTGGCTTCTTTCACTTAGCACAGTGCACTTGAGAGCAATGCGACTGTTGCATGTCTTCGTAGTTCATTCTTCTAATTGTTGAGTTGCACCACATTGCAGATGTATTACCACAAATTTGGTGGCTTCAAACAACAGAAATTTATTCTCTCACAGTTCTGGAGGCCAGAAGGTGGAAGTCTAGGTGTCAGCTTTAGGAAGAAGTCCAGGACTGTGGTCTCTGCAGAGGTCCGAGGGGGGCTTCAGTTTTCTGTCTCTTCCAGCTTCTGGTGGCTCCAGGAGGCCCTTGGCTTGTGGCTGAACCACTCCAGTCTCTGCGTCTGTCATCACATGGCCTCCTCCTCTTCTTCCCTTGTGGGCCTCTTATAAGGACACTTGTCATTGGATTTGGGGCTTACTCAGGCAATCCAGGATGATCTCATCTCAAGAGACTTAATTAGATCTGCAAAGACCCCTTTTCCCAAAAATGGTCACATTTACAGCTTCCAGGAATTAGCACGCAGATAGAACTTCGGGGAGAGCCACCAGTCCCTCCACCATACACAGATAAGCCACAGTTTGTTTATTCTTTTGCCAGTTGAGGGAGATCTGGGTTATTTCCAGTTTGGGGACATTATAAATACAGTTGCTGTAAACATCCACTGGTCTTTGCAGGAACCCATGTTTCCACTTCTCTTGGTGGTGGGATTAGGAGGCATTCCTTCACTCTGTAACATACAAGGAAAGTGCTGCAAAAAATGGAAGTGAATTAGCCGGGTGTGGTGGTGCAATCCTGTAATCCCAGCTACTTGGGAGGCTGAGGCGTAAGTATTGCTTGAACCTGGGAAGAGAGGGTTACAATGAGCCGAGATTGCATCATTGCACTCCAGGCTGGGTAACAGCGACACTCGGTCTCAAAAAAAAAAAAAATAAGGAAGTGGCCCACCTCTCTCTGTCTATCCCAAGTGGCCTTGCCCTGGGGCTTTGGTTCCCCCAGCTCTTAGCACACTTCTTCCCTACGCTGGCTTCAGGCATGCTCAGGTCCAGTTGCCTGCCCTGCTGCCCCTGCTCCTGCCCCCACAGCCCTGGACATCCACAGTCCAGCATCATCCATTTACATAAATGGGCTTCTCCAAGGAGGGGCTGGAGAAGGGAACAGAGACTGAATCTCATTTCCTGGACCTGCTTCCTTGTGCACCAGGGTTCAGACTCAGATGTGGCAGGTTCTCTTTGTCACAAGCCCTGACTCATGAGTCCTTGGTGGCCTCGGGAAGCAACAGGTTACAGGGGCATCATGCTGCTGTGTGGGCCTCTGACAGCTCCGCTGTGACCACAGCCAGGCTGACCCAGACAGATTGATAGGAGATTAAAAAAAAATAAAGGCACACCGCTGAGATGCAATTTTATAATCAGGCTGTAACTTGATTATCTCAAAAATAAATGAACAATCAATACCACTGATCTCAGCATACTCCCCTGCTGAGACAGGGAACTTGAGCCTGGCTTGTGTTTGGCTAACCATGTCCCTCCTGTTGGTTCAAAGGAGTCTTGTTTAATGTCAACATTTGTTTTTGTACATTTTTATGTATTTATTTTTCATTATTTGCTTCTGCTTGTCCTTGCTTTGCGTGAGAAAAACCCAGTGCGGGCACCCTTCTCTTCTAGCTGGTTCCGCGTCTGTGAGATCCTGCACACCTGTGTGACCCTCAGACTCTGACTTGTCTCACGCTAATTAGGGCACATCCAGGGGAGGAAGGCGTCAGTGAGCTTATTTAGAAACATGGCTTGCTGATGACCACACCTGTTCGCCAGGGATGGCTGCCTTCTACTGGGCAGGTGGGGTGGGCGGGGGAGCAATATGCCCTGATGCATCCTCTATTCCAGTTCCATTATTGACTCAGGCTCTTTAAATTCTATGCCCTTGACTTTCTGGCTGCAACACCAGCAGTAACTCAGCCTGACTGTGCTGTGTATCATGGAAGGCTCCGGCTTTATCATTTTCCCCCAGGATTCATTCCCACCACTAAAAATCCCCCTCTCTAGCCACCTATGGCTTGAAATGCTTCAGTGTTTTTCGGGGATTCAAATTCCTAGCACAATCTCCATTGAGCAGAGCATCTGTTTGTACAGAAGAGGCAGAGATACATCCTAACTTCCTCCCAGCTCAACTTTGATGTTCTCGGCTACCCCAGGAGCTAGCTCTCTGAATTTTATGCAGCTTAATTCATGATGACAAACTTGGATTCTGGGAGGCTGAGAGCTGGGAGCATTCACCTTTCTTATTAGGGAATACAGATGGCTGCTCAGGCATGGGTGAAGCCCCTTTTACCAAGAGAAAAGGCTTGGTGGGGTGAAAATTCAGCAGGCTTCCTTCCCATGTGCTGGTCTGCCCTCCACCCCAAAACACAGTGGAGTTTCCACATTGCCCAGATCAAACCTAGAATTAGCTGAGGGCAGCTTCGTGCAAGCCACTTTTCATATTCAGTTTTTTTATGTTTATCAGCAAACCTCTAGGAGGCAGATAACATGACCCCATTTTACAAGAGGAAACTGAGGGTTAGAGAAATATAACTAAGTGGGCTGTCCAAGACCACAGAGCTAGGAGTGAGAAAGCTTGAATCTGGTAATATCCAAAGATGTGTGCCTCTTGGGTTCCTACTCTTTTCCCATATCATGCTACAGCTCTCACATCATTGACAGTGTGCCTTGGTCACCTGACTTAGCTTCTCTGTGCCTCAGTTTCCTCATCTATGAAATGGGAATAAGAATTCCTGCGCTCTGGAGTTGCTGTAAGTTTCAGAAATGCAATCAGGTGGGTAAAGGATTTAGCACGCTTCCCGGCACCTCAGTGTTTAGCAGGTAGCAATGATGCTTATTTTCTAGTAGCAGCATTGAAGCTTTTGATGGTAGTCAAAGATCAAAGAAACTTCCAGCCAGAAGTCACCTTTGAGCCCATCTTGCACAATCTTCCACTTTACAGAAGACACAGAGGCCAGAGAGTCTAGCTGACTTTCCTAAGGTCAGGGGTCAGGGGCTGAAATGGCAGTCTGACTCGGGAAACAGAAAACAGATGAAAAAACTGTTTCCGCCTGTCCTCTGAGCTGCCTAGCTGTATTCTGGGTCGCATGGTCTATTTTTTTTTCTTTTGGTGTTTGAGCTGGGGAGTTGGGGGTGAGGGCAGGAAGACACAAATCACGATTGAGAAAAAAGTGGCAAAGGAAAGGTAGTTACAGGCTAACATCCTAGGCTGCTGGTTCTCAAAGTGGGGTCTCTGAATTCACCTCGGCATCACCTGAAAACTTCCTAAACAGTTTCTTGGGCTCCAATCCAGACATCCTGAATGAGAAACTCTGGGAGGGGGTAGTCTGAGTTTTAACCCTCAGGTGATTCTGTTTCAAGATCAGGTGAACCATCACCCTGAGGCCAAGGATGGAAACACCTGGTGTCTGAGCAGGCGGTCTCCGTCTCACACACCAGGCACTACTGCTCGCAATGCCCTTCAGCTAACCACAGATCCAGCCTCTGAATCCTGTTTTTAAGTTCTGGGATACATGTGCAGAACATGCAGGTTTGTTCCATTAATACACACGCACCATGGTGGTTTGCTGCACCTGTCAACCCATCATCTAGGAGCCCCGCATTCATTAGGTATTTGTCCCAATGCTCTCCCTCCCCTTGCCACCCCCCCAACCCCCCCCCACAGGCTCAGGTGTATGATGTTCCCCTCCCTACGTCCATGTGTTCTCATTATTTGACTTTCACTTAGGAGAACAGGCAGTGTTTGGTTTTCTGTTCCTGTGTTAGTTTGCTGAGAATGTTCCTTCTTGACACATAACAATCCTGACAACCATCACCACTACGGGCCATGGGGAGGCACTGGAGCTGGTCACGTGTTCATCCGCACAGAGAACGTGTTACCTCCCTGGACTCAATTATCCATTCCGGAAGCAGCTCCTGACATTTCTGCAGTCATGTTCAAGCCCAGAGCCTGGTACAGATCTGGGCCTGTTTCGAGAACTGTTTTCTCAACTGTCCCCTGTCTCCTTGGGGATCTGGGCTTCCCTTGGTAAAACAGGAACAAAACTAAAACAAACAGGTAGATCAGCTCAACTTGGCAAGGCTGGGTTTGATCAGCAGTGGGGCTGTGGACCAGCTCAGAGGCCCTGGAAGAATCTCCAGCCTCATCCAACTTGTTAGTTCCCCTTGTAACAACAAAAATCTGTTAGGTGGAATGGGCGCAACACAGGTTTTTGGAATCAGACAAATGTCGGTTTATATCCCAGTTCTGTTGCTTTTGAGCTGTGGAGTCTAAGGTGAGTCACTTAAGGCATCATTTTCTTATCTGTAAAATAGAAATAATAATACCTGCTTCTCAGAGCTGTTGGGAGGATTAAATAAGATGATACATGTAGAGCCCCTGACTCAGCACAGGACAAGAATGATACATTTACTCCAGGAGAAACCCTCTGTCTTTTGTCCTCCACACATCAATCAGGATCCTGGGTCAGTGAGTGAAAAAAAAAAAAAAAAAGCTAAAGTGAACTATTCATAAAAACAGGAAATAGTAATTGTTTGATCTTTGATGTACAACTAAGGTCTTCTCTTGAGAATGTCTCCACTAATTTTCATTCTCCATGATTTTTCTTGCAAAAGTCTCATCCAAATCTCTGACTTCTGGTTTGGGTTGGTCTATTATTTATTTATTTTATTTCAATAGCTTTTGGGGTGCAAGTGGTTTTTGGTTACATGGATGAATCGTATAATGGTGAAATCTGAGATTAGTGCACTCATCACTTGAGTAGTACATATTGTACCAAATATGTAGTCTTTTTAGCCCTCAATCTCTTCCTAGCCTCCCTGCTTCTGTGCTTCCAATGTCCATTATCCTGTTCTGTCTGCGTACCCACAGCTTAGCTCCCATTTGTAAGTCAGAACATACAGTATCTGGCTTTCCATTCCTGAGTTACTAGAATAATGGCCTCGATCTCCATCCAAGTTGCTGCAAAAGACATTATTTTATTCTTTTTTATGGTTGAGTAGTAGTCCATGGTGTATATATACCATGTTATCCATTCACTGGGCAACGGGCACTTAGAGTGGTTCCTTATCTTTGCAACTGTGAATTGTGCTGTGATAAACATATGTGTGCAGGTGTCTTTGGGATATAACTTCTTTTCCTTAGGGTAGACGTCCAGTAGTGGGATTGCTGGATCAAATGGTAGATCTACTTTTTGTTTTTAAAGAAATCTCCATGTGGTTTTCCATAGCCGCTGTACTAATTTACATTCTCACCAGTAGCGGGTGTTCCCTTTTCACCACATGCACATTGATATCTATGGGTTTTATTTTGTTTTTTTAATAATGGCCATTTTGGATGGGGTAAGGTGGTATCTCACTGTGGTTTTAATATGCATTTCCCTGATTTTGATGTTGAATATTTTTTTCATGTTCATTGGCCATTTATATTATCTTCTTTTGAGAAATGTCTACTCATGTCATTTGCCCACTTTTTGATGAGATATTTTTTCTTGTTCATTTGAGTTCCTTGAAGACTCTGGGTAGTAGTTACTTGTCCGATGGATAGTTTGGACAATCTTCTCCCATTCTATGGGTTGTTTACCCTGATGAGCATTTATTTTGCTATGCAGAAGCTTTTTAGTTTAATTAGGTCCTATTTATTTATTTTTATCTTTATTGCATTTGCTTTTAGGGTCCCAGGTTTTCTTTCAGAATTTTTATGGATTCAGGTCTTAGATTTAACTTTTTGATCCATCTTGAGTTGATTTTTGTATATGGTGACAGATAAGGATCCAGTTTCCCAGCACCATTTATTGAATAGGGTGTCCTTTTCCTAGTTTATGTTTTTGTATGTTTTGTTGAAGATCAGTTGGTTTTAAGTACTTGGCCTTACTTCTGGGTTTTCTATTCCAATTCCATTGGTCTGTGTAGCTACTTTTATACTAATAACATGCTGTTTTGATAACTAGAGCCTACAGTATAATTAAGTCAGATAATGTGATGCCTCCAGATTTGTCCTTTCTGCTTAGGATTGCTTTGGCTACTTGGGTTCATTAATAGTTCCATATGAATTTTAGGATTGTTTTTTCTAATTCTGTGAAAAATAATGTTCATATTTTGACAGAAATTGCATTGAATCTAAATTGCTTTGGGCAGTATGGTTATTTTCATATTTTCTTCCTATCCACGAGCATGGGATGTGTTTCCATTTGTTTGTGTCATCTATGATTTCTTTCTCAGCAGTGTTTTGTATTCTCCTTGTAGATAGCTCAACCTTGTAGATAGCTTAACCCTCATGGTTAAGAACATTCCTAGGGTGTTTCTTGTTTTTGTTTTTCAGCTGCTGTAAAAGGGACTGACTTCTCCATTTGATTCTCGGCTTGATCATCGTTGGTGTATAGCAGTGCTACTAATTTGTGCACTGAGACGTTACTGAATTCATTTATTAAATCTAGGAATCTTTTGGAAGAGTCTTGTGGTCTTTTAGGTTCATGACCATAACAAGCTGGGTGTGGTGGCTCATGCCTGTAATCCCAGCATTTTGGGAGGCCGAGGTGGGTGGATCACTTAAGGTCAGGAGTTGGAGACAGCCTGGCCAGCATAGCAAAACCCCATCTATACCAAAAATACAAAAATTAGCCAGGCATGGTGGCAGGCACCTGTAATCCCAGCTACTTGGGAAGCTGAGGCAGCATAATCTCTTGAACCTGGGAGGTGGAGGTTGCAGTGAGCCAGATCCCACAACTGTACTCAAGCCTAGATGACAGAGCAAGACTTTGTCTCAAAAAAGAAAGAAAACAGATAATATAACTTCTCCTTTTCAATTTGGATGCCCTTTATTTTTTTATCTTGACTGATTGCTCTGGCTAGAACTTCCAGTATTATTTTGAATAGAAATGCTGAAAGGGAGCATCCCTGTCTTGTTCCATTTCTTAGGGGGAATGCTTTTAATTTTTCCCCATTCAGTATGATATTGGCTGTGGGTCTGTCATACACAGCTTTAATTATTTTGAGGTATGTTCCTTCTGTGCCTAGTTTGTTGAGCGTTTTTAATCATAAAGGGATGCTGGATTTTATCAAATGCTTTTCCCACACCTATCGGATTTTAATTCTGTTTATGTGATGTAACACATTTATTTCCATATTTTAAATCATTCCTGCATTCCTGGGATGAAATCCACTTGATCATGGTGTATTATCTTTTTGATGTGCTGCTACGTTCAGTTTTCTGGTATCTTTTTTTAAAGGATTTTTTTTTTTGCATTTATGTTAATCAGGGACATAGGTCTGTAGTTTTCTTTGTTATGTCCTTTCCTGGTTTTGGTACCGAGGTGATACTGCCTTCATAGAATGAGTTAGGGAGGATTCTCTCTTTCTCAAGCTTTTGGAAGTTTCAGGAGGACTGGTACCCATTCTTCTTTGAATGTGTGGTAGAATTCAGTTGTGAATCCATCTGGTCCTGGGCTTTTTTATTGTTGTTGGCAATTTAAAAATACTGACTCAATCTCACTGCTTGTTATCGGTCTGTTCAGTATTTCTGTTACTTCCAGATTAAATGTGGGTGGGTTTTATGTTTCTAGGAATTTCTTTATTTCCCCTAGATGTTTTTAGTTTGTGTGCACAGAGGTGTTCATAGTAGTCTTGAATCATCTTTTGTATTTCTGTGGTGTTAGTTGTAATGTTTCCTTAACATTTAAATTGCATTTGAATCTTCTCTCTTTTCTTGGTTAATCTAGCTAATGGTCTCTCGATTTCCTTTCTCTTTTAAAAGAACCAACTTTTCATTTTATTGATCTTCTGTAATTTTTTGTTGTTGTTTTGATTTCATGTAGTTCTGCTCTGATATTTGTTATTCCTTTTCTTCTGCTAGCTTTTGGTTTGTTCCTATTTCTTTGGGTCCTTGAGGTGCGGCATTAGGTTGTCAACTTGTATCTGACTTTTTGATTTAGGCATTTAGTGCTATAAACTTTCCTCTTAGCACTACTTTTGGTGTATCCCAGAGGTTTTGATAATTTGTGTCAAATTATCAAATAAAAATAAATGATAATACATTTATTTTTAATAATTTTTAAATTTCCATCTTGATTTCATTGTTAACCCAGAAACCATTCCCGAGTATGTTTAATTCATATGTATTTGCATAGTTTTGAGGATTCCTTTTGGGGTTAATTACTAATTTTATTCCACTGTGGTCTGAGAAGGTACTTGATATAATTTCTATTTAAAATTTATTGAGACTTGTTTTGTGACATATCATATGGTCTAAGAGAATGTTCCATTTGCCAATGAGAAGAATGTAAATAAGAATGAATGAACTGCAAGAATTCTGCAGTTCTTGGGAAGAATGTTCTGTAAATATTTGTTTGGTCCATTGTTTTAGAGTGTAGTTTAGGTTTGGTGTTTCTTTGTTGACTTTCTGTCTCAATGAATGATCTGTCTCGTGCTGTCAGTGGAAAGCTGAAGTCCCCCACTATTACTGTGTTGCTGCCTATATCCTTTCTTAGGTCTAGTAGTAATTGCTTTATAAATCTGAGAGCTCCAGAGTTAGGTGCATATATGTTTGAGATTGTAATATATTCTTGTTGGGTTGACTCTTTTATCGTTATATAATTACCTTCTTTGTCATTTTTTACTTTAAAATCAGACATTAGGTAAGATATGAAAATAGTTACTCTTGCTCACCTTTAGTTTCCATTTTCCAGGAATATCTTTTTTTCATCTCGTTACCTTGAGTCTATAATATACCTCAGGTCAGTCTCTTGAACACAACAGATATTTGATTTGTGATTTTTTTAAGTGCAGCCTTTAGGCCATTTACATTCAATGTTAATACTGAGTTGTGAGATGTCATTTCAGGCATTACGTTGATTGTTACCCAGATACTTTGTTTTCTTCATTATGTTGTTTTATAGGCCCTGTGAGTTTCATGCTTTCAAGAGGTTCTATTCTGGTGCCTATCAACCTTTTGTTTCAAGATTTAGAACTCTATTTAACATTTCTTGTATGGCTGGTCTGGTAGTGACAAATTTCCTCAGCATTTGCTTGTCTGAAAAAGACTATTTCACCTTCATGTATGAAATTTAGTTTTGCTGGAGAAAAAATTCTTAGCTGATGATTATTCTGTTTAAGAGGCTAAACATAGAACCTCAAGCCCTTCTGGCATGTAAGGTTTCTGTTGAGAAGTCTGCTAGTAATCTGATAGGTTCTCCTTTATAGGTTATGTGATACTTTTGTCTCACTGCTCTTAGAATTCTTTCCTTCACATTGACTTTAGATAGTATGATGACTATATGCTTTGATGATGTCCTCTACAATTAATCTCAAGTTTGCATTTATTTAAAATGTAGTTAAGAAGTTGAGAGAAGGGTGGGGAGAGGAGGACATGGACATAAAGTTGCCAACAGGGATTAAGTGAAGGGGACAATGATTCTCTCCTTGACCAAACTCTAGCCAGGCTCCTCTCACCCTTTTCTCCACTAGATCTCAATCTTGGCCTATAAAGATTTGCACAAACACTAACACAGTTTTTAACAGCTCAAGAACACATCCCTAGGATGACCATACCCTCCCTTAAAGTGTCTGCCTTAGAAAATGCAAGGCTTCCAAACAAACTTAGTTTATGCCCCAAAAATAGGGCCCCTATCTCTCAGTCTCTGTCCAGTGCCAGCTAGCAAGCCCAGATGGGTTTCTCATGGACCAATTCTTCCCCAACCCCTTCATACATTTTTAAAAATACATGGGAGCCGAAATGAAAAAGGGAGGACTAAAAGAAAAATTAAAAAAAAAAAAATCAACTCTCTGAATATGGTAAAAAAGGGTAAACAGATGGAAAATAGATGATAAAAGATAAGACAATTAAAGAATCCAGAGTGGTAGGGTCATCCGACCGGTAGAAATTCTAGAAAGAAAAGATAGAGAAATGGAAAGGAAGAAAGTTTAAAAAAAATAACACTAGAAAACTCCACTGAAGTTCCCAAGTATCCATTTTGAAAGAGCCCAGTGGAATGTTCAGCACCTGTGTGAGGGGAAAAAAAAAGGTACAACAGTACATATGTATCAGTGTAAAATTTTAGAAACCAGGGATTTTGTAATCCCAAAATCATCTAGAGAGTAAAAATCAAAGAGATCCAAATAAGTACACTGTAAGGAACAGATATAAAAGAAAAAACCCACAGAACAAACAGCAGTCAACCAGAGGTCTCTGGAAGGAAGATTTTTAAGATAAAAAATTATTTTAATGATTATTTGATATGTCCAAGTATTTGGAAAATAACTGATAGGAATTTAACCAAGTATAAGCTCCATGAAGGCAGAGATTTTCTCATTTGTTCAGTGCTGATCACCAGTGCCAGGAACAGTGCCTGGCGGATACTGGAAACTTAGAATTAATGAATCTGATGGAGCATTTAAAAATAAAAGAGATTAGGTGCATAGAAAACTAAGTAGGGGAAGATGATGAACTAATTAATTCCAAGAAAAACAAACAGTTGTACAAAAAAGAAATACAGTATACTATACATATTGTATACTCTCATGAATGAACTGGAAAACATAAGCACAATAATGTAAGCACTCACCGATAATTTAAGTGAAAACTATGTCTACAAGTGTATTTAGAGGAAAGGAGGAGAGGAATAGCAACAAGATGTAGGCAAGCAAAATCTTCATCTATTGTGGCAGTAACATGACAGATTTTTTACAGTCCTATGTTCTTGGGATTTTTACAATCCCAAGAATCTCTTCAGTCCCAATGTTTCCATTCTTGTCTCTGTGCTGGATCTCTGGTCTTGGGTAGTTGCCATCCCTTCTAGACACTTCTGTCACGGCCATGTTCCAGCGTATGTTGTTCTTTATCAAACTTCTGAATTAAAGCAGGGATCTAGATTGTCAAGGTAGATTGGCCACAACATCCCAGACACAGTCACCCATTTGGCAAATATTGAGCACTTAACATGTGCTTGGCACTGTGCTAGGGTCTAGGGACGCAGCAAAGAACAAAACGAAGTGCCCAGGCTCAAGGAGCTTTCATGCCGGTAGGAGGAGGCAGAAATGAACAAGTGGCCAAATAATTACACAAAATGTCAGGTGATGTTAAGTGCTGCAAAGAAAAACAAATCAGATCAAGGGTAAAGAATCTGATGGGAGTGGAAATATAATTTTGTATGTCTATGTAAATAACCTTCAGGAAGGACAGATGGAAGTGTTCTAGACATAAGGTACAGCAAGTGCAAAGGCCCTGAGGTGAGAGCATGTTTAATGAGTTCGAGAAGGTCAGAGTATTGGGAATACAGTGAACCCAGCAAGGGGTGCAAGAGAGGAAGGCTGAGAGTAGGAAAGCAAAGGTAGGAGGCAGGAGGATGGTCTCGATGAGCAAGACAGAAAGTCCATGAAGGGCTTTACACAGCAGAGGGACATATTATCAGAAAACTGGTCTGAATAGACCCTAAGATGGGAAGAGAGGAAGCTGCAGAAGCAGTTTTGGACCAGTGCCAGTTAGCAAGCCCAGATGGGTTTCTCATGGACGAATTCTCCCATCTTAGGGTCTACTCAAACCAATTCCCTGAAAATTCTTAGAAAGATACTGTAATAATCAATGTGAGAGACCATGGTGGCTTGGCCCATAGTGGTAGTGGCAGAGGTGATAAGTTGCCAGAGTCTGAATATGTTTTGAAGGATTAAATGACTGGATGTGGCATGTGAGAGAGAGAACCAAATCAAGGCTGCCTTCACAGTCCTTCTCTGAGTAACTGGAAGAATGAGGCATTATCTACCCAAAGCGGAAGGCTGGCTGGGTACGGTGGATTAGGGTGAGGCAAGGGGCAAGAAATCATGAGTTCATTTTAAATAGAATTTGGAATGCCTATAGACTTCATATGCCAATACACAGTTGTATTTACATTTCTGGAGTTCAAGTAAGAAGTCTGAGCAGGAAATATGAATTTCTGAATCATTTCCATATAGCTGGAGTTTCAATGTGAGATGGGGAGAGGTCACCACAGGAGGAGCATAGTTGGGGAGCACCACTGCTTTGGTGATTTTGTTATTAGGTTAAAGGAAGTGGGTAAAACTTCCCAGGAACTGGAAGCACAGATGGTCTGTTTCCCCAATTCATTTTAGATAATTTCCATCAATATGGAAAGTGGGCGGAATTTGTAATACTTTCAGAGAAGATAATCACATGGCATCATTTTGTGTTAACAGAATTCAGGGGATGGACTTTGTTGTGGAGCTGAGCAAGGTGCAGAGGTTGGGGAGGTGAGAAGGAACCAGCAAGGGGGACTGAGAAAGAGCTGCCTGAAAGCTTCATGTCCAGGAAGCCATGTGAAAAGAATTTCAAACATGAGAGGGTGACAAGCTGTGTCTAGTGAGTAAAAGCCTAGAATGTGCAATATTTCAAGCCACACTATAATGAAGTGGTCTGCATCTAATTAACAAAATGTGAGTTTGCAATTGTTTTTACATCTCAGACACTAAGTATTTCATATGCCCGAACATGCTACTTTCAATCTTTTAAAATACCTCTACATATATTACAGATATTAAAACAAATGAACAAATACAAAAAATAAAAGCAAAGCCTCAGGTTTGCCTGGGCTCTGGCGCCTACTAAGTTGTCTTTCTCTTCACTTGTCCACGATGAGTCAACTCCAGTAACTGTGCCCGAAGCTCTGCTCTTTGCACACGCTTGGCTGATGTTCAAATCACGTGACAGAAAATGCTAAACATCACATTCCAAAAAGAGACTCCTTGGTCTTGTTGAAGCATTTTCAGAGCAGGTTTGCGGTGTGGTGGTGGTGGGGATGCACACCTGCACACACGTGTCTGTGTTCCAGCTCTCATTAGTGAGGGGAGTGCACACCTCAATTCCCTTCTGACAGCCCGTCTTTGGGCCCTCCACATTTCTGGGATTTCTCCCTTTACTTTGCTGCTCTCTGCTCACCTTCTATCTATAATCCCCTCCCTAGAAGGCACTTGTGTTTTTGATGGCGTCATTTAGATCTCAAATCACACTGTGGAAAAGCAAGCATGGCCTTTCCAGAGCCAGGCCACAGGAAGGTATCTCTAGATATGCCTGGCCAGTTTAGAGTGCGGAGGCCCATGCACAGCTCTGAGGATTGTCTGTCTGAGTCTCAGCACAGATGCCTCTTAATAGGTTTTTGTGGTAATTTAGCCTTTTTTTTTTTTTTTTTTTTTTTTTTGAGTCTCACTCTGTCACATAGGCTGGAGTGTGGTGGTGTGACATTGGCTCACTGCAACCTCCGCCTCCTGGGTTCAAACAATCCTCGTACCTCAGCCCCCCAAGTAGCTGGGATTACAGGCATGTGCCACCACTCCCAACTCATTAAAACTGAGGTGTTTTTCCCCCCCAAACCAAAGGTTTTTAAAACTCGGAGTTACCCAACAATCCTTTAACTTCTGCATACCACAATTTTGACTCAGATGTCAAAAGGCTCTGGGGTTTATATGCAGTTAGGTAATGCAGGCCTCTGTATTGTGACTACAGTTGGATGGGAACATTTTGGCTTTTAGACGAGCCACATTATCACATTATCTGACTAGCTCATTTGTAATTTGGTATATGGGCCTTCTCAAGTATAAGGAGAAATTGTAACTGTGTTTAAAGAAACAAGGCGGCGAATTCTAAAATGATGGTTAGTTAACAGTCATTTGGAAAACAGTAACAACCACTAAAAAGAATTGCTTTTGTGGAGCAAAGCCACTCTTTCACTTTTTATCAATCACTCTCACTTCTGCCACACAAAGTGGGGGTGTCTTCTGACCAGCAGCATTGGTGTCACCTGGGAGCTTGCTGGAAAATGCAGAATCTCGGGAGTCACACCGAAGACCCGGGAGTCAGACTTGGTATCTCACACCCTTCTCTGGGTTCATCTCTTCTCCCCACACCCCTCCCTTGGTGATCTCATCGGGATGATGGCTTTAAATGTCATGTCCAAGTGATTGACTCCCAAATGTCCCTGTCCAGCACACATGTCACCCTGAGCTCCAGACATGGAGATCCAACTGCCTACTTGTCATTTTAACTTGAAGTTTAACAGGCATCTCAAAATGAGCATAGCACAAACTCTTGATTTCCTCTCCCAACCCCCAGCTTGCTCCTCCTTCCACCCACCTCCCCCTTCAGATTTCCTGTTACTCATCTAGTTGCATTCTGTGGTAGACAGAGGTCATTCCTGAAGCAAACCAAGAGTGACAGGGAGGCTGCTTCCTCAGGCCACCTGCGAGTTCCCTTGCCTTTCGTCAGCCTGGCTTCTCCATCCCTGCCTCCAGCTTGTCTGATTCTACTCTAAGGTGGGGTTTTCTATCAGGAAACTCCTCAGAGACCCTGTAAGTAGCACCTTCTTGGCATATGGCAATCCCAGAGTCACAGTTGGCTGTGTCAATGTCTAGTGGGCTTTCCTTGTCTTTTTTACAGGGGTCATTCTACCCTGATGAATGGTATACCCAGGGGTTGGTTACCCCAAGGTGGCTGAATCAGACCCAGAGAAAAACAGCTGGGCCAGGCTTAAGTTACTTAACCAACTTCATCTTATTGTGATGTGTGCAGAGCACCTCCACTGCAATCAACAGTGACATGAGAGGCAGCAGTTTTGTGCTGCACATTGCATACTCAGTACCTTAAGGACGCAATTCTCACCCCGGATGCTGCTAAGGTCCTTGGATGGTCAGATTCCATCTGTCTCTTAGCCCTCTGATAGGTAAACATGCATCCATATTGTTTTTTGCCTGTCCACTAGAAGAAAAGCTCCAGGTAGCAGGCCTTTATTTATTGCCACATCCAGTTTCTGGCTGTGGAGGAGCTAAATTAACTAATTCAGCAAACGGTTATTAATATCTTGTCAAAGGCAGAGGCTAATGGCCAGGAGTGCTGGCTCACGCCTGTAATCCTAGCACTTTGGGAGACCGAGGTGGACAGATTGCTTGAGCGCAGGAGTTCAACACCAACCTGGGCAACACGGAGAAACCCTATCTCTACAAAAGAAACAAAACAATTAGTCAGCTATGGTAGGGCATGCCTGTGGTTCCAGCTATTCAGGTGGCCGAGGTGGGAGGATTGCTTGAGCCCAGGAGGTCGAGCCTGCAGTGAGCCATGTTGGTGCCACCACGCTCTAGCCTGGGCAAAAAAGCAAGACCCTGTCTCAAAAAACCAAAAAGGCTGGGTGCAGTGGCTCATGCCTGTAGTCCTGGCACTTTAGAAGGCCAAGGGGGGTGGGTGGATCACTTGAGGTCAGGAGTTCAAGACCAGCCTGGCCAACATGGCAAAACCCTGTCGCTACTAAAAAAAAATACAAAAATTAGCCGGGGGTGGTGGCACACACCTGTAATCCCAGATACTCAGGATGCTGAGGCAAGAGAACCCTTGAACCTGAGGGGCACAGGTTGCAGTGAGCTGCAATTGTGCCACTGCACCCCAGTCTGGGTGACAAAGTGAGACTGTCTCAAAAACAACAACAAAAAGGCAGAGGCCAAGAATGTTAGCAAATGTCAATGGAAGGTTCCTACACAAGGAAGACGGTGGAGTCTCAGGACTGGCGCTGGGAATGCTCCCACTTCTGGCGTAGTGTCTGCTTCCTCCTTCTCGTTGCAAACCAGTTCACTTTGATCCTCCGTTCACATAGCAAAGCAAGGCCGATGGGATCTCCCAAGTTTGTTCTCTGCCCAGTGGCCAGCGGAGCCTGGCAGAAGTCTCTCAGCAGCCCTGAGTCTGAGTCACAGCGGGGAGAAAAGCAGTGAAGCCTGTCCATGGAAGGGACCTTTCTAGAGAAGACTGGCAAGCTAGAGATGGGTGGGGCTTTGTGCCTCAAGACCCCGGCATCCTTTCCAAAAGCTTCCCAGTGTATCAGCTCATAGGAATTTGAGTAGTAAGAAATATTTTATGTAAGAAATATTTCTCTTAACACACAGAAGAGAGTTTATTATTGAACCTATTGCTTGTAGTCCTTTAGAATGGCTGGCTGGCACCTCTTCTCCCATTCTAGCAACTTCCAGGCCTCTCACCAGAGAAACTAAAGAGCCTCTAGAGGTTCCTTTTAACTGACTCTTCAAAATGTACAGGGAAAGGCAAGTGACCCAGGCTCACAGGACCCATTATTCTCACCTGCAAAATGGAATCTTGATCAGGTATCTAAAGATAGAAAAGAGGGAATACATTCCAGTCCCCTCAATAGGCTACTCCTGTAATAAAAGATTCCCAACCTGCAGGACAACACTCGGATGGAAAACGTTTTGAGTGTCCAATGATGGCTATCATAGCGAAGGTCTACATTTTTAAACCTCTGAAGTATTATATTCGAAACAACCACATCACTGTTTTCTTGAAAGATCATGCAAAAATCAGGCCTGAGCACTGATTATCGTTGCTCCTAGAAAAACCAAAATAAAAAGATCCTTAAACCTGAGGACTGCCAAAGCAGATACTTGGACGCTGACGCTAACCTAGTGCTGGTCGGGCAGGACAGAAGCGTAGCTAGGAACTTTTGGTGTCCTCTCGTAACTATGCATCATATTCCTCCACTTAAATGAAACAAATGAGCAAAGAAGAGCTGCACAATCAGCCACCAGGACGATAATCAATGGCAGGATGCTGTTACGATTAGAGCACAAATCTCTGCCACGATTTCATACTCTGGTCCTCTGAGTTTGAGTCTTCCTAAAGCGAATGTGAGGGCCAGAAACATGAGGTCTAATCTGAAGTCAGAAATGACTATTCTCTATTTATAGATGAAGATCCATTACCTTCAAGATGAAAAAAAATGCTTTAAGGTAGGACTGTCCAATCTTTTGGCTTCCCTGGACCACACTGGAAGACTTGTCTTGGGCCACACATAAAATGCACTAAAACTAATGACAGCTTAAAAAAAAAATTGCAAAAAATCTCACATTTTAAGAAAGTTGACAAGTTTGTGTTGGGCCACATTCAAAGCCGTCCTGCGTTGCGGGCTGGAGAAGCTTGCTTTAAGGTGTCCACAATCACTCTCCCCAGCTTTCTGTAATCTAGTGCATATGCAAGAGGCCAGGGGGACTAAGAATGTTAGCAAATAGGTCATATTTGTTCCCCAAACTTTTCCTTCTGTCATCGAAATATAAACATCTGACCACCATAACAAGAACTCAGTCATGAAGGTTTAGCAAGTAGGAGAAAACCAGAACCCTTGATTTTTGAGTTGTGTGATGAGGAAAAACAAAGGGGAGGGCGGCCCTGCAGGGAGGAAAAATTTCCAGAAGAGAAAAGCTGCCAAAGCCAGCTCTAGGCCTCTGCAGTTACGAATAACCTCACACTCCTTACTCCTTTACATGATGAAGGTGGACGTGTTTCTAGATGGTCTGAAATTTAAGTAAACAGGAGCACCCCAACTCTGCCCAGCACCACTAGAAATTATCAAATAGGTAAAGAAGCAGGAAACTGACTGACCTATATGCTCACCCATACTGAATTACAGGACAGTGGACTGGAAGGAGATGAAAAGCTAGAAATGGTAGATATACCTACATCTCATACTTACCTTTTAAAAAAATTTCCATAGAACATCAGAATTTAAAGTGCCTCCCTCAAAGCAAAACATCATGTAAATTTCAGTAGTTATAACCTATTTTGCATTTTGTATGTTTCTTACAAGACACTAGTTACAACCTTTTCATTGTTCTGTATTGGAGTATTTACCTGCTTTTCTATAAGCCAAGATTAGACTGAGTTCTACATAGGTGAACGTTACAGCTTCACCTAATTGTTAAATACCTATGTGCCAGGCATATGGACAGCCTCACTCTCAACACAAAGAACCACAGGCATAAACATCCAGTCTTGTAGGTCCTGACAGGGCTTGAGGCTTACAGCTCTACCTCTATGATGAAATAGTCTCATTTGCACTTAATGTACAACAGCTCCATCTCTCTTCCTTAAATGTTTTCTAGCACCAAACTTGGTTAGGGTTTCCTTTTTAGTGTATCTTTCTAGTTTGTTGTTGTTGTTTTAGAGGCGGAAACTTCATTCTGTGCTCACTTACTAGATTTGGAAACTAAATTGACTTGCATATTATCATAACTGGTGGCCATCTAGGGGTTCAATGACCCCAACAAATACATAATTTTTTTAAAAAGTTTAATGTGACTATGTAGTACTTACAGCAAGGAATACAAGATTATTCTAAATTCTAAATCAAGTGACTCACTGTCAGTCTCAACCTCTGGAGGCCTCACAATTCAAACCCCAACTAAATATTTATTTCTAACCTAACAATGAGTATTCATAGCAAGATATCTTTTGCAAAATCCTCATAACTTAGATTCTTTCTTTGGTGGGGTCAATAACAACTGAACTTGCTATGATTTAAAAATTATGGGCCAAGCGCAGTGGCTCATGCCTGTAATCCCAGCATTTTGGGAGGCCGAGGTGGGCGGATCATCATCCAGGCGGTCAGGAGTTTAAGACTAGCCTAGCCAACATGGTGAAACCCTGTCTCTACTAAAAATACAAAAATTAGCCAGGCGTAGTGGCACATGCATGTAATCCCCGCTACTGGGGAAGCTGAGGCAGAAGAATCACTTGAACACAGAAGGCAGGGGTTGCAGTGAGCCAGGACTATGCCACTGCACTCCAGCTCAGGGGCGACTGAGCAAGACTTTGTCTCAAAAAACAAACAAACAAACAAACAAACAAAAAATTATGTAACTTCCCAATTTAATTGTGTTTCATATTAAAGAATACTATCCCCACTTCAAGGCCCACCCTACCCCCACCACCCAAAAGACAAACTATTTTGTGTTCCTTCCTATACCAGAGGAAATGACAACCTCATGTTGGAAAAGCAAGTTATTGCTGAGTAATATTCTCCCACTTTGTAGAAATCAGCTTTAAATGATTCTGAACTGAGAGACATGCCCCTGGAGTGACAAAGCCCATGTCACCATTTACATGGGGAAAAAAATCTCTTTAAAGCACTACATAGTTAAAAACACTGACAAGGAAATTAAATTAGCAGAGCTATATCACTTTGATGTGATATACGTGGTAAGGTAAGGCTGTAAATACACCAACTATAATATAGAATTTAATTGTATCTTTATGAAGTGTTCTGATATCAAAGACGATAATACATGCATCAGGCACATTTGACAGAAGACTACAATGGTTTACATTTCCTTTTTATTTATTCCTTGGAACTGCTCGTATTGCAGGTTTTTCATGGATGAAATATGGAACTGAGCAGATTCTTTTTTTCTACAAAATTATGGTATAAACTTGCTCAATTTTCTATCTTATTGCTAATAAACCTTACAGGCGCACAGTTTGTAAAATAAACCCCTTAAGGACTGAATGCGTAGAGCATGCTGCAAGGTACAAGAAATAAGCTAAAAATGAGCATATAAACCTACATCTGGACCAACACAGTACTGAATGCTGGCAAACATTTATCACAACACAGGGAAAAATTAACAAAAGGAGATACAGTTCAGTCCTGAAAGGGTTAAACAGAAACCCTAATATATTATTGTTTCTAACCATCCATCCCACATTACAGTGCTTGAAAACAAAGTCATAAGTCTGGCACAGAAATTACACATATTTGTTCAGTACTCATCAGAAACACAGCTGCTTTTGAAATCAAAATAACTTGGTTAGTAACAGCATTTTGTTTCAAAAGGAACCTCCTCCCCAGTAGATCTTCTGGTTAGCATGACTAGTTAGGTTAGTTCTCAAAAATGGCATTAAAAGTTTTGTGTGAAAGCACAGATGGTACCAGTTTCATTAAAAACAACAAAACAAAACAAAACAAAAAAACTAACCAGTTACGATTGCAGATAAGTCTGTGTAGTAAGAGTGACAAACATTTCACGATTAACTCATGTATAACAATGCCTTTAATTGCCACAGTTCAAAGAAAGTGAGCAGCAAATTAGATAGGATACTAGTGTTCAACTCTGAAATCACTCAAAATATAAAAGGCATTTTTACAGCCTTTAGCGTGCCTTCCCAATCTATGTGATAAATTAAATGAAACGAATAAAAACATACTAGATCAGAGACTCAGCTTCTACGTGAATGTTTAGAAATTGCATAGAGTCATGAGAGCATTAAGATACATTTCTAAGACGGAATTATTAAAAATTCAAACATACTATAACTGAAGCACTCACCATTCTAAGAAGAGAGTCTTTCTGAGGGTAAATGACTAGCATGTCTAATAATGCCATCACTGGAGGAGGGGCACAGTCTACTATAACCAGAGGACAAGGTTCCTATAAATTATATACTGAAAATGATTCACAAAGCCATGGAAAAAGATTTTAAGCAGCTGACAAAAGAACTACTGATGAACAATAAGCTACAATAGACAAATCATTTCACTCTAGTCTGTGGTATGAGAATGGCCAAAAATAAGTGGGGAAAAATGCCTGTGTAAGTACATTCTTGGACTTTTCAAAAAAAAGAGAAAGGGGTTTACAATCTAATATTTCAATTATCTTATTGAAAGAAAACAAAATGAGACATAAATGTTTGTTAAAAAAGCACAAGTTCATTTTAAGAAAGTCATGAACTTGAAAAATTATTCTTGAGCTACAAAGCTGGGTAAGGAAGAGTTTGTTCTTCAAAAGTATCTCTTCTGTTATTGGTTAATTTAATATGATTCCTTAACTAAATACCAAACCGAGGAAGTGGAGGAAACTTGTGGCCGTTAAAAGAAAAGCAGCACTAGGAACATGTTCATGCTCTGAACAAAAGCACTGCGTAATGACTCCTGCCATGACTCCACAGAGAGGAAGAACTACTACTCAGAAGTAAGCGGTCTGTAAGTAAGAGACGGTGAACAGTTACGACAAAGAAAGATAAGGCCACAATGAGTTCTGCCCTTGATCACTGAAACAGATTTAAGGTGTGAGGCAGGATTAGCTTATAATAGAGAAGCGAGTGACTGGAGCAGATCTGAAGAAAAAAGGCGATATAGAATAAAATACAGCCCGGGGGGTGATTAAAAAGGCTTGCAGTAAGAGAAAACCGCAATAACTGATTTAACCACCTAACGTGCTTTACGAATGACTTTCCCCTTGAAAACCGAGGAAAAGGCGATTTAAAGATGTCAGGAAGAGTATTTACAGTGGCATAGTCCGAGCAAAGAGTGAGTGTGAAGACAGCAAAGCTGAAGAAAAAATGATACTACTAATAATTTCTAAAAAGTCTATTAATGAAAACTTTTTCAAAACAGCCCAAGACACCAGAAAGACAATGTTCTGTACAGAAACGCTGAAGGAAGTTACAGTTTTGCATTCAAAAGGTACTGTGGCTCCTGTTTTATGGGACAGTAAAAGCTTACCACAATCTAGAGGTAGTTTTTACTCTAAGAAGGATGATTGTATTACGAGACTGTGTCATAAACATTACACACATGGTTCCTGTACTAAATACAGCCCAACGAGTCTGCTGCAATTTCAAAGAAACCAAACAAAAGTATAACCAACGTTCAGGAATGAAAGCGAGGTAAAACTGGCGAGTTTAGCATGCAAGGCCAACATACAACCCTGAATGCAACCAAATCTCAGCTGAAAAGAAAAGAAACATTTTCTGAGTTAGGAGACATTTGCGGAGATGCTCAGTATTAGAAAAGAGAAAACAAACAAAAAAAGGCAGAGAAAGAAGTGAAAACATAAGTTACATTTGCATTTTATAATCTTACAACTATTTGTCTCTAAAGTACTGTCTTCCAGCTATTTTAGTTGATCATCTAATAAAAGCATCTTATGTTTTAAGATTACAATGATCTTCTGGCCTAGGCTACCCCTCCAACCCCCCCAAAAAGTAAAGATAATAAAACATGCTTTTGCTGACATTTTCCTCATTCTACCATAAGGGCACCATCTACCAACTGGTAGCAAATACTTCTCATATTTTTTGTCACTTGCCAACAAGGCAGAAAATACCCTGCTGAATGAAATCACTGGGAACATTCCAAGTTCAAAATAAAATGTTTAACTTACACATAATACAAGTTATGTACAAGATTAGGAGGGGGAAACCTGAACAAATCCTGGAACACACGTATGTATTTACGTTATGGGAAAAGGGGAAATAATACTTCAAATATCAACATGTTCTGTGCCATTAACTCATTAATGGCTAAATGGCCACACCAAATTGCATGTGAATGTTAGAACCTCTTGGACAACCATTATAAATCCTTTTTTTTTAAAGGCAAACACAGAAGTAACTACCAACAGTGTCTGAGAAGAGAGACTAAGTTAACATACATTGCATGTATTGCAGGCAAGGCAGAGGCATTTTTTTAAAGCTTTTGCACAGACTTCATATAATCTTAAAAAAAAATATGTAGGCCTTTACAAGATTTGACTTGCTGAAATCCAAACAATTTTGACTCACGAAGAGTCGTAAGACTTCAGCCGAAAAAAAAAAAAAAAGAAAAGAAAAAGTTCCAGCCTTAGATCAAAAAAAAAAAAAAACCTGGAAGAGTATGATAATTAGATTAAACAAGGTCAGGCTAGGAACCCGAATGTATTTTAGAGCAAAAGCTCAAAGGTGGGCGGGGAAGAGAACAACCTATTTGGTAACAAGGTGTACTATAATACCGTGATATAAAAAAAGGTATGGTGAAAATGTACCTTTTACTAAAGCTTATACAATATACAAGTTCCTTGGTCCATAAAAACTATGTTAGATTTGTGTCTTCTAGTTTGTTCAACTTGTATTCCAGCCACATTATTTACTTCTTGCCCATTTAAACAAAACCAAAGAAAAACCAACCAACCAACCAACAAAACTGCTGAAAACTTGATTTCCAATAGTTTGTACATTTTGATGTTTTGTTTTGTTTTACTGTGGCTTCTGCATTTCAAATCAGCACTTGTAGACAGATAATGGGGTTCTGAATAGTATCACTTGGTATGAAAAGTTTTCCCAAGAAACCACAAAAGATTGTTCATTTTTTTTCTCCTTTTTTGTCAACTGTTTGCCACACTCAAGTCAATTTAAGTCCTAGCAAAAAGACGGTAGTTAGGATACCACTGTTGCTGTGGATGATGTGACACTGGTTGAATTTGTGCTGGCGTTTGTGTAACTTCCCTCGCTGTTTGTGTTTGATTCATTAGGGGGCACCTGGCTTGAATTGGCTCGAAGGATTGCTCCTGCTGCGCTGCAGTGTGGCCGTGGCCCTGGTTCTGGTGTGTAGGTAAAGGTAAGGCTGGTGGAATAAATGATTCCATCATTTCGGACCAAAGTTACTGGAACCTGGACTGGTTGCCTGACCCATCTCCAACCTTCTCGGAATGCAGAAATGTCTGGGACGACACAGAGCATACTTTCCCCACACCTGAGGAGGAAATATAAATCACTTAAAAGCACTTTAAAAAAGCAAACTACATTTTTAAAATGAGACTTAAGGCAAGGTTGTTTAATACATTGTAATCAATGCCAGGACAAAGACTCTCCTGTACCCACACCCCTCACAACCTCTGGATGATGTAAAAAGTTTTATCAAGTACCTGTACATAGTTTCAGCTTCTACATCCCCAAACCACACTCGTAAATTTGGAGTGAAATTCTGTCCTGTAAGTTCAAGCATTGCTACGTCCCCACCGCCATTCAACTGCAATTCACAGAAAATCACAACACTGAGAAAACTTTTCATTTTTCATTAAAGTACACAAATTAGATTCATTCAACTTTCATTTGTTTTTTACAAAAAGGGCAATTAAATGATTTTTATTACAAAGCTAGCTAAAAACATTTCAATTTAACAAACAAGTTTATTTCCATTTAAATTTCCTGGCAAGTATGCTCCTTCTAATTTTTTTTTTTTTTTAATCAACAAATGGTGTATGTTAAAATCTCCAAATCACACAATTGGGGGAAAAAAATCAAAACTCCCATGAAATGAAATGATGCCAAGTCATAGCTAAGAGTAACTGCAAAGAAGAGCTAAAGGCCAATTTGGATTAGATGGTCTCACCTGAAGGCTCTCTACAACAGGCACAGGCGTGACTGGGGCAAGGACAGGGCCCATTCCCTCGTAAAATGTATACTCTGCCTTATCTGTGCTAATGATTGTCCAGGAAGCGCCATCATTTATCATCTCTTTATTTGGTTCTTTTGGGCATGGAGTGGCCTAATGAAGAAAGAAGTTTAGACACTAAGTTTTATACACTTTGTATTAATAGTATAAGAAAATTCTATCAAAGTAACCCTCAGACAAGAGTTCTTAAGAGAATTTAGTAAAAACTTAGAAACTTTCTAAAGCATGGTGCTTTGCCAATCCCTATATAAACACAAACAGAATATTAATACAGAAACCCCATGACAACAGTTTTTGTTATAATACAAACTATTTCAGTGACATATAATAATACCTTTCACAACAACCAGTACAGGTACAATTTCATTAATAGCAGATCAGTATCTGTGATGTACATGGATGTTTAAGACTCTTCAGGGACTCCTAAGAAAGAGAATGGGCGTCCTCATGCTTAGGAAATAGCTAGAAGCATATGTGCTTTCCAAAGGAGTGACTCAAGATGGGAAGGCAAAGCCCCTACCCCTACCTTAACAGACCTAGACCAGGGACTCAGCATGCCCATCAGTGTGTGTGACCATCTCTCTGGAACAGGAGTTTACAAAGGAGTTTCACATGAAACTGTAACTATCTTATTAAATCATCTGCCCACATCATAATTTCATGAAAGCCGGGTAAATGTAAGGCATTAGGTTTTAAAGCATGTCATCATTACTATCTTGGGAAACCACAATGTAAATCTTGATGAGATTTTGAGGCTTCTCCCAGAAAAATGCTTTGTCTATACAAGGTTTGCCCACAATTTCAGAAGATTCAATGAGCACTGAAAATCTATTTTTGGACATCCTGAGGGGCTCTTCATTCCTCAATTAAGAACCCTGGAACTAGATGTACCTGTTTTTCTGAGAACATGTTCATAATTTTGAGTTCTTCCTTGAGAAAGGATTGCTCACATGTTTGAGGACTGTGTATTAAGGATGCACAGTCCTGAGATAAATATCTGCATATATAATTAACAGCAAATGAAAAGTTCCTATTTTTCCAAGCTGTCAACCTCACAGTTTGTACATTTTAGATCCTAACAGTAATTAAAAAACATACCTGAAATTGAATTATTCTTTCTTGAGAAAGGCACAAGTACATTCTTTCTGTATCCTTAAGGTAAAATGCACATTTATGGAGTTGTGACACAGGATCATCTGCATCCAATAATGCGGTCTGCTTATCAACTTTCCTAATTATCTATATTTAACAATTAAGAAATAACAGAGGTCATTCACACATGGAAAGGATTTCCCTTGTGTACAATATCAAAAGTACACAGAAGTTACATACTATATAATAATATATCACAGTTATTTGTCCTATGCCTACATATATAAAAACATTCACAAACAAAAAGGCTAGGAATAAAAAACAGCTTTAGGTTGCAAGCATGTCAGAATGTAGAAATTGTTACACTCTTCCATGAACATCTAAAATAAAAACATCAGGCTGGCAGGCAGTTGTTTTCTAGATCAGCGCTTTTCAAACGTTAATCTGCACACCAATGACCTGGGGTTCTTAAGAAAAATACAGGTTCTGATCCAGCAGGACTCTTGTGGGGCCTGATATTCTGCATTTCTAACAAAATCCCAGGTAATGTTAATGCTGCTGGCCAATGGACCATATCATGAATAGCAAGTTCTGATGATCTTTTCCAACAATATGCATATAATAACAAATATTCCAACATCAAAGCGAAAAATCTCTAGAAGGCGACTGTCAGTGCAAACATCTTATATTCACTATCCAATACTTATATATTTAAAAACAAAACAAAGCTAAACTAATGTTATAGATTACAAAATGGGCTTAGAGAGGTCAGATAAATTGCTCAAAATACCAGTTTAGTAGCTGAAGGACCAGAATATGTCCTGATCCCAGGACTGGCTGCCTGGCCAACTGATCTCTTTCCATTACACTCTAAAATCTTATAATCCAACTAGTGTACAAAGCACATGAATATATGAAAGATAATACTATCAAAACCTACATGACACGTGACACCTAGAAGGTAATGGCTAAGTAGATGATGATGACGCAGAGCAATATTTGACGCAATAAACCTTTACTGTTTCCTGTCTACTGATCACTTCCAACAACATACAAACATACTATCTCTCATCTCAAAATCTAAAGTAAAGAAAACCCTGACTACATGCCCCTGTCCCTCCCTCTCACTACCTGCTTCTCTGCAAATGCCTCTTCCTCACTGTTCAATCTCCTGCAATCTCTCCAGCCTTTTATCTCAAAGACTCCACTACAACTGCTTGTCAAAGCCACCAAGGATTTCCAGACAGACGCATCTCATGGCACTTTTCTGTCTTCATTTTACTTCGTTTTCTCAGACGCGCTCAATACATTTCGCTTTCAGGGCTACACCTGATCCAACTGACCTTTTGAATGCTCAGAGCCAAGTCCTCAGCCCTTTTCTTCCCTCTTTATAATCTATACTGTTTAAAACATTTAGAGGTTGACAACTCCCAAATTTATTATCTCCAGACTTACCTTCTCTCTTGCATTCAATCTGTATGTACACTTAACTGCCTATTCAACATTTCCACTTCTGATGTCTAACAGGCATCTTAAGCTTACCATGTTGAAAACAGAATTTTGGATTTCCTCCTAAACTTGATCCTTTCAGGCCAACTCATCTAGGTTAACAAATAGCACCAGCATTCACTCAATCCAAAAACCTTGAGTCATCCTTGATACCTTGCTTTCTCTCATACCCAACCATCCAGTCTGTCAGCAAATTCTGTCAGGTCCACTTTCAAACAAATCTGTCACCTCTCACCACCTTACTACTATGATCCTGGTCTAAGATAGCATCAGCTCTTGTCTCCATTGTGACAACAATCCAAACACCTGTCTCTGCTTCCACAGCCACATTGCCATGCTCTCTTCTCCACACAGCAGCCAGATGTATGCTTCTAAACAAAAAAGGGCCTTCATGCCCTGTTTAAAACCCTCCAGTGGCCTTCTAACAAACAGAGATAACATGAAGTCCTTACCCTAGATACAGAGAGGGATCCTAAAAAATCTTGCCTAGGGCTAACCTTACAGCTTAAGTTCCTGCCACTTTCCCACTCCTCCTTCCGCTCCAGCTCCAGCTCCACTGGTTTCTTTACTAGTCCTCACACATCCCCTGCCTTCAGTTCTGTTTGCCTGAAATGCTCCTCACTTAGTTAGTCGTTCTTTGACTTCATTCTGGTCCCTCCAGATGGCGCCACTGCACTCGAGCCTGGGCGACAGAGTGACATGACACTCTGCCTCATTAATTAATTAATTAATTCTGAAATTCAAAAAGACTTCCCTGACCTCTCTAAGTGCTCCTCCAATTCTCTAAACCTTTATTATCTTGTTTTGTCTTCTCATCGCTACATAAATCCCTTACATGGGTATTTGGCTTATCATGCTACCAAAATATAAACTCCAGGAGGAGAGGCACTCAACTTTGCATGCATTGTACCTCTAGCATCTAGACAGTGCCTGGCACACAGAAGGTGCTCAGGACTACTGGAGCTTGCATGTACACACGCACAAATGTAATGCTTTCCTCCACAATCTTTAATAGTAACCTCTGTGAAGATTAAATGAATCAGAATATGTAAAGATGCTCACAATAGTGCCATATTATGCAATGTAGACTTTTATTGCTTGAGTAACACTTCGCTTATACTAAAAGATCATTTTGCTTCCACTAATCCACAACTGTATAAAGGTCCAATCTTTAAAGTTAACAGTTTTTATAATTACACATTTTTAGCTTTGTAGTTTATTAGAATTGTCATCCTACTAACACCACCAATTTTTGCGTTTAAGAAACAGGCATTACATTTTTAGCAATTTTCTAAGACAGTTGGTGAGACTGATTAAACTCAAGCAAAATGTTTCAAATCAGGCTGGGTGTGGTGGCTCATGCCTGTAATCCCAGCACTTTGAGAGACCAAGGCCAGCAGATTGCCTGAGGTCAGGGAGTTTGAGACAAGCCTGGCCAACATGGCAAAAACCCCATCTCTACTAAAAATTACAAAAATTAGCCAGGCATGGTGGCACACTCCTGTAGTCACAACTATTCAGGAGGCTGAGGCAGCAGAATCGCTTGAACCCAGGAGGCAGAAGTTGCTGTGAGCTGAGATCACGCCATTGCACTCCAGCCTAGGTGATCGAGTAACACTCCGTCTTAAAAACGTTTCAAAACAATGCTAAAGTTTTCAAGCTGCATTTAAATTCAATGAGGTTAGGATTTTGGGGAAATAACTAATTTTCTCAATGACGTAAGTCTAAAGCTTCCTTCCTCTAAGTCTACAGCACTCATTTATAAGTCTCCACCACAGGAGAATAGTAATTTTTCTACAGAACTGTTGCTGGTGTGCCCTACTGTTTCTCCACTAGCTAGTAAGAAGCATGCTGAGAACATGGGCCACAACTGGTTTTTCATTCATGATGATAGTTCTTTGGACATAGATATTGCTAAATGACCTAGCTCTTCTCAATAAAGAAATCAAAGCTGTCCAAAGATTGTACCAAGACCTTGCTTTGATGATTTCTAATTAAGAAAAGGAGGAAAGAAATTTTAGAAAACAAGTAGTACTAACTCTAATTTAAGCTAGGTATGTGGTAGATTATGCGTCCAGAAAACATCAGGGGTTACTCCAACCAGCTCTCTCTTTTCTCTAAGCTGGTTCTATAGTCTGTTTGTACAATATTTACCATACCTCTGAGGTTAAGTGGATACAGCCCTAAAGGACAAGAAACATGTTTTATTCATATTCTTAAATACTATACCTACTGAACGCTCAGTATATGTTGGTGAAGTTTATTTTACTGGGTTGTTCACCAAAGCAATGATGTACTTTTATACCTTACACTGAAGAACACTGACAAAGCCTTAGAAGTGGAGTGAAACCAGTGACACAACAGATCTTAAATAACCCCAACTCCTTGAATATCTGACAACTTTGATCAGTACATGGGGTAAATGGCCAACTGAGGTTTCTCATTAACTGGCTAGATCTCTGTGGATTATGGCTCTTTTGACAGCAACCTAAAAAAAAGAATACTTTACTGAGACATTTATCCCATTAAAAGGTGGTCTTGGAGGGATAGTGTTTTCCAAGCAAAGCTCTCAAATGAGGTTGGTATTCTAGGAAGCATTAAATGCAACTTTCAGATAATAAGGTAGGATTATTCTTTTGAAGAGCCTATGAAAGCTACAGGATGCTATCTCTGTTGAAAACAGCATGTAAATGGAGGTAGGAAGTAATGTAGACATCGAAAATCTAGATACGATTTTGAGGAAACTAGTCAGAATTCCTCAGTCATGAAACCCCTAGAAAGATTTATTTATCAGCGTCTTAATAATGGTACTGTAACTTTTTTTAATAAGTTAATTTTTTTATTGCAACATTTTTATATAAAGCCATATAGTTTTGAGTGGCTTCAATTAATGATGACTTAAACTTCAATTAATGATGACTTTCAAGCAAGGCAGACTACTGGTACTTTACAAACAACTGTAAATGAAAACACTGTTTTAAAATTTGGGGCTGTCTTCTAAGTGGTTTGTATTTTAAACTATTGGTGATCGGAAGAATCATCCTCCGAAACTGTGTTTCTGCAATACAAGCATTTAACATCAAAGCAAACAAACATCATCCTTGGAACAGAGGAAATGAATGAGAAGAGAAAAAAATAAATAAATGCTGATTCCGATTTTTCGCTTGCTTCTGGTCTTCTGCTGTTTTTCATGCCCTTCATTCCCTAACATTACCCTTTTTATTATAATTTGTCTCAGCTGCAAAGCTTTACTGATTACTGTTACTATACTTCATGTCTTCTAACCTACTGCATTGAAATAGGAAATAAAATCACCTTGTACAATCATGACAGAGGAAAAAAAACAAAAAACAATAACAAAGAAATGAATCACTGGTTTAGAAAACTGTAGATCAACCCAGCCTCTGCTGAAATAGCTCCAGAAAATATAAGCCTGTGGAATATTTCACCAAAAAAATTAACAGAAGGCATGTTTAGAAACAATACTAAATGTTCTACTTGCCCAACTTCCTCCATCTGACCTTGAATCAAACTTAATCATAAATCCCCTTCATCTTTTAATATAAATAAATTGCATTGTTTCAGAAAAGGAGAAGGAAAATTGGGAAGGGGGTGGTGCTACAGAGGACTTTTCATTTTACTAACAAAAGTAGTTTTTACAGTTTCAAGATCTCTTTTTCTGTGGTTGTTGAGACAGGATCTCACTCTGTTGCACCAGCTAAAGTGCAGTGGCACAATCACTGCAGCCTTGACCTCTGGAGCTCAAGTTATCCTCCCACTTCCGCTTGATACTACAGGTGTGCGCCACCATGCCTAATTTTTTTTTCTTTTCATGGTAAAGACAGAGTTTGACTATGTTGCCAGGGCTAATCTCAAACTCCTGAGCTCCAGTGATACCAGGACTATTCACCTCTCCTTCTCCTGCCTTCACCTGTCAAAGTGCTGGGATTGCAGGTGTGAGCCACCATGCCTGGCTGAGTTTTAACATCTTCTATCGAACAAAAGCCCTAAATCCTATGCCCCTCTCCCAAGTTAGAAATAGCAATTTTATTTACGTTTTAGTAAATCTATCTTCTTGTGAGAGAGTAAGCTAACAAAAATTATGCTTATATTTTAAAAGGAATAAGAATTTCTTCTTTTTGAAAACTTGGTCCTACATTGGGATATGGCAGGTACCACAAAAAATGAATACAGTATATCGCTGCCTTAGTAAAGAAAAGAAATGCAATTTATAGTGCCCTCTACTGAACGGCTTCAGATAAACAGCCAAAAAGAAAATTGCCACCAAAATTTATTGGAAATCATTTAAGAAAAAAATCATTAAGAATGTACTTGCAAAAACTGGCTAATTACCTTAAAGCATTTCGAAAATAAGGTAAGGTATAACTGTCAATTATAAACAACAGTGATTACTAACATTTTTTAAAATTAAAAGGCATAAAATTGAGGTATGTTTTTTACATTTGAATGTTGTGGCTTTCCTGTTTAAAGAATTAATTTTTATTTCATGTTATCACTAAAGCAAAAGAAGAGCCATACCAATCTTGGGAGTGCCATGCCAGTAACTGAGCACACAAGTTTGACTGTTTGTCCATAGTGGATATAGCCATCTCTGACTGTGAATTCTTCTCCTTCTGATTCATCATCATCCACTACAGAGGGTGGAAAAAGAAATCAGATTGTCATCTATTAGAATTCATTTTATGATAAGGCAAATGACAAAACTTAATCTATCCATGTATCTCATTATCAAAAGAATTTAACAATTTCACACTAAAAACATGAAATGCACATTTTTATACTCACAGAGATGAATGTAAAATGCTCCCCACTGCTGTGAACTGGCATGAAAATTACCTCCTTCTACATGCAAGTATCTGGTACTAACTGTCTGGGATCGCAGTCGATTAAACAGAGCCACCTTTGTTCCTGAGGCAATGCATACTGGCAAAGAAAAAAACAGCTCTTATTTATGTGATTGGAGAAGAAGGTAGGGAAGGAGCACAAGAAGGAAATTCTGCTTGGCAGTTTATAATTATTCTTTATTATCATTTAACAGTTTGACAAATATTTTCACCTTCCAAGACAGTATAGATAATACCAAAAACGAAATCAAAGTAACCGTTAATAATATGCAGCTGATGATATCAAACAGCCATAAAAATAGTTTTAAAGGGAAAGCTACACAGAAAGTTTAATGTGGTGCTGATTATAAAAGAAAAAATTTTTTAAATAATAAATGTTAGTAGAAATTTAAATGACCTATTTGAATGATGTATTTCTAAATATGCTGATAAGAAAATATCATTGAATGGAAAAGCACACTATACAATACTCTGTATATCGTGTTTCCATTAGGCAAACGTATATATTTTTAATATGTGTTTGCATCCAATTCCACAGAATACATGCATAGAAAAGGGACTAGAAGGATGTTTATCAAAGTTGATGACAAATGCTTCTGCATATTGTGATTTTAGAAAATCCTGCTTTCTTCTAAATACCTTAAAGTACTGTATGAAATTTCTTGAAAATAAATTTATGTAAGCAGAAAAAATTCTGAATGTGAAATATGTTCTCAGCCATCAAGAAACTAATATGCAGTACACCACAAAGTTAAAGCAGTTAATAAAACTGTGTTATTTGAAATGCAGGAGCATACCACCACCTATACAGTAGGCTTTGCTTTTCAGCAAGAAAACAAGAACCAAAGGACAACAAACTTAAACCTGATCAAGATTCTAGATGAAAGATTCTCTCCTTGACCAAACTTTTAAGCAGGCTGCCTGAGCATTCAACTAGCGTTCGTCTTTGAACCCTGTCATCAGTCTGTTTAGCGCAGGTGCAGCAAGAATCCTCCTAAATTATCCCCTACTCTGAATCTATGATCACTTTAGCAGAAATCCTAAGTCAGGTCAGCAAGAAACCCCCTACCTGTGATGTCTCCTTTTAGTAGGTTTCCATCCACTGACCCTCTAACTCTGCTCCTTGGCTATACATCCCCAATTGTCTGTTGCATTTTGAAATGGAACTTGGTTCTACACTAAGTCTTCTTTCCCCTGTTCCAACAGTCCTGAATGAAATCTGTCTTTCCAAGTAGCACCCCCACTCTATTTCTTTTTGACTCTATCAATTCATAGAAAATATGTTAATACCAAATAAATGAAATTGGCAAAATCCAGTATGTGAAAATCTCTAGTGGCTAAATGTCTCAACTTACTTGAATAAATTGCAAGAGTCGGGGGGTGTCCATAAAGAATACTCAGGGAGTCTCACAATATAAACTGTACTACGTGGTAGATCTGAATTTTGATTCAAGCAATCTTATTTTTTAAATGACATTTTAGACCATTTTAAATTTGAACACTGATTAGATATGCACCAAACTAAAATAAAGGCAGAAGAAAGTGGGGCTGGAGTATGGGGTATAGATGAAGATAAGATTGGTTGAATTTAAGATCACTGTTGAAGTTAGAGAATGAACATTAAGTTTCATTTTATGATGCAACTCTGTCTACTTGAGTGTGTTTGAAAATTTTTCATAATAAAAACTAAGTGATATTAGTGGACTGAATGAACTAAAATAAAACCAATATAAGAAACCCATGAGCTCATAATAAGACAAAATGTAAAGCAAGCAAGCAAAACAAATACCCTAAAATCCCACTGGTCACCTTCAAGGAGTATTATCATTATTCTGCAAATTTGTAAACAATCAAGCAGCTAATCCTGCCTTTTCATTACATGCTACGATTGAAGCAGAGACCTGATATGGCCAAGTTCCTCTCTGTAGAAAAAGCTCCAGCTAACAAATGCAGAAGTTATGAATTTTAAAAATTAGAATATCACCATTTTGCAGCATTTAATAAAAGGGGTTTAAGCATCATCAATGGCTACTAAAACCATTAGGTTAAAGTTTGCTGAGGAACTTTATGGATGGATTAGACTAACAATAGCTGAAATACTATAATTAATCTTAACATGAAAAAAAATTGGATCATCAGATATTATGACTTTTGATCAATGGAAATGAATGTATATTTTACCAACTAGTTCTGAAAGTTTTTACGTCTAACCACCAGTTCATGGAAAATAAGAGAGAGAAAACATGTAATCCAAACCCAAAATATGGAAATTCCACAACAGGAAAAATGATCCAGTTTCTTCAACAAATAAATGACATAGAAGGAAAACAAAGGTGAGAGAGGGTGAGAAGAAACTAATACAGACTAAAATGCATGGACCTTGTCTGAATCCATGTTTGAACAAACCACTGTAAAACAAAACAAAGCAAAAAAACTATAAAAACACTGTGGGCCAATCTGATAAATCTGTACATGGAATAAGATATTAGATGGCAATAAAGAGCTGCTGTCAACTCTGTTAGGTATAATGATGTTTCAAAAGAAAAGGCATGTATTAGTCACTATTGCAGAAATTCTGGTTGAAAGGTCAGGATGAGATTTACATTAAAATACGCTAGCAATTAGAAGACGAAGAGGTGTTGGTGGTGATGGAGATGATGAAACAGAATTGATAAAACCTGTTGAGGCTAGGTGGATGGTTTCTCCCCTTTATATACATCTGAAAGTCTCAGCCAGCCACTGGCTCAAAATCCCAGCACTTTGGGAGGCTGAGGAGGGTGAATCACTTGAGGTCAGGAGTTCAAGACCAGCCTGGCCAACATGGTGATGTAGAGATGGGTTGTCTCTACTGAAAAATACAATAATCAGCTGGGCATGATGATGGGCACCTGTAATCTCAGCTATTTGAGAGGCTGAGGCAGGGAGGATTGGCTGAACCTGGGAGATGGAGTTTGCAGCCTGGATGACAGAGTGGGAGTCCATGTCAAAAAAAAAGTCTCCATAATAAAAAGTTAAAAAAAGAAAAATAGGTGTGGAGGTTAAATTTATAATTCAGACAGTATACTTCTTTGGTAGTCTAAAAATAGGCTGATGAGACAGCAGTCTCTGCCAGAGCAACCACATTAAAATTTTGTTTAGATTCTCAGGAAGACCTGCCAAAGCCCATTTAATTAAGTGTTTTTCAAAGGGGTGCTTTTTTGACATTGTGGGTAGATCAATTATTTGTGGAATGGGAACTATCTTGAACATTGCAGGACATTTCAATTCAGCATCACAGACTCAAGACACCCAAAGCCAACATCACCCCCAGTAGTCACTGTAACAACAGAAAGAGAAAACTTCCCATTTCCCCAAAATGTCCCTGGGAGCACTGAGGAACCAACTCTTGTTAAGAACTGCTTCATTAGACCACATAATGTTGATTTACAATTTTTTAAAAAAAGAGAATAAAGAGGGCCACAAAAATATTAGTAAAGAATGAATTGGAGAAAAAGGAATACTTTTACACTGTTGGTAGGAATGTAAATTAGTTCAACCATTATGGAAGACAGTGTGGCAATTCCTCAAGCATCTAGAGACAGAAATTCCATTTGACCCAGCAATCCCATTACTGGGTATATACCCAAAGGATTATAAATCGTTCTATTATAAAGACATATGCACACGTATGTTTGTTGTGGTGCTGTTTACAATAGCAAAGACTTGGAACCAACTCAAATGCCCATCAATGAGAGACTGGACAAAGAAAATGTGGCACATATACACCATGGAATACTCGCCATAACAAATGACGAATTTATTTCCTTTATAGAGACATGGATGAATCTAGAAACCATCATTCTCAGCAAACTGACGCAAGAACAGAAAACCAAACATCGAGTGTTTTCACTCATAAGCAGGTGACGAACAATGAGAACACTTGGGCACAGGGAAGAGGACAACACTCACTGTGGTAGGTGTAGGGGGGTAGAGGGGAGGGACAGCAGGGGGCGAGGAGGGATAACACCAGGAGAAATGCCTGATGTAGGTGATGGGGGAGGTGGAGACAGCAAACCACCATGGTATGTATGTACTTATGCAACAATCCTGCAGGATGCAGGATGTGCACATGTACCCCAGATCCCAAAGTACAATTTAAAAAAAAATCTTGAAAGGAACAACAACAACAACAACAACAAAGAATGACTAATTGGCTATTGAAAAGGCAATTTTTAATTTTAAAAAAGTCCCTTAATTATTTATGATTAATTATTAATGGTGGGAGTTGGAGATAAATAAGGAAACTCAAGCATACATACAGTCAGCATTTTTCAATGACTGCTTCTTTTTGGAAGGTTTGGAGATGACTTTTATCCGCTTGCTGAGGAACACACCAATGTCATCACTGTTGCCATAGAACATCTTTACAGACAACATGAAGTGCTTTCGCTTGTCTGAATCAGATATGTACAATGTTTTGGCTGTGCAATAGTTCTATAGGAAAAAAAGTAATGTTTTAATAGCAACAAAAACTTGTTTGTTTATTTAGTATCTACAATTCAGAATGGCCATGGGTTAAGTGAAAATAAGTAACACAATTACAATGGATAGCTGATAAAACCAACTACAAAAATTATCAATTGTAAAAATTACCGAAATTGATTTCTGAAAAGTACAAAACCTTCCTTATAAAGGCTATAAAACACAAACATTGTCAACTAATGTATCCTCTTTAAAAGATCATTTAAAAAAATAGTCCTTTCTTGTTTTATATAGTTCTACAACTGTGCCATGGAATTATCACTCAGTGTTACAGCAGTAATTTTTAAAAGCAGAATTTTTACTGTTAAAAAAAAAATCAATGACTATCTTTCTGCCATATATATATATATATATATATATATATATTTATATATATATAAAGCTATCAGAATTCAACAGAATTATGTAAAAGATTTTAGCAGTTCTTCTCAAAATAGTGCACAGAATGTTTTTCTTTATATAGACAAAAGCTAGAGTAATCACTTCTAAGTTTGAGGAAAACAATCACTTCTAAGTTTGAGGAAAACAAAGTGGATGACTACAAAATATCTTAAACCAGAAAGAGATTTAAGTATACTTTAAAGAACTGTTTTTAAAATGATTAACTTTGCCCAAAAGGACCATTCATATTCTATCACCAAAAGAAGTGAATTTAAAGGTAATAGAGAAAATGCTCAAGGCATTATGTCAGTTTACCAGAATTCAAATTTTGATAACTGAAAAGATGGTATTAAAGAGTTATAGCACTTTACAAACAGCAAAGACACTTCAAAATGCTACTGCTTATATGATATGAGACAATTCTAAAATCTTTCCTATTCGCTTGATCCCTGTGTATTAGGGAGGAGTCTAAATTACTATCCTTTTCCAGATAGGATAAATGATGCTGAAACACAGTGTAAGTATCTAAAATATCTTAATTACATTTTTTAAAAGATCAACATTCCACTTTAAAATTAAGCTAAACAAGTTTCTTCAACTACCTCTGCTGTATCTTCCTTTTAAAAAACAGAGTAAATGCTACTCAGGAAACAGTTAATGCCTTCTAGGTTTTTATCTTTAAAATTTTACTCACAGACAGCCTTGGCAGCAGACAAAATTACTGGAATGGCTTACTGTATTTCTCATAGCAAAGCTATATGAGAAAATTCAGGTGCCATCCTGAACATTAT
Organism: Callithrix jacchus; assembly: GCF_049354715.1. Lineage (NCBI taxonomy): Eukaryota > Metazoa > Chordata > Mammalia > Primates > Cebidae > Callithrix > Callithrix jacchus. Next base: position 167,425,911 of record NC_133504.1, read on the forward strand.
ATATTCAATTAAGTTTTTAAAAATCAAAAGTTTGGTAAACACTTTGAGAGGTTCTGCTCCGTCAAAGGCAAAAATAAGATAAAGCTAATCATGGTAATAAGAAAAATAAAAACAGGCCGGGGTGGTGGCTCATTCCTGTAATTCTAGCACTTTGGGAGGCCGAGGTGGGCAGACTGCTTGAGTCCAGAAGTTCGAGATCAGCCTGGACAACATGGTAAAACCCCATCTCTATGAAAAACACAAAAATTATCCAGGCATGGTCGGGCAAGGCTGTAGTCCCAGCTACTCAGGAGGCTGAGGTGGGAGGGTCGATTGAGCCCCGGAGGCAGAGGTTGTAATGGGCTGTGATCCCACCACTGCACTCCAGCCTGGGTGACAGAGCGACATCCTGTCTCAAAATGAATAAAGAAACAAAAAATAACAGTACTTTGCAGTCACATTACTCCTTGCACCCAAGATCTCCAACACATTCAGAGACAGCAACTGTGAGCTGCTATACCCATGGGTCTGCCATACTCTTAAAAAAGACAACACTGAAGGTCAAATTAAGCCTAAACAATGAAATTGTTCTGGACCATACGATGAAGTCTATGAAAATGGGTATCAATGTACTAAAGCAGACAGTCACGGGAATCAAAAATGAAATGTATATCTAAATGAAGGGAATCACATTCTAATGGGAAAGCTTAAAAATGTTGACTGCTTAATTTTTAGTGTTAAAATTAAAAGGTAAGCTCCGTATCAGGAAAGAGAAAATACTTAAATCTAGCATAAATAGTACATATCCACAAACAAGAAAGGAAAAAAAGAAAAGGCTGGATAATAAGACCTACACACAAAGAACTGCCTTTTGTTTAGAAAAAACAAACATACATATATCTCCTTGGAAAAAAAGGAAATATATCCCTAGTTATAATGAGTAGTTTGAATCCACAAAAATCAGAACCAAGATAACTTTATGGCAACTATTATTTTTAAAAAAATTCTAAGGCCACTGGCCACAAACTACTCAAATTCCATTAACAAGTAAAAAGTCACTGACTCATAGAAAATAAGCAAATAAAACTAAAATTACATTTGCCTTGCTTTTCTAAAAAGCTAAATGAGCTAATGGAATTCTAGAAGAGAAAATGGTATATAATTATCTCTCTAGAAACACTCTTTGAAAACAAGATCTCTAGGCAATAAAGACATTGCCCTGAAAGGAAGAAGAAATATCAAATCTAATGCTGCAAAGGGATACTACAGAAATATTTGAATTATAGAAACAAAATGTTAGCAAGAGTATATGATGTTTAATGATAAGAAAATCACAAGTGTGTTAAGTAATCCTTGTTGCACAACTTACCTAGCTGCAACTATATAAAATGTAAATTTTTAAGTTTTTAACAAATTAAAAACATTAAACAAAATCTGAGATCCAACATATTACCTACATACAGCCAAATGTTTAAAAGGCTAGATAGACTAGTTGTAGTAAATATTTAAAAGTATATTTTTGTATTTAAGTATAAATATCAAAAAATGCAAAATGAATTTCCCATATTTCTCAGTAACTAATTGTATCACTTACTGAATAGACTATTGAAAGAAAATAGTATTTCCATCAGTGAATGGAGGTTAAGTGAGGCATACAAGAGCAATGAAGCTCAGCATCCACTGCTCAGGACATCTTTGCCTACCTTGGTCAAAATCATGTTATTATACCTTTATGCTCAAGCACATGATCATATATTTATTTTTTTTCTGCCTGAGATGCCTTCTACTGACTCTCACCAGTCTTACTCTACGAAAACTTCCCTAATAGCATTTTTCCTTAAAATTAACATATAATTTTGACTTACAGATACTGTACTATTTTATTACTAGGTATTTTAAATACTAGTTAAATGCTCAAGCTTTCAGGTATTCTATTCCTCTTCTAGCAGTTTCTAGGCCTTGGTGAAAGGGCATACTGGTGGAAGTTAAAGAAAAATATAATCAAAAACAGCCGTAAGATCTCCAGGTTGAGGGAGCCCCTGAAGTACAAAATTTTAATGTAACACTACTAAGCCACGATGCTGCAAAAGGCAAGCAGTGATACTATTGGTTGGTTGGTTTGGTATTATCTCACTTAAAATTACTGGAAGCTGGAACTGGTTAAAGTGAACAATGAACTAGGATTAAACAGTTATATACACAGGTCGCTAGAATCCCTAGCTTCTCACTACCTAACTGATCCACTCATTCATAGTACTGAATGTCTACATGTGAAGTCTGGAGACATATAACTCTGAGACTTCCTAGGTAACAAGAAAACAGATGAGACGACTAAGATCTATTAGATCAACCCACCACTTAAATATATTCGTTACTTTAGCTCAGGGGTCATAATTTAGAAATGGTTTTACTGGTTTAAGATGAAACAACTTTTATTGTAGTATTATCCCAAATCTAATTTAAAATATATAGTCAACAAATCTTACTGACAAAAACTATAAAGATATAAATGACATACAAATACCTAAATTTGAAGGAGGCTGATATTAAGACCTGCAGTACCACCTGTAAAATGACTAAAATTGAATGTGAGAATACAAAGCCCTAGCTCACCTCCAGCAACGCTACTTCCAACCTGTATCCCTGCTGCGAACTACAACAGAGCAAACCCTAACATCTCCAACCAAGATTGATCAAAGAATGAAATCGTTGTTTATGCACTACTTTAGAAGACAGTTATATAGTCATTGACATCAGACTAGCCATTTTCCAAATTACAGGTAGCAAAGGAAAAATAAAATCACAGCTAAATTCTAAGTAAATAAAAAGCTTTCAATACTAAAGGTACAGATTGGCTGGACATGGTGCTACATGCCCGTAATCCAAGCACTTTGGAAGGCTGAGGTGGGTGGATTGCTTGAGCTCAGGAGTTCAAGACCAACCTAGGTGACATGGCAAAACCCCGTCACTACCAAAAAAAACTAGCCAGACATGGTGATGCACACCTACGGTCCCAGCTACTTGGGAGGTAGAGGTTGCAGTGAGCCAAGATTGTACCACTGCATTCCAGCCTGGGTGATGGAGTAAAACTCTGTCTTGGGGAAGGAAAAATAAAAGGTATAGATTGACTGACTGCTTTCTAAATTCATAAAATTAGTAAAACTAGTTGATAAATTGTTTTCCCTAGAAATTAAAGAAACTGCACCACACACTAAAATTTGAGTAAAGCCAACCGTGGCTGTTCTTGTCTAGAGTATCACTCTGCTTCGCATTTATGGAGAGTAAACCTTTATGATCTTTAAAACCCAGATAAATGCTTCCCAGAATATATATCATTATATCTAGTATAAAACTAAGATTAAGACAGCAGAGTAAAACAGTACTGAACAATGTATTTTTGTTGATATTTGAGTATCAAACCTCTGTCAAACAGAAGATGAGCATCCAGCCTCCTAAATTTATTACTGGCTTCCAACAGAAATCGCATCTACAGTCTGCTAAAACTGCCTGCAAGCTGAGAAAGCTTTTTGCATGCCACCTTCTGATGTCAGCAGCATAAGCTTCTGGAATGACTAGACCAACGTTATCTGAGAGGCATATTTTTTGGTCCTAGTTTATATATTCAATAAACGGTTACCAACAGCTTTTAAAGAAAGAAATCTCCACCACAAAAATGATTGTGAAAACTACATTCTGGTCCCATGGTACCCCTTCCTGATGAACTAGCAGTCTTGATTTACCTTTCCTTCCAAGTTTAGCTGCTGCATTTCTTGGTCACTATTTCCTATCCCAATAAATGCACATGGTTGAGACTCCTGTTCAGAACAACCATCACGTTCCATTTGTTCTTTTTTTTTCTTCCATCCACTGCCCATAAGATATACACAAGGAGGAGGGCAAAAAAACCTGAAGAATAATGGGGAAAAAACCCAAAAAGCACAATCAGTTAGATTCAAGAAAGCACTTCCTTTTCTTGAACATTATGAATACAAAATCATATTGAAATGCACCTCTTTCCCAATGAAAAATTTTGGTGAAGCGTTTTGTAATGCAAATAATCACGCTCTCAGCACAGAAATCAAGACTTCCACAAGGACTGTATCTGTTCAGGTAAAATACTGGAATTAGGCGTACAGTTACTTTTTAGAGTACAGAACTTATCTTTGTATTTTCACATGGCTCAGAGTTCTAAACCACTGGAATTCAGCAAATCCAGTGTACTCTAACACATTATAAAGCATGATAAACCACCATAAAATCTGTAATTACTAATTGAGGCTTATTCAAAATGACAAAATGAATGAATGACATTATTGTTATGGATACTGCATTTAACTTTATGTGGTAATTAACCTGGAAAATTGTATTTGAGCATTGTCCCAAGTAGAAACATCCAAAATATTAATAGAACTAAGTAAAAGAGTCAAAAGTAAATGAATATTCTGATTATGAACACTGCTGTGTTTTATATATCTTGGAATTTTATATACACCTGGAACACCTGGTGCACTGTAGATATCTGAGAAATGTTTCATGCCAAAAGAACAAAACACTATATTCTTTCAACCCATAGATAACCACAGGTTTGTTTTGCAGTTGTCAAAAACCACCCTCAAGTTCTTTTGAGAATGACTTTCTTATAATCTTTTCTTTAGCAATTAAAAATATTATCTATTGCAAAGCCTCGCTCCAGGCTCATATTTTACATAGTTTAGACCATCAATCCAGACCTTATATAGGGTGTAAATTCACATCTGCTCAATTATAATGCTGATTTAGACATACTTTAAAACATCTGTGTCATATCTCTCTGGGGGCCTGAAAATTCAAATTAACCACGTTAGCCACATAAATAATATAAATGGGTGAACAGGGTATACAACAAACAGGAATATCCAGGCTGGGCATGGTGGCTCATGCCTATAATCCTAGCACTCTGGGAGGCAGAGGCAGCCGAATTGCTTGAGCCCAGGATTTTGAGACCAGCCTGGGCAACATGGCAAAACCTCGTGTCTACAAAACAATGCCAAAATTAGTGGGCATGGTGGCAGTCACCTACAGTCCCAACTACTAGGGTGGCTGAGGTGGGAGGGCCACCTAAGCCTGGGAGGTCAAGGCCGCAGTGAGCTGTGACAGTATACCTGCACTCCAGCCCAGATGAGAGTGAGACTCTGTTTCAAAACAATAACAATAATAATGATAATTAGGAAGATCCTTTAGTATAGTTAGGAATATCTTTAGTTTAGAACCAATGAAGTTGGTTCTTTCCCTTCTTTCTTGAAACACATAGCCTCCATAGTCACTTTCACTTTTTGTACTGTTATTATATTAGTATAGAAAATTGCTTAATTTTCTTAATACTAGTGTAAGAAAACCTGGACCTTATATGCAGTGATAATCAGCTATTGGTGTGTATATACCCGCTCACATTCACGTAGCTGAACTATGGGTATGCAGGCCTAGTTTGGTCACATAATTCTTCAATGGATGCCTGAAATCAAATTTTATATGAAATACCATTTTTTTTAACTTGGCAACTGATTTATACTTATTAACACTCTGTAGGCCAAACAATATGCAGACTAAAAGAAAGAAACTTCATGTGCATATATGCACGTGTATAGGGACATCGGCAGGCTGGATCTGGCTCTCAGGTCTTCCTGAAGGTGGGAATGTCTACTTCTGGTTTGCTTCCTCCTCAGTCTCTACAATATTATCTATTGAACTGACTCTGAATATATAATGGCACCTACCTTTTGATCAACTCTAAACAGACTACTTTAGAGGCAATTTACATATGACTTACAAGTAAGCTGGGTTTATTTAATATTAATTAATTCTCCAAATTATTTATTACAGCCTGAGTATGTCACAGATACTAGGGATACAGTAGTAAAAATAACCAAAAAAAAAAAACTAAACAAAATTCATGTCCTCATGGAGCTTACACTCTAACAGGAGAGAGGTAACAAAAACAGATAAATGAGTAAAATAACGTGCATATGTATGGAGAGAAAAAAAATAAAGGAGGCAAGGGGTACCTGAAATGGGGATAACCCAAGGTGGCCAGGAAAAGCTTCCTTAAGATGATGACTTTGAGTCATAACCTAAAGTCATGTGGCCATCTGGGGCAAGAGCATTTCCACAGAGGAAAGAGCCAGTGCAAAGGCTCTGAGGTAGAAAGGACTGACCAACAGTGGGGAAACAACCAACAGATCAGAGTGGCTGGAACAGAGAGCAGGAGGGGGATTAACAGGCAGCAAAGCCAGGGATGATGGACAAGTGGACCAAGGAGGCCCTAGGGATTTAATGGAGTGAGGAGGGAAGCCTCTGTAGTCCTCTCGTGTTTATCTAATCCAATAGTAAAGAGCAGTTTTCATCCTTGTATACTTAGGCTGAGGCCAAGGATATAAAGGTCACAGCCAAGGTAAAGGGCTCAGTTCCAGGTCACTCTAAGTTTGGAGGGAAGCCTGAATTAGCTGGGCTAGTTTGGAGTGGGTTCAGTTCAAGTCCACAAGGAGGAGCTTTCTGGCTTCTAATGCTGGGAGTCCAATGCTTACTATGGCACAGAGTCAAATACCTAGGCTGGCACACTCTCAGGAGGTTGAGAAGCATCAGTTGTGGAAACAAATCTCCTGTTAGATTTTATTGAACCCTGAAGTTCAGACTCCTTAGTAAACTGGTATATCAGCTATAAAACTCAAAGAGCTGTGCTTTAGTACAGGTCGTGGGTTCCTTATCTAAAATGCTTGGGACAAACAGTGTTTTGATTTTTTTTTTCCAGATCTTGGATTGTTTGCATTTATGTTGAGGGTTGAACATCCTAAATCTAAAATGCTTCAGGCTGGGCACAGTGATTCATGTCTGTAATCCCAGCACTTTGGGAGGCCGAGGTGGGCAGATCACTTGAGGCCAGGAGTTCCAGACCAGCCTGGCCAACATGGCAAAATGCTGTCTCTACTAAAAATACTAAAATTAGCCAAGCATGGTGAAGCATGCCTGTAGTCCCAGTTAGGAGGCTGAGGCACAAGAATTGTTTGAACCTGGGAGGAGGGGGTTGCAGCAAGCCAAGATCACACCACTGTACTCCAGCCTGGATGACAGAGTGAGACTCTTGCAGGGTCATGTTGGCACTCAGGGTTTTCAGATCTTGGAGCATTTTGGATTTTTGGATTGGGAATGCACAACCTGTATACCAAATACAGTAGTCAAATCTCAATGAGCTATCATAAATGGTACTTTTTAATTTCACATCAGAAAAACATAAAGAGAGTTAAATTGATAAAAGAATGAGTAGTGCTGGTTTTCTCAAAAGCACTGTGACAAAATGCATGAAATGGTAAAAATCAGGTTGATAAAAAAATTCTCTACTCAAAACACTGACCTAAAGGTTCTATCTCGAAAGTGCTTTCCAACTATGAAATAAATAGAAGAAAAATGAAGACTTTTCAACAGGCTCTGAGTCTTTAAAAAGAAAAGTCAACACACAATTATTTCAAAAAGCCATGATGGCAGTAGCAAATCCAATATAATCTAAACACTGAAATTATTTCTGTATTGCTGATGGAATCACATCTTAGACATTCCAGTATCATCATTCCCTAAAATACAGCAAATGAATCAGGTTGTAACTCAGACTTCAGTAACAATACAGTGATTGAATAAAAGCAAAGATACAAAAAAAGGGGGGGGGGGGCAAGAATACAGGCAAAAGAAACTAAAGGGAGTGGGGTAAAAATAAAAGGCCATCAAATTAACAGAAGAAAACTTAAATACATCTTTATTTATTTATTTATTCAATATTAAGACAGAGTCAGAGTTTCACTATGTTGCCCAGGCTGGTCTTGAACTCCTGGTCTCAGGAGATCCTCCTGTCTTGGCCTTTCAAAGTGTTGGGATTACAGGCATGAGCCACTGAACCTGGCCTAAAATATATCTTACTTGGTGTATTTTAGGCCAGGTGTATGAAACCAACATTTTTTTTTTAATTTGGGTAGTTGGTCAATATGTATCAGACACTCAGTGAAAAGTCTGACCAGTAAGTGGTTAGCTTACAGAGTTTAACTGCTGCTATAAAAAGATATCCTATGAAACACATTGCCTTTATTTTCTCATCCTTCCCAGCAGCTCTATCACCTATGACAAACAATACTTTCTCGGCCACTTGGTGGCGATATGCACACATTTAAGATTTTATTCCTTTCATAGTTGTCTATTTCCAGAGACTGTTTCAACAACTCTTCTCTCAAATCTTGAGATGATGTCTGAAAACTGCCTTAAAAATTCAAAGAAGATTTTTTGTCCATCCTGATATATAAAGTAAGTTAGGTTAAACAAAATCCAAACTCATGACGTTTGCATTATCTCGCTACCTTTGCAGAATGACTACTAACCTGTGATGATTATTCAGTTCATAAGGACCATATTTAGGAACTTTTTGCATACGTCAAATGACGTATTAACATTTCCTCTAGATAAAATAATCTTTTAAAAAGTGTATTTTTTAACTTGAGAAGACCTTAATGAGAAATTAATCACTAATATAAATGAAGTAACTAGATGTGCCTTGCAAATAAATATTAGTTATTAGTTACCATACTTAATATTAAAAATAATTTAAAACTTGTCCTAACCAAGTATTTTTAAGCATTACTCACTGGAGTTATTTTGATGCCAAAAAGGCATAGCCAAGAGGACTATGATCGTGCCCCCAGATAACCTCACGCCTTATGCCTTTGCATCTCTTCGAAAGGGCCTGAACCAGGATCACCAAGAAAGAAGGAAGATCTCTTCCTACTGTGACACTCCACCAACAAGTAAGAGCCCAGAACTCTTCTCTGAATCCAGCCGTTTGCCAGACATCTAAAGGGGCAGACCCCTTACTACTAACACCTGCTTTTCTTAAAACAATCAACAATCAAGTACATTTAATGGGTTTCCCCTTTATTATAAAGTAATGGATATCTACTTTGAAATTTTTAACACAACACATCAGTAAAAATATAGAAAAGTAATTACTCTGGCCTTTTCATCATTTTTGTTCATTTTTTAGACAGCTTCAAAGTTTAGATTCTTCAAGCTTTCTTTTGACTGGGTTTTAGACCAGCTAGGCCATGCCCAAACAATACAGAGAAACTGAAAATAGGATGGGTGTGGTGGCTCACACCTGTAATCCCAGCACTTTGGGAGGCTGAAGTGGGCAGATCACAAGGTCAGGAGTTCAAGACCAGCCTGGCCAACATGGTGAAAGCCCATCTCTACTAAAAATACAAAAATTAGCTAAGTGTGGTAGGCACCTGTAATCCCAGCTACTCAAGAGGCTGAGGCAGGAAAATCATTTGAACTTGGAAGGCGGAGGTTGCAATGAGCTGAGATCGCAGGCAAGACTCAGTCTCAAAAAAAAAATTAAAAAATTAAAGCTACTACAATAAAAGATAAGACTAAATTTTCCCATTTTAACTTTATAAAAACCAATACCAGCTCCATACGCATCTTTTTTTTTTTTGAGGTGGAGTCTTGCTGTTGCTCAGGTTGGAGTACAGTGGTGTGATATCCGCTCACTGCAACCTCTGCTTCTCGGGTTCAAGCAATTCTCCTGCCTCAGCGTCCTGAGTAGCTGGAATTACAGGCACCTGCCACCACACCCAGCTGTTTTGAATTTTTAGTAGAGATGGGGGGTTTCACCATGTTGGCCAGGCTGGTCTCGAACTCCTGACCTCAAGTGATCCACCCGCCTTGGCCTCCCAAAGTGCTGGGATTACAAGCTTGGGTAACCATGGCCGGCTGTATTTATGAACAGAAACCTTATCTAAACTAACACAATTTTCTAAATAACTCTTCCCCTTTTGTTACCTCTACTGGGCCTCAGTTATTAAATGACACAGTGACTTTTAAAACTCCTGGTAAAGGTCCTTTTGTATAAAACCTGGCACACAATAGCCAATCGTAAATAAAGAATAAGTGAATTCAATTGTACTAAAATACATCTTCAAAAATCCAGAGAAAGAAAAGCAGCTTGCCCAAGTTTGAAGCTATATGATAAACATACATCTATTCATAATTCAGTTAGAGCTAGCCCAGTCTCAGCTAGGTAATGGTAAAAGGGATAGTCCTAGGCAAAGTTAAGTTTACAAAGTTTATGTTGTTAAAGGATCTTTTCCTCATCAAGCCCTGCTCTAGATAACCAACACTCAAACGCAAATAGAACGCTGTGGCAATTAGGGTAGCAAAAAGGGTAAATATTTGAAATCAAGCCCTCAGGAGTTCTAACCCTAGCTCCACAGATTCCTAACTAATGTCAACCTGGACACATTTAAAGTCTCTGACCTTTAGATTCTTCGCCCACAGAATTTGGTTCATAACATGACAACTTTACAAAATTTCTCTGAGGATTATAACTTTAAAATATTTATAAAGCACTTTCAGAAGAATGGCTGGCTCATGATTGGAGCCGACATGAAACTGTTTCTACCTAAGATTCACTATGAGGTGCACAGCTGGCCTTTTAGATTCTTCTTCCATAATGATGGGTGTTGACTTTTTCTGTTTTGCTTAAAAAGCAGAAAACTTGCTATAAACACAAAATTTCATTAATGGAAAAAAATATTGAATTTCTAGTATAAATTTCATGGGGGTGGGGAAGGACCACTAATTTGATTTGGTATGCAATGTCCCAAACTACAGATACCAACTTCTTCCCATATTTAACCCTAAATCAGTGTTTAAGTTTTATTAGTAAAGTAAGATGAAATAATCAGAAATTTAGTAAGCCTAAATAACAACACCTGGCAGTATGAATAATAAATATTGTTTTCGCTTATTCATCTTTGAGGATAAAACTACCAATTAAATAGCTTTACCTTCTTGACCAAACACAGTGGCTCATGCCTGTAATCCTTTGGGAGGCAGAGGCAGGCAGGCGGATTACTTGAGCCCAGGAGTTTGAGATCAGCCTGGGCAGCATAGTGAAACCCCACTATAAAAAATACAAAAATTAGCTGGGCATGGTGGTGAGTGCCTATAGTCCCAGCTACTCAGGTGGCTGAAGTGGGAGAATCACCTGAGCCCAGTAAGCAGAAATCATACCACTGCACCCCAGCCGGAGCAACAGTGAGACCTCATCTCAAAAAAAAAAAAAGCTTTATCTTCTTCTCAGCTCAGATCTAGTCAGCTTCAAGGAACTTTCTAAGTCTCTTTTAGGATATAAGTTAATTTAACTACATACATATTACATTTCCTTCTCTTAAGCATAAGCTGAGGTATCCTCAACCCCAAACCTTAGTTTTCATTCCTTTTCTCTTCAGTTGGATATCTTTATAGCCAATTAAAAAAAAAAACCTTTGATCCTTCTCCGTAAGCAGGCTTTTTCCATAAAATGCTTAACCAAAAATGCTGTTTAAAAGAAAGACTCAAGAAACTATTCGCAAGAAAATTACAGGTACCAAGTGAAGAAACAACTTGGTGTGAAAGTCCCCAATTACACACACAAGAAAGCTGAAATTTATAGAATACTGTGAGAAATAATTTTTAAAAAATCACCTTGTAATTTAATTTTGGTTAATCTACTTTATAGGTAATTAATTTCTGTTGAGTCCACATCAGGCAATATGAGAATATGAACCCAGTTTTGCTGTTTCTTCTTAACAGCAACCCAGACGGTATAGGATCAAGAGAGAGGGCCAGGAGTTTTCTTTATAATCACTCCATAGCTCAATTCACTTAAGCTCAAGAGAGTTTTAGGATCAAGAGCATGTTTAGCCTGTTCCTTTTCAAAATGATACTTTTGGGGTGACATTTGTTTAAACAACTACATTTCCCACCAAAAGAAAAGCTTCTTTGTGAATAAGCGTATCACACAAGTAGTTGGGGAATATTATATAGCCGCCCCCCCCCAAAATGTGAATTATTTCATTTTGTAAGATCAGGGATTTAACCAGATGACCTTTATTAAATTCTCCTTCTGTCTTAAGTATACCACAATTCAGTTTCTCTCCTTCCAGAGACAAATCCCCCATTTTTTATTTTGTACTAGCAAAGAAACCCAGTAACAGAAGCCGACCTCTGACATGGATATTGATACATAAGTGGCAAATTCATGTGGTAACTACAATTAACTATCCACCAGAAAAACAATAATCTTACCTTTTTTCATTTCCATATGACTTCTGTGCAACTTTTGCATGAAGAATAAGTACTGTTTGATCCCCTCGCTCTTTTAAATAATTTCGCATAGCTTCCCTAAAATCAAATATAAATATTACTGTTACAGAGGTGAAATTCTTGATGAAATCTTTCATTACTATGCTCTGTAATGAGAATGCTTAAATATTTTTTAAAATAAGCAAACCTTAAAAACAAAAACAATAAAGCAAAGTAAATCCATAAATTAAATCTGAAGATTATGTAAGACAATAAATACTTCTCATTTTCAATTCTATTCCTTGTTCTTTAAAAATAAGAAACTGTCTTGCATTCTTTGAAATTTACGATATAACTCAAACCACAATTACATCTTCCAAAAGAACTAGAATCAACATATACACTGCTAATGTGACTTTAAAATGTTATAAAGTTAATAAAATGCAGTAATTTTGTAGTTTAATAATGTTTCCCTACCCCAACTATCAGAAGCAATGTTTTTCACTGAACACAAAGGCTGTAACAAGTCATTAGGTCATCTAAATGATCCTAAAATGACAATCGTATAAGGACCAAGAAAGGCCTATCATTCATATACAAATACATAATTATCTCAAGGATATTATTAAATAAATAAAATTTAATAAAGGCTAATTGAAATCAGTGAAAATCGGAATTTTGAAAAAAATACAATGTTAATTCTTTTAAGTATAAACAACTCTACGTATTTATTGAGCAAATGCTCTTCACTATCTTAAATGCATTTATATACCCAATTGTTTTGCTAAGCAATATTAAATAAGCAATTTTTATAGTAAAAAGAAAGCAATCTCTACACAGATGAAACTACAACGATTCTGAATCAGCAGAAGCCCAATTCCTTAGGATGTCTTCACATTCCAAACTTGAATGTTATTCTACTGATATTATAAAGACAAATATCAGGTATAAGAGGCTATCTATACAATAATAATGATTAAATGTGAGGACTTCTAGATTTACAGCATTTACACACTAAGTAGCCTGATTCCTCAACTGGAAACTGAAGATAGTAACACCTCCTTTTCACAGGGTGGCTGAGGGGATTAAACGAGATAACCTAGATGACAGCATTTATATTTACCAACAGAAAAAAACCTGTTAGCTGCAGGGCAGGACAGTTACACCAGGATATAAATAGACTGAGAACTAGTCCCTACCACTGAAAAGGAACTCAAAGTCCAAAGTGTAATGAAATGCAATAATCCAAGTAGAGATATGCACAAAAAGCACCAATGAGGGAATGCCTACGTAAGGCAGGGGTGGATGGTAAAGGACTACATGCTTGGAAAAGTTTCTTAGAAGCCCTAATTCCAAGAGAGAAGTCAGCACGAGAAGTGGGAGGAGGAAAGCATAAGGTGTTCCAGGGCCTGAAAATAGTGTGAACAAAGGCATGAATAACTTCATTCAAGCCAAGGAGTAAGGCAGCCACAACAATAACACAAGAGCAGCTAATGTGTCTTGAGTGTTTACTATGTGCCAGGCCCTGAACAAAGCACTTTAACTTCATTATTTTATTTAATCCTCATAATCCGAAAAGGTAACTACTGCTAACACCATTTTGACTATAATGCCTAAGGTGTTACAGTGAATAGTAAGAATTGAAACAAATTTTGCGAGATTCTAAGGTGAGCCACGACTGTGAATAAGGTTGACAATGATAGAGTCAAACTATGAAAGGCTTTGAAAATTGACATTTGTGGTTCCCAAGTTTTCTCAGACATAAAAAATAAAAAAATAAATAAAATAAACAAATAAATAAATAAATAAAAAGAAAATTGTCATTTGTATACATAAATACTAAGTACAAAAGTTCAAGCTATTTCAAATATCACCCCAGAACAGGTGATGATAAAAGTGGTAATACATTTCTGCATAGCAAAAGAAACTATCACTACAGAATGGGAGAAAATATGTGCAAACTGTGCATCTGATAAAGGTTTAATATCCGGCATCTATAAGGAACTTAAACAAATTCATAAAAAATAAAAAATAAAAGTTAGTCAAAGGATATGAACACTTTTCAAAAGAAGACATACTTGTGGCCAACAAGCATATGAAAAAAAGCTCAATATCACTGATCACTAGAGAAACACAAATCAAAATCACAATGAGACACCATCTCACTCACACCAGTCAGAATGGCTATTATTAAAAAGTCAACAAAGAGCAGATACTGGAGAGATTGAGGAGAAACGGGAATATTTATACACTGCTGGTGGTAGTGTAAATTAGTTCAACTGTTGTGGAAAGCGGTATGGCGACTCCTCAAAGAGCTAAAACAAAACCTTCATTTGACCCAGCAATACCATTACTGGGTAAACCCAGAGGAATATACATCATTCTACCATAAAGACACATGCACACAAATGTTCACTGCAGCACTATTTGCAATAACAAAAACATGGAATCAACATAAATGCCCATCAATGACAGAAAGTGTGGTACATATACACCATGGGATACTGTGCAGCCATAAGAAAGAATGAGATTATGTCTTCTGTGGGAACATGAATGAAGCTGGAGGCTATCTTCCTTAGCAAACTAATGCAGGAACAGAAAACCAAATACCACATGTTCTCACTTATAAGTTGGAACTAAATAATGAGAACTTATGAACATAAAGAAGAAAACGACAAGACACTGGGATCTACTTGAGCGGGGAGGGTGGACAGAGGGAGAGGAACAGAAAAAATAACTATTGAGTACTGGGCTTAATACCTGGGTGATGAAATAATCAACAAATCCCCATGGCATGAGTTTACCTATGTAACAAACATTCACATGCAACCCTGAACCTAAAATTAAACTTAAAAAAAAAAATATCCTGGAAAATACTTGAAGTACTTTAGGAGAAGTATTGTTACATAGGTTATTATGATTAAACCTTTAAGTATTAAAAAAAGTGGTAGCATGAAGTAAAATTTTTAGAGATCCAGAGAAGAACTCAAAATGAAAAAAAAAAAAAAAATCCATCCTTTTGTGAATTGGGACAGGATCATCCGTCAATTTTCTCTCAACCCCATTACAAAAAAATCAATACTGTAGAAACTGAATTTTCAATCTAAACTAAAGGCAATGAGAGATCTTATTGAGGTTTTTAAAAAATAACGTAATTAGGCATGTGGCTTACACCTGTAATCCTAGCACTTTGGGAAGCCGGAACAGGAAGATCACGAGGTCAGGAGATCAAGATCATCCTGGCCAACATAGCGAAACCCCGTCTCTACTAAAAATACAAAAATTAGCTGGGCGTGGTAGCACATGCCTGTAGTCCCAGCTATTTAGCAGACTGAGGCAGGAGAACCGCTTGAACCAGGAGGCAGAGATTGCAGTGAGCTAAGATTACGCCACTGCACTCCAGTCTGCTGACAGAGTGGGATTACATTCCAAAAAATAAATAAATAAATAAAATAATATGTAATAATTTTACTTTTGTTTAGTTATTTATTATTTCTAGAGAAAGGATTCAAAAGCAGAGAGACAAGACGAACGTATAAATAGGCTCTCACACATCAAAGGTGAGATGTTGCAGAAGTCAAGGTCACTTTAATTCCAGCAAGAAGTCTAACGATGCCAGCTGGGGGAAGGACATAAGCAGGAGTTAAGTCTGAAAGCCTCTATTTTATTTGTAAAATGAGAGGCCATCATGATGTCTAATGGATAAGAAAACAGCCGTAAATACTGGAAATACCTTCCAGGGTATGGAAAAGGAAGCTAACTATGGACAAATAAAATGACTGAAGATTGGTATCAAAGGACAAGCTAATGTTGGAATCCAAAAAATAATGGTGCTGATTCCCACTAACATTCCAAGGGAGGGAACAGGGAGAGCATGCTCTCAAACCTGCTGGGTACTAGAGATGTAGCCTGGAGAGGGTGACAATGATGAGGGATATAAGGTGTTGTAAAGTCAGGTGACTGAATATAAAGTTCAGGGTGAATAAGAAAAGAGAAGCAGACTGGGTGCGGCGACTCACATCTGTAATCCCAGCACTTTGGGAGGCTGAGGTGGGCGGATCACCTGAGGTCAGAAGTTTGAGACCAGCCTGACCAACATGAAGAAATCCCGTCTCTACTAAAAATATCAAATTAGCCGGGCATGGTGGTGCCTGCCTGTAATCCCAGCTATTCAGGAGGCTGAGACAGGAGAATTGCTTGAACCTGGGAGGCGGTGGTCGCAGTGAGCCGAGATCATGCCACTGCACTCCAGGCTGGACAACAAAAGTGAAACTCCATCTCAAAAAAAAAAAAAAAAAAAAAACAGAAAAGAAAACAAAAGTAAAACCAAGAGAAGGCCAATATCCTGACAAAACTGGCACAAAATTTCCCAGCATAAAACCTGAAGAGCTGTTACACATTTGTAATTTTAAGCTGTTAAGTGTATTTCCTGATACTAAATTCTATTTGCATTTGTAGTCTCAATTACATCATCTAGCAGTAACTTCATTGTGTTTATCAGGTTTCATGTTTATTTTTCTTGTCTTCCCAAATAGACTACAAAGTCTTTAAAAACAAGACCCTATTTTACATTTCTATCTCTTTCATGACAACTCAGGTAAAACAGGACACAAACTTGGTATTTTATAATATCCGAGGCAGTCATAAATCCTTTTTACAAAGAAGATTTTAATTATAATCATTAAACGAGCTAAAATTAAGCTATCACTCTGCCAGTACTCTTCTAAGCAATTATTAACATTACCAACAACCTTTAGGGTAACATACTATTATGTACATTTTAGAAACTGGGTAGAAGTAACTTTTTTAAGATGATACTGAAGAGTGAGGATTCAAATCTAGGTAGTCTAGCTTGTGAGGACAAAATTATACTATTAATGGTTATGAGTACAGCTTTGATGTGAAATAGATCAGGGTCTGATAATAAGGGTTTGTCACTCACTAAGCCTGTAAAATAAAGACAGTAATACCTCATATTGTGGGGGAAAACACATACACACACTTTAAAGTAAGTTAGTCTCACAAACTGATGGAAAGCAAGTGTCAGAGTAACTTCTAGCTATTACTATTATTTTCTTAGAAAGAAAACTTCAACCTTCAATAGTTAATAACTACACAGATGTCAGGCGGAGAGAAAATGGGACTTCCACTGAGGCTTTGAGAGCAAACTTCAAAATGACCTAGGAATGAATGAAATGATCAGGCATCTTACCCAATGTGCAAAGCACAAATTTTGCAACTACACTAGGTAAAGTGCACACTTATCCATCTTCCCACTGAAGATTTACTGAAAGCCTACTATATTCCTGGCACTGGGCATTCTGCTGATTTCTAATACTGGATGTTAACTGTTCACAGGTCTAAGATCTCCAGGTGCTTATGATGAATGCAGGGCGACGGCTCTGGTTTTCCTTCATATTTAGAATACAAATTCCTGAAAAAGTAACTAGAGCCTCAAGGTAATCATGAATAATAGTTGTCCTGTAAGAGTAATTTGCCAAATAGCTTCTTTCAACAATAAAAACAAACTTCGCTTTATTAAACAGAATATTAAACATTAAAAATCATGTTCTCTGTCATTTAAAGCTTGATTGCTGACTTTCTGCACCTTAAGGAGCCATAAAACAAGGCAGTATACTCTAAAGAAACACAATAAATAGTAAATCCCATCAAATAATAGTCCATATGCTTTTCATTCAAATAGAGTAAGGCTGTGTCAATGAATAGGATTTCTATCTCAGCACTGCTGACAACCTGGGGAAAATCATTTTCTACTGTGAAAGACTGTGCTGTGCATTGTAGGACTATAGCAGCATCATTAGCTTTTACCCTGCAGGTGCCAGTAGCACCCTTCCTTGAACTGTGACAAGCAAAAGTGTCTCCAGATGGTGCCAAATGTCAGGAAAGAGGGTGGAGTGGGATGGTGGTCACATGAGTCAAAAACTATTGGGCTAAACCCAAAAAACTCCAGTGTTAAGGTATCACAATCATCCAGGGTTTTCCCAAAATGAAAAAATGGTGAAAATTTTACTGTTGGAAAAAACGTATTATAGGTGCTGAAGAATCCTTGCCAATAGAATTACTATGTTTTATTATGGAACTGTTAAAAAACATTAATGAAAAAGTTAAAATTCAATTTTTTGAAGTTACTTTAAAACACATTGTAAATTTTGAAGTCTGTTGTTTACTAATTTCATTTAATGATTCCTTATATAAAATTTTCATTCTAAATGAAAACCAGTAAAAAACTATTTGAACAGTCCAGGAACAGTGGATCACACCTGTAATCCCAGCACTTTGGGAGGCTGAGGTGGGCGAATCACTTGCGGTCAGGAGTTTGAGACTAGCCTGGCCAACAAAGCGAAATCTCATCTCTACAAAAAATACAAAATTAGCCGGCCATGGTGGCACGCGCCTGTATTCCCGCGACTCAGGAGGCTGAGTCAGGAGAATCACTTGAACCTGGGAGGTGAAGGTTGCAGTGGGCCAAGATCGTGCCACTGTGCTCTGCTGGCTGACAGTGACACTTCCGTCTCAAAAAAAAAAACTATTTGAAGAACACTATGGAACAACTAAAAGAGTCTGCTTACTCAAAACACTGACGCTCCAATGATTGAAAAGATTTTACTTTTATCAAAAATAATTTTACTAACATGAAATTACGGCAAATGCCATTCTAGTTCAACATGTTTAATCTGTGAATATCTTTGTCAATGTTTTGACTATGGTTTGCTTTATAAAATTCTAACTTTTTTTACACAGCAAAAAAAAAAACTCCACAAAGAGAATGCTGAAGTGAAACATCCATGAATTAGTAAGATAAGCTCATGTGCTGCTGTTTCCAGTGGATCTACTTTTACCAGTTATGCCACTGGAGGCGATTGGAGTCTGCAAATAAAGAGAAGAACCTGGTCCCAATGTAAAGGTAAAAGAGAACTTCAGTTAAGGGAATATAATCAATGGTATTCAATATCACAGAACAGACAAGGAAGATAAAGATTAGAAAGTCTTCATAAATTTGAAATTTAGCTCATAAATGAAACAGCTTAATTAGAATCTTCTCAGTGAGCTGGTGGTGAGGCAACACCACTAAAGTCAGCTGCAAAATGAAAGGGAGGGAAGGAAGTGCAATGAACATGTCATGCTTCTTGGCTGCTAAGGAAAAGGGAGTAACTAAGGAATAACTAAGGATAAGGCAGAAAAGTCTGTCTCTTTACAGGATTTTTTAAATTTTGGATATAAAGAAAAGTTGTTTTTTTTTTTTTTTTTGAGACGGAATCTCACTGTTGCCCAGGCTGGAGTGAAACGGTGCAATCTCGGTTCACTGCAACTTCTACCTCCCAAGGTTCAAGCGATTCTCTGGCCTCAACCTCCCCGGTAGCTGGGATTACAAGCACCCACCACCACACCCAGCTAACTTTTTATATCTTTAGTAGAGACAGGTTTCACTGTGTTAGCCAGGATGTCTCTATTTCCTGACTTCATGATCCGCCCGCCTCTGCCTCCCAAAGTGCTAGGATTACAGGCGTGAGCCACGGCGCCTGGCCTATGGCTTAAGGGAAGTTTTTAATTACTAAGTTTGTTAAAACAAAAAAAGCCACGAAGACAATGTAAAGGCGCACTACAAAAAAAAAAAAAAAAAAAAAAAAAAACTAGTATCTATAAACCTGCTAAGTAGCTGAAGTGTAACACAGAATTCTGGAAGACGAGATTGGAAACACAGAGTGGGGTAAGATCGACTCAAGCCTTAAATGCCATGATAGTAAACTGTACATTTAATTTATAGGTTAGTGTTTCTCAATGTAAATTCCTGGAGGCAAGATCCCCTTAAAACGGAGTTCTGAGGTCCAAGACATATGGAAAACACTACATACCACATCTCCCTTTAGGACATAAATTATAGCAGTGACTGTTTGCGGTGTCCTTATGGTGCTAACCGCCGCCATTCTTCTAAAAACAGACTTCCTTACTTTGTCCCTGCACTCCTACACAGCTCTGTGATTGGTCCAAGGGGTGAGTGGAGTGAGTGTAGAGGAGAGGGAATGGGAGAAAACCACAATAAAGACCGGAGGTCCAGTCGTCCTTACCTTCAGGCTCACTCTGCATTTCTCAAATTGGATTACTGTCACTTGTAAAATCCAAATAATAACAGTTCCAAAATGAACTCTGTCTTGTAGTAAAGAAATTTATTTTTGTTGTATCAAGAATTTTCAAAGTAATCACACACACACAATATCACACATGTATACGTTTTAGAGAGCTGAAGACCAAACTGAGAAACACTACAGGCCACAGTGATCAAATCATGAAGCAGCTTGTTTTTGTACCCCCTAGGAGCTAAGCATGCCTTTTACATTTTTAAAGAGTCATAGAACAGAGACTAATAATACCCAACAGAGACAGTATGTGGCCCTCAAAGCCTAAAATATATACTACTTGATGCTACAGAAAATGCTTGCTGATCCCTGCAGACAATTTTTAAAAGTAAAAGTTTTTAAAGAAAAGTTGTAAAACAGAATTCTAATTATTAAATCAATTCAGTATATTACATGGCTGACATTCAATCAAGTTTTTTTTTTTTTTAAATAAAACTCTTCCTCAAAACTGGACTTATGGACGGACAACTGACAGTTCAGAAAGCTCAGCTCGACTTCTCTTGTCTACTTCGGGCTGCTGCCAAATGGCATCCGGATTTATACGCACCCCCACAAAACCTCACAGAAATGCCCTATTTTCGTCAGATTCTGTTCTGGCAGCCTTGCTTTTCACACTGTCTCAGATAATTTTTCTCAAAGTGAGCTCCACAATAGTTACGGTTTACAAAGGAGCCTGTCTGAATCAAAGACATTTCAATGAAATCAGATAAAATAAAGTGAAACCAATTAATGACAGGACTACTCAGAGCCTTAAACAAATCTTCAAGAAGAAGATATTTGTAGGCTTCATTTTCCAAGCTATTAGGCCAGACTAAGATCTCCTTGTTTTTCCCCCAAGGAAGCTTTCTGAGAACTACTGTTTGCCTGAGGGCCAGTTTTTAAGATGACAATCTAGGGATACTATCAATAGTCAACAAAGTCCTGGTGCCCTTGTAATACAACAAAACATTGAGGCTGCTATACTATGAGTCTACATCTACCAGTGACCAAAGCTAAACAACAGTACAGGTCCTGATCCGAGGGAAACACCTGAACATCTCACTTCCATTCTCTCTTTTTATGATAAAAGTAAAAATGTCTCAAAATTCCACAAAGTTTTTTGCAGATAAATAAGTAAATTGCTTTGAATCCTGCCTCATAGCTATGAGACACATCCTTTCAAATTCTGACCAACTCTTGGTTTTCCCCTCCCCGCTCCCTACTCCCAAACGGGCATAGGCCATGACATTGAGAGCAATGGGTCATCAACACATCTGTAATATATCACATTTGTACAATAAGCCTAAAAGGTTATTGTAGAAATAAGCCATTTTGCTACTTAAGGCTTTACATCTTATGTTGAAAAAAATAGGAACTAGAGGAATTTGAGAACATAAAACAGCACAAGGTGATGACAATCAACGGCAGACATTTTAACAGCTGTATGATATTAGTAGTATCTAACTACTAGAAACTCTATGTGTCCCTCCAAAATTCTTATGCTGAAACCTAATCAGGAATGCCTTGGTAGTAGGAGGTGGGGCATCTGGGAGGTAATGAGGTCATGAGGATGGAGCCTCCGAGAATCGGATCAGTGCCCTTGTTCCTCCTGCCATGTGAGCACACATAAAAAAGACTGCCATCTATCAACCAGGAAGCATCTCCCAACAAACATGAAACACACTGGTGTCTTGATCTTAGACTTCCCAGCTTCCAGAAATATAAGAAATAAATTTGTGGTTTATAAGCTACCCAGTTAATGGTACACTGTTACAGCAAACCAATGGGACTAACACACTCACTGTAGTCCCTTCCTTAATGGGTATTTGTCATATCCACACATTCTTTGGATTAGTATCTGTTCAGATCATTTCCGCCCTTTAAAAATTTATTATTTCCTTATTATTTACTTTTCAGAGTCTTTTAAACTTTGTTCTTTATTTTGATGAAGTAAAATTTATTAATTTCTTCCACAAATTGTGTTTTTAGTATCTAAGAAATGTTTGCCTAATAAACAATATTTTCTCCTATGTTTTCTTCTAAAAGCTGTATGCTTTAAAGTTTTATATTTAGGTCTACATTGAGCTATTTTTTTAATATGGTACTATGTATAGATTGTAGTTCCTTTGTGTGTGTGGGAGGGGGTTAAAAGGAGCAATGGATATCCAATTGTTCCACAATCAACTATTAGAAAGACTATCATTTAAAAAATCTAGTTAAATTGCCTTTGCACCTTGACTGGAAAGCAACTGACCATATCTGAATAACTATTTTTGGCCACTAACACAATGGTCTACTTAGCTATCTTTATGCCAATACAATACTTTAAATTACCATAGCTTTATAATAAGTTTTGAAACCAGGCAGTATAAGTTCTTTTTACTCTTTTCCATGATTGTTTGCATTTCTATATAAATTTTAGAAACAGCTTATCAACTATTACAAAAAAAGCCTGCTGAGATTTTGACTGCGATTATGTTGAATCCATAGAATCAGTTTGAGAAGAACTGACATTTTAACTATATATATTTGTTTGAGACAGGGTCTTGCTCTACCATCTAGGCTGGAATGCAGTGGGGCAAACATGGATCACTGCAGCCTGAACCTTCTGGGCTCAGGCAGTCCTCCTGCCTCAGCCTCCCAATGAAGCTTGGACCACAGGCCGGTGCCACCATGCCCAACTAATTTTTTTATTATTTGTAGAGACAAGGTCTCACTTTGTTGCCCAAGCTGGTTTCAAACTCCTGGCCTTAAGTGATCCTCACACCTCAGCCTTTCAACGTGTTGGGATTATAGGTGTGAGCCATCACACCCAGCCCACGTCAACAATATTAAGTCTTCTATCTAAAGAACATTTAATTAGAACTTC
Organism: Callithrix jacchus; assembly: GCF_049354715.1. Taxonomy (NCBI): domain Eukaryota; kingdom Metazoa; phylum Chordata; class Mammalia; order Primates; family Cebidae; genus Callithrix; species Callithrix jacchus. The sequence continues at coordinate 167,449,032 of NC_133504.1, forward strand.
AAGTTCTCCCAGTAGTGTTTGGTTTAGAGTTTTTGCACGTTCTGTCATATTTTTGAAGAATTACATATATTTTTATACTACTGCATGTATAAACTGCATTGCTTTCAAATTTCAATTTCCCATTGCTCATTGGTATATAGAAATACAATTTAGTTCTGTAGGTTAATCATGTATTCTACTACCTTGCTAAACTCACTCATCAGTTCTAGTGGCAAGATACTGCAGTATTTTCTATATAGATGATCATGATATCTGCAAATAAAGACAGTTTCACTTCTTTCTTTCCCATCTAGGTGTCCTTCATTTCTTTTTCTGGCCTTATTGTACCAATTACAACCTCAAATACAATGCTAAATGGAAGCAGTGAAAGCAGACATCCTGCGTTGTTCCTGAGGAAACATTCAGTGTTTAGTAGAGGGAAAGCATTCAGTGTTTCAACATCAGCATGTTGTAAAATGCCGTTTTTTCACAGGCACCCTACAAGGAGGAAATTCTCTTTTACTCCAAGTTTGCTGATAATTTCTATTAAGAATGGATGTCAAAAGCTTTTTCTAAATCCCCTAAGATAACCATGATTTTCCTTTTTTGTTTTATTAATACACTGAATTACATGAACTGTTTTCCATTCCTGAGATAAAAGTCACTAGGTCATGATGTATCATCCCATTAATATACTGCTGGATTCCATCTGAAAATTTGTTAAGACTTTTTATATCTATGTTCACAAGGGATATTGGTCTGTAATTTCATTTTCTTGCCTGCTTTTCACAACAGGGTAATGCTATGCTCACAGAATGAACTGAGAAGTATATCCTGCTCTCCAATTTTCTGAAAGAGTATGTACAGAATTAAGATAATTTTTTTTCTTAAATATAGAATTCAACAGTGAAGCCATCTGGGACTACAGTTTTCTTTGTCAGAAGGTTTGTAAGTTCAATTTCCTAAAATATAGGACTATTCAGGTTACCTGTTTCTTGAGTAAACTTTGGTATTTTGTTAATTTCAAGAAATTTGTGCATTTCTTCAAAAGTTGAGTATTACTGGTAAAAAGTTAATTATAATATTTGCTTATTATCCTTCAAATATCTGTGACTCTGAAGTGATGTCACCTTTCTTGTTCTTGATACTAGTAATTTGTACAGAATCGAATTTCTAACTAGTATGATTGTCCTTTGGCTTGGAGAATTTCTTTTAACACTGTAGCTAAGTCCTATTTGCAATAAATTCTTTCAATTTTTAATATGCCTATAAAGGTCTATATCTACTGGGTGTAGAATTCTAGGTTGACAAGTATAGGTCTCCCTTGAGCACTTCAAAGCACTTGCTCTGTCTTATCCATAACAAGGTTTCAGATGAAAATCTGTCTTCCTCTCTTTGTTCTTCTGTGCCTATTTTGTCTTTTGTTTTCTGTTTTTTTCTTTATCACTGCCTTTAATCAATTTGATTAGAGTGCTTCTGGGTAGTTTTTGTACTCGGGATTAACTGATTTTTTTTTTTTTTTTAACCCTGTCAGCCAGCTGGAGTGCAGTGGTGTGATCTTGGCTCACTGCAACCTCTGCCTCCTGGGTTCAAGTGATCATCCCACCTCAGTCTCCCAAGTAGCTGAGACTACAGGCATGTGCCACAACGCCTAACTAACTTTTTAAAAAAACTTTTTGATAGAGACAGGGTTTCACCATGTTGCCCATGCTGATCTTGAACTCCTGAGCTCAAGCAATCTGTCCACCTCAGCCTCCCAAAGTGCTGGGATTATAGGCATGAACCACAGCACCCAGCTTAGATCTGTGGTTTTACAATTTTCACTTATTTCCCAGTTAGAATATTTTTGCCTTTATTTTTTCATATATTGTTTTAATCATACTCTCCTTTCAATGACTAATCACATATATATTAGGCCACTTGACAATAAACCATGGCTCACTAATGCTCACCACTTTTTTTTCCACTTTTTCTTTTCGTGCTTCATCTATTGCTGTATCTTTATGCTTACTAACCTCTAAACTACTCTTTGTTCATTCTGAAATTAAGTAGCTTTTTCTACCTTAAATATTGTAGTTTTCATCTTTAGAGATTTGAGAGAGAGAGAGAGAGAGAGAAAGAGTGTGTGTGTGTGTGTGTGTGTGTGTGTGTGATCGATCTTCTATGTCTCTATTAAACTTTTCTCTAGCTCAGGTATCTACTTATAGCCTGTAGGCCAAATCCTATCTACCACCTATTTTACAAATAAAGCTATACTTCACTGTACAGACACTCTTAATTATTTACACATTGTCTACTGCTGCTTTTGTACTACAACAGAGGTGGGTAGTATGATAGAGATTGTATGGGCAACAAAGCCTAAAATATACACCATCTGAGTCTTTAAAGAAAAATTTTCCCAACTCCTGATCTTGGCATCTTGGGCATATAGAACACAAACATAGTAACTGTTTTAGGCTAAGCACCATGGATCACACCCATAATCCCAGCGCTTTGGGAGGCCAAGGCAGAAAGGCTGTCTGAAGCCAAGAATTCAAGATGAGCCTGGGCAACATAGTGAGATCCTGTCTCTACAAAAAACAAAAAAATTACTGTTTTAATGTTCTTATCTAATAATTCTATCACCCATGTCATTTGTAGGTTGGTTTTGATTCACTGATTTTTTTCTTGTTATGGGTATTTTCTTGCTCCTTTGTAAGACTGGCATATTTCAATTTTGCCCTTCTGAGTGCTGGATGTTTTTCTATTCCTATGGTCTTGAGCTTTGTTCTGGTACACAGTTAAGTTTGATCCTTTCAATCCTTCTTTAAGTTTGCCAGGTGAATACAGAGCATCTTTAGTCTGGACCCAATTTTAAATTACTACTAAAACAAAACCCTTCTAAGCACTCTAGTGAATGCCCTATAAATTATGAGATTTTCCACTCTGGCTACTGTTAACAGGCACAATTCATAACCCTAAGCAAACTTTAGAAATTGTTCCCCCTAATTTTTTTTGGATGGTTTTCCCCAGTCCCCACCATGGAGTAGTTTCCTTATACAAGCATTCTGATCAATATTCAGCTGAAGACTGAAAGGAAACCTCTGCAGATCTCTGGCACTCTTTGTACACTTCATTTCTCTCCACTTTGCAGCCCTACTAATTGTCTTGCCCTCTGTGGACTCCCAGTTTCTCAGGAATCACTTATCCTTCCATGTCTGATGTTCAATATCTGGAAAACTGTTGTTTTACATATTTTGTCCAGGTTTTTGTTCCAAGCCAGAGAGTAATTCTACCCCATGTTACTCCATCTTGGCAAGAGGCAAACGTCTTAAAAGCTGCTAAAGTTTTCCAAAGAGGGGAAACTGTTTAAAAGGCAAACAATGAAAAATAATGATAAAGTAAATGGGAGTTACTGCATATATGTGGGGCGAAAGAAAGGCAAATTTCCTCATGAAGTTTATTACTGTATTGATTATTTTTAGAGAATGTTATTTTACATTAACTAACTTACTCATCAAAATATATCATTAGCAGTCACTCTAACTGCTGTTGGTAATAAAATAAAAATGTTAAATTTTAAATTTCAAAATGTTTACACATGAGTATAGCAATTCCACTTACCAGAATTTACTCAACAGATTTTATATATACAATATATATATAAACAAGTTATTAAAAATATATTTACATGCCCTGTGAGACAAGCTATATTTTCTTACTTCACTCAACCTAGAATACTTATGTAATGCTTTTTCAAAAAAATATTTCAAATTTCAAAATAATACTGAGATTACAGAAATGCTGTAAAAGCAGTACAATTAGTACAAAGAATTCCTAGTCTCCTTTCACTCAGACCTCCATAAGGCTAACATTTTACACCTTATTTGTATATTATGTTGTTCAAATCATTTAAGAGCACACTGCGGATATAGTACTACTTTACTCAAAATACTTCAGCATTTATTTCCTAACAACAAGTACGTTCTTTCATACAATTATCACTGATTCAACACTAATACCTAATCTACAGATTTTATTCAAATTTTGCCAGCTGTCCCACAGAAATCCTTCACAGGGACCCTGGTGGGTGGAGTAGGTATTCTGAGAGACTGCCACTGTCCTCAGGCCAAATCAGGAGGACCACCAGTTTTTGTAAATAAAGTTGTACTGGAACACAGGCGATTCTTTTAGAAACTGTCTATGGCTGATTTGGGGATACAAGGACAGAGTCCAGAAGTCCTAACATACTTAGTGAGGCCCTCTAAACTTAACATGCTTATTATCTGATCCATTACAGAAAACATTTGGCAACTCCAGCTTTACAGTAAAAGAAACAATTTTTTTTCTGGTTCAGGATAACTATAGCTCTGTGTCTTTGGTCTCCTTTAATCTAGAGGAGTTTCTCAATCTTTTGTATTTTATAACCTTAAAATTTAGGAAGTACATATAACAATTTATTTTCTAGAATGTCCCTCAATTTATTTCTGTCTGACAGTTCCTTATTGTTAGATTTAGCTTATGCATTTTTGGCAAGAATACCACAAAAGTGATCATGTGTCTTTCTTGGGATGCACATGATATCAATTTATCCATTACTGGTGATAATAATTTACATAATTAAGGTGATGTCTGACAGGTTTCTCCACTGTCATGTTATTACTTTTCCCTATTATTATTAAATACATATTTTGTGAGGATATACTTTGAGACTCTGTAAATACTGTGTTTATCATCAAACATTAATCCAGTCATGGAAGCATCCATTGATGATTTTTGTCTATTGAGGTTGTCAAAACCTTACACTCCTTATTAGGCAACATGCTTCTGTAAGGAAAAGCTATCCTCTTTACCCCATTTATTGATTACAAATAATTTTTATTTATACAAATAAATAATATTTATCCTGAATTAATTATCTCAGTATAGACTTCTAAGCTGTTGTTTTATTACATGGGTTTTAGTCCATTACTATCATTATTTATCTTGATCAAAGTGTCCCAGATTTCCCCTTCAAACTATCCTTTGTATCCTTCTGTAGCTCGCCATCATTCTTTAAGTGTAACAGCTTTTTAAAATAATATTTGGAAATAACCTAAATGGTCACCAATGTGAAATATCAAATTAAAAATTGTATGGAAACAATGAAAAACCATGGAGCCATCAAAGGGAAATATCAAGGTAGAAGATGTACTGTTAAGTGGCGTTAAAAGTTGTAGAACAATGATAGAGTGTGATCTCAGTTGAGTTTATGAAGAAAAAGGACAGGCATATACATATATACATACAATTTGTTTCAAAGACACCAAAAATAAACTGCTAATGATGTGAGATTTGTACTGACTATAGGACATGGCTACAGAACTAGGTCTCTTTATTTTACAACTCTGGCTGCTGGAAATTTTTACAATCATTTAAGACTAATACTTTTAACATTCATAATTAAAATGTATACTGTATAACTATACTCAAGAATTAATAAAACTTGTATTTTCTTAAAATGGGTGAAAATTTTATTTTCCTTAAAATTCTTTCCTAAAAGCATTTACTTGCAAATTTCACCTGCAATCAACAAATTGTGATGGGCTAACCATAGGAAGATATAGAACGTTATCTCTACCCTGCCATACATGTTGTATTCACTACATGAGACTCAAGATTGATTCTCAGGTTTCATTTTCCCTTTTCAATTATATCCTTTTATTCCTGTTTTTGGTGGGGGAGGGGAGGAGAGAAGAGGGAAAGGGAAGATGAGAATAAGTTTATACTCTAGATAGCAATATTTGAATGACTTAAAGAGTACATAATATAATTTCTAAAACAACAGGATCCATACTTTCATAAAATGTGTGTGTAAAAAGCTGACTAATATAATGCTCACCTAGTAAGTCGTTTAGGTGGAGGCCGCTCACCAAATTTCCTGGGGAAAAAAATAAAGAAAATAAATTAAGTAAGCCATATGACAGACTCTACAGTAAGCTTTTTAGGCATTATAAAATCTCCGTTATGACTTACACTTCAATGTCACTAAAACACAATGAAAACAGAAATCCTCTGGTAAGCATTTGTATCCCAAAATTACAAAATACACATTTAAAAATGGTTCTTAAACACAAACAACATACCCTAAGTAAGCCTTATGGACCCACTCTGAACAAGTAGCACACTGATTACATGGGGAGGGTAGGTATCTTTTATGGATGATTTAACAATGAAACAACTAACCAAAGACCCTCACAAGGTTTGCAATGTGTCAGGCACAACTATACATCTATTTATACAACCTATGTAATCATTATAAAATAATTCTATTGGTCGGCTCACGCCTGTAATTCCAACACTTTGGGAGGCTGAGGCAGGTAGATTATTTAAGGTCAGGAGTTCGAGACCAGCCTGGCCAACATGGTGAAACCCCGTCTACTAGAAATACAAAAATAGCCGGGCAGTAGTGGCGTGCACCTGTAATCCCAGCTACTCAGTAGGCTGAGACAGGAGAATCCCTTGAGCCTGAGAGGTACAGGTTGCGGTGGGCCAAGATCAGGCCACTGCACTCCAGCCTGGGCAAAAGTGAGACCCTGTCTCAAAAAAAAAAAAAAATTTCTGTTAGACAGGTGTGGTGGTATATGCCTGTGGTTGCAGCTACTTGGGAGGCTGAGGTAGCAAAACAGACTGAGCCCAAGAGTTCAAGGCTACAATGAGCCATGACTGCGCCACTGTACTCCATCCTGGATGACACAGCAAGATTCTGTCTAAAAGCCAGAAGAAAGTTCTACTGGGTATAAACAGGCCTCATTTTAAAGACATAAAAAGCAACAAGCCCAATGTCACAAAGTAAGCATTAGGCAGAGATGAGACTTCCTAGATTTTAACTATTTAATTTGCCTATAGTCTACAGCCTTTAAAAGGGCCTAACATAGAAGCATTTTAGCTGATTGGGAGTGGACAGAGAAAAGCAGGAACAAAGGCAAGAAGGCACAACTCAGGTTGGAACTGAAGTACAACACGGCAGTTAAGAGAAAGGCTCCAGAGTAAGACTGGCTGGGTTCAAATCCATGATTTGGTATTTATTTGCTGTGTAACCCTGAAGTTACTTGACTCACTAGATCTCAGTTTCCTCATCTGTAAAAAGGACACAATGACTGTGCTTACCTCAAAGAGTTGTTGAGGGAATTAAATATATTAATCAATATATAGAAAACACATAAAGCCAGGCACGGTGGCTCATGCCTGTAATCCCGGCACTTCGGGAGGCTGAGGAGGGTGGATCACCTGATTTCAGGATTTCAAGACCAGCCTGGCCAACATGGCTAAACCCCGTACCATTAAAAATACAAAAATGAGCCAGATGTGGTGGCACGGGCCTGTAATCCCAGCTACTCGGGAGGCTGAGGCAAGAGAATTGCTTGAACCCAGGAGGCGGAGGTTGCAGTGAGCCAAAATCATGCCACTGCACTCCAGCCTGAGTGACAGAGTGAGACTCTGTCAAGAAAGAAAAAATGAAAGAAAGAAAGAAGGAAGGGAGTGAGAGAGGGAAGAAAATAGACTAGTGCATGAAACACAGTAAGTACTCAATAATAGCTAGTAATTACTATCATTTTTAGTTATGAGCAGCTAAGCCAAAATAACTAAAGGAACTAAATATGATTTTAATAGAAATAAATAAGTATATGAAGAAGAAACTGTGGTTTCTATGTGATAACTTGTTATTTCCTCTGAAATAGGAAGTATACACTTCTAAAAGAGACAGTGAAGGCACAGCACTTGAACAAGACCAACAGAAGTTGTTTTTCATTTTGAAGCAAGATTGCAGTTATAAACAGTTATGTGACTTTTTCATAAACAGTTATAGGGTATGAAGTTTTATTTACTTAAAGATTTCTCTACTGTATTTGTAAGGTTTCACAAGATTATTAACTTTGATGATAAAAGTCACAGGAACCCACTTAGTTCATTTTGTTTAGTTAAATGTCCTAAGACACAGTTTATGAATTGATAATTCATAAGCAATAAGTATTTGTGACTGGAATATTTTAGTATTTTCATTAAACCTGCAATACTGAAAAACGGCTTTACTTGAAATAGCACAAAAGGCTGGGTGCGGTGGCCCATGCCTGTAATCCCAGCACTTTGGGAGGCCAAGGCTGGTGGATCACTTGAGGTCAGGAGTTTAATACCAGCCTGATCAACATGGAGAAACCCCGTCTCTACTAAAAATACAAAATTAGCCAGGCATGGTGGTATTTGCCTGTAATTCAAGCTATTCAGGAGGCTGAGGCAGAGAATCACAAGAATCACTTGAACCTGGGAGCCGGAGGTTGCAGTGAGCTGAGATCACACCATTGCACTCCAGCCTGGGCAACAATGGCAAAACTCCATCAAGGGGGTGGGGGGGAAAGAAACAGCACCAAAAAAAATGGGCAAATAACACAAGTTTTTGAAAGAAGAATTACTTATAATTAGTCCTTTTTAATTTTATCATATATAATATTCAATTTCTAAAATCAGGAAACAAGGTAAGGCATGGTGGATCACACCTGTAATCCCGGCACTTTGGGAAGCCAAGGAGGGTGGATTGTTTGAGTTCATCAGGAATTTGAGACACGGTGAAACCCTGTCTCTACAGAAAGTACAAAAATTAGTCCGACATGGTGGTGTAAGCCCCTAATCCCAGGTACTCAGGAGGCTAAGGTGGGAGGATCACTTGAGTCCAGGAAGTTGAAGCTGCAGTGAGCCAAGATCACACTACTGCACTCTAGCCTGGGTGACAGAGCAAGACCCTGTCTCTAAAACAAAAAGAAAGAAACGAAATACAATGCTTTACTGGTTACACCAGCAAGGTGGCTGAAGAACACAGATTTCAAAACACTGCTTAGCTATGGAATTAAATGCAAAAATTCTGCTCCTAAATTTTTTTCTACAACAAAAAATTTTTACACTGATTAAATGTACCACTGTAACATATGATTACAATAAAACTGCATTAACAGGTTATATATAGAATAATTTACAGAAGCCAAAAATGTAAGCTACTCTTTAAAATACTTCTTTAGCTATAGATACTTAGACATATCTGAATATGCAGTATTATACTTTATAAACTGAGGCAAAGTGAGGTATGACCAAATTCTACCTAAGAGCTTAAAATGCTAAAAAAAAAATTTTAGAGACACACAGTTAACAAATGAGATAAAGCATTTGAATGATGCTGCCTCCCATCATACCAGCTACAAATACTAAATCTGTAACCAGCAAGTACCCTTTGGGATGTATGTAACACAGATTTATTACATGACTAGTAAGGTATTCATCGCATTCAAAATTCAGCTGTAAATTTTGCTCCTTGATGCTCTGAAATTCTGTCAATATTAGATTAACAAGTAAATATTAATTAAAATATCTAAGTCCTTTGTTTGAAATACCCATTAGATCAAGTTGACAATTACAAAACATGCCTGTGCAACAACACTCCTGCCCCACAGAAAGTATGTGCAAAAGGGCTCAATATATTTGTTTTTTGTTTTATTTGAGATAGTGTCTCAATCCTGTTGCCCAGGTTGGAGTGCAGTGGCTCAATCACAACTCACTGCAGCCTCCATTCCCAGGCTCAGGTGATTCCTTCACTTCATTTTATACAAAACGATACATCCTTCTAGGAGCCATCCTAAGTCTAGAAATCTCATAAATGTTACTAAGATCAAATTGCTTCTTCTGTATATAATAAAACATTTCTACTACTGGCATATAATCATTTTTAATCTTTTTAATGCATATGCAATCATATTCCTGTTTATCTCATTAAAACTAATGGCTACTATATATATATAGGAGTAGGAAAAGAATAAGAAAATGAGTTTTCTGAAAAAACTCAAAAGGAATTAGGCAGGTTGACAATGCAGAATTCTGGCTGGGCATGATGGCTCAGACCTGTAATCCCAACACTTTGGGAGTCCAGGTCAGGTCAATAGCATCCCAGAGTTCAAGACCAGCCTGGATAACAGAGCAAAACCCTGTCTCTTCTAAAAATACAAAAAATAGCCAGGTGTAGCAGCTGGAGTCTGTAGTCCCAGCTACTTGGAAGCTGAAGTGAGGGAATCACTTGAGCCTGGGAATGGAGGCTGCAGTGAGTTGTGATTGAGCACACTGCACTCCAGCCTGGGCAACAGGATTAAGACCCTATCTCAAACTAAACAAAATAAAACCAAGAAAAGACAAGGCATAATTCTGAAGTTCACAATCAAGCTAAATTCTAATTATTTAATAAATCTCCATAGGGCTACACATTAAAAACTGTCAAGTTATACTAAGGTACTACATGCATCCTGCACTTACCAAAATCCACTTCCACTATTAATTTGATGAAACAAAATTCGTAATGTAATATTTATTTTATGCAACCAAAATAATCACTTCTCAGCAAAACGACAGCAGTCAGCTATAAATTACTCACAGATTGATTATAATTTAATAAATTATAAGTCAATGACTGATTATATCGTCTCTCTATCTTGCAATGGGGACACTGGGAAAGGAAGTACACATTTTTATCTTTAAAGATAAGATGTCTACTGACATGATCTCTGTTGAGAATCAAACCAAAATTAAGTTGGACCAACCATGTTTAGACAATTATTATGTAAAACATTTTTGATAATAGGTATATGGCATATTTAACAATGGGAAAAAAATCAATTCCTATGCATCTGAGGGCCCTTTTGATTTCATGAAATAATGAGTTAATTCCTGTTTGTAACAAAGAATCACTGCTACTACCCAATTTATCTTTTTGCTAAGTATAGATTATCAACATCTCACTTGCATGAGTAGGTTTCTCAAATTTTCTACATACTATATGAAATCTAGTTTATATTAAATGTAATAATCAATCCTGGCATACACTTAAAGGAAAAAGGTTATGATTCTGGGCTTTAACAACAACTAAAAAAACAAAGCAAAAATGAGCCAGAATATAGTTTATTTGTACGATGCTTTTTCTTTCTTGCTCTATGTTCTGTATACTTTTCCCTCAGACTGATAGTGAGAACGAAGAAAACATTTGCTTACATCCCCACCCAGTAATGCTCATATAATACTATTGCTCAAGAAAATTTACATTCTTCACCATATATATGTCATAAGTAAAATTTACAACTAGCAAATTCATTTTACTTCAATTCCACTAGCTTTCTTCTTCTAAGAAAACAATGATTTTATATTCAGAGTAAGAAAAGCTAGGGAAAATGCTAGCTACTGTAGGTAAATCTCATTTCATACACCTGGAAGTATGAGGTTCTTTTTTAAGCTGTAATCTATCATTAAACATAGTGCTTCTGACCTGTAAATAGCATTGAGGTTCCCACATATCCTCCAGTCCATTAGAATTTTTAAGTAAAAGACCTACATACACATTAATATATATGCATTTTTGTTTTGCTCACAGAGGAGGTATTGTTTTCTCCCAAACCAGATACACTTGCTTCTACATACGTCCTTAACAGACTGGTGAATATGATCACAAGTGTACTGAGGACCAGTGTGATAAAAGTTATCAAAACTACACTATCTTAACACCTTTTCTTGGCTAACAGATGCTTCACATAAAAAACCCAACTCAAAAATCACAAAGAAAAGAAAAAAAAAAAAAAAAAAACAAGAAAAAACTTTTTTGAATACAGAAAAATACAGTAATTACACTGGTACCAAAAAAAAAAAAAGCAAAAATCTATCTAGAATGCTGCCTAGTAATGCTACTAGAACTTTGATTTGAAAAACATAGCTGACTTAAAAAACAAACGTGTAGGGACACCCTACTTGCTGCCCCTTGGGTTGTGAAACTAGAAGTAATTTATTTTTTCTCTCTTTCACAAATCCTTTAACACAGAAAATGAGATAAAATAATGGGATCAAAATTAATTAAGACAAGAAACATGGTGAGGTATGTGCTGGACAGGAGTTTATAAAAAGCATCAAGAATCCAGACTCATAAACCACCTTTACACCAATGTACTGTAAATAGCATATAAATTTTATGCAGCTCAAAAGTACTGCGATTTCTGAACCATGCAGCAACATTTGATTGGAGAAAAATTTGGCCACCTGATCCATGCCCCCAAGGCAAATATGAACCAAAAGAAGAATACAAATAGGTGATATACATTATTACTATATTCTGCGATAACAGATAGTATGAAAAGTTAAATGATACTGGGAAGCTGCTTAGTAATTTAAACACAAAAAAATACTTAACAGGCTCATTAGTAAGACTGCTGTTACTCCTCGGGTCCAGATTTGTTCATTCGCCAAATACATATCAAGCACCTTGAGTAGGGGGACAATTATAGGTAGCTAGTATACATCAATGAATAAGACATACAAATCTATCACCTTATGGACCTAAAATGTCACTAGGACAAATGAACAATGATGTATCTTCAAAGATGTTCGTCTATATAATGAACATCTTGTAATCCCAGCACTTTGGGAGGCTGAGGAGGGCAGATCACGAGGTCAGGAGTTCCAAAACCAGCCCGACCAACATGGTGAAACGCCGTCTCTACTAAAAATACAAAAATTAGCTGGGCGTGGTGGCGGGTACCTGTAATTCCAACTTCTCAGGAGGCTGAGGCAGGAGAATTGGCTGAACCCGAGAGGCAGAGGTTGCAGTGAGCTGAGATCACGCCACTGCATTCCAGCCTGGGCAACAGAGCATGACTGTCTTTAAAGAAAAAAAAAGGAAGAAGGAGGACACAACATCACTTCTCTAATACTCTCTGCCAAAAATGCAGAACCGGAATCTAAACATAAGGAATAAAGCCAAATTGAGGAACAAAGCCAAACTGTGGAACAGCTGACAAAATGAAACAAAAAACTGAGGAACTGGCCCAGATTAAAGGAGACTAAAGACACACAGCAACTGAAAGAGACTTACAGTCCAGAATTTACTTTTGCTATAAAAGATATTACATAAACAACTGACAAAATCTATATAAAATCTGTAAATTATATAATAGAATTTTAGCAATTGAAATGTCCAGATTTTGATAACTATACACTGGTTATGGAAGAGAACATCCTTACTTTTAGAACCACACACTGTGGTACTTAAAAACAACAGGGTATGATGTCTATTTACCTTCAAATGGTTTAAGAAGGGAAAATAGTTGGCATGTGTGTGGGTATGGTTATGTGCATGTGTGGGTATGATTATGCACATGTGTACGTAATAGATACACACAGGGATAAAGCAAATGTGGTAAAATGTTAACACTGAGGTATCTGGGTGAACTTCCTTCTAATATTTGTGCAACTTTTCTGCAAGTTGAAATACATAGAGAAGCACTCATTTCTTAATCAAGATGTTGGCCTACCTCGGCTTGCTACAGAACCTAGTAGTGACAAATCTATGAAAAAACATTCATGGGAGGGGACATGTTAAGAGACTCTGGACAGCTTCCTGGTCTAATTTTTATGTTATTGAAATAATTACTGAAGAATTTCTTGCTGCAGATTTAAAGTTTGATAATATCCAGTGTCAGTGTGCAAGTGGAGAGAAAAGAACTTACACACACTGTTGGGAGTTTAAATTTGTGCACCCTTTTAACATTTTTCCGATGTCTATTACAACTCAAGATGTGCATTCTTTTGAACTAACCATTTCAATTCTGGAAATTAATTATACAGGTAGATAATATGTTACTATGCCAAAACATGCATACAAAGATGTCCAACAAAGCAACATTTGTAGTAACAAAAACATTCATGTGTACAATGAGGAATAAATTGCTAGTTAACACAGTACCTCCCAGTTATGCCTATATACTCACACACAAAGTCACTCAGTAACATCAATTTTGAGAAGAGAAAATGAGATCTCCATTGCTCATCTCCCCTTCCCCAGTGTATACATAAAACACACACACCCTACACATGATTATTAATGATAATGGGCAGCAGTGAACATTGCATTTTGCTTTAAAATGCATAATATAATTTGACAAAAAGGTTGTGTTTTGTTTTACCAGTTAAGTTTGGCTTAGGTAAACTGCAAGATAAAATTGCATTCTCTAGACATCAACTAATGGTCACTTAAGCACCAACTCTAGAATATAAGTGGCTTAAAATAAAAACAGAGAAAGGCAGATAAGTAAAGAATTTATAGGAAAAAAAAGTCTCATTAAGCAAATTTCACGAGGAAAACCATTTTAGAAAATACATGCTTGACTCACACAAAGAATCACACATCAAACCTAAGGGTATTCCACAAAGAGAAATACAATGAAACTTTAAAGACGTTCCAAGTGTTTATTCAGTTGTTACCAATAACTCCTTCAGACACCTCACTTCATCTTATGAACTGCCTTTAAAATTATACACATGCCTTTATGAATCTCAGTCACAGTTTCCTGATGATTTTGTCTGCCTTCTAGTTTGGCCTTCTCCTATGCCCTTACCCAATGGAGAAAAGTAAGATAAACCTTTGAGAGAGGGAAAGTGTGTTCAAGAGCTGAAAAGTGTCACTTGAGAGCACACACAAAGTTTCTCATACAGGCTAAGTGCATGGACTCAGGAACTAGGTTGCTTAAATTAAAATCCTGGCTTTATTGCAAACTTGTGGTGTGACCTGGAGTAAGAAATTTACTCAAATTCTCAATGCTTCAGTTTCGATAGAAAACACATATAAATGTACTTCCAATCAAAAAGGTTCATATATGTAAAGCACCTGTAATAATGTCCATCACTGAGTATGTCCACAACTACTCTTTCAAGGCTGGATTACTGAATGATATTTAATCTAATAAATACTGTGAAACTGAAATGGTCCCTTCAAAACAGATATATATTTATATTGCCTTCAAAATACATATAATCAAATATCGATTTTATAAAGAACTACAACTCAACAACAAAGAAACTTGATGTATAAATGAGCAAAGGAAGAGACATTTCTCAAAGGAAGATATACAAGTGGCCAATAAGCACATGAAAAGATGCTCAACCTCACTAATTAGGGAAATGTAAATTAAAATCATAATGAGATACCACTTTATTCCCATTAGGATGGCTCTGATTTAGAACAAAACAAAACAAAACAACAATAACAATAAAGGAACGAGAGTTGGCAAGGATATGGAGAAAACTGGAACCTTTTGTGCACAGCTAGTGAGAATGTAAAATGGTACAGCTGCTATGGAAAACAGTATGGTTCCTCAAAATATTAAACACAGAATTACCATACGATCCATTAGTTCCACTTCTGAGCATATACTCAGAAAAAATGAAAGCTGGGATTAAAAGACAGTTGTACACTAATATTCATGGTACCATTATTCACAATAACCAAAGAGTGGAAACAACTCAAATGTACACTGACAGTGAACAAATGGATAACAAAAATGTGGTACATACATACATATGATGGTATATTATTCAGCCTAAAAATGAAATTCTGATACATGTTATAAGATGAATAAGCCTTTAAGATATGCTAAGCAAAATAAGCCAGACCACAAAAGGACAAACATTATAGGATTCCACTTATATGAGGTACCTAGAGTAGTCAAATTCATGGAGACAGAAAAACTGGTGGCTACCAGGGACGTGGGGGAGAAGGGGGAATACAGAGTTACTGTTAAACGAGTACACAGGTTCAGTTTAGGAGGATGAAGCATTCTGGAGATGGATGGCGGTGATGGTTAACTACAATCACAACAACATCAATGTACCTAATACCACTGGACTGTAAACTTTGTTAAAATGTTTAATTTTACATTATGTATATTTTACCACAAAAACATATATATTTAGTTTTTCCTTAAACTATGGCTTAGAGAGGGGTAACTAAGCTCAGCTTTGAGGGCTCCTATGTTAGTGCCAGGTTGACTGGCAGCAGCTGCCCAGTAACAGAAAAAACAAGACAAGTAGGTGCCAAAACTAGCAATAAAAAATAAAAATAAAAAGGAACCTGAGGAGTATATGTATGAATATAAATGGTTCCTATTACCATCAGGGTAAGGATACAAAAGGCGAGAGAAGCATAGTGAAGTCTGCTCTAGAATCCACACCTCCCTAGGAAGGGCAGCCAGACAGCACCCTGCAAGCATCCCTTTCCCCAACTTGCTACATAACAGGCTTTGTAGGTGCTTTGCATATGTCCCAACAAATACTGCTGGGGACTGAACATATTCCATGGAAAATCCACAATGTAATTATGGAAAACTGGTTTGTACACACAACATGTCACACAGTTTTCTTCCTTGCACTTTCCCTCTTATTTCTCACGCTCACTTCAAATTGTTAAGTAGTGGAGTTCTTTTGCCTATTTCAACTAAAACTGAGATGAAGAGGAAGGTGGGACAATGGTAATAATTAATTGCTCTACTAGAATTTGGTTCCTTTTCCCTTTCACCATTCAACATGCATGTAAGTGCCCATTAGGTGTTAGGTACCACAATAGACACTTGGAACAGATAGCAGCAAATAAGAAACTTGAAGTATTACAATAGCAGCTACTGGAAGGCAGGCATTATGTTAGACACTTTGTATGCATATCTCACATCATACCCATATCAGTCTTTATTTTTTGAGACAGGGTCTTGCTCTGTTGACCAGGCGGGAGTGCAGCGATGTGATATTGGCTCACTGCAATCTCCATGGGCTAAAGTGATCCTACTCCCCAGCAGCTGGGACCACAGGTGCAAGCCACCATGCCCAGCTAATTTTTGTATTTCTTGTACAAACAGGGTTTTACCATGTTGCCCAGGCTGGTCTCAAACTCCTAAGCTACAGTGATCCTCCTGCCTCAGCCTCCCAATGTGCTGGGATTACATGCATGGGCCACCGTGCCCAGCTCCCAGATCAATTTTACCAGGTAGGTATTATTATCCTCATCACACAGATGAGGAAACCAGCTCAGAAACTACCTTGCACAAGTTCATATACTGGTAGATTCAGTTCAAAATGTTAACTATATTACAATGTTCATGATTTTCTATGTACTCTGCACTAGGACAGAATTTAATTGCATTTCAATTATGGACACCACATTGTAAAAAGGGTGACAGAATTTAATTGCATTTCAATTATGGACACCACATTGTAAAAAGGCGCAGTGGCTCACGGCTGTAAGCCCAACACTTTGGGAGGCTGAGGCAGGCGGATCACAAGGTCAAGATATTGAGACCATCCTGGCCAAAATGGTGAAACCCCCATCTCCACTAAAAATACAAAAATTAGCTGGGCATGGTGGCACATACCTGTAGTCCCAGCTACTTGGGAGGCTGAGGCAGGAGAATCTTGAACCCAAGAGGTGGAGGTTGCAGTGAGCTGAGATTGTGCCACTGCACCCCAGCCTGGTGACACAGCGAGACTCCATCTCCAAAAAAAAAAAAAAGAGGGTGACAGGGTATGAATTTTTATGACAGGATTGTAAAGTGCACAACTGACCTCAAACTTTCGATGATGGGCCAGGCGCGGTGGCTCACGCCTGTAATCCCAGCACTTTGGGAGGCCGAGGCGGGTGGATGACGAGGTCAAGAGATCGGGACCATCCTGGTCAACATGGTGAAACCCTGTCTCTACTGAAAATATAAAAAATTAGCTGGGCATGGTGGCGCATGCCTGTAATCCCAGCTACTCGGGAGGCTGAGGCAGGAGAATTGCCTGAACCCAGGAGGCGGAGGTTGCCGTGAGCCGAGATTGTACCATTGCACTCCAGCCTGGGTAACAAGAGTGAAACTCCATCTCAAAAAAAAAAAAAAACTTTCGATGATGTAGCACTGATTTGGTGTGAGTGAGGGGGCAACAAAAAATCTGAAAGGAAACTTTCTTTCATTACCTTCTCAATCCTTCAGCTACTGACTAAATTTTATAAGGGTAAAGAGTAAATTTTTCTTTAATTACAAGAAGTAAGAAAATGTTTTCTAAAGCTGTAAATATGACAGAGTGCCATGGCTCATGCTTGTAATCCCAGCACTTTGGAAGGCTGAGGTAAGTGGATCACCGGAGGCCAGGAGTTCTAGACCAGCCTGGCCCACATGGTGAAACTCCATCTCTGCTAAAAATATAAAAATTAGCTGGCCATGGTGGCAGGCGCCTGTAATCCCAGCTACTCAGGAGGCTGAGGCAGGAGAATTGTTTGAACACAGGAGGCGGAGGTTGCAGTGTACTGAGATCGTGCCACTGCATAACAAGGCTCCATCTCAAAAGAAAAAAAAAATTTTTAAAAAGCTGTAAACACAAAATTCAGGAAATCTAAAGATATCCATTATGGGAGCCACACCTAGACTACTACATACATACATACATATATACACTTGTATGTGTGCACACATATATGTATATCATAATCCGATTCTAAACAAATTTCTCTTGCATTTTTCCAGCACAAGAATACTATATTATAACTGCAGTAGGGACTGTGAGAGTCTTCTAAATGTCTGGCTCACACTATCAATCAGAACTCTGCAAAGAACTTTTTTTCTAAATTGAAAAAGAGCATGAAGATCTACATATACTTTCATTTAAGTAAGAGGTTTTGAGTTCTTTTTTCTGTTGATGGAAATTACGCAGTCACAGTACCAGCCTAGCCTCCATCAAACCATTTTTGGCCAATTTCTTAAGGAGCTAAGCCTCTGACACACAGTTTGGTATTTTCACGTACTTGAATCCAGCAGTGCATCTTTCCTCTTCAATAACACAGACCAGAGCATTTATGGAACCCCAAGAAATAAGGTCTAATGCACAAAGGAAAGACTGTGAGTCAGGTTTATAAGGAATTAAGCTATTTCAGAGAAGCCTGCCCCTAAGGAAAAATTAAAGATAGCAATTCCCATTTTTAAATACATATAAAATAGGACACTGTAGATATTCTATACATGGGTTTAAACATACCCAATAAACTAAAATAAAATGACAGGAATCAAAATTCCTATGTTCAGAATGGAGGAGAGGAGATTTCCAAAACACTTTCTGTAACACCATTCATGAAAAAGGAAATGCCTTAGCTTTCTGTTATCATATATCATATTATAAGGATCAAACCTACACTTGTGGTAAAAATGAAAACCACTCTGAAGAAGCGGTCTTAACCACAATTCAAAGCTTAAAGAATGGCTTTCTGCCAAAGTGTATCTGAGCCATTAAGCTGTCATGTTGCCTTCATGCACTGCTAGGACCAAAAGAGCAGGCCCACCAGCTAGTATCTGCCCACTCAAGGCTCACAGGAGGCCATGGGGCTCTGAAAGGGGAATCAACACCACAGGAGCACAAGGCTTGATGGTGCAAGATCTAACTGCAAGCTGCTTTGCCCTGGGTGATACTACAGGCTGATTAATACTTCTGCAAACATCTGACAACATTTGCCTCTGCTCAGCACAGAAAAAGGAAAGGTTTGGAACTGAGACTGGCCAGATCACCAAGCACTGACTAAAGTACGCATCATCAGTAACTTATGGAAACAATAGTATATGAGGGAAAGCCTTGGGAGTAAGAGTCAAGATGGCAATGCAGAAAACAAGAACAAGGTCCCTAGTAAGTGCACACAACTTTCAGAGTTTTTGGTCATTCATCTTATGTATTTACTTGGTACTTTGCTATGCTATGTATGAACTTAAACTGTACAAGCTGCAAAGGTGTTGTGTTACAGTTAATTTACTAGTTAACTGTCTAGTTAACAGCCCTATGTCAAATTGCTTAATTAGGAAACAGGAGATTCGTTTTTCTTTAAAGATGAGCTCCACTGTAGCTACTTAATTCTTAATATTCCTTCTCTCACCAACTTATGCACAGGCATGTTTCCTAAAGTCTTGTGAAGTCTCTACTGTCTGCAGCACCAGTACTACTGACCTCCTCCCTCATCTTGCCTTCCACCACAAGCAATTCACTGACAAATTCCATCAATTTTATTTCCAAATTATCTTCTCTATCTCCATTCTCTAAATCCATAGATCAGATGAAGCTCTCATTGCCACTTATACTTGTAGCTTCCTCAACTGGCTTCATATAGCAAAATAAAAGAGACAGCAATAGACAGAATACATCTCCTTATGTATATTCTAAGTCTCATTAACAATCCTGAGAGGTCAGCATTATTTCTAATTTAAAAGGGAAAAATGAAAAGTCGAAAAGCCGAAAGGCAAGGCTTTCCCTCACTTCTGACTCCACGATGATCAATAAAGGTTAAAAAGATAACGAGCTCCACATATAAAACAAATAAGGAAACCATATTCTGTTCTGTAAACTACTTATATTCTTTACCTTTCCAAAATAATGACTTTATCTCAATCCACTGAAAACATTTTCTCTTTTCCCAGTAAACAAACCACCTATCATTATTTAATGTTTCAAAAAAATCACTCATTAACCTGTAATCTATCTCTGAGCAAACCAAAACTGCTGAATCCCAAAGATGAAATACTATAATATTCCAACTTGAGAATATGAAGCAATACCACAAGGTGAAATAAACCAGGGAAATTTGTGTTAACAGCTCTAAGGATCAGTCAAATTCAGACTCCTAAATGATTATAACCTAGCAATGAAGAAACTGTCATACCACTGTATTTGCTGAGAAAGAAAAGAAAAGAAAATGCCAACTTGCTTCCAAAATAAACTAAAAATACACACTATTTTAGGCTATAACTTTTCATGCTGGCCAATATTTTTTTCTTAATAGCACACATGCCCATTGGAGACATATGGCCGAAGTTATAAGTTTGTATTATTCACATTCAAGTTGACTCAAGTGTGTACAATATTAATACTGAGTTCTCAAATACGAATCTGTAAGCAGTAGGTGCCCACTACATGAAAAAACTATAATAGCAAGTCGTCTGTTAAAATACATGCAACAAAAACAAAAAGATTATGGAATCTTGGCTATTAAACTGTATTATTTAGATCAATTACAATTTAACAATGATTAAAGCACAATTAAATGATGATTTAAAAAAATGATCTGTAATGTCTAATTTCCACAATGGAGAAAAAAACTAAGTGATATTAACTTTTCAAATTTTACAATGCAGAGAAAAGGGAACTTCTTTACCAAATTCAGGTAGCTAAAATTGATAGAACTATTTTTCTCATGGAGAATGCCCTACAAAGATACAACACTACAGGTTACTGTTATTACTCGCTCCACAAGCTTCAATTATTTTTGAAACATGCTGCCACTTCAAAAAAGTGATTAATTCACATTTCTGACAGATTTTATAAAGAAGTGACATCAAGATCTAAATGGGAGTCTCTCAATACACCTTATACATTCCCTCACCTAGTTTTGTTGAGTCTAAAACTAATTTACGGGAAAATGTGATATATCAAGTTCAGATCTCCAGCAATTACACCCAGACAATTCTTCACTGTAATAACAATAATCTAATAAGCCATTGTGTTTAAGACAATAGTGACAATATTATTAAACATAATGTCATTAGTTAACAAATTGGCTACTTGTACATTTAAAATATTAGCAGCCCAGGATATGAGTCTCAGAGTGAAAAGAAATCCTTAATTCTAAGTTAAAAACTTGAACTTTGGAACAAAAATCAAGTTGAAAAGGAGTCATTCTAACTGTTAATTTTTTCCTACTCTACAGAAATATTTTGGTTTGATTACAGTATTTCTCCAAAATTAAAACCACTGGTCCAGTCATTATATTCAACGAGCTCTTTATCCTGAGAAATAATACTTGTCCTGGATCAGCTCTCTCTTTTATGGACAACTCCTAAGATCTGAGATTTATGCTATTTTCAGAGCATCCTCCTGACTTCATCCTCGCATGCCAGATCACTTCTCACTTAACCTACCCAGTTCACTGACTCAAAACCAATGTTCGCATATTATTCTTCTACAGGCAGAATGCACAGCAAACTCTTTTGTTTGTTCAGGCTGCGTGTAAATGAGGGATGGGAGGAGGAGAGAGAAAGGGGCCGGGAGGTTGGAAGAGAGGAGAGGGAAGAAAGCAGAGAACACTGCAATACAAAAGAGCAATGAAAAAAAAAGAGAGAGAAAAGATTGTTTGAAGGAGTTGTCAGAGCCACCAAGTTGAAGAGAAATAAAAGAGAGCAATAGAGTATCTAGTGGCCATAAAAGGGCAACTATCTACCTTCTAACAAACCAAATCTGGTCAGTCCCAAATATGGAAATGTGCAGAGCTTTTCTTCTGTGGAATATGAGCATAGATCACAATCAGTCTTTCCTTATAAACGATCGCACATTTGGATATCTACCACTGTGAGAAAGATCTCGTGAATTATTGCATAAACTCTTTCCATCGTTTGCTTCCCCAAAATCCAGGTTTTTCTAACAAAAACAAACTAAAAAATCCCCCAACACTTTTAAAGTTATTCTAGAGCATCGGTTTCTGTAAAATAGGAATGTTAATTGTTAGCAATCTGGAGAGCTTTTGTGAAGACTAGGTAAATCACCTGGTGAGGGACATCTGGTAAGTGCAATATTGATTCAACGTTAGCATACACACTCAGATTTTCTTGGCCTTCAGATTTACCAATCCCCAACTCACAAGAGTTCAATGATGACAACTTTCTAGAAATTGAAATCATTTCAAAATAAGACTACCTTCTATATATCTAGTTATTCTCTCCATTTGTAAATTAAAAGGTTGGTAAATAAGAGTATTACCTGTTCTGCCATGACAGAGTAGATGCATGTCTGAAAAACCTAGGATTATCAAAAGTTCATTCATTTAACTAATATTTGCTGAATACCTGTTATGACTATTCACTGTCCTAGGGAATGAAGATATAGAAGTAAAGAAAATAAGCAAAATCTGTTAATGGGGGTGGGGGAAAGAATAGATCTGGAAAGTAGACCAAGGATTGAAAATTGGCTCCCTACAGAGACAGCGACTGTTTATTTCAAATATGAATACTATCAGTGGGTTTTGCCTGCACTCAGTCACCCCCGTTTTATATAGCACATGTGTGTTGTCTCTGGCCTGTCCCTGCCCCAGGGCTAGAATTTCTCACTCAAATTA
Source organism: Callithrix jacchus (assembly GCF_049354715.1). Classification (NCBI taxonomy): domain Eukaryota; kingdom Metazoa; phylum Chordata; class Mammalia; order Primates; family Cebidae; genus Callithrix; species Callithrix jacchus. The sequence goes on from NC_133504.1 coordinate 167,471,983, forward strand.
ATTTTTCCACAGCAAATTCAACAATAAAGGAGTTTATTTAAAGTTAAATTTCATGCTCATTTGATTAACCTAGCTGCCTAGCTGCTGCCACCAACACTTCTACAGCCATTTTTTTTTTTTTTGAGACATAGTCTTGCTCTGTCACCAGGCTCGAGTGCAGTGGGGCAGTCTCGGCTCACTGCAAACTCTGCCTCCCGGGTTCAAGTGATCCTTCCGCCTCATCCTCCCAAGTAACTGGGACTACAGGTGAGTGCCACCATACCCAGCTAATTTTGGTATTTTTAGTAAAGATGGGGTTTCACCATGTTGGCCAGGATGGTCTCGATCTCTTGACTTCGTGATCCGCCCGCCTTGGCCTCCCAAAGTGCTGGGATTACAGGCATGAGACATCTCGCCTAGCCTCTAAAGGCATTTGTAATCCCTTCATCACCCTCGGGTGCCATCTCTGGTTACTGATCTCCATTTGGGGCCAACTAAACTAAAATGCAGTTAGTTTCCTTCTAAAGTACACTCTAGGAGGAGAAATTTACCAAAGAAAAAGAATACAAGTCACTATCATACATGATGACAACCAAAGAAAAGAGACAAAGCTTTCAAGAAACAAATTCCACAGAGAGACAACATGAAACCTGTGCTTCCAACAGAATAAGCAGCATGAGGTGCAAAGCAGTGACACTGAAGTGAGTAAATGCGACTTAAGGAAAAAAAGAAGTAATCCTTTTATAATGCCAAAACGCCAAAAAGAGTGCTAGAATCGGATAATCTGGGAGAAGACAAGGGGTTAATGTGGAATAGGGAGAATCTGGTGAAACAAAGCAATAGGAAAAAAAAGAATTCAACTCTTCCATACTCTGAATCCATATGTTTTCATTTACTGCCTCCACCACTAAAGACATATGCCTACACACATCTGTACAAAGACAAGCAACCATCATCAGGGTAGTTAACACACTGATTGGAGAGGTTATTTATCTTCTTTAATTTCAAAACATGATTTCTAAAGAGCATATCATGCCCAATTCAGAGAACTGAACTATGTACTTTGACTCAATTTCCAAGAACTTGCAGAAAAAGATGAATTATGTGTATTATCTTTTGTCCTCCTCTTTTGGCAAAGAATTCTTCCATTTTTCTACTCCCAAGTGTAGAAAACTAATGTGCAAATACCACTGCTATGAAACAATTTACAAGTCAGCATCCTCTTACTGTTTTCTGAGGTGAAAGAAACTATATTTTAGACAATCTTAAAACATACATATGCTGATACCGCCCTACTTTGAAGTCTTATTTAATTTAAAATAGTCACCAGAAACTCTGTGATCATCCCAATAATCTACAAAACAAACATCTGTTGTTACAAGGACACTGTGGTAGGCACAGGAACTAATCCAAGAAAATAAAATTTTAAATGTTATCGAAATCTTCACAAAAACAGAAGCTTTAACATCTGAACATTTAACTACCTTCAATATTTGTAATGTATCTAACTTATCTTAATTTTTTGCAACTTTTAATTTTATATTTACCTTCTGAATTAAAGAAGCATCTATTATACAAACAAGTCCTAACATATAAAGAATGAAAAATAAACTGGGAGAGTTTATTTGTATTTTTTATTTTTTTGAGACAAGACTCTTACTGTGTTGCCCAGCATGGAGTGTAGTGGCATGATCTTGGCTCACTGCAAACTCCATGTCCTGGATTCCAGTGATTCTCCTGCTTCAACCTCCCCAGCAGTTGGGATTAACCACATCTGGTTAACTTTCGGATTTCTAATAGAGATGTGGTTTCACCATGTTGGCCAGGCTGGTGTTGAACTTCTGACCCCAGGTGATCCACCCACCTAGGCCTCCCAAAGTGTTGGGATTTGCAGGTGTGAGTCACTGTGCTCAGGCTGAATCGAGAGGTTTTAGCATGCATCATTTTTTTTTTGCACTTTATTTTTATTTTTGAAATGGAATCTCACTCTGTCACCTAGGCTGAAATGTAACGGCACAAGCTTGGCTCACTGCAACCTCTGTCTCCAAGGGTTCAAGCAATTCTCCTGCCTCAGCCTCCCGAGTAGGTGAGACTATGGGTGCCCACCACCACGCCCAGCTAATTTTTATATTTTTAGTAGAGACGGGGTTTACGATCTTGGCCAGGCTGGTCTCAAACTTATTACCTTGTGATCTGCCTGCCAAGGCCTCCCAAAGTGCTGGAATTACAGGCGTGAGTCACCATGCCCCGCCTATTTGTATTTTTTTTTAACTGCATGGGTCTCTCCCATCGATGCAAAGCAAGGGCAAGTCCTTCCACAACTAGAATGTACTGTAAATTTCTTACTTATGAACTTTTAAATATTAACCAGGGCAGGCTGGGCGCGTTGGCTCACGCCTGTAATCCCAGCACTTTCGAAGGCCAAGGCAGGGAGATCACGAGGTCAGGAGATCGAGACCATCTTGGCTAATACAGTGAAACCCCATCTCTAGTAAAAATACAAAAAATTAGCCAGGCATAGTGGCATGCACCTGTAGTCCCAGCTACGGTAGGCTGAGGCAGGAGAATCGCTTGAACCTGAGAAGCAGAGGTTGCAGTGAGTCAAGATACAGACACTGCACTCCTTCCTGGGTGACAAAGCAAGACTCCATCTCAAAAAATCTATCTATCTATCTATAGATATATATATATATGTATCTCAACACACACACACACACACACACACACACACACGAGGGCAAACAAATACATACACATCACGAAACAATACAGCAACAAAAAACAAAACCAAGGTTTCACAGCAAACTAACTGTTCTCTATCATCAAAGATTTTTTTAAAAACTACTGATCTGGTAATATTTGTCTCAGATAGCTGAAGGCTTTTGTGGCTGAGGTCAGCTTGGTAATATGAATTTATTACACTGAGTTTCATAGTTTTCCAGTTGACGACCACTAGAAATTAGGTCTCTGCAATCCCATACCTATACAAGCCCCTGAAACAAAATTTTAGGATTGTGTGATATATTCATAACATTTTCTATTTTGTTCTTTCTGTTTCATTTGGCAGGGGATGGGGTTCACGGGAGGCAGCAACTTACGAAATTGATTCCAGAGTGTGCTACTACTGGCAGTTTGAAAACCACTATCTATGAGTTGATAACCATCATAATGTATGCCAAGGGGCAGATACTACATCACTCTACTTAATAAAGCAGCCTTGGTAAATGTCACTCAAAAGCCACTGCTGCTATTTCTCCTACTCTCTTCTATTCCTTATTCTCTTCTAATACAAAAGGAAAAGATGGTAGAAGGACCCCTGAAAGGAATGTAGAGGATATGGCATACCATTAGAAGCCACACTGAAACTTAAATGCTACTCACTTCTTCTCAGAAGGCAAAATAATATAAAACTAATACTACTTCTAAGGGACATCTGTGACTAAGGGAAACATACACTAGTGGAACTAAACAACAGCCACACAAATGCGCATATATTTTATTTCAATCTTTTGATAAAATTAAAACAGAAGTTTTAAGAAATATATCCTTTTCTATATTCAATACACTGATGTTTTATTTTCTATATAATACATGCTTTAATGTTCATGATAACCCACTGAATTTATTTCTTGACCCACTCGTGAATGTGCTGAAACCTGCAACCTGAAAAACACAGCTTTAGAGAACACACAAATCAACCCAGCAGGGTAAGATGATCACAGATAAAGTAGCAGACCCCAGTGCCCACCTTCTTTCACTGATGAGAAAAAGCCCAAAGAATTGATAACATCTGTCAAATAGTGATGGCTTATTTTGCTCTAGGAATAGCATAGAAGAGTACAAGACTCAGTCAGGGTAAGAAAAATGTAATAGCACACCCTCTACAAAAAAAAGTTCTGATCTGCATTTAATAATCATCAATACTTAATCTGACACTGGCCTCCCACATGCCCAAACCTGCACTGGGTGTATATGCACAATTATCCATATATAAATTGTATTATAAAATTATGTAACAATTTGCTTTTTAAAAAATATATATAAATTTATGAGCTTTTTAAGTCATTCTTAGAACCTGTTACAATTACAAGGGAAGCATTAGAATTGAAATGCAGGTGGGGTAACCAGAGAATCTAAGTAAGCTCTTAACCACAAAGTTATTAAGACTTACAGGCTGGGCGCGGTGGCTCATGCCTGTAATCGCAGCAGTTTGGGAGGCCAAGGCGGGCAGATCATGAGGTCAGAAGTTCAAGACCAGCTGACCAATATGGTGAAACCCTGTATCTATCAAAAATAAAAAAAATTAGCTGGGCATGGTGGCTTGTGAGTGTAATCCCAGCTACTGGGGAGGCTGAGGCAGAAGAATTGCTTGAATCCAGGAGGTAGAGTTTGCAGTGAGATGAGATCACACCACTGCACTCCAGCCTGGGCAACAGAGTAAGACTCCATTTCAGGGGGGCGGGGGGGAAGTCTTGCAAAGAGAACAGGACTTCCCAACTCTAGCTGTACATCAAAAACCTCTGTGGAGTTAAAACAAAACAAATGGATTCTCAAGTGCTACCCCAAAAGAAAATGTTAATGTTGAGATATCAAGTATTATAAAGAAACATATTTTGTAAACAATACATTGAACACTATCCTGAAACCATTATGTCCAAGAATATCTTCTGAGGGTGGATACTATTCTGTGCATTCAGACATAAAATTCCTGATTGAACTAATTGATTGCCTTGGCTAATAAGCAGATGATTCTACCTTGGAACTTGATTAGATCATTGCCATTATGAATTAAGAGTTTAACATAAAGCAGTTTCATCTTAACAACTAAATTCCATTAAGAATTTAACTGCTAACATACACCAAAAGGATTTTCTTTTTTTTTTTTTAATTTTTTTAATTTTATTTTTATTTTATTTTATTTTATTTTTCTATTTTTTAGACAGAGTTTTGCTCGTTACCCAGGCTGGAGTGCAATGGCGCGATCTCGGCTCACCGCAACCTCTGCCTCCTGGGTTCAGGCAATTCTCCTGCCTCAGCCTCCCGAGTAGCTGGGATTACAGGAATGTGCCACCATGCCCAGCTAATTTTTTTGTATTTTTAGTAGAGACGGGGTTTCACCATGTTGACCAGGATGGTCTCAATCTCTTGACCTCCTGATCCACCTGCCTCAGCCTCCCAAAGTAATATTGTTTCTTTTATTACCTAAAAGAGAGTTCTGAACCTAATGTAACAGCAATGAATTCAGCATTCTTTCTGGGTTGTTCACTTTTACCACTCTTTAAAAAGAGCAATTAATACCAATCACACAGTACAAAACTTAGGTTTCCAACATTTCATATAATTAAGAAACTTTTTATTACATCACTCAAAATTTTACAAAAATAAAAATGTCAAAGATTTTTGATGGTTAAGTGGGTATTATGAAGACTAGAATTACTCTACTAGTAACCACAAGTAACGGCAAGGCTATATATCACAAACACATGAATGATTAACTGCATAAATACATTGGTAAACAAATAATAATCACAATATTAATTTTTTAAATTACTCATTTTCAGCCAGGCACAGTGGCTCACACCTGTAATCCTAGCACTTTGGGAGGCTGAGGTGGACGGATCACCTGAGGTCAGGAGCTTCAGACCAGCCTAAGCAATATGGTGAAACACTGTCTCTACTTAAAATACAAGAATTAGCCGGGCACGGTGGCGGGTGCCTGTAGTCCCAGCTACTTGGGAGGCTGAGACAGGAGAACTGCTTAAACATGGGAGGCGGAGGTTGCAGTGAGCTGAGACTGTGCCACTGCACTCCAGCCTGGGCAATGGAGTGAGACTCCATCTCAATTAAAAAAAAAAAAAAAAGTAAATATATAAATTATTCATTTTCCTTTATGTGAAACTTCTTTGAAAAAGACAAAACTGTACTAAAAGGTCCAAGTAAAAATTGTTTTGTTTGGTCACATTAGTACCCCAACTGAAGACTTCATCCAACTATTTCCTGTTCAGGCTACCATAAAATGACAGTATTGTAGAAAACTAGTCTGTGATACAAAAGATAATTACAGACTAACACATGAATAATCCCTAAACTATTTGGTGAATGAAATGACAGCTCATTACTATTAAAACCTAGGGAAAACATTTACCACAGTATTTTCCATAACTATATCTCAAAAAGGAAAAAGAAACTCCACGGGTTTTGGTAACAAAAAATACTACCATAAATCCATAACCACATAATCAAAATATTTATATATCTTAAATATGCAATAACTAAATACAGAATATCTTAAATATGCAATAACTAAATACAGAATCATGAGTGTTCATTATATCCATGACCTTGGAGTCACTGGGAGATTTCTAAAGCATACCTTTTAATCCACGCCATGGTACTTCAAGAACATGTTAAGGTAAGTCACAGCTTGGAACACTTCGATGCACCTCAAAACACCTCAGCCAGTGTATCTGTATCATTCTCCTTTCGTTTTGAGATCATAATGGTTCCGAAGAACTATAATGCTTCCATTTGAATGATAGTCTCATACTTTCAATGACTTAAAAACAAAAACAAAAAATAAGGCCTTAAGTGTTGGTATGTTAAACCATTAGTGCACTGTGTTAACTGCTGCCATGACTAAGAAAAACAAAAATCAGCTGCTACCAGTGTGTAACGCTGTCATTTTTTATGTGAACCCTCATATGAATGAGGGATACAAGTCAGAGTGACAGTCCTTGCTTTATCTTTCTAGCAAAACCCCACGAATCTCTTTGCCCCAATTGTTTCTTTAATTTTCTTCTCAAGGAAAAAAAAATTACTTACAAGATTGGTCTGAAGACTTGCTGCTGCTAGGTTCACTTTTCAATGACCACTATTCTATTCTGTTTGGATGAGGGCCAGAAATCACCTATACACCTATCTAAAAGGAAACTGATAATAGATTAGGCAGAGGATCCTTTGAACAATGCTCCTCCTGATGTTGATATTACTGAATCATATTAATTCCATGGACATCATTAAACTGAAAACAGCTCCAGTTTCTAAAGCTTATTTCTATAACAGCATTCATAAAAATGAACAGATAGATGGCTATCATCAAGTTTTACTGCCATTCTGTGATTGACTTGGTAGGTATCTGTTCCTGTCTTCCACACCCTACCCCACCTTTCTTACATAAAAACAAAAAAAAAATTTCACTTTTAGAAATGATATAGTAAGAAGTGTATGTATCACATTTGAAATCTACTAAGAATTCACACTGTTTTTGCCACAAGTGTGGCATCATGTAGCTACAAGAACACTAAAGCTACACAAAGAAAGTAAAACTAACTGATAACCAATGAATAAATATACATATTTACTGTCATAAAGCAATTTAAATTACTTCAGGATGACTGATAAGGCAAATTTTAACATAGGCAAGCCATAAAGAGAGCTTCCTAAGAAAAAAGACCAGAAAGGTTCTGTTATACTCTAGGCATGTGGAACAGCTTGTGTAAAGAATGGAAGGTGAAAAAGTTTCCCAGCTAGGGCTAAAAAGTATGTGCTAAGGAGAAAGTGAAACTATTTCCTAGTTGAAAGGGTAGATGTAACTGATTAAAATCTTTCGATCCACTGTCAGAAAAATTACATATTTTTAAGATTTAGATTTACTGTAGATTGTAGGGAATGTAGACTACAAAATGTAGGTCACTCTTCAGAAAGCTTATAATGGTGACAGAATTACATATAGGAAAGAACTCCACCAAAGTAGGGAAGAAACTAATGAAGAACAGAAACAAGGGACCTGGTCCAATGAAATCTCTGCCTGTAGCCACAACCATATTTTCAAACTGATGACTTTAGCGCCATTAGTCCAACCCTTTGGCCCCTTCCCGTTCCTTGGGATAAAAGGCAGGGTGCAGTGGCTCACACCTGTAATTCCAGCACTTTGGGAGGCTGAGGCAGGTGGATCACCTGAGGTGGAGTTCCGGACCAGCCTGACCAACATGGAGAAGCCTTGTCTCTACTAAAAAATACAAAATTACCTGGGCATGGTGGCACATGCCTGTAATCCCAGCTACTTGGGAGACTAAGGCAGGAGAGTTGTTTGAACCCAGGAGGCGGAGGTTGCAGTGAGCCAATAGAGCCATTACACTCCAGCCTGGGCAACAAAAGCAAAACTGCATCTCAAAACAAAAACAAAGAAAGAAAGAAAAGAAAAGAAAAATTGGGATAAAAATGAAATAATGGAAGAGGAAATACTTAATACATGTAAAGCATTTAGAACAGTACTCTGGAACACAGTGATGACACAGTGAACTGGGAAAGCAGGCAGCAGTGAACCCATTGCCTCAAACCTGAATAAATGAATTGGCTTTTTTTTTTTTTTTAAGAGGCAAGATCTCGCTCTGTTATCCAGGCTGTAGTGTAGAGACACAATTATGGCTCACTGCAGCTTCAGCCTCCTGGGTTCAAGTAATCCTCATGCCTCAGCCTCCTTAAGCAGCTGGAACTATAGGCATGCACCACATGCCCAGCTAACTTTTTTTTTTTGCAGAGATGGGGTCTCACTATGCTGCCAGGCTGGTTTCAAACTCCTGGCCTCAAGCTGTCCTCCTGCCCTGGCCTCCCAAAGTGCTGGGATTATAGGCATGACCCATTGTCCTTCAACTGAGGGGACTGTTTTAAAAATATAAAGAAATGTTAGTAAAGTCACCTGTGTGGGAACTCGAAGACTAGAACATATATTACACCATCACTGTTTTTCAAAGTATATATAATTTTGTACCTATTACACTTCCTCACAATAATCCAATCACCATATATTAAGAACCCCAAGTCTTCTATCAACTTTATACTATACCTTTGACCATTATGGTACTTACCACTAGTAGGATACATATTTTATGCTATTTTTCCAATGGTCATGATTAATTTGCACCGTACAATGTAATCATCCTTTTGGCAACCAACACTATATTTCGTAACAATGGATCTGTATAAGAGTGCAGTGGTTGGTAGTTTTATCAAACCCAATTTTATTATATTCACTTTTCAATAACTAGGCAATTCACTCTCTGATCATAAGAAAAAAAATACAAGAATCTCCCTCAAAAACATACAGAAAACACCTATGCATAAGTAACCTAAATGTCTACCTACCAATGAATGGATTTTAAAATGTGGTATATGCAGCATACAATGGAATACTATTCTGTTTTAAAAAGAAACAAAACTCTGACAATGCTACATGGATGAACCTTGAAGACATTATGGTAAGTGAAGTGAGCAGTCCCAAAAGACAAATACTACATGATTCCACTTACATGAAGTACTTAAAATAGTCAAATTCACAGAGACAAAAAGAATGGTGGTTACCAGGGACCTAGGGGCAATGGGGAGTTATTAATTAATGGGTTTGGAGTTTCAGTTTGAGCAGATGAAAAGAGTTGTGGAGATAGATGGTAGTGATGGTTGCAGAGCAGCGTGAATGGACTTACTACCACTAAACTGTGCAGTTTAAAAGTGTTAAGATGGTAAATTTTCTTTATGTATATTTTGCCACAATAAACTGAACACACCTGATGAGATACATAGTGAATAGGAACTTTCTTATATTTTGAGAAATTTTCTAAATATTTCCCTTGTTTTACAAATTGAACCTATTTCTATCTTCATTAAGTGGCTCTACTCATCCACCCAGACAGCTGCAACATTCAACCATTTTCCTTCCCATCCTAAGCCAAGTCTTACAAACTGATTTTTGTAAGACTACTTGATGCTACTTGAGTCTGGTGCCGTTCTTTTATTTCTAATGCCTCGGTCTTCCTTAAGTTCTTCCTTACAGAATCACTGTAATAGCCCTATAGCCAATCACCTATCCTCAAAAGCCAAGTCTTCACAATTATCACTAGCTATTTTAGTGAAATAAAGCTCCTGTTTTAAAACCTTTACAAAGGGCTCCATTGCTTCTTCAAATTTGAAGTTCTAAACAAAACATTAAAAAATATCTTTTTGTCTGATCTAACCTACCTTTCTGGGCTCACTTTCACTAGACATTCTGCTTCCCATATGCTACGCCAGATTCTTTACTCCTTCTTTCCCACCATCCCCACTAGGCTCTCCTACCTCCATGCTTGAATGCACACTTCTCTATGTGGAATCCTCTTCCTCCCAACTCCTATTGATATCTATTGAATTCTCAGACACTGCTATATGATAATAGAAGCATGAGAACGATTTGGCAGTATCTAACAAAAGTATAAATGCACATATCCCTGCAACCAGCAATTTCACTTCTAAGTATCTGTCCTACAAAAATACTCAAACATACAGGACACAAAGATATTCACTACAGTGTTGTTTCTGAAAGAGAAAAACATCTAGTCAGGCACCAAATGGGAACTGGCTAAATATGTTGTTACAACTATATTATGGATATGGAATACTACACAAAATCATGACGGGGACAACCTGAAATACATGCTGATAAGAAAAGAATTAAAGAAGAATTATACATTTTAAAAGTAAATATAACACATAATTTACAATGATATGAGCCCATCTGCCCTGAAGAAAACCCAAACTGTATTTTATGTATATTTAAGTACACAAAAAAGTTGTCTGGGAGAATATACTCAAATTTTTAACAGCAGTTATCTCTGGGGAAGGAAATGAAATTTGTGTAATATTTCAAATGGGTTACAGAGAGGAAGAAGCCACACAGACTCACTATCTTACTTTCTCACGCCAAATCTATGGGGCCTGATCTAGCTCCTACTCTACTTAGCCACTGAAATAGAACTTAGTTAAATGGCAATAGCTACACAGAGCCCAAGTGTATATGCAGCCTGTCTTGGCACAGACTTACCTTGGCCACAAGCTCCCTAGCTAAAAGTACTCACAGCTGCCAGTGACATACTCTGCAGGTCCAGCTCTGGCAGACGTGAGAAAATACCACATTCTTACTGGGCCTCTACTCAGGCTTACCTTTCTACTGATGTTCTGTTTTCTTCCAGTTAAAGCAGCGTTTACCAACATTGGGCACTCGTGGTCTTTTAACAAACTCATCTCTTACAAGAACCACATCCTGACTTGGCAGGAGGGTCAGAGGACAGTCTATACTCAGGTATTCCTTAACAAAATCTCCTGCCCCCAAATTTCCGGAATTCATCTTCCTCTAACATAGTTAAAAAGTTTAAAACTGAGAAGTGGAAAAAGAAATGCTTCCTGAAGCTTTCACTGGAATCCCCAGTCAATTAACCATTCCCTCTTCTTGTGTACCTCAATGCTCCTTGGGAAATGCCTGTTATATGAGCTTTGGTGCTCTTCCTTAGTTTCAAGTCTACCTGTATTCCCCAGTAAGGCACAAACTCCCAAGAGCCAGACTGTCTTCACTTACCCTTTATATAACTTAAGGTGTTCAAAATTCTTATCTGTAACGGGGCATTTTTGTTGAGGGGGAGGGGTTAGGATTTTGGTGTGTGTTTTTTTTTTTTAAGAGATTAGTTCTTGCTCTGTTGCCCACTCTGGAGTGCAGTAGCACAGATCACAGCCCATTGCAGCCTTGAACTCCTGTGGCTCAAGGGATCCTCTTGTGTAGCTGGGACTACAGGTGTGCACCCCCACCCCCTCCTTTTTTTTTTTTTCATAGAGATGAAGTCTTGCTATATTGCCCAAGATGGTGTCGAATTCCTGAACACATGCAATCCTACCTTGGCCTTGTGAGATTACAGGTGTGAGCTACTACACCTAGCCTTCTAACAACAGGTTTTTAAGAAATGTCTCTCAAACATAATTTGTTTAAAATAGATCAGTGCATGATGTTTGACAAATTCACAGATGGGATATATTTAACTTCAGAATAAAAATGTCAGTCGACAGCCTAAGCAACAAAAAGTACATATATAGAGAGAGGGCCAGGCCACATGGCACACACCTATAGTCCCAGCTACTGGGGTGGTTGGAGCCGGTGGGGGCAGGGGTGTGTGTGTGTGGAGTGGCTAAGGTGAGAAGACTGCTGGAGCCTAGGAGGTTGAAGCTGCAGTGACCCATGATTGTACCACTGCACTCTAACCCTATACAACAGAACAAGACCAAAAAAAGATGGCAGGAAGCAATATTAAATGAAATAAGAAAAACAGTAAGTTTTAAATGAAGTTCTATTTCAAATTATTTCATTAAATGAGAGCTTTGAGTTGGAAGAGAGAATATAAGCCTGAAAAACCAATACATGTCACAGGCAAAGTAGAAAAGTATACAAACTTTTAATGGCATTTAAATAGAAAACAGTCTATCTCTATTTGTACATAAAGGAAAAAAGCCTGTTTATATCTCCTTTACATCACAAGAATCTAAATACAATTACAGTTTCTGTATATTGTAATTATTTGATCAGTTTCACATGTAAAATCTCTTTGCCAGCTGGGCACAGTGGCTTATGCCTGTAACTGCACCACTTTGGGAGGCCAACACGGGCAGATGACTTGAGGTGAGCAGTTCATGACCAGCCTGGCCAGCATGTAGAAACCCCATCTCCACTAAAAATACAAAAATTAGCTGGGTATAGGGGCACAAGCCTATAGTCCCAACTACTTGGAAGGCTGAGGCAGGAGAATTGCTTGAACCCGGGAGGCAGAGGTTGCAATAAGCCTGGGTCGCACCACTGTACTCCAGCCTGAGAGACAAAGCAAGACTCTGTCTCAAAAAAAAAATCTTTTTGCCAATAAATAAAAATACAAATTTCTAATTTACCACATTTTGTACGCTTTCCTTGTGATCAACATTTGATGTTAAACAAAAATCCTGCCTTCTAGTAAATATTTTGTATTTAAATAAGGATATAAAAATAACATGAAAACATTAAGCTTACTTGCTATAAACAGTCCTTGGGGGCTGTATGTTACATCATGATCTAAAGAATACTGTGAATCATAATAGCAACAGCAAATAAGATTTAATAGTATATTTGAAGTATAAAAAGATTGTCTAATATTTTAAATATCTCACTTATTTACTACCAAACCTATGAGATAGGTATAATAATTAATTCCATTTTATAGACACAGAAACTGAGGTTAAAGAAATCAAGTAACTTTCACAAAGAGATATTTAAGTGGCAGAACCAGAATCAAAGCCTGGTCTCTCTGATTCCAAAACCAAATACCTACCACTGTACGCATTTAACGAATCAAATGAAAACAAAAGGTCTCTTCTGATATAATGTGTGTTTCTTCGCTGTGATCTGCTTCATAAGCAGCTAGTAATAGGGGAATGAGGTTGACATAAATGAAAATCATGTTATTTCATAGACAATTTTTCCTAGCATATTAATGTTTTGAAGCAACTGGAAATAAACTTTTCATGATTAAAGAAAAAATCCTTAGCAACAGATGAATATTTTAAGAAAAAAGGCTGAAAATATACAAGTGCCTTTCCTTGTTGCAAGTAGCTAATGTAGTAGCTTCGGGAACTGCTATACTTTCCACTGGGTTTTGCTATGCTTTCCTTTCCACTGGGGTTTTCATTGCTACACTTTCCACTATTTCACAAAGCTACCAGTACATAAGAAGCTAGAAAACAAAAACAAAAACAAACCTATATTAAAACAATGGATTAATGATGAAGGCTACATGCCGGATTAGATTTTAATTTTAATGAAAATAGTCTCTAAGAAGCAATGTCCTTCCAGGACTTACATGACACCATACTTCTGTATGCATTAGACAAAACATGCCCTATGAACCTTCAGTACCCATGGTCCTACCAGAATGCCATGGAAAGCTTTCCTTTGGTTGTGTTTGAGGTTTTTGTTGTTGTTTGAGACAGTGTCTCAATCTGTCACCCAGGCTGAAATGCAATGGTGCAATCTGGGCTCACTGCAACCTCTGCCTCCCAGGTTCAAGTGATTCTCCTTCCTCAGCCTCATAGGTTGCTGTGATTACAGGCATGAGCCACCACACTCTGCTAACTTTTCTATTTTTTTTTTTAGTAGACACAGGATTTTGCCATGTTGGCCAGACTGGTCTCAAACTTCTGAACTCAGGTGATTCAGTCTCCCAAAGTGCTGGGAGATTACACGCATGAGCCACCATGCCTAGTCTTGAGTTTTTTAATGATGTTAAGTGCTATGGTCTGAATGTTTGTGCCACCCCCAAAAGAGAAATGTTGAAATTCTAATCCCTAACGTCACAGTAACAGGAGGGAAGACCTTTGGGAGGTGATTAGGTCATAAGGGCATACCTCTCATGAATGAGATTAGTGTCCTTATAAAAGAGGCTTAAGAGAGATCCTTCACCCCCTATTCTACCATGTGTAGACATAGCTAGAAGATACCATCTATGAACCACAGCTAGGACCTTCACCAGACACTAATCTTCTGGCACCTTAGTATTGGACTGTGAGAAATAAATTTTATTGTTCATAAGCTACCTAGTTTATGGTATGTTGTTACAGCAGCCCACATAGACAAAGACAGTAAAGTAAATGCCCCTTATATAGAAAAAATAATGAACATAAGCTAAAACCGCTACCATTGGGACAAAGACACAGAAGTATACATTAATGCTACTCTAAATTGAAAACAATTTAAATACATAAAGTTCAATGTCAATTCACTGTGATCCTAAGGTAGGTATGAAAGGGAACTCCCCACCACAACCACATACCTCCCCCACAAAGCAGCTCTTAGCACACACTGTTTCTTAGTAAAAGATCTAGAAGTTAATAGCCATGGAAAGTGACCCTACTGCATAATCTGTTTCAACTAGCAGTGGTGCCTATCTGGCATGCACATATTTCCAAATACATAAACGTACTATCAAAACAGAAGCTCATACAGGAAGATACACATAGTTTGTAGAGAAAACAAGTAACAGATAGCCGCTATTTTGATAGATACCATTGTCCCGTATGGTACCATACCATAACATAAAAAGCATTCTCAAGGCCAGGCATGGTGGCTGAGGCCTGTAATACCAACATTTTGGGAGGCCAAGCAGGTGGATGACTTGAGTTCACAAGTTCAACACCAGCCTGGGCAACATGGTGAGAGCCTCTCTCTACAAAAATATACAAAAATTAGCCAGGTGTGGTGGCACACACCTGTAGCCCCAGCTACTCGAGAAGCTGAGGTGGGAGAAGTGCTCGAGCCCTGCGAGGCAGAGGTTACTGTGAGCCGATATCACGCTACGGCATTCCAGCCTCAGTGACAGGGTGAGACCCACCCACCTCCGCCAAAAAATAAACAAAGCATTCTCAGAAAAATTCTCTCATGATGCCTGGAGACTTAAGTATGTAATCAAAAACTTCAGTGTCTTCTTCCTATTAGGATTAATATTTAACTTCAGGACTCCCTAATTCCCTTCTACTATCTCAATATTCTAGGTATTTATGTTCCTCAAGTGTCAGAGAACACGTACTAATGTACACAATGTTTCCACATGTACTTCTGAAATCCATAGGATGGGGCAGGGAGCTGGCATATCAAAAGGCAAAGCAAAATACTCTGAAGTAATTTTTTTCTGGTAACCCAAACCTAATGAATAAAAACACTTCTGTTTACTCCAGGAAAGTTCTCTTCCATTATAATTATGTTTAGCCTGAGCAAATAAATTAGTTCCTCTTCCTTAAGTGTCATCAGTAGAGTTAAACAGTTTTAACCCATTTATGCCTAGTATTCCATTACTGGAACACTAAGCTTGTGGGAGTTATTTATCCTACTGCTCAAGGTTACCACTAAGGTCTGATTTTTCACACACACAAAAATTTGCAACCTCTGGCATAAATGGGTTAAAACCATGTTTCTTACCAAGAATTGACTAAACTGAGATTTTTTAAACCTGTCACAAGGCAAAATCCAGAAGCCATAAAAGCAAATCATTCATTTATATGTAGCCTCATTTCACAACCTCAAACCTGAAACCTGTTTCCCATATTGAATGATGGCAACCTCGTAATTACCATTGCTCAAGTCAAAAACCAGGAAGTCACCTTTGAATCCTGTCTTTACTTCACACGCCACATCTAATCCAGGCATACTCTGCCTGCAGGTCTTTTACATTTGCTGTTTCTTCTTCCTAGAACGTTATCTCCCTTACATGCTGTCCATCCTCACCTTCTTAATGTCCTTTACTCAACTGGTCACCTACCATATGTCTATAGGTTTTAGGGTTTTTTTCTCCCAAGCAAGATTTAAAGTCATAATTTTCAATTCAGTACTTTAGGAAACTTCACTAAATTTATGTATGTTCAGATGTCCTTTTTAACGTTTCTTTTCTATACTAGTGTTAAGATAAGTAGCGAAATACCATGAGCAAAGACTTGTTCTTCTTGCAATGGCAGAAAAACTGAAATATGACTTGGGAGATAATATGGACACGAACCAAAATGTATCTCTCTGTCAGCAAATTACTGTATAAATAAGCACATAAAAAGCTGCTGAGGGGGAAAGCTAATATTAGAAAAATTACATAGTGTGAGAAATTTGCCATAAAGCTGGTAGTACAGATCATTTTTCTAATATATCTTAGTTGATAGTCTTTGCTTGCTTCTTAATGAAATGTAAAAATTTGTAAGAAAATATCCACAGGAAAACATATTCTTAACTACAAATTCACTCCACAGTTAAAATGTATTATGTCTTACATGACAGACACTCTTGTAGGTTCAGAGTTAGAGCACTGAACAAAAAGATAAGGTCTCTGTCTTCATGGAGGGAGCTTCTTGACTTCTTTAATAAAAGCATTTTATGAAAAAACAGTAAGAGCATTATCTGCTATGCAAGGGGCTGCTTTAACCAAAGTAAAATACATTTCTGTAAAAGTGTACTGAAATTCCATCACAAGACATTCATTCATTCCATCTTACATTACCAATACAAGAAATTAAAGACAGAATGGCAGAAAGTACTGCTGATGTAATAGATATGGTTAGTATTATAAAACAATACATCATCATGAGACAGAAAGTAACCATGAAAATCCTGATACCAAAACCCGGCAGAGACTCAGCAAGAAAGAAAACTTCAGGCCAATATCCATGATGAACATAGATGAAAAATCTTCAATAAAATACTGGCAAGCCGATTGCAAAAGCACATCAAAAAGCTTATCTACCATGATCAAGTGGGATTCATCCCAGGGATGCAAGGCTGGTTCAACATAGGCAAGTCTATAAATATAATTCACCACATAAACAGATCCAAAAACAAAAACCACATGATTATCTCAATTGATGCAGAGAAGGCCTCTGACAAAATTCAACAATGCTTTATGCTAAAAACCCTCAATAAACTAGGTATTGACAGAACATATCTCAAGATAATAAAAGCTATTTACAATGAACTAACAGCCAATATCATACTGAATGGGCAAAAACTGGAAGCATTCCCTTTGAAATCTGGCACTAGACAAGGATGCCCTCTCTCACCACTCCTATTCAATATACTATTGGAAGTTCTAGCCAGAGCAATCAGGCAAGACAAAGAAATAAAGGGTATTCAAATAGGAAAGGAGGAAGCCAAATTGTCTCTATTTGCAGATGACATGATTGTATATCTAGAAGGCCCCATTGTCTCAGCCCAAAATCTCCTGAAACTGATAAGCAACTTCAGCAAAGTCTCAGGATATAAAATCAATGTGCAAAAATCACAAGCATTCCTATAAACCAAAAACAGACTTAAAGAGAGCCAAATCAAGAATCAACTACCAATCACAATTGCTACAAAGAGAATAAAATACCTAGGAATACAACTAACAAGGAATGTAAAGGACCTCTTCAAGGAGAACTACAAACCACTGCTCAAGGAAATAAGAGAGAGCACAAACAGATGGAGAAACATTCCATGCTCATGGTTAGGAAGAATCAATATCGTGAAAATGGCCATACTGCCCAAAGTAATTTACAGATTCAATGCTATCCCCATCAAGCTACCAATGACCTTCTTCACAGAACTGGAAAAAACCACCTTAAACTTCATATGGAACCAAAAGAGAGCCTGCATAGCCAAGTCAATTCTAAGCAAAAAGAACAAAGTGGGAGGCATCACACTACTGGCCTTCAACTATACTACAAGCCTACAGTAATCAAAATAGCATGGTACTGGTACCAAAACAGAGATATACACCAATGGAATAGAACAGAGGCCTCAGAGGCAACACAACACATCTACAACCATCCGATCTTTGACAAACCTGACAAAAACAAGCAATGGGGAAAGGATTCCCTGTTTAATAAATGGTGTTGGGAAAACTGGCTAGCCTTGTGCAGAAAGCAGAAACTGGACCCCTTCCTGACACCTTACACTATAATTAACTCCAAATGGATTAAAGACTTAAACATAAGACCTGGCACCATAAAAACCCTAGAAGAAAATCTAGGCAAAACCATCCAGGACATAGGAGTAGGCAAGGACTTCATGACCAAAACACCAAAAGCATTGGCAACAGAAGCCAAAATAGACAAATGGGACCTAATCAAACTCCACAGCTTCTGCACGGCAAAAGAAACAGTCAATAGAGTGAATCGGCAACCAATAGAATGGCAAAAAATGTTTGCAGGCTACCCATCTGACAAAGGGCTGATATCCAGAATCTACAAAGAACTAAAACAGATTTACAAGAAGAAAACAAACAAGCCCATTCAAAAGAGGGCGAAGGATATGAACAGACACTTTACAAAAGAAGACATACATGAGGCCAACAAACATATGAAAAAATGCTCATCACTGGTCATTAGAGAAATGCAAATCAAAACTACATTGAGATACCCTCTCACGCCAGTTAGAATGGCGATCATTAAAAAATCTGGAGACAACAGATGCTGGAGAGGATGTGGAGAAATAGGAACACTTTTACACTGTTGGTGGGAGTGTAAATTAGTTCAACCATTGTGGAAGACAGCTTGGCGATTCCTCATGGACCTAGAAATAGAAATTCCATTTGACCCAGCAATCCCATTACTGGGTATATAGCCAAAGGATTATAAATCGTTCTACTATAAGGACACATACACATGATAATGTTCATTGCAGCACTGTTTACAATAGCAAAGACCTGGAACCAACTCAAATGCCCATTGATGATAGAAGCCAGGGAAAATGTGGCACATATACACCATGGAATATTATGCAGCCATCAAAACCTATGTGTTCGTGTTCTTTGTAGGGACATGGATGAACCTAGAAACAATCATTCTCAGCAAACTGACACAAGAACACTGCATGTTCTCACTCAAAGATGGGTGATGAACAATGAAAACACATGCAAACAGGGAGGGGAGCATCACACACTATGGTGTGTCGGGGGGAAAGAGGGGAGGGACAGTGGGGGGTGGGGAGTTGAGGAGAGATAGCATGGAGAGAAATGCCAGATATAGGTGATGGGGAGGAAGGCAGCAAATCACACTGCCATGTATGTACCTATGCAACAATCTTGCACATTCTTCACATGTACCCCAAAACCTAAAATGCAATTAAAAAAAGGAAAAAACAAGCTCTCATACCACATGGAGGTCTGCTGTTTATCTCGTGGCAAAGCACTTAAAAGTAAAAGCGTTGTGAAACTTGATGAGTGACTCATTTTCTTTATATAAAACGTTCCCCAAATCAATTACTTTTCCTGTGAAGACAAGTAGCTGCCTGTAGTATGCCACCTAGTGGGCAGGAGTATAAATCAAAACACTTAAACATGACATTTAAACAATGGCTTTTCAGCTAAGAAAATCACTTACTTATATCAAAATAAAATGAACTTGGACCCAGTCCTTTGAATGACTCTATTCACAAAGTATTAACCAAAATGTTTAAAAGTAATGAGGTATATTATGTATATTTTACCACAACTTAAAGAAAAAAGAAGTGATATTCAAACACACTGTTCTCACTAAAAACTACATGTGAAGATCGGCCAAGCACAGTGGCTCATGCTTGTAATCCCAGCACTTTGGGAGGCTAAGGTGGGAGGATCACTTGCATCTGGGTGTTTGAGGCCAGCCTGGGCAACATAGCCAGATACTGTCTCTACAAAAAAATTTTAAAAAGCATTAGCCAAGTATGGTGACTTGTGCCTGTAGTGCCAGCTACTTATATTCAGGAGGCTGAGGTGGGAGGATGGCTTGAGCCCCTGAGGTAAAGGGTACAGTGAGCTTTGATTGCATCACTGCACTCCAGAGCCTGGCACAAAAAAGAAAGAAAAACTCGTGATGATAAATATTAAAATGGGTTCCTACCATTAACTATTAAAAACACCTTTAAAACTTTGTTTACAGACCAGGCATGGTAGCTCACACCTGTAACCTCAACACATAGGTAGCCTTGGTAGGAGGACAACTAGAAGCCAGGAGTTAAGACCAGCCTGGGCAACATAGGGAGACTCTGTGTCTACAAAAACATTTAAAAATTCACAGCCCATGATGTCACATGCCAGTAACTACTATCTACTTGGGAGACTAAGGCAGAAAGAAGGATGGCCTGAACTCAGGAGTTTACGGCTGCAGTGAGCTATGACCATGCCACTGCTCTCCAGTCTGGGTGATAAAAGTGAGACCTTGTCTCAAAAAAAAACCCAAAAAAACAAAAATCAAAAAACAACCAAACTTTTTGTTGTTGAGGTGAAAAAAGTTTTTCACCTCATCTTCATCACAATATTTTTTAACATTTCAAATTTATGTACACATTTCAGTACATGGTACAGTATAATATGATAATCACATATACTGGTGCACATGCTAACTTTCTACTTACTGATAAGAGCAAGCAATCAAAAATCTAGAGGCAATGATTTAGTTAAAAGAAAGGAAAAAAAAACTGATGTATGTCCCACATAGCTCTTACAGTATATAGACAAAGACTCCAAAAACAAATACATTTCTTTGGCTTCAAAGTAATGAGCCACATCCATCACCTCATTTAGTACCAGGACTGAGCAAAAATATCAAAGAATCCAAGCACAAACATCACCCCTCCAGAAAACAAACACAGAATATTTTTCCTGATTAAAATGAAACAGCAGGCTGGGTGCAGTGGCTCAGGCCTGTAGTCCCAGCACCTTGGGAGACCGAGGCGGGTGGATCATCTGAGGTCAGGAGTTCAAGACCAGCCTGGCCAACATGGTGAAACCCCATCTCTACTAAAAATACAAAATTAGCCAGGCATCATGGTGTGTGCCTATAATCCCAGCTACTTGGGAGGCTGAGGCAGGAGAATCACTTGAACCCAGAAGGCAGAGTTTACAGTGAGCCGACATGGCATCACTGCACTCTAGCCTAAGCAACAAGAGCCAAACTCCATCTTAAAACACACACACAAACACACACACACGCACACAGCAGATGTAGAAAGACTCTAAAAGAGAATCAAATTAGTAAATGTCCTCTTGGTCACAGAATTACTGAATGTATGCCACTTTTAGTAACCCCCTTTTAATTCAGGCTTTCCATTAATATATGAGAAGCAGCACAAGGTTACAGAAAAGGTAGCAATAGGAGTTAACGAGTTTCATCTTCTTTCCTCTTCGTCTGTTCCTTCCAATCAGCATTTAAACATGTCAAGCCTAGTCCATCTTCAAAGCTCTACCTTTACACCTATGGCTCCACTCCCACCCTCCACGTTCAAAGCCACTGCTCTTAAAAGAGTTGCATACTTCCTTACCTCCAACTCCTCAACCACAGTAAGATCTCACCAGTTCACTGAAACTGTTCTTGCCATGGTCTCTGAAATCCTAAATTCAATGAACATTTAGACTTACCTCATTCTCATTCCAGCATTTAACACCACTGACCAGTGTACCTCCTTCTAGAAGAACTTCGTCTTCATTGTTGTAACACCCCAACTATTGAGGCTTTTGCTCTACAAAACTGTTTGCTGAGAGCTTTCTTTTAATTGCTTCTATGCTTCTACCCATTCCTTACATTTTGGTGCTTGCCAAGTCTGTCACTGCCTCACTCTGTCCAAAAGATCTTGCCTACTCCCAAGGTTCCAATTAGCATCTACTGGTCTTCAAGTATACATTTCCAACCGTGACCTCTCTCTTGAGCTCCCAGAATTACATGTATAACTAACTGCCGCTGGATATCTTCATCTAGCTTTCTCACAAGAACCTCAAAGTCGACATGGTTCATATCTGAAATCTTCTCCCCAAACGAACTCAACTCCTCTACTGTGCCTTTTACTTTAGGGCCACCTCATCTCAACAAATAGTGCCACTGTTCCCCTGGCAACACATGTAAAGCACCAGAATTTTTTTCTTTCTTGACAAATTTTTAACAGCTACAATGACTGTTCACTCTTATGACTTGTCCCAACTAGGTATATTAAAGAAATAAAGCCCCAA
The DNA here is from genome assembly GCF_049354715.1 of Callithrix jacchus. Taxonomy (NCBI): domain Eukaryota; kingdom Metazoa; phylum Chordata; class Mammalia; order Primates; family Cebidae; genus Callithrix; species Callithrix jacchus. Next base: position 167,494,272 of record NC_133504.1, read on the forward strand.
CCTATCTTCAAGGCAACTTGGCTTCAGGTATCTCAAAATGTCACTTTGTTTCTTTTAGAAGACATTAAGAAATGACTTCCAAAAACAGACTGAGCATTTCTTTTGACATAAGCAATAAACAGTCTGGTAACTAGGTTATATAAATTAGGTTATATTTATATTGAAAATATAGCCTGTTTTTAGAATCCTAATGATACAGGAGTTAAGAAGAAATTACTTAGGCAGATAGGGTACAGAAGTCTTTGGTAAGGTTTTCCATCTAATGAAAAGCAACCCCAAATCATTTTCCTTTCTAACAAAGAGCAGCCTGTAAAATTGAACTACAGTCATAGATGCCAGCAGTTGTGCCAATCATGTTCAAGATGGCGGCTCCCTCTTCCCTTCTCTTTGTCAGCCATGTGTACAGTAGGAGCAGACAAGATGCACCTGCCAAGGGGGGAGTTTACTTGCATAATAAAATTGGGGTGGGGCAGCCAGCCTTCCCCACTGTAAGCGTCATACCTGATTGAAGCAATCTGTGAGCCCTATGTAAATCGGACATTCCCGCCTCAAACCTATAAAATCCAGTGCGTCCATAAAATCCGGTGCATCCGCAGCCGGCTGGTCTTTTCCTCTTGGGAAGTCCCTTCTCTCTCACTAGAGAGAAAGCTGTTTTCCTTTTTCTTTCTTTTGCCTATTAAACCTCCACTCCTAAACTCCTTGTGTGTCCATGTCCTAAATTTTCCTGGTGTGAGATGATGAACCCCAAGTATTTACCCCAGAAAACAGACCCGCTTGACTAATAATTGACTATTTTTGAAATTTCACTAGCATTAATATACATGTAGATTCCCAATTTTGTGTGTTTGTGTGTGTGTTTTAATTTCCAATGGGAGAAGGAAAACAGTCCTTTTAAAAAGAGAAAGTAACCCTATCAGTAACAAGTGAAATCTCCAAAAACACTTTACTATAGAGCTTAGAAAAGGTGTGATTTTGTCATTTTAAACCCCAGCATCACTGTATTCTCTGAAAGTCTTCCCCATACACAATGGAATCCTACCCTTAATTGTAACAAAACCTACCAATGTGTCGAAGTACTGGATGGCATAGTCATCTGACTAAGCACAAATGAAAATAGCACATAGATGACAGAGTTAATGAGAGTTTAAAAGGAGAAGTAGCAACTAGGGAATCCCTGAGACTGCTACTGAGGCAGAAAGATACGAAAAGGGGACTTGAGATAAGAAAAGGAAAGCACTGGTTACCAGGCCATTCCTCTCATTGGAACGGACTACTCTCCCCAGGGATGTGGGAACTATTTACACTTAAAATTTTGGAAGCTTCCAAGTTCAAGAAGTCATATTAATATCTACATCATATTCTGTTACCAGGTGTGATCTTTCAAAAGTATACTGAGTTGGTGTGATTAGGAAATTATCCAACATAAACATGAACCTCAGTAGGCACTTTTTGGGACCAATAATAGGAAAGCCATCTGTTTGCTGAAAATAATATTCCTACTTCCCTATTGACTACAGCTATCTATGACAACTGGGAAATCCCAAGAGAAGAAAAGAAATTTTAACTGCCTCAATACTTTAATTATTCATATAAGCTGTCCAAGAAATTAAAGTTAAATGTTACACAAAGGAATCTCTAGCCCCTAATATTTTTTGGCTAATTATTCCACTGGTAGTCTACATCTGCTCTGCTAAAATTTGGTTATGAATCAGAAGTAACTCACTGGAAAGCTTTTATATCTTTTTTAAAATGACTATGAATAATAACTACAATTCACAAAAATTGTTATTTTTAATGTGCACAAAAATCCTCCTGAAAACATGTCCAACACAAAAGAACAGCTGTTACTGTCAAAGTTTAAACTCTTTTAAATACTAGGAAGAATGAGACTAAATTTAACAAAATTTTTTAAATAAAGCAGCAGCTAATTTTAAGCAGCACATTCAACCTGTATTTTTTGAACTTCTTCAATATCAACATTTTATGATCAGGAAACATGTTAAACATTGCCTTTAAACAGAATATGAATCTATTATGAGATTTATACATATACATAATTCAGAGATTTGCAAATATATACTCTAACACCAGAAACACTGACTATAACCCCACATATACAGTGGGGCTTTGGGGTAAGGTGGGGAGCAGGGACCCTCACTTGTTTCCATTGTTGCTATTCTACCCTTCCTTTTTTCCTCTTCTGCTTTAAAAGAAATACACAATTCCTAAGATTCTTTTAAGAAATTTATCTTCTGGGTATATTTTGATTAAAAAATACCACATCTGCCTTATTATTTGTAGGTCAGCTCCAGGTGAGGTCTTTCAGAGTAAAACTACTTTTAATAATCATAGTTAGCTATATGTCTCAATAACATATTAAAACCATATTCTTGGCCAGGCGTAGTGGTTCACACCTGTAATCTCAGCACTTTGGGAGGCTGAGGTGGGCATATCACTTGAGGCCAGGAGTTCAAGACCAGTGTGGCCAACACAGCAAAATGCCATCTCTATTAATAAAAGTATAGGCTGGGCGCAGTGGCTCATACCTGTAATCCCAGTATTTTGTGAGGCTGAGACAGGTAGATCACTTAAGGTCAGGAGTTCGAGACCAGCCTGGCCAACATAGTGAAATCTCATCTCTACTAAAAATACAAAATTTAGCTGGGTGTGGTGGCAGGTGCCTGTAATCCCAGCTAGTTGGGAGGCTGGGGCAGGCAAATCACTGGAACCTGGAAAGCAGAGGTTGCAGTGAGCCGAGACCACGCCACTGTACTCCAGCCTGGGCAACAAGAGCAAAACTCTGTCGAAAGAAAGAAAGAAAAGAAAAGAAGTACAAACAAATTAGCCAGGCATGGTGGCACACACATGTAATCTCAGCTACTCAGGCAGCTGAGGTGCAAGAATTGCTTGAACCCAGGAGGTGGAGGTTGCAGTGAGCTGAGATTGTGCCACTGCACTCCAGTCAGGGCAACAGCATGAAAAACAATAAATAAACAAACCATATTTTTCTGAAATAAAAGTGGGTATACATACATCATGCCTAAAACTATTCGTATGTATATGCTGGAAATGTCTAGCTTCAAATAACCCAACATTTATATCTTTAGACAGTAACTAGAGGTAAAGCATCATCTACAAGTGTTATTATACATAGTAGTTACTGTGAGCAAAAATATTTGATGACAGAAACCATGTCCATAACCTATCTTACAATTTACCTTCCCACATACCCAAATAATATGTTTAGAGAATCATTACAACACTCAAGCAAAAATATTCCAAATTCCTTCAAAGTCGTAAGTAGTAAAGATTACCAGAATAGTAACTCTCCTAACTTGGTACCATCCTAACTTACCCTGCTGAAAAAACAGTCACCCTTAGGGATTCACAATAACAAACACAGAATTCATTGCAACTGTGGCTACAATTTGTAAGCAGCCCTTCATTGCTCCATAAAGGCACATCATTGTAGATACTCATCAGTTTTTAAGCCACATCCACAGCTGCTGTCTTAGAAAAACAACAAAATTTGACAGCAGAGACTTTAAAATGATATTTATACAAGTTTTACATAAAACAAAATTAAAAGTACTCCAGTATAATAGAAAGAATGGCACGTAGAATACAAAAAAAAAAGAGAGAGAATCTTGAGTCACTGTTAATAGCAATACCTGTCATTTATATAATGCTAGAATCATTTTCCTAAGCGCCCTAGCATGTCAGAGGTATCATTTACACTGAAGAGAAGTGAAGCACAGATACTACCCAAATTAGCTAGTGGTGAGCAGAATGTGTTTCACGACCAGCAGCCTGTGTTTTTTGCACAAACCCTTCTTCCAAAATTGCATAGTGAAATGTGGAGAGAAAAAATTCCACATAAACCTATTCCCTGTTCAACTTTACTCTCCTGCCTCAGATTATAATCTGCCTGAACTAAGAGAGGCTCATCTGGTTAGTGAGCACACTCAATCATGTGTTGTCAAATGACTAAGATAACTATGCACGGGAGAAAGGAAGGAGGGGAAATACTAGTAGGATCACCACATACTAAATTACACTATCATTAGCAGATGTTCAGACTACAAAACTGCAATGGAACTGAAATCTGGAGATTCGGGTTTGAATTCCAACTCTCCTACCAACTAGCAAGTAAACTTGATTACATTTCTGTAAAATAAGATAATACTACCTTCCTCACCAAACTATAGCAAGGTCTAAAAGCAACTGAGACCTCTTCGCTACTAAACACCAAATTCAAGTAACAGATCATATTTAAAACACACTGTAGACTGGCACGCTGGCTCGCACCTGCAATTCTCGCACTTTGGGAGGCCAAGGCGCACGGATGGCTGGAAACCCAGGAGTTTGAGAACAGCCTGGGCAACATGGCAAAACCCTGCCTCTTAAAAAAAAAAACACAAAAAAAATTAGCCAGGCATGGTGGCACGCAGCTGTAGTTCCAGCTATTCGGGAGTTTGAGGCTGTAGTGACCTGACATTGAGACAGAGTAAGATCCTGTCTCAAAACACACACACACAATCTGAATTAATAGCAGAGGTTCATTAAAACTTTGTAACAGGCCAGGTGCAGTGGCTCATGCCTGTAATCCCAGCATTTTGGGAAGCCGAAGCAGGTAGATCACTTGAGGTCAGGAGTTCAAGACCAGCCTGGCCAACATGATGAAACCCTGTCTCTACAAAATTACAAAACTTAGCCAGGCATAATGGCAGATGCCTGTAATCCCGGCTACTTGGTAGGCTGAGGCAGCAGAATCACTTGAACCCATGTTGCGGAGGTTTCAGTGAGCAAAGATCACACCGTTGGGCTCTAACCTGGGCAACAGAGCAAGACTCCAACTCAAAAAAAAAAATCGTTCAACAAATACATATTGAATACACACTACTTACCAAGTAGTAGTAAAGACAAAATTTTTAAAGTAATTAATATTCTGTTAGAAGGTGATATACGCAACTGAGAAAAATAAAACGGGGAAAGAGTATAAAATGTGGAATAAAAAGCAGGCAAAGATGCTCAAGGAAAGCCTCACAGAGGTGATATCTGAGAAAGATCTGAGGGAGGAAGAGATTCCTGTGGGTATGTGGGAGAACAGCATTCCACAAAAAAGAACAGCACCTGCCCGGATGGAGCAGAGTAGTAAGAGGAAGAACAGTAAGAGCTGAAGTCAAGGATAAAATGGCAGTCCAAAGTGTACAAGCTCTTAGATAAGGAGGAAGTTAGTTTTTATTTTGAGATGGGTAGCTACTGCAGGATCTTGAGAAGGATCCCTCAGCAACTTCACTAAGAACAAGAGCAGAGCTAAAGAAAAGTTAAGAGGATCCTGCAACAATTCAAGCTAGAGATGATGCTGATAGTAAGAAACACAGCATATGGGGGCCAAGAGTGGTGGCTCATGCCTGTAACCCAGCACTTTGGGAGGCTAAGGGAGGCATATCACGAGGTCAGGAAACCAAGACCACCCTGACCAACATGGAGAAACCCTTCTCTACCAAAAATACAAAAAATTAGCTGGGCATGGTGGCGCAAGCCTGTAATCCCAGCTACTGAGGAGCCTGAGGCAGGAGAATTGCTTGAAGCTGGGAAGCAGTGGTTGCAATGAGCGGAGATCATGCCACTGCACTCCTGCCAGGCAACAGAGTGAGACTCCGTCTCAACAAGAGAAAAAAAAGTAGTTTAAAAAAAAAAAAAAAGGAGCATATGAGAGAGGAGTAAGAAATTATGTCATGGTTTTAGCTAGAACTGGAATGATGGGAAACCCTGGAAAAAGTAGCATCATAAACGAAAAAAAATCATTTTAGATATGCTAGTTTGAAATGTTTTTTAGATACACAAGGGGAAAGGTCTTTTGAGACAGATGGATGTAAAGCCTGGAGTTTAGAAAACAGGTCAAGGCTGGGAATAAAAATTTGGGAGTCATCAGCATATTAATAGTGGTTAAAGCCATAATCATCAAGATCTGTGTTGGTGGCAACGTAATGCTAAGATCCAGAGGCTACACTCTCAACACTCCAAAGTTTAAATGTAGTGAAATGAGAAAACACTAGAAAGGAGAATGAGGAAGACGTGCCAGTGAGGTAGGAAGAAAAACAGGAGTGTAGTATCCTGGAAGTCAAATAAAGAAAATGTCTCTACAAGAAGGGAGTAATCCAAGATGTCAAATGCTGTTAATCCAGTAAAACAAGTCAGATAATGTGGTAAATAACAACTGACCACCGACCAGGCACAGTGGCTCATATCTGTAATCCCAGCACTTTGGGAGGCTGAGGCAGGCAGATCACTTGAAGTCAGGAGTTCAAGACCAGCCTGTCAACATGGTGAAACCCTGTCTCTACTACAAATACAAAAATTAGTTGGGCATGGTGGCATGTGCCTGTAATCTGAGCTACTCAGGAGGCTGAAACAGAAGAATCATTTGAACCGGGGAGGTAGAGGTTGCAGTGAGCCAAGATTGCACCACCACACTCCAGCTTGGGTGACAGAGTGAGACTCTGTCAAAAAAAACAAAATGAAACACATTGACCACTACATTTAGCTGCATAGAGAGAACTGGTAAGTTTTGCTGAAGTGATGGAGACAAATACCTAAATGGAATGGGAGAGTAACTGAAGACAGAAAGAATTCTGCAGAGGTCTGCTGTAAAAGGATGCAGAGAAACAGGGAACTAGAAGGGATTGTGGGGCCCAAAGGAAAAATACCAGCACATTTGTATATTGTTAAGAATGTTTCAGTAGAAAGGCAAAAATTGAGACAAGAGAGAAGAAAGGCTAGCTGGCTAGTCCAAAGTCACAGAGTAGCCAAGAAGGGATGGAATCTAGTACAAAACTAGGCTGCCCAAAGCAGAGTTCTCACACTGGTTTGCAAACTTCAGCAGGCATCAGAATCACCTGGAGGGCCTGCTGAAGCAGATGATTGGACCCCCATCTCCAGAGTTTCTGACACAAAAGGTGTGCTGTGGAACCCCAAGAATTTGCATTACTAGCAAGTTCCCAGATGATTCCATTGCTGCTGGTCCAGAGACCTTATTTTGAGAACTATTGCTCTGTATCAAAAAGGAGGAAGACAGAAAAGATGAGTATATACATTAGTACAAATGCTGAACACCAGGGTTATTCACTAAAAAAATAAAGCTAGAGCCTACATCATGTAACACACACCAAAACAAACAAAAAAGCCAAACTCCAAGAAGGGTTAAAGAGATATATCAATTTTTAAAATATAAAAGAATACACAAAAGAAAAAGACATATAAGAATGTTTCCATGTTAGGGTGCAGAAGATATGTATATATATATACACACACACACACACACACACACACAAAGCCAAAGGAAAAACTACAAATTTGACTACCTAAAAATTTTAATTCCTGTATGACAAAAAATAAAAAGGAATGACAAACAAAAAATGAGGGGAAAAAACATAGAACTGACAAAAGTAATATGTGGAAAATAAAAGTTCTTATACAAAATGAGAAAATACATAATTCAATAAACAAAATGAACAGATAGCCTAGGCAACGTGGTGAGTTGCTGTCTCTACCAAAACTTAAAAATTAGCCAAGCGTGGGTGGCATGTGCTTATGGTCCCGGCTACTCAGGAGGCTGAGGCAGGAGGATTACCTGAGCCCATGAGGTTGAGGCCACAGTGAGCTATGGCTGTACCACTGCACTCTGGCCTGGGTGACAGAGTGAGAACGTGTCCTTTAAAAAAAAAAAAAAAAAAAGGATAAAGATTTATACATATATATTTCACAAGGAAAATGCAAATGGCCAATAAACTCATGGAAAAACCAATGATTCCACTTAAAGATATCAAGATATAGCTGTGTGCAGCAGCTCACATCTGTAATCCCAGCACTTTGGAAGGCCAAGGCGAGCGAATCACCTGAGGTTGGGAATTTGAGACCAGCCTGACTGACATTGAGAATCCCAGTCTCTACTAAAAATACAAAATTAGCCTTGCATGGTATTTCATGTCTGTAATCCCAGCTAGTCAGGAGGCTGAGGCAGGAGAATCACTTGAACCCAGGAGGCAGAGGTTGCAGTGAGCCAAGATCAAACCATTGCACTCCAGCCTGGGCAACAAGAATAAAACTCTATCTCAAAAAAAAAAAAAAAAAAAAAAAAAAAAGGCCAGGTGCAGTGGCTCACGCCTATAATCCCAGCACTTTGGGAGGCTGAGGCAGGTGGATCACCTGAGTTCAGGAGTTCGAGACTAGCCTGACCAACATGGAGAAACACTGCCTCTACTAAAAATACAAAATTAGCCGGGCATGGTGGTGCATGCCTGTAATCCCAGCTACGTGGGAGGCTGAGGCAGGAGAATTGCTTGAACCCAGGAGGTGGAGGTTGTGGGAGCTGAGATCAAGCCACTGCACCCCAGCCTGTACAACAAGAACAAAGCTCCATCTCAAAAGAAAAAAGGTATCACGATATTAGTTACCTTCACACATGCACAGATATGTTTGTGGCAGCAATGTAAAAAAACAAAAAGTTGGAAACAACCTCAAAGCAGCCAATAAGCATGGGGAGCCACACCTACTGATAGCCAGAATCACACAACAGATATTGTTTAATGACCCAAGCAATATGAAGAACAATATGCTGTTTCATTGATATAATTCAACTCATATAGAGGAAAGGACCAACAGAAGGAAGGACAGATAGAAGAACAAGACAAAAAAAGATTACATATGCATTTACATGCATTCAATAGCCATCTACAAAATGCTACACATCAAATGCTAAACAGGCTGGGCACAGTGGCTCACGTCTGTAATCCCAGCACTTTGGGAGGCTGAGGTGGACGGATCACCTGAGATCAGGAATTTATGACTACCCTGGCCAAACATGGCAAAACCTGTCTCTACCAAAAAAAAAAAAAAAGATAAAAATTAGCTGGATGTAATCCCAGGCACCTGTAATCCCAGCTACCTGGGAGGTTGAGGTGGGACAATCGCCTTAACCCAGGAGGCAGAGATTGCAGCGAGCAGAGATTTGATTTTTGAGATGGACTCTCGCTGGAGTGCCTGGGCAATAGAGCAAGACTCCATCTCAAAAAACAAACAAACAAACAAACAAACAAACAGACAATGTTAAACAGAGACCATCTGTGGCAGAAGCAAGGCAGCATTATACTATCATTTAGGCATCTTTTTTACAATATATTTATAATTACTTTGGGAGGTAGTAAAACTTATTTTTAAATTTGAAAGGATAAATATACCTTGAAATGTTAATGTGTTTTAATAGACTTACGGTTTCTTTCCTTTTTATATTTTGTTACTTTTGTTCTCATGAGAAAAAAAACTATTTGTACAGCATTTTAAAAAGGAAAACCTACCCATATCCTTTAATGTATGCAAAAACACCAAAAGCTTACTTGAATTTCTAAAGAATCTTTTTTCTTTGTGAAAGAACAATGTCTTACTCTGCCACCCAGGCTGGAGTGCAGTGGTATAATTAGCTCACTGCAGACTCAAACTCCTGGGCTTAAGTGATCCTCCAGCCTCAGCTGGAGATAGGACTACAGACACACACTACACCTGACTTTTTTTTTTTTTTTTTTTTTTTTTTTTAAGAGATGGGGTCTTTGTATGTTGCCTAGGCTGGTCTCAAACTCCTGTCCTCCAGCTGTCCTTCCACCTCAGCCTTCAAATCTGCCATCCAGCAATCCTTCCACCTCAGCCTCTGGAGTAGCTGGGATTATAAGTCACAGTGCCTAGATCTCTAAATAATATTTCATAGCTATAGTAAGCATAGTAAGCATGACTCTTTCTTTCTCAATGCAAGAAACAGACATGAGCATGTCAAGGAAAGAACTAATTTAGAGTTTGGAAGGAAATTTATACCACTGTAAATATGCATGCATATCGCTGGGGACTGGGATCTAGTGAACTGTCTTACGCACTTTGCATCGATTTAGCTTACTATTAATTTGTATTTGTCTGATGATATTTAGGCAGGATTTTAGGGTAACATTGGCAGCAGCATAGCTTTCCAATTTCTCCCACATAAAACAGCCTTAAACTAAGATAGCAAAATCAAAATCCATGGTACCATTTACAACAAAATTAGGTGACCAGGTCTCCCTATAAACCCCCAAATACACACAGACAGGAAAAACACCAACATCCAGACTAAAAAGTAAGGAAATGGGGACTGGGGAAGCTGACATGGCTGTCACAATAGCCTATGAGATGAAGCAGCCTGGAGAGTAAGGCAACAGCAGTGAGCAAAGAGAAGAGAACCCAGAATATCTGATAGGAAATAATGGAGGCAGCCGAGCATGGTGGCTCACGCCTGTAATCTCTGCACTTTGGGAGGCCAACATGCAGATCACCCAAGGTCAGGAGTTCATAACCAGCCTGGCCAACATGGTGAAACCATGTCTCTACTAAAAATACAAAAAAATTAGCTGGGTGTGGTGGCAGGCGCCTGCAATCCCAGCTACTTGGGAGGCTGAGGCAGGAGAATCACTTGAACCAGGAGATTGCAGAGAGCCAAGATCACGCCATTGTACTCCAGCCTGGGCAACAAGAGCAAAACTCCATCTCAAAAAAAAAGAAAAGAAACAAACAAACAAACAAATAACGGATGCCATGGAGAGAAAGAGAGAGAGAGGTGATGGGGAGGAGAGAGGAAGGAGAAAGGGGAGGGAGGGAGGAGAGAGCGGGGAGAATGGGGAGGGAGGGAGGGACAGAGAGAGAGAAAGAGAAAATAAAGACAAGAAAACAGAAGAGAAAAGAAAGAATGCAGAAGGGAAAGATTTGGACTTCGATAAAATAACAAAAACTGACTGGGCGCAATGGCTCACGCCTGTAATCCCAGTACTTTGAGAGGCTGAGGTAGGCAGATCACCTGAGGTCAGGAGTTCAAGACCAGCCTGACCAACATGGAGAAACACTGTCCTTACTAAAAGTACAAAATTAGCCGGGCGTGGTGGCACACACCTGTAATCTCAGCTACTCAGGAGGCTGAGGCAGGAGAATCTCTTGAACCTGGGAGGTGGAGGTTGCAGTGAGCTGATATCATGCCACTGCACCCCAGTCTGGACAACAAGAGCAAAACTCTGTCTCCAAAAAAAAGAAAAGAAAAAAGAACAACTGATAGTGGGAGGAAATAAGGAAGTTACTAAAGTTAATGTTTACCTGTGGCAGCCAGATGGACAACAGCACTCTTAACGGATATCAAGTCTATTTTACAGGATGGTATCACAGATATTGGTGGTAAAAAGAACAAGTTGTTTCAGAAAAACCAAGTTTAATAAGCCTGCGGAACAACCAGTAGGAATTTTTAAAATACGGATCTAAACATCCAAACTAATGACACGGACATAAAGTCGAAGAATAAATATAGCAAGAGGAAGACAAATACTGCACATCATAATACCTAAGACTGAAAGGAGAGTAAGTAGCAAAGAAAAGAAGGAATAATCAAGTAGTGAAGATGGTAGCTTGTTAGTCAAGAATAAAGACAAAACATATGATGCAGAAAAATGAAATAGGCTGATGACTGAAATGAGGTTTGGGGATCTGGTGAAAGGAGGTTATTTACTGATGGCCTGGGTAAAAATCAGATTTTAATATGTAAGCATAAGGGAAAGTAAAAATAAGACCAAGTCAAGTGATGAATAAAAGACGTGGCAGTAGCTTGAACTGAGAGGTAAGAAAGGAAATGAGACCGGACACAGTGCCTCAAGGCCTGTAATCCCAGCACTTTGGGAGGCCGAGGCAGTCAGATCACCTGAGGTTGGGAGTTCAAGACCAGCCTGACCAACATGGAAGAACCCCATCTCAGCTAAAAATACAAAATTAGCCAGGCCTGGTAGCGCATGCCTGTAATCCCAGCTACTAGGGAGGCTGAAGCAGGAGAAAACCTTGAACCCAGGAGGTGGAGGTTGCGGTAAGCCGAGATCACACCACCATACTCCAGACTGGACAACAAGAGCAAATTCCATGTCAAGAAAAAGGAAAGGAAATGGACACTAAGCAATTCTTATAGACCAGGCCTAGTCCTGCCACCTCTTTGCATATATATACACATTTGATCCTCTGAAGAATTCTGATATATGCTCTCCTTTGTACAAAAGGGGAAACTTAAGTTGCAATGCAATTAACTTGCCCAAGGCCACACAGGGTGCATACAGAATTTAAAACCTAAAAATTGGTTTGTAGAAAAAAAGAAATATTAGAAAAAAACAGAAAATGCAGGCACAGCACTTTGGGAGGTTCTGTGGACCACTTTGGGAGGCGGGCGGACCACCTTAAGTTAGGAGTTCGAGACCAGCCTGGCCAACATGGTGAAACCTCATCTCTACTAAAAATACAAAAATTAGCTGGGCATTGTGCGGGGAGCCTATAATCCCAGCTACTCAGGAGGCTGAGGCAGAAGAATTCCTTGAACCTGGGAAACAAACATTGCAGTGAGCCAGGATAGCATCATTGCACTCCAGCCTGGGTGACAGAGCAAGACTCCATCAAAAAAAAAAAAGGCAGAAAGGTGCAAGCCTGTAGTCCCAGGCAGGCTGAGGCAGAAGGATCACTTGAGCCTGGGAGGTTGAGGCTGCAGTGAGCCGTGATTTTGCCACTGCATTCCAGCCTGGGAGACAGAATAAGATCCTATCCCAAGAAATAAGTAACATTAAAATCAAGCCAGGCACAGTGATACATGCCTGTAGTCTCAGGTACTCAGGAAGCTGAGGCAGGACGACTGCTTGAGTCCAAAATTTCAAAGTCTGGCTGGGTAACACAGTGAGACCCCATCTCAAAAAAAAAATTTTTTTTAATTTAAAAAACTTTTTAATAATGAAATAGAAAATTTTACCTAAAGATATAGGTAGAGAAATGTTGAGTCCAAAGACTTGTCTAATCAATTGTAACTTTAAAAATAAGTTTATTTCCTAGAAATTCATTTAAAGTAATCTAATAGATGGAGATACCACTTCCCTCACAATGTAGTTGAGGACTGAGTAGATATTCAACAAAATGTCAGCTCCCTGGCCCTTTAATATTGTGTTTGTGAAACTATTTAAATTTTTAATATAAAATAGAATGTCAGTGTTTCCATTTCTTTAAATTAAGGAATATATAGTTGTTCCTCGGTATCTGCAGGGGATTGGTTGCAGGATCCTCCCATATATCAAAATTTACACATACTCAAGACCGGCAGTCACCTCTCTATATATACCACTCTTACATCCCATGAATACTATATTTTCCATCCAAATTTGGAGAAAAAATCCACATACAAGTAGACCCACTCAGTTCAAAACTGTGTTGTTTAAGGGTGAAAGGTACTCCTACCTAATTGTTAACAGTGATTATTTCCTGATATAAGACTACAGTGGCTCACCTCACACAATATACTTAAGTAGCTTTTGAGACCAGGCATGGTAGCTCATGCCAGTAATCCCAGTGCTTTGGGAGGCCAAAGTGGCAGGATCCCTTGAGACAAGGAGTTTGAAATCAGCCTGGGCTTCATAGTGAGAGACTCTGTCTCTACAAAAAATACAAAAATTAGCCAAAAGTGGTGGCAAGTGTCTGTAGCCCTAGCTATTTGGGAGGCTGACATGGAAGGACTGAGCCCAGGAGTTTCAGGCTTCGGTGGGCTATGATGGCGCCACTGCACTCTTTTTCCAATAAGAAAAATAATCTAGATGATTATTTTATAAAGATGTGAAATCAATTCCTAAGAAATATTTCTATATCAAGATGGTCATTTCCCTGAAGTAACTATGAAAACAAGCTAAAAACTAAATAAATGCCTTTTAAATTACATTAGAATTTAAACAAAAATGTGTATGATAGCTTAGGTGGAGAGTGAATTTATTTTTATTTAATTAGGTAAGCAACAATTTCCAGGAGTTAGGTCACCTAAGAAACTAAGTTTAAGTAAATGACATGTCAGTAAATCCTGTGTGCAAAGTATACATATTATATTGAATACAAGGGAGGAAGGCCAGGACAAAGAATGGCTTACTTACCAATAATTATGAAATAACCTTTGAAAGCTACAGCTATCCAGGTCTTTAAAAAAAAATTACAACAGTGACATGGCAACTCCCATTAATTCAGTAATATTCATTTAATCAAATAATGGCCTTCATTATTATAAGCTGTAAGTAAATTACCATATACTATCACCACTATCTTTGGAATGCTGAAATTAATTCATTTCCTTGATATGTGGATAAGCATGAATGACAGATACAACAGACTTAATGAATTCCATAGTCAAGAGAATAATATTGCCTTGGCATATACGCTAGAAAAAATTCACTATACACATCATCATCATGTTCATAAAGCAGACCATCTTTCAGTATAAAATTCCAAGTGGTAGCCTCTGTTCCCTGTATGACAGCCTTCTCTCTTCTTGCTCTCCTCTGTCCTTCCGTCCTCCCTGCCAGAGGCTGTGGAAACAGCCAGCTGCAATGTATTACAGGTGGCATAACCAAAAAGCTAGAGAGATAAGAGGTAGAGACTGGACTGAGCCAGGGGTAACTGCACCCAGCCAGTTCTTCAGTAGGAGCAACTGAAAAGGATGGATAAGGAGATGTGCATTGAGGACAACTATGTTCCTAAAGAGGCCATCTGGTCAGTTAGAAATACAAGATAAAGACGATAAGTAACACCAAGAACAGGAACACAGCAAAAGAGGAAAGAGCAGGCAGGTTCAGAGCTGACCTTTTATGAAGCAACACTGGCAGCAGCACTCTATCCATCAAAGCTTAGGCGCTGAGGGATCTGCAGTCTTGGTCTAAGTCTGCATATATTTTAAAAAAGGGCTACTTTTTAAAAATGCAATGTAATATTAAAAGGCAGCTGAGTGGAATAAATAGAAAGGAATGAGCCGGGCGTGGTGGTTCAAGCCTGTAATCCCAGCACTTTGGGAGGTTGAGGCGGGTGGATCAGGAGGTCAAGAGATCGAGACCATCCTGGTCAACATGGTGAAATCCCGTCTCTACTAAAAATACAAAAAATTAGCTGGGCATGGTGGCTCGTGCCTGTAATCCCAGCTACTCAGGAGGCTGAGGCAGGAGAATTGCCTGAACCCAGGAGGTGGAGGTTGCAGTGAGCCGAGATCGCGCCACTGCACTCCAGCCTGGGTAACAAGAGCGAAACTCTGTCTTAAAAAAAAAAAAAAGAAAGGAATGGAAAAAACAACAACATAAAGTTGGGCACAGTGGTTCACACTTGTAATCCCAGCACTTTGGAAACCTGAGGCCAGCAGATCACTTGAGCCCGGAAGTTCAAGATTAGTCTGGGCAACACGGCGAAACCTGGTCTCTACAAAAATTAGCTAGGCATGGTGGCATGCACCTAGTCACAACTACTCAGGAAGCTGAAGTGGGAAGACCTCGAGCCTGGGAGGTTGAGGCTGCCATGAGCCATGATCACATCACTGCATTCTAGCCTAGGTGACAGCAAACCCTGTTTCAAAAAAAAAAGACTAACATAAGCCTTCCCCTCCCCTTAAAACAAACCAGGAACTAGCTCAGTTCCTGAATGTGTCTCAGCCATTATCGAACCTGTCTGTACATATGTTTAAATGAGTGGGTACTTTCAGAATATATGATTAGTAAGGTCTTTTCCAGCTCTAAAACTTCCTGAAATTTCTGAAAATCCTGAATCTAATGGATTTAATAATATATCGCACATGTGTCACACAGGATGTAGTTACCATTCTATGTTATGTAAGTTACCATTCAGTGGTATGTTACTCCTCAACAGGGAGAATACAATATAAATAAGAACACAGAGAATCACAGCTCAACATCAGTACATACTACACTTCATCATCTTTCATCAAATTCTCTAAGATATCCTCACAATATCTTCCTTTAAAGCAATCGACAGTCTTAACAACAAAAGACACGGTCTAAAATCAAACTATCATGCGTCACTTTAAGTACATTCAGAGATGGGGAATGTGCTTTGTTCACTTGTGAATTTCATTGTACTTCCGTTCAGCTTCTTTCTACAGGACATATTCTAATGGCATTATACTTCTCTAATTTTCAACAGTCTAAATGAGTTTTCTATAAGATATATGTTTCATATTCCACCTCAAAAAATATAGGTAAAAACAGGATCAGTTTCTATGTGGGTTCCAGGTAGAAAAACCTATCTATGCGGAATGTCAGCCTTATCACTTAGACTAAGAGCCACCTAGTGGCAAATGTTATATATTACCAAATCTGTTCAAGCCATATTCATCCAGCAAATAACACTCTGGCAGATGGTAGGTGCTCCACAACTGTGCAAGTAAGGTAAGTAAAAAAATTGCTCCTTTTCTTATGAAGCTCACTGACAGATTAGTCAATTACAGATAAATTTATATAACTGCAGAACAATGTTAAGTGTAACAGAAGTATGCAAAAATAAGTATTCAGCATTTATTAAAGACCTACAATAAGCACAACACTTTAAGAAGGTTCTCGTAAATCTGTTCACCTTATTCAGAACTTTCCCTTTTCTGATTATTTTATCACCCAGGTTTTAATTTCAGGTTTTCTCCTACCTTCCCTTCTGGTGGGTGTGTACTGCACTCCCATCTTATCCTTTAAATTCTACACTTCAGAAAAGGGGTAAGGAGAACCTATTTATTGAGTGCCTAGTATTGCCAGAACTAAGCTAGGCATTTTCTGTCTTTTATTAATCCTTACAGTAATACCATCAAATATTACTGTCTTCCATTTTTTAGGCAAAGGAAAAGACCTAGCTTAAGTGACATGCTCATAGCCACAAACTTACTTTAGTGACTTACAATTATTCCAAAGCTCCCTATATCACCCTGCTTCAGAAAGAGTTGCTTGGCCTATTCATTCCTAGGCCCACCACCAAAATCAGATTTTGATTCTATTTCTCTTATGGTATCCATCAATTCCAATCTATTGTACAATGTTTACATCCAGCCTTACCTCATCTTAAAAACTTCAATACCTTACCCCTATCCTTGGAATCCCTGATTAATATTCAAATAATCACCTTAAGCCATCTGTAATCACACCACATTGGGAGACCAAGGCAGGAGGATCATTTGAGCCCAGGAGTTCCGGACCAGCCTGCAAAACATAGCAAGACTGTCTCTACAAAAAAAGTTTTACATTAGCTGGGGTTGCTGGCACACACCTAGGTTTGGTGGTACACACCAAAACCTACTGCTGGGGAGGCTGAGGCAGGAGGATCCCTTGAACCCAGGAGATCGAGGCTGCCATGAACTATGACTGTGCCATTGTATTCCAGCCTGGGAAACAGAGTGACACCATCTCTAAAAAACAACAAAAAAACAACAAACAAAACAAATAATCAGCTTAGCACCCAAGGTCTTCCAAGAGGCTCCTAATCGCTTTTCCAGTTTAATTTCCCATCACTCCCTATCAACTCTCACCTGTTCTATGAACTCACCTCCAAATGGAGATAATCATTCACATATTTGTTCCCACCAACACTAAATATCTGCTACAGCACTTATAATCTCTCTTACACAATACTTACCTGTGTACTCTCTACTAAGTCATGAGCTTCACCAAACCACTTCTTAGCCATCTTTATAGGACCAGCACGTAACAGTGTCTTAAACCTAGTAAGTGTTCAACTATTTAATAAATATATTGTTATTAAAACAAAACTAGGAGAGCCATTAAAGCATGGTTATACTATTAATATTTTCCTTAACACTCTTCCTACATGTCTTAGGATCCCAATGTTTCTGCTTACTCCAAATGGTGCATGGATTAGGAGCTTCGTACAGCACTAGGTAATTTTTTGCATGAAAAATTTTATCACTCAAATTAAAAAAAAATAAAAAGGATGTGAAAAAGTATGCTGGCAAAATCAGGCACAATCTTAGCCGGTCTGCAGTTTCCCAAAAGGGAACAAATGCCTTTTTTCTATTTATGCAAGCCAGTCTAAAGCTAGCATGTGCTGGAGGAAATCAGGCTATGTCAATAATAAGCTGCTCACATTATTTAAAAAAATTTACAACATTTATATTTCATAAAGCAATACTGTACTTCTAAGACACAATCTTTATTATACTTATACAAAAGTTTCATAGAGTGAAAAACTTTTTTTTTTGAGACAGGGTCTTGCTCTGTCACCCACAGGGTGGAGTGCAGTTTGTTGCGGCCTCAAACTCCTGGGCTTATGTGATCCTCCCACCTTGGCCTCCCAAAGTGCTGAAGATTACAGGCGTGAGCTATTGAGCCCAACGTAAACATTTTTCCTCTTGTTACATTAACTTTTTATGAGAAACTATTCTTAGTCACTTACAACCCTATCATCTAATTAACAATGCACAGATAAATATTAGCTCTTAGGTTAGGACTACTGAATACAGAAAAAAACTCCAGAGTCAACTTGATATTCTAGTGTATTCTGCTTCACATCAAACGGATGTAGCTTTCACTGCAATGCTTTTGTAACTCAGAATGCCTAAAAATCTGTTTTCTATGTTTTATTTTTTGTAAACTTAAAATAGTATAAATATTCCCAAGATTGCCATGAACTTCACCAGTATGACTGAAAAGCTCTCACGCTTATCACTATGCATTGTCTCAACACAACAAAATTACACAAATATTTATACAGATAGGTAATTACTACCACTTACAGTGCCTGTGATGCCTTCCCCAACCTCCTACACTAAGTGTGACATGTTTGGGAAATACATTACCCTTTTTAGACCATTAGGATATCATTTCATTCCCTTAAGCAGCAGGTCTAATGAGGTGTAAGCAACACCATGAAGTTGTGCGAGGCCTAAGAGGCATCCAGAACTGTGGGCAGGGTGAGTGTCTGAGAGATAGTAGCAGCTGGGCATTCAACATTCCTACATTGTTACAGCTGCCCAAGCAGAGAAGAGAGCAGTAAGAAGTAGACCCCAAAAAGCTGGGGGTGACTCAATGATAACATCCGTGGTCAAGCAGTAATTTAACAAATATGTCTGCTTAAAATGCCAAAGCACATATTTCAAGGGTTGCGGTCCTCTGCACTAAATACACTGCTGCCTTCCTAAAACATGACCCACAAAACCACAGCTTGCAGTATAAAAAGGTCCATCTTGAGCTGTGCTCATGAAAGGTTACCAGAGAAAACTGATTCTTATAATAAAATATTTGTATAGAATGCTTTACTGTTTACATACACTGCTTCATTTGACTTTCTAATTTCACAAAATTTATCTTACTTGACAGTCACAATGTACCTGACAGATAAAATATAATTATCATCCCCTATTTTATAGAAGCTTAAAGAAATTATCTATTAGTAATATGTCCACGAGACCTGAGTCTCCCTGTAGATTATCAACTTATTATTTAGTTTTATGGCATGGAGTCCCCAAAAAGCAGGCTACTGTGTTCTAAGGCTGAATCTAACGTACATCCCTATCCATCTAGACACTGAAAACAATTAAAAATAATGGACTATTTTGATAAACACTGAGAGCCAATCATATGAAAAACAAAAGTGAAATTTAAACTTGTCAGTTTTGTACAAACATAATGTAGTATTTTCTAATAATAATAATTTTAAACACTTGCCTAGCAGCCTTACTATAAGGTTCTCTGGGCCTATGAGACTTCCTGTGGCTGAAAATATCAATTCCTCTGGGTACTTCGGCAATTACTCCTTACAAAACCAAAGTCAAATATATATAAATTATACATATATAGGAATTATACACACATACACTGTATACATACACACAAACACACACACATATATATAATGGTGCCACATGAATTATGTTGTATCAAGGTTTCAAAGCAGTGAGTCCTATGTTAAAAAATATTTTTGCTGAGTCTTTACCAAGTGATAGACAATCTTCTAAGTATAAGAATATATAAATTAACCTGTCACTAAGTAATAGTATTTGGGTGGGATAATTATAAATTCATATCATGCTTCCAAGAGAATTACATACAGTATTTAGCACTATATTAAATACACAGTATTTATACAGCCAGGCACCAAGTGTAGCTTGGTAGATCTGGTTAGAATAGTACCTTAGTTTTGAGAAATAACCTACCATTACTTTTCACACACTAGAAGGCATTAAACCTCCGGGTTCTTGCAGGGACGTCAAAATTCTTAAATATGACTGGAGCACTGATTATGGAGAGAAAATGGCAAACAACTCAGTTGGAGAAGAGGCAAATGAAATAGTTATGGAAGATCCTATGTGCCACAATACACAATAGCTAACAACTTTTGAGTAACTGCTATGTGCAAGGAATTCTGCTAAATGCTTTCGTATATTATCTCATTTAATCTTCACAATAACTTTCTGAGTTAGGAATAATTATCTTGCAATTGATGAAGAGATTAACTTGTTAATGCTACAGGGATTTTAAGTGGCAACGGTTTTAAGTGCCGGAGACAGAATTGGAACCCAGTTCAGATTAAACACTAAGTGTGAGCTCATAACCCTCCACTCTGTTGCCTCTCTTAACGAAGGCTGCTAGGGGGAGCCATTGAAAGGTTTTTAGATTAAGCAGTGATCAGATTTGCTCTTTAGAAAGACTGCTCTGCTACATGTGGAAGCTAGATAAAGGAGGTGACTCTAGAAGCAGAAAGAGGCTGTCAGTAGCCGCAGTAAACCAGGTAAGAAATGACAGCATGAACTGTAGCAGTGAGGATGGGGGAAAGAGATTCAAGACATGTTTAGGAGGAAAAATGATCAGTCCTCAGAAATTAAATATAAAGGTTGGTGAGAAAGGAATCAGGAATCCTGGCTTTGGGAATCAAATGGGATATGATATCATCCACCAAGAACAGAGAAGCAACAGGTTTCATTCAATCAATAAGTATCTACAGAGTATCCCTCAAATGCAGAACACTTTTTTAAGGCCAAGAGTAGAGTCTGAAATTATAGTCGTGGTTATTAGAAATTATTCTTAAGGGCAAATGACAAAGCATTAGATAATACAAGGCATATTTAAAATTAGTCACTGCTATTAACAGACTTGGCTTAGAGTCTAGTGAAAGCATGTTGTGCTACTATTTGTTAAATATTGCTACATGCAGGCCAGGTACAGTGGCTCAGCCCTGTAATCCCAGCACTTTAGGAGGTCGAGGTGGGCGGATCCCTTGAGGTCAGGAGTTTGAGATCAGCCTGGTCAATAGGGTGAAACCCCGTTTCCACTAAAAATACAAAAATTAGCTGCGCTTGGTGATGCAAGCTTGTAATGCCAGCTACTCAGGAGGCTGAGGCAGGAGATCACTTGAACCCAGGATGTGGAGGTTGCAGTGAGCTAAAATTGTGCCACTGAACTCCAGCCTAGCAACACAGTGAGATCCTGTCTCAAAAAATAAAATAGAATAATAAATAAAATATTGCCACGTTCAGAAAACAAAAGAGGAAAGGCATCCCATAATTTTATGTTATTACATTTGAGTTTGACAGAACTTCAATCTCATATACCCCACACACACAGAACACATCACCCTGTAATCTGTTTTACTTGTCTCTCTCCCTATAAGTTTATGGGGGGAAATAAAGGTATCCGTTTTATTACCCATACTGTAATACATACTTAAGATTTTAAAAATCCCACTATCATACACTTTGTCTTGCCAAGAACTTAAAAACCTCCTATTTGACTTCCTATAAAATATGACCTACTTCACATTAGCTTATTTCAGTAACAATTCCTAGACCTTCACCAGTTTTCATCCAAGGATGCTCTCTGCGAATCTCAGGCGCAGCAATCCTGTGCAGATGTGGCAAGTTATTATAATTCCCATTTTACTACATAGTTAGGAAACTGGCCCGGGGAAGTAGAGTAACTTGGAAATAATCACAAAGCCAGATGCCAAAAATAACAACTTTTAGTCAATCCATGAGAAAATACTGCCCCTAGTTGAAATAACATGAAATTTAGTATTAGGAGGAAGCAAAAAGCAAAATAATGCTTCAAAGCCAAGTCCTGGGTCTTATTTCTAAAAATGAACAGAAGAATAAGATTTGTAAGAATTTTCAAACACAACAATTTTTTCCTAATGCCTTACCCATCAAGGGTGCCAAAGGTTATTTAATGAATTACATTTGGCAAAAACGGCCTTTCAACCAAACCAATTTTGATCTTACCCACTTAAAAAAACATTGATAGAAATCTGTTGGTATAGGGCAATGGTAACTCTTTAACACACCTAACTGCTTAAAATCGAATGCCTACAAATGTATATTAGTACATATTTGAAAATACTACAAGTCTCTTGTTTTCTGAAAATATACTCACAGATCCATTAGTAATATGCATGGATAATAAATTTAAAGCTTTAACAGTTAATACTCAGTATGGAAGGTCGCCAGCCACAACTCATCCAGATTTCGAAATATGCTGCTGTTATAATTTAATTAAAAGCAGTTTTATTCCACCACAAAGTAAAAGTCTTACATGATTTAGAAACAAAAACACAGGTACAAGTCAGAGCAAAATACCTCCTATTATACACAGTATTTACACTTTGTTCCCAGTCGGAACCAGTGAGCTCAAGATTTTATTTTTAAAAGAATGATTTTGTACTAAGAACAAATAAGGGAAACATTAGATTATTGGTAAAACCCAATCATGGGACCCAGACTGCAAATTTTCACACACAAAAAAAAGCTTATATATCAATCATGACACGATGGTTTTCCATTAATTAAAATTCAAACTACTAATTCTAATCACAGCCAGAAAAAAAAAAAAAAAACTTTCCAATTCTTCAATACTCTGTTAGAGTAGATCTTGCATGTCCTCTATCAACAACACTTTACTATTGTAGAACTTCAGTTTGTAAATGAAATGACACTTCCAATGATTTTATGGGTAACATTCCTTCCTTCTAAAAGTAGAGATCAACCAGTAGATAAAAACAAACCCATAAAAAATACATTCAATACAGCAATCCTGGTAAATATAATACCTCTTATTCCTAGCACCAGAATAACTTAAGTCATTAAAATACATCACACCACACCCCCACCCCCCATTCACAGAACCCCAAGCTCTCAGCATTACCAAAACAATAAGAACACTTCAATGGTCCGTTAACACTAGGAAGTGTCTTTAAAATAATCTCACTTGAGGCTATATATATATAAAATACGTTTATTTTTTACTGCATTTGATTAATATCTTCCACAAAGATCCTAGAAGCAGTATTCATCAACCAGAAATTGCACTCTTCGGTGCAGTCCTTATTTCAACCCCAATGGTGGGTCAGAAGGGTTGTCACGAATCTACAAAGCAAATAGCACATTAACTGTAAACTATCTAATGATTAAGAAAAAGTAAAATATTTACATAAAATTCCCAAGCAGGATGCCTCTCCGTTCCTTATGAGGCAGGAGTCACTGATAAACTCTAAATCTAGATTCTAGAAAATGCTGAAATTCTCCGCCCCAACACTCACAAGTTTTAAACATGGAAATTCACTCAACTCCTACTCACACGTCAAACGAATACCCATTGTGGATATCTGAAACTATTCTCAAATACTAACAGAAATACATACATACATATATATATACACACATACATACATACATCTTGAGCCTCCTTCTAACCGTCCTACAATACCCTCCAATCATCCTCAGGTAACCTAGATGCAAAACTCCGACAGACAGCTGCCCTTGGCCTAGGCCGTCAGGAACCAGGAGGGGGCGGGGGCCGGGGGGCGCAAGAACCACCAAGAGACCAGATCTTTTTGCAGAGCTACTGTTTCCAAGCAAAACAACCCACGGCACTAAAGAGAAGGCGATGAAAATCGGAGACGCTTTAATCCCAAGAGAAAGGGGTGGGGGGGAGGTATCGGGGGGGCACAAGAAATCCCGAGAGAAAGAGGTACGAGGAGGAAACTAAGTATCCCATGCATCTTTCAGACCCACAAAACAACAACAAACCGTTGAGGCTGTGTGCACTTAGCAGCAGCAGATGGAGTCCCCGGGGCTGAGACAGTTCAGCAGACGTACGTACACCGTAGGTAGTGGATAAATCAACCGATGACGGAAGGGGAAGGGGATGCGGAGAGAATAAGCCCGTGCGTGGGGGAGACAAAGCCCCGGGGGGTGATCCAGAACCAGAGAGAAAGGTGAGAGGGGACCCACAGTAGAAAGACAATGGAAGAACCATTAAGGCAGGAATCTGGTGCCCGGGCTGTGGTAGGTCACTGGGCTACCGAAAAGAGTGGAACACAACAAAGGGGCATGGGAGGAAGGACAGCGGAGGGAAGGAGACGGAGATGGGATGCCGGGCGCCACGGGTCGGACAAAGCGCCCAAGGCGGCGAAACAAAGGGCCGGGGGTAGAGAGTCGCGGGGGGCAGCGGGGAAAGACAAAGCGCCCGAGGCCGGGGGCACCAGCGGGGCGAGGCGGCGACGACTGCCGCGAGGAACAAAGCTGCACGGGGCCCCCAGGCAGGGCCCGTGGGAGGCGTGGAGCAGGCACAGCGCCCGCGGGCCCCGCGCGCCGGGCCGCACTCACGCCCGCACCCGCCGGCCTCGCCGCCACCGCCCGCCCTCACGCGCCGGAGCCCGAGCCACAGCAGCGCAGAGCGGCAGCGCACGACCACACGCCGCCGCCGCAGCGCTCGGCGCATGCGACGCCGCCCCCGCGGGCCCCTGGACGCCAAGCGCGCCCCGGCCCCCGAACCTGCCGCCCGCCGCGGGCTGCCAGACGCCCGCAACTTTCCCGGTTCCCAGCGCTCCGATTCCCTCAGACTTACCCTGTCACAACAGGCGCCATCTTCCACAAACTCTCGCCAAAACTCCAACCCTCGCGAGATTCGCCCCGACGCCTTCCCTGGTCCCTCTCCCCCGCCCCTTCCCTTTTTCCTCACTCCTCGATCCACCCAGCCCCCGCGCTCCCTTTCCCCTCGCAGCCGCCGCGAAGAGCCAGATGCCTCGCGCCGCCCGCGGAGTAGGGGATCCTGCTCGCTGTCTTCCCTGGAAACCTACCCAAGCGATAGAGCATGCGCAGGCGGCTCCTCCGCGGGCGAGCCCTCCGTTTGGTCCATGCGGAGCGCTCCGGTTATCCGGGTTTTGGGACGCGCCTTAAGGGACGTACGTGGAGACTGAGGAAAACCGGAGGGGATTACTACGGGGACAGGGAATGGAGGGGTCAGGAGGCGGGGCCGAGGGGAAAGGAGGAGGGGTCCTGGGAAAATCGGCCGCGTTTCACAGGCCTAGATGAAACACCTCCTCAAATGGGTGTTTTCCAGGCGGCTTCCCGCTCACTCTGGGTTCCCAGCTCTTTTCATTCATTCAAAAGTTCCCTGGGCGCCTCCTTTATGCTAATCTCGGCGTTAGATGCCGGAGCGTCAGAAGTGCCTGGGGTTCGGGCAAGTGACACGTCGGGAACTGTCTTCTTTCATTACACCCACATGCTAATGAGGAGGCCCTTCCAGAGCTCCGCAAACGGAAAACTTATGCAGTTGAGCTCTCTCGCCTTCGCGTTCTCCTTGGGTGTGAAATGAGGTCAGGCAAAGGCTTCTGGCAAAGACACGCCTAATAGCCACCTCGTAGACACACACCAGACCGCGGAATAGTTCTTTCCAGATGGGAAAACTGCCTTAGAATTGAGAGCCACATTCTCCCACCTCCGAGTAGGGTCAGAGGCCCCGATCAAAGCTCCCGCCGCTCGCGTGCTGCGTGGCCTCCCTAGGACCCCAACGCAACCGCCACGGTGTGTGAGCCCATGTGTGTGGGGGGCCACTACTGCACAGGGAGCCGGGCCTCCCGAGGGGCTGGCACAGCGGACCGGCTGCTCGAATCGCGCTTCTGGCTGCCTGATCCCGGAAGCCGCCGGGCGAACCGGGCCCGGCCGGGCACTGAACAGCAAGATGCAGGGCCGGACCCCGCCCCCTCCTCCTACCTGCAGCCCCCCATCTTTCCCCTTTCCTTTCCTAGAGATTCCCAGATCCAGCACTGTCTCCCGCAGGGAGCCCCAAAACCCGGAGAACTGGAATTCGCCTCCCAAAACCTGCTGAAGGCGCTGCAGGATTGGCGCGGCCGCGCGAGCGGTATTGCGCGTGCGCCAATGCAGGCAGTCCAGTCTCACGCTACACCTTCCCACCGCCTTCCACTACTCGGTTCAGACACAACACGGCCGTGGGAAATTTCCTAAACCTCGCGAGAACGCGCCCACTGTTGCCTAGGCTTTCGCCCCAAATCTCGCGGAGCCCAAGCAGGACAGGTGTTTGTCTAGAGCTCCAGGCGCCGTTCGTGCCGCGCGTGCCCGGGAGGCGGGAGGCTGGCGGCGGGCGGCGGGCGGCGGGCGCGGGCGGGGTGGGAAGGGAGCGGCTCGCCGCGGAGGCGGGGCGGGAGGGCGCGTGGCTGGGAGCACGGGGCGGAGGGCAGCGGAGGAGGAGATCGGACGTCTCGCACACACACGCACACGCCCTGTGACGCTGGGTGGAAGACGAGGGGTGGGGAGCTTCGAAGGGGAAGCTAGGAGGTTGGAAGTCGCTAGGTCAGGGTCTAGGGCTGGAGGAGCCCCAGGCCAATCTCACGGGGAGGTTTCCTGTCGCCCTCCACAAGCCTGGTACTTTCCTAAAACGTGCTAGACGCCGGGCCCCCAGCCTCCGGGAGCGACAGACAGCCCCCAGAGTCGGGTTTGAGTCATGCCTTGAGTCACCTAGTCTGGCCACCACTTCGCTTACTTGTTTAAGTTCTGATTCCTTTAGCTACTCTCCTTTAGCAATTGGTTGTTTTCTTTCTAATCTACCCGCTGGCCCTGTGAGCTGGGTAGACCAAAAAACAAAACAAAAAAAATAGCTGCGTGGGTGCTCACATTGCTGCCCTGTATAGATTCTTGCTCCTGTTTAAGGACACGACTTCTAAAATTTCTTCTCAGTCTCTTCTTAGCCTTTTGAAGTAATCCCACAAATCAGTTTCTGGTCTCTTTTTTCCTCTCACTAATATGGCTTTTTTTGCTTTCCTTCACCTTTCCATATTTTTGTTAAAATATCCCATTTTACAAATTACTGCGGCAGGTGCTGTAGTGACTACTGTTTTAAATGCATCCCTTCCTTTTGGATCATTCATCCAATGAGTTCCTGATTACATTCTTCAACCAAACACGTTTCAGATTGGCCCTGATGTGGTTTCTTTACCAGCCTTAGCCTGGCAATATCTAGAAACTGGTGTCTTCCTGCTGACATCACAGCCCCGAAAATGTAGAGTTGAATTGAACTTTGATATTTGGAGGACAGTGAGTTCTCAAATAGGAGGAAATTCAAGTTTTTAAGTTGTTTTCAAGGTTTTAGGGATGTGTGTATGTGTTTGCCATTCTTTTGATTATATATTCACAGAGGGAAAAAAAAGCATTTAAAAGCATTTAGTGCAATATCTCTGCACGTCTGGTTTGGAACAGGATATCTCAGGAGGAAGACAAAGCCCTTGGGGCACATATTCCTTGGAGCTGTCATGATAAGAAGGTATTTCAGTCATGGTCTAGTCCAGACCACTGATCTATTTGGAATCATGGCCTTCTGAGAGCCCAGAGACCTTGGGAAGCCGTGGTAACTACAAGTGTAATAACAGCTCCCCCTTCTTGCCCTAAAACATGCTCCATCTGCAGCCCTCCCCCATTTGAGGAAAGGACAACTCCATTCTTCCACTTATGTCAAGAACCTTGGAGTCTTTGTCTTTCCTCACTCACCCAAGATACAGTTGGATAGAAAATCATGCTGGCTCCACCTTCAGAATATACTCACAGTCCAAATACTGTCACACTTCTTTGGCTACCAGCCTAGTCTAACCCATTTTATTTCCCACCTGGTTGAAGAAAGTTCCCTGACTGGTCCTCCCTTCTTCCGTTTTTGCCTTCCCTAAATCAGTGCTAATAGAGCATTCCCAGTAGCCCTCTAGAACTCCCCCACAACTTTCCTATTTCACTATGAGGACCTAAACAGTGTGGCCTACTGCCAAACCCCCTGACCTCTCTGCCCTCACCTCCTCCTCTTCCCCTCACTCCATGGCTTCTCACTGGCTGCCTTTCTTAATGTTCCTGGGACGCACCAGGCAGACTCTCAACTCCAAGCCTTTGCTTTTTCCACTACCCAGAATGCTCTTCCCTCAGACATCGTGTAGCTCATTCCCTAACTCCTTCCTTCTCTGCCTGATGATACCTCCTCAGGAGTCCCTTCCCAAGGGACTCCCATACTCCTTACCCTGCTTCCTGCTTGACTTTGTCCATGCCACCCATCATTAACGAACATAACATATATCATACTTGTGTGTTTGTTAACTATCTGCCTCCTTCCATTGTAATGTAATCTTAATGAGGGCAAGGACTTTTGTTTGTTTTCATTACTCAAGCTTTAGCTGCTACAACAATGTCTGCTGCATTGTATTTGTAGAATGAATGGGGTGTCTTCCACTTTAGGGCAGAGTAAAAATGATTCTGAAGACTCACTGAGCCTTCTAGTGTTCAGAATAATATTGGGGCTGGATTAGTAATGAGTACCCAGTACTAGCCTGCCAACGGAGGAGAAAAAGGCCTATAAAGCAACCACCTGTCTTGGTTTTTTATAAAAATTAAAAAAAAAGTCTTCTGGGTTAGACCAGTAGATGAGGCTGCACTTAATTTTAAGAGTTTCCTTTACTCTCCATTTTAGAACCTCAAAGAAAAAACAACAAAAACACCACTAGCAGGATGAGTTGCTAGTAGGAGTGAAAATGGATATAATATTTATGGAAAGTATATTAGTCTGTTCTTGGACTGTTATAAAGAGATACCTAAGACTGGGTAATTTATAAAGAAAAGAGGTTTAATTGGCTCACTGTTAGGCAGACTGTATGGGAAGCATGGCAGCATCTCCATCTGGGGAGGCTTCAGGGAGATTTTATTGGTGGCAGACTGCAAAGCAGGAGCAGAGCAGGAGACTCACATGGAAGGAGCAGGACCAAAGGGGGTGGGGGAGGTGCCACACACTTTTAAATGACCAGATCTCATGAGAACTCCCTCATTATCAGGAGAACAGCACCAAGAAGAAAATCCACCCCCATGATCCAGTCACCTCTCATCAGGCCCCACCTCCAACACGGGGTTACAGTTTGACCTAAGATTTGGGTGAAGACACAGATCCATAGCAGATCAGAAATCATTTGGCAAAATTTGTCACTACCTATTTATCCTACAATTCCATTTCTAGAAGTTTATCCTATGAGTATGCTCACACGTGTAAAATTACCTATATTTTGCAGCATCATTGATAGTGAAAAAAATACTGGTTGCCGGGTGCAGTGGCTCACGCCTGTAATCCCAGCACTTTGGGAGGCCAGGGTGGGCAGATCACAGGGTCAGGAGATCAAGACCAGCCTGGCCAACATAGTGAAACCCTGTTTCTACTAAAAATACAAAAATTAGCTGGGCGTGGCAGTGCATGCCTGTAGTCCCAGCTACTCAGGAGGCTGAGGTAGGAGAATCTCTTGAACCTAGAAGGCAGGGATTGCAGTGAGTGGAGATTGTGCCACTGCACTCCAGCATGGGGACAGAGTGAGATTCCATCTCAAAAAAAACAACAACAAAAACAACTGGTAAGAAACATCAGGAGATGTCTTTTTTAAAAAAAGTTACATATTTATAGAATGAAAGAGTGTATTTATTAATAAGCAGAGGCTGCTTTTTATGTACTTACCCAGAAAGATCACAGAGTTTTAAAAACTGCAAAACAGTGATATATATATATATGTATATATAGATGTATATACATATATATACACACACACACACACACACACACACACACACACACATATTTATACTTACTTTTCTATATGTGTCTAAAATGTCCCTGGAAAGAACACTAGAAACCAACAGTGACAGGTCGGGCGCAGTAGCTCACACCTGTAATCCTAGCACTTAGGGAGGCTGAGGCAGGTGGATAACAATGTCAGGAGTTCAAGACCAGCCTGGCCAATATGGCAAAACCCTGTCTCTACTAAATATACAAAAATTAGCCAGGGGTGGTGGCGCGTGCATGTAGTCTCAGCTACTCAGAAGTTGAGGCAGAAGAATCACTTGAACCTGGGAGGTGGAGGTTGCTGTGAGCCGAGATCGTGCCACTGCACTCCAGCCCGGGTGACAAGTGAGACTCAGTTTTTTTTGTTGTTTTCTTTTTTTTTTGAGACAAACAGTGACTGCTTCCTAATGAGGGACTACAGTTGGATGATATAGGTGAGGGAGTGGCTTTCCTTGCAGTCTACTATCTTGGATCCTTTGAATTTTGTACCATGCACATATATTTCCTCTAAATACATATACGTAAAACTTAGGAAGGAAAAGAAAGAAATGGAATAAATGTGCAAGAAGACAAAAATTGTTTCCTTTCTTCTACTTTAGTAGAATTATTTTCTAATAGACGTTATGATTCCAGCTTGGTGGCTCACACTTGTAATCCCAGAAATTTGGGAGGCTGAAACAGGCAGATCACTTGAGCCCAGAAGTTCAAGACCAGCATGGACAATATAGTGAGACCACCTCAATAAAAAAATTACAAAACTTAGCTGGGCATGGTGGCATATGTCTGTAGTCCCAGCTACTCAGGAGACTGAGGTGGGAGAATCGCTTGAGCCCCTGAGGTTGAGGCTGCAGTGAGCTGTGATTTTGCCACTGCACTCCAGCCTGGGCGAGAGAGAGACCCTGTCACCTGTCATACACACACAAAAAAAAGTTATGTATGTGACCTGTCATGTTGGTAGAATGAAAACAGCAGAACTGACTCATGGTTCAAACAGCATGATTAGAGCACCTACCACTGCAGGTCAGGTATCATCTTGGTATTTTACAAAAATAGACAACACAAAGAACCCAACCTGCAAGGATTCCCTGTCTAAAAGAATACACAGACCAGTTGCAGAGCAATTCTATGCTAGGAAAGAGATACAAGAGTTTAACGGCTTGGGGATACAATGAAGGAAGACCTAACTTTTGCCTCATGGGCCCAGTATTTGCAGAGTTGACTTGAGCTGACTGATTGTAGTGGGAGTTCAGAAGACAAGAAGAGGGGGAAGCATGACAAGCACAGGAAACAGCCCGTTCAGTCTCTGAGGTGTGAAAGAGCATCTGCTATTCAGGGGAACTCCAGGTGGGGGGTTGATGCACACAGAAGAGGGAAAGGCATTCTAAGCAGGGTCATCAGAAGGGCCTGGTAGAGCTGTAGTCCTCAGAACTTAGTGGGCATCAGAATCAATTAAAGACCTGAGTCCCACTCCCTAAGATGCTAAATGAGTAAATCTGGACTGAAGCATTTATAGCAGGTATTTACAGCAGGCTGCTCAGATTCTGATGCAAATTGTCCATGAACTGAGCTTTTTTGTTGTTGTTGTTAAGACAGGGTCTCCCTCTTGCTCAGGCTGGAGTGCAGTGGTGCAGTCAAATGTCATTGTAGCTTAGAACTCCTGGGCTCAAGAGATCCTCCCAGCTTGGCCTCCCAAGATGCTGGGATTACAGGCATGAGTCACTGCACCCAGCAAGAATCATTCTTTGTTATAGAACTTGAGTATAACCTTTATCTGGGACTTTCTCACTAAAGGGGGTAATGGCACATAGTTTCTTTTTAAAAAATCGATAAATGAAATATTTAGATAGTGAAAGGGATGAGTCTGGAAGCCCCAGATGAGTATCCAAAGGCATGCGAAGCAGCTAGTGGTTTGTGAGAGGGACATCACAGTTTGCTGTTGTGGTTTAAACACAGTGACACATTTCTTTTTTTTCTTTTTCTTGCTTTTTTTTTTTTTTTTTGAGACAGTCTCACTCTGTTGCCCAGGGAGTGCAGTGGCACTATCTCAGCTCACTGCAACCTCTGCCTCCCAGGTTCAAGCAATTCTCCTGCCTCAGCCTCCCAAGTAGCTGGGATTATAGGTGCATACCACCATGCCTGGCTAATTTTTTTGTATTTTTAGTAGAAATGGGATTTCACCATGTTTGCCAGGCTGGTTTTCAACTCCTGACCTCAAATGATCCTCCCACCTCCGCATCCCAAAGTTGCTAGGATTACAGTCATGAGCCACCGTGCCTGGCCCCACAGTGATTTCCCTTCAACATTGCTAGCTGTGTGATCTTAGACAAGTTGTTTAACTCGTCAGTCCCTCCGTTTCTTCACCTGGAAAGTAGAGATAATAGCTTCTAATTCATAGGATCGTCAGAATTCAAAGTATTACTGTTTAAAGTACATAGAACAATGCTATAACACAATCACTATAGTAGCATTAGTTATTATTATTCAACAAGCCCATAACTTGCATTCATCTCATCAAAAGTGTTGCAAAGCATGTCACAATGGCCTTACTTCAAAAAGCAGTGTCAGTCGGGCACAGTGGCTCATGCCTGTAATCCCAGCACTTTGGGAGGTCAAGGTGGATGGATCATGTGAGGTCAAGAGTTCAAGACCAGCCTGGCCAACATGGTGAAACCCCGCCTCTACTAAAAATACAAAAATCTGGGTGCGGTGGCAGGCACCTGTAATCCCAGCTACTTGGGAGGCTGAGGCCAGGGAATCACTTGAGCCCAGAGAATCACTTGAGCCCAGGAGGCAGAAGTTGCAGTGAACCCAGATCGCACCACTGCACTCCAGCCTGGGGGACAGAATGAGACCGTCTCAGAAAAAAAAAAAAAAAAAGTTAAAACAGCCAAATACACTGATAATTTAATCTCAATTGGTATTAATTCATTTTTTATCATATCCCACTCAAAAATGACAATATCATTATTATTGTCATTTAATTTCCAAGAGCATCACATGTCCAAAAGTTTGGAAATCCCCGTAGCCGATGGGAGCCTCTGAGGATACAAAGCAGGTTTCTTGTTATCAGATTGTGCAGGGGCTCTGTGCCTAAGACGGCCTTACTGTTAACTCATTTTAGAAACTAGAAGCTGCTCACTCTACAAATGCTTAACTGATGTTTTTTTGTTCATCTTTATGCTTCTCTTATATTTATAACATTATCCCTGTCATTGTCTGCCATGTGTTAATCAAGGTTAATAAAATGTACCAGAGATTGAAAGCATGCCAAGAAGGATTCCATCAGACTCTGCAATTTTATATAGAAAATAAGCTCCAACTCCAGGTTTAAAAGAAATAAAGAAAACACTGAAAATGAATCACAGCTTTAGGAGAACTTGAGAAACAAAAATAAATAGTCACCATTTTCTGTCCAATTGTGTTAAATTTTTCACAGGATTCTTTGGCCCTGGCAATTTCAGTTTTTTGTAGGCCTGGGTTAAGTTTTGCTTAGCTTGCTAACATGTGCAGCAGTTCAAGAAGGTAAAGCAAGAAAATGAATGGGCCATTTACTCTAGTGATGTGGAACGTGAATGGAATCAAATGCACATTTGATTAAAAGAATGTGTACAAATCTAATAATTTGTCAGAAGTTTTTGTAGCTAATGTAATTGGAGGAAAATGTTTCCATGTGTGATTGATAGATTTTGTTCTTTTTATATCATGAACAAGTTAAAGCCGGTTAACACTACCTACACAAGAAATGACAACGCCATATGAATAATAAAATTCTAGTTATCTGTTTATAAGGGAATATACTTAAATTTTGATTTCCTAAACTTTCCCCCTTTTTCATGCATCATATATTGCAGTGGTTTTGGATTCGGTGTTAAGCCAATGTTAAACATCCATAGTTTTTAAAAAGCAGCTGGGGTATGAATGAAAGAACATTGAATAGCTTCACCACTAGGACTTCCACCACTAGCCAAATTCCCAACTTTAGGCAAGTTTTTTTCTCACCTGCAAAAGGGGAATATAAAACCTATTGCATAGGGTTGCTTTATAATTAATTGAGGTATTACATAAAAATATCTGGGTACATAGAAGGCACTCAGTAAATTTCTTAGGAAATTATTTTACCCATACCCATGTTCAGTTTTCTTATCTATTGGACTAATAATTCCTGCCTTAGAGGTTCATTGCATGAATCAAATTAGATAATCACAGGGCATGCTGGCTCACGCCTGTAATCCCAGCTCTTTGGGAGGCCAAGGCAGGAGGGTCGAGACCAGCCTTGGATCAGGAGTTTGAGACCAGACTGGGCAACATAGGAAAACCCCATCTCTACAAAAAAATACAAAATGAGCTGGGAGTAGTGGCATGCGCCCAGCTACTTGAGAGGCTAAGCCCAGCAGGCCAAAGCTGCAAGCGAGCCATGATCATGCCACTGCACTCCAGCCTCGGTGACAGCAAGCACAAGACTCTGTCTCAAAAAAAAAAAAAAAAAAATTAGATAATTATGTGGGTAAGTAAATTGGAAAAATCCTAAGTAAAATCATGGTATTTAATTTTGGTTGGCACAATTGTTTTTAAGAATTTGACTGTGGTTATACAAGAAATCAATGGTACAGGAAAAAGATCCCTTTATTTTCTTCTCTGGCCTGTGTTACTATTAACCTTGAACACAGATGGCCTTTATCGCTTTTTCAAAGAAAGCCTACTGGAAAGGTTTCATTCTTTGCATCTGTATTGCTTGGTATCATAGATAGTGTAATGATAAGCATCAACTTATAGATATAACCTTTGTGGCTAACACCCTTGTCCAAACCACACTAAGGACTAAGAAGATCCACTTTGGAACCTGTTTATTCAAGCACTGATGAATAGTAACATAGCAAACAATTCACATCTTGTTAAGTACCTAGCTTTGTGAAAGATAGCTGACTAACTGATAATCCCCTTGAACATCAAAAGCAAAATTCTACATTGTCTCTTTCAATAGTTGTTGCTGTAATTAGGTCAATTTTTAAATTTTAATTAATTTAAAAAATTTTTATTGCCATTATCGCAACATGTGAAAATTTAAAAGAAGAAACTTGTGAAATTACTGCAAGAAAAAGTCTCTAAGGTAATTTCTAATCATGCAATTAATAAATATTGAGCATATACTTCATTTGATACAATAGGTCTGTCTGAAGTTTCTTCTCAATCTAATAATGATGTATTTCGTTTGTAAAATGCATTAGAGAAACTATTTAAAGGAATCTTTAGACTCTGTTAGATATTATAACTTGTATTATCCTGTGCTTTTGCTACTTAAATTATTATTTTGATGACTAAATTCTGTCATAATTAGCATCCTGTAGAAGGATGGTTAATATAGTGAATTATATCAAAGTATTATTAATATTCTATTAATGGATAAAAACATTTCTCAAGATCTTAACTACAAATCATTTTTCATCTCAGTACTTTGGAAAAATTTAGAAATTGATGCATGCTTTTTTTTTCTGCCAGCTTTCCAAACACGTGGCCTAAATTTTACCCTCAGAATAACTTTTGACTTCAGTGAGAGTTATAAACTATCATCCGGGAGAAGCATTTGGCTCCTACTTTTCTCAAGCCTAAAGTTCTCCAGAAATGTTCTTATGAGATGCAAATCTGATTTTCATCAAGCAGTTTTACCTACGTAGCATCATATTTTCCTTTACCGGCAAACACTGAGTATTTTATTTTTAACCGGCACAGCTATATCTGTATTTGCATGATGCTTTCCAACTTTCCGAAATAAGCAATGAAACACAGAATCTAGGCAAAAAAAAAAAAAGAATTTAAGAACTGAAAAATGACTTCTGAAAAACAGATTGCATAGAGAAATATTTAGTATAGAGGGTTTTCAAAAGGTTATATGCCCATCTAACATGCAACAGCTTTTTAGTTAAAGGCATGCTATTATATATTATTTCCAAAGTGACAGTAAATATGACTGAGTCTCAAGCCCCCTCACAGACATCAATCATCTCAGTCAGTCCTTAAGACAATGCTGACGGGAATTTTATTCCTTTTTTACAGATGTGCCTCAGAGAGTATGACTTACACAAGTCATTCTCCTAGAGCCGGATTTGTGATTGTCAGTGAGTTCTTTATTTTTTTGGCTATAAAATTTTAAATGTTTTATAGCCTGGTGCAGTGGCTCACGCCTGTAATCCCAGCACTTTGGGAGGCTGAGGTGGGTGGATCACGAGGTCAGGAGATTGAGACCATCCTGGTTAACATGGTGAAAACCCATCTCTACTAAAAATACTAAAAGTTAGCCAAGTGTGGTGGCACACGCCTGTAGTCCCAGCTACTTGGGAGGCTGAGGCAGGAGAATCACTTGAACTCGGAAGGCTGAGGTTACAGTCAGCCGAGATTGTGCCACTGCACTCCAGCTTGGGCAACAGAGAGAGACTCTATAAAAAAAATTTTTTTTAATTCTTTTTATTATAAATTGAAAGAGAATATTTTATGTAAAGTACCCAGAGTATCAAATTTTAATTTTAATAAATGATTTAAGGTTATAAAAATGATTTACAAAAGTATAAATGATAAGGAATGCAAAAAAATTATTTTAAAATATATTTTAAATAGTTAATATATTTAACTTTTTAAAAATCCTACAAACAAGTAACAGTGAGTGGCTGAGAATGGGTGACCAAGACAGGGGCTACTGAATTTTAACCCATTTGAATTTTCTGACACATTTATTATTTTAAAAAATAATTTTCCAAAGAAATGATAAGAAACTACAGACCAGTGCCTCTTATAATATAGACACAAAATCCTCGATAAAATACTGGCAAACAGTCAACAAACTAGGAATGGAAGGGAACTTTCTCAACTTGATAAAAGTCATCCATAGGAAACCCACCACCAACATCACAAGAATAAAACAAGGATTTCCACTCTCACCAATTCTATTCAACATGATATTGAAGGTTTTAGCCAGGATAATTAGGCAAGAAAATGAAGTAAAAGACATCAGGTTGGAAAGTAAGAAGTAAAAGTGTCTATGCACAAGATCATGTCAATATACAACATCAGATGACATGATCTTGTACATAGAAAATTCTAAGAACTCGAAGTGTGGGTGCAGTGACTCACACTTATAATCTCAGCACTTTGGGAGGCTGAGGTGGGCAGATTGCCTGAGGTCAGGAGTTCAAGACCAGCCTGGCCAAAACGGTGAAACCCCATCTCTACTAAAAATACACACATAAAAATTTAGCCAAGTGTAGTAGTGCACGCCTATAGTCCCCCAGCTACTTGGAAGGCTGAGGCAGGAGAATCACTTGAACCCAGGAGGCAGGGTTGCAGTGAGCTGAGCTCATGCCATTGCACTCCAGCCTAGGTGACAAGAGCAAAACTCCATCTAAAAAAAAAAAAGTAAAGAAAAGAAAACTAAGAACCCCACTAAAAAATTATTACCTGTACCACTAATATATATATTCAGCAAAGTTGGAGAATACAAGATTAATATAAAAAATTGTATTCTGTATATTTTCAGTGAACCATCTAAAAATAAAGGAAACAATCCCATTTCCAATAGTGTGATTATCAAACATCTAGAGTATCAAATTAAATAAATAAAGTACTTGGGAATAAATTTTTAAAAAGAAGTGCAAGCTTTATGCTCTGAAATCTACAAAACACTGTTGAAAGAAATTTTAAAGGATCTAAATTAGTGGAAAAGCATCCCATGTTTATGGATCAAAAGGTGTTATTATTAAAATGGCAACACTCACCAAATTATTCCACAGATTCAGTGCAATCACTATCAAAATCCCTATTGGCCAGTTTGTAGAAATTGACAAGGAGAACCACAATTTTATGGAACCCCGAATAGCCAAATAATCTTGAAAAAGAAGAACAAAGTTGGAGGATTGACAGTTCCCCATTTCAAATTTACTACAGAGCTACAGTAAACAAAACTGTATGGTGCTGGGTAAGAATAGACTTACAGATCGAATGAATAGAACTAAGAGTCCAGAAATAAGCCTTCACATTTAGGTCATTTGATTTTTGACAAATGTCAAAAGAATTCAGTGGGAAAAGGAACAGTCTTTGCAACAAATGGTGCTGGGACAACTGGATATCTAGATGGAAAAGAATCAAGTTGTGCCAGTAATTCACAACAAATTAAAACATTACCTTAGATTGTAGACATAAATCTAAAAACCAAAACCATAGAAGAAAGTATAGGGGTAAATCTTCATAACCTTGGATTAGCAATGATTTCTTAGCTATGACACAAAAAGCCCAAGTAACAAATGAAAAAATAGATAAATTGAACTTCATCAAAATTTAAAACTTTTGTGCTTCAAAGGACACTATCAAGATGTTAAAAAAGACAACCTACAGAATGGGAGAAAATATTTGTAAATCAAATATATCTGAAAAGGATCTAGTATCCAGAAGATACAAAGAATTATTAAAACTGAATAATAAAAAGACAAATAATTTAATGAAAAATGGGTAAAAGATCTGAAAAGACATTTCTCCAAAGATGTGCACATGACCATTAAACACATGAAAAAATATTCAGTATCATTAACCATCATGGAAAAAGCAAATCAAAACCACAGTGAGATACCATTTTACACCTGCTATTGTGGTAATAAGCAAAAAGACAGATAATGACAAGTGTTGACAAGGATATGAAAAATTGAAATCCTCATACATTGTTGGTGAGAATGTAAAATGATGTAATCATTTTAAAAAGCAACCCGACAGTTCCTCAAAGGGGCAACAATAGAGTTACTATATGACCCAACAATTCTACTCTAAGGTGTAAACTTAAGAGAACCGAAAACGTGTCCATACAAAAACATGAACGTTCATGGCACCATTATTCATAGAAACCCCAAAGTGAAAGCAATGCAAATGTCCATCACCTAATGAAAAAATAAAAATATCTAGAAAATAGAATACTAATTAGGTTATAAAAAGACATAAAGTATGAAACACACCACAACATGGATGTACCTTGAAAACATACTAAGTGAATCATGAAAGAAGTGAATCATGAAAGGTCTTTTATTGTGTGATTCTGAATGTCCAGAAAAGGCAAATCTATAGAGACAGAAAGCAGATTAATGGCTGTCTAGGGCAAGGCAATGTGTACATGGGGATAACTGTGAAAGGATATAGGACTTCATTTGGAGTGATAAAAATGTTCTAAAGTTGATTTTGGTGGCAGCTGTACAACTCTGTGAATATACTATACACTACTGAATGTGCTCTTTAAGTGAATGAATTATACGGCATGGGAAGTGTACCTCAATGAAGCTGTTAAGCAAAGACAGGAGAGACAGCAGAAATTTAACTTTATTCAATTACATGCTTGTTTTTTATGTAGTATTTTTTTTTTTTTTTTTTGAGACGGAGTTTCGCTCTTGTTACCCAGGCTGGAGTGCAGTGGTGCGATCTCGGCTCACTGCAACCTCCGCCTCCTGGGTTCAGGCAATTCTCCTGCCTCAGCCTCCTGAGTAGCTGGGATTACAGGCACACACCACCATGCCCAGCTAATTTTTTGTATTTTTAATAGAGACGGGGTTTTACATGTTGACCAGGATGGTCTCGATCTCTTGACCTCGTGATCCACCCGCCTCGGCCT
Source organism: Callithrix jacchus (assembly GCF_049354715.1). NCBI lineage: Eukaryota > Metazoa > Chordata > Mammalia > Primates > Cebidae > Callithrix > Callithrix jacchus. The sequence continues at coordinate 167,533,665 of NC_133504.1, forward strand.
CCCAAAGTGCTGGGATTACAGGCGTGAGCCACCATTTATGTAGTATTTTTAAAAATAGAGACAGGGGTCTGACTGTTTTTAGTAGACATTTGTCCCATGCAGTATTTTGGACATATTTATACTAAAAATTAATTTTTTAGTCGTCTGAAACTATAAAAAAATTTAAGTGGACATGCTATATTTTATCTGGTAACCCAAAATGCACAGAGAAGTAAGACTCTTTCTAACCAGGATCTCCCAGTGACCTAATTGCCCTTTCAAAAGAAAATCCTATTACCATTTTCTCAACTATCTTTCCAGTATAGTCTAAACGACCTTCTTTTATAGCAATCAAAGTTGTTAGCCCCAGCACAAAATAGAATCTGAAAAAAAGGATCTCATAGAAGGATATCTGTGTTTTTTATTTGGACCCAGAACGCTTATTAAAAGAATTTAAACAGAGGCCACGTGATGCAGGAAAATGGCTCAGTTCTTAGTTCATACCAACTGGGAATCCTTGGGCATGTTCCTTAACTTCTGGGATCATTTGCAAACGGAGGATAAAAATACTCACCCCATCCATTTGTAGTTAATAATAAGTAACACATGTAACATACATTGCAAAATGCCTGGCACAAAGTAGTCATTGGATCAGCAGTCCCCTCCCTGTTTGGATGTTTTAGGGTGTTCATCTGTAACTTTCTTTCTTTCTTTCTTCCTTCCTTTTTTTTCCCCCAGAGTTTTGTTCTTGTTGCCCAGGCTGGAGTACAATGGCGTGATTTCGGCTCACCGCAACCTCTGCTTCCCGGGTTCAAGTGACTCTCCTGCCTCGGCCTCTGAGTAGCTGGGATTAAGGCGTGCGCCACCACGCTCGGCTAATATTTTATTTTTAGTAAAGACGGGATTTCACCATGTTGGTCAGGCTGGTCTTGAACTCCTGACTTCAGGTGATCTGCCCTCCATAACCTCACAAAGTGCTGGGATTACAGGTGTGAGCTACAACGCCCGGCCATTAATTGTTTTTAAGAAGTTAACTGTGGGCCGGTGCGGTGGCTCATGCCTGTAATCCTAGGACTTTGGGAGGCCAAGGTGGGCAGATCACAAGGTCAGGAATTTGAGACCAGCCTGACCAACATGGAGAAACCCCATCCCTACTAAAAATACAAAAATTAGCCGGGTGTGGTGGCGCACGTCTGTAATCCCAGCTACTCCAGAGGCTGAGGCAGGAGAGTCACCTGAACCCAGGAAGTGGAGGTTGCGTGAGCCGAGATCGCACCATTGCACTGGAGTGCTACTGCACTCCAGCGTGGATGGCACAGTGAGACTCTGTCTCAAAAAAAAAGAAAGAAAGAAAGAAAGAAAAAAAGGAAAGAGAGAAAAGGGAGGGGAGGAGAGGACAGGGAAGGGGAGGGGAGGGGAGAAGAAGTTAAGTGTGAAGAACTCTGGCTAGAACCACAGGTCAGGTAAACAGTGTGTCCTTGTAATCTTCTAAAGTTCTCAAGTAGTTCAGTTGTTTCTTTAAAGCCTCTACTTGATCAAATATTTAATACTTATGTGATTCAAGCTCTAATGGCTTTATTTATCCTATCCCACTTCCATCTTATTGAATCTCATCTGTCATCCGTTGATTCAAAAAGAAATATTTCCTGAACACCCACTATGAGCCAGGGGCTGTTACGTGGCACTGGAGACAGGTCAAGGCCCTCAGGGGACTTGCATTCAAGTATTCGAGTAGCAAGACTCAAATGACAAAAGAGCAACCCCAGAAGTCCAATATTTTAAATAATGATAAAGGCTATGCCAGAAAATTAAACAGGGGTGTTCAGTGCTAGAGAGGGAAGGAGGGAGACTTCTATTCAGGTCAACTGCCCTCTGAATAGTAAATTCCTTTTGCTTGGTTGTAAATTCCACCTTCTTAAGCTGCCCAGAGTGCTTTAAGTCTGCATTTCATGAAGGAAGGTTTCGAACAATACAAGTAGAGAACAGCAACATTTACGATTTAAAGTTCACTGTTTGGACTCTAGCACTATGTAGATACGAAGGTCTTCAGGAGTATACTCTTGGATATTTCTTCCTTCCTTTGGTTAAAGTCTAGATGGGAAAAGAAAAGTGATGAGCATTCAACTTCTGAGTGCCAGTTATAAAAGGGCAAAGCGTCCTGCCAACTATGAACAGTTATCATCAACGCCACACACCCCCATTCCTGCCCACATACACACCTCCAGCTCTGCAAGCTGGATTTTTTAATCCCTATTTTAAAGCAGAAAGAAACGAGGCTCCCAAAATTCAAGTGATTTCGCCAAGGACACTCTGGTCAGAAGTGGGCAAGTTGGATGTGATGCCGTCTTTCTGCTTGCAAGTCAAGAATTTTTTAATTTATATCTGTTAACCTACACTTTTATGCTATTTTGCACCCCTCCAAAAACCTTGCTTCTTCATTAAGAAGTTTGTGTTAAAAACACAACTGTACAGAGAGCACATATGTTAAGGAGGTTTGGCATAACTATTTTGGCATTGTTAAAAATCCGTGGCTCAAGCCTGTAATCCCAGCACTTTGGGAGGCCGGGGTGGGTGGATCATGAGGTTAACAGATCGAGACCATCCTGGTCAACATGGTGAAACCCCGTCTCTACTAAAAATACAAAAAATTAGCTGGGCATGGTGGCGCATGCCTGTAATCCCAGCTACTCAGGAGGCTGAGGCAGGAGAATTGCCTGAACCCAGGAGGCGGAGGTTGCAGTGAGCCGAGATCGCGCCATTGCACTCCAGCCTGGGTAACAAGAGCGAAACTCTGTCTCAAAAAAATTAAAAATTAAAAAAAAAAATCCAATACAATAACTCCCCACTTCATGTTGCCTGATAGGTCACATATTATCAGAGCTAATATTCAGAGATAATTATTTAATTTTAATGGCCATGATTACTAAATTACTTTAAAAGGAGTCTTGGCCAGGCGTGGTGGCTCATGCCTACAATCCCAGCACTTCGGGAGGCTGAGGTGGGTGGATCACCCCTGAGGTCAGGAGTTTGAGACCAGCCTGGCCAACAGGGTGAAACCCCATCTCTATTAAAAATATGAAAAATTAGCTGGGCGTGGTGATGGGCGTCTGTAATCCCAACTACTTGGGAGGCTGAGGCAGGTGGCAGTGAGCCAAGATCACGCCATTGCATTCTGGCCTCGGCAACAAGAGCAAAATTCAGTCTCTAAATAAATAAATAAATAAATAGAGCAGTCTTAACTATCTTTTCTAAAATCTGCTTGTTATTTGCCAGGATAAAACAATTCATGTTTGTGTATTATAAACGTAATACAATTAACATGCAGAAAATCTTTTTCCTTTGTTCCTCCCAGTCAAATGATGCATTTTTAGGATGATTAAAAGCAAAACAGCCTAAAATGCTATATTTGTTCACACAAATTTCTCAGAATGGGGTATGAAAACTGAAACTGAAACATGACAGAGGTGGTGAAATCTACTCACATTCAATTACTAATGGGCAGAAAAATATTAGCTACCATCAGTGTCTACAAATCTACATGATGTGTTAATACTGATATTAAAAATAAGCATGAAATTTGGGGCGAATCCTCTAGATAAGGATGTTTTTCTAAACAGATTTAGAAAAGTTGATGAATATCTAAACCATTAAAATTAACTGAAGGATAAAAAAAAAAAAACTGAGGGATAAAACGAGAAACACATAGGATACTATCATATTAAATTTTCCCAAGAAGGTAAGAATCACTTTAAAGTGTGACTGGTTTCCATCTTCTTAGTTGGCTCTGCCCTGACCCCAACTTCTTTATTTTTTTGAGATAGAAAGGATGCCCTTGCTACATTCCATTTTTGGAGTTCTTTTCTTTCATTCTTTTGGAATGGAAGAGAAACAAGTTGCTTCCCCAGGAAAGCCTGCATTTTTTGAGGTACAAATTCAGCTCTCTCTGACCTACCTTTTCTCTTTGGAGCCTCGATTTTAAATGTGCCTTCAGGAGTTAGTCTTAATTCTTAAATTGATTTCACAGGTTTACTTTTTTTTAAAAGCACATTTTCAGAATGTGACTTTGTATATTGGTAATTTCTCTGGTCTTCCTGCCTCTAAAATTTGGATTTTCCTGGGTTGATGACATAAGTTTTGGCGCTGGCCTTTGTCCCTTCCACATCCCTCCCCTGCCCTGAATCAGTCTCCACTGTTAATAATACCAAACTAATGTGCTAAAGAACAAGCTTGTCAAGCATACTGCTTTGAACTTGAGTTTATAGGAATTTGTAAGCCAGAATGTTTTCTCCAGTTATGGTTATAATGAACAAATACTACGTTTTAAAAAGATCCTTTTAATACTTCTTCCTCTTCACTTACTGTAGAGAGTTTAGGTTCTCTGGAAGGCCCACAACTCATTTAACTTTGCCCATCTCGTGCAAATCCCCCGAGGAGTTTGTAAAACTGCAACCCATAATCTCCTCTTCAAAAAACACACTGATTATTTGTGCTATGCTAGTTCCAAATATTACAATAGTTTCTGGATTTTTGCCACATTCCTCTCTAGATGGTCATTTTGGAGACCTTGTTTATAATGTGTGTTTTGAATGAAATTTTAAAATTACAAGACCACAGGATGTGAGACTCAATTGTGAGTTAAACTTAATTTTTCATTTTTTCAAAGAGGTCCTACTTAGATTACAACAATAGCAAACATTGAATAGAAAATGAGAAAAGGTATTTTTTTCCCCCAGGATTAGTGTTTGAAAAAAATATGAGGGAAAGCATGCTATTTTCAAGGATTAGTGAATGTTTTCGAAATGGCCTATAGCATTCAGTTGGTGGTTCAGGTGAATTAAAACATTAATCTGTTTCATGGAAATCAGAAAAAACAGTTTCATCAGCGATTGTGCTAATTATCATTTTAAAATCAGAGACAAAACTCTGAATTTTAAAATAGTACCTCCCTCTCGAAACAGAAAAGTTCATGGAGAGGAACAGTATAATAGCATTTTTTTAAAAAATTTAAGGCAACATTAAAAAGCTCCCTTGGTGCTGGATGCGGTGGCTCACACCTGTAATCCTAGGACTTTGGGAGGCCGAGATGGGTGGATCACCTGAGGTCAGAAGTTCAAGACCAGCCTGGCCAACATGGTGAAACCCCATCTCTACTAAAGACACAGAAAAAAATTAGCCAGGCCTGATGATAGATGCCTGTAATCCCAGCTACTTGGGAGGCTGAGGCAGAAGAATTGCTTGAACCCAGAAGGCAGAGGGTTTTTTAAAAATTTGTTTGTTTTTCTTTGAGACAAGGTCTCACGCTGTTACCCAGGTTAGAATGCTGAGTGCTGTGATGTGCTCACAGCTCACTGGAGCCTTGACTTCCCAAGTTCAAGTCATCTTCCCACTTCAGCCTCCCAAGTAGCTGGGATTGCAGGTGTGTGCCACCACACCTGGCTAATTTTTAAAATTTTTCATAGAGACGGGGTCTTGCTGTGTTGCCTAAGCTGGTCTGAAATCGTTGGACTCAAGCAATCCTCCTGCCTTGGCCTCCTACAGTAGTGGAATTTCAGACATGAGCCACAGTCCACAAGTGATTTACATGACACAACCTTTCTGGAATTCCATAAACACAGGATATGCAACACGGGTTAACCACTTGTCTAGGAAAGAAAATAAGCAGAGAGTTGCCCACAGAACACATCTTAACATTTGGTCTCCTATGTATGCCAAGAAAGTGATCCTTTTGAGTCTTTGCCTGAATAATAACAGGACCTTGAAAGCATGATGGCTATTTTAAATGGATGTTGCTTGTTAACGGAATGAAGAATGAATTATGGCCTCTGGATTAAGCTCTTTTATTGTTGACCTTGATCTTCAGGGAGGGTGTGGTAGGTAACCAACTACAAATACATAGCATACGTTAGGTACAAAAGAAAATATTCTACATGGGCAAAAATAGAATATAAACATGAATGAAACTGATTCAAATGAAACTATTTGTTATTCATCAAAGTAAAGAATAAGATATTTAATAGTTCATATATGCCAACCTCCTTAAAACTTGTATGAAATAGAGCGGTGAATAAATCAGTAAATAAATGCCCTAAGTATTGTCCTTCTTTGCTAATCCATTTGATTGACATTGAACCTGATTAATATTGCCCTAACTCAAGGACACCATCCATAGTCTATAAAACTACATCCTTCTGTTGAATGTAGCTTTATGCTCAGCAGCTACATTCAACAGCAGAGTTTTAAGCTCACGTCTTCTCCCAGCAACCTAATGCTAAAAAAAGAAAAAAAGAGTATTGTTAGAGGTGGGGTAGGTAGGGATGTGACTAACAGCCTTGTGTTCCTGTAATTATAGTGGGAGATTGCTGTGCCAAATATGAGGAACTTTTCTGTTCTACCGAAGAAATGACATCAGGAAGTTCAGCCACTACTGGTAATTACAGAAATTGCCAATTCAAGGAATCAAATAGTCCCTCTAAACTCCACTTAAGACAGGCCCAAATGAAGGACATTCAGTGGAGGCAGAGGAAGTGCTTTCTACCCACTCACATTTACAGACTCATTTGGGCTCATTAATTCAGGTGCTCTTATAGCAGTTCTAAAGGGGATGAATCTGTTTTCTCAATTACTAATGTCAAATGAGCATTGCAGGAGTGAAGTGATTTACTGTAGTTATACAATTATATCCTTCCTCTAATTTCACCCCAGGGGTTAACTACAGCATCAAAATCTGAGAGTGGATTCAGCAGAGGGACTCATTGTAGAGGTGGGAAATCCCTAAAATCCTTGAATCATATGATCATTGGACCAGCCCACACTGAGTGAATGAAGATCCACGATTAACGCCCCTCATCCAAGTTCCAAATCAGACTTGATCTTGATGTCATGATGCTACAGGGCTATGGGGAAGGCGGTGACCTGCAGAAAACCTGCTCCCTTCATAGGATGATTTCCAGGAATTGGGTGTAGTTGGATAGAGTGTGCCTTTGAAATCTCTCCACATTCTTTCCCCTCTTCTACTGCCATTAGTATCTCCCTTCCATTCACATCTCATCAAGGCTTTGGTCCTACACTCCACATTAGTGCCCAGCTCTCTGCTTCCTAAAAAGCAGACTACTACTTTTTTGAGAAGCAGAGTTGGGCACTAATATGTCTAACTACTGTTACTACTGCAACTACTACTAGTACTACCAACAGTGAGATAATTCATGCCACAAATGGAAGGAGAGAAGCACCTCTCTTCCTCACATGTACGTGCATGTGTGGAAGATACACACACACCCATATACACACCCACACACACCCACGCGCACACACCCACACCCCCCCATACCCCCACACCCACACACACCCACCCTCACTCCCCACATACACACCCACACACACAGCCCCACACCCACACACCCATGCAAACACCCCCACACCCACGTGCACACACCCACACACACCACACATCCCAAACACCCCCACAAACACACATCCATGCATACACACTCACACCCACACACACATCCCCCTCCCCTACACGCACACTGATGCACCTTTTCTTCCTGGACAATGGCCATTCTTGTTTTATCACCCTGCAAAACCATTCTCGTGGAGGAAATGTAAGCCTAGCGGAGGGAAGAAAATGTTTTATCATTTCCCTGCTGAAATGTTTTCTTTTTTGTTTTTGAGATGGAGTTTTGCTCTTGTCGTACAGGCTGGAGTGCAATGGCGTCATCTTGGCTCACTGCAACCTTTGCCTCCTGGGTTCGAACAATTCTCCTGCCTCAGCCTCCAGAGTAGCTAGGATTACAGGTGCATGCCCCATGCCAAGTTAATTTTTTCATTTTTAGTGGAGAATGGAGTTCACTATATTGGTCAGGCTGGTCTTGAACTCCTGACCTCATGATCTGCCCTCCTCGGCCTCCCAGAGTGCTGGGATTACAGGCAAGAGCACTGCACCTGGCCCACAAAATGTTTTTATTTATTATTATTATTATTGTTATTATTTGAGATAGAGTCTCGCTCTGTCACCCAGGTTGGAGTGCAGTGGTGCAATCTTGGCTCACTGCAACCTCCAGCAGTGGCATGATCTCCACTCATTGTAACCTCTGCCTCCTGAGTTCAATCGATTCTCCTGTCTCAGCCTCCCAAGTAGCTGGATTACAGGCATGTGCCACCACACCCAGCTAATTTTTGTATTTTTTTAGTAGAGACGGGGTTTCACCATGTTGGTCAGGCTGGTCTCAAACTTCTGACCTCGTGATCCGCCTGTCTCGGCCTCTCAAAGTGCTGGGATTACAGGCGGGAGCTACCATGCTCAGCCTGTTTTCAATTATTTACAGCTCCTTGTTCCAAAGCCCCAAACCCGTTAATCCAGAAGAAATGTCCAGAAGGGATCATTCCTAGGAAGGGCAAAGCCTGGTGAACAGAGCAATACCCCCCAGGGGTTCATGGTTTATCCTTGATTCTTCTTTCTGTTATCAACCCTATCCAACCCAGTGGGAAGTCTTGTTAGTCCTGTCATTAAACTATGCCCACATCTAATAATTTTGTTTTTTAGATGGAGTCTTTCGATGTCAGCCAGGCTGGAGTGCAATGGCACGATCTCAGCTCACTACAAACTTCGCCTCTCAGGTTCAAGTGATTCTTGTGCCTCAGCCTCCCAAGTAGCTGAGATTATAGGCGTGCACCACCATGCCATCTAATTTTTTGTATTTTTGGTAGAGACAGGGTTTCACCATGTTGGCCAGGCTAGTTTTGAACTCCTGACCTCAAGTGATTCACCAACCTCGGCCTCCCAAAGTGCTGAGATTACAGGCATGAGCCGTTACACCCGGCCTACATCTAATAATCTTGATGATCTCCCATCTATGCCCTAGTCCAGGGCACCGTCACCTCTGTCACCTCTCTCTAGGTACCTGTGTTATCCCCTTCTCCCCACTTCTACTCCACTCCCATCCCCTACAATCCACTCTCTACAGGACATCCAGAGTAATCTTTTAAAAATGTAAATCATATCATCTTACTCCTAAATTTAAAACTTCCTGGCCAGGCACTGTGGTTCATGCCGGTAATCCTAGCACTTTGGGAGGTTGAGGTGAGTGGATCACCTGAGATCAGGAGTTTGAGATCAGCCTGGCCGACATGGTGAAACGCTGTATTTATTAAAAACACAAAAATCAGTTGTATGTGGGGTGGGAGCCTGTAATCCCAGCTACTTGGGAGACTGAGTCAGGAGAATTGATTGAACCCAGGAGGCAGAGGTTGCAGTGAGCTGAGATCATGCCACTGCACTCCAGCCTTGGTGACAAAGCAAGACTCCATCTCAAAAAAAAAAAGGAAAAAGAAAAAAAAAGTAACTGTGTGAGGTTTGGGATGTGTTGACTAACTTGATTGTGGTATCATTTCACAATATATACATATATCAAATCATCACATTTTACACGTTAAACTTGTACAGTTTTATTTGTCAATTATACCTCAATAAAACTGGGAAAAATAAATATATATGTAAAACCTTAAAAAAACAAACCAAAGGGCTGGGTGCAGTGGTTCACACCTATAATCCCAGCACTTTGGAAGGCTGAGGCAGGCGGATCAACGGAGGTCAGGAGTTTGAGACCAGCCTGGCCAACATGGTGAAACACTGTCTCTACTAAAAATATAAAAATTAGCCAGGCATGTTGGCGCACACCTGTGATTGCAGCTACTTGGGAGGCTGAGGCACGAGAATCACTAGAATCCAGGAGGCAGAGGTTGCAGTGAGCCAGAATTGTGCCACTGCACTCCAGCCTGGGCAACAAAGTGAGACTCCATCTCAAAGAGAAAAAAAAGCAAATACGATTCATTCCTGAATGCAGGAATACCTGCTTGGCTTGTTGCTTTTTTTTTTTTTTTTTTTTTTTTTGCTTAGAAGGACCTTCCTCACCTTTTCTATTGGTGAATATTTATTCAGTGATTATTTATTCTACAACTTCCCAGAATAGATTTCCCACATGACAATGTAATGCCTTGATTTTCTACCCTTGCACTGAAGCTTGTACAATGGTTAAGACTGTTCTTGGGCCGGGCCTGGTGGCTCACGCCTGTAACCCCAGCACTCACCTACAGAGGCCGAGGTGGGAGGATCAGCTGAGGTCGGGAGTTCGAGACCAGCCTGACCAAAATGAAGAAACCCCATCTCTTAAAAAAAAAAAACAACTGTTCTTGGACTCTAAATGACAACTTTATGATAACATCGTTTAGTTGTTCCCCAACTTTTGATGTTTCTTATATGCCATGAAAATTAAGATTTGTATTTCTGTTTGATGCAAAAAGGTTATACCGAGCAATATCCTGTTGTGAATAGACCTCAACAGTGCTGATGTCAACCCGTAATCCAGAATATATACTTAATATACTAGTCTTTCCAACAAATGGCTTCTCCCCCTACTTGCCTCTTTTTCTGGACTCTGGATTGTTCCACAAAGATCAACACTCATTTTCTCTGCTTTTGTTCATGCACATTAATTTTGTCTCTGCAACACTTCTGAAGCAGGTATTATAGAAATATGGGTAATAAACAGAAAGCAAAGCCTTGTAAGTGAATACCTAGTTGTTCATGGCCAATAAACAGTGTTCAAGAAGAATGCTTTCTATTTTTTAAAATGAAGTATTATTTACTTTAGCATATCTACTTTCTTAGAGGAAGACCAGCTGGCTTAAGAAAGAAAGAAAGGTTATTAATCCTTACATATTTCATTTATGGTTCTATTCTGAAAGGAGGAGACCCATTAATAGAAACCTTTATATGTACTGTAATATTAAATAAAAGTGCTCTAAGTCATCTACTTTTGGAGGAATATTTAGGGTGTAATTTTCAGCCAACTGGAGAGAACCTAACAAAACTCGAGCGCTTGAAAGAAGGCACATTATCACTGAAGCTCAACTTGATTTCCTTTATGGCGGAACTGGACAGCTGCTTGCACCTGCCTTTACTCTTTTTTCCCTTCAGGCTAAAGCTATCTATTCCAGGATCCTATGTCATATGGTATAAAGCTTTGGTTTCAATCAGTCACTCACATAGAAGCTTGCATATATTTGAAATTCCTTTTGGGGGAAAAAAATTGGCCAAAGCTTTTGATAGCTTTGCTTCTCACACCCAGGCCAAACTGGGCTGGCTCTCTACTGGGACAAGAATGTATATTGGCATCTCATCCTTAAAGCCACAAAGTCACAGCATATTGGTTCAAAAAGGGATATTCGAGCTCATGTGGTCTAATTTTTTTTACTTTTATTTTTTTGAGACAGGGTCTCGTTCTGTTGCCCAGGCTAGGGAGCAGTGGTTCAGTCATAGCTCATTGCAGCCTCAGACTCCTGAGCTCAAGTGAGCCTCCTGCCACAGCCTTCTGAGTAGCTAGGACTACAGGTATGTACCACCATGTCCAGCTAAGTTTTTTAAGTTACATGTAGATATGGAGGGTGGGGTCTTCCTATGTTGCCCAGGCTGGTCTCGAACTCCTGGCCTCAAGCAACTCTTTCAACTTTGTCCTCCCAAAGTGCTGGGATTTCAGACATGAGCCACCATGCCCAGTCTAACTTACTTGTTTTATATTTTTATTTAACTTTATCTTAGCAGCCTGGCATGATGGCTCATGCCTGTAATCCCAGTACTTTGGGTGGCTGAGGCGGGCAGATCACAAGGTCAGGAGATTGAGACCATCCTGGCCAACATGGTGAAACCCCGTCTCTACTAAAATGCAAAAAAATTAACCGAGCTTGGGGCATGCGCCTGTAGTTCCAGTTACTCAGGAGGCTGAGGCAGGGGAATTGCTTGAATCTGGGAGGCAGAGGTTGCAGTGAGCCAAGACCATGCCACTGCACTCCAGCCTGGCAGCAGAGCAAGACTCCATCTCAAAATAAAATAAAATAAACGTTACATTGGCATTCCTTGCTCTCTTTTAGCAAAGTCCTTAATTAATCGACAATATACAATGTTTATATTATAGATACCTGTTACAAGATGCCACGACAAATGAACAAGATTTAGCAGGCCATTCAAGTACTCTCAGAACTCTGATACTTTACAGTCCACTAGACAGATCAACCCTCGATTCCTGTATATTCTCCAAATTCTATGCCTTAATTTGGTAAGGACACTAGAGAGCTAGGTACCTGGGCCACATTTCCTCAGCTTCTTGTTCAAATATATGAACCAAGTGACAGGCAAGGTGTGTCCTCTGTGTATACATTCAGGGTTAATATAAGTGCATCTTTCGTAAGCACGTGATTGACGATATTGACCACAACATTAAGCGGTATTAACTCTACACAGTTCCGTGTGATAAAGTCCTTCTTGAATTTAGTTTTAGGCAATGAGCTCACTCTTGTCAGAAAGTGAAATTCCTGCAGCCTATCACGTTTCTCTTTTCACCTTTGCTGCCAGAAAGATATGAACCAAATTTATTGCCAAGTGTTTTAGTATGATCATTTCTGGTGTCTGGAAGTATTTACTCCTTTTTCTTTCTTTCCTTTCTTTTTTTTTTCCATTTTTTGAGACAGAGTCTCACGCTGTCACCCAGGCTAGAGTGCAGTGGTATGACCTGCACACCACTCTTGGATTCAAGCGATTCTTGTACCTCAGCCGCCCAAGTAGCTGGGATCACAGGTGCCTGCCACTATGCCCGGCTAATTTTTGTATTTGTAGTAGAGTCGGGGTTTCACTATGTTGCTCAGGCTGGTCTCAAACTCCTGACCTTAAGTGATCCTCCTGCCTCAGCCTCTCAAAATGGTGAGATTACAGGCATGAGCCACTAGGCCCAGCCCTTACTCCTCTTTCTTTCTTCTTAAACATTTTATGTGTAAACTGCTTCAAGTAATTTTGGAAGTATATAAGTTAAGCATTAAAAAATTTAATAAAATAGGTAAAAGCAATTGGTAGGAAGTAAGGAATAGTCAATCTTCCAAATGAAACTTTTCTGTGCAAAGGCCTTTATGCCAAGTTTCTCATTTGAAAGATAGTGAAGACGCCTTATGCTTTGTGTCAGAAAACCTGGGCTTAATCCACACCTATCCAACTTACTTGTTGAATGACTATACAAAAGTGACCTTGCTTCCATTTCCTCATTTTTAAGTGGGGATATTAGTGCTGATGATCCACTGGGTGGTTGTGACAATCCAATAAGAAAACATGGGGAAATAGAACAGTGAGTCACTCTAGAAATGTTGGTTGTTGTAACTTCCCTAACTGTCTTGCATGGCTGAGCCACTCTAAGGAATACACGATTGTGGGGGCTTTAGAAATAAATTCACAAATAAATTTGCAAGTTCTTTGATATCCATACTTTCAAGAAGTGGATAAATCCTAATTATTCCTCTCTCCTAGAGTGTGGTCTATAGTCAGTAACGGATTTCTAGTGAACTAAATATGGCAGCAGTGACATGCATTGTGGCTTCCTCCTTGCTCTTGCTGTTAGATCACTCGTGGCAGGAGAAGCCAACTGCCATACCATAGGAGCACGCAAACAGCTCTACAAGGAAGTCCCTGTGATAAGCCATCAGCCACGAGAGAGCCATTGGCCAGGAGAGCTCCATCTTGGAAACAGATTCTTCAGCCGCAGTCAAGTTTTCAGAAGACTCTATGTCCAGCCAACTTCTTGACTACAAACCCCTTAGAGACCCCAAGCTAGAACCTCCCAGCTAAGCCACTCCTGGATTCCTGACCCTCAGAAACTCTGTATGAGAATAAATGTTTATTCTTGCCTTAAGCTCCTAAATTTGGGGGTAAGATGTTGCTCAGTGATATATAATTATAAAATGTCCAGTTATCTCCCATCCTTTTAGAGAGCACTATCGAGGGCTAAGAGTAGACTTTACTCTTCCCAGAGGTTGTCATTGAAGAATATCCAGGTACTCAAATATCTTAGAATCACTGAGTGGGAAATCACCCCAGAGTCGTGTGCAAATTCCTCATTTTGCAGATGCAAATAAAGAGATGCAGAGAGAGTTCAATGAGATGCTCAAAGACATTTAAATAAATGACAAAAAGACCCTTCCCTGGTCTTTCTTCTATTTGAATTCCTCTTTTTTTTTTAATCTTTTTTTTTTTTTTTAGATATGGGGTTTCACCATCTTGCCGAGGCTGGTCTTGAACTCCTGACCTCGTGATCCACCCATCTCGGCCTCCCAAAGTGCTGGGATTACAGGTGTGAGCCACTGTGCCCGGCCTGAATTCCTCTTTCTCCTTCTCTCCCTTCCTTCCTGCCTTCCTTCTTTCCTTCCTTCCCTCTTGTTTTTTCTCTTTCTTTCTCTCTTTTCTATCTTCTTTTCATTCTTCTTTCTTTATTCCCTTTTTGAGGAAGGGTCTCACTTTGTCACCCAAGCTGGAGTGCAGCAGCAAGATCATAACTTACTGTAGCCTCCATCTCACTGGCTCAAGCAATCCTCCCACCTGAGCCTTCTGAGTAACTGAGACTACGGGAGCATGCCACCATACCTGGATAATTTTTATTTTATTTTTTACTTTTTTGCTAGAGACGGGGTCTTGCTATGCTGCCAGCCTGGTCTCAAACTCCTGACCTCGGGTGATCCTCTTACCTTGGCCTCCCAAAGTGCTGGCATATAGGCAAAAACCACTGTGCCCAAGCTTTTCTTTTTTTTCCCCAATGACCTAAAGTACTCCTTTATTTTTTAGAACAAATTTCAGAACAATGATGCAGTTTAAAATCAATATTCACTCTATTTTTACCATACCATGCTACCTCTTTCCTTTGTCTTTTTCCCCTGAAAATGTGCCAACCTAAAGCTTTTAGGTTAGGCAGGTGCAGTGACTCATGCCTGTAATCTCAGCACTTTGGGAGGCTGAGGCAGGCGGATCACCTGATGTCAGGAGTTGGAGATCAGCCTGGTCGACATGAAGAAATCCCGTCTGTACGAAAATTACAAAAATTAGCCAGGTGTGGTGGTGCATGCCTGTGATCTCGGCTACTTGGGAAGCTGCTGTGTTTGGGGTAATTTGTTATGCGTTATAGATAACTAAAAGGAAGTGGCAGATGCTACTAGTTCCAGAATGCCAGGGCCCAGGTACCACCATGGTAGTCAGGGGGGTTGGAGGTGGGAGTGTAGAATATTTATCTGGGACTGGGGCTGCTATACAGAAATGCCTTTCCAGAGTCTGAGCACTGAGATATATGTTGGAATAAAAAGTTACGTTTAACTTGTTCTGGGGATAGAGGATACACAATAGACTGGTTGTAGTTGTTGTTGTTTTTAATTTAAAATGAAGGATTTTAAAGAGTTCAGCTGGGGGCACAGCAGCTCACACTTGTAATCCCAGCACTTTGGGAGGCTGAAGTGGGCGAACTTGAGGTCAGGAGTTGGAGACCAGACAGACCAACATGGTGAAGCTTCGTCTCTACTGAAAACATAAGAATTAGCTGGGCATGGTGGCACATGCCTGTGATCCCAGCTACTCAGGAGAATCACTTGAACCCAGGAGGTGGAGGTTGCGATGAGCCAAGATGGCGCCATTGCACTCCAGTCTGGGTGACAGAGTGAGACTCCTTCTCGAAAAAAGAAAATAAAATAAAAATAAAAATAAAAGAGTTTATATGAACCGGAAAAGATGATTTGCAGACTCTCTCAACTTGGTAATGACAGTTTCTTACCAATAATAATTGCAAAACTAAAATTGTTTTCACTAAGTATGAAGTTGGGGGCTGAAGAATCTCAATGATGGAAAAGAGTTGGTAAGTGGAAGATAACCTTTAAAAATGCAACAACGAAGCCATTAAGGAAATACATCAGAGCATGTTCAGATGAAACAGGGTGTGAAGTCAGCAGTCCTGTATTTTCTAGCCTTCATTCTTTTCACAACTTATTTTTCACTTTCGGATTTTGTAGGCAGGCAGTATAACATATAATAAAAAAAAATACTACTAAGAAGAACTTTACAGCTTGAGAGGTGCCTTCAATAACCATTACCGTATTTAATCCTGTATTTTAAATATTGTAAGAAAACGGAAACTCCGGGGTTAAGTGACCTACCCAATAGCATTTGCTGCTAACTTAAATCTTCCAACTCCTGACCTCAAGTTCGCCCACTTCAGCCTCCCAAAGTGCTGGGATTACAAGTGTGAGCCGCTGTGCCCCCAGTTGAACTCTTTAAAATCCTTCATTTTAAATTAAAAATAACAACAACTACAACCAGTCTATTGTGTATCCTCTATCCCCAGAACAAGTTAAACTTAACTTTTTATTCAAACATATATCTCAGTGCTCAGACTCTGGAAAGGCATTTCTGTATAGCAGCCCCAGTCCCAGATAAATATTCTACACTCCCACCTCCAACCCCCCTGACTACCATGGTGGTACCTGGGCCCTGGCGTTCTGGAACTAGTAGCATCTGCCACTTCCTTTTAGTTATCTATAACGCATAACAAATTACCCCAAACACAGCAGCTTCCCAAGTAGCCGAGATCACAGGCATGCACCACCACACCTGGCTAATTTTTGTAATTTTCATACAGACGGGATTTCTTCATGTCGACCAGGCTGATCTCCAACTCCTGACATAAGTTTAGTTAAATGTATTCAGCAGGAAAGAAGAGAAAATCAGTAGCCTCAGGCCCCTTTTGCTTTAGAAAATCCTATATCTTTATTTATTTTATTTTTATTTATTTATTTTTTTGAGATAGAGTCTCCCTCTGTAGCTCAGGCTGGAGTGCAGTGGTGTGATCTCAGCTCACTGCAAACTCCGCCTCCCGGGTTCAAGCAGTTCTTTTGCCTCAGCCTCTGGAGTAGCTGGGATTACAGGCACCGACTACTGCCGGCTAATTTTTGTAGTTTTAGTAGAGACTGGGTTTGGCCATCTTGGCCAGGCTGGTCTTCAACTCCTGACCTTAGGTGATCTGTTCGCCTCAGCCTCCCAAAGTGCTGGGATTACAGGCATGAGCCACTGTCCCTGGCCCAGAAAATCCTATATCTTTAATTTAAAAATAAGAATCTACATTTAAAAATCAAAGGGACAGTATTTTCCTGGACTAGGCTGGGTGCATTGGCTCATGCCTTTAATCCCAGAATTTGGGGAGGCTGAGGTGGGTGGATCACCTGAGGTCATGAATTCGAGACCAGCCTGGCCAACATGGTGGAACCCCATCTCTACTAAAAATACAAAAATTAGCTGGGAGTGGTGGTGTGTGCCTGTAATCTCAGCTACTTGGGAGGCTGAGGCAGGAGAATTGCTTAAACCCAGGAGGTGAAGGTTGCAGTGAGCCAAGATCACACCACTGCACTTCAGTCTGGGTAACAAGAGTAAAACTGTCTCAAAAAAAAAAAAGAAAGAAAGAAAGAGAAAAAACGAAATACATGAAACTCATTTGATTTGTCATAATTTGAATTTCTTATATCTTTATTTGAATTTGAAATGTATCAGTAAATTGCTGCGTGGGTAAACCAATTTATTTTTATCAGACAATTTTGTTTATTAATTTCCATATTCCCATATTTAATAGTAAACTGGAAATTAAGGTTCAAGAGTAGTCTCATAATAATGTGGGGATTTTGACGTGGTGTTGGCACTTTATCCCAGAAAAAAAATAAATGCACCAGAAGTAGACATTTTCTTTCCCAAGGATTTATTTTACTTGGTGACATGATCCTACTATCCATAGCAAAATTCCTTTTTAGATGATTCATAGGCAAGATTTACATTAGCGAAAAAAAAAGAGGATTAAGGATGAAGGCAATTATTTACATTTTGTAGAATCCCTTGAGAATTTGACAAAACTATGACCCTCTTCATAGATAAACACATACATACACAAATAGACATAAAGTTTGCATGAAAATCTGTCAAGGGAGGTTGGCCCTAGTCTAGATAATTTGAAAAGAATGATGCACTTAATTTGAGAGAGCTCTATGATTCAAATAGAATAGAAGGATTATATTAGAACAAAAGAGTTTTAAGAAACAACTTTGAAAGACTAAAACTACAAACTATTAAATTAGCATAACTCTTCTGTACAGACATCTTCAAGGAATGAAAACTCCAATGGCTGTGATTATTTATATGTAGCTTGTTGAAGAGGGGGAAAGGCTTGCTGACAATTCCACCTTTTGCTTTGCCTACTCTGAAGATTAATACACAGCTTGCTTTGTTTATTATTCTTTTCACTGGCTACTAAAATTGACTGTATAGAATATAAATCTTTTCAAGCATCAAACATCTTATAATTACAATAATAATTCAGAGAGGATTTTAAAGGTCATATCTCAGAGTGGTTTCAAACTTTTTAAAAAAAGCAGAGGGACTCTCAAACAGTATCCTAAAATACAAACTTAAATAAGATTTTTAGATACTACCCATTCAGCCTATGGAACTGTGAGTCAATTAAACCTCTTTTCTTCATTAAATTGTTATATGTAAATTTTTGGTATCACAAAAGAAGTAGCACTTGAATACAAATTTCCTCAGCAAGGCAGTTTACTTCTATAGGAGGGTGCGGCTCACAGATGGAACAATGGTGAGTGCACACCTGGACAAGGGAGAGGAAGGGGTTCTTATTCCTGACAGAGGTAGCCCCTACTGCTGTGCTGTTCCCCTATTGGCTAGGGTTAGACTGCACAGTCTAGGCTAATTCTGATTGGCTGTTTTAAAGAGAGCAGTGGTACGAGCCAGAGTGGTAGAGTGAATAGTTTGGTGGGAGGGATGGTTACAGGACAGGTCAGAACAGGTAGCCAGGGGTGACCTAGGTCAAAGCAGGTGACCAGGATGAGTCAGGATGGAGCAGGGTATGGGGGGAACATATGTGAACTACTGATTAGAACTTGTGGAAAAAGTTGTTTACTGAAACTACGAGGAAGTTAAACTTTAAAATGGATGACAAAGAACTGAACATACTGACATACTGCTTGAAGAGAAACTTGGAGTTCACTATGTCTAACAAAAATAAATGAAAAATAAGTAAAATGAGATTTTTTAGTATAAATTGTTTTTAATATGGTAAAATTAGGACAACTCTGTGTTATCATGTCATTCAAATAGGCTGTTTTTGTTTAACACAAACGTTTACAAATAGGACTCAATGGAAAACAGAGTTTTCCTCATCATCTGATTGGTTTCTGTATTTAGTTTTGGTTGCTCAATATATAAGAAAATTCTTATTTGGATAGAAATATAGTTGCAAACGATAACAGTTTTTAGAGAGTTACCTTTCAGTTTCAAAATATTCTTCGAGTAAACAAAAATGAAAAAAATGTTTCACCCAGAACTCTGCACAAACTGGATAACACATGGGAAGTCTCCAATCTATTAAAATGTAGTACATAGTGCATCTGTGTGTATTTGCTTTAATTTTTTTATATTGTGGTAAAATATTTATAACATAAAATTTGCCATTTTAATCATTTTTCAGTGTACAATTCAAGGGCATTAAGTGCATTTACAATGTGCAACCATCACTCTTGTCCATTTCCATAACTTTCTCATTATTCCAAGCCATTTGCTTTTAATAATAAATTTGTAAATAGTTAAAAATGAAATTTGAATGAAATGTTTACAAAGCTCTTAAAGCATTTTAACAGAACAGTTTAAAAGTATGGTCTCTTTAAGTTATCTGAGGCAAAATTAACCAGCTGGAACAAGCACCATTGTCCAGGGACGGACAGAATGGGACTCTCTCTCTCTCTCTCTCTCCTCTCTCTCTCTCTCTCTCTGAGATGGCATGTTGCTTTGCCATCCAGGTTGGAGTGCAGTGGAGTGATCTCAGCTCACTGCAACCTCTGCCTCCTGGGTTCAAACGATTCTCCTGCCTCAGCCTCCCAAGTAGCTGGAATTACAGGCACCAGCTACTACACCCAACTAATTTTTCGTGTTTTTAGTCAAGCTAGGTTTTCACCATGTTGGCCAGACTGGTCTCGAACTCCGGATCTCAAGTGATCCACCCACCTCAGCCTCCCAACATTCAGGCATTACAGTCTTGAGTCACCATGCCCAGCTGGGGCTCTCTCTTAAAAGACAATTTTGGCTGGGCACAGTGGCTCATGCCTGTAATTCCAGCACTTTGGGAGGCCAAGGTGGGTGATTTCTTAAGATCAGGATTTGGAGAGCAGCCTGAGCAATGTGGCAAAACCTGTCTCTGCAAAAAATATAAAAATTAGCCAGGAATCGTGGCATGCACCTGTGGTCCCAGCTTCTTGGGAGGCTAGGATGGGAGGATTGGTTGAGCCCATGAAGTCGAGGCTGCAGTGAGCCTTGTTTGAGACACTGCACTCCAGTCTGGGTGACAGAGCAAGACCCTGTCTGGAAAAAAAAAAAAAAAAAAAAAAAGACAATTTCACCTTCACTGACTGAAACACTTTCACCTCCCTCCACCTGAAAAATGAGTTCAAATTGTGACATGCAAAAACCTGCCATCTTCTTAGGAAGTTTTACTGAAATTCATTATCCCTTTCCTGGGCTGGTCTTTGAATCGTCCTATATCAAAAGCAAATCTAAGCCACCATGGGAATTGATGTAAACATTGAAAATAACAAACAGGAGCCAGTGCAGCAAAACTTGCCTTCTGAGCTAGGCTCAGATTATTATCCGTTCTTCTGCCCAACTGGGTTGAATTTATTGATATTCATTAGAAATTACCACGTTTGACAGACGTTTTCTTCAAATAGTTAACATTTATTGAGCACCTACTGTGGGCCAGGCACTGTGCTGGACGCTTCATGTGCATTATCTCATTTAATTCTCAACATGTTCCTATGAAATAGCTACTGTTATTTTCTCCACTTTAGAAAGGAAGAAATTGTGCAGAGAAAGCTAAGGTCATACAGGAGCACAACCACCCTGCTCCCACAGCAGCACCCTTAGCCGTCAGGCACTGTGAGCTCCTTAGAACCTTATACATCCGTCCCATAGCCAAACTTCCTGATGTCTGCCAGATGTCATGTAAGTGGAGTTCCCACAAAAGGCTCTTTTAATAATGGACTAATCATTGTTATTTCAAATTTGCTAGAAACTCCCAAGAGTTGAGCTTAATTTTCTCCTTGTAAAGCCCCTGTCAGGAAAATTATCAAGACTTGGAAAGGGGCAAAAGAGATTCTTGAGTGTTATTTGACTAGAGCCTCTGAGTGTTGTTTAGCAGATCGTCTGGGAAATACCTGCTTCTATAGGAATAGAAACTTTTGATTATCTTGGATTGTCTATTTCATAGTCCTGTAGGTGTAGAAGTTAAGTTGTAGAAAACTGATAACAATACAGAAGGGTATTGTCCACAGT
The DNA here is from genome assembly GCF_049354715.1 of Callithrix jacchus. Classification (NCBI taxonomy): domain Eukaryota; kingdom Metazoa; phylum Chordata; class Mammalia; order Primates; family Cebidae; genus Callithrix; species Callithrix jacchus. The sequence goes on from NC_133504.1 coordinate 167,554,873, forward strand.
TATTCAAATGATTCTTGTTTTGAATGTGCCCATCAATTTTATCTAATAGTAATACAATTGATTTCTACCCAGTAGATGACCCAAAACACTACATGGTTTTTTTTCTATCAGATGCCAGCCAATTTTGTACCTATTAGTAAATTCATTGCACCATGCCAGTTTGCCTACATATATATCTGTTCTTCAAACTGTCCTTTAAATTGGTTTTCACATTTTTTCTGTATCCCTCATAAATTAATATATTAAAATGTTTGGCACATGTTCACTTCATATTTGCATGGCAGGCTTTACTTTTTTGAAAATGTTATGTAGCGCCCTATCTTTAGATGAAAAATTGAAGATGAATATGAAGCATATGTGATAAAGTAACTGGGAAGCAGAGGCAGCACAGAGAAGGTAAAGGGGCAGAATCAGTGAAGAGTTCCTAATCAGAGTGTCAGTGCCACGGCATTTGCATTCATACTACTACCTACTGTCCTTGACACATAAGATGCTCAATACATATTCAGCAAAGGAGCTAGCTTGGAAGGCAAGACACACACACAAACACACACATATACGTGAGGAATAAGCAGCAACTTGGAAAAAGAGCATTAACACATGCAAAAATGACTAGTTAAGATTAGATGGACACTGAATTGAATTTCTAAAAGCCTGATGGAAACCTACAGGGGAGAGTAATACATTTGAAAACACTAATCATGCTTGCAAGATTCTTCCTCTGGACTTTTGGGGCTAGAGAGGGTCAGGAGAGCATTTCTCTCATGAAAAAATTCGAGACCATATTAGCATACTAAGTCTCTCCCTCTGACTAACACTTGCCATCTGTTCCTCCATCACTGCCATCTTAGTTTTAAATCCTGCAAAGGAAATTAACAGGCCCCTGCCACTCCTTGGAGATTGTGTGCCCAACACACCATGCACTCACAAATCAGGGCTTTCTTGGGTACCTATAGCTGGCCAGGCTGGCACTTTCCCTACACAACTCCCAACGATAATTCACCAAAGCCATGCATTGAAGAACCCAGCTCTGCGGCCCTCAGGCTTGCAGCCTAGCCCTGGTTTCAAGAGAGGAAAGAGGCTTGTGTCTGGTGGGGGTGGGGAGCCAGGCAGAGATTCCTAAATCATAAGCTAAGGAATTCCACAAATGCTGAAATTTTCATGAGTGCTAGCATTACAGACAGGGATCAGAACAAAATTTTCTCAAGTTCAGCTTTTTCGACTTTTGTCTTTTTTTTTCCAGACAGGGTCTTGCTCTGTCGTCCAGGCTGAAATGCAGCAGCATTTCAGTGAGCAGCAAGCTCACCGAAGCCTTGAACTTGTGGGCTCAAGCACCTTCCTGCTTCAGCCTCCCAAGTCTGCACACCACCATGAATGGCTAATTTAAAAAATTTTCTGTAGAAGTGGGGTCTCACTATGTTGCCCAGGCTGGTCCAACTCCTGGTCTCAAGCAATCCTCCCACCTCAGCCTCCAAAAGCACTGGGATTATAAGCAAAAGTGATTCTCCTGCACCCGGCAAGCTTTTTTACTTATAGAAAACTCTGTGGCTAGTTTATTCTGTGCCAGCAAAGAGAATATCATTCTAGACAAAATAAATAAATTTAAATCTGATTTCACAGGTTGAAGAAGAAAGGCAGTTTTTAACTCTGCCCTTGCTACAAAGGAAACAGAGAGAAGAATTTCTTCAAAGTTACAGGGACACTAAACCTAGCAATTTGAGTTGCTTATTTAAGGTTGCTTTCTTAACACAGCATGTGCTCAGTTAAATATCTAACAATCAGAGTCACTACTGTAGCTCTAATGTCATGATGAAGCAAAGACGGGTATTTTTTTCTTTCTCCTTTAATGATGCTAAATGTTACACATGTAGCATTTAATCAGCTAACCCATGGAAACAGAAAAGTAATCAACAGGAACAGAATTCCACTGTGTTGACAGCAATGCAAGAGTAAGCCTGGGGCCCAAGGCCACTTTAGATTTTCCATGGATTGCATTTCAATAGATTTCTCTGCATTGTGTTGTTTCAAGGAAGTGATTTTACTGGGATATGTACCATGCAACCTCATCCACCAAGCCTTGCCCAAGCAGAAACCCCAATCTCATCTAACATCCACGATTTCTAAAGCTTTGTTTTAGTTACCATAAGGGAAGTATTTTTAAAATCAGAGACTCTAAAAGTAGACACTTAAAATTTACAACAGCTTTATGTATTTATTTTATTTTTTATTTATTTATTTTTTGAGATGGAGTCTGGCTCTGTCTCCTAAGCTGGAGTGAGTGGCACAATCTTAGCTCACTGCAACCTCCACCTTGTGGATTCAAGCAATTCTGCTCCCTCAACCTCCCAAATAGTTGGGACTACAGGCCGGCATCACCATGCCAGGCTAATTTTTGTATTTGTAGTAGAGATGGGTTTCACCATGTTGACCAGGCTGGTCTCCAACTCCTGACCTCAAGCCATCTTCTCACCTCAGTCTCCCAAAGTGCTGGGATTTACAGGTGTGAGCCACCATACCTGACCTACAATAGCTTTAAAATTAGCATGTCACTCAGTATCTTTTTTCAGCCATAAAACTATGATTTGGAGAGAAGGTGGCAATTGTGATACGTCAAGACATCTCTTTCTTGGATGGTTTTTCTCCGGATGACTGATTTGACATGTTGCTTAGCCACATGTGAATATCATGGTGAAGTAAATGAGTGAATCACTTAGGCTACCTGGGTTTTAATTTGTTTCCAGGATAGTAATACTTGTTCCCTTCCTGCCCCACTGGACCTTTTGAAGGAGCAAGTAGAATCATAGCATGCTAGGTCACCCTTCTTCATTGTCTTCCTAGGAAAACAGGTACCCATAGGCGCCCAGAATCTTGCCTAGAGTCACCCTGACAGCAAGTGGCAGAGTTGGGATCTGAATTCAGGGCTTATGCATTTTAACTGATTCTGCCGAGGATGTCAGATTACCAGGATTTGGTCTAAACAGAAGTCAGGGGACAGCAGCAAGGTGTCAAGAGCATGGTTCCACACCTTGATGCTGTCTGCCATTTTCTCTCTGTGTCACCTTGGGTAAGTTAAGCAAATGCTCTGTGCCTCAGTCACTTCATTTATGAAATATGGACTATGATGACTCACTAGTCTATTACAAATATTAGATGATACCTTCCTATCCCATGAATGCTACCTTCTTTTATGCCTTCTAATCCCTTCCTCTAGCCCTGGTACTTTAAAAACATTTTTCTTTCCTTTCTTTCTTTCTTTCTTTTTTTTTTTTTTGAGACAGTGTCTCAATCTGTCACCCAGGCTGGGATTGTGCAGTGGCACAATCGCAGCTCACTGCAGCCACGCCTTCTAGGTTCAAGCAATTCTCCTGCTTTAGCCTCCGGAGTAGCTAGGATCACAAATGTGCATCACCACGCCTGGCTAATTTTTTCTTTTTTAAGATGGAGTTTCACTCTTGTTGCCTAGGCTGGGGTGCAATGGTGCCATCTCGGCTCACTGCAACCTCCGCCTCCTGGGTTCAAGCAATTCTCCTGCCTCAGCCTCCTGAGTAGCTGGTACTACAGGTGCATGCCACCATGCCTAACTAATTTTTGTATTTTTAGTGGAGATGGGGTTTCATCGTGTTGACCAGGATGGTCTTGATATCTTGACTATGTGATCTCCTGCCTCGGCCCCCCAAAGTGCTGGGATTATAGGCGTGAGCCACTGTACCGGCCTAATTTTTACATTTTCAATAGATGAGATTTTGCCATGTTGGCAGGCTGATCTCAAACTGCTGGCCTCATGTGATCTACCATTTCAGCTTCCCAAAGTGCTGAGATTACAGGTGTGAGCCACCATGCCCTGCCTTCTTTTTCTTTCTTTCTTTTTTCTTTTTCTTGAGACACATGGTCTCACTCTGTCAGCCAGGCAGGAATGCGGTGGCATGATCGCTTCTCGGCCTTTTGGCTAAGATCAAGTGTGGAATGCGGTGGCACGACCACAGCTCACTGCCACCTCAAACTTCTGGACTCAAGGGATCCTCCCATCTCTGCCTCCTGAGTAGCTGAGAACATAGGCACATGCCATTGTGCCAGACTAATTTTTAAAAAATGTTATGTAGAGATAGGGTTTTGCCATGTTGCCCATGCTGTTCTCAAACTCCTGGGATCATGCAATCCTCCTGCCTGAGCCTTTTGGAGTTCTGGGATTACAAGGGTGAGCCACTGTGCCTGACCAGAAACATTTTTCCTTTTTTTTTGAGTTGGAGTCTCACTGTTTCCTAGGCTGGATTGCAGTGGCATGGCCTCAGCTCACTGCAACCTCTGCTTCCTGGGTTCAAGTGATTATCCTGCCTCAGTCTCCTGAGTAGCTGGGATTACAGGTGACCACCACCACACCTCACTAATTTTTTTGTATTTTTAGTAAAGACGGGGTTTCACCATGCTGGCCAGGATGGTTTTGAACTCTTGACCTCATTATCTGCCCGCCTCAGCCTCCCAAAGTGCTGGGATTATAGGTGTGAGCCACCTTGCCTGGAAACATTTTTCTTAATCAAAAGTCAGACCTTCTCCTATCTTCTTTAGAGTTTCAGAAAGTCTCAAATTTATTCATTATTTAACAAATACTTATCGAGCACCTACTATGTACCTGACGCTGCTCTGGGTGCTAGGGATGCAGGGTGTGGTTGTGAACACAGGGCAGATGGCAGAAGATAGGCAGAAAGTCAAATGAAGAAGTAAAATGTAACATGTACAAAGCATCAGGAGGTGACAAGTGTCTAAACAGTAAACAATAAAGGAGGGAAGTAGAAGATCGCGTATCTGAGGTTGGGGCCACACCTGTGATGGGGAAAGCCTTCTCTGAAAAGGTGACAACTTAGCAAAGACCCATGGGCCTCAGGGGGGTGGAAGAAGAACAAACTTTTTTCCCTCAACACCAGAGAGGATGTGGAAACCTCCAGGGGGTGTAAATCTGGGCCTAATAGGATTCCCAGGAAGATGCAAATGGAGATGACCGAGCCTTGGCTGCGTTCAACTTCGAAGAAGAAGAGGGAAGATGCTTTGGCATACCAAGCATTGAAAGGGTGGCGGAGAGCGGCACTGGGAACGGCTGTGGTTACCACTGATGGCAACAGGCCTCCCACTTCCCCACTTCTCCCTGAAAGCGGAGGAGGGGAGGGAGGCAGTTGAGTGTAGAGGCAGTGGGCCTGCTGCTAGGTTTTTCTGCAGAAAGACTGGTACCCCTATGTGCAAGTGGGCTACAGAGTGCCTCTTCCCCGGGCTATTGGAATCCATGCCCTCCTTCTCGTAGATTCCAGAATGCCCTCAGACGTCGATACCTCTCTCTGCTGCCAGTTTCCTTCCAGCCAGCCAGAGCTGGAAAGTTCTTCCTCCTAGCTGCCTGCCAAGGCCGGGAGGCCTGCTCCATGCTCGCTTGGAGGCATCTCGCCCTCTGGGAGGTCGCCAGGCAGACAGCTTTGGAAAACTAGGAGCTTGGAAAAAAGTCACTTGAATTTTATAAAGTGGTAACTACTGTGGGGCTTTATGTAATAAAACCTAAATGCCATTTTCCTCCTAAAGCTCTTGGGTGAGGTAACAGTTCTCTTTAGTGTCAACTCAGGAAGTTTTACCCAAGAAAAAGGAGGTGGGTGGGCGGTGGTGTTTGCCCAATCAGGAAATGTGCCTTAACTGACTAGGAACTTAAAAAAGAGATGGAGGCAGCAAGAGGAAGGGAAGTGGGAGAGAGCAAAAGGTAGTCCTGCAAATGAGTAAACCTAAGACTGGCAGGCCGATGTTTATTTCAAGTCAATTCTGTTAGTTGAAACTTCCTTTTTATGGTGGGTTGTTTTGAAAAACTTGGAGGGAAAGAAAATCCCAAACTTAATACAGTCTCCATGAAAAAAAAAAAACCACCTAAGGTATTAACAGAGATTCCAGCCTCTATAATGTAAACATTCACCTTAGGCATGGAAACTCTGGCTTGAGAGTTGCACTGAGTTCCCCGTTTCACACCACAAATCTAACCACAACTTTCTGCGCAATGTATGGTTTTAAACAATGAGCACATTATGCAGATCCAGTAAGGCTTTCCTCCATCCCGTCACCCTTCCCTCCCTGGTACTAGAACTACCTCCTGGTTTCAAATATGACTGGCACATCCCAAGGACGCAGAAATGTAAGCTCTATTTTTAAGCAGGTGTTCAAGAACCCAGAAGAATGAATCACTTTGGAGAAAATGAAGACAAAATGCAAGTTCATCTGCAACCAAATCTGTAGTTTTGTTTTATTTATTTCTTTATCGTAGAGATAGACAGGGTCTCGCCCTGTCACCCAGGCTAGAGTGAAGTGGCATGATCATAGATCATCGCAGCCTTCAACTGCTGGTCTCAAGTCATTCTCCCATTTCAGCCTCCCAAGTAGCTGGGACTATAGGCATGTGCCACCACACCTGACTAATTAATAGAATTTTTTTCTGGTACAGATGGTGTCTCACTTTGTTGCCCAGGCTAGTCTTGAACTCCTGGCCTAAAGTGATCCTCTTGCCTTGACTTCCCAAATGTTGGGCTTACAGGCGTGAGCCACAATGCCCAACCTGTAGTGAGTTTTAGAAAATAAAATTAACCACTTCATTTTTTCTTTCTTGCAAATATCTGAGGTTTATCTAGAAGACATTTTTGTTTCCTACAAATACCTTGTTTTTATCTAAACCTTTGACTTCTGTCAAAGGTGTGAAATTTAAACCTTTGGAATTTTATCCAAAGCAAGTTTGCCCTAAAAGTTTTCTCCCTGTTGATTAGGGCTACGTTAGGAGGATTTTTTTCTTTTTTTTGGGACGGAGTCTCGCTCTGTCATCCAGGCTAGAGCTCAGTGGTGCAATCTTGGCTCACTGCAACCTCCGCCTCCTGGTTTTAAGTGATTCTCTCACCTCAGCCTCCCAAGTAACTGGGATTACAGGCATGTACCACCATGCCCTGCTAACTTTTGTATTTTTAGTAGAGACGGGGTTTCATGATGTTGGTCAGGCTTGTCTTGAACTCCTCACCTCATGATCTGCCTGCCTTGGCCTCTGAAAGTGCTGGGATTACAGGCATGAGCCACCATGTCTGGCTATGAAGAGGCATTTTTAAGAGACGAGGCAGGTGGCTTAAGGCACTGGTTCTACAGAAATCTGGAAGCTAGTACAAGCACATACGCTCACATGTGCCCAGGTACCTGTACCCACTCTGCACATGGTCATGTATGCACGTGTCTCTGCATGTGGTTGCTCACACATGTGCATGCACGTGTGTGTGGCAGTGACACTTTGCAGAATGAATGAAAGGACATCATAGTTTGTAAGTTGAAGACTCACGGATCTTTCCAACTTGATAAATCTGGCTTTCACATAGAAGGCCAGATCTTAGATGAAGATAAAGGAATTCAGGAAATATCATCCCCAAAATGACACTTTGGTATGCTGATTACTTTGAACTGAGGACACCTGGGACATAGCATATGCAGGCAGAGGTTTTCTCAGAACTCTCTTGTCTGCCTAAAGATGGATCCTCCAAAAAGAACTCAATTGTCATGAATCCCCTTCTGAGGAATCTCATCAAGCAGGGAAGATTAACTCAGATCACAGGAGAGGAGATTGCAGTTCAACACCATGTGCAGACAGACTTTGTCACAGGCTGTCACCTATTCTTCTGAGGTCCCGTTCATCTTCCCCCAAATCAATTACTCTCTCCTGACTTGCCTACATCTCCCCTCCCCTTTCTACTTTGAAGAGAGTATGTAAGATTCTAGATCCAACAGGTTTTGGGGTGCAATAGTCCCCCCTTATCCATAGGGGATAAGTCCTAAGCCCTCCAGTGGATGCCTGAAATCAAAGATGACACCAAACCTTATACATAGTCTGATGTTTCCCATGCATGCATACCTATGATAAAGTGTAATTTATAAATTAGACTAGTAACCCCAGCACTTTGGGAGGCCGAGATGGGTGGATCACAAAGTCAGGAGATCGAGACCATCCTGGCCAACATGGTGAAACCCTGTCTCTACTAAAATACAAAAAATTATCTGGGCATGATGGTACATACCTGTAGTCCCAGCTACTCAGGAGGCTGAGGCAGGGAAATCTCTTAACCTAGGAGGTGGAGGTTGCAGTGAGCCAAGATCATGCCACTGCACTGTAGCCTAGACAACGAGAGCAAAACTCCAACTCAAAAAAAAAATTAGGCTGGGCAAGGTGGCATTCATCTGTAATTCCAGCTACTTGGGAGGCTGGGCCAGGAGGAGCTTGAGCCTGGGAGTTTGAGACCAGCCTGGGAAATATAGTGACACCCCATCTCCAAAACACATTTTAAAAATAAATTAGGCACAGTAAGAGATTTAACAATAATCAGTAATAAAATGGAACACTTAGAATAACATATTGTATAAAAGTTGTGTGAATTTTTTTCTCTCTCAAAATATCATGTTGTACTGTACTCACCTATTTTCGAACCATGGTGGACGGTGAGTAACTGAGATGGAGAAAAACAAAACTGTGGATAAGGGCGGTGGGGGGGATTGTATTCATGTTTCTTTCATGTGATGACCCCATGCATGTAACACATTTGTATATCTTGTCTCTTGTTAACCTGTCTACTGTCAGTTTATATCATGGACTCAATTATCAAAACTTCAGGGGATAAAGGGAAAGTTTTCCTTCCCCTTCTAAAAAAACCCTCCACTCTAACCGGACCTGGGTAGATCGGAGGGGATGAGGTGCACCCAGGAAGGACCACATGGGTGGTTTTCAAATTCGGGTGACTGTGATACTTATTAAAAACGTTCAGAAGTTCCCAACCCCAAAGATTCTGAGTCAGTTGTCCAGGGTGGGGACAGGAGTTGGTATTTTAACCAATTTACCAGCAATTTCTCCTTCCTTTTCCTTCCTTTCTCCCCTCCCTTCTTCTCCCCTCCTTTCCCCTCCCCTCCCCTCCTCTCCTCTCATTTCCCTTCCTTTCCTTTCCACGACGTCTGTAGTGCAATGGTGTGATCTTGGCTCACTGCAACCTCTGCATCCCTGGTTCAAGTGATTCTTCTGCCTCAAGTAGCTGGAATTACAGGCACCTGCCACCATGCCTTGCTAATTTTTGTATTGTTAGTAAAGATGGGGTTTCCCCGTGTTCGCCAGGCTGGTCTTGAGCTCCTTACCTCAGGTGATCTGCCTGCCTCAGCCTCCCAAACTGCTGGGATGACAGACATGAGCCACCGTGCCTGGCCCCATATCAGCGATTTCTCACGGTGAGGAATACCAGTTTACCCTATAAGCCAGATTCTTCCACAACATTTCATCAACTGTTTCCTAAGTGTGTTGCTTTTTACTGAGGCCTGGGTCCTTTCTAAAAATAAACGCTAGTTTTGCCTCAAAGTAATTTGGTTTGCCAGTTTTAACTCTTTTCTCAGCCATTCTGCCCCTCTCCCTCCCTCTTCACTTCCTTCCCTCAAATTATCCTGCCTATACCCACTCACTGCTTCCTCCTGTTCCTTAGTTTAGTTCAAGAAGCCATTTAATGAGCTTCCACTGCAGCTTAAAGGGCTGAGGCTGTAAGAATGAATTGAGTCACAGCTCTTGTCCTTGAGCAGGTGAAGTCTGGTTGGGGAGACAGGTAGATGAAACAGATCATTGCAGCAGAAAGAGCCACACATTAAAACAACCAAGGTGAGGCCTAGCGAGGTGGTTCACACCTGTAATCCCAGCGCTTTGGGAGACCGAGGCCAGCTGATCAGTATTTGAGGTCAGGAGATTGAGACCAGCCTGGCCAACATGGTGAAACCCCGTCTCTACTAAAAATACAAAAATTAGCTAGGCATGGTGGCACATGCCTGTAGTCCCAGCTACTCCGGATGCTGAGGCAGGAGAATCTCTTGAGCCTGGGAGGTGGAGGTTGCAGTGAGCCAAGATCCCACCACTGTACTCCAGCCTGGATGACAGAGTGAGACCCTGTCTCAAATAAATAAAATAAATAATAACCAAGGCAAGAGCCTGGGCAGCAGCTGCCTGAGTGAGTGGTAGGCTCAGAGGGAAGGGAATTGGAGAAAGTGTTTTCCAGGTAGCTGAAGTGGGGCTCAGTGACCAGTCTCAGTTCTAACCCCCACCAAACTAAAGCACATGCGTTTGCCAGTTGCCAGAGTATCAGGAGAACAGCCCAAGAAGCTGAGTATCAGAGAAAAAGAGCAAAATTAAATTCAAAGTGTTCATTATGAAATCATATAGTATTCCAAATGTCCGGAGAATAGACATACATTTATCAAGTTGACATAGGAAATTTGTTCTAAAAGATTTTCTAAATTTAGATTTTTGTTTTGCCCAATTTCATAGACAGGGCATGACCTGGTGAATGAAGTGGACTTGGGGGTGAATATTCACCTGAGCCCCTTTCTCCTGCCTGTGCTGCTGCTGCCCCTCTCTCTTTAGCCCAGCTTGACCTTGGACAAGGCACTTTCAATTTTTTAGTTTCCAAGTTGTGAGAAAGGGGGAAAAAGAAAGGTTTGCTTCCAGCTATCTGACAGTGACACTGAGAAGATTTAAACACACATTCTGGCGAGATCACCTGAGTTGGCTGGAGGAGCAAATAATGTGCATGCTTTTTTACTGAAGAGAAAAGGGAAGTGGAAGACGCACATTGCATTTCACTTTACTCCTTGCTGGCTAATTAGAAAGCAGGTTCATTAAGGGTTGGGCCCGAAGAAAAAGCGCAAAGCCTGAGAAGAGACCAAAGAGAATTACATCATTTCCTCTGTATCTTCCCTAAGGGCATCCTGGTATTGGAGACAAGGACTTAGGCCACAGAAATGAAGCAAAAACAGCCCAATTTCCAATACTGATTACTTTGACCAGAGTCCAAAGTAATTTTTTTAAATAAAGGAATGAGGCAAACAAAGTGCATGGTTTTCCAACCATGCACTTTGAAAATAAAGCAGACAGGGAAGTTTAAGCTGAATTACAACATGGGCTGTCCTTTTTCTTCTTCCTTTCGTATAGAAAGCAAAACAACTTATAGATTCTACCTGTTAGGCAACTTAGATTTGCTAAAATTCTTGAAATACAAGTATTGGCTTAAAAGCCTATACTTAAAAAAAAATGTTTTATAGGAATAATAGATGTAACTGGGCAGATAAATTAAATTGGAAGTCCTTTTTTTAAATGACTTCTGCAAGTAGCTATTACTCTTATATTGAAACTGTGGGCCAGGCGTGGTGGCTTACGCCTGTAATCCCAGAACTTTGGGAAGCAGAGGTGGGCAGATCACCTGAGGTCAGGAGTTCGAGACCAGCCTGGCCAACATGGTGAAACCCCATCTCTACTAAAACTAAAAAAATTAGCCAGGTGTCGTGGTGCATGCCTATACTCCCAGCTACTCAGGAGGCTAAGGCAGGAGAATCGCCTGAACCCAGGCGATGGAGGTTGCAGTGAGCCAAGATTATGCCATTGCACTCCAGCCTGGGTGGCAGAGAGAGATTCCATCTAAAAAAATTAATTAATTAAAAAAAATTTTAAATGTGTATATATTTATAGATAGATAGACAGATAAATAGGTAGATAAATTGTGAAGTTTCCTGCCAGGTGAATGCCTCATTAAATTCATTTCTTTGCCTCCCACAATAAGATGCACTTAAAAATCTATTGTTTTTGCTCCAGTGATGAGAGAATCCTGATCGTTATATATGACTGCAAGTTGCTTCTCTCTTTCAGTTAGTCGAATATACTCAGAGGAACCCAGGAATGATCCCTGGGCAGTGTCCATGGCAAATTCCTAAATTGGGAGTCTGTTATTCTGGCTGCTGAATTGCATTTACCCTGGGAGGCTGGACTCTGGTCAAGCCTTGTCCCATCTCCAAGCCCCACCCCCTCCAGACTCCAGGACTCTGGAGCGCACACAAGGAAATATGACTTGGAGAAAATCAAGTCCTCTCATATTTTACAGCTTGTATTTTGAGATCCATCAAACTCCACTGAGCCCCAGGAAGAAGAGGCAAAGCCAATATTAGGGTTCTGTGTAACCCCATCTTCTTCTCTACCTTGAAATCAAGAGGAGACAACTTATCAACCGTCTGCATCTTTAGAAAATACAAGCTTTTAGGCTATTTGTGTTTTAGAAGTTAATGTTATAGAATAGAAGAACCTCTAAAGAACTGTTGCAATAGGATGAAAAGAAACTCAGATGATGGAAATAAATTTGGAAAACCTTTTTGATAACTAACACTAATAACTTTAACACAATTTTGCCTGGGAATTGTGGTATTTCTAGCACTGAGGTTTTCTTAGCATCTGCCACCAGTAATATCTGCTCTTAAACCCAACTCTCTCTCTTTCTTAAATGTCATTTATCTATCCATCCACCCACCTGATGGGGCTCAGGACATGCTACCCCCCAAATATGGCACCTTGACATTTGAGAAAACAGCAGGAAGATCCTTCCCACCCATTCCCCCTCCTGCCTACCTTTCTTTTCTAAAGCAGGTCATAAAAACCCAGGAGGAATATGTTTCTTTCTCCTGAAGCAGGTCATAACATCTTGATGTAAGTGGTGCCCTCCCTATACCCAGTGGAAAAGAACATCCTTATCTTTTAAGACAAAAGGCCACAGGGAAGAATCTGAACAAATAGACCTTGCTAAGTTTCCCCCAGTTTATTACCATTGGATTATACCCTTTGTCCAATGCTATTTCTCCATGACAATCAATTTATTCATCAAACATAGCATGTATTAATAAATGCACAAGTTTAACCATTTCTTCAGGTCTTCATTTCCTTATGAAGATGTCCGTGTCATGTAAAACATAAATTAAGTAAACCTGTGTGCTTTTCTCTTATTCATCTGTCCTTTGGATGGGTGAGGAAAAGATATTTTTCTCCCCCACACATCCATCAAGCCACTTTTCTAGGATGTAGAATATGTGCTAATCAATGTTTAGAGGACCACAGGGAATAGTATGTGGCAAGACAGTTTTCTAGGGAAAAAGAACCTGGTAATGTTGGGGCACAGAGAATGATACCCCAAAGTATGGAATTTAAGGGAAATTGGAAGGCTTTAAAAACTACCTCAGAACCAAGAACTTTTTAACTTTCTTTTGTTTTCCTCCCAAACAGCACAGAGAAGCACTCTCTATAGAAGTTCCCTTGTCTGATTGAAAACTTCCAAAAGAAATTCAATTGTGCTAAGACCCTCTCCTTAGGAATCTCATCAAATAATCAGGAATGATTAACCACCAGAGAGGAAAGGGAATAGGAGTCATCACCATGCCCAAATAGAATTTTCATCTATTCCTTTTTTTTTTTTTTTTTTCAGATGCACTCTTGTCTATTGCCAGGCTGGAGTGCAGTAGCACAGTCTCAGCTCATTGCAATCTCTGTCTCCCAGGTTCAAGCAATTTCATGCCTCAGCATCCAAAGTAGCTGGGATTACAGGTGCACACCACCACTCCTGGCTAATCTTTGTGTTTTTATTAGAGATAGGGTTTCATCATGTTGGCCAGGCTGGTCTCGAACCCCTGGCATCCGGTGATCCACCTGCCTCAGCCTTCCAAAGTGCTGGGATTACAAGCATGAGCCACTGGGCCTCATCTCATCTGTTCTTTTGAGGACAGCTCTGAAAAATCACCTAGGAGACTTTATATGCATGGCAAGACAACTTTTGTTCACAGTGTAGTTCCACCCCCACCTTCTGGTAACTTCTCCCCTTCAGTTTCCAAAGAAAAGTATTGAAAAACTATTATCTGCTCTTTGGGCTCATTCAATTCACCTGAAAAATAATTTATTACCCCTCAAAATTGCCTACACCCCCCATTTTTCTCTTCCCTGTGAAAAAGATAAAGTACTTCAGCCATCTGTCCTTTCTTTGAGTCTCATATTTGCAGGACTCCTGTGTGATATGCTCATTAATCAATTTGTATGCCTTTTCTCCTGTTAATTTGTTTATTGTCAGTTTGTTTAAGAGACTTGAACCTTCAAAAGGAGACGGAAATTTTCTTTGCCTGTACAGTAACTTAAGGCAAATCATGAAATGCCTGCTACAGTAGGCAGAGGGTTACGGGAGCATAGTGCAGGGTCACCAACATCATCTTGAGAGGCCAAGGGGTGTTTCCAAGAAAGTGACAACTAAGCTGAGACTCAAGGCAGTAAGCAGTTAGCCAGGGCAAGGGCACGGCGCTCTTGGGGCGAGTGTCAGTGTTTCAGTGTGGCTAGATGGGGGAGGGAGGGAGACAGCAAGTGTGCGTGTGAGTAAACGTGCTTATATGGTGAGAAGTAAGACTGGAAAGATGAACAGGAGGGAATTACACGGCAAGATAAAAAATGTGGAGAGCAATGAAGGACCACTGAAGAGTTTGAAAGAAACTCCATTTTAAAGAAAATGGCAGGATCCAGTGGACAGTTTACGAACATCACTATGGCTACACTATGCAGGAGGCGAAGAGCAGCGATAGGGAGGTTAGTCGGAAGGCTGCTACAGTGCTCCAGACTACATATGCTGAATTAATTCATTGATTAATGGATTAATAAGTATTAATAATAATTAAACAATAAGATCTGAACTAATAAGTATTCATTGATTTGAATTAATAGGTGTTCATTGATTAATTCAACACATATTTGTTAAAACTTATTGGGACCAGGTCAAGAATAAAAATGCATCTGTCAGCCGGGCATGGTGGCTCACACCTTAATCCCAGAACTTTGGGAGGCTGAGGCGGGCAGATCACCTGAGGTCGGGAGTTCGAGACCACCCTGGCCAACATGGTGAAATCCCGTCTTTACTAAAAATCACAAAGATTAGCCAGGTGTGGTGGCACATGTCCGTAATCCCAACTGCTTAGTAGGCTGAGGCAGGAGAATTGCTTGAACACGGAAGGCGGAGGTTGCAGTGAGTCAAGATCATTCCACTGGACTCCAGTCTGGGAGACAGAGCAAGACTCCATTTCAAAAACAAAAAAAGAAAAAGAAAAAGAAAAAAAAGGCCAGACGCAGTGGCTCACACCTGTAATCCCAGCCCTTTGGGAGGCCAAGTTGGGAGGATCAAGAGGTCAGGAGTTCGAGAACCCCATCTCTACTAAAAATACAAAAATTAGCTGAGTGTGGTGGCGTGCACCTGTAGTCCCAGCTACTCAGGAGACTGAGGCAGGAGAATCGCTTGAGCCCAGGAAGTGGAGGTTGCAGTGAGCTGAGATTGTGCCATTTCACTCTGGCCTGGGTGACAGAGTAAGATTCCATCTCAAAAAAAAAAAAAAAAAAAAAAAGAATCTGTCCTCATAGAGCTTAAAATTTGGTGGAGGAAACAGACAATCATGTAACTGCACAAATGGAAAATGACAATTTTAACAAGGTGCTGTTGTGGCAGAGACTGCTTTACTAAAAATCTGTTGTTTGCTTCTTTGCCCAGGTAGGCAGCTGCACTACATTTCCCAGACTCCTTTGCAATGGGAGAGTCATGTGACTAAAGCCTAGCCAATGAGCTCTAAGTGGAAGCGATGCAAGGGGGAGGATGGGTGGTAGAGTAATCAGCTGGGAGGAGACTGGCTCTCTAAGTGTGCGGATGAAAGTGGCTCTGACGACCTGAACACTACCCCAGGAGTGTCATGTGAACAAACAGTAACACCGAATAGATGAGCAGTTTCATATTTGTGTTTATTTGTTACATCAGCTTAGCTCACTAAAACCAGTATGTATTATAAAAGAGAGCCATAGGGTACAATGAAAGTGCAAAACTCGGGAACTTGACATAATCTGGGGCAGGAAAATTGGGAAGGCTTCATTGCGGAATTCTGGAGTGGGAGTTAACTGGAATCGATAGACAAAGACAGTTCAAGAAATATTCAACAGGTAGGCTCTGTGGAGCCAGATGATTGGACATGCAGCTGAAAGAGAAATGAATGCTAATATTCAGGATTCTGCCCTGGGAAGGCGGATAGATTATAGGGCTGAAAGAAGAGCATGCTGGAAGACAAGCAAGTTTGGGGAAATAAATGATAAGAACAATTTTGGACGTGTGAGGTTTATGGTGTCTGAGGACCATACAAGGCATGTTCCAGCTGTTGGAATTATGGTTGAAAAGCTCAGTAGAGAGGAACTAGGTGGCAAATACAGTCTTGGGAGTTGTTAGACTCTGAACAATAGTTGAAACAAAGGAAATAGAGCAAATAATCCAAGGAAGTTGTGAAATGTCAAAAAAGCAGGCATTCAAGGATGGACTCTCCAGGAATCTCAACACAAGGGAAGAATCTAGGAAGAAGAATCTTCAAAGAAGATGTGGGGGTAGTAGTCAGGGTGGTAAGAGGAAAACTGGACAAGAAAGTTATTCTCGAAGCCAAGGAAAGATGTCACACCTCTATTTTGAGTTTTTGATTTAAATAACAGAATTAATTTTCCCTGATAATCTTGCATGATAGGAGAGATTCTGGCATTAAAAACAAGATAAAAGCCATGTGTGCTGGTTGTGCCTGTAACCCAAGCTACTCAGGAGGCTGGGAGGATTGTTTGAGCCTAGGGCTTCTAATCCAGCCTGGACAACATAGTGAGACTTCATTTCTTAAAACAATTTTAGGCTGGACATGGTGGCTCACCCCTGTAATCCCAGCATTTTGGGAGACTATGGCAGGTGGATAATTTGAGTCCAGGGGTTCGAGACCAGCCTGGGCAACATGGTGAAACCCTGTTTCTATAAAAAATAAAAAAATAGTGGGGTGTGGTGATGTGCTCCTGTAGTCCCTTCTACTTAGGAGGCTGAGGAGGGAGGACTGCTTGAGTCTAGGAGGCCGAGGCTGCAGTCAGCATTGATCGTGCTACTGCCCTCTAGGTTAGAAGACAAAGCAAGATCTTGTCTCAAAAACAAAAACAAATAAAAATTTTAAAATAAAACTTAGAATAATCATAAGACTTTGCTATATTAGACAATCATTTAAAAGTTCTGGTATAGGCCCGACACGGTGGCTCATGCCTGTAATCCCAGCACTTTGGGAGGCCAAGGCAGGAGGATCACTTGAGGTCAGGAGTTTGAGACTGACCTGGCCAATATGGTGAAACCCCGTCTCTACTAAAAATACAAAAAAAAAAAAAATTAGCTGGGCATGGTGGTGTACGCCTGTAGCCCTAGCTACTTGCAAAGCTAAAGCGGGAGAATTGCTTGAACCTGGGAAGTGGAGGTTGTAGTGAACTGAGATCATGCCATTGCACTCCAGCCTGGGCGACAGAGAGAGACTCTGTCAAAAAAAAAAAAGTTCTGGTATAAATGGCTGAAAACCTCTTGTATGATGGCAAATCATTTAAACACAGGCTTTTGAAGTTTTGGCTGAAATTATCCAAACTGCACATAATTTCTGACTCAAAGCATTGTGATATCATGTAACTAGTCCTGATAGAGAACTCACTGTCTTACATCACTGTTAGAATAAAGCAGAAGGCAGAGGTAACTTCAAAAGTATCATAAAATATTCCACTGTAGCAAGAAAGCATCATCTGGACTCTAAGTTCCTTTTATTGTGGTTTTCTTTGTCTTCCCTTCCCTTTTGCAACGTTGTCAAAAACTGATTTCATTTGGAATAATTTTAATAACCCAAAGAGAGCCTGACCACTTCCCTCTCTTCTTCCCCTTTATCCTGTATTTACTTTTCTCAGTTCTCTTACCTTTGACCAAGGGATACAGCCTTCCTCATTTCTTTTCTACTTCCTAAAGCCCAAATTAGCTTTTTTAGTTGACATAACGTATTTTCTTAAGGAGATTATAAGAATGCTTCTCTGCCTTTTTTTTCTAACCTCCACCTTAAAGAAAAAGAATCCATTCATTCATTCATTCATCTCAGCCCTTCAGCTGAGAAGTCTCTTTTCTTCCTAATCCTTCTCTTTCTTTCTTTTCCTGCTCATTTTTCTCTTTGGCAATCTCATTTTATTTCTACCTTTAAGTAGTTTTTCTTTGCTGTTGCATCTTGTTCTATTTCCTCCAGTTTCGGCCATCATAAATCAGTGCAATATTTTCTTCCATTTGCAAGTGGTGTGTTTTAATTTCCTCATCTATGAGGTGGGCATGATAATACCTCTTCCTATCTATCTCCCTCAGTTTCTTCACACCTTTTATATGTAAGATACTGTCTTATATCTTCTAGGGAATACAACATTGGTCATTTTCTTTGCTGTCAAGTAATTTACCATAAACAAGTAAAAATGTATAGTTTCTTAAAAGTAAGTACAGCAAGTGGTATCACACACACATGTGTGTGTGATAGGCATAGGCAATGAGAGATGGTGAGCTCAGAGGAAGGAGGGATTGGAGTAGATTCAGGGAACCAGGGAAGCCTTCATGGAAAAGGAGAGGAACCTTGAGTCGGGACTTGAGAAAATGCTGATTTGCATTTTCTGGTGAGGCAGAGACAGCGGTTCCAGGGGAATTACAAAGGAGTAAGAGAGTGGCATTTCAATGACCTGTACTTTAAACATACAAAATAATCTGCAACTGCAAAGTATTATTGTTTCCATTCCCTTATAAGTCATTGCCATCAGCAAAGCAACTTCAAAAACTTTCACTGTTCTGCCGTTTTGAAAGGTCAGATTTATCAGAGCCCCTGGGTTAGAATAGAATCGACAAGTAACAGCTGATCTTTTTTCTATATTTTCAGTCAACTAAAATAGATTCAGCAAGGAGAATTGAAGATCAAGAGCATTAAGTTTATAATGCCTAATTTTGAGTATAACACAACTAAATGGAACTCTAGCAAAAGTCTATAATGGTTAGTAATTACCCTTTATTTTTTGGTTTCTACCCTTAAGGTTAATTTATTTTGTCTCGGCAAGAACTTTTGTGCTGATTAGGGCCATTAGTATATGAAACAAGATATGTATTTGTAATAGACAAGCCACACAAAGTACCTGCCAAACTCACAATTGTCTTCCAAACATACAGGTCCGTGCTTTGTTCCACAAGAGTCTTTTTAAAAAATGCATACTGTGAAAATGTATGTTGTGGAAAACTATGCATGGATTTCAAATTGGTTTCGCTCCAAAATAAACTTGTACGAACTTGCTATAGCATGTCTGAACAAGATCTAATCTGAGGCAGTAAGAAGGATAATATATTAGTTTGAAAAGAGCCCCCTCCATCATGACATGAATTCTGCTAAGATTGAAGCAAGAATAAAGATCAAACTTATAGTAGAAGAATGGTGAAATCACATATGCTTTATGAAAAGTTTGTGAGGATAATTCCCCAAGTAAATCAGCAGTTTATGAATGAATAATTCTTTTTGAGAAGGAATTAAGATGACGTTGAAGAAGAAATCTGCAGGGGCAGATCCTCCACATAAATTTTCAAGGAAAATCTTCATCTTGTCCATGCCTGAATTGAAGAGGACCAACAGTTGACAGCAGAGACAATAGCCAACATCATACACCTCTCAACTTGTTCGACTTACACAATTATGACTACAAAATTAAGGTTGAAATGAGGATCCAAGATGGCCGACCACTAACAGCTCAGGATTGTAGCTCCCAGTGAAAGCCCAGAGAATGAGACGACGCCACACTTTTAGACAAATTTTCGTCACTCACCGATCAGCTGATTCCCAGTGGAGGAGCCCCACGGGTCGCCAGCACGACTCTTGTGGCCGCTGCAGCGGTTTTGCCGGCGTCTCGGCGCAGCAGCTCTTCATGCAGAGCCAACGGGACTGCTTCCCCTACTGACCGGAGTTTGGAGCTCTGGGAAGTCAGAGCCGCTTGTTGCGGACTCAAGAGGGAAGCCAGACCAGAGATTCCCGGGCAGAAGAGCACCATCAGTCTTACCGCTGCTATTTAGGCTGCCACAGTGGGTTGCTCGGATCCCAGCACTGGGAATCAATAAGTCAGACGTCGACTCAGAAAACTAATTAGAAAGGTGGTTCATCTACAATGAAGGGAAAAAAACAGCCTAAGAAGGCCGAGTATACTCAAGGTCAGAACCCATCAGCAACAGAACAAGCCCTGATGGAAAAGGACTCATCAGCAACCGAACAAGCCCTGATGGAAGTGGACTCATCACTAACGGAACAAGCCCTGATGGAAAAGGACTGTGTTCCATTATCTGAAGTAGGCTTTAAAAGGTGGATGATAAGAAACTTCTGGGAGTTAAAGGAACTCGTTCTAACCCAATGTAAAGAAACTAAGAACTTGGAAAAAAGGTTCGATGAAATGTTGAAAAGAATAGACAATATAGAGAGGAATACAAATGAACTTATGGAGTTGAAAAATACAACACGAGAACTTAGTGAAAAATGTACAAGCTTAAACAGCCGAATGGATCAAGCAGAAGAAAGGGTATCAGAGGTCGAAGATCAACTTAATGAAACAAAACAACAAGACAAGAATAGAGAAAAAAGGATAAAAAGGAATGAGCAAAGTCTCCAAGCAATATGGGACTATGTGAAAAGACCTAATATACGCTTGATTGGTGTACCTGAATGTGACGGAGAGAATGAAGTCAAGCTGGAAAATACTCTCCAGGACATTATCCAGGAAAATTTTCCTAATTTAGCAAAGCAGGACACTATTCAACCCCAGGCAATACAGAGAACACCACAAAGATATTCCTCAAGAAGACCAACCCCAAGGCACATAATCGTTAGATTCACCAAGATCGAAACGAAGGAGAAAATATTAAGGGCAGCCAGAGAGAAAGATCAAGTTACCCATAAAGGTAAGCCTATTAGGCTTACAGCAGATCTCTCAACGGTAACCCTACAAGCTAGAAGAGAGTGGGGGCCAATATTCAATATACTTAATCAACAGAACTTTCAGCCCAGAATTTCATATCCTGCCAATTTAAGCTTTACATTTGAAGGAAAAATAAAATTTTTTAGGAACAAGCAAGTACTCAGAGATTTTATTACCACCAGGCCTGCTTTACAAGAACTTCTAAAAGAAGCACTATACACAGAAAGGAACAACCAGTATGACCCTTTCTAAAAATACACCAAAAAGTAAAGAGCATTAACATAAAGAAGAATTTTTATCAACAAAAGGACAAAATAGCCAGTTAATATCAAATGGCAGCAACCCTAAATTTAAATCGACCAAATCTCCCAATCAAAAGATACAGACAAAATCTAACGGTATATCCAAAGATATACATAGACTCAAAATAAAGTGTTGGAAAAAAAAATGTACCAACTAAATGGAGAGCAAAAATAAATAAATAAAAAGCAGGAGTTGCAATTTTCACATTTGACAAAATAGATTTCAAAGCTACAAGGATAAAAGGATTAATGTAATAATAAGAGATCTTAACACCCAGATACATAAGACCCATAATGAGATTTAGATTCAATGAGACAGAAAATTGATAACGATACCCGGGACTGGAACTAAGATCCAGAACAAATAAACTCAATAGAGCTCTCCATTTTAAACACACAAAATATACATTATCCACAAAATCTAACGATATATCTAAAGATATACAAAGACTCAAAACAAGGGGATGGAAAAAAACTCACCAACCAAATGGAGAGCAAAAATAAATAAATAAAAAGCAGGAGTTGCAATTCTCACACTTAATAAAATAGATTTCAAAGCTACAAGGATGCAAGGGTAAAAGGATTAATGCAACAATAAGAGATCTTAACACACAGATACATAAGACACATAATGAGATTTAGATTCAACGAGACAACAAATTGATAACGATATCCAGGACTTGAACTCAGAGCCAGAACAAATAAACACAATAGAGGTCTCCATTTTAAACACATAAAATATGTATTAACCACTTTAAACACTCAAAATATTGATCGGCCATTATTGAAACCCATTTTAGGAATGAAGTAATATTCCTTTTTCCCTCTTTTTCTTTTTTTCCCCTTCTTAAAAAAACAAAACAAAACAAAAAAAAAAAAACAAAATTAAGGTTGTGCATACTTTCCACTCTCTAAGTGCCACAGCTTGTGCGCCTGGATTGACTATAGACAATAGCAGAGTTTTCAGTGGAAATTTTAAAAAGTAAGATTGAGATCCTGCAGCATTTCTTTGAAGAATTGCTACAGGAGTTGAAACATGGCTTTCCCAGTACAATCCCGAAGACAAAGCACAATCAAAGCAATGGCTACCAAGGGGTGGATGCGGTCTAGGCAAAGTCAGAGTGGACCAGTCCAGAGCAAAGGTCGTGGTGACAGTTTTTTGGGATACTCAAGTCATTTTTCTTGTTGACTTTTTGGAGGGCCAAGGAATGATAGCAACTGCTTATTCTGGGAATGTTTTGAGAAAGTTAGCCAAAGCTTTAATAAAAAAATGCCCTGGAAAGCTTTATCAGTGAGTCTTCCAACATGACAGTGCTTCAAATGAAAGCAATTTTGCCTGAGTTTTGAGGGGAAATCACCTCACTTTAAGGCATCCACCTTAAAGTCCTGCTTTGAATCCTTCTGACTTCTTTTTGTTTTCTAATCTTAAAAAAATATTTAGAAGGCACAGACCATTTTTCAGTTAATAATGTAAAAAAGACTGCATTGATATGGTTAAATTCCCAAACCCTCAGTTCTTTAGGGGTGGACTAAATGGCTAGTATTATCACTTACAAAAGTGTCTTTAATTTGATGGAGCTTATGTTGAGAGATAAAGTTTTTATTTTGTTTTTATGTTTTAATTGCACTTTTTAATGAACTTTTTGAAGTCCCTTTGTATATAATCCTACCACTTTGGCCACTGCTAGTGAACCCAGAGGTGTTCCCTGCTTCCCCCAGGGGAATGGGGAGTGAAAAAGGCAGCCATCTATAAACTTTGAGATGGACTGATGAGAGAGCTCTGCCTAATGGGTGCACGATGTACTAGATGCACCAGTACATCTCCTCACACACCCAAACAGATCTTATTTTTCTAACAGAGTTTTTCTTGTGAGCCCAACAGAAAATACATAGTTGGAAAATATACAGAGGTGAAGAAGAGAGACCCAGAGCAGAGGCAAAAGAGAGAGGTAGGTGAGGAGAATGGAAAAAAGTCAATAGGTAGTGAGCAAGCTGAGAGACAGTAAATAAGCAGAGATGCCACATCACAACCATGGACTGCTACGGAATGACTGCGGCTTCTACTGCCATCTGAAGCAAAATGAATGATGCTCTATGAGGCTTGGCTGTGCAGCCACTGAAATCATTTTCTGTGCTTTCTCACTTCCCCTGGTATTCTTATAACACATTCCCCCAATATCTGACATAATGTGAGCCTGTCTGCTTCTTTCTGAAGAAATAATCTAACTTGCTTAGTAATTTACAGATTATGTTTTCATACCGAGCCACCATGTGCAGAAACACACACTTTCGTGGGTCATAGCCATAACGTGGTGAAGTTCAACCATTGCTGATATCATAATCGAATCTTTGTTGTCTGGGTTATTTGGGTTACAGTTGGCCCTGGGCCCAGCCTTCTCTTCTTTTATGGTTCCTCTGTCTTTAAGTGTCTCTATGCCAACTAGTATTGAGAAGGCAGGGGAGGCAGGGAGAAGATACTAAGTCAGCCGCATATTTCTTTTAACAGTTTGGTGATGGAAAAGAGGAGACTAATGAGGAGTTGGTGTAGCATACAAGAGCAGCATATGTATTGGTTTAAAGGCATGGCTCCACCTCCTTATGAGTGTTTCTTCACTGGTAAAATGGGAATAATAGTACTTTATAGGATAGTTCTGAGGATTCAATAACTTGCTAGACATAATAGGTTTGAACAAGTGCCCATAACAAAATAATGTGTGATAGCAATCATGATTGTCATTATTACCTACCCCATTGCACTAGTGTGGATTTTAAATAGGTTGATGCAAGCAACACATATAGTATAGTAACTGACACCTAAACTTAACAAATATTAGCACTTACTATAACAACCACATAACAATGAATGCTGTGATTCCTGAAGCAATGTCTCAGTTAATGGACTGATCATTTTATATTCCAGTCTACCACATGACTGGGTTGACACATATGATCGAAAGCTGCAGGTAATTACAGGGTCTCATAAACGCATCAAGTGATGAGAAAAGCATGGAACCGTCAACCAGGAGACCAGAGGTTTGTTCTAAGCTCCAGCACTGATTTGACCCTCGCCTGGTCATTTGATCTGAGTTTTGCTTCATTGTTAAATGAAGGCCTCAGCGTTCTTCTAGCTCATAAATACTATGATTATACGTCTTCATGTGGTTTTAAATTTTGAAAACTTGATTTGTAAGTATGCAATTAAAAGCAAATTAAAATTTGTCCTTACAACTGATACTGATTTCAATTCTTCTAGCCATGGAAGAAATTTCCTTTTTTATTTCCTAAGGCCATTTTTTCATAGGTTCTGAAATAAGGAATGATGTAAGTTCAAGTGTGGCATTGCTATCTAATCATCATTATTTTATTTTTAATGTATGTTTCTGGAATATTATACACTAAATGACTAAAAGTTAAACATTTACAAGGGTAGGCACTTTAGTTAGGTATGGACTAGAAACAGTAATTTAAAAATTGTCTCTGATAGTATCCACAACTTGATATCACTGTCTTCTATTGTCTTCATCGGCTTCATTATGTAAAGAAACTTTATAATAAAGTTTTCATCAGTCCTGTCAGTTGTACCTTGATTTATCAGAAACATCATGGCAGTTAAAAATCTGTTCAGGCTTTTTTTTTTTTTTCCCCCAGAAGCCAGAGATTCTCCTATTCCATTTCTATTTCCAAAGGCAGGGTGGGGCTGTGGCTTGGCAGTGGAGGGTGTGGTTTTGATGGGGTTGGCTAGGCAAGGGAAAATAAACACTATAACATGTGGTTGTGATGACAGTTTAGTGTCCAGAGACCATATATCTTTGAGAGTTCTATGTTTATGCATAAAACATCTCCAACTGGTTTAAAACTATTCATGAATCCAGGAGAGAGCTGCTAAATGAGAAAGGGAGAGGGGAGAGGAAAAGAAAAGGAAGGGAAAAATAATACTTAAGTGTGAACCATGGAAATATAAACAAGAAAGAGCCTTAAAGATCATCTGGTCCAGCTTATTGGTTATTCATAAGGAATACTGAGGTACGAAGGGGTTCACTACTGGCCAGACGCCTCTCCATTTCTCAATATTCAAGCCAGGATTAGAATGTAAGTGATTTCTAAAGCTGGATAATTTATTACTTTCTTCAAGCAAGGTTACTGGAAAACATCTATGTGCAGGAGTCTTATTAGGCATTACATTCTAGGGCGAGATATGTTCTATATGTGATGTATAGAATTTATAACATTTTGAAACATGCTAGGTAGCATGTTAAACATATTGGCCAGGTGCAGTGGCTCATGCCTGTAATCCTAGCACTTTGGGAGGCCGAGGCGGATGGATCACTTTAGGTCAGGAGTTTGAGAGCAGCCTGGTCTTGAGATCACCCTGAAACCTTGTCTCTACAAAAATACCAAAAAAAAAAAGATAGCTGGGCATGGTGTCATGCACCTGTAGTTTCAGCTTCTCTGGAGGCTAAAGAATGAGAATTGCTTGAACCAGGGAGGCAGAGGTTGCAGTGAGCCAAGATTGTGCCGCTGCACTCCAGCCTGGGTGACAGGGTATGACTCTGTCTCTCTCTCTCTATATATATATATATATATATCATGTATAACATTCACATAGCATATATAGTATTTTCATAGCATAAACTAGTTACCAATTATGTTGCAAAGATAAATCAAAGCATTGAGTATTTTAAAAAAAACAAAGTGGGGTGTTAGACACAGGGTGATGGCATGTGTGGGAGGAAGTCTTCTCTAAGGAGTTAGCCAAGGGCCATGAAAGGAAGCAATTATACAAAAATTGTGGAACAGAACCTTCTAGGCAGAGAACATGGCAAGCCCTGAGACCCTAAAGGTGTGGGGAATGCATTCGGAGTATTTGAAGAAAGCAGGCCTGTGAAGCTGCAGCACAGTGAACAAGAAGGATAGTGGTGTACATGGAGGTAGGAGAAGGAGCTCTGGGCTCGATTAGGTAGGGCTGTATATTCCACAGTGAAGGATTGAATTTTATTTTATATGCAATGGAAGCCATTGGAGAGTTTTCAGCAGGCAGCGACATGATTTGATTGAAAGATTGGACAGTGCTAGAGTGGAAGCAGGAGACCAGCCGGGATGCTATCATCTTTGTTTTTTAGTTTAGTTTTTTTTTCTTAATTTTGAGATGGAGTCTCACTCTGTTGCCCAGGCTAGAGTGTAATGGCACAATCTCAGCTCACTGCAAACTCTGCCTCCTGGGTTCAAACCATTCTCCTGCTTCAGCCTCCAGAGTAGCTGGGATTACAGGCACCCACCACCGTGCCTGGCTAATTTTTGTATTTTTAGTAGAGACGGGGTTTCGCCGTGTTGGCCAGGCTGGTTTTGAACTTCTGACCTCAGGTCATCTATACCCACCTTGGCCTCCCAAAGTGCTGGGATGACAGGCATGAGCCATGGTGCCCAGCTTGCTATTGGCTTTGTTTAGGCGCAGAATGATGTGGATCCAGGATGGTGGCAGTTGAGGGAGAAGTGGACAGACTGATACTCCAAGAAGACACAACAGGGCATATTCCCAACCTTGTTGCTCAATGTTCTTATTACCAATAAGGGGAAAGAAAAAAACGTACAAGTTTAAAAAATCCCAAAACCTTTAAACATGATTAGCATCACTTTGCACCCATTCGTTTTAGGACTTGGAACTGCTTAACATATGCTTACTATTTGTAAATGGAGGGAGTGAAATCTTCACCCTCGTTACACCCCAACTTTAGTATAAAAATAATTGATCACAAGAAAACAAGCAGATAGAAGGATTTTCATAAAATACAAAGCAAGTTTCCAATTTATGATCTGAAGTCAAGGTAAATGTAGCTCCCTTTCACATACAGTGTATATATTTACATCTATGTAGATATTGACATGTCAGTGATTTTTATGACCAGGAATGGGGAGGAAAATCAACAAAATAAGCTCTCTAAAATGAGCCGAAACGTTTTAGAAATATTTTCAGCATCAAGGGTTGAAATAGCAGATTAAGATATCTGATAAAACACAGTTAGTTAAACTTTAAGAGTTTTAATTTTGTTTTGTTTGTATTTTTGCGTTAGCACACGCTACTTTGATTATATGAGTAATGTCGGGTTACCCAGTTTAGAATATTTTTCCAAATGTGGAAAAGGATTAAGCATGACATAAAACTCATGAAACATGCCAAAAACCTACAGCTCAAATGTCCCTATAGTATCAGTGGCTGTCATTGAATACTTCTAAGATACCCCAGATGCTTTAAATATGTCAAATATAATCCTTATAGCAAACATGTAAGTTTGGTGTTATTATAAATCCTTAGTGAAAAAGCAGCAGGGTTCTTATATAGTAGAGCCAGGTCAGGAAGCAAACCCAGCCTGGTTCCTAGGCCCAGGCTTTCTAATATGCCCATTTTTATGAATCATTTGTTCTCTGACATTGGAGTAGAGTAACATTTATAAATGCATTCGACTCGAATCCAAAAGCTGCTGTTCTCCAGCAAAAGGCTTATTTGGCTGTTTGTGCTGACATTTTCCCATAATGATGAATCTGGTCTGGAAATTCTGTGTTGAATTACCTGCTAGGTTAATGTTTTCCAGACTTGAGCAATGTATGAAACTCTTAAATAGAGTAAAGATTTATTATTGATTTAAATCAATTTTCAAAGAATGTGGCTTTTCTTCTCTCTCTCTTTGAGCCAGCAGTCTCCTTCTTGGGCTGGAATGCAGTGGCACGATCTTGGTCCTCTGCAGCCTTGACCTCTGAGACTCAAGCCATTCTCCTGCCTCAGCCTCCCCAGCAGCTGTTATTACAGACATGCGCCATCACACCCGGCTAATCTTGTATTTTTAAGAGAGATGGGGTTTCTTCATTTTGGTCAGGCTGGTTTCAAACTCCTGACCTCAGGCGAGCCATCCACCTTGGCCTCCCAAAGAGCTGGGATTATAGGCATGAGCCACCGCAGTGGCTAATTTTTGTAATTTTAGTAGAGACAGGGTTTCACCATGTTGGCAAGGCTGGTCTTGAACTCCTGGCCTCAACTGGTCCACCTGCCTTGGCCTCCCAAGGTGCTGGGATTACAGGTGTGAGCCACTGCACCCTGCCTAGAGTCTCTTTATTTGTTTTTTTGCTACTGTGCTGGTCCAGTTTTGCTACCACTTTTATCTACTTAAAACTCTTGGTGCACGCGATATCATCTAGCATGAAATTTTGGCAAATGTATTAGGTTTGCCACTACTCTTTTGTGTTAGCTTTTGACTCGGGACATCAACATTGGTTGGCAATACTTGGTTAGAAGCTGGTCATTTAGATGATTCAGATAATCCTTATATTTATATTTTAGATATCTCAAAAATGAAAGCACACAATTTCACATTGTAAAGGAAATTTGTAAATCCACAACACTACATCTACCCTAGGTGTCCTCAAACTCCACTTTAAGAAAATTTACATTTGCATTATACAGTCTCAGACTCAGGAAAGATAAAGTTTCCTTCCATAGAATATCATCCTCACATCACACTATGGACTACAAAGCAATTGGCTGAAAGAAAGAGGTAGCTCTATTTGTACTGACTTGGAAAGATGTTCACGGTTTATTAAGTGACCAAAGAAATACATCAGAATTGAAAACAGGAACAACAACAGATACTTGCACACCAATGTTCACAGTTCTTATTTGAAATAACCCAAAGGTAGAAACAACCTAAGTGTCTATCAACAGATGAATGGGTAAACAAAATGTAGCATATACATACAAGGAAATATTATTTAAAAAGGAATGGAAGGCTGGGCGTGGTGGATTACACCTGCAATCCCAGCACTTTGGGAGGCCAAGGTGGGTTGCTTACCTGAGGTCAGGAGTTCAAGACCAGCCTGGCCAACATGGCAAAACCCTGTGTCTACAAAAAATACAAATATTAGCTGGGCGTTGTGGCACACACCTGTAATCCCAGCTTCTCAGGAGGCTGAGGTGGGAAAGTAGCTTGAACTCAGGAGGAGGAGGTTGCAGTGAGGTGAGATCAGGTCACTGCACTCCAGCCTGGGTGACAGAGTGAGTGAAACTCTGTCTCAAAAAAAAAAAAAAAAAAAAAATCAGTGGAGTCTGATATGTGCTACAACCTGTATGAGCCTTAAAAACATTAGGTTAAGTGAAATAAGCCAGGCACAAAAGGGCAAATGTTGTATGATTCTGCTTTTATGAGGGATTGAGACAAGGCAAACTCATAGGGGCAGAAAGTAGAACAGAGATTACTAGAAGTATGGGGATAGGGGAGAAGGAGGAGTTATTGCTTAACGGGTACAGAGTTTCTATTTAGGATGAAGAAAAAGTTCTGGAAATAGTAGTGATATTTGCACCACAGTGAATGTACGTATTAATGCCACTGAATTGTACACTTAAAAAGTTATTAGATTAGTGCAGCAAAAGCAAAGATGAATTTTGCCATTACTGTTTCTTTTTTTCTTTTTTTGAGATGGAGTTTCATTCTGTCACCCAGGCTGGAGTGCAATGATGATCTTGGCTCACTGTAAACTCTGCCTCCTTGGTTCAAGCGATTCTTGGGCCTTAGCCTCCCGAGTAGCTGGGGCCACAGGCACACACCACCATACCCAGCTAATTTTTGTATTTTTTTTTTTTTTAGTAGATACAAGGTTTCACCATTTTGGTCAGGCTGGTCTTGAACTCCTGATCTCAGGTGATCTGCCCCCCTCGGCCTCCAAAAGTGTTGGGATTATAGGAATGAGCCATCGTGCCTAGCTGCTATTACTTTTAAATGGCAAAAACCACAATTATTCTTGCACCAACCTACCTAATAAAATGGTAAATTTGATGTTAGATATATGGAAAATTTTCTGTAGTATATGTATTAAACTGGGTAGTTTTTTGTTTGTTTATTTAGATACAGTTTCACTCTGTCACCCAGGCTGGAGTGCTGTGGTGCTAGCTTGGCTCACTGCAACCTTTGCCTCCTGGGTTCAAGCAATTCTCATGCCTCAGCCTCCTGAGTAGCTGGGACTACAGGTGTGTGCCACTATGCCTGGCTATTTTTTTTTTTTTTTAGTAGAGACAGGGGTTTCACATGTTGGCCAGGCTGGTCTCAAATTCCTGACCTCAAGTGATCTGCTGACCTTGGCCTCCCAAAAGTTTGGGATTACAGGTGTGAGCCACCACGCTCAGCCAAAATTGGGTGTTGTGGATTGAATTATGTCCCTTCAAAAAGATATCTTGAATGTTGAATCCCCAGAACCTCAGAAGGTGACCTTATTTGGAAATAGGGTTGTGCAGGTGTAGCTATTTAAGATGAGGTCATACTGGAGTAGTGTGGGTTCTTAATTCAATAGAACTTGCATCTGTCTAAGAAGCTGACCAGGTGAAGACAGAAACACAGGGAGAATGCCATGTCAAGTCAAGGGATGAAGGGATACATTTATAAGCCAAGGAGCACCAGAGGTTACCAGCAAACCACCAGGAGAGAGGCAGAGGCAAAGAATCCGACATGTTTTAGAGGAAATATGGTCCTGCTGACAGTTTGATTTTGGTCTTGCAGCCTCCAGAACTGCAAGATGACAATTTTCTGTTGTTGAACTACTCTATTTGTGGCATTTTGTTGTGGCAGTCCTAGGAAACCAATACAAGGGGCTTAACTTATAATTCTGCATTGCCAGATATTATACAGTGGCCGTGATTTGATTTTATTACCAAAATTAAATATTTACTCGATCGCATTAGTCATCAGGGAAATAAAACTTAAAATTACAACGTGATATGCCATTATGCATCCACTAGAATGGCTAAGGACAACACTGAGGTTTGGTGAGGATATAGCAGCGACTGGAGTGCAGTGGCGCAATCTCAGCTCACTGCAAATTCCACCTCCCGAGTTCAAGCAATTCTCATGCCCCAGTCTCCTGAGTAGCTGGGATTACAGGCATGCGCCGCCACTCCTAATTTTTTGTTTTTGTTTTTGTTTTTGAGACTGAGTCTTGCTCCATTGCCCAGGCTGCAGTCAATGGTGCGATCTCAGTTCACCACCAACTGCCTCAGCCTCTCAGGTAGCTGGGATTACAGGTGCACACCACGACATTTGGCTAATTTTGTATTTTTAGTAGTGATGGGTTTTCACAATTTAGGCCAGACTTGTCTCAAACTCCTGACCTCAAGTGACCCATCCACCTTAGCCTCCCAAAATACTGGGATTACAGATATAAGTCACCATGCTTGGCCTATCCTTTTTCTTAATACTATAATATTGGAGATTAGGTTCTAACATATACATTTTGAAGGAACACGGACATTGAGACCACAGTAATAATTTACGGAGCTGTGTGCTTCATAATTTATTTATATACTTTGCTGTATGCATGTTATAATTCAATAAAATGCTTACTTAAAAGACTTTTTTAAAAAATCATCTGTTTCAGTATTAGACTGCCCTTTTTGCTTTTGAGATGCTATTACTTCTCTTTCTTCTATTTATTCAACAAATAGTTATTGTACACCAACTGTACACAAGGCACTGTGCTCGGCAAAAGACTAGTACACCTGTAGGAAGATGACAATTTGTATTTTGAAAGCTTGAAACTGTCTCTAGGAGCTGCTTATCAGGACTTTCTGTTAACCTTTAAGATTCTTTCCTATCAGAGCTCCATATCCCCTCTTTGGCTTCTGCATAAAACTGTTTTGACATAGTGATTACCTCCCAGCTGGCGTTTTTGGCTTTTGCCCAAGAAAATCCTGCATGCTGATCTCTAGTCTCTTGTTCTCCTCAGCTGTTTCTGATCTTTGAACTGTTAATCTGCCATCTTGGATATATCAGATTTTCACTGGCTCCTCTCTTCCATCACTTTCTTAAAAAATTTAAGGAATTAAAAATTCCTCAAGTCCCTATTTCTAGCCCGTGGAGATTCAGACTTACTCTGCTCTTAGGGAATTATTTCCTGTTATATATCCTAACTATAATTATTGTATCCTAAAGGGATATAGTTTGTTTTCCTTTCTTTGTATTAAAATTTGTATTGCCTGCAAAATATTCAAGAGCAAATACTCTTGACTTCAACATCAGGTAAACAAATATCACCACTATTATTCAGCATTGTTTGGGAGGTTCTAATATGTAATAAGACAAGAAAAGCAAATGAGAACTTCAAATATTTTAAAAGGAGTTATTTTCATTTACATATAATATGATTGTATGCCTATAAATTCCAAATGATTCAATAAAAAATATAAAACCAGTAGAGAATTGGCGGAATGACTAGGTATAGTTTATCTATTTATTTTTAAGATGGAATCTTGCTCTGTCACCCAGGCTGGAGTGCGATGGCATGGTCTTGGCTTGTTGCAACCGCCACTTCCCAGGTTCAACTGATTCTTGGGCCTCAGCCTCCCAAGTAGCTGGAACTACAGGTGCATGTCACCACACTGAATTAATTTTTGTATTTTTAGTAGAGACAGGGGTTTCACTATGTTGGCCAGGCTGGTCTTAAACTCCTGACCTCATGATTCCCCCTGCCTTGGCCTCCCAAAGTGCTGGGATTACAGGCATGAGCCACCGAGCCTGGTCTTTATTTATTTATTTTAAAATGTTAGATTCACAGGGTACGTATACAGGTTTGTTACATAAATGTATTGTGTGATGCTGAGGATTGGGCTCCTATTGAACCCATCACCCAAATCGTGATCATAGTACCTCGTAGGTAGTTTTTCAACTCTTGCTCTCCTTCCTCCCCACTCCTTGGAATTTCCAGTGTCTACTCTTTGTATAAAATAAATATTTCAAAATATAAATAACTTGTCTTTATGTCAGTAGTAGTGAATTATATGTAGAAATTACAAACTAAATTCTTTAAAAATAGTATTATGAAGGCTGGGCACGTGGCTCGTGCCTGTAATCCCAGCACTTTGGGAGGCTGAGGCAGGAGGATCACCTGAGGTCAGGAGCTTGTGACCAGCCTGACCAACAGGGAGAAACCCTGTCTCTACTGAAAATACAAAATTAGCTGGACTTGGTGGCACATGCCTGTAATCCCAGCTACTCGGGAGGCTGAGGCAGGAGAATCACTTGAACTGGGGAGGCACAGGTTGCAGTGGGCCAAGACCATGCCATTGCACTCCAGGCTGAGCAAGAAGAGTGAAACTCTGTCTCAAAATAATAATAAAAATAGTATTATGAAAATATTTAACAATAAAATATTGGAAACCATATGAATAAAGCAATACAATTTTACTGAAGAAAATAAAGCATGTCCTGAATAAATGGAGAAGCATAACCAAATCATAGATTGGAAAATATAAAAATAAAATTCTTTATAAGTTAATTTTAAAATGTTATCAAATCTGGTCAAAATTCACCAAGAATCGTAATAAAAAAAAATAAATAAACTTTCAAAATTGTCACGAAAATGTCAAACAAGAATAATAAAGGATAATTTGCTGCACCACAGAAAAGTACTATAAAGTGACTGCAATAAAAATAGTATATTAATTGCTTGAGCCTGAGAGATTGAGGCTGCCCTGAGCCATAATTGCACCACTGCATGGATGAGAGTGAGATCCTGCCTCAAAAAAAAAAAAGCATATTATGTTCCATAGATAATAGATAATACTTCTATAGTTCTAGAAACTACTTTTTTATGAATGAGATGATTGTAAATAAGCCATACCTGAGTACAGTAGTGGTGTGTGGCCTCCTAAGCAAGATAAGATCTCATTGATCTCAGCTGCCCTGAATTGTTCCATTTTCCCCCCTCCATTTAGTCAGGGAGTCAGGCAGCAGACTTAAAGCAGGCACTAAACTAGGCTTCAGAGAGAATCGTGCAAAAGACTTCATTACTACTTTTAGAGAGTTTTAAGTCCAGTGGGAGAACCTGACAGTTACAGTAGTGAAGAATAGCATATTCGCTGGTGGGAGGCTTGCTTCTCCCCACTTTCATGGGTTTATCTGAGCTTACAATCTGACAGGTTATGTTTATAATCCCTTGGTCAATGTCAGTCAAACTAGTACAATTCCCAGAAAAGTAAAATTAATATAATTGCCACTGAAAAATGGAATGTGAATTATATCTTCTTAGGACAGTGACTTTCAAATTTTTGGTTTCAGGACTCTTATATTCTTAAATGTTATAGGGATCAATATAACAAAATCAAATTTCTTGTGATGAACAATCTGAAAATGAAATTTAAAAAGACAATTCTATTTATGATGGCATCAAAAAGAATAAAATACTTAGGAATAAATTTAATAAAAATAGTGCAAGTCCACAATACTGGAAACTATGAAACATCATTGAAATAAGTTAAAGAAGACCTAAGTAAATGGAAAGACATCCCATGTTCATGGATTGGAAGACTTACTACAATTAAGATGACAATAGTTCCCAAATTGCTCCACAGACTCAAAACAATCCCTATCAAAATAGCAGCTTTTGATATGAAAAAGCAGATCCTAAAATTCACGTGGGAATGGAAGGGGCTCAGAGTAGCTCTGACAACGTTTTAGAGAAGAAGAAGTTTGGAGACTTATACTTTCCCATTTCAAAACTTATTACAAAGCTACAGTAATCAAGATTGTGTGGTATAGGCATTAACATAGACTTATAGATCAAAATAATTGAATTTATAGTCCCGAAATAAATCTAGACATGTACGGTTGATCAATTTTCAATGAGGGTACCAAGACAATTCAAGGAGGAAAGAACAGTCTTTTCAACAAATGATGCTGGAACAACTAGATATTCACATATACAAGGATGAAGTTGGACCCCGACTTCACACAAGAATAAAGAGAAAATTATAGGCCTAACTGTAAGAGCTAAAGCTATAAAACTCATAGAAGAAAACTTGGGAACAACTCTTCATGACTGTGGATTAGGCAATGATTTCTTAAATATAAAGTTAAAATCACAGGCATCAAAAGAAAAAATAAATTGAACTTCATCAAAATTATACTTTTGTTCTTCAAAGGAAACTGTCACAAAATGAAAAGACAACCTATGCATAAAAGTATATTAGTGATTGCCAGGGACCAGAGAGAAAGAAGAATGAGGAATGATTGCTAATGGACAGTGTTTCTTTCTTGAAGTAATAAAAATGTTCTGCAACTAGAGGTGATTGTTTTATAACCTTGAGGATACACTAAAAAAAAACACTGAATTGTTTACTTTAAGAAGATGATTCTTGTGGTATGTAAATTTAAGTATTATTTAATATTAATAAAATATATGTTTTTTGAGATAGAGTTTTGCTCTTGTTGCCCAGACTGGAGTGCAATGGCACAATCTTGGCTCACTGCAACCTCCACCTCCCAGGTTCAAGCAATTCTCCCGCCTCAGCCTCCTGGGTAGCTGGGATTACAGGCATGTGCCACCATGCCCAGCTAATTTTTGAATTTTTAGTAGAGTTGGGGTTTCACCATGTTGGTCAGGCTGGTCTTGAACTCCTGACCCCAGGTGATCTGCCTGCCTCGGCTTCCCAAAGAGCTGGGATTACAGGTGTTAGCCCAGCCAAAAAATAGAATATTAATATTAGATAACAATTAGCATTTAAAATATTTATTTTTAAATATTCTTTTTAGAAATTAAAATTTACTCCTGTAATCCCAGCACTTTGGGAAGCTGAGGTAGATAGATCACTTGAAGCCAGGAGTTCAAGATCAGCCTGGTCAATATGTTGAAACCTCACCTCTACTAAAAATACAAAATTAGCCAGGTGTGGTGGCACATGCCTGTAATCTCAGCTACTCAGGAGGCTGAGGCAGGAGAATTGCTTGAACCCAGCAGGCAAAGGTTGCAGTGAGCTGAGATCACACCACTGCACTCCAGCCTGGGCAACAGAGCGAGACTCCATTTAAAAAAAAAAAAAAAAAAAAAAGAAATTAAAATTGATAAAATTAAAAATATTGGTTTGTAAAGTAATTATAACTTTAAAATTTAGTCATTTGAAATAACAATAAAAAACTATTTACATTTAGCATTTTAAATATACATATATATGGGCATTTTAAAATTTCTTCTTCTTTTGTTTTTTTTTGAGACAGGACCTCACTGTTGCCCAGGCTGGAGTACAGTGGTCTCACTGCAACCTCCTCTTCCCGGACTTAAGTGATCCTCTCACTTTCAGCCTCCTCAGTAGCTGGAACTACAAGTAAGTGTGACCATGTCCAGCTAATGTTTGTATTTTTTTGTAGAGATGGGTTTTGCCCTGTCACCCAGGCTGGTCTTGAACTCCTGGATTCAAGCAATCTACCCACATTGGCCTGAGATTAAAGGAGTGAGCCACTGT
The DNA here is from genome assembly GCF_049354715.1 of Callithrix jacchus. NCBI lineage: Eukaryota > Metazoa > Chordata > Mammalia > Primates > Cebidae > Callithrix > Callithrix jacchus. The sequence continues at coordinate 167,591,123 of NC_133504.1, forward strand.
GCCTGGCCAAGGGAAGAGTATATTAATAGCTTTTAAGATAAATGTAATATTCTTTCTTGACATTACACTAAAATCTGACAAGTTGCAGTTTCTGAAAGATGAAGATCATCTTTATGTGGAATCTGAAACCATAATGATGAAGTTTCGTTGCTAAATTAAAATTAATTCGCCCACCTTGCACTTTGAATGTGTCTTTACCCATGCATGATTTTATAGTATCATGCTTTGTCATCTGGAAAATACTGGTTTACTAAATCAAGCAGATCATCCAAATGTTGGTCTATTTCACTTCGATCAATACACAAAAATCTTATTCATTAATATCACAGTCATTCTCACTCGAAAGTCCAGAAATGCTGAGAAAGTGTCAACCTCACCATAGTGAATACAAGCAATCTACAATGCTACTTTTCTTGTGAAAGCTCAAATCCTATCATTGGCAACAGATACATTCAGTGGTTTGGTTAGTGACAGACTCACTTCATCCATTTTGTAGGAAAATGTCTGCCAGATACCCATGTCTGAATAACAACAGTTTGTCAGTTGATAGAGTGTTCTTTTAAAAAAGTAGCCAGTTTAGTTCACAATTCTAACAATTGCAAAAGTACTTTTCCTCAAGGCAACCTTCATATTTCAGCATGCGGCACACGTGCTTTAGGTGTTCTTTCCATTTAATCACGCAGAATATTAAAAAGACATGAACTTAAGTGTGAGTATGGAGGTTTAAGATAATTAATTTTTACCACTTCAATCAAGGAGACTCTTCAATGAACTTGGCCTTTTTCTTTTTCTTTTTTTTTTTTTAACTGTGAGTAGGTCTGATAGTGAAAAATTCTATGATTACTAATGCATTGTATTACTTTGTGCTAAGGTGCCAGCAACTTTATCCACCATTCTTTTGTGCGAACAGGGGCAAATGTCAACGCAACGAAAGGCCAAATAGCCTCTTGGTATTGGTATGGAGATAGTTATGATCTTCTTACCTCAAATGGTCTCAGTGGATTCCGGGGATCTGTGGGCCACACTCTGAGAACCTCTGCACTAAACTCTAAGGCCATGAGGGCAGCCTGTAAGGACCTCAATGATTTCGTTCACTGCTGTACCCTAAAGACATGAGAAAAAGGCTGGACAAGAAAGGAGGATCTCAATGGGTATTTGTTGAATAAATATATGAAGAAATCCCACAGAGAATCCAACTTCGTGTTCTCTCTGGTTAGATTACGGTCTTGTATTGAGCACTTCAAGAGCTACTGGTAGGATGAACCAGTGAAATATATTAAGTACTGCTTCACATTCTCTTTGGAAGTAGAGTACAATTTTTTTTTTTTTTTTTAATTTCACCCTCAAGAGGAGTGTACTGATCATACCGTTAAGACAGAAGGTTAGGGCTGGGCTCAGTGGCTCACACCTGTAATCCCAGCATTTTGGGAGGCCTAGGTGGGCAGATCACTTCAGGCCAGGAGTTCGAGACCAGCCTGGCCAACATGGCGAAACCCTTCTCTACTAAAATACAAAAAAAAGATGGGTATGGTAGTGCATGCCTGTAATCTCAGCTACTTGGGAGGCTGAGGCAGGAGAATTGCTTGAACCCGGAAGGCAGAGGTTACAGTGAGCCAGGATCACACCACTGCATTCCAGTCTGGGTGACAGAGAGAGACTCTTTCTCAAAAAAGAAAACAAAACAAAACAAAAATAAAAAGAAGACAGCAAGTCAGAAGTTCTGGATCTGAATTGTCTTTCCTTATGTATAGATCATGTTAAACTGTTCCTCAACCTCTGTGACTTTGCCTGGAATTTTCTTCATGCTTGATTCAGTTCATTAAATAATTTTTCTTCTGCTTAAGTCTCCAATGTCAGCTGTTTTTTCACACAAAGATCTCACCAGCACTAACTGGGCAAACAGATTCTATAGTGAAACAGAGCTGGTTAACTTTCATCCGTGTGGTGGCAAGTGCCCAGCTGTTTTTTTTTTTCTTTTTTTCTTGAGACAGGGCCTTGCCCTGTCACCCAGGCTGGAGTGCAGTGGTGCAATTTTGGCTCACTGCAGCCTCGACTTCCCAGGCTTGAGTGATCCTCCCACCTCAGCCTCCCTGGTAGCTGGGACCAGAGGTGCATGCCACCACGTCCAGCTAATTTTTTTGTAGAAATGGGGTTTTGGCACGTTGCTCAGGCTTCAACTCTGCAAATCCTGAGTTGTATATGTGTGATATGTTGTTGCCAATAATAAAGTATGGATTAGTAATGCCTTGATTTCCTTTCTGCACCCACCTTGCCCAGGAGGTGAGGGCCCATAATAAAGGACAACCCCAGGAATCCTTTATCAACTTGAAGACCTTTCTCCCTCTTTCTCATCAACTATTGGGATCACAGGATGTTGTACAAAATGAAGGCAGCTTGGGAGTCCAAAATCATTTCATATCCTCTGTGTGAAAATTTCAAGAAGGAAATCAACAGGATAAACATGACAGGGCTGGGCGTGGTTGCTCACACCTGTAATCCCAGAACTTTGGGAGGCTGAGGCGGGCAGATCACAGGTCAGGAGTTCGAGACCAGCCTGGCCAACATGGCGAAATCCCATCTCTACTAAGAACACAAAAATTAGCCAGGTGTGGTGCCTGTCATCTCAGTTACTTGGGAGGCTGAGGCAGGAGAATCGCTTGAACCTGGGAGGTGGAGGTTGCAGTGAGCCGAGATTTTGTTGCCACTGCACTCCAGCCTGGGCAACAAGAGCAAAACTCCATCTCAAAACAAAACAGAAAACAAAAATCATGAAAGGTCCAGCATTAAAGGTGGAAAGCAGTATGTGTCCAACAGATGAATCTGAATGATCATTTTGCTTTTCCTCTTCTGAAGACACCAAGGACTTCCTTCTATAGACAAGAGCCCACTAAAACATGCTCTACCTCATCTTCTCCTTAAATGTGTCCTTCCCTACTTGCGCATGGGTACAGCTTGGTTCCTCTTCTCTTACCTCTAATCCTACATCTGGCACTTTGTAGGTGTTTAATAATTATATGTTCAGATGAATTTCTTCTAAATGTCTGCCCCAGATTAATTTGAACTGTGTGAATGTTACTGGAGAGGAGGGTGCAGTTTAGAGAATACAGTATTTGAAAGGAGGAGTGAATGACCTGGATGGGACATCCCAGTGAATGACAAAAAGTAAAATCCAAGGTAAGAAAGAAGAGGAACTCACGGAAATAGCGTTGTTAGATGAAAAACAGAACATCCAGTTAAATTTGCATTTCAGATAAACAGCAAATGATTTTTTAGTAGGCCTCGTGTGATGTTGGGGAATAGTTACACTAAAAATATTATTTGTGATTTATCTGAAATTCAATGTTAATTGGGCATCCTGTATTTGTGAAATCTGGCAACCCTAAATGGGGAATGACAGGGAAGCTTTGCTCACACAGAACTTTGCTCTGCCAAGGCTCAGAGGAATGGGTGGTGGGCGTCCTAAATATTTAGTCACTTAAATTTCTGCTAACAGGATCTTATTTTCTTTATAAAGCATCCTTTACAAGAAAAATTTTGCAAAGTGGAAAACTAAGTTTTACAGTTCATTAAAAAAAAATCTTTTGGCTTTGAGTAGAGCTGTGATGGAAATAGAGAATGAAACAGTGTAACTGAATTCGCTGTAATCACTGAAACAAGGGGACTTTTCCATTTCCCCATAAACAAAGTTTCACTCTAGCCTGGTCTTGTCTCTTCTCTGCACTCCAGCCTCCCCTCTCCTCCCCTCTCCTCCCCTCTCCTCTCCACTCTGCACTGCAGCCTCCCTTCCCCTCTCCCCTCCCCTCTCCTCCCTCCCCTCTCCTCTCCTCTCCTCTCTCCACACTCCAGCCTCTCCTCCCCTCCGCACTCCAGTCTCCCCTCTCCTCCCTTCCCCTCCCCTCTCCTCTCCTCTCTGCACTCCAGCCTCCCCTCTCCTTTCCTCTCCTCTTTTTCTTTTCTCCTCTCTGCACTCCAGCCTCCCCTCCCCTCCACAGTCCAGTCTCCCCTCTCCTCTCCTTTTTTTCTTCTCTTCTCTCTTACTTTCCCTCCCTCCAATAAATACACTATAAAGGATGCATTAACTTACACGGTGACTGCTCTGAAAATATATCCTGGGATCCTTGGTTGGCATTTGCTTTTAGTATAGATGGAGGTCACTTGGAGCAAAGTTTACAAGCCTTTCCTTGATTACACTGTGCTTAAAGTGTTAACCCTGTTAGCAGTCACAGCACAGATTTCCTCAATGAGACTCTTGTGCGCCTGACAATGTAACTATTTATTTGCAAAGTCACTACCATTGACATTTGTGCTGCTCAATGCAAAGTGTTACCAGTGCTTTCTTTATGTCACTGTTTCTCTTCAGTAACCAAGAAAAGCAAAACAAAGTACAAATAACTGCTTATTCAGAAAGAAATCTCAGATTGTTCCTTAAACCTGCTCCAGGCAGCGGATACAGACTTTTGAGTGATCTGGAAAATATGAAAAGCACTTGGCTGGGATACAAAACCCAACTGATCTGCGGTGATGGCAAAAGCAGAAATAGGAGCTCAGTAATAAAAATAAATTTCTATATGGCTGATCATGGACCGGCTGGCTTGCGGAGGGAGGAGCAGGTCTTGGAAGTTAGGCTGTTATCTGTGCAGTCGTTGCTTCGGTGGTGGTCGGGGGGAATGGGGCTTTGCTTCATGGGCAGTCCCTCAATTGTTGTCTGATTGATTGAAAAAGGCAAATGGGGCCGCCCTATTCCTGCCAAGTGTTTTCTTCTGCCTCTGCTCTCCCTGGGTGCCTGGAGCGTTGATCTCTGTGGCTCTCACCTGCTGCTTTGCTCCAACAAAGCTGGCGTCTTACAGCCGCCACCACTCACTCTTCCAAGCTGTTGTCCTGGCTGTCCTGACTGTGTAAGCCCTGCCACCCCCATCTGCCCAGCCACCTGCCTCCTTGTCTTTAAATATCCTCCCGCGACCCCACCACTTCTGGGAAACTTTCCGGAATTATTACTACCCGCTTGTCTCCAACTGCTGGCCCAGCCCTCTTCCCCAGGCTACTCTCAAAACCACTACGTCTCTTCTCTGTTGATTGTTTCTATGCCACAGCAGAGGGGAAGGTGCGTGCACACTGAGTCAGGCTGGGATTCATTTATTGTCTTTGTCACTTACCAGCTTCGTGACCTTTGGCCACAACAATAATGATGATACTCTACAACTATAGAGCTGGTGTTGTGTGCCAAGCGTGTGCTATACTTTCCACACTTCATTCTATTTTATCCCTGCATTGAAGCTATAAGATGTACTAATACAACAATTCTACTTGTTTTACAGACGAGAAAGCTGAGGCTCAAAGAAGGTAAGACCTTGATCAAGCCAGGCATGGTAGCTCATGGCTGTAATCCCAGCACTTTGGGTGTCTGAGGTAGGCCGATAACTTGAGCCCAGAAGTTTGAGACCAGCCTCGGCAATGTAACAGAACCCTATCTCTACAAAAAATAAAAAAATTAGCCAGGCATGGTGGTGCGCACCTGTGGTCCCAGCTATTTAGGAGGCTGAGGTGGGAGGATTGCTTGAGCCTGGGAGGTGGAGGCTGCAGTGATCAATGATTGCATCACTGCACTCCAGCCTGGGTGACAGAGTGAGACCCCGTCTCAAAACATGCAAAGAAACACACATGAAATTCTTGCTCAGGGTCAAATAGCTCCTTAATGGCCAGACATGATGGCTCACAACTGTAATTCCAGCACTTCGGGAGGCTGACATGGGAGGATCACTGGAGGCCAGGAGTGCAAGACCAACTTGGTCAAAATAGCAGAACCTCATCTCAAAACACAACAAAACAAAACAAATCCAAGTAGCTCCTTAATGACAGAGCCAGGATTGGAACTCAAAGCATCAAGCTGCAAGTCCAAACTCTCATTGGGATCCAAACACCAGGCTAGGTAACTTGATTATTTAATTATCTCGACGGCCCAACGAAGTGTGTACTGTCCAAACTGTACAGATAGGAAGACGGAGGCTCAAAAAATTGAAGTGATTTTTTTCCTGGTCATGGCTCTAGTAAGTAGGCAATGATGGATTCAGCTCCCTAAGACCCTGTTTCTTTACTTACCACAAGCATCTTCCAGACAGAAGGCTTATACCTGCAGTGGAGGGAAAATAGTGCATGTGCACTGACAAGTTTGAAAGATGATGGAAATGTTGAGTCAAATCCAACTAAACAAACATTTTCCTTCTAATTTTTTTTTTTTGAGACAGAGTTTCACTCTTGTTACCCAGGCTGGAGTGCAATGGCGCGATCTCGGCTCACCGCAACCTCCGCCTCCTGGGTTCAGGCAATTCTCCTGCCTCAGCCTCCTGAGTAGCTGGGATTACAGGCGTGCACCACCATGCCCAGCTAATTTTTTGTATTTTTAGTAAAGACGGGGTTTCACCATGTTGACCAGGATGGTCTCCATCTCTTGACCTCGTGAATCACCCACCTCGGCCTCCCAAAATGCTAGGATTATAGGCTTGAGCCGCCGTGCCCGGCCTCTAATTTTTTTTTTTATTATTTAATTATAGGACTTCCTAGAGTTTTTAACACCATGCAAAATATGGTCTGTGAGGCTTCAAAAAAGCATGTAATAGGCAGCCTTTTCAAATGTATTCAACCATAAAGCCTTTTTTTTTTTTTTTCTGAGACCCACCTATTAACACTTTTCTGTAGTGTTGCCCAGAACACAAATTCAAAAAACATTGCACTGTACTACCTAGGTGACGGCACACAGAGATAAGGATACAGATAGAGACATCATTGTTGCTGTTGGTATTCAGGAGTCCTAAGGTAGTGACAAGATTCTCCAGGTGCTTCCCAGAGCTATCAAGTCTGCTAGGGGCAACCAGCTGCTGTTGGTACTCAGGAGCCCGTTCGTGAGTTAATTGAATTGGTGTTTGCTGTTGCTGCTGTTTTGCTTGAGCTCTACGGCTTTCTGGCTTCTTCCTGCTGGGTTCTAATGCGGGCTCAAGCATTTCACAAGGGAGTCTCTTGTTAAAATCCAGTAAAATCGACCAGGCACGGTGGCTCACGCCTGTAATCCCAGCACTTTGGGAGGCCAAGGAGGGCAGATCATCTGAGGTCAGGAGTTTGAGACCAGCCTGGCCAACATAGTGAAACTCTATCTCTACTAAAAATACAAAAGTTAGCTGGGCACAGTGGTGGGTGCCTGTAATCCCAGCTACTCAGGAGGCTGAGGCAGGAGAATCCCTTGAACCCAAAAAGTGGAGTTTGCAGTGACCTGAGACGGTGCCACTGCACTCCAGCTTGGGCAGCAGGTCAGACTCCATCTCAAAAAAAAAAAAAAAAAATCCAGTAAAATCAAACTCAGAGCAGAGATCAGAATTAGCACCAGTCTTAGTAAAGGCAGGCATTTAGCACTCTAGGACCGTTGTAATAATAACTGCCAGCTGGTCAGTGTTTACTATGTACTGGGTTTAACATGGGTTGTTTCATTTAATCTTCCGATAATAGTAGATACTGTTGCAGAAATCTCCAAAAGGGCCCTTGGGTGGTCCCATCCACACTGCGTTAGGGACTGTCATGTGTGACTCATACATTATCACAGAGGTGGTACTGTGAGATTTCCAGGGGTAGGAATAAAGTCACTGAGCTTCCATCTTGGTTTCTTGAATTGCTTGCTCTGGATGAAGCCAGCTGCCATTTTGCCAAGACACTCAAGCAGCACTGTGAAGAGCCCATGTGGGGAGGAATTGACTTGTCAGCCAACGTGAGTGCCCCACCTTGGAAGTGGATCTGCCAGCCCCAGTCAGACTTTCAGATGAATGTAGACCCCAGCTGACACCTGACTACAACTTCGTGGGAGACCTTGAGTGAAAACTCCCCAACCTGACACACTCCTGAATTCCTGAACTATAGGGATGACTATTGTTGTTTTAAGCTACTGAGTTGTAGAGCAGCTTGTTACAAGCAGGAAATAATGAATACAGATACTATTATTATTCCCCATTTTTCAGATGAGGACATTGAAGCTATAAGAGAAGGTAAATTACTTATTGAAGGTCACAGGATCTACTCACTCAAGGTCACAGCCAGAGTTTATGTGGCTGAGGCGGGATGCCACAAAGAACCTCTTTCCTCAGTCCCCAAAATATTGCCCCAGAAGTCTGCAATAATATCCGCAATTCTATTTCTGGGCTCATTTTTTCAGTGTACTGATGTGATAATACAGAATGTTTTGGAGTCTGTCCATATTTTACCTCTTATAAACTCCAGCTCTACCTGGTTATGGATAAAATGATTTAATATACTGAAAGTTCAGGCAGATTCTAGGCACTGGATATCTGGAAGTTCCCTTCCCTTCCAATTTCTTCTTTAGCACTGGGCTTCACTTTGGTGGTGAGGAAAACAGAAGGTTAGCCCAGCCAACAATCTGTCATTCTCACCCTAAAGGGAATTAGCTCATCAGGATCCAGTCCTAACTGGCAGGAGGTTGAAGAGGCAGGCTTTTTGCTTGGAGAGCAAATGACAGGAAGACATAATTTCTGAGTATGGGTTACATCGGGAGCAGGCAGGCCTGGCTGGGTGCCCCAGGGAGCTCTGGAACAGCTGGAGGGCATCATGAGAGCCTGGAGAAGGCAGAAATGGGGCCCAGTAACTGCAACTGGGAGGGAACTTTCCTTCACTGATCTGCCTAAGGCTGGCCATTCCTAGACTGCATCAACAAAGATGATCATGTGCAAAGCATGGTCAAGAATATTTGCTGTTTCCATTTTGGCTGGAGAAGCTAAGAAAAAAAAAACCATTGTAATTCTGTTGGAAGTGTTTTTGTTTTTGTTTTTAAATGTTAATCCATGTAAAGGTGTAAGTTGTTGGCCCCAGGTATAAATAGCTTCAGAGGTCCACAGAATAACAAAGCTACACATCTTATTCAGGTCACATAGCTAAATAGAGGCAGAGTTTGGTCTAGAACCCAAAACCTATGTTGTAATCACTATGTTAGATCAAATAAATTTGTTTTGGCTTGAAAAGCACAGACATCACTTCTTCCAAGAAACTTTTCCTCATTAACATTGCCAAAGGTTACTCATTTTGAATTTTTCAGTACTAATATGTAGTCTAACATATACTATTAGACACTTAATTAAGCAAGTTTTTTTTTTTTGAACACGTACTATGTGCCAGGTACTCTACTACCTGCTAAGGATTTTCTAATGAGCAAAATGCTCAGTTCCTGTTGTTATGAAGGCTTCATTCAGCCGTGGGGTGGGGTGGGGTTATAAGATAGTTGAAAATCGGGCCAGGCGCGGTGGCTCACACCTGTAATCCCAGCACTTTGGGAGGCCAAGGCAGGCAGATCACTTGAAGTCAGGAGTCCAAAACCAGCCTAGACAACATGGTGAAACCCTGTCTCTATTAAAAATACAAAAATTAGCCAGGCGTGTTGGCTTGTGCCTGTAATCCCAGCTACTTGAGAGGCTGAGGCAGTAGGATCACTTGAACCCGGGAGGCAGAGGTTGCGGTGAGCACAGATCTTGCCACTGCACTCCAGCCTGGGAGACAGAATGAGACTCCATCTCAAAAAAAAACAAAACAAAACAAAAAAAATAGTTGGAAACAAAATTATGTAATAAACTAAAAGGTGATGAGGAAAAGTAAAACAGGAATAGGGGACAGAGACAGGGTCTATGGACTGGAGTAGTACAATTTATATAGAGAGTGGTCAGGGAATTTCTCAGTGGAAAGGTGACATTTGAGCAAAGACTCCAAGGAGGTTGGAGCATGAGCCTTGTGGTTATTTGGAGAAGAGTATGCCACAAATTTGTGTACTGCTCCGGAATCATTCTCTGGTTCTTTCATGCTTATATGTTAAATTGTCAGGCGTGTGTATTTCATCTTCAGCTTCCTTTGGCTCTAACTAATAGGAGTGCTTTCTGCAGACTGTTATTTGTATCACAGACTTAATAAAGGCTTGTTGAATATTTTGGTTAAAGTCATTTTCTCACTATTGCCCTTTTTAGGCAAGAAATGAAGGAAAAACTACAGTAGTTCAGTACCCTGTCCAATATTCTAAATTACTTAGAATGTACAAACCAACATCTAGCTGTACTATCCAGCATTCTGGGTTAATATTCTTTGGCTTCCATAAACATTACATCTAAAAATATTTGCAAAAGTCATGGTTTCTCCTAAATTCAAAACAGGAAGCGCCTATAGTCTCTCAGCTATGTTTATTCACCTCCAAACCCCAAACTAGAATCCGCCATTACTACTTTTCAGTTATGAATTTTTTTTTTGTACAATGAGCTCTGACATTTTTTCAAAATGGTTTCCTGCCTAAGCTAGAGACATCCTGTTATTCTTAATGATATTCTATGCCACCTACATATTAAGATGTCTTCAATTCATAAGAACAGAACCATTCATGGCTAATCACTTGTTCCTCTTTGATTTTTGCAAAAAGAGACACTTCACAGATCTGCTTTCCAATTTCCTTTTGACAGGATTCTCAGTTTTGATATCAGTGAGATCTCGATCTTGTTTGATTTCAGTGCTTTGCATAAGGCTGTGTAGCCTGAATCTGTTTTATTTGCTCTAATTTTATTTTGAAGAGACAGATTGAAGGTGAAAAGCAGTTATAACAATGGTGAAAGTACTAAGGATCCCAATACTAATGACATTGGGGGAAATCAAACAGAAAACCAAAATGAGAAGATAGTGTCAGCAGCTGAGTAATAAACTAACATGACACGTACGAAGCGGAGACAAGGCTACATCTTAACGAAACAAGGGTGTGTAATTTTCTGAAGGATAACTGAATTCAGCTCTCAATGGAGAAGGAAAGCTTTTTGCAAGGAAACCTGTTACTAAGTCAGAAGGTAGGTAATAAGACACAGAAAATGTAAAACAGAAGAACTTGTATGTGGACACCTATGGGGTGTATAAATGCCTCTAACAATGGATATTAGGATAATGTGGAGATAATCATTCCCAGCTTTTCCCCCAGTATTTTAATTTGTAGCTCCATATATTATCTTATCAAATGTACTCATGATTTATTTATCCTCTGGGGAAACAAAAGTGCAACAAGTACCAACTATCCCAAATCTTAATCATTTCAGGATGTCAGATATAGAAAAAAGTGATTGTCTTTATTCTACAGTGCATATGACACTACCTGAACATCTGGAGAAGGAAAAGCAGCTGCTGCCTCTGCATGTGAGATCTTGGTCTAATTATTTATCTTTTTGAACTTGACTTCTTTTAACTGCAACATAGAAAAAATAATACAGAATTTAGATGGTGGTTAGGAACATAAATAACGACAGCCAAATCATAGCAGGTTCCAGGCACTCTCTTTAACCCTTTACATATAGAGATATGTTTAATTGTAATAACAGTCTTATGACATAGTCATCATGATTTACAATGAGGGAACTAAGCACAAAGAAATTCAAGCCATTTGCTCCCAGCCACACAACTGTGAAACTAGCTGCAGAGACCACATACTTGACCACCAGTCTGAAATTTTTCTCTAATAATGGAGATAAGCACATAGTAAGTGCTCAGTAAATGATGATGATGATTGTTGTCATAGAGAAGAGACATTCTTTCTTACACTTGAGAACATTGTTACAAATTGCTGCTCTGAGACTCCTAAGTGCATTCAGATGGGAGAGAAATTGGAACTGATAAAACAAAAATTTTAAACATAATCGGCTGGGTGTCGTGGCTCACGTCCGTAACCCTAGGACTTTGGGATGCTGAGGTGGATTGCCTGAGGCCAGGAATTCAAGACCAGCCTGTATGTACAAAAAGTAAAAAATTGAGGGCTGGGAGGAGGGAAAGTATCAGGAAAAATAGCTAATGAATTCTGGGCTTAATACCCAGGTGATGGGATGATCTGTGCCGCAAACCATCGTGACACATGTTTAGCTGTGTAACAAACCTCACATCCTGCACATGTGCCCCTGAACTTAAAAATAAAAGTTGAGAAAAAAATATACTAAAATGCCTTTATTTAAAAATAAAGGAATTGGCTGGCCTTGGTGGTTCATGCCTGTAATCCCAGCAGTTTGGGAGGCCGAGGCAGGCAGATCATTTGAGGTCAGGAGTTCGAGACCAGCCTGACCAGTATGGTAAAAGCCTATCTCTATCAAAAATGCAAAAAAAAAAAAAAAAATTAGCCAGGCATGGTGGTGCATGCCTGTAGTCCCAGCTACTTGGGAGGGTGAGGCAGGAGAATCGCTTGAACCTGGGAGCGGAGATTGCAGTGAGCTGAGATCATGCCACTGCACTGCAGCCTGGGCGACAGAGTGAGACTCTGCCTCAAAAAAAAAAAAAAATATATGTATATATATTTTTTAAAGCCGTTAAGTCCTGGTGCGGAGGCTCATGCTTTTAATTCTAGTGCTTTGGGAGGCTGAGGCAAGTGGATCACCTGAGGTCAGGAGTTCGAGACCAGCCCAGCCAACATGGTGAAACCCCGTGTCTACTAAAAATGCAAAAAAATAGGCCAGGCACGGTGACTAACACCTGTAATCCCAGCACTTTGGGAGACCGAGACAGGCAGATCACTTGATGTCAGGCATTCCAGACCAGCCCGGCCAACATGGTAAAACACTGTCTCTACTAAAAATACAAAAAGTAGCTGGGCATGGTGGTGGGTGCCTGTAATCCCAGCTACTCTGGAGGCTGCCTCAGGAGAATCGCTCCAATTCGGGAAACAGAGGTTGCAGTGAACTGAGATGGTGCATTACACTCCAATCTGGGCAACAAGAGCGAAACTTCATCTCAAAAAAAAAAAAAAGCATTTAAAAAAGTAAAAAGTTTTAAAAAATGGGTTAGGTACATCTCCTTTTGGATCATATGTTCCAGATTTACAAGTGGGTTGAACTGATTAGTCATCTCAGTCAAAAAACTGCTCCCTTAAATGTAGATCACAGTTCAGGCTAATCCCTTGGCTAAATCAATTGTTTAATTCCATTTAAAGTAATCAACCTGTCAGCTCCTCGAGGCTCTACCCTTTCTCCAATGGTTTTGTGGCTCTTTTGGGCATAAGACAGAGTTTAAGTATTAAAATTGCTCCATCAGTCAATAAACAGACTTGGTAAACAGGTCACATCGTACAAATGGCTGTTTCTTCTACCTCCACATTTTTATGTTGAGAATCCATCACTTCTGCTGATGTTTATAGAGCCTGCTTATGCGTTTCCTTGTTTGAAGTTGTCAGGGAGCCTGGGGGAGGGGTTTATTCCTGCCATTATCTCTGGGTGAGGTGATTAAAAATGACAGTCAATTGGAGTACTTTACTCAAAGTGTCGAAATATATCAGTGGCTATATTTCATCATACTTCACGATCAGGGATCAGAATCCTAAAGCTATGCTTGTCATTTATATTTTGCTATAAATATATTTTGTGGGCCATTTTGATGCTAGGACAAAAGTGTGGAAAGTTAAAGGTTATTTGAAAAAAAAAATAGAAGAGAAATGAACTGAACTTATTTGTAAGGAAATAAAAATATGCCATGGGTCGCATCAGAAATAAAGAGTGCTTAATGAAACAAAGAAATCCATATAACACAGCAACCACGTGTTGGCAGTGGAGGCTGGTGGTTAGAATGGGACTCACTGGAGTTAGTCTTTTAAGGTCAAACCCTGACTCTGTCGCTCATGGGCTGGGTGTCCATAAACATGTTACTGACCCCCTTGTGCCTGTGTCCTCATCTATGAAAATGGGGGTTAAAATAAGACCTAACTCCAAGGGTTTTTATGAAGATGAAAGCGGTTAATCTATGTAAAGCACTTGGAACAATGCCTAGCATAGTACAGTATCTACTGCATAAGAGTTAGATGTTATCAATATTATTACTGGTTCGTGTTTATAAGTGTATAAGTTAAAACCTAAATTTGCCTCAATTATGGTACCTAGTCATGTAGGAAAGTCAGTCAACCTAGGTGTTTCCAATTTTTGGCTATTAGAGTAGTGCTGCTATGAACCTGTGTCATAACAACTTGTTTTTTTAAGCTAGGGTCTCACTATGTTGACCAGGCTGGAGTGCAGTGGTGCAATGTTGGTTCACAGCCTTGACCTCCTGGGCTCCCTTAATCCTCCCACCTCAGCCTCCCAAGTAGCTGGGATTATAGGTGCACGCCACCATGCTCATCTAATTTTTGTATTTGTTTTGTAGAGGTGGAATTTTGCCATGTTTCCCAGGCTGGTCTTCAACTCCTGGACTCAAGCCATTTTCCCACCTCGGCCTCCCAAAATGCTAGGATTACAGGTGTGAGCCACAGCGCTTGGCCAGTGACTGAATTTTTAATCCATTTTATAGGAGGCGGTATAGCACAGTTGTCAAACATGTGGCCTCTACAGTCAGACTATCTGAGTTCTAAACCTGTCTCTGTACTTTCCATTTATTATCCTACTTTATCTTGTTGATTTTTTTATCCTACTATTATTGTCTTCTAATAATACCTGTAGAGCACTGACACTATTATTAATCCACTCTTTGCAGATGAGATAAGCTTAGATGACGCCCAGCCAGTAAGTGGCCACAACGGGATGTGAACCCGCTCCAAGCCTGTGCATTTCACTGACTTTACTCTGCCTCTCAGTGAGGGGAATGTTTCTGTGCACGGAGTAAGAATGGAAAAGTTAAAGGGGCGGGTACTTCTGGATAAGAGGGGTCAGTGGGGATGGCGTGCCCTTTCATGAAATAGCCAAGTCCAGAGCAGTACAGACCAGAGGGTACCAACGGAAGGAAGAAAATGCTAAACAGAGGCCAGCTCTGGAAATCTTTGCCCATTTCTGAGTTGCGCCAGGGTTCAGCCCCATAGGTCAGACACACTGATTCATTCCATAGGGATCCTTCCCGTTCCCCTTAGCTATCTTCATTTTTTCACGGCTTCTCAACTCAAGTGAGAAGGTGATTGGCCCATCACAAACCGCTATAAAACTTTCCACCACATTTAAGAAAATCTACCCAAAAGGAAAAAGAAGAGAGGCATGAGTTTATTAAATTTCCTTTAGGCTTCCTGCCTGATTCTCTATCCTGCTGCCTAACGTGTTTTAATTTCTCTTGAGGGAGCCCATGGATATATAATGATTTGCTTGGCTATAGTCATGGGTACTTTTTAGAAAAACAAAGCCAAGAAGAGCTCTAAGGCTCCTGTGACTTGCACCATCAGCCAATAGTTGTTTTATTAAGTGCTGATTCCCCTTATAGAGCTGAGTAAATGGCGGTGGGAAAAAAAAAAAGTCAGGCCTCAAACAAGGAGCCATTCAGATGTCGTATTCAAAACATAAAGGTAACAGAGAGTTTCTGTACCAAGCTCTGCAGGTCCAAGTTCTGTATGAATGAAAAGCGAATGGTTGTTCTTTATCCAGCCAGCCAATAGATTTATAGAGATTCAGCAAGAGAGAAGAGACCCATTGCTCATGGCTTCCACTGCTAGCTAGCTCCAGATTATTCCCTATGAGAGAATTCCTTGCATTGTGTCCAATTTCATTTAGTTTTACCTAGGATTTTGTTGATTGGTAACACATTGCGGTCTTTGGTATTGTTTTTCTTCTCTTGTTTTTCGAAAGAGAAAGATTTTATAGGAACTTGAAAACAAGACGTAAATCAGGAAATATAGGCTTGAATTAAGAACGTTGCAAAATGTAGAGCAGAATCTGAATTGGAGGGGAAACTGAAAGTGGTATATAAATCATGGCTGTCAGAATAAAACATCGCTATCATATTGATGACAAATAATTGCAGCAATAACGTCGAGACTGCATGAGCCTTCTACGTGCCTTGTGTGTCTGTGTGGGTGTGAGTGTGAGTGTGCCTATGCATGTAATAGCATGCTTGCATTTATATTTTGAAAGGAATAACCCAAACAGAAAAAGACAGTCTGCAAAACAGCAACTGGGGAAAATGGCAAAATGAGGAGCAACGGATAAAGTAGCCAAACTGAGTCTGCTGCTGAAATTACAACCAGATTGCCTCCGAAAAGCAAATAAGCTCGAACAAATAAACCCCCTGTGGCAGATTTGCTTTCAGGAGGGTACCTGCGAGACAATGTCCAGACCTCCCTTCCAGAAGAACGGTGAAATGACTAAGGGAAGGGCGGGGCGAAGGGCTGAGGCCATGTATTCCCAGCGACTTGCAGCAGCAGGGAGGTCCTGAGCTGTCCCTAAGGGGCTCTAGACCAGTGGCTTGGGTCACAGTTAGATCGGCACAGAGGCAGGAAATACCCATGAAGCCTGGAGACGGAGCAGTTCAGGAAGCACAGAAACCAGGGATGGTCAGGAGCAGTCATAGGACACTTGGGAATGAGGAGTGAAAAACTCAACCGGAGAAGGACTAGCTGGCAGCGAGACATGGAATGAACATGCTGGCATCTGACATGTGTCTGTGGCCCTCGGAGGCTCCGCGACTCATGTAAAGTCTGCTATTCGCTGGTGAATTTCCACATCAGGAGCAGCAGATCCTGGGAGGGAGTTCTCCAAAGGAGGTGGATATATGGTCATGTACCCTGGGCCTACTGCCTCAGATGTTCTGAAGCAGCAGCGTCTCCAAATGAAAAAGAATACATGTATGCTTCGGACTGTGCAAAACTCAGTTCCCCTTAGGGTGGGGAGGGTATTAATTTAACCTCACGTAGATCCTCACATAGAGTCTCATCTTGGGCCCTTTGTCCTGGACTAGTGGAATACTAATAAGGATCATAATAATTGCTAATATTTATTGTCACTTACGGTGTGCCAAGTTCTTTATTTACATTGTCTTATTGGCTTCTCACAACTACCCTATGAAGTAGCCATGATTATTTTCCATCTATTATACATAGATGCTGGGCAGCTAGCCAGCTTGCCATAGCCAGGATGAGACAGCTGGGATCTGATCAGTAGATTTTACTCACTCCAGAGTCCACTTAACCACCCTGCCCAAAGGTCTGAGGTTCTGAACTCTCTGTTGGTTAAGAAATTACCCAAGTCTTTGCAATGGCAAAGGATACAGGAAAGGATTCAAATCAAATTACATGGCTGCCAGTCATGCAGGATCCAACCCCCAGCTGACTCCAGTGAAATGTTTCACATTCTTCTAATGTTGCTGTGCAAACATTCTGTACTCCACTTTCTTGAGACACAGACAAATGATCAATGCACAGGTGAATATCTCGGGAGTCATACAGAAGAACCACCTACAGGGCTTTCTTGTATGGTCGGTAAAGATTCATCCACTTCTCCCGGCCTTCTGTCTTTGCAGTTCTGAACAAGGAGAAGTGAATTTGGAATGACACACTGGGGCTCTGCTAGATCCTGGAGTGCCTTCCCCATTACCAAGGACTCATCATCAAATAAATTTAAGTGACGTTCAGCCTAGTTTTCTTATTAAACCAGTTTTATTGCACGCATTCTAATTCTGAGGAAATTGGATAGCTATGTATCGTATCCATGGCAACCCTCACTTAAACAGAATATGAAATTAACCAGACCACTCTGTGCCTCTGACATTCTAGATAAATGAGTTAAGCACACACAGAAGCAAGTTAACACATTTTTAAGACAATTTTGGGAGTTACATGCTTATTGGCTCTTAGAAAAGATCAGATTACATTCTGTGTAACCCAACTTGAGTAGATGATCATCACAAAGCCAGATGAGCCTTAATTTCCCCATTTTAGAACCGCAGAAATTGGGTGTTAGCTTCTCTAATTCCTTTCCCACCCCCAATTTTCACTGCATGAATCCAGATTTTTTTTTCCTTGAGACAGGGCCTCATTCTATCACGCAGGCTCGAGTGCAGTGGTACAAGCATAGCTCAATGCAGCCTTGAAATCCTGAGCTCAAGCGATCCTCTGACCTCACCTTCCCAAGTTATCTGGGACTATAGGTGGGAACCGCCACACCTGGCTAATTAAATTCTCCCTTCCCCTCCCCTCCCCTCCCCTCCCCTCCCCTCCCCTCCCCTCCCCTCCCCTCCCCTCCCCTCCCCTTTCCCTTCCCCTTCCTTCCTTCCTTTCTTTCTTTCTTTCATAGAGATGGGATCTTGCTATGTTACCCAGGCTTGTCTTGGACTCCTGGCTTCAAGTTCTCTCTCCTTGGCCTCCCAAATTGTTGGGATTACAGACGTAAACCAGCCAGAAATTTTTATTCCTTTTTTTTTTAAAGACAGAGTCTCACTCTGTCACTTAGGCTGGAGTGCAATGGTGAAATCTTGGCTCGCTGCAACCTCCACTTCCTGGGTTCAAGCAATTCTCCTGCCTCAGCCTCCTGAGTAGCTGAGGTTACGGGTGCCCACCAACACACTTGGCTAATTTTTTGAATTTTTAGTAGAGCTGGGGTTTCACCATGTTGGCCAGGCTGGTCTCAGGTGATCCACCTTACCTCAGGTGATCCACCCACCTCAGCCTTCCAAAGTGCTTGGATCACAGGCATGAGCCACCATGCTCAGCTTATTTCTTCTTCTTTTTTTTTTACCTCCACTTAGTAGAATGGCAGTGGAATATATCCTACTTCTATTTTATTAGTGTTTGCCCTTGAATTTTTAAAATTAATAGACCTTTTTTTTTTAAATGGCATTAGTTTTCCAGAAAAACTGAGCAGAAACTACATTTCCCATATATTTCCCGCACCCTACAAGTTTCCCCTATTATTAACATTTTGCATTGGTGTGTTACACTTGTTACAAGTAATGAACCCATATTGAGGCATTATTAGTAGCTAAAGTCCATGGTTTACATCAGGGTTCTCTCTTTGTGTTGTATATTCTATGGGTTTTGACAAATGCGTAATGTCACATATCCACCATTAAGTATCACACAGAATAAATGCACCACCTGAAAATCCTCTGTGCTCTCCCTGTTTATCCCTTTCCTCTTCCCTGGCAGATGCTGATGTTTTTACTGTCTCCATAGTTTTGCCTTTTCTAGAAGGTCATGTAGTTGGAATCACACAGCATCTAGCCTTTTCAGACTAGCTTATTTTGCTTAACTATAAGCAATTCAGCCTTTTTCATGTCTTTTCATTGCCAGTGATTTTTTAACAAACAGGTTAACCTATATTTATATACCAAATAAAGACTTAATCATTACAGCCCACCCTGCTTTCCTACCACAAAGCAATGAGTTCTCTTAAATTCTGTTTTCCTTTATACCAGCTACCTCCAACTCAAGTTCTGTTAACATTCTGGTTCCAGATGGGTATTAAAGTTTTCTTTTACATGATACATTTTATATCAGGAAAATCTTTTCTTAATATATGAAGCCCAACAAGTCCATTGCCATCAGTTGCCTGGACTTTGCTCTATGCCTCCCTGGTTCTTTTCACAATTTCTTGTACACCACATCTTTTCTTCATTCATCTTTGTTTTGTCTCTTTGGGGCTGGGTGAGCAGAGCTAGATCGGATGGGACAGCAATTCCTTGGAGGTTGAAGTTCCAGTTGGAGCTATAGCTGGACTTCTAATGCCAACATCTTGTGACTGCTTCTGGAAAATTGTTTTGCTGTCAATTTACTGAGAGTTGTTTTTGCTGCCCCAACTGGCATGCATTTAGCTAACATTAAGCAACTACTACATGCTAACATCGTGGTTCAGTAGAAGCATGTGTCACTTGGATTCTGCCATCAAGAATGTTCTGTTTTAGGCCAGGCGCAGTGGCTCACGCCCATAATTCCAGCACTTCAGAAGGCTGAGGTGGGCAGATCTCTTGAGGTCAGGAGTTCAAGACCAGCCTGGCCAACATGTTGAAACCCTGTCTCTACTAAAAATACAAAAAATTAGCTGGGCGTGGTGGCATATAACTGTAGTCTCAGCTACTTAGGAGGCTGCGGCAGGAGGATCACTTCAACCCAGGAGGCAGAGGTTGCAGTGAGCCGAGATTGCGCCACTCCTCTCCAGCCTGGGTGACAAAGTGAGACTCCACCTCAAAAAAAAGAATGCTCTGTTCTTACAGAACAGAATGCACAGGTGTGAATGGAAGGGGAAGGGGAAGGGGATGGGATGATGGTGATTGGTGTCCAAGATACATGCTCTGAGTCAGAAATAAATGGAGATCAGTTCAAGACAGTTAACCAATACCGATACTAATAATATTAATCATTAACATTTATTGAGAGTGGCAGGCACTTTTCTAAGCTCTCTCTAGTATCTTAGTTAATTCTCACAATTATTCCCATTTAGAAAACCAAAGCACAGAGAAATCAAGTAATTTCCAAAGTCATAGTTTCATAAATTGCGGAGCATGGACTCCAACTTGGGCAATCATCTTATTATGAAAACGTGATGATCCTTTTTGTGCAAAGCACCAGACTAAATCCTGCGGAAAGTCAAAGTTTCTCACCCTGGACTCTCTCCGGCTATTGCTCTAAGAAAGACTATGCTTCTGGCCAGGTGCGGTGGCTCATATCTGCAATCCCAGCACTTTGGGAGTTCCAAGGCGGGCATATCACAAGGTCAAGAGATTGAGACCATCCCGGCCAACATAGTGTCCATCTCTACTAAAAATACAAAAATTAGCTGGGCTTTGGTGGTGCATACCTGTAGTCCCAGCTACTCGGGAGGCTGAGGCAGGAGAATCGCTTGAACCCAGGAGGCGGAGGTTGCAGTGAGCCAAGACTGTGCCTCTGCACTCCAGCCTGGCAACAGAGTGAGACTCCATCTTAAAAAAAAAGAAAGACTGTGTTTCTGTCACTCACCTCTTTGAAGATTTCTACTGGCTTTGTCTACTACAGGGCCAATCTAAATCCTCGGCGGGGAACACAAAGCCCTTGGTCAGCCAGCCCAGCACTAGCTCCTCTCTTAGCTCACTCCAGCCTCTCTGAATCTTCACTCCTCTCTGCTTCTGCCTTGCTGTATTAGGACATCTCTGCTCCTCTACTTTTTGGAATGTCTTTTCCCTATTTAGTTGAAAAACTTCTACTTTTTACTTTACAAGACCGCTATTAGACACATCCTCCTTCGTGCAGATTGACAGGCAAAGTTGGTCATGTCCATCTCTGAGCACCCATATGCATGATTCGTTTCTCAGTTATACTCCTTGACAAAGTGGGATGGACACTGCTATCTGTTCATGGGTCTGTGATGCTCCTCAGTGTCAGGGAGTGCGCCTATCACATGAGTGTCCCTCAATGCACAACCCACATAAAGCCAGTGAGCCTCGTTCCAGTCTCAAAGAGTGCTCCTCAAAGCAGCACATGTACTATCAAACATTCATTCAAGTATATATTTCTTTTCTTTCTTTTTTTTTTTGAGACACAGTCTTGCTCTTGTTGCCCAGGCTGGAGTGCAGTGGCATGATCTTGGCTTACTGCAACCTTCGCCTCCCGGGTTCGAGTGATTCTGCCTCAGTCTCCCGAGTAGCTGGAACTACAGGCGTGCGCTACCACACACAGCTAATTTTTGTATTTTTAGTAGAGTTGGGGTTTCACCATGTTGGTCAGGATGGTCTCAATCTCTTGACCTCATGATCGGCCTGCCTCGGCCTCCCAAAGTGCTGGGATTACAGGTGTAAACCACCGCAACTGGCCTAAAGTATGATTCTTACTCAGTCTCTTGAGGAAACATCAAAGGATTATATATTCCATGCACTGTAAAACCTCTTACAGATGCTCTTCCTTATCACTGCCCTTTTAGTAGCCTCCAAACAGATGGCAGCTTTACATTCATTCATTCATTTATTCATTCACTTGTTCATCTGTTCTTTTTCTTTCTTTCCTTTTGTTGCTACATAATAGGCATATTTTCAGGGTACATAATAGGTATATATATTTTCAGGGTACACATCATAATTTGATACATTTATATAATGTGCAAAATCAAATGAGGATAATTGGACATCTCATCACCTTAAATATTTATTGTTTTTTTTTTGAGGCCGATTCTCACTCTGTTGCTCAGGCTGGAGTGCAATGGTGTGATCTTGGCTCACTGCAACCTCTGCCTCCTGGGTTCAAGCTATTCTCCTGCCTCAGCATCCTGAGTAGCTGGGATTACAGGCACCCGCCACCACTCCCAGCTAATTTTTTGTATTTTTACTAGAGATGAGGTTTCACCATGTTGGCCAGGCTGGTCTCGAACATGGTCTCACATCACTGACCTCAAGTGATCCACCTGCCTCGGTCTCCCAAAGTGCTGGGATTACAGGCGTGAGCCACTGTGCCCGGCCTGAAATGTGCTTTTAAATACACTTCTACCTATTTAGAAGTGAACAATTTTGCTGCAAGAACATTTCCGAGATTTCCCAACATGTCCTGAGATAATAGGAGACACACCGAAGTGTCATGAAAATAGAGTTGCAGATCACACACTCTCACTCTAGGCCCCTCTAAGGGGAGAGCGACACCCATAAATTGGAGGCGCCTCTAAAAACTGCTATCTTTTTGCACCTCTCTGTTAATTTCCTCATTCCTGCCTCCCCAAGCCCTCTCACCCTCTTGCCAGACTCTGGATTGAATTCATTCAGTGCTGGGTAGCACATTGGGAGTGAGGGACACAGCACTGCACTGGTATGAGCCACCACATCTGGCCTCAAGTATTTATCTTTATGAGAGGAACATTTAAATTCTTCTCGCTAGCTGTTTAAAAATGTACAATGGATTATTGTTAACTATGGGCATCCCACCGACCTATTGAACATATCTACTCAATCAGCAAACACTTACTGAGAACAAACTGGGTGCTCTTTTTAGTATTCTACTCTTTATAAGTATTGTTTCTTTTATTTTTATTATTATTATTATTTTTTGAGACGGAGTTTCGCTGTTGTTACCCAGACTGGAGTGCAACGGCGCGATCTCGGCTCACCGCAACCTCCGCTTCCTGGGTTCAGGCAATTCTCCTGCCTCAGCCTCCTGAGTAGCTGGGATTACAGGCACGCGCCACCATGCCCAGCTAATTTTTTGTATTTTTAGTAGAGATGGGGTTTCACCTTGTTGACCAGGATGGTCTCGATCTCTTGACCTCGTGATCCACCTGCCTCGGCCTCCCAAAGTGCTGGGATTATAGGCTTGAGCCACCACGACCAGCCTATATTATTTATTTTAAAATGCTCTCTTTCTCTCCTACTCTCACTTTTCAAGTCTCAAAATTCTGTCCAGACATCTAGCCCGAGCGTCTCATTGTCTCTCTCATTCTATACCTGTGCTGGCCTTTATTCTGAAGATCATATTCTAAAGAGCCTTCTAGCCTTTCTGGACTCTTTCATTATCTCTGTTGGTTCCTTAACAGGATTCCCCTGAACAAACAGTAGTCTAGAAATGGACCCAGCAAACTAGAATTCTTCCCTTTCAACATCTATTTCAGAGGAAGAGGAAGATTACGCATATTAGTATCTTAATAATATTTGTCCTACTTACAAATTAATGAATATGTATACACACAAAAATAAGCATCAGGGCAAACATATTCTGAGTTCCAGATGGATGATACAATCAATAGATGCTATAGGATCCAGGGCCAAAATATGTGTTTGGGCCCCAGATGAATTTCCTCATAGTGATCTCACCCCTGTCGTGCAGTGAAATAAATCCTGGACTTCAGGCCAGGGGACCGCAGCTCCCGGCTCTGTCCCTTAGCGCCATGGGGGGACATCTGTAACAAACACCTTAATTCTTTGAGCCTCTGGTTCCTCATCTCTGGAGATAGGGATGATTACACTGGCAATATCCCTATCAGAGGAGCTTGGAGGCTCTGATCACATAATGGGCATTTGGCCCTTCAGAGCTCAGGGGATGATTGTTCAGTCTGAATCCTTCCGTTCTAAATTATTTATGAATGGGACCCAGGGAGAGGCAAGTGATGGTGTGACCAGGGTTCAAGACTCGTATTGCAGCAAAGTAAACTAAACCCACCAATGTCAACTGTCAAGGCCTGGAGTTTTGTCTCTTTTGCTCATTAATATATCCCAAGTGCCTACAAGGATGCCTGGCCCATTGTAGGAGCTCAGTAGATACCCAGTAAATTATAAAAAAAATTTATGCTGCAGTATAAGATACGTTTTGTTGCATTTGAAACCTCGGTCTCAGACATTGCTAGAGAGAATAACTATTGCAACAGCTTTTTGAGGTGCAATCAGGCAGAATCTAGCCAAGTTGAAAACGCACACATACATCTTTGCAGGTACGATGTAAATTTCTATGCTCCAGGTAGTTGATTAAATATTACTACAACTCATCTGCATATTAACTAGGCCCGCCTATTATAGTGGTAGCTATCATTTACCAAGCACGTAAACGGTGTAAAGTAGTGGCTCAGAGCACAAACTCTAAAGCTGAGTCCCTTGCTTTAAACCCCGGCTCTGCCATATACCAGCTAATGTGCCCTGGAGTTAGTCACTTTAACCTGTTTCTTTGTCTGCAAAATATGGATGATATCAGCAGGCACCTGCCTCCAGGAGTTTTTAACAGCGTGAAAGGGGTTCAGACATAGAAATGCTTAGGGTAGCACTTGCTATACGAAGAGTTCATGTTCACATTTCATTCGTAGGGACTTCAGAGGCTCGACTCAGCTCTTGTACAGCTGAAGCTTAGAGAAGTTAAATAGTGAAGGTTAGAAGCAGTTAGTCAGCTGCAGAACCGGAACTTGAACTCTTGGCCCTCTATCCTAGTGCCTGGAGGCTTAACCATCTCACTCCTATGACAAGAGACAGCACCAACGTGTTTTCCTTGACTCACAAAGTGTTTCTGTCCTGATCCGTGCTTGCCAAGCTTTCCACCCTGATCTTGTCACAACCACCGTGCTGCAGGTTAACACGAACATGGGCATCTCCAGGTAATCACGCCACCCTCAATAAGGCCCCTTGCTGGTAGGCCGAATGGGCAGGTCTTCCTTTAGTGGCATAACGAGGGGTCCAGAACTGGTTCTCCCTCCACCTGACCCCAAACTTGAATTTCCACCATTAGATGATCCTGCCCTTATTTCCCTTTGCCTCATTTTTTTTCTTCTAAATTTACTTCCTCTTACGGTATTCCTTTTTTTTTGAAAAATGCTTGAAATTCTTCTTGGGGCAAGGTGGGCTATAAATACACTCATTAGCTTCCACACTGGGGGCTAGATGTTCGATAGCCCCGAAGAGGCTCAGGCTGGGGCCTCCACCCTAGGTCTTTGTCTGAGCTCTTGGAGGAGCGCTGGTGCTGAGAGGCAGGGTAATCAATTTCTCATCAGTGCTGAGGCCTGTTTCTTGTTAGGGCTCTGGCTCCACGTGGCTCCTTGCCTCCCCTGCCCCACCCCCATGCATGCTATTCCAGGCTCTGAGCACCCAACCATGGCTTATCCTGCCAGGATGAGGGTTGATCAGCGAGTGGTTACTGAATGCCTGCTGTGTGCAGAGACCACGCTGGGGACCACAGTGGCGAGGCCGAGGGAGTACGGCAGGAGAAAAAAAAACCCAGCCCTTGGGGATTTGCACGCCTGGCAGAGACAGCAACAGTGACAGCCGCAACAGCGACAGCCATAGCACTAACAACAACAGTGTGGCCAGAAGACCAACTAGGAACCAGTAGAATGCCAGGCTCCAGAGTCACGGCCCCGTCTGAACCCATGAGTACATCCTGGTGGGAGTGTTCACACTTAAGTGCTTAGAAAATTAAATGCCCTTCTCGGGATGGAGGCGATGGGGTGTGAGCAGGACCGTGCATTTTGGTCCTCCGCGCCCATCAGGGTGCCTCCCGGGGAGTTTCCTCCGGCGGCCACGCTTCTGGAATGGACTTTCACTTCTGTCTTTGCAGTCATCTGCTCGGTTCTCTTGGTTACATCACTGAGAATCTGTCTCTGGTTATTTCCCCATCAACAACAGAGAGTCTGTGTTTGCACGTACCCACCAGCCACAGCTGGGTGGATACTGGTGCCCTGATTGCCTTTGTGTAGGGTCTCCTAACCCAGATCCTCACTTGAACAGAGGCAAAACTGAGGCCCTGGGCTTGCTCAAGGTCACACAATGAGAAACAGTGTCAAGCGGGACTTCAATAGGGTGGAAAGGCCCTGTTCTGTTTTCTTTTTCCTCTCCCTTTCCAAAACGTTTGAGCACAGAGCTTCTTCTTCTGTGTGTGTGTGTGTTTTTTTAAATGGAGTTTCGCTCTTGTTGCCCATTGGATAGCAGTGGTGCGATCTTGGCTCACTGCAATCTCCACCTCCCAGATTCAATCGATTCTCCTGCCTCAGCCTCCTGAGTAGCTGGGATTACAGGCACCTGCCACCATGCCCGGGCAATTTTATATTTTTAGTAGAGACGGGATTTCTCCATGTTGATCAGGCTGGTCTTGAACTCCTGACCTCAAGTGATCCATCTGCTTCGGCCTCCCAAAGTATTGGGATTACAGGCGTGAGCCACCACGCCCGGCCAAGCACAGAGCTTCTTATCCGTGAATAATTACGAGCACATCTATGTCTCTAGCACTTGTGAGGTCCTGTAGTAGCTACAGAGGCCTAAAGACCTAAAGAAGGAATTGGTAAAAATTCCAACTACTTGGTTTGCATTTTTGTTGTTTTTTCCCAACTGGGCAGCATTTCCACCCTCTTTGGGTTTTACATTGAATACAAACAGCACTGCCAAAAGAGAATGTTCCACCTTCAAATCAGGAGGACGCTGCACGATTCTGAGTCCTGGGGTAGCTGCTTCTCATGACCTTCTAAGTTGCTGGGCATTCAGATTCTAGAGACAATAATTGGACTTTCGGGGTCTGCTTGCATCCTCTTGGTGAAAATAGCTCAGGCCATAAAAATACCAGAATGAAAATACGTGTAACAACCGCACATCCACATATTACAAGCAGAGGCTATTAAAACCTCCAAATTACACCGCTGCTGCTTTTCAAGGCCACAAGAGCACACAGCTGAACAGAAAAGGAAGGGGTGTTTTTAGGGTGAGTTCACTGCCCATCAGGATAAGCTTTCATTTATCCTCCTAAAAATTCATCTTGAAGCCTTTCAGAATAATGGATCAAGGTTGAGTCCCTTTTGAAAGAGTCGCTTAATGTGGCCCTCTACCAGGCCACATGAAGGCGTGGTCTTACATACCCCCTTTGTCAATGTGAGTAATTACATCTCTGGTTGAGAGAGACAAGGTTCAGAGACATTTGGTGGTTCTGACTTACCCATTCCGCTCTGCGTCTGCCAGCTGTCTAGTCCAGACTATTTTCATGTTTTGCCTAGAATCCCAAAGAGCGCCTTACCCGACCTGTCTACCCTCCGTTTTCCCGTTTTGCATCCATTCTCCACAAAGCACATGTCTAGTTTTTTTTCAAAGGCATGCCTGGTCATGATCCTCCCTGATTTACTGACTGAGACAGAATCTTACTCTGTTGCCCAGGCTGGAGTACAGTGGTGCAATCATGGCTCACTGCAGCCTCAACTTCCCCAGTTCAGGCAATTCTCTCACCTCAGCCTCCCAAGTAGCTGGGACTGCAGGTGTGCACCACACACTGAGCTCATTTTTGTATTTTTTTGTAGAGACAGGGTTTTGCCATGTTGCCCAGGTTGGTCGCAAACTCCCAGGTTCAAATGATTCACCCAGGCCTTTGCCTCAGCCTCCCAAAGTGCTGGGATTACAGGCATGAGCCACCATATTTGGCCTCAATCCTCCCCTGTTTAAAACCATCTGGAAGCTCCCCACTGTCTCCAAGTTTAAAGATCTTCCCAGGGTTTAGGAGTCTCTCAGTGGCTGGCCCAGCTCCACCCCTCGGGCTACATCTCGCTGCATTTCTAACTTGGTGCCCATCCTTAGATGTTCCATGCTCTCTCTTCAAGGTCTTCAAACCTGCCAGCATCTCTGAAGGCTCTCCCTCTGTCCTTCACTCTGCTCATTCACATGCACCCTTTGGGTCTCAGTTACTATCCCATGAGAAGGGGGAGCAAATCTCTCATTCATTACTCTTAGTGGGTGGAATGGTGCCCCCCTCCCCTGATGATATGCTCATCTAGTACCTGAGAATGTGACCTTATTTGCAAAAAGAGTCTTTGCAAGAGTAATTAACTTAAAGTTATCCTGATGAGGTCGTCTTAGATTATCCAGGTAAGCCTTAAATCCAGTGACAAGTGTCCTTACAAGAGAAAGGCAGAGGGAGATTTGAGACACAGAACAGAAGGCCATGTGACAACGGCCCCAGAGATTAAAGCCATGCAGCCATGAGCCCTAAAGCACGTCGGGCTGCTAGAAGCTAAGAGGCAAGGTACTGGATTTCCCCAGGGCCGCTGGAGATAGGAAGGGTGGCCCTGACGACAGCTTGTTTTCAGACTTCTGGCCTCCAGAACTTTGACAGAATACATTTCTGGTTTTGTTTGTTTGTTTGTTTTTAAGATGGAGTTTTGCACTGTTTCCTGGTCTGGAATACATACAGTGGTGTGATCTCAGCTCACTGCAACCTCTGCCTCCTGTGTTCAAGCGATTCTCCTGCCTCAGCCTCCCAAGTAGTTGGGATTACAGGTGCCTGCCACCATGCCTGGCTAATTTTTTTTTTTGTATTTTTAGTAGAGATGGAGTTTCACTATGTTGGCCAAGCTGGTCTTGAACTCCTGATCTCATGATTTACCCACCTCAGCCTCCCAAAGTGCTGGGATTACAGGCATGAACCTCCATGCCCATCCAGATTTCTGTTGTTTTAAGCCACTTAGCCATTTGTTACATCAGCCCTAGGAAGCCAACGCAGTGCTGGACCCCCCACTCCCAATGTGCTGCCCAGCACTGAACAAATTCAATCCAGACACTGGCAAGGGGGTGGAAAGGATACAGGAGGCAGGAGTGAAGAGATGAACTGAGGTGCAAAAGGATAGCAATTTCTAGGGGCGCCTTCAATTTATGGGAGTCGCTCTCCCCTTAGAGGAGGGGCCCTAGAGTGAGAGGGCCCTGTTTTCACGACACTCCAGTGTGTCTTCTATTATCTCAGGACATGTTTCAAATTCTCAGAAATGTTCTTGCAGCAAAATATTCACTTCTAGATAGGTAGTTATGTGTTTAAAATAGTTCAGTCAATTAACAAGTATAGCTTAGCATCTGTAAGAGTCCTTCAAACTTTACAGGACTTAATTTTCTCTCTGAAGTTTATTCCTTTGTTGTTCTTCACTGTTGTTGCCTTTCTTTCTCTCTTTCCTTCCTTCCTTCCTCTCTCTTTTCTTTCTTTCCCTCCCTCCTTCCCTCCCTCCCTCCCTCCCTCTCTCTCTTTCTTTCTTTCTCTCTCTCTTTTTCTCTTTCTCCCTTTCTCTCTCCCTCCGTTCCTTCCTTCCATCCACCCTTCCTAGCAATAAGGTCTCTGTATGATGCCCAGGCTGATCTTGAGCTCCTGAGCTTCAGTGATCCTCCCATCTTGGCCTCCCAGAGTGCTGGGATTACAGTTTGTTTTTAGTTCTTCCATTTTGGAAACTGGTACCTCCATCCCCTAATTTTCCCCTTTGCCATCACCCTCATCAGCAAACCCTGTTGAATCTATTTTCAGAACACATTTTGGGGTGGTCTGCCTCTGCAGCCTCAAGCCTCCACTGGAGTTCAAGCTGCCATCATCTCCCTCCTGGACTTCTACAATGGCCCCTTCCCATAAAGTCACAGCTGTTCTCTTACAACCTAGTCTCCACCCCGCAGCCAGAGTCACCTTTCCAGGAATAAATCTGATCCTGGCAGTCTCCTGTGTGAAGTCCTTCAGTGGCTTTTCATTGCAGTTAGAAGCCAATCCAAGCCCATTTCCATGACCTCCCCAGCCACGCTAGGTCTAGCCCCGCCTACCTTTCCATTCTTGTGGGGAGCCGCTCCCCCCATGACTGCTGTGCAGCCTCACTCACCATCTGCTGTTCTTCTAATCTTCTCATCTCATTCCTGCCTCGGGGCATTTGCATTTACTGTGTCCTCTGTCAGGAATGCTCTTTTGTGACTTTCAAACACCTGACTCCTCATTTTCCTGAGTCAGGCTTATTCTCAGAGGAATAAAAACCAATCAACAGTTTTTTCTCTGCTCTCAAATCATAACAATGAATACAGAGGACTTTGGTGATGAAATGTAGAGGATTTTCTTCCCACCAGCAAGCAAGCAATCAATTCTTCAGCAGACACCAGCTGGGTGTCCCCCAGGCCAGTTCAATTCTGACGCCAGCCCCCTGGGATGGAGATGTCCTGTTGCTTCAGGACCTGTGGAACTTCTGACCTACTGACTTCAAGTTGGGGTTCTCGTGACCTATCCTTTAGGCTTGATTAGTTTGTGAGAGTAGCTCACAGAACGCAAGGAAACACTTGTGTTTGCCAGTTTATTATAAAGGACATTTTAAAGGATATAAACAGCCTGGAAGGTCCTGAGCGCAGGAGCTTCCGTTCCTGCTGAGTTGGGATGTGCCCTGCTCCTGGCGTATGGGGATGAGTTCTTGTTCACCTTCCTGCAGCCTCCAGGACTTCAGCTGTCCAGAAGCTCCTGTACCCTGTCCTCTTGGGCATTTTATGGAGACTTCACTGAATGGGCGTGATTGAAGGGTGGACAATGATGTAGAAATGTAACTGGATAAAGATGGTATGATCTTGTACTGAAAGACCAGGTGGGGAAACCCAGCAAAGCCTGTCTGTTTAGATTCTGCTGGCCTCTCTGTGCCACATTCCTTTCCCCTGTGGGGCAAGACCCCTTCTGAAATGAAGGTCTTATGACCACAATCAGACAAGGTAGGTCAGAGAATTTCCTTACAGCCAGCTCCAAGGCAGAAAGGCAGTGAAAGATTAAAGTCCTGCCTTGAGGAGAAAAGGGAGGATGTGAAAAAGGAAGGCAGGAATCACTTAAACCCGCGAGGCAGCGATTGCAGTCAGCCAATATCACGCCACTGCGCTCTAGCCTGGGTGACAGAGCGAGACTTTGTCTCAAAAAAAAAAAAAAATGGGCAGGAGAAGATGAGAAGCGAGATTTTGTTTTCTGAGTCCTGTTTTTGAGGCTTAAAATGCCCAATATAATAATAATATAATAATAGACTGTAACAAGAACTATGGAAGTTATAAGCCAGGAACCATGGATAGAAACCTGCGTTTGTGTGTGTCTGTGTGTGTGTGTGTGTGTATGTGTGTGTGTGTGTGTATAATATCACACCTTCCCTGACCACCCTATGCTAAAAGTAAAATTAGCCACTTTTCCCATCCATCATATGGGATACTGAAATTTCCATTACAGTGGGAGGATCACAAGCTGAAGTGAGGTGTGTATTAGTTTGCTAGGGCTGTTGTAACAAAAAGTGCTACAAACGGAGTGACTAGAAATCCAAGATCAGGGCATCAGCAGGGCTGGTTCCTTCTGAGGGCTGAGAGGGATGCCCTGTTCCCAGCCTTCCCCTGGCTTCTGTGCTTGCTGGCAGCCTTTGGTGACCCTTTGGCACCTGGCACATCACCATCATCTCTGCCTTCGTCTTTGCGAGGCCTTCACCCTGTGTCCAGATTTCCCCTTTTCCTAAGGACACCGGTCATACTGCATTGGGGTCCACCCTACTCCATATGATCTCATCTTGACTAATTACACCTACAGTGACCTCGTTTCTAAATAATATCACATGAAGCAGCATTAGAGGTTCAGACTTCAATGTATGAATTTTGAAAGGGCAACAATTTAACCTATAACATATAGAGTATAATTATTTGATTCCTTGTTTGCTGTCTATCCCAATGGAAGGTGAGTTTCTGGAGGGCAGGCATGTTGTCCCTCATGTTCCCACTGCTATGTCCACTGCACTAAGGATGGTGCTTGGCACAAAGGCTCTCGATAAGTCATACGTATGGGAAGTGGGTGATGGTTGCACAACTTCATGAATATATTAAAAACTACCGAATTCACCCTTTTGGAAATACATCTCAAATATAAATGAGTAAATAGCAAACAATCCCTGTAGAGATACAATGATTATTTATTGGGTAAATATCTAATCTCTGGGGCTCCATTCCTCTCTCTCTAATACTTCCCAATTCCCTAGGGGCTTACTGAAGACACAGCATTGTCTTTCGGGTTGTGTGGGCCTTGAGTAGAGTGGTAGATTTTTAACATTTTTGAAAATCAGGCCGGGTGCGGTGGCTTATACCTGTAATCCCAGAACTTTGGGAGGCCAAGGCGGGTGGATCACCTGAGGTCGGGAGTTTGAGACTAGCCTGGCCAACATAGTGAAACCCTGTCTCTACTAAAAATACAAAAATTAGCCAGGTGCGGTGGTGGGTGCCTGTAATCCCAGCTACTCGGGAGGCTGAGGCAGGAGAATCGCTTGAACCCAGGACACAGAGGTTGCAGTGAGTAGAGATCATGCCACTGCACTTTAGCCTGAGTTTCAGAGTGAGGCTCTGTCTCAAAAAAAAAAAAAAGAAAGAAAGAAAATCTGATGAACATTTGTCCCCAGGAAAGTGCGACTAGGCATATGTACACTGCATGCATACACCTGCATATGGTACTCTATATAATTTCAGAGAGTTCACAGACACCTTGAGTAAGGCTATTTCCATGAATCAAAATAACAATAACCTGGGTTGGAAAATCTCACCAATGACCCCTCTAGCTTCGAAACTTATGGGAGTCCATACACCTGTGCTCTGCAAAGCACAGGGGCTCTATGGGGAGAATGAAGTGCTTTGCTTCTGCTTCCAAGAAGCTTATGGACTACTTAAGGAGAAAAAAAATATCACAATAGAAAACCAAGTGGAGAAGGCTAAGTACTTCAGAAAAAGCTTCGTGCAGGCTCTTTGGTTGAAAGTACCCATAACTAGGCTTTTCATTGGCACACCAATAAAAGAGCCAGACATGCAGATAAAAAAAAAGAGAAAGCAAGCTGGCTTAAGGGTTAAGAACAAGCGAGTTTTGCCATGATAAATTTAATTAAAAGCCCGATCGATATTTGAAATGAAAATGTTCTTAGTTACCTTCCTTTTGAAAAACGATCAATGTCATATAGCTTGTTTTAAATGGTATTAGCAATGGTTTTTGATGCAATGGGAATGGCTTTGAATTGATGTGATTGCCCAGGTAGGCCCCACCAGATAATTTGTAAGGGAGCTAGTTTCTACTTAGGGACACAGACCTGAACCTCTCTCCTCCCTCAACTATCACACCAAATAGAAATTCTCCTAACTAGAGGGGTTTTTTTTGTTTTGTTTTTGAGACAGAGTCTCTCTTTGTCTCCCAAGCTGGAGTACAGTGGTGCGATCTTAGCTCACTGCAACCTCTGTCTCCCCTTGAACAAGGGTTCAAGCAATTCTTCTGCCTCAGCCTCCCAAGTAGCTGGGATTACAGGCGCATACCACCACACCCAGCTAATTTTTGTATTTTTAGTAGAGACGGGGTTTCACCATATTGGCCAGGCTGGTCTCAAACTCCTGACGTCGTGATCCACCCGCCTTGGCCTCCCAAAGTGCTGGGATTACAGGCTTGAGTCACCATGCCCAGCCGACTAGAGGTTTAATGAAGAGGAGGGGTTGTCCCTGTGGGGAATGGGAGAGAACTGGCAGTTACAATCTAAATTCAGGGAAGAATACATTCCTAGCTGTAGAACGCTGTCAGACTCTTGGATCTGTGTTGAGAGTTATCTTTTATCCTCTAAAATGATTGTGGGTTTGTATTCCATTAAGGACACATTAGGAATTCTGAATGAAAAGCTGACGTAGAAGAAGAAAGTCTTGCTGGAAGATTGGCTGGAAGCAAAATCAATCCAATAGTTGTTTAAAACTCTACAGTGGGTTCTCATATGGGTTTAGGTAGGCAAGATTGTTGGTCTTGAAAGTGTTTTCATAACCCAGAAACGTTACCATAAGTTAAGAGCAAAACCTCCCACCCAAAATGAAAATGGTATGAATGGGATGGGAGGTGAGGTAACGGGAAGAGAAAAAGAAAGGAAGAAAGAGAGGGACGGAGGAGGAAAGGAAGAAAGGAAGAAAGAAGATAGGAGATGGAATGTCACTTGCTTGTTTGGCTTAAAAAACAAATTGGCTTAAATTTTGATTTTTTTTTTGAGCTACATTAATTTAAACACAAAACTTTTCCACAACTTGTCCCTAGAATGACTCAGTAAGTAACTGCTGCATTGCTAGCTTTGTATTTCAAATTATCATAAACACAAACCAAAATTCTTGTATTTTAGGCAAACCTGCTGTAATCCTTTACTAAGAAAGCCTTTACTGAGACCAAAAACCGAAAGTCACCACATTCCGCAAAGATCATATTTTGGAAGAAACTGCAGTGTTTCAGAGCCACCCACACCAACTTCATCGAATCAGCCTTTTAACTTTCAGGCATTTTGCAAGCCAGTTGACATGCTGGTAGCTTGAAATAGGCCATCTTGAGAATATTTTTACTATGGTAAATGCTTTTATACATATATATAAATATTTTTTTCTGTAATGCTGGTGGTTAAACATTTCCTAGCATACTCTCTTTATATCTGAAAATTTACAGTTCTAGCTGTAACAAAACAAAAAATGAATAAGGAACAAGCACAAATACTTCTGCAGAAGCAACTGAGAATTCAACCAATATTGAATATCTACCGTCTCATCCCTGCCACCCTAGGTTACGGCTAAAGGACCAAGGAAGGCATATGACAGAGTTCTCAGTCATTGAGTGCTTATAATTTCTTTGGGGAGACAGTCTGAGTACCTACGTAAGAGTACAAAGAAGCAACATCTATTTACATGCATATTGTCTTGTGGAGGCTGAGTACAGCAAGAGTTCAGAGAAAAGAGAGATCACAGGGTGGTCAAAATTAAGCAAGAAAATTGTGCAAATCACGGCCTATTAATTCAAATGAAACAGATAAACTGGCTTCACCATAATAGGATATTTGACTCGTGGCAAAGGAATCTTCAGACAATTTTAAAAATCCTTTCGGTTTGTCTCCCTCTTACTTGATGTCATTATCACTCTTGAAATACATCATTAGCACAGAAAGACTATTGTTCTTTGTGATACGTGGTGACATCTCTGGCTGTGTGGCTATTCATGTGTTCCTGGCCAGTCTATCAATGGATCAGCCTTCTCTTCTGCACTTGAGAGAGTGCAGTGCCCTTGGGCCCAGATCCGTAGCTACCATTTCAGGAGGCTGCTTGGGTTTGCATGACCTGGGTTGGAATCCAAACTTCTGCCACTTTTTATCAGTGGGAACTTAGTTAAATGACTCAACCACTCTGTGCCTCAAATATCTCATCTGTAAGATGGGAAAATGGTTGTCTCTATCTCAGTGGGATGTTTTAAGGACTGAAATGGATTATTTCAGATAGAGCACTTAACATAGCACCAAGCATGTAGTAAACACTATTGTAGCAAACACTTGCTATTATTCTGCTGCGCTTAAAGCCCAGCCCTATCCTGGTCAAAACGGTGAAACCTCGTCTCTACTAGAGATACAGAAAATTAGCTGGGCATGGTGGCCCGTGCCTGTAATCCCGGCTACTCGGGAGGCTGAGGCAGGAGAATTGCCTGAACCCAGGAGGCGGAGGTTGCGGTGAGCCGGGATCACGCCATTGCACTCCAGCCTGGGTAACAAGAGCGAAACTCCGTCTCAAAAAAAAAAAGCCCAGCCCTGCCATGTGGGTTGCATGACCTTGTGCAAGTCATTCTTGGTCTTGAAACCCTGGTTTCCTCATCTACAGGACTGAAAGGCTAATCACTGCCCATCTGGCAGGACGATTGTGAGGACCATAGGAAGCAGTGTCTGTGGAAAGCTCTTGGCAAACTGGAGAGCTCCATGCAGGTGTGAGCTGTCAGTGCTGGTACAACATGTCTGCTCAAAAGGAGCTTCTCGGTTCCTGGCCTCCTGACGGCTCATGCGTTTGGTGCGTTGCTGTGGTTTCCGGAATCCCATTGCTGTGTCCAAATGCAGAGTCATGACTTGCCTGACTTCTCTGTGATCACATAGAAACAGACTCAAAGCATCTCCTCTAAAAATGCAATCCGTGTTGGCAGTTTACCCCCTCCTCCCAGCAGAGCATCAGCTCCCCGAGGGCAGGCATTGCTTCTCTGTTGTATTCAGGAATGTACCCTCAGTGCCTAAATAAGAGCTTGGCATAGGATAGGAGCTCAACACACATCTGTGTCCAGAACAAATTCTCACCTTTATCCTTAGCTCACATTTTCTCCAAACTAGAAAAGTGGACTAAGACATCTCCATAGGAATGAATCAATATAATATTGGCATCCAAAACAAAACAATCAATTAATCAGCTAACACACTGTGTGTGTACAATCCACTTGGCAAGGTGCATTTTGGGGAAGGCTGACATGGAGAAGGAGGTGTGACCTCTGTTAACCCTGTTTTTTTTGATGCTGTTGCTTTTTTTTTTTTAAACAGGACACTGCCCAACTTGACAGCTCACAAATCTCATTATTATGCCACCTTGGTTCTGCAGCCCAAGCCCGGCCTGCTCACTGCTGACAGCAGCTCCCAGAAGTGGATCTAGAAGAATCATGAGGAACTGGTTTACAAAGCACCATCTGCTCACCATTTATTTGCTAAGGTTTTCCATTTCAGAATCAGACGAGAACCACAAAACCCTGTGCCTTACTGCAGGGGCTTAGTAAAACTCTGTCATTTCCATATTAAAAGGAGAGGTGGGAAAGGAGAGACTGCTTGAATCTAAACCTGGAAAAGAGAAAACTGATTTATGGAATTCTGCAGGTGGGCAGTTCTGGGGCAGAAAAGCAGGCCTTAGTCACCTGTGCAACTGGCGTTCGTTTCAGAACAGGTACAGAATTTTGGGGGACTTTTACATAGACATTTATTTAGTACAATCCTGCTTTAAAAAACTGCCCGAATTCAGGAAAAAAAAAAAGACCAAAAAAATGTTTTCTTGGCTGTGTTTCTTGTAGTGACTGCGAAAACCCATGAAGGTGGAAATCTGGCCAGGATTTTTTTTTTTTTTTTTTTGAGAGTATGAAAGCCTCTCATTTTTATAGTTTTGAAAATCCTTGGAGTTTAACTTTGAACTTTAACCAAGAAAAATTATATCTTATAAACAATGGCATTTGTTGATTGGATGAAGGACTAGATCAATATTGGTCTTGGCAACCCATTTTGGCTGCTGTTGCCTGCAGAAATATGCTGGTTGTGGTGTTAAAAAATTATGTCAGTTCCTCACCATGTGTCTCTTTTTCTTGGAGTTATGCCTGAGAATTACTTTCCAAAGATACTTCCAGAAGTTAACCTAGAGCCTGGCCTCCACAGCACAGGAAGTTACACATAAACTCTCGGAAAGCAGAGTGCCACAGTGAGTTCCTGGGAAGGAAGAGGAAGGAATCTGGACCCGTGGGGGAAGAAGACCGTTTGAAGCAACTCCTAATTTCACAAGGATAGTCACAGTCCCTCTTCTCGCTAAAGTTATCACTGAGACTTGTCACACCAAGGGTGAAAAAACACTAAACAAAAATAAATCAGTCTTGGTAAATGCAAAGCATTGCTTTGAAAGAAAATAATCATTGCAGCCGTGATGGAACTGTCTACATTAGCATGTTCGAAATCTTTTCATTCTGGGGAGAAGTGGGAGGCAGTAGTGGCCGCTGGGATGTGTCAGAAAAGTAAGTAGTAAAGCTTGTAGTGTTTTCAGGGAGATTACCATATTATCCATTTATTTTAGGTATAATACTACATGCCACATGTTTATCTACGTGCAATTTATAAAGAAAATATGCGGCCGGGCATGGTGGTTCACGCTGTAATCCCAGCACTTTGGGAGGCCCAAATGGGTGGATCACGAGGTCAAGAGATAGAGATCATCCTGGTCAACATGGTGAAACCCCATCTCTACTAAAAATACAAAAAAATTAGCCGGGCGTGGTGGCACACGCCTGTGGTCCCAGCTACTCGGGAGGCTGTGGCAGAAGAATCTCTTGAACCCGGGAGGTGGAGGTTGCAGTGAGCTGGGATTGCGCCACTGCACTCCAGCCTGGTGACAGAGCAGGACTTTGTCTCAAAAAAAGAAAATATGCATATGTGATATTTATTCAACTCAACAGACTGAATGGGTTACTTATTCTTTGTAATTTTGGCTTTGAGTTTTTTCATTTAAAAGTTTTTTTTTTTTTTGAGACAGAGTTTTACTCTTGTTGCTCAGGCTAGAGTGTAATGGCACGATCTCAGCTTACCACAACCTCCGCCTCCTGGGTTCAAGCAATTCTCCTGCCTCAGCCTCCCGAGTAGCTGGGATTATAGGCATGTGCCACTATGCTTGGCTAATTTTGTATTTTTAGTAGAAACAGGGTTTCTCCATGTTGGTCAGGCTGGTCTCAAACTTCTGACCTCAGGCGATCCACTTGCCTCGGACTCCCAAAGTGCTGGGATTACAGATGTGAGCCACAGCACACAGCACCCTGCCCTTTTTTTTTTCTTAAAAAAATTTTTTTAGGCTGGGCACTGTGGCTTAAGCCTGTAATCCCAACACTTTGGGAGGATAAAGTGGGCATATCACTTGAGGTCAAGAGTTCGAGACCAGCCTGGCCAAGATGGTGAAACCCTGTCTTTACTAAAAATACAAAAATTAGCCAGGAGTAGTAGCACATGCCTGTAATCCCAGCTATTCAGGAGGCTGAGGTGGAGGAATTGCTTGAAACTGGGAGGCAGAGGTTACAGTGAGCCGAGATTATACTCTTGCACTCCACCCTGGGCAATAGAATAAGACTCTGTCTCAAAAAAATTTTTTATTTTCTTAGATGGGGTCTATGTTGCCCAGGCTGATCTGGAACCCCCACCTCCCAGGTAGCTGGGATTATAGGCTCATGCCATACCGCCTAGCTCCCATTTGAAAGTTTGACAACTGAAGCAATGTAGGACTGTGTGGTGGGGCAAGAAGAGGGCAATAAGAAAAGCTAAAACGGAATCCCACGTTGTCACCCCAGGAGTCTGACTCCACAACTGCAGCTGCTAATCCAGCCTCGCGGGCGCTCATGATCTGTGTTGGGCTCTTCTACAACGTGCAGAGGGTGAGGCAACGTCCTATACTCCACACTGGGAGCTGGCAGTGAAAGATGGCTCAGGGCCGGGCTGCTCCCACGTCCCTCTCCTTGCTAAAGATAAGTGCACACCTGCCACTGCTTGAGAAAGACTGAGCCAAGAGCTGTCACTGCATGCCTGTTCTGAGAACCTGCTGGCTGGCCCCCTCCCTGTGCTCCTGGTGGCCAACGGGAGACCTGGGTCCCTAACTGAGCCCCTCCCCCATCCTGCAGTTGTAACGTTTCCCAGAGACAGCTCCTTCCAGCCACGTGGCCCCTGGCGCGGAGGCCAGGACCTTGGCACGTCCCTTTGGAAAGGTGGCCAACTCTGTACTTGCCAGATTCTCGAAGTTTTCTGACCGGTGTCTTCAGTGAAATGAGCGTAGGGGGTGAGGCTATATTTAGCCCAACTCAGAAAGAACGTGCCAGGGCACATTCTAATGGTAATAAAATGAGGCTACTGTTAACATTTATTGAGCACTTACTGTCTACCGTGCTTTATGCTACACACTTTGTATGATGCGTTTTATTGAACCCCCACAACCATTTTATGAGCAGCACTATGTTCATGCTAAGAAAATCATCACTCTTAGCAAACAGACACAAGAACAGAAAATCAAACACTATATGTTCTCACTCATAGGCGGGTGTTGAACAATGAGAACACGTGGACACAGAGAGGGGAGCATCACAAACCAGAGTGCGCTGAAGGGGCTAGGGGAGGGATAGTGGGAGGGAGGGTTGGGGAGGGATAACGTGGGGAGAAACACCAGGTATAGGTGACAGGGTGATGGAGGCAGCAAACCACCTTGCCATGTGTGTACCTATGCAACAATCCTGCATGATCTGTACATGTACCCCAGAGTCTAAAGTACAATTAAAAAAAAGAAAACTGAGGCCAGGCGTCTCATAGCTGGTAAAGTATCAGGATTTCCCTTGTGTGTCCCACTGCTGAGCTGTGTCACTTCCAACTTGGACACAACAGTGAGCCTCCCCAGACCATCTCATCTCACTGTGCTGTGCCCCTGCAAGGCCACATCTACCAGGGTCCCCACCAGCAGTCCCATTCCCAGCGGATGGCTAGAAGGGACACCCAGGCTCACAAGCACATTGTGTAACTGCACAGATGCCTGGGCTGCAATGACTCCTCCCCAAGGACCAGCAGGGCACCTTCCTCTGCAAATCATTTCCTGAACTCTGACAGTCTTTACTGAGCAGACTCAGTGTGTCCTGTCTTCAAAGGCTATCACCTCTTTCATTGGTGTGGGGACAACTTCCTCTGCTAGACTTCTTGCGTGCAAAAACTATGTATTCTATTTCTTTCACATTAAAGAAAAAAAAAATCACTGACTTCAGCCAGGCGTAGTGGCTCACACCTGTAATCCCATTGTTTTGGGAGGCCAAGGTGGAAGGATCACTTGAGTCTTGAGTTTAAGACCAGCTTGGGAAATATGGTGAGACCCCCATCTCTACGAAAAATAGAAAAATTAGCTGGGCCTGGTGGCACGCACCATCCTGGCTAGTCAGGAGGCTGAGGCAGGAGGATTGCTTGAGCCTGGGAGGTTGAGGCTGCAGTGAGCTGCGATCACACCACAGCACTCCAGCCTGGGTGGTAGAGTGAGACCCTGATTGCTTGATCATCTGGCTTCATTTAAAGGCCCATTGAGGTGAAGAGGTTAAACAACAGCTGAGACCAGGCAGAGGACAGAGATAGCATCAGGACCAGAACGTCAGGGTCCTGACTGTCAGGCACAATAAATCCTGGTGCAGTTGGTCTGATGGATGTACTCAGGTAGAGTGAGGCAATGAAGCAATTACTTAAAGGCCAACCTCAGTGGCACCATTGCTGCTGCTCTCTTCACTTTGTTGCGATGAAAGTATGTTGGGGTTATGGTGGGTCTGTAGGTTCAGCGATGCTTGTGATGGAGAAGTACTGCAGGACAGTGCCTTAGAAGAAAATCAATCAAGCCTTCTTTCCAGGTGGGGCTGAGTCCCATGGGTTCCCCATGGACGCACAGCCATGGGCCTGTTTGGGGCACAGGTCTTCCCACGGTGCCTCTCCAAACTCTGTGTGCCCTGGCCAGACACCCCTTTGGCCAGCTCCCGCCTGCCCACAGAGCCAGCTTTTGCAAACACTGCTGGCCAGGAACCATTCTGCATATCCAGGAGTGCGCCCCTTGGGACTCCTGCCCTTCCCAGCTCACACCTAAGATGCCATGCCCTCCCTGGAAGGCCCAGTGCGCTGGTGACAGGAAGCAGGAAATCCCTAGGGGGCTGCATGTGTGGACCCCTGGCTCTCACAGGCCTCTTCCCTGCTCAGTCTTCTCCTGTGCCAAGATCCTGGGCAAAACCAGTTCTGCACAGAGAAGGCTGCTGGAGGAGGCAGGATTGTACATAGAAACCTTTGCAAGTGAGAATTGGCAGGGATTTAAGAAAGAATTCAATTAATATTATTAATTTGAGGATTCCCTCCTCCTTGCCTGCTCCCCAGGCTGAAGCAACTTCACTTCAAGAATAATAGGTACATTCATTAAGCATGCACTTCGAGCTCGACATCGTGCTTGGCCGTGGTTAACTTGTGTCTTGCTTGGTGTTTGTAACCCTGGCACCTAATAAGCATCCAGGCAGGATTTGGCGAAGAAGAGAATTTATTCCTCACGGCAATTCTACAGTTATCTTCAACTCGAGGGTAACAGAAGCTCTGAGGGTCATAAAGCCCATCTCTCCTCAATATGAATTTCCTTTATATGACATTTTACTCTATCTGCATTAACGGGGGTTTAATGAGAAATTAATCTGTGTATCTGCCTGTTGCTTGCATAGCATTAGCTTTTATTTCTCATTTTCTCCCTCTTTTTCATTTGCCTCACCCCTCTTTTTCCCCTCCCTCCCTTCTTTCCTTCTTTCCTTCCTTCCTTCCTCCCTCCCTCCCTCCCTTCCACCCTTCCACCCTCCCTCCTTCCTTCCTTTTTCCCTTTCCCTCCTTCCTTCCCTCCTTTCTTCCTTCCTTCCCCCCTCCTTTCTTCCTTCCTTTTTCCCTTTTTTCCTTCTTCCCTTCCTCCCCTCCCTCCTTTCTTCCTTCCCTCCTTCTTCCCCCTTTCCTTCCTTCTTGTCGTGTAGAATACCTAGGGAGAAAAAAACCCACCTCTTATTCCATAGCTCACCTTTTTAAGGGAGAAACTGACATCTTACAAAAATAATAGCGAACACGTTTGCTAAGTATGATTCTAAGCACTTAACATAGATTAACTTGTCCTCACAGCGGATCCATAAGGATGAGACTTTTATTATCATCTCTATTTTGCAGATGAGGACACAAAGACACAGAGAGGTTAAGAAACTTGCCCCAAGCCTCACCATTGTTCAGTGACTAGGATTTGGACCTTAGCAATTTGCCCCAGAGTTTTATTTTTATTTTTGAGATGGAGCCTCACTCTGTCACCCAGGCTGGAGTGCAGTGGCACGATCTTGGCTCACTGCAACCTCCACTTCCCAGGTTCAAGTGATTCTCGTGTCTTAGCCTCCCAAGTAGCTGGGATTACAGGCACACGCCATCATGTCTGCCCAGTTTCTGTATTTTTAG
Source organism: Callithrix jacchus (assembly GCF_049354715.1). Taxonomy (NCBI): domain Eukaryota; kingdom Metazoa; phylum Chordata; class Mammalia; order Primates; family Cebidae; genus Callithrix; species Callithrix jacchus. Next base: position 167,633,575 of record NC_133504.1, read on the forward strand.
TAGAGACAGCGTTTCACCATGTTGGTCAGCCTGTCTTGAACTCCTGACCTCAAGTGATCCATCCACCTCAGCCTCCCAAAGTGCTGAGATTAGAGGCATGAGCCACCGTGCCTGGTCTGCCTCCAGAGTTTATTTTTATTTATTTATTTTTACTTTTTGGAAATTCAGTTGTCTTTATTTTTCTCATACAGAATCAGAGAAGTAAAAACCAGTACCAAACTCCAGGTAAAATGGTCTGATCTGATCGATTTGGCTGCATACTTTTGGTAGGCATAACATTCTAAATTTAAAATAGACATTTTTATATTACAAACTGTAGAAGTAAATTTTTTTTAAAGTTAAAATACTAGGGGAGGAAGGCAGAAACCACATTGCTATGTATGTACCTATGCAACAATCCTACATGATCTTCACATGTACCCCCAAACCTAAAATGCAATAAAAAATATATATATATACATATATAAATACGAATGCATATGTGCGTTAGGGAAATGATCTCTGTCAATTGCCCATTTTCCCCATTAAATCAACCTATAATTTCCTTTTTTAACAGCTTATTTTTATCCATAAAACTAGTACTTTCAGAAGTTACTTTCTAATTATGTCATGAGAACACAACTTAGAACTAGCGCCACTTCTGTCACTCTGGATCACTTCTTCTGCAGAGAGCTTTTCTACCAAGGTGAAAGAGCTTTTCAACCAGCCTCTCAGTCTTCTCCTCCCCTCCAGGGGAGAAGTAAAGCAATGTGTGTGCATATTTGAAAAGTGGTGGTGAAATTCTCATCGGCAGGACAGGGAGGAGGTGTGGAGTGGGCAGTTCTGAAAGTGGCAGAGACCTATGCTCTGTGTCAGTGTTGGACTTCTAAAGGGCACGGGTATTGCATGAGATGGCTGTATGGGAAGCTGTGAGGGCTTCTCATAACAGGGCAGATGTGGGAAACTTGGCAGATGTCAGAGAGGGAGATGCTGCTAGCAGCTACCACCTTTATGTGGTTGATCCCACAGGTAGCAGCAGCGGCCGATCATTCTGTCACTCAACAGAGTCTTTGATCTGAGCCAGTTCCTGTTTAGGAGTGGAGGACAGAGCTGGGAACAAAACAGAGAGAAGTCCCTTCTCTCACCGAGCTTACCTGTTAGGGGAGGTAGACAGACAGTACAGAGATAAATAAATTTATGACAGATCATGCAGAAGGCCATGAAAAAGAATAAAGCTGGCAAGGGGACAGAGAGACAGGGGTATGGAGACCCCACCGAATGTGGGGTGTTAGGGGAGGGGCCTGAAAAGAAGGTTGCATTTGAATAAAGACATGAAGAAGATGAGGAAACGAGCCATGGGGGCACGTGGGAGAGACTGTTCGAGAAAGTGGGAGCCGCATCATAGAGGTGTTGTGCAGATCCGTGTGCAGCGCTTCCATTTTATTCTCACAGTAATGAAAACTCTTAGATAATTTTGAGCATAGAAGTTTGAGTTTTGATTTCCAAAGATCATTCTGGTTACTACGTGAAGACAGACTATGTGGATAAGAATGGACCTGAAACAGATACACCCTTTTTGGCAAAAATATGCTGATGACTCGGACTAGGGTGGACCAAATTCTATTTCTTTTCTTCCTTTTTTTTTTTTTCTTTGAGATAGTACGGTTCTGTTGCTCTGTTGTCCAGGCTGGAGTGCAGTGGCGTGATCTCAGCTCACTCCACCCTCCACCTCCTGGGTTCAAGTGATTCTCCTGCCTCAGCCTCCCAAGTAGCTGGGATTACAGGTGCATACCACCACTCCAGGATAATATTTTTATGTTTTTGTAGAGACAGGATTTAGCCATGGTTGTCTAGGCTGGTCTCAAACTACTGGGCTCACCCACTTTGACCTCCTAAAGCGCTGGGATTACAGCCATGAGTCACTGCGCCTGACTGAGAAATATATTTCTAAAAAAGAGACAACCAGATTTGCTGTGGACTGAATGTGGGATTTTTAAAAAGAGGGAATTGATAGCCAAGAATGACTCCAAGGTTTTTAGCCTAAGCAAACCATGCCAATGAAATTGTCATTTATTGAGATAGGAAAGAGTGAGGATGAAGCTGGTTTGGCGGTAAGGGGAGATCAGGTTTTAGATACGTTGAATTTGAGTTGTCTATTGGACATGTAAATGGAGGTGTCAAGTAGGCAGACTATAGGGGCCAAGCATTGAAGGAAGAAGTTGGAACTGGAGATTCCTTTGGAAATGATCAATGTAGGTTGATGGCATTTAGAGCTGTGCACAAGATGAGCTCCTCTAAAGAATGAGTGAAGGTAGAAAAGAAGGCTAAAAGTGGAGGCTTGGGATACCCCAGCTTTGAAATTAGAGAAGATGAGGAGGAATCAGCAAGTGACTGAGAAGTGGTCAGAAAAAGTAAAGGACAAGCCAGAGAATGGAGAAGAAAGTTTTTTGAGGAAAAAGGAGAAATCAACCATGTTCAGTGCTGCTGATGGTTGGAGTAGATCAAAAATGAAAAGTTAGCATTGAATTTTGTAACTGGCAGCTCATGGGTATCATTGAAATAATGGATGGAGAGCCAGAGCTCTCCCTGCAAATTTCTGATTTGTGTAAGCCTTGAGTTTCTTGTGTAACTCAGGGGGCAAGAATAAACCACAAAAAACTTCTGGGATTTGGCAACTCTTGGCTCTTTTGAGTGGAGGGCATGAAGTAGGTGTAACTTGGTTTAGAACATTAGAGAAGTATCAACTGTTTGCACTCCAGGGTATGACAGAACAGTTTACCTAAATCTCATTGTAAAGGCATTGAGATTTATATCAGTGTACTTTTTCCTTCCAGGGATTGTAAATTGCAGGTCACATGTGTTGAGGGTGAAAATGGAAGGTAGAGGTAAAAGTGGGAGAAGGGTGGGGGATTTTGCAATGAAACCATAGAGTGAAAACAGAAAATGAGGATAAAGCCCACCTCGTCCTTGGAGTCACACTGATACCATCTTGTGGAGGAAAATTTTGGCAGCTGTAAAGGGAGTTCTATGACATGTTTTTTACAAAGAGTCACTGTAACAGAGCTAAAGCTCTTTATTCTTGAGTGCCACAGAGGGACTTATGAAATACCTATTCAGCTATGTCACCCAGTTAAGTAAAAGTTACACCATTCTTTTTCCATCTCCAATATCCTAATTACACCACAAGTTTGGGACCACAATTAGAACCAGGAGGACAGATCCCAGAGGCAAAAACCAGTCAACAAGTCTGAGTCACAAAATGAGAAAAGCATCAAACATTTGGAAAGAAACCAATTAGTGGAGGAGAGCTTTAGAGTATGTGCATTATTGGTGACAAAGCAGAACAAATTCCCAAACCTTTTTTGGGAAATTATAGAGTAGAGAGACCCCAAAAATAATCTTGAGAGTAAGAGATAGTAAATACATACTCATTCATTTATTCATTCAATTTGATTTTGGAACAACATTCATACATCAAGCATGGGGATATATTAGAGAACAAGGTGGATGTGATCCCTGCCCTCACACCATTTACAAACTAAGTACAGTCAGGTAAAGAAGCAATTTACAGATTGATGTGGTAAATAACATGAGGGGGGTAAAATACAGGAACTAGATGGCCATAGACAAGAGGTACCTAATCACACTAAGGGGTCATAGAGGCTCCTGAGATGAAACAATGACCAATCTGAGACCTGAAGATGAGATTTGTGGGCACCTATTGTATGGGAGGATAGTACAGTGAGCATTGGGTCTGATTGCTCGGTTTTTAAATTGTTTTGAGATAGAAAGTCTTGCTTTGGAGTAGTGATACAATCATGGCTGACTGCAGCCATGACCTTCTAGGCTCAAGTGATCCTCCCACTTCAGCCTTCCAGATAGCTGGGACCACATGTATGTGCCACCATGCCTTGCTAATTTATTTTCATTTTTTTGTAGACACAGGGTCTCCCTATGTTGCCCAGGCTGATCACAAACTCCTGGGCTCAGGTGATCTTTCCACCTCAGCCTCCCAAAGTTCTGAGATTAGAGGTATGAGTCACTGTCTCTGGCCAGGATTGCTTGGGTTTAAATCTGGGCTCTGCCACCAGTTGTGGACCTTGGTAAAGTTAGTCATCTTTCTATACCTCAGCAACCTCCTGGAATAATAATACCACCATTTCAAAGAGTTATTAGGATGAGTAAATAGTCAGTAAAGCATTAAGCCCCACATCTAACCATAGTTAAGAGATGGAGTAAAATGCCAACAATATCTTCTAAAACTAAAGTTTTGCATCATAACTGTGACTGTAAAAATAAGGACTATGAGCTTTGCTAACTTCATCCAAAATCCTGTTTTCTGTACAACGTTTTAAGTTCCTCAATGGCAAACACACCTCCCACCAAGTCTGCAGACTCTGTCCTTGAGTTGGTGAAGAGATACTAGAGGTGAACATGAGAATGAGAACTGGCAGAACTTGAGGTGAAAAGGTTGCTGGAGGGAAGATGGTGCCAGCTTCCATCATCTGCAGCAGGATTGAATCACAGGGCGCAGCTTCCCCAAGAAGCATTTATGGAAGAAATGAGCCACAGCATCACCTTGACTGAATGGTTCTGGCCAGGATTTGTGTGCATGTGTTTTAAGAATTTTTAAAATTGAGATATAATTTACATATCATAAAATTTACCCTTTCAAAGTGTACAATTCAGTGGTTTTTAGTACATTCCCAAGGTTGGGCAACCACCATCACCGTCTGATTCCAGGACATGTTCAACACCCCCAAAAAGAAACCACTTGCCAGGTTTTTGAAAGGGCCAAATCTGTGCCAGAGTTGCCCATGGAGGAATAGTCTTTGTTGATAAAGAAACTTACAATTTCCACATCAGGTCTGAACTGCAAAGCTCATTTCCAGTGATTTTCTGCCTCTCCCCTCCCTAGCCACCCCAGGTTAACTCTAGACTTTTAGTTTCTGCTGACCTAGAAGAATTGCCCCACAGCGGCATTGTCCTGTGTTCCAACACTGTTTCGTGTTTCTGACATGCGTGTGTATTTCCTCGCCCCCCTGTTAGTGAATACTTGTTATCCTGACGTTAACTTGCTCTTGTATCAACCTTTTCTTTCCTCACTGTCTCTAATCCCCACATACAAGAGAGGAAAGGATCATTCTGGCAGTCCCTTCTCCCCATATCCGCGACCTCTTCCCTTGCCCATTTCGCAGAACCCTCACCTGAACTTGTCCGAAATGGAACTGATTCAACTCACACCTGAACCAGTTCCTCTCCCAGGGTCTCCTATCTCAGGCAATGGGTGGATGAAACCACCAGCCATTCAGTCATCGATCTGGAGGCCCAAGCATTGCTCGTCACTTTTGTCTTCCCTGTTCCTCATCTGCACGCTTCTCTTGGTTCAGAGCACCCTCACCTCTGGCCTGGCTTACAAAATGAACTGGCATTGCCCTTCTTCCCTTCCATCCTCCACATTTCTTGAAATGCAAATCTGATTATGGTACCCCCTGGCTTACAATCCTCCTGTGGCTCCTGGTTGCTGTCTGGATGAAGTTCCAGTTCCTTAATTTGGTTTTCAAGGCCTGCCTGTCAGATCCTGTACACCACTTTTTAAAATATATATTTTTGATTTCAATAGGTTTTTGGGGAACAGGCGGTGTTGGGTTATTTGAATAAATTCTTTAGTGGTGATTTTGAGATTTTGTACGCCCATCCCCCAAGCAGTTTACACTGCACCCAATGTGTAGTCTTTTGTCCCTCCCCCCAACACTTTCCCCCGAGTCCCCAAAGTCCATTATATCATTCCTGTGCCTTTGCATCCTCATAGCTAGATCACACTTATGGGAGAACATACAATGTTTGGTTTTTCATTCCTGAGTTACTTCACTTAGAATAATAGTTTCTAATTTCATCCACACTATTGGGAATGTCATTATTTCATTCCTTTTTATGGCTGGGTAGTATTCCATGGTATATATATATATATATATATCACATTGTCTTTATCCACACATTGACTGATGGGCATTAGGGCTGGTTCTCTATTTTTGCATTGTGGGTTGTGCTGCTATAAACATGTGTGTACAAGTATCTTTTTCATATAATGACATCCCCCCCCACCGGATAGATACCCAGTAGTGGGATTGCTGGATTAAATAGTAGGTCTGCTCTCAGTTCCTTCGGGAATCTCCACACTGCTTTCCATATGTCCTGGTTTATATTCCCACCAATGGTGTAAAAGTGTCCCCGTTTCACCACATCCACGCCAACCTCTATTATTTTTTTGATGTTTTGACTATGACCATTCTTGCTGGAGTAAGGTGGCATCACACTGTGGTTCTGATGTGCATTTCCCTGATCATTAGTGATGCTGAGAATTTTTTCCATATGTTTGTCTGTGCACCCCTGGAGCCTCCTCTCTCCCCACCTTCTCCAGGTCATGCCTTATCCTCTCTCTTGGTCATCATGCAGTTCCTCACCTAGATATCTGCATTCTAGTCTTACACACACAGTTCTTTCTCCTGGAACCCTCTTCCTGCCATCTCCTTGCCTTTCCCCCTGAGTCCTTTTCATCTAGCTAACCCCACTCAAAGTTTAGGGCTGGGCTTAGATGTTGCTTCTCCTGGGAAGCATTCCTGGAAGCCCTTGGATGTGTTCCCAGAGTATAGAGCACTTCTCTTTCCACAGCAGAGACTGCCACACTGTTTACCCACTGGCCTCAACAAGAGCGCTCATCAGCAGATCCCCAAGGCCTCCACAGTGCCAGGTACACAATGGGCACGCATCAGTATTTGTGGAGCAAATGAATGATGGCAGTTCCAAGCTGGGGGGACATTACAGTGAGAGGAGTTCTTGGGGCCAGGCTTCCAGGTTTCCCTCTGAACCCTCCCCGGATCCTCCACACATACTCCATCTATGCGTAAGGCTGGGCTCTCAAAGCCCCCAAGATTTTCAAAACCTCAAGAATAACTTCTTAATGGTAGAATTTCTAACTTTATGACAGAGGACAAAAGCAGCAAATTTCAAGGGCAGGAATTCTTAATCGCTCCTCCCTGATGACTTCCCACAGCTGAATTCCTGCATTTCTCCTTGCTAAGAATTGTATAGGAATGAGGGGTTTAATGGGTACAGAGTTGTAGTTGGGGAAGAAGAAAAAGTCCTGGAGAGGAGATGAATGGTAGTGATGGGCACATCACAATGTGAATAAATTTACTTCATGCCACAGAATGGTGCACTTCAAAATGGTTAAAATGAGCCAGGAACAGTGGCTTGCACCTGTAATCCCAGCACTTTGAGAGGCCAAGACAGGCGGATCACAAGGTCAGCAGTTTGAGACCAGCCTGGCCAATATGGTGAAATCCCATCTCTACTAAAAGTACAAAAAAGCAACCGGGCAGGGTGGTGCTTGCTTGTGGTTCCAGCTACTTGGGAGGCTGAGGCAGAAGAATTGCTTGAACCTGGGAGGCAGAGGTTGCAGTGAGCCAAGATCACACCACTGCACTCCAGCCTGGGTAACAGAGCAAGACTCTGCCTCAAAAAAGAAAAGGTTAAAACGGCAAATTTCATGTTGCATATATTTTAGCACAATAACAAAACAATAATTTTATAGGCTGTGGTTATGATCCTGCAAGTGTGAAACTTAGCAAAAAGATGAGTTTCTTCTTCTGTGAAATGGGTACAATCATTCATTCAACAAATACTTCTCAAGCATCCTTTGTGAGAAGACAAGATGGTGTTACAGTTAAAAACTCAGACTCTAGAGGCTGCAGGTCTGGATTAGAATCTTGACTCTGAGGATCTCTCACTGCTGGGAAATGGGCAAGTCAAATTTTTCTCTATGCCTTAGTTTTCTCATCTGGAAAATGAAGACAGTAGTTCCTCTGTCATTGGGATTGTTGTGAGAAATAATTGAGTGAATATATGAAAATAGAACAGGGTCTGGCACAAGATAAATGCTGTTATCATCATCATCATTATTCTTTGCTTGAATTAGTGTATAAAAATACATAAACAGGCCGGGCGCGGTGGCTCAAGCCTGTAATCCTAGCACTTTGGGAGGCCGAGGCGGGTGGATCACGAGGTCAAGAGATCAAGACCATCCTGGTCAACATGGTGAAACCCCGTCTCTACTACAAATACAAAAAATTAGCTGGGCACGGTGGCGCGTGCCTGTAATCCCAGCTACTCAGGAGGCTGAGGCAGGAGAATTGCCTGAACCCAGGAGGCGGAGGTTGTGGTGAGCCGAGATCACGCCATTGCACTCGAGCCTGGGTAACAAGAGCAAAACTCGGTCTCAAAAAAAAAAAAAAAAACCACACATAAACAGTATGCAGCATAAAATAAATGCTACCTATAATTATTATTTGTTATTTTGTGCCAGGCACCATTCTGGAAGGTAGAGATACAGCAATGAACTCTTGCCTTCCTGGAGCTTACCATTTAGAGAGGGAAATGGCCAATATATAAAGAAATGTATAGTATGGCAGGTAGAAGTTAAAATCTACCTCACAGTGTTATAAGAAAGTTACATGAGGTAATATATGCAAAGTGGTGGATACAGTCAGAATCTGTCTGAAAATGGGCACCTAGTAAGTAAATGTTAACTCTCTTTTTCTCCCTGGTCTCCTCTCTCCCCTCTTCTTTCCTCTCCTTTACCTATTCTCTTTGGAGAGAAACCAGCCAGAGGATAGGCAGCCAGGGGTGCCCCTGCACGTCAACAGAGAAGGCTGGTGGAACACCGGGCCAGGGTTTCCATAGGCTGGCTGCAATTTCTGCGGCAGGTAGTTTCTATCTTGCCGCTTTAGGGGAAATATGAATCATCGGTTGTTGTTTGGTTTCTATTTCCTGGGAGGCTGCAAGCCCAGGAAATCTGTGGTTTGAGCATCAGTGCAGAGATCAAATGAGATGGCTATTAGCAACACAGTGTGTTGCTGCGACCATGTTCTCTTGAGACCAAAGTTCTCTTGAGCCAAATGACTCACCTTGAGCTGGCTCCTTGGCCCTCTTTCTCCTGATTGCATTCAGCTCATGAAATGAGTTGAATTTCCTGGCCCAGGGTGACTCTTTCTTAGCCGTGCTGCGTGGTAGAGCACATCTGGACCATGATGGGGCAGGGGTCCAGCCTGAGTTATTATCCCCATTGTGCACATGATGGAAAGGTGGTCCTGGGTCTCCAATTCTTCCACTACACAACATGCTGTTGGCCCAAGTGCTGAGTAGATCCTATCACAACCAGTCCTAGGACAACTGAACACTGGCCATCACAAGCTCACCACTGCTGACCTTGGTTGAAGCCCACTTACTTGATTTAGCTATATTCCATTATAATGAACATTACAATGAAACAATCAGGACAACCTCAGGGAGCTTTGGAAAGGAGAATTAACCAGTTATTACAAAAAATAAAAGAGAGAGAGAAATCGAAAGAAAGATAGATACAGATGGCAGATGTTAAGAGAAATATGTTCAAGTGTTCAACATCATAAACCAAGGAAACCTCCATGAACATTAATTTGAAAGTGAAGGAAGAAGGAGCCTCCATGACAGAGGAGCCATCCAATCCTCTCCAGCATGGCAGATTTGGCACAGGATAAAGAATGATGTCATGATCAAGACACAGAGGGAAGAGTTGGGGGAACTCCGGGGCAAATGCAGCAAAATGCTGACATCTGTTTTATCTCAGCAGTGGGTATGTGGCTGGTATGTGATTTTGTACTTTTCTGTATTTTTGAAATATCTCATACTAAATCAAGAAGTGTGGAATTCGAAGTCACAAAATCTGAGCTCAAATTTCACCTCCCTGGATAGGCCACTCAGTTTCTGAATGTGTGGATCTATCAAATGTGGATAATCCCAGTACTTCGGGAGACTGAGGCGGGTGGATCATGAGAGCAGGAGATCAAGATCAGCCTGGCCAAGATGGTGAAACCCTGTCTCTACTAAAAATACAAAAATTAGCCCGGCATGGTGGCAGGTGCCTGTAGTCCCAGCTACTCGGGAGGCTGAGGCAGGAGAATCACTTGCACCCAGGAGGTGGAGGTTGCAGTGAGCCAAGATTGCACCACTGCACTCTAGCCTTGGTAACAGAGCAAGACTCCATCTCAAAAAAAAAAAAAAAAAAATTGGAAAACAATAAGCAATTCATAGGTTTACTGTGATACTCAGGCAAGATAAAACATTTGAAGCATTTTGTAAATTTAGAATCACTCCCAGAAAGAAATCCCATATCCCTTTGCAGTCACATGCTGCTCCTCCTTTCCTCCCAGGCAGCTACTAATATGTTTTCTTGTCTCTGCAGATTCACCTCTTCTGGACATTTCATATGAGTAGAATCATATGATATTGGGCCTTTGACAGCTTGCTTCTTTCATTTAGTATAAGGTTTTTCAAGGGTCATTCATGCTACAGCATGTATCAATACTTCATTGCTTTTTCTTACTGAACTATATTCTGCCGCATGGATCCAGAACATTTCATTCATCCACATACCAGCTAATGGACATTAGAGCTGCTTCTACTCTGAGGCTATTATGAATGATGCTGCTATGAACATTCACATACAAGTTTTTGTAGATGGATATTTTCATTTATCTTGGGTATATCCCCAGAGGCTGCTAGATGTTTCAACATTTCAGTAGAACCAGAACCGATACATTTCTGTCTCTCTTTCCCTGTGCTCCCTTTTCTCTCTCTCTTTTTCCTCTCCTTTTGTGTGTGTATATATTTGTGTGTAAACTCAATTTGAAAATATTGCCTCTCCAAAATGTCATATGGATCAAAATACAAAACATACTTAGAGACCAGTTTTCAAAGTTTGATACGGACCTTAATTCTTTTGTCTGAGAGAGGGGAGAAGTAAAGCAGCCAACTATCATGGATCAATTAGCTTTAAAACTTATCATCATCATCATGATTATTGGTTTTTTTTTTTTTTTTTTTTGAGACAGTCTCTTGCTCTGTTGCCCAGGCTGGAATGCAGTGGTGTGATCATAGCCTTATTTCTTTTTCTTACTGAATAATAATAATAATAAAATGTTCTGCTGTACAAAACATTTAATTAATCCTTTCACCAGTTGATGGGCAACTGGCGAATGGATGAAAAACTTCAGCTTTGAACTCCTGAGCTCAAGTGATCCTCCTGCCTCAGCCTCCCAAGCGGGTAGGACTACAGGTGTGCTGCCACCGCACCCAGCTCATTTTTAAATTTCTGGTAAAGACAAAGCCTTGCTATGTTGACCAGGCTGGTCTTGAACTCCTGGCTTCAAGGGATCCTCCCACCTTGGCCTTTCAAAGTGTCAGGATTAAAGACGTGAGCCAGCATCCCCAGCTCTAGGTTTGTATTAATCTCCCAGATAAACAGGTATTCATTTGTAAATAAACTCACTTTTATTTCCCAAGAGATTTGAGGTGGCTTACAATATAAACCTGTAAAGACAGCTACAAATCAGTTCAGAAAGTGAACTCACCACCATACAGGAAACTGAGCAGAGAGTGTTAGTAGGGGTCTCACATTTTATGCTTTGCTCCCTGGCAGGTGCACACATAGGTATGGTTAGGAGGGTGTGCAAACCCAGGGCAGCAGAGACTTCGGGACCACTGGTCACAGCCACTCACTGAGGGAGACACTGTATTTTGAATTTGTGTTGTGTGTTACAGGATGAAAGTCAGGCTCCTTCCTTTGGGAGGTTCATTGTCTGGTCTGGGAAGCACACAGGTCCACACAATTAGAACCCAGGGTACAAAATGCAAATGTAACTGTGGTAGCTCAGAGGAGTGGTGAAATGTGGTGGTGACAGGTGAGGGCCCACAGGCCCAGAAAAACTGTTCTGGGGGTAATGGCCAGGCTGTCTGAAGTCATGTGAGCTGGTAGTTCCATCACTGATAGGCTGTGTGGCACAGGACAAGTTATTTCATCTTAACGAACATAGTTTCCTCATCTGACAATGGGGACAAGATAATTGAAGTGCTTAGCACAGTGTCTGGCATGCTGTAGGTGCTCAATAGATATTATCTATGGTTATTTTATCAGTGTTCCTTAGTGTTTCCTCTTCTGGGCTAAATTGTGTGTGTGTGTGTGTGTGTACGCATGCACGCGTGCTCATGTGCGTGTCTGTATCTGTGACGGGTTGGTTATGCCTGAGACTAGAGCCTTTGGAAGCATTTCTTATCTGGGGCTGCAAATATACAAGATTCTCAGAGTGAGTTTCATAGTGTCAGCTGTCCAATGGGAAAGGTCAAGACCAAAGAGCCAGAGAACAGGGGTCGATAAGCCAGTATCCAACCAAGAAATTAGACATAGATGACCTGGGGAACCACGGTTCAGAAGTAAACAGGATGAATGTTCTGGATAAACACCTGTGTGTCTATCAAGTGCTGTTACTCATGTGTTTGCAGGTGACACAGGGACAGTTGAGTATAATAATGAGCCAAAGAAGGAATGGACAGAATTAGCCCTATGGAAGAGAGAGGGAATGTTACCCTAGGTGAAGGAAGCAGGATGTGTGAGGGAGACAGGCTTGGGAGAACCTGCCCTGTTTTGGAGCAATGAGTAACTTGGTAGGTCCAGAGAATGGGAAACTTTGCAGGGAGACAGAGGCTGAGAAGACAATGGGGGCCAGCTCTTGTGGGCTCTGGAGGTCAGGCTGAGCAATCTGCTCTTCATTCTGAACATACGAGGGGGCCAGGGAAGGAACTGAGAACAGGGCTGGTGGTGTCAGATTTCTGGATTTAAAAGTTCCTCTGGCTGTGGTGTGGAGCTTGAGCTGTGGGAAGACAATCTGACAGCAGCAATTGTAATTCTGTGGGAGCAGAGGAGGTGCTTATGTTGAACAAGGGTAATAGTTCCATGATTTATTATGCTAGCGATGATGGTGATGCCAGCGTTCTGGAGCAAGTTGAAAGGCAGATCCAGGGCTCAAACCCAGTGGAAAATGTTCAGGAAGGGAAAGTTTTAAAAAGTCTTCAAGTAAAAAAAATTGACACTGAAACAAAGAAGCAAGGGGAAATTTTCATAAAAAGAACCACCAAAGTCAACTTTGTGAAAGTAAAAATGAGAATACGTCTCTGGATAACCTTTACTTACTCCAAAACTGAGACAAGAGGACCTTCATTTTCAATATAGAAGCAAGGACCTCTTTGTTGCTCTGGGCAACCTGTGGCAACCTGTTGCTATGATCAGCTTGTATGAACTGCTTTGTGAATATTCACCCCTCCACCGATTAATGCCTTTTCATTTCCTGTTGCTACTGTGATAACTTCCCATTCGTTCTGTAGCTTAAAGCAACACAAATTTATTATTTTACAGTTTGGGAGCTCAGAAGGTGACACGGGTCTTAACAGAGCTATAAGGGCCAAGTCAGCAGGGCTGTGCTTTTTTTTTTTCTGAATGTCCCTGCTTCCAGGGGCTTGAATTCCTTGGCTCACAGCCCCTTCTTCCATCTTCAAAGCCAGCAACTGCCTCACTCCAACCTCTGTTTCTGTCATCATATCCCCTTCTCTGATTCTGGTTCTTCTGTCTCCCCCTTTCACTTATAAGGACCCTTGTAGAATCCAGGATATTCTCCCGACCTCAGGACCCTTAATGTAATCACACCTGCCAAGTCCCTCTGGCCACATATTCACAGGTTCTGTTGACTAGGATGTGGACATTTTGCAGGGCTGTTATTCTGCCTATTCTGGTGCTTTTGCTTATTATGGAATGGAAGTAATAAGAAATGGGCTTACATGGCAGCAAGGCAATGTGTGGTGATGGTTCAACCTCAACTGGAGTTGCTTTGAGAACCAATTAAGTGCCAGTATATATCAATAACTTCGAATAGTAGCTGGCACATAGTAAGTGCTCATTAGAAACTGGCCTTTTAAATCTAATAAATGGGTATTATATAATCCCTTTGTTCTGCGATTGAATTTGATGATAATAGCAACATCTGCGTTGTATGTATGGAGGAATTTGTGTGTTCAGGACAAATACTTGGGTGAATATTATTTTAAGTGAAAAAGTTTGATGCAAAAGAGTATGTATTAAATCATTCTATTTACAAAGTTAAAAAATTGGGCTGGGCGTGGTGGCTCATGCCTATAATCCCAGCACTTTGGGAGGCCCAGGTGGGCAGGTCATTTGAGGTCAGGAGTTTGAGACCAGCCTGGTCAACATGGTGAAAACTTGTCTCTACTAAAAATACAAAAATCAGCCATGCGTGGTGGTGTAGCCTGTCGTCCCAGCTACTTGAGAAGCTGAGGCAGGAGAATCGCTTGAACCTGGGAGGTGGAGGTTGCAGTGAGCTGAGATTGTGCCACTGCACTCCAGCTTGGGCGACAGAGCGGGATTCTATCTTAAAAAATAATTTAAAGAATGGGACAAACAAATGTATGCTCAGGGTGTTGGTTAGCGGAAGAGTTTACATAGCAAACCTGAGACTGGTATCCCTAGAAAGGTCTGCTTCAAAGGTGAGCTCTTAGCTGGCATCTGGGAACTTGGCTTTGAGAGTATTCCCAGTGACTATTTAATTGACAAGCATGTTTCACCGTGCCTAGACAGTATGGTTTATACTGAGTATCTGCCTTGAATTTTGTATGTGGTAGGCAAAGTGTGCCTTTATGATCAGCGCCCATTAAAACTTTGGGTACTAGGTCTCTAACAAGCTTCCCTGGTAGACCACAGTTTGTACATGTAGTCTCCTCTCGTTGCTGGGAGATTGAAATGGGTCTTGCATAATTCCATTGGGAGAGGACCCTTGGTGCTGGCTCCTGCTTTCCTCTGGACTTTGCTCCCTACACTTTTCAGCTTTGCTGATTTTGCTTCTTATCTTTTCACCGTAATAAATTGTAGCCATGAGTATGACTATGTTCTGAGTCTCATGAGTCGTCCTGGCGAGTCATTGAAACTGGGTGGTCTTGGGCACTTCCAATGCTGATGTTACCTGGATAATAGATTGAAAATGGACACAAGAAAAACCCTCTGTGGAGCTGGGGTTTTTCTCTCTCTTGATTTGGATGGTAGAGGAGTATGAATATGTAATCATAATTGAGTGGCACACTTGAAACGATCACTCTATACATTTTTTTTTTCTTGAGACAGAATCTTGCTCTGTTGCCCAGGCTGGAGTGCCATGGTTCAATCATAGCTTACTGCAACCTTGACCTCCTGGGCTCATGTGATCCTCCCACCTCAGCCTCCTCAGTAGCTAGGACTACAGGTGTGTGCCACTGTGCCTGGCTATTATTTTTATTTTTAGTAGAGATAGGGTCTTGGTATGTTGCCCAGGCTGGTGCTAAACTCCTGAGCTCAAGTGATCCTTCTGCCTCAGCCTCAGCCTCCCAAAATGCTGGGATTATAGCCACCATGCATGGCCACACTCTATACATTTCAATATATGTATGTTATTTCTCAAGAAATTGATCTGCAAAATCCCGAACAAAACTGACAGTCATTTCTCAATGCAACAGGCATCGATTGACAGCTTACTCTAGACATAGCTAGTAAATATCTTCTGCTCCTGTAGGAGCAGGAAATTACCCATAGGCTAATGTCTTCAAACCCCCTGAAGACTGTCCACAAAGTACTTGGGTAAGGATAGTTTTGAGGCTCCTTCTGGAGCCCTGGAAGAGAGGCATGCACATCCCAGCAGCTTCTCTCTTTCCATAAGTCCTTTTCCTTTCTCTCACTGCAGAAAAGGAAGACACAT
Source organism: Callithrix jacchus (assembly GCF_049354715.1). Taxonomy (NCBI): domain Eukaryota; kingdom Metazoa; phylum Chordata; class Mammalia; order Primates; family Cebidae; genus Callithrix; species Callithrix jacchus. The sequence goes on from NC_133504.1 coordinate 167,649,222, forward strand.
GCCCTCACCTATTTCTAATCATATCACAGTGCATTATTCATGATGTGAAAGCCTCTTGGGTACCAAACTCAGGTCCAATGTGAGTTATCATCTTGGGGAACCCTCATGTAATTATTAATCCAAATCCCATGTCTAGGACCTGCCTTTCCCCTTCTTATGTTGCTCATAGGGACCAGGTTTTGGCTTAGAAGTTGGGTATCTTAGTCCATGAAGGGATGTTTCCAATCAAGATAAATTGTAGAATGGAGGGGCAGCACCACCTTCTAAACCAGGGCTGCTCTCAAATGGTTTGCTGCTCTCAAGGGAGATTTTCATGAGAGCAAAGCAAAGCAAGCAGCAAATGCTACAAGTAGCTTATTTCCCTATGCTTGAGGGCAAGTGATTCTTTCTAGCTACTGTATTCAGGTATTGGAACGGTGAATGCACATAGTAGGTGCTCAATAAATGTTGACTATTACTATCTGATGAACAGGTACTGTATAATCCATTTGCTCCAGTGTTTGAATTTGATTATGAATGGCAGCATCTGTTGAGTGTGCATCTGTGTATGTGTGTGTGTGCGTGTGTGTATTGGGGATCTGTGTGTTTAAGAAAAGCCTTCTTCTTAGGACTTGTTACTGGTTGTTAAGGAAAGCACTTGACAATAGTTGAACCCTGCAGGTTAATTAATGATGCTGACTCTTCAGTAAAATGTAGCAATGTTTTCTGGAACTATTAAGATTTCCACGATAAAACCTGCAGATACAAATTTTAGGTTATGTCTTTCAGAGTTTGTGTCTACTAGTCCCTGAGGTATAGATTTTATCAAATAATGCATTTTCTTTTTTCTTTCTTTCTTTTTTTTTTTGGCAGAGTCTTGCTCTCTTACCCAGGCTGCAATGCAGTGGTGCAATCTTGGCTCGGTGAAACCTCCACCTTCTGGGTTCAAGCGATTCTCTTGCCTCAGCCTCCCAAGTAGCTGGGATTTCAGGTGCATGCCACCACACCTGGCTGATTTTTGTATTTATGGTAGAGATGCGGTTTCACTATGTTGACCAGGCTAATCTCGAGCTCCTGACTTCAAGTGATCCACCTGCCTTGGCCTCCCAAAGTGCTGGGATTATAGGCATGAGCCACTGTGCCCGGCCGAAATCATGCATTTTCTACTTCTTCTTTGGCACATGTGGCAGGTTGGATCAGTTTTAGCAGTATAGAGACATACTTTGTTTTCTATTAAATAACTTCAATAAACAGAAACGTTTAAGCATGAGGACTAATAAAATTATTTATGATTTTTTTTTTTTTTTGAGACAGCGTTTCTCTCTTGTTGCCCAAGCTGCAGTACAGTGGCACAATCTTGGCTCACCACAACCTCCACTTCCGGGGTTCAAGTGATTCTCCTGCTTCAGCCTCCCGAGAAGCCGGGATCACAGGTGTGTGCCACCACGCCCGGCTACTTTAGTACTTTTAGTAGAGACAGGGTTTTCCATGTTGGTCAGGCTGATCTCGAACTCCCAACCTCAGGTGATCCACTCACCTCGACTCCCAAAGTGCTGGGATTACAGGCATGAGCTACTGTGCCCTTGCCCTGTTGCCCAGGCAGGAGTACAGTAGTGTGATCATAGCTCACTGCAGCCTCAAACTTCTGGCTTCAAGTGATCCTTGCACCGTGGCCTCCCAAAGCACTGGCATTATGGGTGTGAGCCCTTTGCTCAGGTATTTCTTATTTTTAAACATAATTCTCATTTATGCCCAAGGTCACACATCAGAGTTATATGCGCACACTCACACAGCTTCAGGAAAGACTATCTTGCCTTCTATCACATTTCTGGCTTCATAAATAACATAATTTTAATAATGGAGTATACCATTTTATTGCGAATCAAGTTATGAGAAACAGCGTTCTTACCCTGTTTAATATGAATAAAATTAATTAAATCAGATCAGTATCAATGTAAACTTGACTGCTCTTTAGTAATCTATCTTATATGATGCATGCAAATTTATTTCTCAGTAGTTTTTATAATATTCTTCAAAATTAATATTAAGACATTTACTTAAATTGAACAATAAAGTCATACTTTTAATGACAAGAAATATATCTAATTTGGCTGATTGACTTGAAAATTAGGTTATATAATAAAACATTTTTCATCAGTTGAATGAGCCAAATCAGTAGCTCCAAGATTTTGACAACATTTTATTTAAGGTCCACAAGGTAAAAGCATTAATGTTAGTTCTATTACAAAAGATGTGTAAGTAAAAATTTTTTATTTTCTCAATTTGTTCTGAGACAGATTTAATAATATGCCTCTAAGTGTACGGCGAGCAGGTAAAAAAATACTTATTTAAAAGTCTTGCCCTTTTTAGTGTACTTCAGAGAATGAGACATTAAACAATAAATCTGTTCTCAAGTTGAATGGTTTCTAATTATTTGCTTTTGACAAAACTGTAGTGAGATAGTTTTGTCTAACCAAAGTCTAACCAAAGCGATAGATCCTTAAGATTTATTTATTTATTTTATGTTTTGGACATGCCATCTAGAAGGGTTTCAAAGAATTGTCTGTCAGTGCTTTAAGAAAATTATTTCCCTTCTTATCTACTTTTTTACGTGTGTGTGTGTTTCAGATTCTTGCTCTGTCACCCAGGCTGACTGGAGTGCAGTGGTGCCACCTCGGTTCATTGCAACCTCTGCCTCCTGGGTTCAAACGATTTTCATGTCTCAGCCTCCCAAGTAGCTGGGATTACAGGCAAACACCATCCTGCCCAGCTAATTTATTTTTATTTTTATTTTATTTTTTGAGATGGAGTCTCACTCTGTCACCCAGGCTGGAGTGCAGTGGCATGATCTCAGCTCATTGCAACCTTTCCCTCCTGGGTTCAAGTGATTCTTCTGCCTCAGTCTCCCCGGTAGCTGGGATTTCAGGCATGTACCACCACACCCAGCTAATTTTTTTGTATTTGTAGTAGAGACAGGTTTTCACCATGGTGTCCAGGCTGGTCTTGAACTCCTGACCTCAGGAGATCTGCCCACCTCAGCCTTCCAAAGTACTATGATTATAGGTATCATTGCCCCGCCCCCACCTACTTATTTATGGGAAGAAAGGTTCTCAGTGTTCACATCTATGAAAAAGAAAAGAAGGAATAGAAATGGTTCTAGACCTCATCTCTTTCCAGTAGTATGTAATAGTTATTTGTGAGTATATGAACTTGTCGGCAGTAAATATCTCCATCAATCTAATTGAGATGTATTAAAATTACTTAAAAATTATAATTATACATCAAAGTTAAAATATATTTGTGTTGTTTTGTTCAGTTGTGTACTACTAATAACGTATGATACTTACATCTAGAAGATTTTTCTCTTTTACATTTAGAGCCTAGTAGTCAGAGGAAAAGTATCTGTACTCACGTATGTATTACAGAGTACAATAAGATGGTCAAAAAAAGACTCTAACACATAGAAACACATTAGAATAAAATTCTGAGGGGGAAGAAAAACAGAAATAGAGGTTCAAAGAGATACAAGAATAATGTTAGATTTCGGACTCTAAAAGAAAAGCTTGTTTGTGGGTTTTTTATTTTTTGCTTTTTTTTTTTTTTTTGAGACAAGATCTCACTCTGTTGCTCAGCCTGGAGTGCAGTAATGCAATGCCAGCCTCAAGTAATCCTCTCACCTCAGCCTCCTGCATAGCTGGGACTATAGGTATGCAACACCACACCCAGCCAATTTTTTGTGTGTTTTGTAGAGATGGAGTTTTGTCATGTTGCCCAGGCTGGTTTTGAACTCCTGGGTTCAAGTGATCTTCCCCCTCGGCCTCCCAAAATGCTGAAATTACAGGTGTGGACCACTCTGCCAGGCCTCGTTTGTGTATTTTTTAAAATGGGTGACAGTGGGGAGGCAAATTTCTGGGGTAATGCATAGATAATAAAGTCATTTAAAACAACGACGCAGCTGTTTTATTTTCAAGTATAAATTTGTATAATATATTGAGCATCTTTTGCAATCATTTAATCTTAACTATAAATAGTAAATTAAAGTTCAGGTAAATTAGAAACATATAAAGAAGGTTAGTTTGCAGACCTCTTTTTTAGTGAATATGAGAGTGAACCTTTTTGAATCCCACTGACTTAGTTTCTGAGAGTGGACCTCAGCAGATCTGTGAAAGCAAATGGCCAAGCCTTGACCTGTGCCTCTCAGCACCTCACTGCCAGGGACTGCCAGGGGCTGCTCAACCCTGACCTCAGAGGATCTCTTTCAGGCACCACAAGAAAGTGGTTGGGTCCACAGGGCATAGTCAGGCAACACTGCCCTTCAGACTAGTTTGCTTGATTCTGTTAAACATGACTCTTCTCAAAGTGTATTTACCAAACACCCATATAGTATTCACTGTGTACCTGGCACTGTTCCAATTGCCTTACAAATATTAACTATTTAAGCACCATAAAAAAACCCTATGAGTTAATGTCATCCCCATTTAACAGATGAGGAAACTGAGGCATAGTGAGATTAAGTAACTTGCTAAAGGTCACACAGATAATAAATGGTAGAACCAGGACTTCTTATACATTGGTCTCTTTTTAAAAAGGGGAGCAGAAAGAAATTATTGTAGTCTCTATATTTAAGTGAATGCTCATCAGAATTCTTTTTTTTCTTTTTTTTGAGACAGTCTCACTCTGTCGCCAGGTGCCAGGCTGGAGTGCAGTGGCGCAATCTCGGCTCACTGCAACCTCTGCTTCCAGGGTTCAGGCAATTCTCCTGCCTCAGCCTCTTGAGTAGCTGGGAACACAGGCGAGCACCACTACGACCATCTAATTTTTGTATTTTTTTAGTAGAGATGGGGTTTCACCATGGCCTCGATCTCTTGACCTCGTGATCCGCCCACCTCAGCCTCCCAAAGTGCTGGGATTACAGGCGTGAACCACCACGCCCGGCCAGAATTCTTTGTCTCCAGTCCTATTTCTTGCTTTCTTTTTTCTTTTTCTTTTCTTTCTTTCTTTTTTTTTTCCTGAGGCAGTTTTGCTCTTGTTGCCGAGGCTGGAGTGCAATGGTGCCATCTCAGCTCACTGCAACTTCTGCCTCCCAGGTTCAAGTGATTCTCCTGCCCCAGCCTCCTGAGTAGCTGGGTTTACAGGCACGTGCCACCTGGCCCAGCTAATTTTGTATTTTTAGTAGAGATGGGAAATCACCATGTTGGCCAGGCTTGTCTTGAACTCCTGACCTCAGTTGATCTACCGTCTCAGCCTCCCAAAGTGCTGAGATTGCCACCGTGCCCTGTCCCAGTCCTGTTTCTATCCCCAACCTTTGAGTGCCTTACAAATAGACTGGATTTACCTGTGGGGATCCCAGAAATCTAGTACAGAATTGAGAGGCATTGGGATTGAATCTCAGTGGCCTGGTTATTGACGCTGGCATTCACAGCCTGTGAATCACCATACAAATGTCTTATTCAGAAGCTGAGGTGGAGACGGAGGGAGGCTGGATAATTAGTATTGCAGGTCACTAGTGAAAGGCCTCAGAAAGCATCAAACTGTCCCAATAAATTATTTTTCCTGGCCTTCTCCATACAACCTCATAATTCCAATTTCAGATGTTTGGAGTGGGCAAAATGCTCTTACGATTTCCTTTGCAGCAATGAGGAAAGCACATTACACTGACAGCAGTGTTGAGAAGGGAAACCAGTTTTTCTTCCATCTGCTGCCTCTGTCTTCCAAACAGCTTCCATTAAATTTGCCATTTGACACAGGCAGAGTGTGACAAAAGACATAACAAGAACTTTGAGAGTGAAAAATACCTTATGAAGTGTGCCACTAAAGAAAAACCACTTTAAAAAAACCAATTCCTCCTTCCTGCAAAACAACATAACTATCCTTTTTTATTTTTGGAGACAGAATCTCACTCTACCCGCTAGGCTGGAGGGCAGTGGTGCGATCCCAGCTCACTGCAATCTCTGCCTCCCGAGTTCAATTGATTCTCCTGCCTCAACCTCCCAAGTAGCTGGGTTTATGGCAAGTGCCGGCTAATTTTTGTATTTTTAGTAGAGACAGGGCTTCACCATGTTGGCCAGGCTAGTCTCAAGCTCCTAATCTCAGGTGATCTGTCCGTCTTGGCCTTCCAGTGTGCTGGGGTTACAGGCGTGAGCCACCACGCCCAGCTCAACATAACTATCTTTTACAAAAGTTCTTCATTTATAGACACATTGGTATCTATTACTGTGCCTTTTGACAAACTATACTTCTGGGCAACTCTGGGACTTCTCCATGTCCTTAATATTGCATAGGATACTCTGGAGCTCTGAGCCAGACCCACATCCTGGACCTGGCCTCCAACTCCAGTCCATTATGGGGATTGACAAAGATCATCTCCTTTCACCAAAACTTGACTCAGCCTCCCCTGAGTCCTCTGCCTGACTGGTCCTGAGGTCCCGACCTTGGGCTTTTCTTTCTGTCCTTGTAGAATCCAGTTTGAGCAAGAATCCTACTAAATCAGTTTAGCAAAGTCCCCCACCCTTCGTATCTGGCCACCTGCCGTGATAGCTTATCACCCTGGCCTGCCTTCAGCAAAAACCCTATCAAGACAGGAACTCTCCATCCTTGATGTTTTGTTTTAGTAATTTTTCATCCACTGCCCCTGCCCTGCTCCTTGGCTGTCAGTCCCTGCTTACTTCCACAGTCAGAGTTGAGTCCAATTCTCTCCCCCAGTGCTATTCCATTGCAGTGATCTCTGTACCTATGGCCATGGGCCCCTTCAATAGTCCATAGTACTGTCTTTAACAAGTGTGGATACATTTCTTCTTCTTTTTTTTTTTTGAGATGAAGTTTCACTTTGTCACTCAAGCTGGAGAGCTGTGGCATGATCTCGGACTGCAACCTCTGCCTCCCAGGTTCAAATGATTCTCCTGCCTCAGACTCCCGAGTAGCTGGGACTACAGGCACCTGCCACCATGCTTGGCTAATATTTCTTTTTTTTTTTTTTTTTTTTGGAATGGAGTCTCACTCGTTGCCAAGGCTGGAGGGCAGTGGCACGATCTTGGCACACTGCAAGCTCCACCTCCAGAGTTCAAGTGATTCTCATGCCTCAGTTTTTTAAGTTGCTGGGACTACAGGCATATGCTATCTTAACTGGCTAATTTTTTGTATTTTTAGTAGTGATGGGGTTTCACCATGTTGGCCAGGCTGGTCTTGAACTCCTGACCTTCAAGTGATCTGCCCGCCTCAGCCTCCCAAAGTGCTGGGATTACAGACGTGAGCCACCGCACCCGCCTACATGTTTTCTTTAACAGGACAGACCCCACGGGCTATTATCAATCCTGGTAAGAAGGCTGCTGGGATCAGTCAGGTCCTAGCCCGCCACTAACCAGACTTAAATGTTTTGGAAAGATTTTCCAGCATTTCAGTTTTACTGCAAAAGATTAAATTGCCGTCTAGTTGTCTGAATTGGGAGCATCAAAAGAGCTGGAGTGGAAAACAAACTGGCTTTAGGGGAGCTGTGCCAGTTTCAGGCCCTACCAGTGGCACTGGACAGCCCTGTCAGTGAGTGATGGGACAGGTGGTTATTAACAAGAATGAACAATTATTAACAAGAATGTGCGCTCCGACTCTTTCCTGTTCTCTGCCTTGCAAAAAGGAATTGAATATGGTCATGTGCCACATCACAAAGTCTCTGTGTATGATGGGCATCCTATAAAATCATAATGGAGCTGAAAAGTTCCTATTGCCTAGTGACATTGCAGTGCAATGCGTTACTTACATGTTTATGAGTAATGCACTGATGACTGATGATGCTGGTTTAAACAAACTTTCTGCTCTGCCAGTCCTATAAAAATCTACACATACAATATGCAATTATGTACAGTACATAATACTGAATAATAATAAAGTGACTGTGTTACTGGTTTCTGTATTTACTATACTACATTTTTATTGTTATGTTAGCGTGTACTCCAACTCCTGTACAAAGAAAAGTTAACTGTTAAGCAGCCACAGGCAAGTCCTTCAGGAGATGCCCAGAAGAAGGTATTGTTATCATAGGGGATGACAGCTCCATGCATGGCCTTGCCCCAAAGACATTCCAGTGGGATGAGCTGTGGAAGGAGAAGACAGTGATATTGATGATCCTGACCCCATGGAGGTCTACGCTAATGTATATGTGTGTCTTAGCTTTTAACCAAGAGTAGGCCAGGTGGTACCTCACACCAGTAATTCCAGGACTTTAGGAGGCTGAGGCAGGAGGATCGCTTGAGCTCAGGAGGGCAAGTCCAGTCTAGGAAACATAATGAGACCCTTGTCTCTACAAAATTTAAAAAATTAGCCATATGTGGTAGGTATGCCTGTAGTCCCAGCTATTTAGGAGGCTGGGACGGGAGGGTTGCTTGAACCCAAGAGGTTGAGGCAGAAATGAGCCGTGATTGGGCCACTGCACTCCAGCCTGGGTAACAGAGCAAGATCCTGTCTCAGGAAAAAAAGTAAAAAAGTTTAAAAAGTAAAACAGATTTAAAAAATGTTAAAAAGATTTTAGAATAAGGATATAAGGAAAATATTTTTGTACAGCTACACAACATGTGTTTATTGTTTTGTTTTGGTTTGGTTGTTTTTGAGATAGAGTCTTGCTCTGTTGCCAGGTACCAAGCTGGGGTTCAGTGGCACAATCTTGGCTCACTGCAACCTCCACCTCCCGGGTTCAAGCAATTCTCCTGCCTCAGCCTCCCGAGTAGCTGGGACTACAGGCCTGCATCACCATGCCCAGCTAATTTTTGTATTTTAGTAGAGATGGGGTTTCACCATGTTCGCCAGGACGGTCTCAATCTCTTGACCTTGTGATCTGCGCACCTTAGCCTCCCAAAGTCCTGGGATTACAAGTGTGAACCACCACACCTGGCCACAACATGTGTTTTAAGCTAAATGTTATTTTGAAAGAGTCAAAAATTTAAAAGATCAACAAGTTTAACATGTAAAAAAGCTACAGTAAGCTAAAGTTAATAGATCATTGAAGAAAGAACAAAAATTTAAATAAATGTAGTGTAGCCTAAGTTACAGCATTTATAAAGTCTGCAGCAGTGTATAGCAATGTGCTAGGCCTTCACGTTCACTCACCACTCACTCACCCAGAGCAACTTACAGCCCTGTGAGCTCCATTCATGGTAAGTGCCTTATGCAAGTATTCCATTTTTTATCTTTTAGACCATATTTTTACTGTATATGTTCTATGTTTAGATACACACATGCTTCCCAATGTGTTCCAATTGCCAACAGTACTCAGTACAGTCACACACTATACTGGTTTGCAGCCTAGAAATTGGTGTGTAGCCTATTACTGAGCCATATAGCCTAGAGGGGTAGTAGGTTGTACTATCTAGGTTTGTGTAGGTACACTCTGCGATGTTCACACAAGAATGAAATTGCCTAGCAGTGCATTTCTTAGAATATGTCCCCATTGTTAAGGGACCCATCATTATAATAAAAAGTTGAAGGCCGGGCACCGTGGCTCATGCTGTAATCCCAGCACTTTGGAAGGCTGAGGCAGACGGATCACAAGATAAGGAGTTCAAGACCAGCCTGGCCTGTATGGTGAAACACCATCTCTTCTAAAAATTAGCTGGTCATGGTGACACATGCCTGTAGTCCCAGCTATTCTGGAGGCTAAGGCAGAACAAGTGCTTGAACCCAGCAGGCAGAGATTGCAGGGAGCTGAGATAGTGCTACCGCACTCCAGCCTGGGCGACAGAGCAAGACTCTGTCTCAGTGAAGTAAAATAAAATAAAAATATAAAATAAAAAGTTGAGACACTGAAGGGAAGGGAAGGGAAGGGAGAGAGGATATTCTTTGTGGCCTAAGAATATAGAGAGAGGGATGAAGGCTATCGCATTAGATAGGGGAGAATTTAGGAGTTATGTGTTGCTAGAGTGTTCTGCATGTGGTCTTCTTTAATTTTGTTTTGAAAGACATAAATCAGAGATTAAAATATTTTTTTAAATTTCCTTTGATTGTTTAGATGTGCTTCTTTGAAGGTAAACTTGCACTGATACTTGATGGGTCACACAGACTTACAGTGAAAAAGAGCTTCAGGAAAATCAGAAGAGAAATCTGAGCAATAATTAAAAACACACTGTATTAGTCTGTTCTCACACTGCCAATAAAGACACATCTGAGTCTGGGTAATTTACAAAGAAAAGACGTTTAATGGACTCATAGTTCCATGTGGCTAGGGAGGCCTCATAATCATGGCAGAAGTCAAAGGACGAGCCAAAGAACATCTTACATGGTGGCAGGCAGGAGGGTGTGGGGATCGCTCCTGCGAAGGGCCCTTGACAGGACCCTCGCCATCTTGAACTTGAGCCCATACACGTTTCTCCTCTCCTGGAGGCTGTTGAGCTAAGGGAAAGGAGGAAGTCTGGTTGCACTGATTTTATAAACATCAATCTTTGCCTCTGACATTTGCAACAGAATGGCTGAGCTCAGGCCTTGTGGTCTAACGAGACATTGTATGGTTAGACATTGTGTGCCTCCTAGTTCCTTCTCTGCACAATAACTGTATGACTTTGTTTACCTCTGCTAACTCAATCATATTGTTTGCATATGATCCTATATGAATAGGCAAGGTTAGAAGGACATTTGGAAAGGTCCAGCTATACCTTGTTAACGATCTTACTTGCCTGCTTAACTGATTTTAGAAAAACACATGTTTAGATTTATGACCCCCTTTTTGCAAACTTTATTGTCCCTTTGCTGTACACCCTTTGATTAAGAGTCATACTTTCTGTACCCCTTTTCTTGTGATTCTTGTTCTTGATTTTATTTTAAGATACAATGGAATGTACATCACTCCTTAAACACTGAAAGGTATATAACCTGTAGTTTGCACAAATAAACTTGCTGTCTTGGCACTTGCTGCTCCGGCATTGCCTGGCAGTCCTCCAGACCCCACTCTCTATCTATCTTTTCTTCCGCGCACTCCCTCTTCCAGGTTAAGAACACTTGAGTGGGGCTGAGGCTCTCCGCTGGTCAGAAGCCCCCCGGCAGATGTGCCAGACCCCCACAGGAGGGCATTTAGAAACTGCCCTTTTTAAAACTATCAGATCTCGTGGGGCTTATTCACCACCATGAGAACAGCTTGGGAAAGACCCATCCCCATGATTCAATTACCTTGCTTTCCTGACCCATGTAAATCCCTGGTCTACATTGTCCTTCATAATGGCTATGTAGCATTTTCTAGTTATTGCAACAATTTGTGAACACATCTATTCTGCTTAACTATTAATAATATAAGCAATTTGAGAGTAGGGCATACTATATCTTACCTTTTAAACCATAGGGCCACAATGCCATAATTGGAACTTTTGTGTCCTCCCTCCCCCTGCCCAAATTCATGCATTGAAATCTTAATCCCCAAGGTATTGGGAGATGATGCTTTGTGAGGTGATTAGGTCACAAGGGTGGGACCCTTATGAATGGGATTAGCATCCTTATAAAAGAGGCCCCAGAGAGACCTCTCACCCCTTCCAACTTGAGGACACAGGTAGAAGACACCGTCTATGAACCAGGAAGTGGGTCCTCAGCAGACACCGAATCTGCTGACATCTTGATTTTAGACTTTCCAGCCTCCGGAACTATGAGGTATACATTTTGGTTCTTTATAAACTCTCAGTTTATGGTATTTTGTTATAACAGCTCCAATAGACTGAGAAGCCCTCAGGGTCTCCTACTTTCTTTCTTTCTTGTTTTTAAACCATTATTTTAGTTCCAAGGGCACATGTGTCAGTTTGTTATATAGGTAAACTCATGTCACAGGGGTTTGTTGTACAGATTATTTTGTCACCCAGGTACTAAGCCTAGTAGTACCCAAGAGTTACTTTACCCAATCCTCTCCTTCCTCCCACCCTCCACCCTCAAGTGTCTGTTGTTCCTTTCCTTGCGTCCATGAGTTCTCATCATTTAGCTCCCACTTATAAGTCAGAACAGGCAGTATTTGGTTTTCTGTTCCTGTGCTAGTTTGCTAAGGAAAATTGCCTCCAGTTCCATCCACATTCCTGCAAAAGACAGAATCTCATTCTTTTCATGGCTGCATCATATTCCATGGTGTAGATGTACCACATTTTCCTTATCAAAGCTGTAATCAATGGGCATTTAGGTTGATTCTATGTCTTTGCTATTATGAATAATGCTGCAATAAACATTTATGTGCATATGTGTTTATGATAGAATGCTTTATTAATATATTCCTTTGGGTATATACCCAGAAATGGTATTGCTGGGTAGAATGGCAGTTCTGCTTTTAGCCCTTTGAGAAATCGCTACACTGCTTTCCACAACAGTTGAACTAATTTACACTCCCCCTAAGAGTGCAGACTGTTCCCTTTTCTCCACAACGTTGCCAGCATCTGCTGTTTTTTGACTTTTTAATAATAGCCATTCTGACTGGTGTGAGATGGTAACTCACTGTGGTTTTGATTTGCATTTCTCTAAAGATCGGTGATATTGAGTATTTTTTCCTATGCTTGCTGTCCTACTTTCTAAGATTACACTAAGTACGTTACATAAGTACTTACATGAATGGACTCATTGCATTGGTGTGATCTCAGCTCACTGCAACCTCTGCCTCCTGGGCTCGAGTAGTCCTCCCATCTCAGCCTCCTGAGAAGCTGGGACCACAGGTATGCACCAGCACACCTGGCTAATTAAAACAATTCTTTTTTGTACAGACAGGGACTTGCTACTGGCTTCAAGCAATTCTCCTTGGCCTCATATCTGTATTACTCTAGGAATGCATGGGGGATTCTGAGGTCCACCAGACCCCTGGACCTATTCTGTCTCTTGCAGTGGCTCTGACAGCTGGGTCCACTGTGGGGCTCCATCTGTATTAGTAACTCTTTGGGAAGTCTGACATGGTTTTTTCTGGAGGAGCTTTCTAATAAATATACAGTCATCACCTCACTTCCCACCAAAATGCTTCCAGTTCTCAAGCAGAAGATGATAGTTCTCAGATAACACCATGAAACCTGTCAAAACCTCTAACGCTGGGGGAGAGAGTAAGGGAAAAAGAAGTCTATCATCAGCTACCAATGGTTATGCTTGCCTTTTTGTTCCTCTTCACTATCTTCTAAGCACTGGGAGTGTCTTCTAGGCACCACAGGGTGCATGCTGCATGGGAGCCTGGGTGGGTGTTGGCACTGCAATTAGCAGCTGGGTTCAGGGACCGCTGGAAATCACCCCTGCTGCTCCACCCCCAGGTCGCACGTGAGGCCCAACTGCAAGACGGGAGCCTTGGCTTCCAAAACCCGATCCTCCAAAATTTGGGCTTATGTAACTTATTTGTTTATTTTTAAGCCAGCCCTGTCCAAGTGGAGAACATTTAAGACTCCCTTTTAGAGAAAATTTGGATCTCAACATTATTATTAACTAAATCAGCAAGCAATGGTTTTGTAATATTTCCAAGTGGCACAGTTCTGTGGACTTAGAGCTTCCTGTCCTCGGTGGAATTAGATCGCACGATGGGTTCCCGAAATTGTTCCTGGGATTTCACTCTCACTCCCGCCTCTGCCCCACACATGCTGGCCTGAGTCTAAGGGGGTCTGGGACTTCTTTTACTTTTTGATACAGGGTCATGCTCTGTCACCCAAGCTGAAGTGCATTGGTGTGATCTCAGCTCACTGTCACCTCTGCCTCCTGGGTTCAAGCAGTTCTCCCACCTCAGCCTCCCAAGAAGCTGGGACTATAGGCATGCACCATCACACCTAGCTAGTTAAAAAAAAAAATTCTTTTTTGTACAGACATGGACTTGCTACTGGCTTCCAGCGATTCACTTTGGCCTCCCAAAGTGCTGGGATTACAGGTGTGTGCCACCATGCCCAGCCTGGGCCTGGGACTTCTGCACTGGAGTCCCCTCCATTTGAGAAGGGGCCATGGAGTCCCTGTTCTGTAACTGAGTCCAGTGGTTCTCCAGCTAGTACAGTTGCTGGGGCCTCTGGAAGTCACGCCGCTCTTCACAGAGCATGGTAAAACAGAAAACAGAAGGCGTATCTTTGGGTCAGATCAGATCACTTTATATTAGATTCTAAACACGGGCGCAGCATGTGCCAAGGGTCTGATATAAATGGCTGTGGAGATGTTCATGGCTGTATGATTTCTCCCCGGAAAAACACTGAAAACAATCTAAATGCTCAGCAAGAGTAGCTAATAAATTGTGGCCATTTTCAGTCTATCCATGGAAGTCATTAAGATTCGTTGCAGAGCCTTTAATAACGTGAGGGAAGTGTTTATGATTTGTTAGGTTAAAAAAAAAATCACATATGACATATGAGGGCAATGGTGTTTATTACATGTGCAGAGACTCTTAGAAAATATACTACAATTTTAGAAGAGGTAATATCCCTGAATGATGGCATTATGCATTTTTTTATTGCTTTATTTTTATTGTCAATTTTTCTAAATTAAGTATATATTACTGTGATCATCAAAAAATAAAATGATTAGAAGGTAGCTGACCTTCTCAGTGATGGTGGATTTCGGTTCACATTTTTTTTCTTTCTTTCTTTCTTTCTTTCTTTCTTTCTTTCTTTCTTTCTTTCTTTCTTTCTTTCTTTCTTCTTTCTTTCCTTCCTTCCTTCCTTCCTTCCTTCCTTCCTTCTTTCTTTCTTTCTTTCTTCTTTCTTTTTTTTTCTTTCTTTCCCTCTCTTTCTCTTTCTTTCTTTATTGAGACAGGGTCTCACCTTTGTTGCACAGGCTGGAGTGCAGTGGTGCAATCTCGGCTCACTACAACCTCCACCTCCCGTGTTCAACTGATCCTCCCACGTCAGCCTCCCAAATAGCTGGGACTACAGGTGCACAACACCAGGCCCAGCTAATTTTTTGTATTTTTAGTAGAGATGGGATGTCACAATGTTACCCAGGCTAGTCTTGAACTCCTGACCTCAAGTGCTCTGCCCGCTTTGGCCTCCCAAAGTGCTGGGATTACAGGCATAAGCCACTGTGCCTGGTGCACATTTTATTTAGATACCATTTTCCTTGGTCCTTACTTAGCTCTTCACCCTCTCATGGCTCCTCCAGGGAGGGGCTAGAGGGAAAGACTAGAATTTAAGATGAGAAGGATGAGATGCTCTCCTATGCACAGAGTCACAGTAATTCTTCCTGGGGACCTAGAGACTTATGAACATCTGGAAGCAGCACACATTCTGTCCAGATTCCCCAGTGTAAACTCAGAGTGTCACAAATCTGAGAAGGAAAGAAACCAGACTCACAGCAACTTTACATGAACTGATTCATCCCGTCTTCAGACAAGAAAGGGTTCCAGCAGGACACTCCTCCCCTCGCCCTATTACCGCAGCTTCCGCACCCCTAAAAGAACTTAACTGAAGTGCAGATAGACATCCTCAGGGTCTGGCAAGGCAGCCTGGTTCATACAAGGCAACTGGGCTGCACACGCTGAGCTTTGAAGGTGGTCCCGCCAAGACAAGCCTGGCTGACGCCTCGGGCCAGCCCGTTCCTTCAGTCCTTGTGGGTTTCCTCCATGTGTTAAATGAATGTAATGTGACCCGAAGCTTCTCCTGGAGCTATGTCCCATGACCTCATCTACCACTGCCTATACACGTGGGGAAGTGCCTGCCTCCAAGCGCTGAAGTATAGGAGGACCTTAGCTAGGCATGAGCAGCAAGGCTTTTCTTAAGACTGTTTATAGGACAGGAGCAGTCTTAGTTAGCAAGCATGGCGATAATTCCATTCAACTACATCCACCAACTGTTTACTGAGTGATTAGCAACATTCTGAGCAAAGCATCCAGGAATCCCCCCAAATTCCTTACAGCATGCCTCAGTTTCCCCCATTTGCATCCCATCTATCCCCTACTTTAAGGCTTGGATTCTTTTGTGGTGCTGTGGAGCCAGCAATGGTTTTAAAATCAGTGGGTCTGGCTGAAGATCCCGTCTCTGCTCTAACACTCACAAGCAAGTTGCTTAGTCTTCCTAAGTCTCATTTTCCCTGCCTTTGAAATAGGAATAATAAAGCCAGCTTCAGGGGAGAGTTCTTGAGTAGAGTTGCCGGATTGAGCAAAGAAAAGCACAGACACCCAGTCGAACTGAAATGTTAAATAAACAAGAACATTTTTTAGTTTAAGTATGTCCCATGTAGTATTAAGGACATTCTTATACTACAAAATTATTTGTTGTTTTTCTAACATTTCAGTTTAACGGGGTGTCCTGCATTTTATCTGACATCCCTATCCTTGAGGCTGAAATGATTTATTTACCTGAAAGCCCTGCCCAAGAGCTCATGAGTTCACTTTTCTCTGTACCTTTTTCTCTCAGGGTGGATCCCACAAAGTGCTCAACCCCTTGACCCTTGCATATCAGAGAGAATGAAGACTGTTGGCAGGTGGGTGGAGGGAAGGTCAGGATGCTCAGTTAGGGGTGCATTTACCCCAAAACAGTAAGAGAGTGCAAAGCATAGCACTGGCGTGCTGCTACCCCACTTCACCGACATCTTCAAAGGCCTTAGAGAACAGTGTTGTGTGCCTTCAACACACTCTTTGCTGCATGTAGGTTGGTCAGCTGGAGTGACACCACAGGGCCAGGAGAAGCCCTAATGGGGACACCAACCCCAGGGAAACCCCGTCTAGGCATGATCATTCCATTGACTTCAGAGGCCACTGCAGTGCACACTTGACACGGGGACTTTCCTGGAGGTGATTTTTTACACAAAGGGGATAAAGGTAACTGGGTGCCCCAGAAACCTCCCTACAACTTGCAGGAAACCAGGGGTGTGATGCAGGTCTGTGCTTCTCCTTCTTTCTTTGGTTTTCTGCTCCCTCTTTGTGGCTTCTCCCTGCTGCCTCCCCCAGACCCAAATTCCCCCTCCCCCAACTTAAGCTCCCCCAGCTTGTGGAGTGGAGGTGGGCAGGTGGCAGGTCCACTCTCCCAAGTCATGCACGTCACAAGCTGCCCAGGAGCCCTCAGGACCTCGGGTATAATTTTCCTCCTCTGAGCATCTGAATTCCAGGCAGGGTGCTCAGCTGTCATGGGCTTCGTGAAACTTTTCCATCAGGATTGAAACTGGGGCCAAGAAAGCGTGACTCTGCGGAAGACATTCACTTCTGCTATTCAGATGCACTTTCCCTTAGGTTCAGGCTTTAGAAAATGGGGCATTTACTCAGTCACAGAGGAAAGTTTTGAATTTCATTACAATGAGAAAACACATGAAGAGGGGCCATCGGAGGCTGCATTTCCAAATCTCTGCCACGTCTTTTTCTCCTATCCCTTTCCCTTCTCTTATTTACTAGTTTTCTTTAAGTGAATTCATTTTCCGTAATTTTTTAGAAAAATTTATTTTAAGCGGCAATATTTATAAAATCTAGGGTTTAATGTGATCATATATATGTATATATATAATTTTCTCCAACATATGAAAATAAATGTACACTGCAAATTTAAAAATGCTCATCTTGGCCGGGCACAGGAGTTTGTGCCTGTAATCCTAGCACTCTGGGAGGCCGTGGTGGGTGGATCATATGAGGTCAGAAGTTCAAGACCAGCCTTGCCAACATAGTGAAATCCCATCTTTACTAAAAATACAAAATTTTGCCAGGTGTAGTGGTTTGCGCCTGTAGTCTCAGCTACTCAGGTGGCTGAGGAACGAGAATGGCTTGAAGCCAGAAGGCGGAGATTGTCATGAGCCGAGATTGCGCCATTGCACTTCAGCCTGAGTGACAGAGCGAGACTCCATCTCAAATAAAGAAATAAATGCTCATTTGTGTATCACTTAAAACTACATCTCCGAAACACAGCTCTACTCATTGAAGTTATTTGAGGCCGGGGAGTCCTGCCTTATTTAGTTAAGAGTAGCCAGATCTGAGTGAGAAATTGACTCCATGTCAGTCACCAGAGGAAGTCCTCCCAGGAGCTCTAGAAATAAGGTATTTTCATTGGCCCTGTTTTACAGACAAGGAAGCAGACTCAGGTAAAGGCCATCTCACTAAGTGCAAGTTAGATTCAAACCCGAGCAGTCTGAGTTTGGAGTCCACACAATCATCACTCTTGCTCACCTCTTGGGAAAAAACACAGGTGTTGATACTACTGCTTGCCAAGGAAAAAAAAAACCAAAGGTCCTGTTGAAGAATGAATTCATTCAGTAATAAATGGTAAGTGCGTCCTTCCTGTAACTTCTAATGCATTGCTTGCAGCTACCAGCTTGCAGAGGAGTTGGATTCCAAAAGTTCATTTAAAAGCAATTTCCCCGTCTCCTTCCTCAGTGCTTCCTGCAGTACTTTGTACTCACCTCTCCTACTGCGCTTAACATGTCGTCCCTTAGTTCCTCACACATTTCCCTCCTTCACAGGGCTCCGGCTGCCCAAGGACAGGAACCTTGCTTTATTTATTTTAATATCCTCAGCACCTAGTCCAGTGCCCAGCCATGGAGACGCAGAGTATACGCATGTTGTATTAAATTACAAGTCATTTGTTTGGAACTCAGCACGCATTTCCCCAAGGAAACACATTACAAATGGGAATGGAAGCGTTCTGTTTCCAGCCAGCCCACAAAAATTTATTTAACCTGTCTCGTAGCCTACCAAGTTATCTGGAGCTGTAGGTGGGATGAAAGATATAAATCTTCCCCATCTCCTGGGTATAGGGTTAGATGTAAATAAAATTTCACATAGGTCAGTGTTCATTTTCAACTTACTCCAAATTGCCCTTTTTTCTGCATCTCCCAGCTATGGGGATCTCTGTCTCCAAGCTTCCTACTCAAAACCTACTGCAGGCCGGGTGCGGTGGCTCATGCCTATAATCTCAGCACTTTGGGAGGCCAAGGTGGGCAGATCACTTGAGGTCAGGGGTTTGAGACCAGCCTGGACAACATGGTAAAACCCCATCTCCACTAAAAATACAAAAATAGCCAGGCATGGTGGCACATGCCTATAGTCCCAACTACTTGGGAGGCTGAGTCAGGAGAATCACTTGAACCTGGGAGACGGAGGTTGCAGTGAGCCGAGATCATACCACTGCACTCCAGCCTGGCAACAGAGCAAGATACCATCTCAAAAAAAAAAAAAAAAAAAAAGAAAGAGAGAAAAAAGAAAAAACCCCACTGTAGTCCCTTACCCCAATTCTTTCTCCAGATAACCTACTTGTCCTGCTCACTCATCAAAATTTCCATTTTCTGAGTGTGGCTGAGCTCATCTGATTTTCAGTAGGAAATCAATCTGACAGAATTAATTCTTGCTAACCTGTGAATAACTGCCCCTAATATTCCTTCACTTGCCCCCACCTCCAAAGCCAGGCATATGGCTATGTGTAGCACAGTGGTTAGCACTGTGGGATTGAAAGACAGACCTGGATTTGAATCCCAGTTCTACATAAAAGTTATGTAGTCTAGGCAGAGTGATGTGACTCCTCTCTACCTCGGTTCTCTCATCTGTAAAATGGGAATCACTGTAATTATCTAGAGAGCTGGTGCTTTTATAACACTTCTCAGAGTTATACCATCTATCAGGCACAGTTCTAAGGACTCTTCATGTATTAATCCAATTTGTCTTCACAACAACCACCAAAGGAGAGTGACATTCCAAAAGAGATTTCTAATGGTCAGTTAAAATTAATTACTATTGGCCGGGCGTGGTGGCTCAAGCCTGTAATCTCAGCACTTTGGGAGGCCGAGGTAGGTGGATCACGAGGTCAAGAGATTGAGACCATGGTGAAACCACGTCTCTACTAAAAAATACAAAAATTAGCTGGTTGTGGTGGTGCATGCCTGTGGTCCTAGCTACTCGGGAGGCTGAGGCAGGAGAATTGCTTGAACCTGGGAAGTGGAGGTTGCAGTGAGCCGAGATCGTGACACTGCACTCCAGCCTGGTGCCTGGCAACAGAGCAAGACTCTGCCTCCAAAAAAAAAAAAAAAAAAAAAAAAAAATTATTATTATTTATTCCCTGCTTTCCTTCTTCCAAAAAGGCCTTTGAGGAAAGAATGCTACATTGATAAAGTTTCTGGCAGTGCGGATTGGAAAGGGCAGTCATTCCCAGGAGGAGACTTTTCAGGGCAAAGAGGGAATTGCTGCTAGATCACCCAAGGCAGAAAATTTATCCTGAGAGTCGATTCCCTTATGCTGTTCCTCTTTCCACAGTTTTTCCCCTTCCTCTGCCTCTGAATGTGTGGAATCTGCAAGTGGTCCAATTTTTTTCTATCCCTTTCTTTCTTTTTTAATTTTTTTCACACAGTCCGCGGCAGCTGCAGAGTGGTGGGGGCCGGGCGGACGGCGGCAGCTGTTTGTATGTATGGGACCTCTGTAGTCTTTGTGAGTCAGGGGCTGTCTGTATATATCACGAGCTACCACCTGGCAAGACATTTAGTTCCATCCATGTTGTTGAAATGTTTCCTGGATGATATCATCAATGCACAAGGATGGAAGGAGCTTTACGATGTGGATTTCCAGCCTTCGCTGTCCCCTGCCCCCCGCCTCCGCGGCCTTACACAGAAACAGTCTGGGGCGATTTTAACCTTCGGCTTAGCAGGCAACCTTGGATTTGCTCTCCAGTATTTCCCACTTACCAGATGCAGAGACCTAAAGCCCATGGCATATACATCGGAACAGAACTAGCAGTGTCGTCATGCAAAATCCCGAGCCTGCCAGTGACAGAGGCAGGCGGCAGCGCGCCCCTCAGCCCCCTTGCTGCGGTGGCCTTGTGTTGAAGTCACTGCACTTCTCTGAGCCTCAGTTTCCTCTTCCATCACACAGAGGGGTGGCTGCACTATCTCTATTCCCTCAGAGCTTTCGGACTCTTGGATGCTCTGATAAAGAACCCGGATGGATGGCAGTTGATCCTTTCTGATGTCACCCAGGGGTGGACAGTCCTTTGTGCCTATTGTAAACCTGTTTGAATGTGTCCTCTTCCTTAAAATTGAGAATTGTTCCCTTTGCTAATTATACATTTCTTGTTTTAATTTGAAATTTGTCTCACTCTGGCACCCAGACTGGAGGGCACAATCACAACTCGCTGCAGCCTCTAACTCTTGGGGCTCAAAAGATCCTCCTGTCTCAGCCTCTCAAGTAGCTTGGGCTATAGGAACGTGCCACCCACACTCAACTAATTTGAGACTTTTTTATTGTTGTTTGCAGGACTTCTGAAAATATAGTTAACATTCTACCCCATATTTCCATTGCAGTGATACCTTGCATACTGTATGGTGACATGTCTGTTTTAACCTAGGTGATTAGTTTTCAAAGACTTAGTGGCAGTGATATTCAATTTTATGACATTTATATTTAATAAATATTTCATATGAACCTCAAAACAAAAATAGGAAGGAAAATGATACTCATTTTTAAGAGTGATGAGATTAAGGATGAATGAGTCTAAATACCTTCAACAATATCTCATTACTAAATGGAAGAGGCGTGGCGCAAACGCAGGTCCTATGACCCCAAGTCTAATGCTCAAGCCACAAGATCACATATTAATATAAACCACCACCAGCACCCGAAACAACAGCAGCCACCCAGTTGAGTTTCTGCTACATGCTGGACACCTTACTAGGTGCTTCGCATACAATCCTTGAAGCAACTGTGCAGAGGAGGCATTATCCTCAGTTAAGAGATGGAAACATTAAAGTTCAGAAAGATTAAGCATTAAGATTTGCCTGATGGCTGATGTGTGCTGAAGGCAAAATTCAAACCCGACACTGTTCTTTTGACAGTGCTGCCTCTTGCTTAAATATGCATCAACTAAATCGAGAGCCAATATAATTTACTCTTCAGGATTTTTTAAGGTCCTGTAAATTATTGTTCCATGAAAATACAGTGAACAAAAATTACTGGTTGGTTGAATCACATTCAGCCAAATTAGATCTCACTTAACTGCCTTAAATTTTCTTATTTGTATCATTCTGCTTCACAGATTTTCTTTTACATTCTTTTTTTTTTTTTTTGGACAGGATCTCACTCGTTGCCCAGGCTGGAGTGCAGTGGCACCATCACGGCTCACTGCAGCCTTGACCTCCCTGGCTCAAATGATCCTCGTGCCTCAGCCTCCCAAGTAGCTTGGACATCAGATATGCACCATTACACCCACTAATTTTTGTATTTTTTGTAGAGATGGAGTTTTACCATGCTGCACGGGCTGCTCAAATTCCTGGGCTCAAGCAATCCACCCACCTCAGTCTCTCAAAGCCTTGGGATTATAAGCGTGAGCCACCATGACTGGCCTATTTTCCATTCTTTCAAAAATATCTTATTTTTTTTCTGGACCCCCGTAAAATATCTTTACTTCATTTTTAAGTGATGGGCATTTAAACTGAGCATGGTGGTCTTAGTTAGAACTTGAATGATGTCCTTTAGACTCCAATAGAAGAAAAGGATTCTAGCTTACCCCCCTCTTCCCTCATTCAGATTATATATCCTGGGATCATTTTACATTTATTTAGAATCTATTTTTTGGCCATCTTACCTAGGGGACCCTTGCCCATTTTTGTATCTGCATAATTCATCCATGAAACTTCTATAACTAACATCCATAACTTCATCTATGAAATGAGGACAGTGATTCCTGCCCTGTCCATATCTCATAGTTTTGGGGATGTTCAACCAAGTAGTATATAGGGAAGGCACTTAGAAAGGTGTAAAGAACCATCAACATAGACAATTATTATAGCATCTTTTGCTTTGGAAAAAGCTAAACTGCAGAAATGGAGTCATATAATTATTTAGTAAGACTGAGATTTGGATGTCCAAATTTATGTACTATTTATCATATGTAATAGGTAATAATGACAAAGGAATTTAATTAGTCATTAAATTATTTTAAAAGAGAATTCTTTTGCATAACTAAAAACAGTGCCTTCTTTATACCATAGAAAAACATAAAGACTAGTTAAATACTATGCTGTGGTCAAATACTGTACTAGTTAAATACAGTATAACACTATACTATATGTATTTAACTAGTCCTTTGTCTGTGGTATGAAAAGGGCATTGCTCTAAGTTATGCTTTCTGAGCTTCCTGCAGGCCTCCCTGGTTTTCTGGCCTCTACTGGTCTACAAAACCCCACATCTTCTGGAATTGCTATGAATTCTGCACTAGGCTTCTGATACAGAACACTTTCTAGTAGGAAAACACATTTTAACTCTTTTTGTGCAGTTCCATGACAACAATGAACTTTTGGAATCCATTGACTGAGAAAATAATGATAAAAGGACATTAAAAGTTTCTGTAAAACTTTTAAATGAATTTATATTTAGTTGATCACAACTGCATCCAAATGCTTTTGGAAGATACACAGTTATGCTGGAAACGTGATTCTACCAGGCGTGTGGTAGACACGCAGTAGATATTTGTCAAGTGAGTGCACAAATAAGAAGAGAATAAAAATTGGCAGACAGTGCTTGGGGCATATGAAGACTTGTGACCCTTCTGTCGTAACTCCACTCCCTGGCCACTGCTCTGAGAGCCAGAGCTAAGAGCTCAGAAACCACTTGTATTGTTTCTTAAATACCCAGTATACTGCAGGCACTCAATAATAGGGTACGGAAGGCAGGTATGTATAAATGAATAAATGCATACAGGAATATTTCTCTTGTCTTTCAGCTAAATTACAATTTTGAAGACAACTGGTATGATGTGGGCCTTTGTCCCTGGCAGAGCCCGGCATTGAGTTTCAAGAAGACAGCCTGCTTTCAGATAAACAACCAACTTGATCAGCATCACCTACCAACAGAGGCATTTCTGGAGGAGCTTATTTAAAAGAAAACATCTAAAAATTTAAATACCTAGAGAGACTGTAGATATTTTTGATTCTAGAAAATGCTTTTCGTTTCTCTGCAAGGTCATATGAAAGAAAGTTTGGAGTTAGAAAAATACGAGGAGACAAGAAAAGTCCTAAGAAGGAAGACATGTTGACAGTCTGGAGGCATGGGGAAGAGCATCTTGACCTCGGACGGTACAGCTTATCTTTTGCAGCCTAGGACGGATCTTCCGCTGAGTGAGCTAAGGCCTTATCAGAAAGAAGGCAGTGTGACCAGAACACTACCATGCAGAGATTTCAATCGCAAAGGAGTTGGTTAACTTGTTACCCCTTGAGGTGGCAGTGGCAAAAAGCAATTTACATATTCCTAAGTCATGAACTAAAGCATGTTCAGTATTTTTATGGGCAACATAACATAGATAACTCATTAGAGAATTCACTCACCTCAAAGATGCTAGATAGAGCAGTCCCGTCATCTCCCGGAGAAACTCAATACACGTTCTTCTTGGAGGCTCAGTGAAAGAGTCCCTGCCACCCAATCTGATGGCCACTTTGCCTGGCAGCAAAGGAAGTGAAAATGTCAATATGAAGAGGAAGAAATTCAACATTCTCTCTCTCTAAGGGGAAAAATGCAGACACAAGTCTTTTTTTTTTCTTTTTCTTTTCTTTTTTTCTTTTTTTGTGGGGTAAAGGGTTTGGAAGTGCTTTGATTACAGAGGGTATCTGTGAAGCCCAACATAAATTAATCTTTATTATTGTTTTCCCTCAGCTTGTCCTGAAATCAGAGGCCTGATTTCCACGTAACAGCAGACTGGGAAACAAATCACCGAGGGCGAAAAGGAAATAAAGATGCTACAGCTGCTTTCGGTTCATTTTTCTTTCATGTTTAGTGGCTGCCTTGATATTCCTGACCTCAGATATTTCTGATGAGTTAAATATTTAATACCCTAAATCCGAGGTGAGGCCTTCACCATCATTTGGTCCAGATTCGCAGCCTCCTAGCTCTGAAAGTTGAAGTATGGTCACCAGCCCAATAACCCATAATGTCATACTCACCACAGAGCAGCACCTTCAAGCTTAACCTCCTGAGCAGAAACTCAGCCTCTTCCTCAGCTTATCCTGAAATCAAAGGCCTGATTTTTACGTAACAGCTTCCTGGAAAACAAATCTGATGCAAAGCAACCGTCTATAACGTGCCTTTCTTAGTCTCCCTGCTTCCCTTTCTCCAGACGATTGTCAGCCTGATAGCTTACTTCATCCGTAGCGGGGAGCCTGAATGGATGTGAACTGGAATGCAGTCTTGGTCCACAGGCTGTGCCTCCTGAGATGGCTTCTGAACTGCACAGCATGGGAGCGTGACTACCTGAGACATCCTGGTCTTGCCACTTGATAGCTGTCTGACCGGGGCAAGTTATTTAACCTCTCTGTGTCTCAGTATGTTCATCTGTTGAATGGGGATAACATACCACCTCTTTCCTAGGATTGCTGTGAAGATTAAATAGTTCAATACATGTGAAGTTCTACAGATGACAGGCACTTGGTAAAGTAACATTGAACACATCAGTGACCAATGCAGGAAAGGGATGAATGAATTAGCAGAGTGACCTTGGGCATGGCACTTGACCTCTCTGGCCCTTTCTAGCTTCTCTTAACATTATGCAAAATTATGAACTCACTAGCCTTGTCGTAGGGTGAACAATTTGTCCTGATTTGCCCAGTGCTTGGCTGATTTTTAGCATGGAAAGTCCCATATCCTGGGAAACCCCTGTCACAGGCGAAGGAGACAGTTGGCTCCCTAGGCCTCTGTGGCCATCCTTGTGTTCCAGATACACTAACAGTCAACCCGTTGGGCCTTGAGTTTCTCTGTCCTGTGTCTCCCGTTCCACTTCACCACTGGGAGTGAATCCAGGCATGCATCGCAGACACTGTGGGCTGTTCATGCCGTTTTAGCTTCCCCCATCACCTCCTTCCTTGTTGGCAGAGTCTGGATTTTATCTTGTTCATTCACGGAACAGCCATATGCCCAGAAAAGGTGACACTAACCCCAGTTCACCAGATGGGGCTGAATCTTGATTAATCTAAGCCAAGTATGTAATTCCATTTTCCTTACCAGAGGCTGGTTAGCAGAGGAAAGTTCTATGCACTGGGATGGTATCTCTAGCTGGTAAAGCATTGAGACATTGTTGTGATGGTCAGTAGTGGGATGTTGCCCCGATTACATGCCCCTCCTCCCTGCCCCCAGACTTCTGTGCTGAAGGCGTTCATAACGCAGCTGCTGAAGGGTAAACATCTAGCACCAGCGGAGCTGCCCGGACCCCAGCTCCAGGCCTCCTGCTTTGTTGGCTCAGTGCTGTTGCCTTTGTATCTGCTGTTTATTTTGTAGCTTATCTTGCCTCTATGTGACCTAATTCTAGCTACAGGAGGCAGCAATAACAGCTCCATCCACTTTTCTGAGGACAGTGGACCATGGCAGTGACCAGGATCCAGGTCAGTGTGTAGCTGCAGTGCTGGTGTTCACAGTGGCAGACCCAGTGGGATCTCTTTTAGGCCGGCCCTGTGCTATGATTCTGGGTAAGCCTCTAAGCTTCACGGTGCCCTAGTCTTTCAGGGGATGCAAACTTTTAATAAATCCCATTTCTGCTTAAATCATGATGCCAATTTGCTTTTGCCTATACCGTATCACCTAAAACAAAGTAGCGTAAAGCAATCACCATTTATCTACCATGGGTCATCATTCTGGGCTGAGCTTGGCTGGGGCTGCCTGATGTAGGATGACCTCAGCTGAAATGGCTCATTTCTGCTCCATGTGGCCTGTCACCCTCCAGCAGATGACCCCAAGCTTGATCATATAGTGATCACACAGTGGTGTCAGGGACCTGAGGGAAAGAAAGTGAATGTGTACAAGGCCTCTTGAGGCTGAGGCTTGGAACTGTCACAGTGTCATATCTGTTTATTCCATTGATCAGAGAGTCACAAACCTAGCCCAGATATAATGGCTGGAGAAACAGCCTCTGCCTCTTGACAGTATGGCCAGTATAAAGGGAGAACAGTAACTGGAAATATTTTTTGTCAATTACCATCATCATCCAAAGCTAGTATTTTGTACTCCAGCTGATGCAACATGGTGGGAGATCAGGAAACAGAAGTAGGCCCCTTTCTTCTCAACAGACTGTTGGAGAACCAGGGTGGGATCTGTCTCATAATATCCCTTTGTTCCCTCATTCTGGGAACAAAGGCCTGGTTTGAGGAAAATGTATGTGACAAAGGCTATGAAATGCCATTAGACCCTACTCGGCATTCCTGGAAGTTAGATATGATGGTGCCTCATTCACCCACACTTTTTCTCCTTTTACTCTGGAAATCAGCCTTTTTCTTTTTGCCTTCTCCATGCACTTCCAATCAGGGTCTCACAATTCTTCTGACAAAGTTCATCCTGAGGTCTCCCTTTCTTCCCAAGTAAAAGTAAAATGATAGATCATTTAAAGGAATACCTTTCCTTATGGTACCTGCATTCTGAAAGCGACTAAATTAAGAGAGAGAGAGCAAAAGAGAGAGAGGGAGAAAGTCTTCTTAAAGTCACAAGGAAAATTATTAGCTCCGTTTTGGGCTGCAGGATATTCAGGAAGAGAAGTGGCTTTTAGTTCCTCATCTTTCAAGGATCTGAATGGCTTTAGGCAAGTGGTGAAGAATCAGATCTGCTTGTGGGTTTTCCTGGTAAAGCCCAGGATGACAAATGTTTTTACAATTCAAGCTAATTAGAAATAATTCAAAGTCCACACCATTGGCAGAACTCTCTTTAGTTGCCAGGTCTGCAAATCAAGTGAAAAAGGCAGAAAATTGAGTCAGACTCCATGAGGGTAAAGTTGATGCCTTGTCTTCACTTTTTCTTCCTCTGAAAAAGCCAGCAGGGTGCTCTGTGCACAAGGAAGGTTTTAAGCATACTCACTGCCTGCCTTTTCCTCATCTGGAAGGCAAAGCTCTTCAGAGGGGGCTTTTATTAATCAATAATTTTGGAGTACAATAACAGAAACCAACTCTAGCTATCTTGAGGGTAAATGCAATTTATTTGAAGAATACCAGGGAAGCACATCAAATCTGAGGAACTATAGAATAATCAGGCCTTGAGAAGACCAGAATCAAGACAACCTCAGCAACTGAAGTCCATGGGCCGTCCACCTAGAACACTGTGCTGAAGTGAGAGAGAATGTGACTGGTCCATCTTTAGACAGTGTTCACCCTTGACCAAATGACTATGGCCGAGGTAACAGGGTTGCTGGGAGCCTACGCCAGTGACATAGTGATCAGTCACTATGTCAGGAGATAGTGTCTATAGAATGAGTATTTATTATGAACCAAGCAGTCATCCACAGAATTACCCATTTGTAGATTGTGTGCATCAGTTATCTTTTGTGCATAAAAAAAATCACTTCAAAACTGGTTTTAAACAACAACAATCATTTTACTTTCTCATGATTCTCTGGGTCAGCAATTTGGGCTGGGCTCAGCTAGACAGTTCATCTGTTGGTTTCACTTACAGTTATTCTTATGGTTGTAGCTATCTGGTAGCTCAATTGAGGCTAGATCATCCAAAATTATTTCACTAACATGTCTAGAAGTTGGCATTTGTTACCAGCTGGAAAAACCTGTTGGTACTCTATGTGACTTCTCATTGTCTAGTAGGCTAACCGGAGCTTTTTTGCATGGTTGAATGAGTTATACAACCAAGCCTACAGTCAAGATGTTGAGAAATAAACTCCCCTAATGGGAGAAGAGGTGACATCACATTACAATGAGGAAAGCAGAAAGGGACTGAAAAAGTTTATAGAGAGTTTTGCAATCCAATCCACCTTATATTGGCTTCCATGTATATATATTCCCTGAAGCACAATTAATTTAAAAAATCTTTTTATTTTTCTTTGAAAGTAAGTAAATTACTTAGAGTAATAAAATTTATCCATAGGAAGATTTAGTTTTCCTTTTTATCTTTTTGATTTTTAGTTTTTAGAGTCTTGCTTTGTCACCCAGGCCAGAGTGCAGTGGTGTGACCATCACTCACTGTAACCTCAAACTCCTGGGCTCAAGTGATCCTTCTGCTTCAGCCTCCAATTAGCTGAGAATGCAGATGTGTGTCACCATGCCTGACTAATTTAAAACAGTTTTTGTAGAGGTGGGGTCTCACTAGGATCCCAGGCTGGTCTTGAACTCCTGGGTTCAAGCAATCCTCCTGTCTTGGCTTCCCAAAGCACTGGGATTATAGGTATGAGCCACCTTTTCCTGCTGGATTTAGTGTCTAGTTTTTTGGGTTTGTTTGTTTGTTTGACACAGGGTCTCATTCTTTCACCCAGGCTGGAGTCACAGTGATATGAACCTGGCACACCACAGCCTCAACCTCCCTTAGCTCAAGTGATCCTCTCACCTCAGCCTTCCAAGTTTCTGAAACTAGAGGCACCTGCCACCACACCTGGCTAATTTCTGTATTTTTTGTACAGACAAGGTTTTACCATGTTGCCCAGGCTGGCCTCCAACTCTCGGGCTCAAGCAATCTGCCCACCTCAGCTGCCCAAAGTGCTGGAAGTACAGGTATGAGCCATTGCACCTAGTGCTGGATTTAGTTTTAATTAGAAATTCCAACCTATGCTGGACATGGTGGCTCATGTCTGTAATCCCAGTACTTTGGGAGGCCAAGGTGGGCTAATCACTTGAGGTAGGGAGCTTGAGACAAGCCTGGCCAACATGGCAAAACCACATCTCTACTAAAAATACAAAAATTAGCCAGGTGTGGTGATGCATGCCTGAAGTCCCAGCTACTCGGGGGTCTGAAGCAAGAGAATCACTTGAACCCAGGAGGTGGAGGTTGCGATGAGCTGAGATTGTGCCACTGCACTCCAGCCTAGGCAACAGAGTAAGACTCTGTCAAATGAACAAAAGAAAGAATGAAGGAAGGAAGGAAAGAAAGAGAGAGAGAGAGAGAGAGAGAGAGAGAGAGAGAGAGAGAAAGAAAGACAGAAAGAAAGAAAGAAAGAAAGAAAGAAAGAAAGAAAGAAAGAAAGAAAGAAAGGGAGAAAGAAAGAAAAAGAAAAAGGAAGGAAGGAGGGAAGGAAGAAAGAAAGAAAGAGAAAAAGGCTAGCAGCTCAGTAAACCAGAGGGCATGGGCCCGAGGTTGACTCTTGGGTCCCCTGGCTCCCCACCTCAGACATGAGGGCTTAAGGGCTGAGAGGCCGAGAAGAAGATGGAAATGGTGCTTTGCTGGTCACTTAGAAAATGTTTTCGTTATCTGTAAGAGTTAGCTGGAAAGGGTCAAAATATGCAATTTTTCTTTCACGATTTCACGTAATAAGTAATGATCGGGATTAATGCATACTTGTATAGGTATTCACCCCTCCTTTCCAAAAGACTGTGATCCATATGTTTGCTAGGAATTGAGTGTTTGAAGTTGTTTACATTTTCCTCCATAAATGATCTTCCAAAAAATAGTTTCCTAGACTGGGCCTGTGGCTTGTTTAACTCTTAATCTTCTTTTACGTTTTCAGCCCTGAGATGATTGGGAAGTGTGTCCCCTCTAAATCTCAGTGTTGGAGGCAAAGCCTGGTGGGAGGTATCACATCAGGGAGGTGGATCGTCATGAATGGCTTAACACCTTCCCCTGGGCGTTAAGTGCATTCTCATTCTACTAGTTAAAGCAGGAGCTGGTGGCTTGAAAGGAGCATGGCACCTCTTCCTCTTTGTTGCTCCCTCCCTTGCTATGGGACACGCTGGTAATAACAGTCATTTCTTGAATACTTGTGCACTAGGTGCTGTGTACAATACCCTTTGCCTTCCTCCATGATTATCAACTTCCTGAGGACTTGCCAGAAGCAGACGCCGGCACTGTGCTTTGTGTGCAGGCTGAAGACCCTCAAACCAAAAATAACCTCTTTTTTTTTTTTAAAATAAATTACCCAGTCTTGGATCTTCCTTTATAATAACTCAAATGAACTAACACAAAACCTGTTTTCAAGCCAACCAGTCTTCATGTTAAAGGCGTGTTCCTGAGAACAGATGTGTGTTCAGGTCCAAGTGAGATGGGTTCCGTCTGGAACCACGGCGGCTTGGAAGGGATAGGGGTTACAAGCAAAGGGCAAGAGGAGGTGGACAAGCAAGTGGGTCCACGTGGTGTTTCCCTGGTAAATTCCTATGGGAATGAATATTCATTGAGTGCCTGTTACATTCCAGGCCCTCCACAGACACTTGTCAGAATGATTCCTTTCATCCCCTGAATTACCCAGTGATGTAGCCATCATTAGCTTACTTATCCCATTGTAGAGATGCAGAAAAGGCAGCAACTTGCCCCAAGTCCCAAATCTGGTAAGTGGCAGAGCCAGAGCTTGAACTCCGGTCTCTATCATTCCGAAGTTTCTGTTCTTTCTGTTTCCCATGTTATAGTTGGCTCTACCCACAGAATGGAGGGGAGCTCCCTGTGTCTTTGACCTCTAAAGGAGAGATGGCATGAACTCTGGTCAGCGGCTGAGCAGCAGTTCTCAACTGGGGAAGGAGTTAGCAATGAATAAGGGAATATCAAGGAAGTTCCAAATACAGATTGGGCATCCCCGATCCAAAAATCTGAAATCCCAAATGCTCCAAAATCTGATTTTTTTTCTTTTTCTGAGAGGGAGTCTCACTCTGTCGCCCAGAATGGAGTGCAGTGATGCCATCTTGGCTCACTGCAACCTCCGCCTCCCTGGTTCAAGCGGTTCTCCTGCCTCAGGCTCATATGATGCCACAGGTGGAAGATTCCACACCTGACCTCATGTTATGAGTTGCAGTCAAAACACAGGTGCATACGGTGAAGATGATGTAAACACTACAGAAAAACTGCCCAAGACAATATGGTGAAAATGTATGGTGGGTTTATTGAAGGACCAGAGCTGTGTGCCTTCATAACAGAACAGGAAATCATGTCAGTTTATAAAATCAAAGAGAGACCCCCTAAGACAAAAAAAAAAAAAAACATTGTTACTAAGGCCAGTGATAGTGGAGTAAACATTTGAAAAAAAGCCATCCGCCAGCAGGCCTCTTCATCCTTGGAGCACCTACATCCTCAACCCTCAGCTGTCTCCAGTGTTTCTTCTCACCTAAAAAATAGAGCACAGTGTACAGTAACGTTTTAATCAAAACACAGCATCGCAGGTGGAGGCGGAACGCCTGCTGTTATCTCTTGTTGCTGCTGTTTCACAGATGATGCAGGAATTCTCTGCATGCTGCTGTGCTGCTTGGTTACCCTGAACACTCTATGTTCTCACTGCATTAATGGCGTGTCATGTTTTTTACCTTAAGCACTTACGTGTGAATAAATGTAAGAAAACAGTTGTGTCTCAGTAGCATCTAAATTCGGAGGCAGGAATGATGGTGATGCCGAATAACCACAGATTGTCCACAGGGGTGGCTGAGCCTGGGACACCTTTGCTTTCTGATGGTTCAATGCACACAAACTTTGTTTCATGCAGAAAAATTGTTTAAAATATCATGTAAAATTACCTTCAGGCTATGTGCTTAAGGTATATACAAAACATAAAATAGTTTTCTGTTTAGACTTCGGTGCAATCCCCAAGATATCTCATTATGTATATGCAAATATTCCAAAATCCCAAAACATCCCAAATCTCAAACACTTTCTCTCCCAAGCATTTTGGATAAAGGACACTCAACCTGTATTTCTACCTCTTCTGCCCATTCCCAGGTGCTCCTTAGGTGATGGGTCATAAACCAGGGGGGAGGTTCATATTATTTTCTTGATTTTGTAAGTTGCATACATCATGTCTGACAGCCTCACAGTGGTTAGCAAATTCATTCCCCTCTTTTCAACTTCTCAAGCTCTGTGTCTTCAAGAACTGAACAAGAATTCCACACGAATTAGTGATTAAGAGCTTAGGCTATGGATTCAGCACAACCTGGGTTCAAGTCCGGGATCCTTATAAGCTGTGTGAGTTGAATGTCAGTTTAAAAATTGAGATAAGAATTGTTTATACAAGTTATGAAACTTATGAGTTCATTGTGAGAATTAATAAAGAAAATATGTAGAAAGTACTTAGCATAGTTTATGCACATAGTAAGCACTCATTAAATGCTGCAGATGAACTGTTCTGGCTTTACTATGTGCCAGCTATGGGATCTCATGCAAGTTTTCCCATCACGAGGGGCTAGGCCAGGCTGCTGTAACAACAATCTGAAAGCATCAGTGACTGACAACAAAGAGGGTCCATTGCGGATTGGCTGAAGTTTGGCTTCTCTCATTCTCTCTAAGATTCAGGGCGTATCTGGATCATCGCAAGTCTATGTGGTGGATGAAAAAGACAGATGGCCAACCACATGCTGGAAGACATCTGTCAACTCTGTCTACATGTCACTAGTCAACACAAGTCTCATAGCCACTCCTGACTTCACTAGTGTAGGTAGTGGATTCAATACCTCCAGGGTGGGGTATTGAAAGGAAGAAAATCATAATGTTTTATCATAGTGTATAATTTGCCAGCTATTGATTCTGAGCCCTACCACTCTCGGGCACATCTTAGGCACTTTTGAATGAGAACCTTATTACTCTCACTGCTCTAGGGACCCCTCTGCTCTCAGTTTGCCATAAAGAGGCATCAGACCCCAAACGCCCAATTGTGCCTTATTTAGCTCAACATCTGGAGAGACTCAGCTGTCCCACATATTTGCTCCTAAATCACTGAATTGCTCACTGAATTGGCCACTGAGCCACCTTTTCCAGACAGGAGAAGAGGAAAAACTTATTTGTAAAGAAAAAGAGAAGGCTCCTCTTGGCCAGGCTGAGGCCTCCTTTGGAGATGGGCCATAACAAACAGAGATTTATAATGACTGGGATGCCCTAAACCGACAGTAAAATGGAAATCCACGGGGTCAGCAGCAAAGGGACTGTGGAGTCAGAAGGCTGTCATCGGCCGGTGTTGTGACCTCAGACAAGCTCCTTTGCGGCTCTGTGCCTCCGTTTCTTCCTCTGTAAAAGGCAGGTGGTGGTGGTGGGGATAGTGACACTCTCAAAAAGCAGAGATGAGAGTAAAATATAGGATCCATGGCCAAGTCACAAACTATAAGCCCTATTCCACAACAGTTTAACAAAATGGTGAAATCTAACACAAATAGGATAGGCTATGCAATATATTTGACTTTCACAATAATTTGATAGTAAATATGGAAGGAGTTGAGTGCCCAAAACACAGGCCATATTCCCAGTTCTTGGAGATCTTCAGCAGATCACAAAAAAGAGAAAGTTAGATCAGTTGGGTGTTCAATTTGCTGGCAACCATTTTATGCCATGATTTAGCATTAGTCATGCCTGACTGAATTTTTTCTCTAGGAAATTAGATGGAGCATGTAAACACAAAGGGACAACATGGCCTCCTGGAAAAAGCCCAAAACGTACTGAGTCTTCGGGCAAGATTGAGGGATCAAAGGCCAGGTGGGCTGCCTGCTCTGCTGCTTGGGCGCCATTTGGTATCATTTCCGTATTTCACTCAGTTGGCGTTGCTCAACTTCCACTCCCTCCATCATCAAAAAGTATTTTTAGAGCCTTTCATTACAGGAAATCTTTGACATTGTTCTCAGGGCTGGTCAGATGGGGGAAGATGTTTTCCATTGTCAGTACATCCATAAATAAAGACTAGCAAAAGCATCTTTACATCTTGGAGGGCAGATTTACTCTTATCTGATGCTGCATTGCATATTGAACCAAGGGAGGGGACCAGAGCAAAGATGTGATGATCTTTCTCACTAGTGTAAACATGGCTCAGGCTTCACCAAGTACATGGCTTCCTATAAACATTTCCCTCACTCCCTGAGACTGGGGTGTGGGCTCCTGCTTTGTGTTCTTATGCTCACCACTGTCCCTGGCCCACTGTGTACCCTATGGACTTAATTAGGTAAGTGTTTGCCCTGTGTGAGCCACTGTTTTAAGTTCTTTAAGTGTGTTAACTCATGAGACTGTTACAACAATCCCTTTTTTTTAGATGGGAAAACTGAGACACAGAGAGGCTGAGTAGTTTCCCTAAGGCTGCACAGCTGGGGCTGTTCTAAGAATTAAATGAGTTAATGTCTACAAAGTGGTTTATGCAGTGCCCAACACATGGTAAGTACTCTAAAAGTGTTTGTTAAGTGAATATGCAGAGTGTAGGCAGAGCCTTACTTGGGTCTGATTATGTTTGCAGCAGGTAGGGGTGAAAAGGCCTGGTTTCCAGTCCCCTGCTGTGCCTCTGCCCTGCAGGGAGATCTTGGTTGGCTGTTTGACCTCTCTAAGACCTGTGGTTCTCATCTGTAGAATGTACCTGATGATGAGAGAGACTTTCTCAGGTCAAAGCATTACTGGTTGTGTAACACATGATAGGGAGTGCAGGCCTAGGGAATATCACTAGATGATTTACCATCCACATCCAATTTTTAGGAATGGCCTTGGGGATGGAGGCCTGGAAGTTTTTCCTCCTGAATTCAGAAATGTATCTGATAAAAAGGAGCTCATTTCAGAGACACGTGTTTCCCTAGAACCTTGTAACCAGAGGCAGTGATAACATCAGAGGCATGGTTCAAGAATGTTACAGTGTGGAGGAATCTTTAAATGCTAACTCTAATGTCACTGGAGAGGCTAAGAAACATAAATTCTGCCTCTTGGAGTCTTGGGGCATAGCTGACACTGGAGAAAGCTGGTAAAACTGGCAAACCTCGGGGAAAAGGCGGGAAGGAAGTTGATGGAGGAGAATCAGCCACCCGGCGTGGTAAAGACCTATATCTTAGTCTGTTTTGTATCGTTATAAGAGTACACCACAGACCGAGTAATCTACAAAGAAAAGAAACTTATTTCCCATGGTTCCGGAGTCTGGAAAGTCCAGTATCAAGGTGCTGGCCCCTGGAGAAGGACTTCTTGTTGTGTCATCCCAAGGTGAAAGGTAGAAGGGCATAGAGCATGAAAGAGGGAGAGAGAACTGAGCTCACTTTTATAACATGCCCACTCCCACGATAATGAGATTATCTATTCATGTGACGTAATCACCTCTTAAGGATTCCACTTCCCAATGCTGCCACATTGGGGATCGAGTTTGCAACACATACATTTTGGGGAACACATTCAAACAATAGCAGCTTGGATTCCCACTCACACTCCCCTTGAATGTAACACTGCTTGCTACCATTATCCACGATACTAACTTTGCCAAGTCCACCCAGCCCTTCTACCATTATCTCACTTGACCAGAGGCCGGACAGTAACGGATTGCCCTCCACTTGACAAATCACTGAAGAAAGGCTCAGAGAGGTTCAGTGACTTGCTCACCTTTTACAACCTTGAAGTTGGGGAGTTATTTAAACTTGAGATTCTTACTCCCTAATTAAGGTTTCTTCTCAGCCCTCCACAGAGTCATGTATGTGACCTTTTCCATTTCCCTTACGACTTTGGAAAAACTGCTTCTCACTTCCTTCTTAAACTGGGCTCTACTAATATCAGCCCTTCTTAAAGCATTTTCCCGGCAAGGCCCATGAGGGAAATGTGCCCCTTACTGTTCATGTTTCCATGGTGGGAGAGACTTGAGCCCATTCCCGGGAGAGAAATACATAGGAGAAACACTTCTGTTACTTCCCACTCTTTTTTTCTTTCTTCCCAGAAAGATAAGTAACTTTCTCAGAGGGGTCTTCTCATAGGGGTCCTGATGGTCTTTTACTGCTCAGTTTCAGAGCACCCGGTTCTCTGGAGGCAGGCATCCTTGGCTTCCCTGTAGAACCAGACCTGTGGTTCGGGGCTTCAGCTCATTTTCTGGAAGATGGTTTATCCCTAGGTCTTCAATCAAGAGGAAGGTATTCAGATGCCCAATAGAGTCTTTGACAGAATCTTCTTCAGGTCCAGACAGACTGCCAGGAAACACACTGCTTTTTTTGCTATTTCTGGTAGGTTCCTCTGTCTATCTCTCATTTGGATTAGAATAGACCATGCCCTTTTCCTGAAAACACTTTTTTCTTTTTTCTGCTTCTGATGCCCCATTCATAAGGGTTGCCTCCCACGCTCACTTGACCTCTCTGTCTCAGTCTCCTTAGCAGAATCCTCCTCTCACACTTGCCTTTGACTTTGAAGTCTGTCTTGAATCCCATTTTCTTTACTGTTTATATTCTCTCTGTGACTCCACTAGTCCTTTGTTTGAAGTACTATCTACATGCTTTTCCTACCTATCTCTTCGATGCTGACCTCTCCAAAACATGCCAGACTCAGCCAACTGCCGGCCTCATGTGAGCCTAATGAACATTGCTCACTGCAAAATTCCCAAATCTGGATTTCCTTAAGTAGCTCATCTCACAGTCTCCCTGTCTTGGTAAAACCACTGAAATCTAACACGTTGCTTAAGTGAAAATCTAGGTGTTCTCTGGATTCCACTGTCTCTCCCTTAAGTTCCACGATCCATCGAGAAGTCCTATAGGCTACTTCCAAATCTTCCTCTTCTATTTATGTCCTCTACCAGTGGTTCGTAAATGTTACAAACCCCAAAATGATCTGAGTAAGCCTGTTAAAACCAAATTGCTTGGCCTCAACTTCAGAGTTTCAGTAAGTGCAGGGTGGGGCCTGAAATGTGCATTTCTGACAAAGTTTGCAGACACTGGTCCTGCTGGTCAGGGGCCAGGCTTTGAGAACCACTGTCCTATACAACATTACCAGCCTATCAGGCCTCGCATGGTCCCCACCTAAACAAATGACTGCAACAGCCTCCTAACAGCGATCTGTATTTTTCCTCTTACTTGATTGCATGGATTTTTATTGTGTTTTCTGACCTTTCAGTACTTTTAAAAAAATTCCTCCTTTAGGAGTTTCACTCCCTGAAATTAGAACCTAGAAAACTCAAATTCCCAGATTCCTTTGCAACTAGAATGTGAGCTGGTGACCCAGGCTCTGCCACTTGGTATACCTGGGAGAAGCTGATGTGGCAGCGGTGAGCAAGCTGAAGAAAGAAAGTCAGTGAACACTTCTTGTTTTGTGGGGGCAAAAGCAGAGGTAACAGACTTTGGAAGGGACCAAAGCAGAGTTCCACACACAGAATTATCAGCAACGGGGCATCAGTAGTGGGGCTATCCTCCTTGTGGTTTCAGAAATTGTCCCTGGACCCTTGACAGAGTCCCGTTTTTCAGGACCTTCAGATCTGTGAGCTTTCCAATATCCTTTTAAGATAAGTGTCTTTCTGCTAAACCAGCCACAGTCAGCTTTGCTGTTTGCAACTAAGAACTCTGAGTGGTACATTTTTTGGAATCCATTTTCTACAGTAGAGCTCATACATGCATCTGATTCAATCACGCTTGAGGGCATATGACCTCCTCACCTAGCACACAAAGCCCTCCAGGACCATGCCTCCCCTTCTCTGGCCACCTCGTCAGGTGACTCCCCCCTCCTTTCCTACTTTGACAGAGCCATTGTTCCTCTCCTGAAACATGCCATGCTCATGCCCTGCTCAGGGCCCTTGCACGTACTCTTGCTTCTGCCTGGAGGGGCTCCCACTGGATCTTCAGGTGCCTGACCTTTTGTTTTCCATTTAGAGCTCAGATTGCTCAATTTAAATGAGCAATCTCTGTAGACATCTGTTTCCTAACTACACAATGCAGAATGGCCAACATATCATAGCAGTTTGCTTTTCTGCAGAGCAGGAATCACTGCTTGGTATTTTTCTTATCCATTAATGTTTATTGTGGGTCCCTCATGCTCCCCAAAGAAGGTAAACTCCATGAGAGCAGGAGTTACGTTCACAGATACTTTCTCCCAGTCTGTTGCTTGTCTTTCCATATTCTTAATGGTGTCTTGTGAAGCACAGAAATGTTTGCGAAGGTCCAACTGATCAATGTGTTCTTTTACAGGTCACACTTGTGGTG
Organism: Callithrix jacchus; assembly: GCF_049354715.1. Taxonomy (NCBI): domain Eukaryota; kingdom Metazoa; phylum Chordata; class Mammalia; order Primates; family Cebidae; genus Callithrix; species Callithrix jacchus. The sequence goes on from NC_133504.1 coordinate 167,687,802, forward strand.
TCAAAACTATGAAATCCTTGTTTATCTCAAGGTCTTGAAGATTTTCTTGTATACTGTCTTCTAAATGTTTTCTTGTTTTAGTTCTTACATTTAAGGCTCTGATCCAATTTGAGTTACATTTTGTATATAATGTGAGGCAAGGGTCTAAGTTCATCTTTTTGCATGGGATATCTGATTTTCCCAGAACCGTTTGTTGAAAAGACTCTCTTTTCCCCAGTAAATTATGTTGCCCTTTGTTGAAAATCAGTTGGCCAAGGCCGACTGGCTCATGTCTGTCATCTCAGCACTTTGGGAGGCCAAAGTGGAAAGACTGCTTGAGGGCAGGAGTTTGAGACCATCCTAGGCATCACAGTAAGACCCTATGTCTATAAAAAATGTTTTTAAATTTAAAAAGTAGCCGGGCATGGTGGTATGTGCCTATAGTTCTAGCTACTTGAGAGGCTGAGGGGAGAGGATTACTTGAGCACAGAGGCGGAGGCTTTAGTGACCTGTGATCATACCACTGCACTCGACCTGGTGGCAGAGTGAGATCCTGTCTCTAAAACAACAAACAACCAACCAAAATATAAGAACTTACTTCTGGACTCTCAATCGTGTTCTATTGATCTATGTGTCTATTTAATGATTTTCTTTTATATCATTTGTCTCTTTAATCCTTCTGAAATTTATTTTGATTCATAGTACAAGTTTAAAGCCCAAATGAAGTTTTTTCCCTTCAAACGAGCTAATGAAGATCCCAGCATCATTTATTGAATAATTGTTTTTTTTCTCATTGATTTGTCCCATTTATCAATGGTTAAAAGACATTTACCAAAATCTCCTCCATATTATTCTGACTGTCTCAGTTCTTCCCACCCAGCATTTTAGAAGTCTCCAGTCCTCTGTTGTTTGACCAAATGACAAAAATTGTCTCTGCCTCAGAAGAGCTTATGTTGGCAAATACAAAGGGGACATGGATATGTTAGGACAATAAACATAGGACAGATATTTGCATTGGACTCAAGGAAGATTAGTGCATTTGTGGAACAGTAACTGACATGAAGGGATTCTCAGGGGAGTTTTGTGTTTACTCTGGGTGGGGCCACGGACACTTAATCTAAAAGTCACCTCTACTCAGATCACTCCTACCTGTTCGTCTGACACCATTAATCTGATGGTGGTTGTGGGGTTTTTAAACACTAAATGACTGTGAAATTCTGCAGAAAAGTCCACCCACTCCAACAGAGTTTAAAAGTTCAACATTTTTGTCAATGAAGACACCCAACCAACGCATAGTTGTAAAATTTCCAGAAGACCTAAGTCTGGGACGAGCAGTGTGTATGACAGGTGATCCAATTAAAGTTCAATTGGTCTTGACAGGCTGGAAAAACTGTTGAAACCAGAAAGATGAAATGAAACTCAGAAAAATGTAAACAACTGCATTTTGTCTCCAAAAAAAAGAAGGTAGGTTGAGGGAGACTTGGTAAAAAGAATCTGATATTTCAGTTGCCTGAAAACCCAATATGATTGATCTGACTTGGACCTGTTCTGTTTGCAAGGAACAGTGACATAAATTCCACTGAAGACATATACAAAAGAGTGAAGAAATTACAGGGAGGGAAGGGAGAGTGGAACCAAATTCAATGGCTCGGTAATCACAGTCAGGCTTCCCCAGCCTGTCACCCAGGTTATACAATGAAACTGCATTGCACGTGGGGCTAGATCAAAGGCAACAACAAAACAAAACATTATAAACCTTGAGGTTTAAATTTCCAAAGTCATCAGGTACTGGGCTGTGTGTGGCTCAGCCTAGGAATTAACGTACTCTCTTTTTGCATTTCAGCTGTGGCTATCTTCTTTCTGGGATTTAGAAGTTTGGAGGATAAGAAATAAAAGACTTTTTAGGCTGGGCACAGACGCTCACCCCTGTTATCCTAGCACTTTGGGAGGCTGAGGTGGGCCGATGACCTGAGGTCAGGGGTTCAAAAGCAGCCTGGCCAGCATGGAAAAACCCCGTCTCTACCGAAAATACAAAAATTAGCTGGGCGCAGTGGCACATGCCTGTAATCCCAGCTACTTGAGAGGCTGAAGCAGGAGAACTGCTTGAACTCGGGAGGCAGAGGTTGCAGTGAACTGAAACCATGCCACTGCACTCCAGCCTAAGTGACACAGTGAGACTCTGTCTCAAATAAAAAAAAAGAAATTTCTTCCTACCTCTCATGCTCTTTCCCTCTATAAAGAAATTGAAAGAACTAAATCATCGAGAATTTTATTTAAATCTTGAGTTGCGTTTTGCATCTTGTTTATACCTATTATGGAAGTGATTTCATTAAAAATTCAAATTGCCTGAAAACTTTATAGATATCTTGTACCCTAAAAAATATTTTTATTCTATAGATACTGTTTTGTGGCCTTTGGAAATTTAATGCATAATAAAAAGTTTATCTTTTCATTGGATATTTTTCTACAATAATGTCCTTTGGCTCTTTTTAGCAGTGAACTGTTTTTTTAATGTGAATTCCTTTTTTGTTTGTTTTTTGAGATAGTCTTGCTCTGGTGCCCAGGCTGGAGTGCAGTGGTACCATCTTTGCTCACTGCAACTTCCACTTCCCAAGCTCACGTGATCCTCTTTCTTCAGCCTCCAGAGTAGCTGAGACTACAAGTGTGTGTCACCATGCCTGGCTAATTTTTATATTTTTTTGTAGAGATGGGGTTTTGCCGTGTCGCCCAGGCTGGCCTTAACTCCTGGGCTCAAGCGATCCACCCGCCTTGGCCTCCCAAAGTGCTGGGATTACGGGCATGAGCCACTACGCCCAGCCTTAATGTGAAAGCTTAGTGGTTATTTATTTCTGTGTAACAAACCACCTCAAACTTAGTGGCTTATAAAAATAACAACCATTTAGTCACTTCTGATTCTGTAATTTCTGTAGGCTCAGCAAAGAAAAGCCCATCTCTGTTCCACATGGTGTTGGCTGCAGTGGCTCCACTGGAGCTGGAAGAACCACTCCCAAGATGGCTCCACTACAGGTGACACAGGGCCCTGGAAGTCATGCATTGGAGGGACTCTGGCTTTTAGCTTTTGCGAGACAAGGGTTTTGAGCACAGGAGTGACGTGATGTAACTTATGTGTTAACAAGATTTCCTTGGCTACTGTGTTGGAAATAAATTGAAAGAGGGATGAGGTGTCAAAGATGGCACAGAGGGACCGGTTAGGAAGTGACTGCCATAACTCGGGGGAGAGACAAAGGCAACTTGTACTATTGAGGTAGCAGAGAGATAATGAGATGAGATTGAAGTTGGATTAACATTCGTCTATGCTGGCTTCTCCTTATTTAATTGCATTATTATGTTATGTGAGTTAATTTCATGACATATGTTATATGAGTGTAAGGTTTGAGGCAGTCATGAAATAGACAAATACTGTGCCTGTAATCCCAGCACTTTGGGAGGCTGAGGTAGGTGGATCACCTGAGGTCAAGAGTTTGAGACCAGCCTGGTCAACATGATGAAACGCTATCTCTACTAAAAATACAAAAATTAGCCAGGCATGGTGGTGCCTGCGTGTAATCCCAGCTACCTGGGAGGCTGAGGTGGGAGAATGGCTTGAATCTGGGAGGCAGAGGTTACAGTGAGCTGAGATTGCACAACTGCACTCTAGCCTAGGCAACAGAATGAGACTTTGTCTTAAAAAAAAAAATAGACAAATGCTTCTTGAATGCCTGTTCTTTCTCCTGTGCCTGCAGTGCAGGAAACTCATTGGATACTCAAGAAGTATCTGTAGGTTGACCCAAACAGTTCACTTAACTTATGTAACATCTGAGCACCTACAAAGGAAGACCCTGACTGTGTCCTCTGGTAAGGGATGTGTGACACTGTGAACACTTTGCAATTTAGATTCCTTCACGATATAGCCAGCTCTTCCCATCCAAGAGCCTCCTACCCCTGACTAGAGTGTAACACAACCTAACGATCCTGCTAAGCCACCGTCTTCCTCTCTCCAGCCTCCCACTGAAGGCCCCACAAATGTGGATTGAATCAACCGCATCCCATCGGCCTTCACGCTGGTTGGAATGATGTGGAGTGAGATGCCTTAGATCCAGTTCCTGGAGGCCTCTGAATGGTGGCATATCATCCCGGGCTATGTTTCTTTTCTCTTTTTCTCCCTTCTGGGAGACCCCGTGTTCTGCAGCTGTTCCATCAGCCGGCTGCCCCAGCTGCCAGATGAGCAGAACAAAAGATTCGACTTGGTGACTACTCACATCTGTACTTCTCAAAAGCAAACAGAACAGACGCCCTTAGCCGTGGGGCTCCCGGGCTCAGGGCAGGGGAAATGTACCCTGAAGGGGGAAGTTTCCTTTCTAAGAGCTGACGGAGCCACTTAGCGACGGCAAGGAACATCGTGAAACAGAACATTAAACTTTGATGAACTGCAAAGCCTCAGAGGTTTAAGCTTCGAGTCAACAGAGATGTTCTAATCTATATAAACACTCTGCATGCAAATTCCGGCACAGCTCTGGGCCTTATTTGGATGGTGTTTTTGACCGCTTCCCTCTCAAGAGGGGGCTCTGAAGGCAAGAAGAGATTCTACTAGAAGTAGAGTTGAATGGCAGGAACTGGAGTCTGGGAAGGGAAAGGGGAGGAGAGGATAGGGAGGGGGTGGTGAAGGAACACAAAACTACAGCTAGATAGGAGAAACAAGCTCTAGTCTTCTACAGCTCTGTAGGGTGTCTATGGTTAGTGGTAATCTATTGCATATTTTCAAACAGCTAGAAAAGAGGAGTTGAATATTCCCAGCACAAAGAAATGATAAATGTTTGAGGGGTTGGAAATGTTAATTATCCTAATCTGATACTCATACATTGTATGCAGAGATTGAAATATCACTCTGTACCCCATACATATGTGCAATTATGTGTTAGTTAATAAAAAATGCTGTGGTTTTCTTATTAACTTTGGGGTAGGGAGCATTCCTGGGTATTCTGGGACTGGCTTGGGTCCTGCCCTGGCTGCTGGGTTGCAGCCTGGCCTTCCTGGGTCCTGCACTCACAGCTTCTTCCCATCCTCAGGAGGGCAGTAGGAAGTCTCTGAGTACTGGTCTCATCCCTGGCCTGCCATTGCCTTCTTTCTCCTATAGGACTTTAGCCAGGGCCCAGAGCTGGGTTAGAGACCAGAGCTGGAGCAGGAGCATCCACGCATGGATAACAACTGCAAGTGCAAACTGATTATTTACTGTGGGCCAGACACACCCTCCGAGGACTTATCCTTTCATTTAATTCTCAGCACAGCCCAGAAAGTAGGTAGGATTATTGGCCTTGTCTTCCAGACAAGGGGACTGAGGCCCAAGAGAGTAAAGGGAGTTGCCCTGGGTCGCACAAAGCCAGGATCTGTCCCAGACAGTCTTATTCCGGAGCCTGGATTCTTAACCATCTTCACAACCTGCCTGGCTCTCATTCTTGGAACAGAAAGAGGAGATGAATCGTTCAGAGACGTTAAGGAAAAATAAAGCAGGGCTTTTTCTTGCTACGGTAGAATTCTCCTCTGCCACCCTCAAATATTGCAAACATTTTATTTTATTTTTTGTGGAGGGGGTCAGCATGCTAGCTTCTGCGTGGGCATCCATTTCTCCCTGTGGCTCCAATTCTGGCTCCAGGAGCGGTCCTTGACCCAGACCTAAGTAATCAGAACATCAGGGTGGTGCTAGATCCAGACCTAATCAATCAAACAGTAGGGTAGTGCTTGACCCAGACCTAACTAATCAAAATGCTGGTGACCATCCTGGGAGCAAGTCAGGCCAATCAGAGGCAATGTGATTTCATGGGGGGGTGTGGGGGGCTTTTGTTTGAGCCTCCAGGGTACTAGTCGTGCTCTTTTGTCCCTAATTGTGAGCCAGGGAGAAAGAATGTAGCCCCTACCCATTAGGAGCCATGTTGTCACCACAAACCGAGATCCAGTCTGAGAATAAAATCAACGCAGGGAGGAGAGCCAAGTTGGGGGAGAGTGACACCAGATCCTGACCTCATCCTTTGAGCATCTGAACCAAGCCATGTACTCTTCAGTTATGTGTGCTCATAAAATGTTATTTTTGCTGATGTCAGTTTGGGGCAGGTTTACGGCTGCTTATAACCAAAAGAATCCTAGTGGAGACGTGAGGCCTTTGGTACATTTGTGGTTCGTGCCACAGTCCGGGCTGTCACTGGGCAATTGAGGAGGCCCCCGTGTCCTCTCCCCAGCGTGCAGCAGCCTGAGGGATGCCAGTCGAGGCGGCGGTAACAGTCTTAGCAAATGTTTTGTGACATTTACCTAGCACTGTTGCGAGTGCTTTCATCCATGAGTTCACTGAAGTCACCACTGTCTCTACTGTTGTAGATGGAAACTGAAGTCCCAGAGACGTTGGAGAACATGAGCAAGATGGCACAGCTTCTAAATTTGGGTGTAGTGGGGCTGGGTTCCAAGGCAGCCGTCATCGGGGGTATGCTCTCAGCATTCTGCTCCACCCCTCTCATGACCTACAGCCAGGGAACAAAGGCTCCAGGTGGGTCTGTGGGACACAGGCATCTTTGTAGACTATAGAGTCTTTTTTAAAAAATTCTTTAATTCTTAAAAATAAAGTACAGAAATATGAGTGAAAACCCAACGGCCTCTGGTTAAGGAACCACAGGAGCAGAGGTAGACTCCAATCTCTTTGGCTTTCAGTCTGACTTACTGATCTACCCATGTCACCCAGAGGAACAGAAAACAGAGGCCACTGTGGTCCCTCTCTGTGTGATGCCAGGCTCCATTGCCCTCTGCCTGTCTGCCTCATTTCTCCAGGCTCTGCCTTGCCCAGACCCCAGCGGAGGCGTACTGAGTGCTCCTGGGTGAGGCTCACCTGCTAGGAGGCCTTAGCCCAGCCCCCCGGGAGGACTCAGCTTCACTGAGCTGCAGGCTGTGACTGGCTCTCATTCTGTCTGCGTCTCCAGCTGGGAGCCCGCATGCCACCGTGGATGCTAAGTGTTCCATGAATGACTAGAAAGGGGAAGCCTGGAGCTTCTGCTTTGCTCCTGGCCCCTCCCCTGTCCCAGTACCCAGCCCCCTGGTCCCCCACAGAATCCCAGCTTTTTAAAAAATCCCCAATAACTAACGAAGAAGCTCAACCATGGGCTGGGCACTACACTAAGCACTTAACTTGAACTTACTCTTCAGACAACCTTATAAAGGAGGAATTATTACTCCCACTGCCCATATGAGGAAACTGAGTCTCCAAGAGGTTCTTAGAGGGCAGTGGCTGGAATGTGTTGGAGCCAGAGACTGGGTTCTGTAGCTGTGTGCCTGTGAACACATGCCGGGTCCCCAGCTCCTGGCTGCTGTGATGTGCTCCCGCCTCTCGGAACCTCAGGTGCTGGCAGCTACTCAGTTGTCCTGAGCTGGCCCAGTCCTTTGGATGTCCTGGATGGTTGGCTATTACTCTGTTGGCCCACCTCCCTCCTTCCTCTTGGGCTTAGAGCAATCTCAGGTGGTCCTAATTATCTCCAGCTTCTTGCCTAGCGCTTCATGGAACCCCTGAGCCTTGCTCTTCCACAATCCTGCTACCAATACAGCCAAGATTGGCCCTCAGGCCTCATTCCTTCTTGTTATTTGGGGCATGAGGAACAGATGGAAAAGGGGCTGCTTCTAAGCTGCTCTCTAGCATCTATGAAGTGGCTCATGTGCTCCAGATGGGTCACTCACATGGGGCGGCCTCTGCCCCCAGCCCTGGGGCTCATTCTAAACACACTCTGTGGAAAGACTCAGACTCCAGAGCAGTGACATTTCTCTGGCTGTGTTTGGTGGGGATTACCACTCCCAGCCAACTCTTGATTGTCTGTGGGAGAGGAGAAAGGATAGACCACTGACATCTCCAGGTAACCCTAGAATTTAGTTCCGCCAACATCTCTGAGGTGCTTCTGTTGAGGCTCTTTCCAGAGCAGCTACCAAGAATTTAAATCCATGGGCTTGGCTTTCACATCCTCTCCTCTTTTCATCCCTGCTCTGCCTTTTTTTCCAGAGCCAGAGAAGCCCCAGCATTGAACAAGGAGAGGCAGGGGCGGCAGGAAGATTGATGTAGCCAGGCATCCTGCTGTAAATAACAAAGCCCAACTCAGCCTGGCTTCAACAGTGGAAGGTATTTATTTGCATATGCCAAAATGTCTGGAGGTTGGGATGATATCAGGTAAGGCTTGCTCCAGCAACAAACTGAGGTCGTCAAGGCCCTTTTTCTCTCTGTCTGCCTCCCACAGTGTGGGCTTCATCCTGAGGCCTCACACAGTGGTCCCCTGGCAGTTCCAGGGTCTCACCTCATAGTAGCAGATAGCTATGACAGTGCCAGACCTTCTGTGCTCTAAGGGAAGATATGTCTTCTGGTAGCTTCTACATATGTTTACGGAATCACACTCCCTCATTGGTTCAGACTGAGCTGCATGCTCTTCCCCAAGTCAATCACTGTCAGGAGGAGGGTTTATTCTTGTTAGCTTAAGCTAACTGGGGCCCATCACTGAATGGAGGTAGGATCAATTCCGATCAGTATGCATGGCTGAGACTAGGGAGGGCTGAATCCCCCAAATGGAAATCAGGGTACTTTGATGGGAGAAGGGAGGTGACCCATAGGCCAGGTTGATGGCACCCAGGTGACAGGTCACACATGTTTTCCAAAGCCATTCTGTTTTCCTCTGTTAGATCCGTAGGAAAACCTATGTGTCAACTCCAGCAGCCAGTCGTTATATTCCATGTTTTACAAACAAAGCAAGGAGGCTTGGAGAGGTACAGTGACCTGCAGCACACCCCAGCCATACTCGGCAGGACCTGGACTTGACCCTACACTGCTTCTCTCCATGGTACTCTGATGGGCAGCTGGCAGGTGGCAGCTGGCAGGGCACAGGGAGGTCACAAAAACAGTGTCATCTGCTGCATCCCTGACGATGGATTTGTTTAGAGCCAAGAAAGAAGTTCAAGGCTCATAGATGGAGAGTTTAGAAACCAAGGTCACCAGAGGGCAGGGAGTGGGATCAGCAGAGAGTCTACAATGAGAGGGTGGGTCAGGACGCATGCCTACAACTCGGGGGACAAGATCTCCCCCAAATCCTGTCAGCTGCAGAACATAAAGCTGGGGTGGGAAGAATCCCAGGGGCCTGTGAAAGGAGAGAATTCCAAAGCCTGTGCCTTCTCTGCTAAGCTTGGCTGCTGACCTTCCCAGCCCACAGGCACCCGCTTCGCCACCATCTGCCTCCCTCAATGCTCCTGTGGGGAAATTACTCCTGAGAACTTGGAGCATCCTACAAGGCAGGGGCACTTCGACTTTTGTCCTGTCCCCCATTTGTGAGGCTTCTCCTGAACAGACAAGCTTGTTTATTTCCACAATTTTATCTAGTTCTGCAAGTGACTCTTGAAGACGTTTACATGGTACAAAGACAAGTTTTGGATTCAGCAGTGTTTGGATTTCAGTTTCAGGTCTACCACTTATGGGCTGTGTGACCTTTCCCGATGATGAAACAGGCACACAATAGTCCCAGCCTCAGGGCCACTGGGGATAAGATAAATAAGGAAGTTAGATATGCTAAGCGCTCAGTGAATAGATTCATATGTGAAAGTGTTTGCAGTAGCGTCTGGAACAAAATACCTGTTTTTAAAAAAAGTTACCAGTGATGATGATGATCACGATGTTTGTAAGCGGCTGTCATGCTGGACTTTTCTGTGTAAGTAATCTAAGTTGTTGACAGGCCTGGCCACTGGCAGGATGCTGCCAGTGGCAAATCCAAGGACAGGCCTGGGAGCAGCGATGGAGGTAGCTGACCGTTTCCATCCAAAACCTCCCTCCCTCTTCTTCTGTTACTTCCCCGTAGTTTCTTGCTTCTGGATCATTTGAGGAGGCATTGCCCACCCAATTTCCACACCATGTCACGGGATATGAAAGCTGGGATGAGGGAGTCAACAAGGAAGGGGTCCTGGGGCAGGACTGGACTGCACTGGGGGAGAGGAGGAGCAGGAAGCTAAGATCTCATGTCCTGGGAGAGGAGAGATTCTTTCAGTTCCCTGGATTGTGAAGCTGGGTCCATGATATGGTTTCACTGCATCCTCACCCAAATCTCACCTTGAATTTTAATAATCCCCACATGTCAAGGGTGAGCCAGGTGGAGGCAATTGAATCATGGGGGTGGTTTCCCTGTCCTTGAGGTAGTGAATACATGTCATGAGATCTGATGGTTTTTAAATGGGAGTTCCCCTGCACAAGCTCTCTTGCCTGCTAGCATGTAAGACATGACTTTGCTCCTCATTAGCCTTCCACAAATTGATTATGATTGTGAGGCCTCCCCAGCCATGTGGAGCTGTGAGTTAACTACACCTCTTTTCTTTATCAATTACCCAGTCTCAGGTATGTCTTTATTAGCAGCATGAGAACAGACGAATACAGTCCATCTCTGAGCTTCTTCTTTAAGCAGAGCTGCCAGGGATGGCCCTGGAGGGGGACACCTACCGCACCTGGGGTTGACCTTGTCAGCTCCCATTGCTTGGGTGTTCCTATTTCACAGGCTGTTGCAAACTTCCCAGGTGAGCCATGAAGGTCAGCATGTAATGAGCATCCCTCCCTCCTCACAGCTGAACACTTCCTCAGCACCTAGCAGGGCCTCCTGGGTTTCTGCCCAAGAGCACAGAGGGAAGTCTATCAAGCTCGGAGGAGGTGGCCTGGAGAGAGCCTCGGGCCTGCTTACCTGCTAGGAGAAGGGTTCATATCTCAGCTCTTCTGCCTGCAGCATTTATGACCTTGGGCAATTGCCTAACCCAACGGAGCTGTTTCCTCAGCTGTAAAATGAGGATTGCTAATGTTGCTCTCATCTGCCTTGCAGGGTTGTTGCATTTAAATACCACGTCCACCACTTCCTGACAAAATAGCCATAAATCATCCTCAGCTTCCTCATCTGTAAAATGGGGATACACAGACTCCTTCAGAGGGTTGCAGTGAAAGTTAAATGAAGGGATGGATGAAAGTTGCTCACCACAACGGGGCTCTGAGCATTGTTAAACTCCAAGATGTGCTAAGATTTGGAATTAGGGAGGAAGCTGCATTTTCTTTAGTAGTGGAGAGAGATGTAGATCCTCTTGGATCCGAGTCTCCCTGTGAGGCCCATCGAGGGTGTTGAGGGGCGAACAGCACCACAGAGCCCCAGGGGACAAGATTCAAGAGGCAAGGCAAGCTGTTTAAAGATGTCAAGGAGAAATGCAGTAAGGACGGAGGCAGACCAAGGCCAAACTGGGGACATGAGGAAGGGCTGCAGGGTGAGCCCCAGAGCTGCAGAAAGAACTGTGCTACCCAAGACCGGCCACTCCCCTGCTGGACTTGCTGTGTCTCGGAGTGAGTTTTGTTTAGCTGATGGTCCTGCATGCCAGAGTAGACTTGAGATCCCAAATGTCAAAGCTCCTGGTAACCAGTTCTTTCAGTTCACGCACCTGCAGCCATTTCCCCAGGCACACCCAGAGTGTCAAGTGCTTCGGTTTGTAAAAACCATCTCCTTTAATGCTTACCTGCTAGGTGAAGGAGCTAAGCTTCTCAAAGGGCAGCTGCCATTTGTGTTTCTCTCTCTCTCTCTCTCTTTCTTTCTGTCTTTCTTTATCTCTTTTTTTTTTCTTTCCTTCTTTCTTTCTCTCTTGATGGAGTTTCACTCTTGTTGCCCAGGCTGGAGTACATGGCACAATCTTGGCTCACCACAACCTCCACCTCCTGGGTTCAAGAGATTCTCCTGCCTCTGCCTCCTGAGTAGCTGGGATTACAGGCAGGCACCACCACACCCGGCTAATTTTGTATTTTTAGTAGAGACAGGGATTTCTCCATGTTGGTCAGGCTGGTCTCGAACTCCCGACCTCAGGTGATCCACCCACCTCCGGCTCCCAAAGTGTTGGGATTATAGGTGTGAGCCATTGCACCCGGCTGGTAGTTGCTATTTCTTTCAGAATCTCCTGGGTAAAATGCATATTTCCGGGCCCCACCCTGGAATGAGAATGGAGCATGGAAGCACGGGGAAGCTGCATTTGCAGGGAGCAGCCATGTGGGTCTTCTGGCAGAACCACTGGCCAAAGGAAAGAAAGGAACATTTAGTTAACCACTGAATTCTTCTTACACTTTCTCTGTGAGACAAGTCTCCACTCTCAGGGCTGGCTTCATGGGTTTGAGACCTGAGCACGTGCATGGGGCCTGTGCTTAGAAGGGCCCCAGCCTGGGTTTAATACTCTGTGGTCACCATCTTGAAATTCTTAATAGCTTTTGAACAAGGGGCTACTGCGCATGATGTCTCAGCTCATGTCCTCTAAACAGATGAGAACTTCAGAAAGGATAGACTTGCCCAGGGCCACATGGCTACATTGTGGAAATGGATTTGGTATCCTGATGCTTGATTCCAAAGCTCTGCTATCCCATCACGATGAGACCCAAAAGAACGAACTCTAAATGGTAGGGTTTCAGATTTCAACCATCTTGTCAGGACCCAGGAAATTTCAGGACCTCTTCCAGGAACCCTCACACAATACCGGGGAGGTTACTCATAAAGATAAGGAATGATTTATAAATGTATTCAACTTTAGGGTAGGGAAGTTTCTGTGTAACTCAGTCTGACAGTCCCTGTTGGAGAGCTAGGGTAGAGAAACCCTCTGTTTCCTTCCCTCCTCTTTAAAGCTTTGCTACTCAGAGAAAATAAGGCAAAGAAGCAGAGCGGGAAGTGGACAGGATCTAGAGTCTGAAAAGGGGGTTCTAACGCCAACTCTGTTACCTACTAGATCAGCAGTCCCACACCTTTTGGACACCAGGGACCACCTGATAGGAGACAATTTTTCCATAGACTAGAGGCAGGGAGGGCAGGGGAGGAAGGACACTGTTCCACCTCAGATCGTCAGGCACTAGTTAGCTTCCTATAAGGGCTGTGCGACCAAGATCCCGCACACGTGCAGTTCCCTACAGGGTTCACGCTCCTGTGAGAATCTGATGCCGTTGCTGACCCGACAGGAGGCAGAGCTCAGTGGTAATGCTCACTCGTCTGCCGCTCACCTGATGTATGGCCCCGTTTCTAACACCTGCTGTATGGCCACGGACTGTACAGGTCTGCGGCCCCGGGGTTAGGGACCCCCTGTACTAAGTGAACAGTAGTAGAGCAATGAGTTCTTTGAACTCTGAGTCTCAGTTTTTGTTTGTTTTTTAGTAGAGATGAGGTCTTGCATGCTACCCAAGCTGGTCATGAACTCCTGAGCTCAAGTAATCTGTCTGCCCCACCTCAAAGTGCTGGGATGACAGTCATCAACCACTGCACTTGGCCTTGAGTCTCAGTTTTTTATCTGTAAAATGGGGAGATGCAAACACAATCAATGACCAGGGTCATGGTGAGGGTCCAGTGAGCAGACTTAGGTGAAAACAGTGTGTAAAGGACTATACAAACATGGATGATGGTTATTGCTATGATGGTTGGCTGTTACATGTACAAGGAAATGGTTTAGCCAGAGAGGATACCTGCCTGGGACACACCGAGTTTTCACCTCAGGGCAGGCACCTCTGGTGGCCTCAAGGTGGAACCAAAGTTTGGGCATAATCTGGTTTGGGAAAGACGGAGGAAGGCTCAGGAACCCACAGGGAGGCGGCTCAAGGCTTTTCTGCCGCAAAGGGAGGCAGAGCTACCAATAACAATACTAAAACCCACCTATGACGAAGAGGGCCTGAAGGATTTAGGAGCCCAGACAGTGGATTTTTGGTTGTTAGGTAAGGAGCCCCCTTCTTGCATGGGGGTGGGGGATGTGGGGCAGGGGGTTGAAAAGTAAAGAGCAGAAAAGAGGCTCCAGAGAAATAAGTTTGTTACACCCCAGTGACAGTGCTTTTGTTTTGTTTTGTTTCTGAAGCAGCCTTTGCTCAAAATCTTTGCTTCTAAGACTGTAGGGCTAAGTCAGTCCTCTCAGGCTGTGGCCAGCAAAGAGCCCGGTGCTTCCTAGAAGAAAAGGGCATATGGGTCCTGGGGCAGAGAGAGAGAGGAACAGCACAGCGGGAGGGCAGATTGTCAGAGTGCCTCCCAGCCTGCACAGCCAAGGGTGGGGCCTCTCAGAAGCCTCAAACCCACTTTCCTGGGCAGGTGGTTCTGGGGAGGAGCAGGTGCCATGAGCAGCTCCGGAAGGGAGCTCAGGTGGGCACACTTGGAGGTGGCTGAGCCCACACTAATTAGGCTCAAGGTACAAGAGATACAATAACGAGTAATCCTTGCCTGATGCTGGGTGCAGGCGTTCTTACTGAGTTTCTTAAAGTGGGGTCCAGGGGTCCTTAAGTGCCTGCAGATGAATCTTGGAGTCCACAGAGTCTCTATAAGAATATTTAAATTTTGTGTTTTGATATGGATGGCAGCCTTAAAATTAGTCAGTCTAAGAATAGACTGGGTCATATGAATTAGTGACCTTCAAACCTTTTTTTGGCAGCCACCCACAGAAGGAATCCACCTTACACAGCGGCCCAGTTTCCATCACTGATGTCTACGCACAAATAGAACTGACAGGCAACCAGTCTAGACCAGTGCAGGTGTCCCAGCTGTGAAAATACTGCAATACTCCAAACCACTTGGGAAATCACTCTGAGCCTACGGGTCATCTCCCCACCCCCAAATAGTCTTGGCGCCTCCTCTGGCATTGCCCTCAACTACCCCAGGAAACACCCACCAGTAAGGGTGAGGGGAGAGGGAGCTCTGTTGGTTTCCTGTGGCTGCTGTAACCAACAACCACTTACTGGGTGGTTTCAAAGAACAGAATTAATTCTCTCCATGTTCGGGAAGGTGCAACTCTGAAGTCAGTTTCATTGGGCCAAAACCAAGGAGTCAACAGGGCCACCATGCTGTCTTCATCAAATCTCCCTGTCTTTCTCTTCGGGATACTTGTGATTATAGTTAGGGCCCACACGGACAATCCAGGATAATCCATCCCTCTCAATGTCCTTACTTTAATCATATCTGCAAAGACCCTTTTTGCTTATAAAGCAACATTTGCAGGTTCTGGGGATTAGGACTTGGTATCTTTGGGTCCATTATTCAGCCTATTTTGGTGGGCTTCTAGGGATCTTCCCTGGAAGCAATACTGGCATCTGTTCAGATTGGTTATGTGAGTGTGTGTGTGAGAGAGAGAAATTTTCTAAATACTTATTCTAACACTATGTAATGCTTGATATTTTCTCTTCTTTTCTGTAACATTTTTAAAAATTTGCTTGTAACAACTCACTACATTGAGCTCATGATGCACGATAGGGATGTGACCCAGTTTGAAAAACATGGCAACCACCTTATAACCTAGTAACCTACTAATGCCACGGCTTCCACAGCCTGTGCAGTCCTTGTCACAATGGCACTCAACCTAAACGATCGCAGGCTAATGAGAAAAGAGCAGAGCCTTGATATACACATGACATGTTTCTCATAAGCTGAGGCCAGTTGGCATGTTGCACAAATGAAGACTAGACCGTAGCTTGGGTGGCTGAAAAAGACTGTGGCCCAGGCCACAGTCACATTCCACTTCAAAATGTAATTTTTGCAATTTCAAACAGCATCGTCTTATGTTAAATTAACATATTAATTATGTATATATAAATTAATATGTTAATTAGGATTTGATAGTGTTGCTTGTACGTTATATGTAAGATCGTTTAGTTTTTAAAAATCATATGCAAGCTGTAAACCTAAGGTCTTTTAAAAACCTGGCTTTATATTTGTACATTTTCAGGTGATGAGATAAAAAGAAACATAATTCACGTCAACTCTAACAGTGATGGTGGTGGTGGGAGGGCACAGAATTTTTTTCTTCTGATGAAAAAGGAGTAGATGATTGAGGTTTAAGAAACACTGTGGCATTATGGGGAGTGTAATGAGATTCGTGAATGTGGAAATACAGAGAGAAAATGAGTGAGAAACAGAAAAAGGAAGGTGGCAGGACTTGGTTGCTGCCGTTCCAGCAGCCTATGTGAAGCTTGAATAAATAAGGCCTGAGCCCAGGCAGGGGAGACCGAGAAGCAGCTGCGGCCGGCATGCTTCTCAAGATGTCCCTACCCGCAGAAGAAGCTGACAAACTCAAGCAGATGGGTTTGGAGTTCAAGTAGGAGAACGATTCAAAAACGGAGCAAACGGAGACCTGCCCTTAATTCCTCGTAGTGAGAAGATGTAACCACTCCTTGGGGAGAAGGATGGCAGTGAGCAAGCACTCAACTCCTGTGTCGTATCTGTCGAGGCGAACTTTGTGCAGGTCTGACTTACCTGTTCAAGAAAGTGCGGGTGTATGTATTTAGGTAGGTACCACCTTTTGATTTGCTTTGGTTCTTTAAAAATAATCCCTCTGAGGCCAGGCACGGTGCTTTACACCTGTAATCCCAGCACTTTGGAGGCTGAGGCAGGCAGATCACTTGAGGCTAGGAGTTTGAGACCAGCTTGGCCAACATGGTGAAACCCCATCTCTACTAAAAACACAGAGATTAGCTGAGCATGGCGGTGCACATCTGTACTCCCAGCTCCTCATAAAACTGAGGCAGGAGAATCACTTGGACCTGGGAGGCAGAGGTTGCAGTGAGCTGAGATGGTGCCACTGCATTCCAGCCTGGGCGACAGAGTGAGACTCCATCTCAAAAAAATAAAAATAAAAATAATCTCTCTGCCATCAATATTAAAGAAATAAAAGAAATTCAGGCAATGTCCAACACCATCCCAGATAGTCCATCTTGAGGCCACTATCTGGAGACTGATAAGGAGCACCTGTGAATGAATGGGCTGGTTGCCTTTACACAGATGCTGTTTGCTGAAAGTCTTCAACTGGAAACTTCGTGGATTTGGAGATTGACAGGTAACTTTGTCTTACAATAGCATTGTCATATCTATAATTTAAGACTTGTAATGGATAGTCAGTTCATAAAAACGCTTTGGTTTTTCAGATGAGAAAAATGAAGTCCCCAAAATAAGTTATTAGTTAAGGTTATTTGGCATGCAGGATGGAGCAAAGATGAAAACCCAGGAGCCTTGACTTGCAGCTCAGAGCTCTTTCCACTCAACTTTACTTGGATTTTACTTAATGTTCATGCTTTAGAAAATATCCACTATATGAAATAGATATACCATACCAATGTGTAGTCACTTAGAAGTACTACTAGGATCCACATAGTCAAGGACTTATTTTAGATACAGATACTCTTAGGCCCCTTTGAAATGATTCATGGCAGGGTAGAATGGAAAAGTCCCTGGGCTGGGAAACAGAACACCTATTTGAGGTGCTAAGCTGGGCACGGACTGACTATAAATTTACTTCTCTGAGCCTCCATTTTCTCATCTGTAAATGGGAATGACAGCATTTTCCTTGCCTCCCTCATTGGACTAATATGAAGCTGAAGTGAGATAATGTTTATGAAAGAATTTGTATTAATAGATTGTTGAGCATTTTCAGACATTGCCTTAGTCCATATTCATCTGCTGCTAAAGACGTACCCATGACTGGATGATTTACAAAGAAAAAGAAGTTTCATGAACTCACAGCTCCACATGGCTGGGGAGGCCTCACAATCATGGCAGAAGGTGAAAGGCACATCTTACATGGCAGCAGACGAGAAAGAAAATGAGAGCCAAGTGAAAAGGAAAACCTCTTATAAAACCATCCGATCTTGTGAGGCTTATTCACTACCATAAGAACAGTATGGGGGAAACCACCCCCAAGATTCTATTATCTCCCACTGGGTCCCTCCCACAACACGGGGGAATTGTGGGAGCTACAATTCAAGAGGAGATTTGGGTGGGGACACAGCCAAATCATATCAGACATCATCTCATAAGATACCAGTTTAGTCATTAGAACATAGGCTAATTCGTTATAGTGTATATTGTATATCATACTGGATAGTGATTGAGAAGGAGGGGATTGTCTCAGCTCAAATCCAGTTATAAAGTGTGTGATTTTGAGCATAGCTACTTCATTTCTTCTGTTCCTCTATTTCTTCATTTGTCAAATAGGGATAATAAAAGGGTCTATCTTGCAGGGTTTTTGTATGGCCATATACTTTAATTTCCGTAAACTACTGCTTGGCACATAGAAAGTGCTCAATAAATGTTTGCCATTATTATTATCTTGCAAATTTGCTGATGTTGACGTCTTTTTCTTTGTTGTAGGTGTTATTCATTGACACATTTATATGATGCTTTAAAAGCCAGCAAACTTCAGTGTCCCTGGAGACCATAGGTAGAACCTCACACATCTTCTGGGAATCTTCATTCTTAGTATGAAGAAACAGGAACAGAAGTGCTGCCTTCCAGAGCCAAGTTGGCAACTAAACCCACCTGCTTCCCTGCCTCCCGAGGCTCAGCTGACGTCAGTGGGAACCTCACCTATGTGAGGAGGGACTAGTATTTGCCTTGGCCTGGTTGCTGCTGTTATCTGAAAGGCAGCAGGGGCCCTAGGCCATGCCACCCCTTGCAGGGATCATGGCAGAGCACACAAGTCAAACAGGATCAGGGTGGGGCATGACTTGGCCCAGAGAGCTCACTGGCACCGGCTTATGAAAGGTGGGAGCAGGGAGTGCCCCAGATGAATCAACAGGTGGCATGTTTCCCTCTGAGCAGCTGCCAAAAATGCCTCCCAGGCATCTGGTTAACAGGCAGTGAGTACATGGGGTGGCTGGGAGGCCAACCCCTTTGGGGCCACAATGATTTCTCTCATGTCTCTGTGTACATGTGGTTCCCTCTACTAGGAGTGTCTTACTCTACTTACCTACTGGGCAAAACCCTATTCCTAGCTCATCCTTCAAGTCCTAGTTCAAGTCTGTGGGGAACCTTTCTGGGATCTAATAGGCAGATTTAGATGTTTTGTTCCCTATACAAATTGTACTTACGTATTTACTCCATCCACTTTATCCAGATATACTCCATCTTACACACTTATATACTCCATCCACGGTAACACATTACAATTGTTTACTGATATATGGATAAGACATGCCATCATGCCTGATGCCTGCCAACAGGATTTTCTCTTGCTCTGCCCACAGACCCTGTCAAATGGGTGAGGCTGGGAGGGTACATTTCTACCACATGATCCTGTTTCCCAACCGTAGCCAAGGGGGGCCAATCTGCAAATGGTTATTGACCTGTGATGTGGGCTAGGTCAGATCAGATTCTCACTGTCAGTGATTTGAATTGGGAAAGACTTCAGCAAGGAGCAGTAGCAACTGAAGCTGAAAGGTCATGAAATACAGAAAGATCTGATGCAGTAGATGCTGTGAGGTGCTGTCTGGATCCCTCTTTGGGAATGATGGATTTATTCTCCCTGCCACTGGAAGTGCTGCCAACAGACAGCCCTCAGTTGCCAGCTCTCTTCAGGAAGGGTCTCTTTTAAAGAAAGTCACCCCACCCAAGATCATGCACCCTTCCCAGGAAAGCCCATATCCAGTGAAATTCTGAGATGACTGAAAAGCTGAGATGGCTGAAATTCTCAGTGCCACCTCAGCTTCAGGGTGACCTGTGTGGTTGCCTTAATCCTTCATCAAGACTAGGGGCACCACACATCCCTGTTTGTCTGGGATAGAGTTGTCCTTTAAGGTAGAATGATTTTTTAAGCTCAGACCATGAAGTTCATGAAGACTCTCCTGTAATGGCAGCTGGCCTTACGTTCTTAGGCTTTTTCACTTTCTGTATGGTTCTCTGTGTTCCTACATAAACTCTACTTATTTGATGTAACTGGGACAGGTTTCTTAAATTTGCATTCAAAAGCACCTAAGTAGACGATCATTTTTGCATTAGCAGGGAATTTGGTTGTTGACCACAACTCACAGAACCCGATTCTGGCCACCCTAAGGGAAAGAAATGAATATATCAGATGATATTAGAGGTTCTCAAAATCAAAGAAAGACTTCAAAACACGTTTGGAAAATGAGCAGGACATTAGTTTGGACCTGCCACAAGCATCGCAATGCCTATAACCTACAGCTATAGCCAAATATTTTACAGCACTGTGAAGAATTCGCAGGAAAGCATCTGGTTGGCTAAGCTTAGTCATGTGCCACCTGCGTTGTACCAGAAATGGAAAAAGGAAAGAAAGGAGAGTATCTGTCTCCTTTGGCTTCTGTAGTGGGAGACAGGCTACCCACCCCAAAATACACAATGGGGGATTCCCCGAAAAGGGGAGTGATGGGCTAGGAGGAAGTTGGGGTTGGGGCAGGAAGCCAAAAAACAACAGATGTCTTCAGCAGTGTCTGTCTCCTTCCTAGGCTAAAAGCCTTCATAAAGGCAGGGACTACCAGTTTTCATCTTTGTATCTCAAATCCCTAGTGCCTGGCACTAAATAGGTGTTTCTTTTAAAAATGCAGATTTTATGATCTTTTCCATTCAAGGAATCAAATACATCTGGAAAGGCTGGTATTTGCTCCTTCAGGAATGCAAATATAGATTTTTTTAAAAGCAATTCTTAAGCGCTTTAAAATCTAGGTGTACAATTGGAGCACACAGGCAGTGATGTCTATATATCCATACACATTGCATGTGACAGACACCATAGAGGACAGGTGTGTCCCCATCTGTGCACCGGAAGAGAGCATGTGGAGGATCTCTGTTATGCTGCCTCTCCAGCTGCCTCGTTCTTATAAGTGGAATCCTCAGACATCCTATAATCCGTCATGAGGGTGCCTGCTGGTAACTAAAGAAGAGGGTTTTTTTTTTTTTTTTTGAGACAGAGTCTTGCTCTATTGCCCAGGCTGGAGTGCAGTGGCTCAATCTTGGCTCACTGCAACCTCCACCTCCTGGTTCAAGCAATTCTCCTGCCTTAGCCCCTTGAGTAGCTGGGATTACAGGCATGCACCACCATGCCTGGCTAATTTTTGCATTTTTAGTAGAGACAGAGTTTCATCATGTTGGCCAGGCTGCTCTCCATCTCAAGTGATCCACCCCTGACGGCCTCCCAAAGTGCTGGGATTACAGGTGTGAGCCATCGCGCCTGACTGAAGAGGGACCATTTTTCTCGTTCCAGATACCTCTTTGGCTGTTTTCTCCAAAGCGATTACATGTGAAACCTACCCTCCAAGAAAGGCTAAGCAGCCTTTTACTCAGAGATTACAGGATACATAAAAACATTCCTGAGTCCGTAGTGTAGAAAAATCAACCTTTGCGCTCCCAGGCTGGCTTCATCCTCTTCCTATAAAAGTGTGTGTGGTGGAGAGGGGACTTCACTGCCTAGTTGGCTGAGTGCTCTGTGCGGAGCTCCATAGCCTTCAGCAGCTATCCACATGCTGCTGACAATATAGCCTACATTTCCCAGCTGCCCTTGCGGGTAGGTGTGGCCAGATGACTAAGTTCTGGCCAATAGGATGTGAGAAAGAGGGATGACTGCAATTCCTGATTGGCGTCCTTAAAGGGAAGAGATATGTCTTTTCTCTCCCCCTTTTCCTACTCCCTTTCTCCCTTCCTACTAGCTGGATTGTGGACGTGGTAGTCAGTCATCTCAAACCATGTGCCCGAGGGCAGAGCAGGATAGAAAATGTCTGGGTTGCCCGGCGTGGTAACTCACCCCTGTAATCCCAGCACTTTGGGAGGCTGAGGCAGGTGGATCATGAGGTCTGGAGATTGAGACCAGCCTGGCCAACATGTGAAACCCTGTCTCTATTAAAAATACAAAAATTAACCAGGCGTGGTGGCCTGTGCCTATAGTCACAGCTACTCAGGAGGCTGGGGCAGGGGCATCGCTCGAACACGGAAGGTGGAAGTTGCAGTGAGCCAAGATCGCACCACTGCACTCCAGCCTTGCCACATTGCTGTTGCCATAGCAGTCATGAACTACAGCCATGTGCCACATAAGGACATTCAGTCAAAGATGAACTTCATATGGGACATGGTCCCATAAGATTATATGAAGCTGAAAAATCAACATCGTAAACTCGTAGCACAATGTATTACTCATGTGTTTGTAGTAATGCTGATGTAAACAGACCTACTATGCTGCCAGTCATATAAAAATCTAGCACGTACAGATTCGGTAAACAGGGAACACTTCTACACCACTGGTGGAATGTAAACTAGTACTATCACTGTGGAAAACCGTGTGGAGATTCCTTGAAGAACTAGAAGTAGAACTACCATTTGATCCAGCAACTTCACTACTGGGTATCTACCCAGAGGGAAAGAAGTCATTATATGGAAAAGATACACACACACTCATGTTTATAATAGCACAATTCACAATTGAAAAACATGGAACTAACCCAAATGTCCATCAATCAATGAGTGGTAAAGAAACTACAGGGCGTGTGTGTATGCATATATATATATATATATATATATATATAGATTACTACTCAGCCATAAAAAGCAAAGAGTTAATGGCATTCACAGCGACCTGGATGGGATTGGAGACTATTATTCTAGGTGAAGTAACTCAGGAATGGAAAACCAAGCATCACATGTTCTCACTCATTAATGGGAGCGAAGCTACGAGGGTGCAAAGGCATAAGAATGACACAATGGACTTTAGGGACTCAGGAGGAAAGGGTGGGAAACAGGTGAGGGATAAAAGACCGCAAACAGTGTGCAGTGTATAAAGCTCGGCTGATGGGCGCACCAAAACCTCACAAATCATCAATCAATGAGTGCTTAAAGAAACTATGGTATATACATATATATATGTATATGAGATGGAATGTTACTCAGCCATAAAAAGGAATGAGTTACCAAAGAGCTGACTCCTGTAACCAAACACCACCTGTTCCCCAATAGCCTGTGGAAATAAAAAATCTAGGACATATAATTCTGTACAGTACGTAAAACCTAGTAGTAATAAATGACTATGTTACTGGTTCATGTATTTACTATACTTTTTATTGTTATTTTAGAATGTATTCCTTCTACTTATTTTTAAAAGTTGACTGTTAAACAGCTACAGCAAAGTACTTCCAGAAGTACAGAAGAGTATCGTTATCCTAGGAAATGACAAAACCTTCCAGTGCAACACGATGTGGAGGGCGAAGACAGTGATGCTGATGACCCTGGCCCTGTGGAGGCCTAGGCTAGGGTGTGTGTTTGTGTCTTAGTTTTTAACAACAAAGTTTAAAAGGTAAAAAAAGAAATAAAAATGTCAAAAATAGAAAAAAAGGCTATAGACTAAGGATATGAAGAAAGAAAATATTTTTGTATAGCTCTACAAGGTGTGTTTTAAGCTAAGTGTTATTACGAGGCAAAATATTTTTTAAAAATTAAAAAGATTATAAAGTAAAAAATTATAGTAAAGTTAATACATTGTAGAAGAAAAAAACATTTTTATAAATGTAGTGTAGGCTAAGTGTACAGTGTTTATAAAGTCTACAGCATATAGTATAGATGGTAAACAGTGTTTATAAAGTCTACAGCATATAGTGTAGATGGTAATGTCCAGGCCTTTGCAGTCACCCACCATCTATTCATACTCAGCCGGAACAACTTGCACTCCTGCAAGCTCCATTTATGGTAAGTGCTCTATACATATACACCATTAAAAAAATATTTTATACCATATTTTTGCTGTGCTTTCTCTATGTTTTGATATGTTCAGATACATAAATGCTTCCCACTGTGCTCTGGTTGCCTATAGTATTAAGTATAGTCACATGCTGTCCAGGTTTGTATCTGGGAAGCAACAGGCCACACCACATAGCCTAGGTGTGCAGTAGGCCATACCATCTAGGCTTGTACACTAGTATGTAAGTACACTCTATGATGTTCTCACAATAACAAACTCACCTAATGACACATTTCTCAGAACGTATCCCTATTGGTAAGCAATACATAACTGTAGTTATGCCCAATCTGTTTCTGAGAGGGGAGTGTGCTTCTTGTCTGCTTATGTTGCTGCCATTTTGAGTTTCTGTTAGAGCAGCTAATTCTAATCAGGAGGGTCAGCCGACTATGGCCAAATCTGGCCCACCATCTGATTTTGTAAATAAAGTTTTATTGGAACAAAACCACACACATTCCTTGTTGAATTGTTTATGGCTGTGTTCTCCCTGCAATGGCAGGTTGCATTAGAGACCCCATGGTTCACAAAGCCTAAAAGTTTTACTCTTTGGATCTTTGCAGAAAAAGTTTGCCAGTTCCTACTATATCCTACCAATTCATATGTTTATAAAAATATTAACGGTGTTTACCTCAGGATTTGTTACTCTTTCCTTATGTTTCGCTGTATTTTCCAATTTTATTGCAATAAACATATTTTACATTAATCATCTCTAAAAAAATCCCAAGAAACGTTAATTTAAAATGTTTAAGTGCGCTTCTAACCAGTTCTCATTACTTTGCTCACTGTATCCTTCCCCAAACATCTCTGCATCGAATGAGTGAATTCACTCCAGAGTCTGCCCTATTTGAACTTATAATACTCACATTCTGTCACTCTCTTGTCTGCCAGAAACACTTGAACCACACACCAGTTTGTATAGAAATACTGGAATTTGGTGTTGTTTGTGGTAGGATGCTTTTGGTTGCTTGAAACCCAAATTCATCTTAATGGGAATAATATTTGCTGTTATTGTTGGACAGTCCGAAGACAGGGCTCACATTAGATATGGCTTGATCTAGGGTGCAAATCAGGACTCTATTTTTCTCTGGATCACTTCACTTTGCTTATCTCTAATAATCTATTTTATCTTCATTGGACTTTATATGTCTTGAAAATATGACTACTGGAAGGCCAGAGCTTGCCTCCTTTTGGCTGATAATTTATAAATGTGTCTGTATGTAAAATTTCAGAGATGATTCGGATTAGCCTTGCTTAGGTCAAAGTTTATGCCTGAACCAATTATGTGCCTAGGAGAATGTAATAATTTGAATGACCAGGTGAAGAGGTTCAAGGTCAACAATGGAATGTGCTTGTCCCATGAAAAAGTAGTTTTACTACCTAAAAGAAAAAGGGGAGCACAGGAGATAAACACACAGAAAAACAGATACTCATTACAAGCAACTCCAGGTTCTTGTCTATAATCTTAATTGCTTCTGGGTGTGTGATGTAACATTTATTTGAAGGCTAACGTGCACTTCCGTGCACTTCCGTTTTCTGATTGTATGTTACTTGATTATTGTTAAATTACTGTGCCAGACTTAACACACCATAATGCCTATGTGAACTCAGAATAATTTTTTCTTTTTATAATTCCATTTTGATTAAAATGGTTTACAGAGTAATTATGTCCGCTTGAAAACTGAAATGTAGGTAACAACCAGTTTCCTCCAAAAAACAGGCTATAAAGAGGCAGTGTCGTGAGCAGTGGAAAAAGAGTGGAATCAGGAGTGAGACGATGGAGACTTGCGGCTCTGATCTTCCACTTCTTAGGGGGTCATAAACAATTTATTTAGGGTCTTTGAGACTCAGTTTAGTCATCTCTAAAATGGAGATAAGATTGATCTCATGATTTTTTTGAGGATTAAATCTCTTCTCCCAGATGCTTCCATTTAATTATTTGGACACAAACTTGTCTCTGCCTATTTGGCTCTCAACCCACATAGGAGCACTTGAACAGAGATAATTTGTTGACAAGGTAAAATTCAGAGGTGAAAAAGCAGGGCGGCCCACTGGCTTCAGATCCTTTCCATGGTGAGATGAAACATTTGCTTCTGTCCATGGAGCTTGATGTATCAGGTAAGTGCTTGGAATCTGTCATTTTCTGAAAATTTCGAAAGGACTCCTTGGAGGAAGTCAATCATTTTGCTAAATTGCTGCTTCAGTTACTACCCACTTTTGAGAATGGGTTTTTCCACTCCCTCTCCCTCTGCCTCTCCCATCCCCCTTCATCTCTCTCTCTCTCTCTCTCTTTCCTTCCTTCCTTATTTTCAAAAATGTATGTCCATTCATCTTGGTTTAATCACATAGGGCTAGATAAGCATAGCTGGGGCATCTCAGGAATTGTAAGTTACATTTTTGCTTCTAAACTACAGTACTCTTGCCAGGCTTCATTCTGTCCATGCCTCAATGGTCTCACCTATAAGGTTGGGATATTCCTTATTTTCCAGTGTGCAAAAGAAAAAAAGTAGCTGGGACAATGGTCTTGAGTAACCTATTGGGTTATGAAGCTGACAAATAGTCATTAGGAAACATGAGATGAGCCTGAACTTTGAAACAATATGGTATTGAGCAATATGGTAAGAATTTATGCATTTCACTAACAGGCTATGGGCCCAGACAGAGAGGACTAAATTTGACTCTCAAGGGAAAAATAGAGGTACTGAGAGAACAATTTCATGTCTGGGTGTTCTATAAAAGGCTCTTCTAGGATGTTCAGAACAAAGACTTGTTTGCCCAAGGTGGTGGGTGTTTACTGTAATGGTACTTAGCTATTTAAGAAGCACAGAAAGTCAACATCAGTTGAAAAGCCTGCCCAGCAGAGATCTGGAAGTTTGTTCAGGACGTCATGCCATTCCAGGTCTCAGAAACGGATTCTGTGGTTGGTTTTCTGATGCCTCTGCTTCTGATGCTGCTTTTGCTGGACGGAGTCTGTGTCCACTGCTGCTGCTGACTTCCTGCTCTCTCGACTCTTCTCGACCTCTCGGTTCTTGCTCACTCCCAGCTGCTGCCTCAGGGTGTCTGTTTACTGGTGTTTCATGTGGCTTCTGAGCATCTTTCAAATTCTAGTTTTTCCAACGACTCTCTTTTGATATGGTTCAAATTCAGACTTTTCTAGAAAGAGAATCTACCTATAAAGTGAATGTCTTTGCCTCAGGCACAAAGCCCTATTCAATCATTTGGATCCCTGATGGTGGGGTCTTACGATCCCAAACATGGTATTTTATCTATAAGCCATGAAGGAAAGGGTTCTTGTCACTCTCACCCATGTTGAGGCCTTAGGCCACATCTAGGAGTTGAATGTATTTGTTTATTTTCTACTTTGTATGGTGAAAAAATCGAGGCTGTTACGCTGATAATGCCACTGTAGTACAGAAGGTGACCTATATCCTAGGAAAGGTGCTAAAATGTTCTGTGGATATTCAGAAAGAACGTTGATTTCGGCTGGTGATTTGGAAAGACATGAGGAGTGAAGTGAAATAAAATGGAACATGGAAGAATGGGTAGAGTGTGGATTGAAAGGAAGGAGGAGGCTAGTGCCTTCTAGGCAGAGAGAACAGTGTAAGGAAGGCCAGGCGTGGTGGCTCATGCCTGTAATCCCAGCGCTTTGGGAGGCTGAGGCGGGTGCATCAAGTTCAGGAAACCGAGACCATCCTGACTAACACAGTGAAACCCCATTTCTACCAAAAATATGAAAAATTAGCTGGGCGTGGTGGCTCGTGCCTGTAGTCCCAGCTACTCGGGAGGCTGCGGCAGGGGAATCGCTTGAACTTCGGAGGTGGAGGTTGCAGTGAGCTGAGATCATGCCACTGCACTCCAGCCGGGGTGACAGAGTGAGACTCTGTCTCGTTAAAAAAAAAAAAAAAGAATAAAAAGAAAAGAAAGTGCAAAGAAAAGCACAGACATGAACAGTTTTGGGGAATTGGTGACACATCCACTTTGAGTAGGTCAGAGACTTTCAGAGGAAGGAAGGAGAGGGAGCTAATCTGAAAAATGAAATGCCAAGCTAAAGGGGCCACATTTTCTTTATTGGGTTGGCATTGGAGGAGTTGTGAAAGATTTTCAGTCTACACCATGAAGGGATTGGAACTGTTCGTAGGAAGAGCCTTCTGACAGCTGGGTATATAATGGGTTGGGGAGGAAAACAATGGCAGACAAGGAGGTTATTATTTTTATTCCAGGGTGTGTTAGAGAAAACAAAATGAGACAATGGATGTGAAATACCTATCAGGTGTAGAAGATAACAGCTGTGATTACTGAGACTTCGCTATATACAGCCCTGTGCCATGGGCCTTTCTTACAGTGTTTTATTTATTTAACCCACAGTGATATTATAAGGTAGGAGTTATTAGTCTTATTTTACCGATCATGAAACTGAGACTTGGTTCAATGAATAACCTATTAAAGGTCATATGTTTCGTGAGTGATAGAGCTGGACTTTTTACCCAAGTATGGAAGACTCCAAAAGCCAAGCCCCTTTGACTACTCTGGACCACTTCCCTCAGGGACTAGCAATTGACCTAATAAAAAGAGCAAGAAAAAGAGCGATGTCAAAGAGAGCCTCCAGTTTTCCAGTGTGATGGAGAGTACAAATAGCGATGTGGACAGAAATGGGAAGTCAAAAGAGTACCTTTTCCTTGGGAGTTGGAAGTTTGGAGGATATTTTGGGAGATGAGAAAGGTTGTGAGCTTATTTTGACCTTCCCTCAAGGTAAAATACATGAATGAACTTAAGCAACAGTAGAAATTAAAGGACATAAAGAGGTCAGAAGACACAGTGTTACAAAAACCACCAATCGATTACACCATCTGTTCTCTTGTATTTAGACTGGCGTGAATGACCACTCTGTTCCCCAGGCCATATTGCCCTGTAAACCCAGATGATCTTTTACACCTGCCTGCTGTTATTAAACAATGCCAACACCTGGGCCCAGTCTACCTGCCCTGCCTACAGCCCTAAGGAAGAAGCAGTGCCTGTTTTGTACCACGTGATCCCACCCACTTGGCCACAGCTGGCTGGAGAATAACCAAACCACGGGTGGACCGATAACCCATGCCTCACCTCGTGAATGATTAATGCTGTAGGATGAACTTTTGTTTTTTTCCAAAGAGATTCTTTAGTTCTTCACACAAATAAACATTTGGCAGACCTGTGTCTCTAATTCTCCGGCCCAAGCCTCTGACTACATAGCCAGGGTTTCCAGAGCAGGACTGAATCTCAATGAGTCCTTTGCATCCCTCTGTCTTCCAGCTCTACCTCAGTACCTGATACCTTGTGGGCATTCAGTAAATATGTATGGGTGCATATATATTTGAGTCTTAGTGGTGGACGCAGATTTGGCTCAAGCAAGTTTGTAGAAGTAAAAATATGAATAACTATACACAAATATACATATTTGTGATATATATATTTCACAAATACATATGGAGATATATATGTGACATATATGTGAAATATCACATATGATATACATGTCACATATATTTATGTCACATGTTTATCACATGTGTCATATATTTATGTCACATATATATCACATATGTGTCACTTATATACACAGAGATGTATATATACATACAAATATATCTATATATTTGTGTATAGTTGTTTGTACTTTTAAATATTTGTCAAATATTTTATTTTATTATATCTTAGGCAGTTATGTCTGAATCTGTCTCCACTAATAATTATTTTAAGTGCTAATAGTGTCAGGCACTTTATGAGTGTTTTATGTGTATCGACTTACTTCTTCACAGAAATATCAAGCATTAGATTCTCCTCTTAACTCCCTTTTCAGGATGAGTAAACATACAAGAAAGTTAATTCATTTGTCAAAAGGTTACAAAGTGAATTAAGCGGAGGAACCTGGCTTCTCCCTAGTTTGTCCCCCACACTCTATGCTCCACTGCCCTTTCAGAATGGACAGTAAACTCCATGAAGTCAGCCTGATTCATCTCTGTTCATTTTCTCCTTGTCACTTAGTAGGTGGTCAGCATGTGTGTGCAATATAGAATTGAATTGTCTTTTCTCAAGTTGGCCATCATTGGCTGTGATATGACGCATTGCCTATCGTATAATAGGTCACATGGAGGGTCTTGGTTTTGTTAGGCATAGTGATAATTCAGATAAAATCCAGGAAGATTGTTAGAATTTGGGGTCTCAGGAGGAGGTAAAGTGAGGTATCTGGGGCCAGAAAAACCAGGGCAGGACGCTTGGGCTGCAGGGATTTGTGTACACTGTTTTGTGGTCATGGGAGATGCTCAGAGGGTGGGGAGTAGGGGTAGCCCCATGGGGCAGGAGTACCAAGGACAGGGTTTCCTTAAGGGCTCTTTCCGTTTTGAAAGACCTCTGTGTTCTGTCCAGTAATGTTGACAGTCCTTCACTTAAATAATCAACTCTCCTGCTTCATTGACATTTAGTAAGTGTTAAAAGTTGAGTGGCCAACTTTGTGGACCAGTTTACATGACTTTTCCTCTGAAAAATGGTTGTGGCTTTGAATCTGTGAAAAGTCAGTTTTCTCCATTAGAACTAAACTATTTTCACCATAGGCTTTAATCTAGACCTGGGCTTACACAAAGTTTCCCATGTGTCTCAATGAAGAGCAGCTTCCCTGGAATCTATAGAGACTCCAGCGGCCCAAGGCACATGAGCTTTGGGAACCACATTGCAGCTTGCCACTCCAGGAGGGGCAGAAGGTTCCCCCTAGTGACAGAAAAGGTGGAGTGGCTTTGGTGCCACTTTGGGCTTGTGGCGTGGGTGGCAGCATCCACAAGTGGCAGTGGCACCCACAATGACCGGAGCTCCATTGTGCAGTGGCTTTATGGAACCTTGTGTGGGTTGATCAGACCTTTGCAATCTGTTTGGTGCACCTTCATGAGCATAAGAAGCTTTGGCTATAGTTTTTTTCTAGGAATCGAGGGCTGCAGAGGAAAAGCATGGCATGTGCCTGGGAAGCAGAGAAGATAGTCCCACGAGTACATGCCACCTATCTCCACGGGACTCCCAGAACTTTGAAGATGGAGAAAGCCAAGGCTTCTGCAATAGCTGGTAGGAAAAAATGATAGACATAGTTTGGGAACCTGTTCCCCTCAGGCCAGGACTCCTTGAGAGATTTGGCTTCCATAGAGGTTAAGAATAGGTAAGATTTTCTTCTTCTGGCTTTTCACAGTATACCAGGCATTCCATATAATGAGGACCAGCTGCAGGCAGCTGTGATAGAAAGGTCTTCTGGCATCATCCCTGCCCATTCACTGGTTTGACAACCTGTCAGCTCAATGCAGCCTGCGATGCCTCCACGTGGGTCAGTCTGTTAGCTGCTGTCAACACGATGGACGTGCGTTTTCAGTGCTGATAGCACAAACAGAAAATGTTGGAATGGTCAATTTTATTGAATGAGAACGTGATGAAAACTTGGAATCTTGAACTAAATGCTAATGTTGGTATGGCTTTATCTTGACAAATTTAATTCATGGTGCCTACTTATATTAAATAGGATGTTTAAAAGACTA
The DNA here is from genome assembly GCF_049354715.1 of Callithrix jacchus. NCBI lineage: Eukaryota > Metazoa > Chordata > Mammalia > Primates > Cebidae > Callithrix > Callithrix jacchus. The sequence goes on from NC_133504.1 coordinate 167,718,839, forward strand.
TTGTAGAGTATCTTTTTTTTACCATACCACCACTTTTTATTTGTAGAGTGCGGTGAGTACTATTGTTAACGACTGATGTTAACCTTTGCATAATTTACATAAATACCATCCTTATTAACAGCATTTACGTTACTCACTGACCCAGAGGCAGCTGAAAAACCTCCGAAAAACACTGTTTCACACTTCTTTACTGAAGTGCTAGGTTAGTAATAACAGCCACACTCATTCACATATGCCAGGAAACAGTCAGAGGCAAGGTAAGTAATATAGTTCCTTGTGAAATAATATTTCACTTAAAACTTACACTGGCCAACCTGCAGAGAGAGTCTGATAGTAGTTAGAATAGGACTGACTCAGACTGACTCAGGTTTCTAACTAACTGGTAGTTAAAAACCTCACAAAAACATTTTTTGGCTTCTTTATTGAGGAGGCAGTTCAGCAGTCATGGCTAGAGGCATTTATTTATGTCAGGAAATAGAAAAAGGGGTGTGTGGTTTATGCTATTAAATATGTTTTCATGTAGATATGGTGGTGTGCTGGTGAATATTTGACAGCGGATTCTCTGAAGAAAATACCAACCTTGATTAATAGTTTGCTGATCTTGATGGTGTAAATACTCCCACTACGTCCAAGCTACCAACAACATAGTACTGAATGTGGAGTCGGGAAGAGATGTGCAGTAGCAGTAGCTGTGTATATATTTTCGGCATGCAGAGTTGGTAATGTACGTAACCTAAACAACAAAGATCGTAGTGAGATGTAGCAACCTGATTAGGAAGTGGTGAGTGTTGGGTATTTATTACCTTTGTTTTTACTATAATTTAACAGTAAGTTTATATGTTTTAAATAATGACTGTGTTTAATAAGTGGCTCACAGAATTACTGAAAATGTCACAGTCAGCAGCACTTTTAAGTCAGTATGAGGTGACGTAGCACATCATATTTAAGTATGTATGTACAAATATAATTACATATACACTCATATATATACACAGACATAAGTACATACACACATACAATTATGTCAGCCTATAAAGACACCAGTCATATTCAGTGTGACAAATGTTAGCATGTACCATAATAGTTACTAAACTAAGGTTGTGTAATTTCTTCTGACAACCATGTTAGGTTGCAATATGGAAATGAAGCGTACCAAAATTAGCATACTCACATAAAGTCTACAAACATCAGGGACTTTTCATGTATATGTTTAATGCTATGTCATTCAACGTTTATACACTTCAGATTCCACAGTGAAGTTGAGTAAATGAATATTGTCCATTATATTTACAATAAAATTTTGGTATTACATTTGGAATATGACACTAAACAACATAAATTTTAGATAAAGGTTTTTGCTGCATTACTTAGATAAATAGAATTTCCCTCAGTACAAATTTCCTAATGAAAAGGTTTAATTTTTCTTGAATGCTTTCATACATTCAAACAATAAGTTATTTTCTAGCAATTTCTGACATTCTTTGCTTTCTCTAATCTCATTTTTAAAAACTGAACAAAAATTTGACAGGTGTATGAGGGCTTCTAACATTCAGGATGTGGAAAGACCTTTGAGCCTTTTGTGGATTCTCTGATGTTCAGTGAGAGCTGATTTTTCACAGATTTTCCCACATTCACAACATTTAAAGGGTTTCTCTCCTGTGTGAGTTCTTTGATGGACAATGAGATTTGACTTCACACAGAAGAATTTTCCACAATTATTACATATAAAGGGTTTCTCTCCTGTGTGTGTTCCCTGATGGACAGTGAGGGCTGGCCTGGGGCAGAAGGATTTCCCATGTGCTTTGCGTTCATAGGGTTTCTGCCCTGTGTGAGTTCTCTGATGTTCAGTGAGGTTTGACGTTGCACAGAACATTTTTCTACATTGCTTACATTCACAGGGCTTTTCTGCTATGTGTGTTTGCTGATGGTTGGTAAGATGTGGTTTCTGGCAAAAGGCTCTAACACAGTTGGTACATTCATAGGGTTTCTCTCCTGTGAGTGTTCTCTGATGCAGAGTGAAGTCTGACTTCTCCCACAAGGTTTTCCCACATTCACCACATTTGTAGATTTTTTTCCTCCTGAGTGAGCTCTCCAAAGCTGGGTGAGATGTGACTTCTTTATGAAATTATTCCCATTTTCATTGTGGTTAGAGGGCTTCTCCCCATGTGTACTATCTGACATTTAAAGAGCATTGAGTTTTCCCAAGTTTTGTCACTCAATTGATATTCACAGGGAATCTTTCTTGTGTAAGCTCTCTGATGGATCTTGAAAGTTGAATTGTCATAGAAGATATGTCATATTTGTTGTACTCAGAAAGATTTTCCCTTACAGGCCAGGTGCAGTGGCTCACACCTGTAATCCCAGCGCTTTGGGAAGCTGAGGTGGGTGGATCACTTGAGACAAGGAGTTTGAAACCAACCTGGCCAACATGATAAAACCCCATTTCTACTAAAAATACAAAAAAAAAAAAAAAAAAAAGCTAGATGTGATGGCATGCACTGTAGTCCCAGCTACACAGGAGGCTAAGGCAAGAGACTCACTTGACCCTGAGAGGTGGAGGCTGCAGTGAGCGAGATCCTGCCACTACAGTCCAGCCTGGGTGACAAGCGCAAAACTCTGTCTTTTTTTTTTCTTTTTGTTGCAAAACTCTGTCTTAAAAAAAAAATTCTCCCTTATAAGAGTTCTCTGATGTCCCAATCTAAAATCAATAGAGGGCCTCTCACAAATACGGTACCCAGATGGCTCCATTTACAAATGAGTACTTTGAGCTTTCAACAGTGAAGGTTCTTCCACATTTGCTGTATTTAGAATGTCTCTCCTAGCCAAGATTAACTCTTGTAAAAAAGGCTGCCTGCACGTGGAAGTCTTGTTCATTTTTATTATACTCAAAAGGTTGGTCAAAAATTGGCTGCTGAGATCCTGGTGATGATCAATGACATCCCTCTTTTGATCATGTTTACACAATTTCCCTCCACTAGGAGTTTTCCCATGCCTGCCATCAAGGAGCAATTTCTCACATACATTAAACGCATCAGGCTTCTTTCTGGAACCATTCTTTTGATCAATAATGAAGCACAAAGTATTTCTCAAACTCATTTCACACAAGTCACATATTTCATAAGGAAAATTTCTCGAAGAAACAGGGTTTGTACCCAAATTGAAATACCTTCTATGCTTACTGTTTTGTTTTTGGTGAACACAAGCTCCGAAAATATTTTTCTTGTTTTTTTCTGGCCACTTTCTGACAGGCCATCAACTTTGCAGTCCCTTTCTGGGTGGCACTGGCCTGGGAATCCTTCCTCTAATATCCAGGGCTACCCCAGCTCTATCTTGAAGATCCCTTCTGGCTTAGTAACGCAATACCCAGCCGAGACCAGATTGCTGTGTTTCCAGAATCCCATCTCTGGACGGCATCTGCTGAGCAGGATTCAGCAGATACCACTCCTGCTGGGTGAAGTCCACGCATACATCTTTGAGTGACATTTGCTCTTGGGATTTTTTTCATTTTCTGCTTAGTGGAGGAGAGAGAGGTTTCCATGTGTGGCTCTCATATGTGTTGAGCTTAGAAATGACACTTTTTAGTGAGTGAATGTAAACATTTATTTCTTACTAAGTGACTACCAATTTAGGTTCTCTCATGTTCCAGACCTTTCTCCGGCACACAGACTTCAGTGACTTCGGGATATCACCACTCCCTGGTCATGTGTGACCAGAGGCCAGGGATTATTTCCCATGAAGAGGCTGGGGAGGGATGAGCCAGGAAGCTGCGGGCAAGGCAGGGACACACAGGCGTATCGTAGAGCTATTTTCCCCGAAGCCCCAAGCCGGCCATGCAGAACATGCTATGAAGTTGCAAAGCTTGTTAGGCCAGCTTTAGCCCATCGGCCATGCCTGGGCTATAGGAGAAGAGAAGAAAGAGGCGAGGAGTCTAGTGAAGAATAAGAAACCCTTGGGGTGCACCATGGGGGTGCTGGGCATTTCTGTGAACACCAGATAGGAGGAGGGAAGGGAGTGTGTTCCCTGCACCTGGAACCTAGTGAGGGACGTGTTTGGAGAGCTGCTTGCAGAGATGTGAAGAATCTCTTAGAGCTCATGGGGTGCAGGGACAGGGACTGGTTTGTGACTCTCAACAAGAAGAGTTTGAAGGAGGTGGGCTGGGCCAGTCACCTTTCTCTGACGGTAGCATGGAGACAGGTGGTGGTGTCTGGGCAGGCTGCACGTTGACGACAGTTAACCCCTTGGATGTGGCTCCTGAAAGGAAGGCAGCCTAGAGTCATCCTCAGAGGGAACTGGTTCAACGATCCTCTCATGGGGGTAGAGGAATTCAACCTTGGTAAGAGTTCTTAGTTGCAGATGACAGAAGCCCTGCCATTCGGCCTAAATAGAAAGGAATTTATCAGAGGACATTAGTGACTTAACAGAATCTTGGGAATATGTTCCTAGTCTGCTCTGCTAGGACCAAGTGTCAGAACCTCACCAGAGAGACTGTCCTGAGAAGGGAGCTGATGCCGGCCCTCCACTGACTCCAGGGCAGAGTGGCACATGGAAACACCCACACTGGCATTATAGAAGCCACAGCCACCTATGGACACACCCACTGGCATTGTGGAGGCCATGCCCACCTGCCTGTTTGCTCACGTTCAACTTCAGTGCAAGAGCCTCACACGGCACCTCTGATGGGTAGAATCTTTGTCGCTTGTTCATGCTCTGCACTAAGAGAACTGGAAAATGTTGTGTTTCGGGTTATTCCTTGGGAAGCTGAGTTCATACTGTTCATTCATGCCAAATTATAAGAAGATGTGCAAAGGACAGTTGCCCACTTATCCTGATGGACAGGTTTTGGCTGCTGGAAGTCAGGGCTGACTGGAGAGCTCTAAGCAGCCAGCTGAATGACAGGAATCTAGCTCTATGTCAAAAAGATTAGATGTGGAAGTGCCCAGCAAGAGGTTTTCCAGAGACAGTCACAGAGCTACAGGAGAGTAAGAGTCTGCAGAGGACACCACCACGCCACAGGGCACCAATGCCCTGAGTAACTTCTCCCTCCAAGTAAGTCTTTCCCTCCATCCCCTCCTCCTGTCCCCCTGTGCTGGACCCCAAATGTCCACAATTAGAAACTAATGAATGGGGTAGGAGATGGAGTAAGAGGTACAGAGAAATTGGCCCCCTTGCCCACTTCTACTGTTTTGGGAGATGGATAAAGTTTTAACTAGGGGAGAGCTTGCAGTTTTGATGATTTGGTTATTACACTGGATCGATCTCCTTCATGTTTGGATATGACTTGAAGACATTTTATTATCTAAGAATGATGAGGAAAGCTATGGGAGGCCACTTAACATTTATCTCAGAGTGGGGAAGAAGAGGGTCAAAGAGCACATTGACTGGGCAGTGAGAGAATGAATAAAATCATTCTGTCTGACTTCTAGCAAGTCTTGTCTGTTCAATCAGTTGATTATAAGAATTATTGTTATAAGGTATATTTATTATTGCTTCAACTTTATTTTAATCAAGTTATGTTTTCCATAACGTCAATTGAGAATACAGGAGGATATATATATGTATGTGTGTGTATGTGTGTGTGTGTGTGTGTGTGTCTATATATATATATGCACATAAAGAGGAAGGTGGCTAGGCACAGTGGCTCATGCTTATAATCCCAGCACTTTGAGAAGCCAAGGCGGGCAGATCACATGAGGTCAGGAGTTCGAGACCAGCCTGTCCAACATGGTGAAACCCCATCTTTACTAAAAATATGAAAATTAGTTGGCATGGTAACCATGCCTGTAATTCCAGCTGAGGCACAAGAATTACTTCAACCTGGGAAGCGGAGGTTGCAGTGAGCCAAGATCATGCCACTGTACTCCAGCCTGGGCAACAGAGAGAGATTCTGTCTCAAAAAAAAAAAAAGGTAGGTAAGAGAGACATTTCTAAATTCTTATTGCTGGTGTTTTTAATTCCTACCAGCTAGTATAGAAGAGTAAGAATGAGGGATCAGTCTGGGTGTGGAGCTCACATCCCAGACAAGGACAGACTTTATAGTGCCACTGTGCCATTCTCTTTATAAGTGTTAGTGTCTTTTATCCCCGGAACACCCCCAGGAGGTAGGTATAATCATCCCTACTTTTTTTTTTGAGATGGAGATTCGCTCTGTCACCAGGCTGGAGTGTAGTGGTGCAATCTCAGCTCACTGCAACCTCCACCTCTTGGGTTTAAGCAATTCTTCAGCCTCAGCCTCCCGAGTAGCTGGGATTACAGGTGCACCCCACCAATCCCAGCTAATTTTTGTATTTTTAAATAGAGACAGGGTTTCGCCATGTTGGCCAAGATGGTCTCAATCTCTTGATCTTGTGATCCACCTGCCTCAGCCTCCCAACGTGTTGGGATTGCAGGTGTGAGCCACTGTACCCAGCCAATTATCCCTACTTTGTGGGTAAGGAAACTGAGCTTGGACGGGTTATGCGCCTTGTGCAAAGCCACACAACTTTTGAATAGCTGAGTAGGGGACTCAACTCCTTAATCTTACTTTACTGTCCAATTCATTTTGGCTGAGTCTTAGAAGATGTGTTTATCCCAGTCTGGTTCCTTTAAGAGGCCACTCCCATTACCAGAACATAGCTGGTTTTTATTGAGCACTTAAGATATTTGAGTCACTGTTCTATACATTTTATGCTTTTCTCACTTAATCCCATAAACCCTATAAGATAGGTAATACTGTTATCCTCATTTTACAGAATGCAGAGTCAGGCAAACTCGCCTGGCAGCCATGCAGCTTGTAAGTGTGGAGCGTGGGTTTATGTTCAGGCAACCTGGTTCTAGCGCAGACTTTGTTTTTTTGGCTTGGAATTCTGTCATTTTTCTCAGTATAGTGCAGACACCTAACCACCATGCTTCGACATGGAAGGCACCACGGCTGAATTAAAAGAAAAAGGGACCTGCCCACTGGTTCTCAGCCTTCCAGGAAGAGTGGGAACAGTTTTCTCTCTTCCTTCCCTTCTTCTCTTGCCTACCTCTGCAATTTTCTCCCACCTCGTGGGAGGGTTCAAGGAGAATCGTCCCTTCCATCTAAGCCCTGGATGGCATTCCCCATTCTTCCTCTAGGAGTTTAATCCAAATAAACCCTCTCCATGTCTTCAAAACCACCTCCTGCTCTGATTTAAGGGCTAATGGCAGAAAATTTTTAGAGAACAAACTGTCTCCATGGGCCATTTTGCCTGGAGAAAATAAAATCTGGGCAGGCCACACTGGATGAGGAGAGACACAAAAATGTAAATGGCTCAACAGAAGAAATAAAAAATAATTTGCTGAGGTTAGCTGGTGGGGAATAGGAGGGTCTTGACACATGGCACAGTGAAGCAGGAGCCCCAGTAGGAGGAAGAACAAAAGGAATTTTTTTTCTTTTCTGAGATAGAATCTTGCTCTGTTGCCCAGGCTGGGAGTACAGTGGTATGATAGGTTCAAGCAATTCTCTTGCCTCAGCCTCCCAAGTAGCTGGGGCTCCAGGTGTGCACTGCCACACCTGGCTGGTTTTTGTATTCTTAGTAGAAATGGGGTTTCACCGTGTTGGCCAGGCTAGTCTCGAACTTCTGATCTCAAGTGATCCTCCCACCTTGGCCTCCCAAAGCACTGGGATTACAGTTGTGAGCCACCATGCCCATCCCCAAAAAGAAGCATCTGAGGGCCATGTTGGCCAAGGAACTTTGGAGAAAGAAATGCATTCAATGCTGCAGTTTTCTATAACAAGCTGTGCTATAACATCCACTGTTCTCAACCCTTGCGTGAAGTCCACTGGATGTGGTCTTGAACTGGTGGCACTTTGAGAAGCAAAATGTTTGAAGTGGTGTCCTGCAGACAGTACCTTGGGGAGAGGCACTGCTCTTCTTGAGGGTGGTAGTAGAAGCAGAGGCCTGAGGGGGTTTTAGGAAATGTGAGTCACTCCTTTCCAAGGCATTTTGGTGCATTAGGAGGAATCCTGGATTTGTTAGGATATGTGGGATGGGCACTTGAGCCTATTTTTACCTAATTCTTAAGGACAGTTGACCTCAGCTACCTGAAGTATGTGGGGTTGGCCAGAGTTGAACCTCTCCTTGCTCCATGCTCTCAATTTCCTTTGCTACCGACTTTTCAACTCATTCTCAGCCTCTGCCTCCATAAACCTCTCCCATTTACCATGGAATTTACTTTCTCCTCTGCTGTAACTGCTGTAACCTTGGCTCCATTTCCTGACTTCTGATTTTTCTCTCTCCTTCACAACTCATCAGTTTAGAAAGGTTTCCTGGGTAAAAATTTCCCCTAGGTTCAGGGATCTCCTGGAAACATCCCTTCTATTTCCTTCTCCACCCCCACTTCTCATTCAGTGTCTCCCAGGTCCATGTGCAAAACCAGGAAGAAACTGGGACTTCTACAGATGTAAGGGAGAGAGTGTATTGGTCAGAGTCCAGCTGCAGACAGCAGAACACATTCTAGCCAGTCTAAAGCAGAGAGGGATTAAGGAGTACTCAGTGACTTACCAAATTATTGGGAGGTTGAGTTTATAGGACCAGCTCTCAAAGCCATACTACAAAACAGGGACACCAAGGCAGCCGCTGAATCTCCCGCAAACATGACGCTGCTCATAAAATTGGAAAGCTCTTGCAATAGCTGCATGCTCTAGAAATACCCCATCTAAGCCACAATCAGGAAGGCAGTAGAAATGGGATACACAGGACACCAACATGAGCTGGTGATATGCCGTAATAGAGAAATCCGTGCTATTTAGCAGCTCAAGAATTTTGACATATCTGCTACAATCCATACTTGTAAAATCGATTCTGCGGGCTGGGTACTGAGACCATACTAATTCTGCCATAGTGGTGTTCGCCTCCAGAAATAGCAGAAGCAGAAGTGTGGTATTCATCTCACTGGCCACCTCAAAGCTTTCACTAGTGATTCCAATTAGTGGAACATAAATAATATCTAGAACTCTATTGCAAGAAAGCCTGGAAAATGCTGTTTGACTTGCTGAATGTCTGCTATACAGGCAGGCATGCAAAAAGTTTGGAAGGGATGTGTGCTTAAATGAATTGCGTTTACTGTAGTGGGTTATCCTTGCTCTTCGGTGGCTCTTCAGGATCCCCTTCTCTAAATTGATTTCTTGTCCGCTCTTTGGCATGACAAGGATAGTCCTGTTTGGCTCGGGGACGGATGACTCACAATCAGACTATTATTTATCACAGATTGCATCAGAGCCTCTTCCAACTTGTTGCCACAAATGTAGTAATGGCTACGGGTGGATAAATCGCCCTCCGTGACACTGGGCCATTGCACAGATTTGCTTGCAGTCTACACCATAGATGGCCTGGGGGCCACCTTGTAATCTCTTTTTGGAGGCAGAGAGCAAAATCAGAAAGGATGAAACCCTTCAGACTTTTTTCTAGGAAAATAGAAGTAGCAGGTCAGCTTATTTTCAGCACCACGTTTTAATGATCCTCGTCTCTCTTGCAACTGGAAACAGTACACACTATCTTTTCTCTCTCTTTTTAAAAATTCTTTCAGTGTTCTCTAGTTATGTCCAACTGGTTCTAGTCATTAGTAGACTCTTCCTGAGATAGTCCAGCTCCGCTGGAAACCTTACCAGAAAATAGAGTCCATTTCTGGCCTAGTGTTGCCAGAGTTTTGATAAGCCTCCAAAGTTTTGGTTGTTTATTCAGATTGAGCTTCTGAATCTCTGGAGATTCACCCCTTGCAACTGGTAAGCAAACAGCCTGCAGGGAAAAAAAAATCACACATTTTTTGGCTGATCCTTGGAAAAATGTCTGCCTTTTCTCTGCCAGATTTACTAATTTACACGTGTTCCAAAGCTGAGGCCAACTGGTTGAAACTGGAAAGCTAATTTTTAACGATTGAACAATCCAACAGTGAAAATTATTTGAATTATTTCAATACCAGACTGAGATTTAACTATTCTTACTTAAGGTTAAAGGGATTATGTGGATTATTAAAAAGTTTAGAAATTGAGCCTAAAAATATAGGAGCTGGATTTTTTTTTTGCAGGAGCTGGATTTTTTAAAAATGAAAAATATAACTTAAGATGTATAATAAAGGTCAGGGGTTGGATTACAGAGTCGGAGTATTTGTATTTAGAAGGGAACTTGTGGGTTCTAATATTCCTGATAGGTTGTCTTCTGTTATCTTGGGTAAGTGGGTGTTACTGTAAATATGATTTGAATTTTCATCCAATGTTAGAAAATTCTTGGCAAAACACAAGGATGTATTTGTTTAGAGGAAGATAATAACATTCGTTACAAAGCCATGGTATTCAATTATCTCTTCATAAGGATTAGATGTTGGTTCAAATTGTGGGACTAGTTATATGAACTTGTGAATGTTACACATTCTTTCTGAATTTATTTCTTCATCAATATGTAATTCAGCCTTTTGTATTCTCACCAACATTGCTTAAAACAGCTGAATTTAAGGATGATAAAGCATATTACATTATTTATTCTTCCACCAGAGCAATGGAATATTCCTCAAATATTTCTGAGAGTCTTAGGGTTACTTTCATTAACTCCCATACGAATCCACTTAGCTATCATGTCGACCATCATGTGGAACACTCTTCTCTGTAATATTTGACAGGTGCCTTCATATCTGCTGGCTGCTAGTGAACAGTCAGTGCTGTGTTGTGATATGCAGCACATCTCCAGTGCCGCATTTGGCCTGGTGTGGCCATCAATATACTGCATGCCTTGATGTGTCAAGGCTATAAGGTAGTTTGTAGCCAAGTGTGTATAAGACTACCTCATTCTATGTATTACTTACGATATTTGTAGTTGAGAATTAATAGAAAACTCAACCAAATTTGGCTCAAACAAGTAGAAACTATCTGTTGAACAATAAAGCAGATGTCCAAAGGTAAGAAAGCATACGTACTAGTAAGGATTGGGTTAGGTAGCAAGAAACAGAGACCCAAACTAACAGTGGCTTAAATACGCTTTGTTTCTTTCTCACATATATAGGGCCAGAGATAGGAAGGCCAAGGTTTCTATAGAAACAGCACTCAAAGGAGTCTGGAGAAAGTTCATCTTCTTCTAGACTCCTTCCAGCTCCCTACTCTGCCATTTCCTACATTAGTGAGGCATTGCCCCCACGGACTCAATTGGCAACTAGAGCTCCAGCTATTGTATTCATGCTCCCAGCAACTGGAAGAAGAGATAGATGAAGATGTCTATGACCCAGCATTCTTGTAATGGAGGTTCCCAGAAGTTGCCACATGATGCGTTTGCTTATATTCCGTCAGCCGAAGCTCAGTCACATGGACACACCAAACTGCAGAGAGATGTCGTCTTTACTCTGGATGGCCAAGTGCTTGACAAAACCCCATGGAAAATGGGGAGAACAGTTTTGTGTGGAATTGTTTCTGCCAAAGCATCTTTCAGGTTGTTGACTACCATGGACTTCAACTGTTTTCCTGTGAGTCTCTTGGCTTTGCCTACTCGGTGTTTGGTTTCCTTTTAATTTGGTAACAAAACAATTAAAGCAGTTCCAGAACATGCCTATTGTGACTGTGTGCAGAGCGAAGAGGTGGCTTCTGGGCATTCTCCTAAAGGAATGTGAGAGAATTTTCTCCCAAGACCCTATCAAGGCTGGATTGAGTCTTGCTTACTTTTGCACCAATCAATGGCAAAGGCGAAAGGATTACTTCTAGATGGCTCAAGTGCTCCCCCAGACTGGGGACGTTTCCCCAGAGTAAGCTTCTTGGTCAAAAAGGAAGCGTAGATAACTGAACAAAGTCAGGGTTACATTAGGTAAAACAAAGGGAGAGAATAGATGTCGGGAAGGGGACTCTCTGATCTGGGCCACGGAAAGGTGGCATGAAAGCCCACCGTTTCTGGCCCATGGGCACACGCAACTTCTAGAAAAATGACTCTTAAAGTTTTATATATTTATTTATTTACTTATTCATTTACATGGGCTCTGTCTGTCACCCAGGCTGGAGTGTGATGGCCCACACATGGCTCACTGCGATCTTGACCTCCCAGGCTCAAGCAATCCTCTCATCTCAGCTTCTTGAGTAGCTGGGACTACAGACATGCATCACCATACCTGGCCAACTCTCTTTTAAAATCTTTTTGTACAGATAGGATCTTGGTATGTTGCCTGGGCTGGGTCTTTGTGTTATTTATTTATTGATTTATTTATGCTGTTGTTGTTTTCTTTCACATTCCCTTGTTGTCATAGGACCCAGACAGACAGAATCCTACAGGTAGGTCCAAGGATGTCAATAGCAGACCTCTAAAATAGGGTATTTATAATCGGGTCAAGATCACTGTGCTCAGCTCTCCCTTCCCTTAATGTGACATGCTTCCCCCTCATAAATTTCTTCACTCTTTCATGCAAACAGATTCCACAGGGCATAGCAAGATGGACAGAGCTCCTATCCAAGTTGGAACCTACATTATATATAAAATAGGAATAGTAGTCACCCATCCCAAAATGTTGTTATGAAACTTGAATACATGGCCTTTGAGTGTAGGTTGTCACTTCTTCACACCAAATCCCCAGACAGCAGAGCATAACGCATGGTGGTAAATAACATGTAGTTAGATGTTTTGGCATTAGATTAAACAAGATAGTGCATGTAGATGCGTAGCATACGGTACACATTTTATCAATGTGAGTTCTCTTCCTGCAGAGGCTCTCGATGTCATCTGTCACACCGACTTCAGAGGAATTTCAATACCTGTGGACTGTGCCCTAAGGTCCCAGTTTATACATCTAGCATCAAAGCCAAATTCACTTTTAAACTACCCCTGAACTCATGTCCCAGGCTGAAACATAAAGGAAGATGATTTATTTATCTATTTTCCTAGGAGAGGAACAAATCTAACAGCAAAAGAAAGAGCATTCTTTCCATGTCATTCCGTGAAGAGAAGTTCTGCTGAGGTTGCAAACATGGGTAGTTGAGTCCAGTGTGCTGAGCACTAAGCAATATGGAAATCAAAGAGCCCTGGGTAAATTGGCTTGACACCGGCCGTAGTTATTGAATGAAACATTATTTTAATGAAGAAAGGATGCAATTCAGCTATAATGAGGTTGTAAAAACTTGCATTTTGTTATTGATCCTATAAGAATGATAAGAAAAGAAATCATGGGAATTATAGGTGACTACTTTTTATTAGGCAATGATAGTTTTTTCAGACAAGGAATGGCTGTTTCCTGAGGTGTTTAAACTTTGTTTAATCATGTAAAAATCACCATAGAGCATTTGCAGTAATCTTGCTTTCTTTTCCAATTTTGAATGGTAGTTGTCCTGTACGTGCTTCATATATTGGTCATAAATTGTACTCTTAATGGTAAGTCTCCCTGATATAAGTTTATATATTTGTTGCCATATAGAATTGACAGATGTGAAATCAAATTGTATTAAGTTATTTGCTAGGAGCAATGTAAAGGATGCCTCATCCAACGGAGTTGATTTTATTTATTTTGTATTCCCTAGGAAGATGACTTCAGTCAGTCATTCCATACCTAGGGTGAGATCCAGGGTCATCTCTTCCAGGGGCTGGTTAAAAGATGGACTCCCTTCTCTCCTCAAGCCTCATTCAGTGGTGGCCCCTCCCCAGACCCAGAACCTAAGCCCAGTCTTGGAAAAGAAATCTCTCTGTAGAGTTCACAGAAAAGACGTAAAACTTACAAACCAGAATTTTTCTTTTGGAAAAAGTTGCTAGTGTTTTGCCAAGTTCTTTTACACATCCAGACAATTTCTCACTTCTGCGTTCTTTTCACTTCTAATTTTGAATTTCTCCTTTGCTCCTCCACGGGCATCCGTGGAACATGGTTTTGCCATGATGAACAGGACCAAGAAGGTCCCTGCTCTCACAGAGCTCACGTGTTCAGAAAGAGACAGACTGAAATTGAGTAAAGAGAAAAGTAAAGAACTGTGATAATAGCAGATGGTAAAGGTGCTGTAAGAAAGCGAACCAAGGTAAGGTGGTAAAGAGTGTTTGAGGGCCACATTCACTGGGGTGCTCCAAAGGCCTCTCAGAAGAGGTGGCGTTTGCTCTGGGACCTGGTTGAAGGTGTTCTGTCACTCTCTACCTTGAATCGCAGCTATTAACTTTAATCTTCCATCCTAGTTTCTTTAACTTTCTAAGTTCCTTAAGGGAACTATCTTTCTCTAACCCGGTCTTTGAATCCTCCAGAGCTCACAGCCTTATACCTTCTACTTTGGAGGTGTTCGATCAGCAGGTGCTAAAAGAATGATGATGATCTCATATTGACCCACAAAGCCCTAAGAATTATAACCACATATACATAGTGGCCAAGTCACTTGATTAAAGTAGTAAGTGAGTACCACCACTCCACCATGCTTTTCTTTCTGGAAGCTCATAGGTGGTTCTTTAGAGCAATGTGGATGTAATTTTAGGTAGGGGACTTCACGTTTTTTGAAATTATGGAAATACCGGTTTAAAAAATATGGAACACCACTACAAAGTCAAAAAGTTGACAATTCTTCACTCTGACTGCCGGGAGATGATGGTTTAGGCAGGATACGGAACAGGAGAATTACACTACATCTAGGGTATAGTCAGCAGTTTTTGAAGCCTCTGAGTGGAGAGCTGCTTTAGATCACAGACATAAAAAGGCTTGGAAGTTTATAATTTAATGCTAATTATGTAGGATCTAGGAAAGGCCAACACTTTCCATGCAGTGGTACTGGGAAGTGGGGAAGTAATATTGTAGAAACTCAGGACATAAATGAGGAAAACTCTTCAGCTACCATCTGATTTACTCTGATAGGACTTCCTTCTCTTTAGTAACGTTCACTGGGCTTTATGAGATTCACCTTTGAACCTATGTTGGTGTATTAGAGTTCTCCAGAGAAAACAGAACCAATGGGATGTATATAGATAAGGGGGTTGCTTTTATTACTAGGAATTAGCTCACACAGTTATGAGAAGTTCTGAGATCTGCTGTCTGCAAGTGGAGAGTCAGGAGAACTGATGGTACAGTTCTAGTCCAAAGCCCTGAGAAGTAGGAGAGCTGATAGTGTATGTTTCAGTCTGAGCCCGAAGGCCTGAGAACCAGAAGAGCTACTGATTCCAGTCCAAGTCCCAGATAGAAGGCTGGAGAACACTGATGTTCCAACTTGAAGACAGAGCAAATTCTCCTTTATTCAGCCTTTTGTTCTCTTTAGATCTTCAATCGATTGGATGAGGCCCACCCACATTGCAGAGATCAATCTGCTTTACTCAGTCTACCAATCCAAATGTGACTCTCATCCAGAAACACCCTCACAGACATTCAGAACAATGTGTAACCAAATATCTAGGCACCCTGTGGCCCATCAGATTGACACATAAAGCTAACCATCACAGACGGAAATCCGTGTTTCTGAGGGAACCCATTCCAGGGAAGAAGACGTCCGCAGGTAGGGTTTTGGAAACTACTGATCAGAAGATAAATGTTTCATTGGCAAAGGAAAATGCATAAAGCTTAGATTACAGTGATGAAATGTGTTAAGTTTGGAAATCTAGGAAAATTTGCACCAAAGAACATGACATTGTGGGAGAGCAGAGAAGAGCGTGTTGGATGTCTGGATTCTTTTGAGTGCAGCAGTGTGATGAGCCAAGAACACAATAGGCATTCAGCCAGATGGAGCATGCCTGGTACTGTTGCCTTGTGTGAATGGCATTGTCATGAGACAAGCCACCTGCAAATGAAGGAAGCTGTCATTAGGAGAGGGCAACAAGGAGTCCAGGAACATCACTTTGGGAAAGGTCTGTTGATGAATTTGGGGAATTTATGCAATGAACATGGGATGAGATTACAAGATGCAAATCCAAATAATTGTACTAGAGGATGAAGATTCAGAAACTTCTTGAACAATGCAGACCTGCTACAGTTCTTGCTGACTCAGTCTATAAGCTTATATCTATAAGCTTAATAGATATTGCTGAATTCACATTGCTTCCCTTTTTCCACATTGTGTCTTTCCTGTACAGAGGGCATCAGGACCTATTCTTCTCATGGCTTTATTAGATTGGCCTGAACTATCAGCAACTGTGGTGGCTTGCTGCTATTATCATCCTTCCTGCTTCTCACTGCTACCCAGGAGAGTCCAGTCCACCAAAAATGGTTACAATCAGGTGATAGGCAACTTCCTGGTACTTACACCCTTGGGCAATCCCCTTCCCCCTGAGGGTGGGTTGGACTCACTAACTTTTAACAAATAGAATATGGAGAAAGTGATGAGATGTTATAAAAAGATTAGGCTGGCCGGGCGCGGTGGTTCAAGCCTGTAATCCCAGCACTTTGGGAGGCCGAGGTGGGTGGATCACGAGGTCAAGAGATCGAGACCATCCTGGTCAAAATGGTGAAACCCCGTCTCTACTAAAAATACAAAAAATTAGCTGGGCATGGTGGCGCGTGCCTATAGTCCCAGCTACTCAGGAGGCTGAGGCAGGAGAATTGCCTGAACCCAGGAGGCGGAGGTTGCGGTGAGCCGAGATTGCGCCATTGCACTCTAGCCTGGGTAACAAGAGCGAAACTTGGTCTCAAAAAAAAAAAAAAGATTAGGCTACGAAAAGACTGGCTTCCACACTCTCTCATTCTCTCTTTTAGATCCCTTGGCATAAGGAAAGCAAGCTTCCCTGTTGTGAGCAGCCATATAGAGAGACCCACGTGACAAGGAGCTGGTATCTCAAGCCAGCAGACAGCAAGGGGCTGAGGCCTGCTGACAGTCACGTGGGTGAGTATGGAAGTAGACCCTTCTCCAGCCGGGCTTTCAGATGACTGCAGCCTCAGCCGACATCTTGGTTGCAGCTTCAGGAGATACCCTGAGTTGGAAGCCTCCAGCTAAGCCTTAAATGGATTCATGACTCACAGAAACTGTGAAATAATAAATGTTTTTAGCCACTAAAGTATGGGATAGTTATGCAACAATAAATAACTGATACATATAGAAAGAAGGGGAGATCAACAGAGGTACATGAAAGAGAAAGAAAATACTTCAATGAAGACTTCCAACTTGCAGTCAATTATTAAACAGCACATCACTAAACCTGCAGAACTGTGCTTCTGAAAGTCACACTCATCACTTGATATGTTTGTTTAAACTCTCTGTAAGATGTAAGGGACTTAGTAGTCCTAAAAACATTTTTCTACATTGTCTCACTTTACTGACATTCTCTGTTTAGGGAGACATTGTTCTTACACAATAGTCTTTATTTCTTTAGACAATTTCCTTGGTTCTTTGAACATGTTTAAAACAATTGATTTGAAGGCTTGGTCTAGTAAGTTCAAAATCTGGGGTCCTGCAGAGATAGCTTCTATGACTACTTTCTTCTCTGCGTATAGGCCATACTTTTTTGTTTCTTTGCACATCCTGGATTTTTGTTGTTGTTGTTGTTGAAACTAGGCATTTTAGATAATATGATGTGGCAACTCTGGAAATCACATTCTCCCCCATCCGTTTGGCTTCACATTGTTGTCTTGTGATATGGCTTGGCTATGTCCCCACCCAAATCTCACCTTGAATTGTAGTAATACCGTGTGTCAAAGGTAGAGATGATTGAATCATGGGGACTATTTCTCCCAGACTATTCTCATGGTAGTGAATAAGTCACATGAAATCTAGTGGTTTTATAAATGAGAATTCCTCTACACAAGCACTCTTGCCAGCTGCCATGTAAGACATATCTTTGCTTCTCCCTTGCCTTCTGCCATGATTGTGAGGCCTCTCCAGCCATGTGAAACTGTGAGTCCATTAAACCTCTTTCCTTTAAAAATTACCCAGCAGCGTGAGAACAGATGAATACATATTGTTTCTCCACATTGTGACTTCTGTGAGTGAATTCTGTCAAGTCTGTCTTCTTTGTCATCATTAATTCCCCTATTGTTCTGCCTACCCACCAATATTCTTTAGCAAGTCATTAGGAAAACCTCTAAGCTCTAGCTCTAAAATCTGTGCCCTTTACTCCAGCTGCACTGCTACCACCCTAGCCCAAGACTCCTGCATTTCTCTTCTAGAACTTTCCCCAATGGATTTCTTACTTCCCCTTCCCCTTCCATATTCTGTTCTCCCCACAGCATCCAGGATGGACTTAGGTTATAAAAAGACTGTCTTCTACTTGGTATCCCCCACCGAAGCTAGCACTGTGCTTTGCACATCGTAGATGTTTAATCAATGTCTACTTGCACACAATACATTTGCTTCTGTTACTCTTTTGCCTATTCCCCTCCCGTGGCTTCCCTTCCAGAACCCATGAGGGCCTGGCTGATATGGCCCCTCTCTGCCTCTCACACTTCCTGTCCTCCTCTTTTCCTTACTTCCTGGACTCTGGCTCCCTGGTTTTTCTACAATTGCTCAGACACATCAGGCTGACTTTCATTTTGGTGCCTTTGGACTTTTGTCTTCCTTGCTTGGAACATTCAGACCAACAGCTTCCTGTGGTTACCTCCTTTGCATTAGGAACTTCTTGGCTCCAATGTCACGTGCTCAGAGAGGCCTTCCTTACCATGCTATCTAATGGAGCGACTCTACCCAAATCCATTTCAACCCTACAGTCCTGTCTGATGACAATCACAGCAGGTAATTAATTGATCAGTTTGGAAATTATCTTGTTTGTTTAATTGGTTGTCATGGTGATACTCTACCTTTTTCTTGAAAATATAAACATCACAGGAGCCAGGATCTTAACTGTATTATTTTCCAGCATCTGGACGAGTGCTTAGCACATAGAAACTAATAAGTGCTCAGTAAGTTATTTGTTGAATGAATGAAGGAATAAATGAATGGGGATACATGCAAAGGTAGTAAAGCAAAGTGTGTGGGCTTGGATTCACGAGGAGGAAGGACTGAAATAATAATAGTAGCCATAGTGATAATGACTATAAAAATATCAGATAGGACTAGTCTTTAGGAGCTATCTTTGTTGTCATCTCATTTTCCATGAAAGAGAACTTGGCTTTTTGTCACATCCTCCCTCCACCGAAAAAAAAAAAAATCAAATTTCACCAAGGTTTAGTAAGTAGTGGTAAATATAGCACACAGCATGTGCCAGGCCTATTATAAGCCTCTTGCATGCACAAACACATTTAATTCTCACAAGAACTTTATGGGGTAAGTGCTATTATTATCTTCACTGTACAGATAAGGAAACCAAAGCATGAAGATATTGGATTAAATCAGACAGAGTTGCATAGCCCAAAGTCACAGAGCCAGAGGTGGGAATGGAGCCAGGGGGTGAAATGAGGCACTCTGGCTCCTGAACCTATGTTCTTAGCCACCACACCAAGGGCTGAACTAGTGAAGGCATTAGAGAGAAATGGTGGAGAATGGTCTATCACACAGAACAAGGCACAGTAGTAAAATCACTGCTAAGCCTCTCAGTTCTTCCTGTGATGTTTCGTTTCAGCCAATAGCTGCTCTGTTGCCTCATCAGCTCCCCCAAATGGACCCTGTCGTTTGATGGACACGACTGCCTTCTAATCACACTCATCATTCATTTAGCATGAATGTTCAGAGGACCCTTCTTTAGAACTAGTGGAGAATGATAAATCACTTTTCCCAACACAAATTTGTTTATTACACTGTCACATGAATAATAATGATATTCAAGTATTAGGGTTTGGGATCGTGGTTGTGAGAGATGTAATAAGTTTTATCTTTCTAGTTTATTTTCTTCCTCTAAAAAAATCATGGTGATTCCAATTAAATATCTTTTTCTTCTTTTTTTCTTCTCTTCTTCCTTCCTCCCTCTCCTTCCCTCCCTCCCTACTCCCTTCCTTGTTTCTTCCCTCCTTCTCTTCCTCCTTCTTCTTTTCCTTTCTCTCTCTCTCTCTCTCTCCCTCTTTCTCTTTTTCTTTCTTTAATATGAGATGGATCTTACTACATTGCCTAAGATGTTAAACTCCTTAACTCAAGAAAACCTCCTGCCTTAGCCTCTTGAATAGCTGGGATTCAGGTATGAGCCACGGTGATTGGCTTAAATTCACTTCTTGACCATAGAAAAACTGTTTCCCTTCTGGCTTTGTCCTTAATTGTACCTGGGAAACAAAGATATCCTATAAAATAAAGATAAAAGTGTAAATTAAACATAGAAAAGAAATAAGCTAGAGAAATGCGAATTAAAACCACACAAGATACCATTTTATACCAGTCAGAATAGTTACTAATAAAAAGACAAAAAACAACAAATGTTGTCAAGGCTGAGAAAAGGGAAGGTTTTCTACACTGTTGGAGGGAATTAGTACAACCTCTATAGAAAATAGTATGGAGATTTCTCAAAGGACTAAAACTAGAACTACCATTCAAACCAGTAATCCCACGATTGATTATCTGCCCAAAGGGAAAAAATCATTATACAAAAAAGACCTGTATGTTTATTGTAATACCATTTATAATAGCAAAGACATGGAATCAACCTAAGTATTCATCAGTGGAGGATTGGATAGAGAAAATGTGTTATATACACCACGGAATACTATTCAGCCAAAAAAAAAAAAAAGAATGAAATCAGGTCTTCTGCAGCAACATGGGTGGAACTGGAGGTCATTATCTTCAGTGAAACAACTCAGAAACAGAAAGACAAATGGTGCATGTCTTCACGTATAAGTGGGAGTTAATAGTGTGTACACATAGACATAGAGTGTGGACTGATAGATGGAGACTTGAAAGGGTGGGAGTGTTGGGGGTGGGTGATGAGAAATCACTTAATGGATACAGTGTATGTTATTTGGGTGATGGACACACAAAAACCTCGGCCTCCACATTATGCAACATATCCATGCAACAAAATCAGACTTGTACCCCATAAATTTATTTTAAAAATTTTAAAAAGAAGCTGGCACGGAAATAACATCATCCAACAACCATTAAATATGAAAAAAATGCTTGAAAATGTTGACCCTTGGGAAGGAGGGATATTGAAGGTCTTGGGATGTGCTCCTTATGTATGCAGCACGTTCAGTGGCAGACATGCACCCCTGCCCACATAAACCGAGGAACGTCTATCCTTTTAGGAAGTAATCTGTACTAGGTAAGCCCCACTCCCACCCCACCGCCCTTGGATTTGCTTGGTGGCCTGGTTTGTCCCTGGACATGCCCACAGACCTCTTAGCTCTAGATGTGATGATCAAAGGGAAAGTCTTAGCTCATCAACCTTGGGGCCCAGAACGACCCGCTCTGGATGGGCCTGAGCCCTCAGGAGGGACCTGATATTTTGTTGCGTATATAGGCTAGAAACTACAGTGTGGCAAAGGGTATTTAGGCAAAGGCATTAAGCTAAAAGTATTTTGCTTGATAAATTGGGTGATTTAGGCCATATTATACTCTGGATTTCTAGGAAACAAAAACAAAGCATAATAATCACCGTAGAAAGTTTTGAAGATGAAATCACTTTATAGAATATTAACTTAGGAAACCCTTCAAGGTCTTCTGGTGCCATCCATTTACCAAATGGTGGAAGAGTGAGATCCGGAAGTCAACGGTCTTGCTGTAGCTAGCTGGTGGCAAACGAAGCCTCAGGAAACGCAATACAGTCCCCCTTGCACGACAAGATGCCACTCATTATAAAAACTTGATTTCACCCAGTGTTCCAGCAGAATCATGTGGACTGAATAACAGCTGATGCCACACATCAGCCCCAAAATGGCCATTTGTAAAAAGCCAAGCCCATCTAGCACTGAACTAAAAAGCACGAATGTGCTGATGTAACGCTCCTCTTGATCTCATGCTCCCAGTTACCAAATGTCCTGTTACTTCCATTTCTGTTTTTGGACACTTGGTTACAAGAGATGCCTGTACCTGTTGCTTTTCTTGTCTGTTTTCCCCACCTATGACTAAGTAAAGCTTCCTGGCTAGAAATCTCTTTAACCCCTTGTAAATTGGCTTCTTTTTTTTTTTTTTTTTTCACCACTTTGATAAAGCTGCTTTGGGAAAGGTCATCGATGGTTTTACATTACCAAGGATGACAGCAAATTTCCATACCTTCTCTTTTTTTTTTCTAGAACTCTCGGCTGCATGTGCTGCTGTTGGCCTTTCCTCCACCTTGCAGCAGCGGTCCTCCTGAGCTTCCTGCGAGGTTGCTTTTTGCTCTCTTCCTATCTCCTTGAACACTTCTCGGTCTCCTTTGTAGTCACCTCCTAACCACCTCAAATTCTTGTTCACCCCAGGCTTGTTCCTGTTTTATTATTTTAATGCTTTCTTGGCGATATCTCAGCCAACCTCAATATTTTAATCTTCATCTGTTTTGGTTACATGTTGCTACAACAAACCATCTGAAACTTCCTGGTTTCAAACAGTGGCAAATTATTATCTCCACAGTCCTGTGGGTTACCTGTGTGAATCTTCTTTGTGCAGTATTGGCTAAGGTGCTAAGACGGCTGATTGCTCATAAATGGTCTCACTCACATAGGTGAAAATGGGTGCTGGTCACTTTACTGAGACAATTGAGGGCCTTAGTATTCTTTTTCTTTTCCTTTATTTTTTTGACAGGGTCTCACTTTGTCACCTTGGCTATAGTGCAGTGGCATGACCTTAGCTCACTGCAGCCTTGACCTCTCTCTGCTCAAGTGATCCTCCTGCCACAGCATCCCAAGTAGCTGGTGAGACTACAGGTGCATGCCACCATGCCTGGCTAATTTTTGTATTTTTTTGTAGAGACAGGTTTCATCATGTTGCCTAAGTTGGTCTTAAAACTCCTGGGCTAAAGTTATCTGCCACCCCAGTCTCCCAAAGTGCTGGATTACAGGTGTAAGCCACCGCAGGTAGCCATTGTTCTTCTATTTACGACTCTCCTTATGGCTGCTTGAGCTTCCTTATAGACAGCGGCTGTGTTCCAAAAGCAAGGAGTCAGTGGAAGCTGCCAGTTCTCATAAGGCAGATTAAAAAGTTCCATCTGACATTTCTGCTGCATTGTATTGAACAAAGCATATCACAAGGCCAGCCCAGAGGACATAATCTATATCTCTTGATGGGGAGTGGTATCTGCATGCAAGGAGAGAAGGAACTGATGGTGTACATATTTGGAGATTATCTACTATGCACTCTCAAGTGCACAATACACTCACCCCTCCCTTGAATTCTCATCTCATATGGAATCAGCTGAAAAAAAAGGGAGGGGGAATCAGCTTAAAGTTTAGGACATCTTCATTTCAAACAGGCATCCATAAAGATGAGGCATCCCTGGCCTACTCCTTGAATATGGCTTTTCAGTTGTGGTTTCTCGGGTATGAAGATCCACAAAACAAAAAAATCAAATGAGGCTGGGCGTGGTGGTTCACGTCTGTAACTGCAGCATTTTGGGAGGCCAAGGTGAGTGGATCACTTGAGGTCAGGAGTTTGAGATCAGCCTGGCCAACATGGCAAAACCCTGTCTCTACTAAAAAGAAAAGAAATTAGCTGGGCATGACTGCACATGCCTGTAATCACAGCTAATTGGGAGGCTGAAGCCCAAGAATTACTTGAACCCGGGAGGCAGAGGTTACAGTAAGCTGAGATCTCATCACTGCATTTCAGCCTGGGCGACAGAATAAGACTCTGTCTAAAAAAAAAAAAAAGTGCCAGTGATCTAAGAAACATAAAATTGTGAAAAAGAGACAGAATAAAACAATAAATGTTTCCACTCAAAAAAGAAGAAAGTGAGAGACAAATGGCCCCACTATTCTTAGCATTTTTGAAATCCAACTAGGCACATTTTCTCTGACTCAGGGGTGGAGAACATTCCTCAATTAAGAACTCACTTCTGAGCCATATGAAGATTCTATAAAGAACTAAAAGTAAAACTACCATTCTATTTAGCAATCCCACTACTGGGTATCTACTCAAAGGAAAAGAAGTCATTATTTGAAAAAGACACAGGCAAACTCATGTTTATAGCAGCATAATTCACAATTGCCAATATACTGAACCAATCTAAATGCCCACCAACCAACAGCGGATAGAGAAAATGTGGTATATATACCATGGAATATTACTTAGTCATAAAAAGAGATGAAATAATGGACTTTGCAGCAACTTGGATGGAGCTGGAGGCTATTATTCTAAGAGAAGTAACTCAGGAATGGAAAACCAAAACCCATAGGTTCCCACTTACAAGTGGGAGCTAAGCTATGAGAACACAAAGGCATAAGAATGATATAAAGAACATTGGGGACCCAGGTTGAAGAGTGGAAGTGGGGGGTAAAGGATAAATGACTATGTATTAGGTACAGTGTATGCTGCTTAGGTGATGGGCACAACAAAATCTCAGAAATCACCACTAAATAACTTATCCATGTAACCAAAAACCATCTGTACCCCCAAAACTGAGAAAAAGTTTTAAAAAATTTAAGCAGTAAGTATAATAATAATTTGAAAAGATCTGAAAGTCTTCAATCCATGCAGAATAGTGTATAAACTTCTTTTTTTCAGAAAGCTGTTAGCAAACATCATTATGTCCCCTTCAAATTATTCCAACATTACCAAGAACCTAAAACATGTAAGATGTTTTAGGTTTAAACACAGTTTAAAATAAAATCAATATACAATGAAAAAAAAGAGTTTATTTCTGCTCCTTGTGATTGGTTTTCCATGGGTGTTAGTACTCTTCCCTCTGGAATCTTGACTTCCCCTTCTGAATTGCCCTTCCTTTCCTATAAGAAATGCCCTGTGGTTGTAGCTGAGCAGCTTTTTTAGTCTGCTTCTTGCCATTAGGAAGTCTGGGGTCCAAGGACCTCTTTTTATTTTTCACTATTTGTCTCTTGAGTTAAAGCTGATATAATTCCTTTAAAAAATGTTGTGGGCTTCCTGTGTATCAAATCCATGCCTAAGACAAAAGAAATATCCATAAATATCTCTGAGACAGTATCCTCAAGTCAGCGTGTGGTGAGGCAAGACATTTATAATTCTCAGAAGTGCTGTTGTCTGGCTAGGAGGGTCTAGAAAATCCCTTTGGCTCTTTGTCTAATTGCGAGGTCCATGAGGCATCATTTTAAATCTTGCTGATATTTTAACAAAGGTTCTCACAATCACAGCCCTGATCTGTTCTTTACCTGGAAACTATGTTTTCTTGGATTTGATTTTTGTCCTGTGGTCATTTCTTACTTTGAGAATCTTTTGTTTTTCAGATAATCTGTGAATATGAAATTGTTTAAAAATTTTTCTATCAAGCAAGTCTTGCCTTAGAAATATTGCCTCCAAATTCTGGCTTGCAAACCGAACAGTTCTTTCTTAAGCTGATGTCACTCCTGCTATACTTAAAAAAGAAGCTGCCATTCTGCCTGACAATCTTCTTAGCCAGATACACACATTTATAGATGTTCTTTCTATCTTTCCTGTTACCGTGGGCAACATTTTACCAATTATTCTGCCAATCCATAACCATGTCCCTGTTAAATTAAATTTGGCTTAAAGCTTCCTCCACACTTCGAATCCTGTTGCAACCGAACTTAGGAGTATATTCTTGTAATAAATAGCTGAGTCTCAGCCAACCACAGCAGCCAAGCTTTGGTTAATCACAGGCTGCCAGCTCCCTGTAACGTCCTTGAGAAAAGAAATCACGTCCTAAGAGAAGCTATGTTATAGTGACGTAAAGCCCAAACTCTGGAGGCATAGTGTCTGCACTGACAGCTCATCTCTGCCGTTTACTATGTGGATAATTCCAGGAAGGCTACTTAGCCATTTGGTGCCTTGTTTCTGCATCGTTAACATAGGCATGATACTAACAGGTAAGTACCTTACAGGTGTGTTATGAAGATTAAATGAGTTAATACATCTATTTTAAGTTAACAGTATCTGGTACCTGGAAGGAGAATAGGAAACACGAGTTATCCTTATTGTTAACAATGATGATTTGTTCAGCACCTACTGCTTAATAAACACAGATGCTCCTCAACTTACTGTGGAGTTTCTTCCTGATAAACCCATCATAAACTGAAAATATCATACATAAAAAATGCATTTAATCCACCTAACCTACTGAACCTCATAGCTTAGCCTGGCCTGCCTGAGACGTACTCAGAACACTTACAATGGTCAAGCTCATCTAATACAAAGCCTATTTTACAATAAAGTGCTGGAAAGCTTGGTAATTTATTGAAGTGTACTGAAAGTGAAAGACGATGATTGTGTGAGTGCTCCCAGGTACAGTTTCTACTGATTATGTATCATTTCTGCACCACCAAAATTAAAATATCAGAAGTGAACCATTGTAAGCCTGGGACTGTCTGTGTTTGCTAGCTTGAATTCCTTCTTTTTTCTTTTTAACTCTATAGTGTAACCTTCCATTTTTTTCACCAAGTCCCACAATTTTCTGTTTAAGTCACAGATTGTCTTGAATATTTGAATGCTGAGATTTCCACCCCCGACACTGCCTCCACCCACCCCCATTCCCTCTGACCTGGGGACAAAAGAAGTAGATGACATTCAAAGGTCCACTTCTATTTGCCATCTCTTTGCACTGGGGAATGTCTCTTTGGCTGACTCAAAGGTCCTTCCCCAGCACCAGCCAAATGGAGACATAATATATCAGTCAGTTGCTACTTCTCCCCCATCTGCCCACATCCTGAGCAAAACAGATGGGGGAATTCTTCACATGCCCAGAGGAGTCCCTAAGGTAAATAGTCAAATTTCAATGCCTAACTGCCAACCATGATTCAAAGACAATGTAGCAATGAAAAAGCATGTGAGTCTCTTGCCATAGAAACAGCTCTTCAGAGGAAGGGAGTGTCCCCTAAGAGCTACCACTAGCCAAGAACCAGAAATAGTGAATTTATTTCTTTGCTATGTCTCTGGTTTCCTGTATAAAAATAAAATGAGGTGAATCACGTTTGCTCCCTAATCCTCTCCAGCATGGCTGCGCCAGGTGCTGGGGACGTTTTCCTCCAGCCCTATTCTAAGAACCTCTTCCTAAGATCTGCTGTGAGAGCCCAAAAGGAGAAGACCAGTTCCTGGAGCTCCTCATGGGAGCCCAGTATCGGAAAGGATGCCGTTAGTCTAAATGTCCTGCTCCTTTTTATTGGTAATTTAGAAAATATGTCTCTTTCTACAATGCCAACCAAATGATTTGGTTGTTTACAAAATACAATATGATAAGATTAAAACACTTCCCCACAATGAGAACCTATAGCAAAACAAAAGCTAACACAAGCAGTAATATGCCTTCTTTTAATCACATAGAATCAGAGGGTTTCACACAGATTCAGCCAGGAACAGCCTGTGATTACTTTAATGCAGTGTTTCCCAGTGAGGGTATTATAGTAAGTTAAGGCTTTCTGGCTCTCTCTTAGGACCAATAATGCTCCCTTCTCCTGCCTTCCTCTCCCCAGGTATTGCAACAGTCAGATTTCCACAAATTTCCAAATGCCACCCCCACCCCCTGCCTCTGGGCACAGCACCACAATCCTTGCTCCCACTCGCCCGGTAGAACATCCTGCATTAAGAAAAGTAAGCAAGGCCAGGCACGGTGGCTCACGCCTGTAATCCCAGCACTTTGTGAGGCTGACGTGGGCAGATCACTTGAGGCCAAGAGTTTGAGACCAGCCTGGCCAACATGGCAAAAACCCCGTCTCTACTAAAAATACAGAAAAAATTAGCCAGGTATGGTGGTGCATGCCTGTAATCCCACCTACTCGGGAGGCTGAGGAATGAGAATCATTTGAACCTGGGAGGCAGAGGTTGCGGTGAGCTGAGATCACACCACTGTACTCCATCCTGGATGACAGAAGGAGACAGTCATCATTTTGTTCTCCATTTTCCAATGAGGAAACTGAGACCAGAGTAATTAAGCAGCTTTGTCAAAGTTCACATCATCAAGTAGTTGAATTACAGTCTCGAAGTCATTCTTATCCCAATATGTTGTGCTGCCTCCTATAACCCCAGCTGGTGCCAGGACAAGCACAGATGTGGGTTTTAATTTAAAACATTCATCAAAGGAGACCTCATGAAGTTTTAGGAATCACTTGAAAATGCTGTTGTGGTCAAGTGACAGTTAATGGAGGGGCTCCCCCCACTAAGGAAAGCACCAATGGGTTGAGACAGTCCCAAGCGAAACTGTCATGCACAGATTATTTCCCTAGTAGCATCCATGGCTGCCTGCACCTATGAGGGGTCTTAGCGGCCAAGCAACAGCCCTTCTGCATCTCTGGAAAAGTCCACCCTGACTTTTAGCCAAAAAATAATTGTCTATGTTCATAAATTGGCAAAATACACTTCTTGCTACAATAGACAGGACTGCTTCTCAGTAGGGGGTGGAGGGAGCCTTTGTTTGGATCACTTTCCCTAAAGCTCCCTGCATCTTTTTGTGTTTTCTGTCATCCCTGCAACCCACATAAACATTGTCCAGACCTCAAAGATACGATATTAGGTGGTTCTTTTTCGGTTCATTAGCCCTTCTCATACATTAGTAGATTATCAAAAGCAGTTTCAGTATGTCACAAAATCTGTTTGGTATTAAGTTGAAACATGATGTGTTTTTCTCCATCTAGCTAAATAGTTTCCTTCAAATCTGGACCAGATGAGCACCCTGGGACTTGCATGAGCTCATGTGTATATCTGCGTGGAATGCAGTATGTTGGGTCCCATTGGATGTGTGAGCATGTGTTTGGCCCAAGTGGAAATATCCTTAGGCACTGATGCCTCCGTGAGGGAAAAGATAAAGGCGCAAGATCAGATAACACATCTGCAAAAAGTTAATGTCCTGGTGATGCTCTCTCTCCGAGCCATTTTTTGGTTCTGTTTGATGACTAGTTTCGGCAATGTTGTGACGAGCATGAAATTGCCTTGATTCCACAACCCCTTGGGACAGGCTCCAGCTCACTGCGCCTCTCACTGCCGCAGGCTCACTGAGCCTCAAGACTGGCTCCTGCTCATTCATTCATCGGGTCTCTTGAGCACCTATGATGTCCTAGGCACAGTGGAAAGAGGAGACTCAGAGCAGCCCTTGCTTCTAAGATAAGGAGGAGGGTACAGAAATGGGAACTAACAATTGTGTTACAGCAGGATAAATCCATCTACTAGAGCAGATGAAGGGTCCAGACAAGTCTTGGGGAGAAGTATGACTCAAGAAAGGCTTCCTGGAGGGGCAACCCCGGAGCAGAGAGTTGAAAAAAACCCAAGAATGATAGCTGGTGCTGGTCTCTCAGACACCTTGTGTAAATAAGAGAGAGGTGCCCCTTCTGGCCAGGAGCAGTCTCCTGCAGGGCACCCAGGTTGGCAGGCCCAGTGTGAGCTGTATTCAGCCTCTGCTCGTCCTCTCAAGAAGAAGTCAGCAACCTGCACAGCTTTCCATGGGATCCTGGGATTATCCATGCCTCTTAGTTTCCTAGGGCTGCTTAACAAATGACCGCATACTGGGTGGTTTAAAACAACAGAGATTTATTCTCTCATAGTTCCGGAGGCCAGAGTCCAAAATTAGGGTGCTGGCAGGGCCATGCTCCTCGTGGGGGCTCTAGGAGAGAATCCTTCCTTGTCTCTTCCAGCTTCCAGCCACTCCAGGCAATTCTTGGTTTCAGTTGCAACTGCTTTGGTCCAGTCTCTGCTCTGTCTTCACAGGACCCTCTGCTCTGTGTCGAATCACCCTCTCCCTTTCTCCTATAAAGACACCTGTCATGGGATTGGGGGCCCACTCAGGTCATCCAGGATGATCTCATCTCGAGATCTTTAAGTTGTTTGCATCTGCAAAACCCTTTCTCCAAATAAGGTCACATTCTCGGGTTCTGGAAGTTAGGACAGGGCATACCTTTTTGCGGGCCGCTATTCACCCAAGAGACCAGATGAATACAGAAAAAAAAAAAGATTTTTTTGACAGGAGGAGCAGAGGATGTGAAGGCAAGGAGGTGTCTGTGGGCTTGCTTGATTCTTTGGTGGCAAGAACGCCTAAGCGGTGCCTGGAGGTGTGGCCGGGGAGCCGAGGCTGCCTTGGGAAGCAAGGAGCCGGCCTCAGAGGACCTGGGGTGTCCAGCCAAGAGGCTTGGACCACAGCCCAAAAGCAATGAGCAAACTTTGCATAATTTTAATTTTAATCTCGAAAGATCACGTGGGCTGATGGTTAGAGAAAGTATTGGAGACCAGCAAGACAAGAGGTGAAGAAATTCCTTCCAGAGTATGCTGCTGCTGCTCAGGTGAGGAATTTAGTGGCCTGGACTCTGGAGAAGAGGTTGTGATGGTGTGATGCCAAGGAGAGGGGACCACACACAGCACTTGGGGACTGGTGTGAGCTGAGTGGGGAGAGGGCACTGGTCCAGAGAGGTCCTAGCCCCAGCACTGCCCATCGTCCACCTTCAGTGGATACACTGGCGCTGGTCTGCACAGATCAGCCTTCTGCACTTGAGAATTTGAACATGAGTTTTCAAGGGCATTGAAAGCACTTTGACACAAAAGAACATCCCCAAGTACTGGGATGAATACTGACCTCTCGAAATTCGCGTCTTCCTCGAACCTGTGGATGTGACCTTATTTGAAAGTGAGTCTTTGCAGAGGTAATTATGTTCAGGATCTCTAGATAAGGTCATCATGGCTGGTCCACGTGGGCCCTAAAGCCAACAGCAAGTGACCTTATGTGAGAAATGCAGAGGAGGGACACTTAGGGAGAAGAGGGAGTCCTGTGAAGATGGAGGTAAAGATTGGTGTGATGCAGCCACAAGCCACGGAATGCCAAAGATTGTCTGGAGCCACCAGAGGCCGGAATAAGTAAGTGGGGGGATTCTCCCTTAGAGCCTGCAGAGGGAGCGTAGCCTGCACCTTGATTCCGGACTTTTTGGCCTTCAGAGCCATGAAAGAATAATTTCCTGCTGTTTTAAGAAACCAAGTTTGTAGTAATTTGTCACGGCAGCTCTAGGAAACTGCCACAGATTGACAATGAGCATGAAATACTTTGGACTTTGAAATAAGAAGAAGAAAAAGGAAAATAGAAAGATGACTAGAGAGGATTCCTGTACGGGAGTTTTGTACTAGCAGCTATTCTTGTTCTAAGAAAGGGGCCCCTTCAGCCTTCCAGCCACTGTGCCATAGGGATCAAGCTGCCTTGACCTTTTAAGTGAGTTTGCTAATCCCATCACCTGTTCTCTTTGCTAATATAGCTGTTCTTTCTGTCATGCTGGTGTGCACCCGGGGAGCTGACAGATACTATTGTCTCTTGATACTGATCATGCAATAAAAATGGCAAGCTGATTAGTCAGCCAGAGAGGAGAAGCCTTTTTCCCATTAGAGGCATGATCTAATGCTGTAATCACCTAGCCTGCTGACGGTGGCCAAGTGCTTGTGGTCGCAGAGTCCTCAGAACAGGTGAACCCTGTTAAAAAGCATCCTTCCCCATGGTGTCAGCTGTCCTGCAGACCATCTTAAGTCTCAATCCCTGAAATATAACAAGGAGACAGAACTCTGTGTCCCTGAGTTTATGACAACTTTCCAAGGCCATCCTTTTAAAAAAATAAAAAAGCAAACAAAAGAACTCCAGCTTCCAAACCAGGAGACTTCAGGAAGCCCAGCGTTCTTCCAAGGAATGCAAACCCCATCTTGGGATTTCTCCACCTGAATGTGTGTCCCTGATCCAATGGATTCAGTGCCTCCCTGCACCCTGAGGCAATGCTAACACGAGACTTTCTGGCTCAACTGAAAGCTTGAAGGAATTTCAGTGCAGAGAGGGAACATTTCAGCTCAGTGGCAGCGATGACCAACCACACCCCAAGTCCTTGGACCAAATCCCATCCCCCCCCCCTTCTTAGTGGTCTTCCTTCACCTTCAGGCTCCCAGCACATTGCAGGATGTGCCCCTACCCTGACTTCACCTCCACAGGGGTGTTTGCAGTCACTGCATTTCTCCTTCCCTGAACACCATGCCCCCCACAGCCTCTTCTCTCTGTCTACCAGCGGGACCTTCAAATGTATTAACATCGAACACTCCTCACTCTTTTACTTGGTAGACACAGAACTTGAGAGTTTCCTTGTCTAGGCTTTCCCATTCCAGAACGGAATTTCCTTTTGCACAGATAAAAGCTCAATTACATGCTTTTTCTCCACCAGAAAGCCTTGGCCCCCACAGACTAATTTGAGTTTCCATTTTTAGCAGTACAAAGAATTGGCAGAAGCTTTCAAATTACAGTTCTTCCTCAAAGACCCCGAAGAGCCCAGATCCAATTCTCAGGCAGAATCAAAACTCACATACTGAATTTCCCTCCCCTGGCTTCCACTGCAAGGAAAGTTTTCCCCAAGCCCTCAGAGAACTTGATCTTTATAAAGCAGACGATGCAATTCTTCACTCAGGAATCGGCACTGGGTGACTTTGATCAAGAAGGTTAACTGGACTGAGCATTGAACTTCCTAGCTGTAAAACAGGACTAATAATACCTCTTTGCCATAGGATTATTGTAAGAATATTTAAAGTAAGAAATTAAGAAAAGTGTCTGGCTTGGTGTGTGGCACACAAAATACGTTCACTACTTCTTTCTTTCGTTGTGTGATTAAGCAATAGGTGGCTTTGTTGCCTTATACGAGAATGATAATATCGTTCTAAGAATTATCTGAAGTTCAGAAACTCATTAGCAAAGATACACTGAGCTCTCAGCAAAGCCAACATGCACGGCTTTATAGAGCGTTCTCTTGGCTCCACATTTGCACATGCCTGTAATTATTTCTTTGAGATGAATTCCCAGATGTGGAATTCGTGGTCAAGAGGGGCATACATTTTTAGGACTGCCACTATCCGTCGCCGAATTGCCTGACAGAAAGTCTGTGCCACAGACTTCTTACCTTCCCCACAGAATTGTGCCTATGAGCCTATTTCTGGGAATCTTGAGTTTTTCTCAAAATGTATTAATTTGATGGGAGACGAGTGGTTGTTCAATTGTTTCTCAAACCTGGAAAACAAGCATCCAACAAACCCAACTCACTTACTTTAAAAATAAAGATCTCAAGACCCAGAGAAAGTGACTTGTCCAATTCATCTAATTAGAAAGACAGCCAAAACACGTATCCCGTGTTTCCCAACTCTGGAATTCTTTATATTATACCACTCCAGAGAGAGAGTGTTAGTCCTGAGGTGAAACCACTCAGGGACTGCTTAATAACAAAATTCAATTAGGCCAGAGGGAAGGCGCTGTAGAGAAAAGCACTAATGCAGCAAGCTTTAATTAGCGTCTGGCTAATTCATCCTCAGATAAGGAGTACAGTGCCGTGTCTGTGTTAGCACCACCTACTGGTGAAAATTTAGACTTGCATAAGATTCCTTCCATGGAGTTGTCGGTAGAATGGGAAAAATCACTTGGAGATTTGGACGGCTTTAAACTGTCTTATTCTGGAAAGAAGTCGGTAGAAAAATGAGTGGGTATGGAGTCACTGAGTCATGAGCCATCAGGACTTCAACTTCTGTGGTCTCAGAATTGCTGTGAATGAAGTTCCAATTTCCTGCAGCGGCTAAGTCAGTTTCCTGTGCTCCCTATCGGCTACGTAGAAATGTAAACCTCTTCATTTTTCTATAACCTAATTTCTAGTTTAAGTCTATATCCTTCTGGTGGCAGGAAACTTACATATAGTGCCTTCCGGGTAAAAATCACTCACTTCGGTGTTTACACAGTCACTCAATTCAAAATTCCATTCCCTTCCCTTCCTCTTGGGGTTGCTGGTGAGATCCTGGAAATATAGGATGGCACAGGTGTAAAAACCGGGGTTCTGCGGGGCTGAGAGAGGGATGCGGTGGCGTGGTCCACAGGCATTCTTAGCCTGAAGCAAGCCTGGTCTTTGGCCATTGACACCTATGTGTAGTGGCACCCAGGGGCCATACTCGGCGGCTGCCAAGGCCGTCGTTGTTAAAGAGTCCTCCATCTCCAACGTATCCTTCTTGTCCCAGCCTCAAGCTCTGCTCAGGTCTGTGGCCCTCTTTTGGCCATTTTGTGCCCATTTTAATGGCAGGAGCAATGGAAACTTTCAGATGCTGTCTTACATGGGTCTGGCTATAGGGATGGGGATTTCCTGGGGGCCTCCTTGATACTTTGCCCTGTTGCTCTGTCTTCTCCACTATGGCCAGCATGCAGCACAGGGGGTGGCAAACTATGCCTGTAACGGGCCAGACAGCACGTATTTTAGATGAGTACACAAAGGCAGCCACAGGCAGTTGGTAAATGAACAGGCATGGCTGTGTTCCAATAAAACTTGATTTTCAGAAGGAGGCAGCATGCTGCATTTGGCCCTCAGGGCTCTTGACGATCTTGATATGTATCTGTGAGGTTCTCCCCTAACTCCAGGCATCTCCTGGAGATCAGGGCACACATTCTCAGGTGTTGGCACCCCTAAATCTGTCTTGATGATTTATCACCCACTACCCCACTCCAGAAAATCACAAGATGAGGGAGCAGGCAAAGTGCAGGACTCCTCAGGGCTGGGTTAGCATCTAAGCCTTCTTCCCCTCTTCTCTTTCCCTGGCTAGAGTAACCATCCTTTCTTCTCTTTCTATTCTTTATTTGTAGAGTTAAACTTTATGTCATGCTTACATGGGGCTTAGCCTTTAGATTTGATCACACTTTTCTATCACAAACTTGGCTACAGAGGCCCCAGTCTCTGTAATAAGAGTCAACAGCCTAAATGGTTCAAAGTCAAGAACTTGACATTTATTCTGTGTTCTTCATAATCCTTCCCTTGGATACCCGGAGTGACTGGGAATATGATCTCAAGATGCCCTCTAATTCTCACCAAGTTCTGGGCTTTAACCAAGCCTCGGCCATACTCTAAGGGCAGCTGGATTCAGATAAGTTTGCTGGCCTGGTATTTGTTCATCTGTCTTAGGAGGACTGAGAAGAGTAAGGTTAACTTTACATTGTTTAAAAAAAAAACCTCTCATTCACATGAATAGAAATGAATACTTTTGGGGCAAAACCATTTAGAGCAGAGCATTTGAAGCAGCAAATTGCAACCCAATAGGGTAGGGGAAGGCAATTTTTTTTCAGTAAAGGCATAAATTGTAAATACTTTAGGTTTTGTGGGCTGTACTCAACATGCGACTCTCAACTCGCAACTGCTCAATTCTGCCTTGGTAGTGCGAAAATGATCAAAGACAGTGGGTAAACAGGTGAGTGTCTGTCCTGTAATTAAACTGTTTATGAGCACTAAATGTGAATTTCGTGAGTCATGAGATATCATTCTCTTTTTGATTTCTTTCAACCACTTAAAGATATAGAAAATATTTTATCTGAGCTTTTTTTAAATTTTATCCTCTTTATTATATTTTATTTTTTAAGACAGAGTTTCTGTCGCCCAGGCTGGAGTGCAATGGTGTGATCTCAGCTCACTGCAACCTCTGCCTCCTAGGTTCAGGCAACTCCTGCCTCAGCAGGACTATAGGTGTGTGCCACCATGCCTAGCTAATTTTTCTCTTTTTAATAGAGATGGGGTTTCACCACGTTGACCGGGCTGATCTCGAACTCCTGGCTTCAAGCAATCTGTCCACCTTGGCCTCCCAAAGTGCTGGGATTACAACAATGAGCCACTACACCTGGCCAAAGATATAAAAAACATTTTTAGCTTACAGGCCTTACAAAACGAGGTGGCTGGTTAGATTTAGCCCTGGGCTATAATTTGCTGACCCCTTAATTAAGGTCATGAAATCAGCTAAGTGAGACTGGACAAAGAATTTTTTAAAAAAGAAATAAGATAAAGTAGAATGAAGGAGACAAAATATCAGAATATGCTGTACACAGAAAAGGTTTTGTAAAATGTTGATTTCAGTTAATACACGTTTGTATGTGTTGGACAGTGATGCAAAATGTATTTCTTGCTGTGGAGTGTGGTTGAAAAAAGTTTGAAAATCATCAATTTGGAGAAACATTTCTTTCAGTATGACATTTTTATTCCCAAAGAGTTATGCCTTTATTTATTCCACACACCTT
Source organism: Callithrix jacchus (assembly GCF_049354715.1). Lineage (NCBI taxonomy): Eukaryota > Metazoa > Chordata > Mammalia > Primates > Cebidae > Callithrix > Callithrix jacchus. The sequence continues at coordinate 167,754,673 of NC_133504.1, forward strand.
AAGATTTGATGTTAGTGTTGCCAGATAAAATATAGGACGCTCAGTTAAACTTGAATTTCAGATTAAAAATTAATAAATTTTTAGTAAAACTATGTTTCATGCAATGTTTGGGAAATATACTAAAAAATTATTCATTTCTTATCTGGAATTCAAATTTGACTGAGTATCCTGTTTGTTGTTTTCTTTTTCTTCTTCTTCTTCTTCTTTTTTTTTTCTTTTTTGAGACAGAGTCTTGCTCTGTTGGAAGGCTGGAGAGCAGTGGTGCGATCTCGGCTCACTGCAACCTCTGCCTCCCAAGTTCAAGTGATTCCCCGGCCACAGCCTCCCGACTAGCTGGGACTACAGGTGTGCACCACCATGCCTGGCTAATTTTTTTTTTGTATTTTAGTAGAGACGGGGTTTCACCATGTTGACCGGGATGGTCTCTATCTCCTGACCTCGTGATTCGCCCACCTCTGCCTCCCAAAGTGCTGGGATTACAGGTATGAGCCACCGCACACAACTTCCTGGTTGTTTTTCTAAACCAGACAATCCTATGTGGTATATTATAATTGATTTTTATTACTACTGTAATAATATTAAAACTCAGGTAGTGGCAGCCCAGTTCAGCTAGTAACGTAAGGCAAAATCTGACATTTATTTATTTATTTTATTTTAATTTTTTTTGAGACAGAGTTTCGCTCTTGTTACCCAGGCTGGAGTGCAATGACGCTATCTCGGCTCACTGCAACCTCCGCCTCCTGGGTTCAGGCAATTCTCCTGCCTCAGCCTCCTGAGTAGCTGGGATTACAGGCATGCGCCACCATGCCCAGCTAATTTTTTGTATTTTTAGTAGAGATGGGGTTTCACCATGTTGACCAGGATGGTCTTGATCTCTTGACCACCCGCCTTGGCCTCCCAAAGTGCTGGGATTACAGGCATGAGCCACAGCGCCCAGCCTCAAAATCTTACATTTAACAGTGCCTCCTATATGCCAGGGTCTGTGCCCTCTCATAACTGCAGAAGCACTAGCCCTTACCACAGACCTCTAATAAAGATACAGCTTTGTGGTCTCCACTTTACAAGTGAGGAAACTGAGGCACAGTCTGACCTCAACAGGGGGTACAACAGTGAAAGAGGATGCCTCCAAGTCTTGCCGCATCCCCAGGCTGCTGGGCAAGGCCAGCCTAGTGAAAGGACCACCAGCAGTTCTTGGTCCTGGTGGTGCAGTGAGGAGGGCCGAGGGACAGTGGGAATGGCAATGAGAGCACATTGTCCGTGGAGTATTGGAGCCCAGGGTAAAGATGATCCAAGTCATTTGATAATCACTAGACAATGCCAGTAATAACCTGCCCCTCCCCATCGAGTCTGACTTCCCCACCTGCTTGACACGCCACTATTTGGCATATGGTTGGTGCTCAGAATATGTTACTTTCCTGCTTCTTCCTGCTCTCCATTTTGTTTCTCTCTATCTTGGCAAACCACTTGCGGGTTCTGATTGGTGATGGCAGCCTGGACTGTTGGATTGGGAAGAATTCTGGAGTGGAGTCTTTGCTAAAAGCACATGAGTGCTCTGCTCTAGAGGAGCATCTGCTAGACAGAGGTAAGAAGTGGTAACATGGGTGGATACCACCTGCCATCCTATAGTCAAAAGCTTCAACCTCCAAAGAACAAGCAAGCATGCTAAGCAAAGATTCCCCGCGAACCCAAAGCTCCTTCCCACTTAAGACAAAGTAAGAAAAGGAGGGGAAGAGAGTTTCTATCCATCACATCACCTCGTCCCACCCCTCCAACACACACAGCTCCTGAGTGAGCTGGAGCGAGATGCTGGAACACAGGTTGGAGAGGCACAAGCAGGCTGGACAGGCAAGCAGGACACGGGTTTGCTGATGGACAAAGGCAGGGAGCAAGCTAACATCTCCCCTCCCCCTGCCCCTCACTGCCTGCAGCTTTTGCACCGGGCTCATGGTAGTGTGGCCTGGGGCCTCTGTTCCCATGTGCCTTCCTGGAAGCTGTGAGGAGGAATGCCTTCCCTTGACTCAGTTATGTGCATGGCTGAAGGCAGAGCTACAAAAATAGGCTGAAGGCAAGACTTTCCATTCTTCCATTTCCCCAAAAGTAGTTTCTTCTTGGACACAAACTGCCATCTTCTTTAAATTCTCAAATTGAGTAACTACTTGGAATGCTTTCTTTTTTTTTTTTTTTTTTTAATGATTTTTTCCAGCTGTAATTTTTCTTCAGTCTGGAATTTTGCTCTTTCTGCCTCAAACTTCATTATAAATCCAAGTTTAAAACCAGAACTATTATAAATAGCCTTTGTGTACAGCAAGCGCTAGGGCATGCCATGTTTCAACCTTGAAGTAGCCTCTCATTTAGGTGACTCTGTAATTCCTCAGCTTCTCCGTTTATCCCCTGCCCCCGCAAATTGGAGGTAATATTAGAAAGGCCACGTGTGGGCAGGCCTTCAAGTGGAAGGAGTTGATAAATTTAAGAGCATGTCTAAGGTCAAAGAGAAAGAATGCTCAGAATCATGGAAAGGTATTCGGAGAGCTTCTTGGATATTTAATAGCTTTGGCAATAGCTTATTTTGTTGAATTAGGGCCTTGTGGGTCTAGAAATGGCTTCCAAAACTATTTAGTCAATTTCCTCTTGGGGAGTGGTGGTAGGAAGGACAACCCTCCCTCTTACAGTTCGGTCCAACTTTATGCTTTGTACAGAGATGAGGATATTAGTCACAATATGAAGGAGAATCCATGACATTTTGATGATTCTGGCATATGTACATCTAAAAACTGCAAATTTAATTTTTCTTAACATACCAGAGACACAAGTTTCCAAGGACATGGGTTTGACGCTTGAGCTTTGTTTGGTGATGCTTCAGCCAAATGATTTGGTGAGTCATTTGTTATGTATGCCTTTCCCTAGGGATTCAGTGTTGTTTTTCATTGTGTCCTTAAAGTCAACTTCTAGGCCATTTAGGTGTCTTTACCAGACTTTCTGGGGCCATATTAATTCCGACCTCAGAAATTTTGTTCCTGTTTAGATATCCCCAGCTTTTCCCTCCCCCACACCTATCCTCCCACACAACCCCAATTCAAATGACCCCTACAAGTCTCAGGTCAGTCAAGCCATCCTTGACTTGTGCAAAATCCTGTGATTTCTCCCATCTTTGAACTCCTTTTGGGATCATCAATATCTAATCTTTGTGCTTGATCTCATAGTCATCTACATTGTTTAAATTGTTCTTAAGGGAAAAGACTATGTCTTATACTTTTTCTATATTTTCCAAAACACCTGTCCCGTGTTGGGCATGTCCCAAGCAATACTGGATTGATAAATGATTGATAAGTCTTCACTGGGCCTTCAGTTCATGCATCTATAAACACGGAGCTTCCCTTTATCTTTGTAGGGTTTGACCAGAATTTGCCCTCAGCCTTACCCAATTACAGGAAAAATAGTGTTCAAAGTAGGAAGCTAGTTCTGTGAATCCACACTTCCTTTGTTGGGCAATGATCTAGCTGCATGTGGCATAACATTTGCTGACACACAGTGTACTCACTCTTTTTTTTTTTTTTGGTCAGAAAAAGACTATTTCCATTCAAGTCACAAGTGGCGAAGGGTGGTGTGGTTTCTCTGTGACCTTAGGCGAGTCATTTCACCACCTTCAGCTGCAGTTTCCTCTTCTACAATTTTCCACTTCCAAGGTTGGCAATTCTATGGTTTGGGGGCTACTCAACGCTTCTAAGAGCTCATCTAATAGATCTGTTTGCATGGCAACAGGAAGGATTCTAATATTCCACTTCATTCTCTGCTCTGGATCTAATGTGGATGAATGGGGCCAGCGATGTTAGTAATTATTGGCCTGGACCTTCTCTCTGTATCAACTAGAGCTCCTTACATCCTTCTAGCTAGGGGCTCAGAGCCCACCTTGAGGATGGTGGCATTAACCCATCTGCTCAGAGACATCTAGACATTCTGTTAATCTTTCTCGCTACCACTATGTATATCCCTGATAGTGCAGGATCTCCTGCCTGTACTTCGGTAAATGGGCTCTAATTCTTCTGTTAGAGCCTTTGGAAAATTCAAGACAGGTACCACTGACTAATAAAGCATCCAATAAAGGCTGTATTCAATGCCCTTTCTCTTTCTTTTTTGCGGTTGATGCAACAGCAAGATTGTCTAATCTTGTTAGCCATAATTTTATAAGTGTTGCCTTTGGTGACATTTCTGCTTTATCATTTTAGGTGCCACATCTTGACGACAGATGTCTTGTGTAAGACATGGGTTGATTTTCACTAGACAAAAACTGGCCCTTGTGTTACAGGGAGAGGAGAGGAAACCACTCTGTTGTTAGGCTTTGAAATGAATGTTTACGGCCCTATAAAGTGACTATCGAGTTTGCTGTCTGCCATGATTGAAAAGAGATCTAAAGCTAGGGCTAATTAAGAAATATCTATTATCCGATTGCTGTTGTGTTTAATAAGCTATTTAAAACAGAGAAATTATTTTGTGGAATTTAAAAAAGTGAGTTGATTGGATGCACTGGATTTGGACTTCTAAAGGGTTTGCAGCAATTTTTCCTAAAAAGGCATTGTTCTGTGGGAAATGACAGTGGGATTATTGCTCCTTGTTAAGTAAATTCAGCGTGTGATTTATGTACTTATATTTCCATGTACATTCAAGGAAGCAATTCTCCTTTGAAATTTACAAAATAGTGATGCCAAAAAAGAAACGAAGGCAAGGGAAGAAAATCAGAGTTTCAGTAGAAAGTAAGCTGTTTGGATTAAAACTGAAACCATGTGGGGTCCAGAAATCTTATAATATTCTGCCCATTAAAAGTTCTGCAAATAAATGTGCACATGCAAAAGTAGGGGGCAGAAAGCCATCTATCTGGATTCAGCAGCATGACAGCCAGCCTAATTATACTAGACAATGCTGAGCTCAGTAATTCCACTTTTGATCCATTACTGTGTGAAGTTCATCATTATCTGTTTCGAATTATTGTTCATTTCAAGAACCATGCAACGAAAAATCATGTCAAGACTTTGAAAGAACCCTTGGCCTTCCCCGAAAGCTTTGTGAAACATTTCTTTGGAAACATTTCTGCTGAGATGGTGCATTGGCTGTGAGTGGGCGTAGGGGATGGGTGTCTGTGCTTCCCCTTTTCACATTTGTTTACCTTAAATACATCTCCAAGGAAACGAGACCTGCTTCTGAGTTGACTTAAGGGTTGTCTGTAAGAGGAAAGAATAGCAAAATATAGACAGCTGAAATTCTCATATAATCCAAAAAGGATCAGTCAAGGTGGAGGACAGTAAGTTTCACTGAGCCCTCTTCAAGACTGATGATTTTAAATAAGGTTTCTCATGTAACACTCAGAGGTAGATGGTATTCTCTCTGTTTTACAAATAAAGACCTTTAACTTCTGAACATTTACTCAAATAGGAAGCGATAAACCCAGATTTGAACCCAGAACTGTCTGATTCTGATGCCCACGCTCTTTCTATAAAACCACACTGCCACTTGTTTCAACCTTTCCCTCCACCTCCCCCAAGCATTTTCCAGAAAGGCATAAAAGTGGGCTACCTTTGATGTTTCCAACGTTTGGGTGATTAAGTGCTTGGGAGGAAAAAGATACTATGAAGAAAGAAAAACAAGAGGCCTGCATAATCTAAATATGCAATCACAGCAGCAGCATGGACAATTGTCCCACTACTTCCAGAATCCCAGGCTGGGCCAGAAAAACCTCAGTTTGCTAACAAAGCCTCAAGTAAGAAGGCCTCCATGTGCCAAATTGTTGGCTATGCTGCACTTTAAGAAAACAAGACAGTGGACTGGAAAGAGCCCTGGAGATCTGAGTTCAAATCTTGACTCCACCACTTATGACTAGAGGGATCCCCTGAGCCTCAAATGGGTAACCTATCTGAACCTCCAGTGTCAGTAGGGTCTCCTGATGAGGCAGGATCTGGCCCCTAGGGGTTTCTGGCCCATGGCGATAGGCAACAAGCTTCACATATCTGCTTAAGTCTACAATCTCTGTCTGTCTCAGACATACACAAAATTTAGTTCGCAGGCAGGGTCAGCAAGGGCTGGGAAAGAACTCACACTGGGTGGAGTGGTCCGGTGTGGGGAAGGGGGCTCCGCAACCAGGCTGGAGCGTTTAGGAGGCAGCGTGGCCTCGGAACTGTAACATGGCAGGTCTCAGCCCACCCAGAATTTAAATAGGTTTGCCATAAATGCCATTGCACTGGAGTTCTGGCAACTGGTTGTGAGACCCCCCTCACGTCCACTGAAACTGAATGGAACGTGAATATAGCACTTTCCTCTTTTTTTGAGACAGGGTGTCACTCTGTCACCGAGGCTGGAGCTCAGTGGCATGATCTCAGCTCACTGCAACCTCCGCCTCCAGGGTCTGAGTGATCCTGCTTCAGCCTCCCGAGTAGCTGGGATTACAGGTGCGCACCACCAAACCCGGCTAATTTTTGTTTTAGTAGAGATGGGGTTTTACCATGTTGGCCAGGTTGGTCTTGAACTCCTGGCCTCATGCGATCCACCCGCCTCAGCCTCTGAAAGTGCTGGGATTACAAGTATGAGCCACTGCACCCAGACTGCATTTTCCTCTTTATTTCACAGGTAACAAGATCTCCGGCTTTGACATTCAGCTCTGACAGTACCCAAGAAATGGAGACAGCTGGAACCACAAGCTTTGAGTGACCCCATCAATAGAATGCTGGGGAATTGAAGCTAAAACTCCCAGCTCTGCAAGCTACAGCTTTAAGTGGACAACCATGTGGGATCCCGTGGTATGTTGAGGTGGTCCTGAGTTTTCTCAGAAACACATGGGGTGGGATCCACTAAATACTGAACTTTCTCTGAGCAAGGAAGTAGGGCTTTGAGCCACTGAAACGAGGGTGGGGTAATAGTGAGAGTAGACTACGCACACTGGAGAAGTTACCTATTAAGTTATTGAAAAAGATCAAGTCAGTGCCTGGCTCACAAGGTGAGACTTCAATAAATGTGAATTATCTTGATCTGTTTGGAGCACAAGCAGAATTCAGCAAAAAATGTCCGAGACACTGGACAGAAACCTCCACGGTAGCTCAGATCTCAAGGGGCGTTAAGCCAAAGAGACCAGCTATCGGGGCACAGTGTGAAAGAAACATTCGACTCAGGAAGAGGAGACAAGGTGTCAATCTGGAAATTAGCTGGGAGGAGGCAGAACAAGAAAGGTAAGCCGTGAGGCCTGCAACTGGAGGAGCAGGAGGACACGCAGGAGGGCAGAGACTTTAAAAAATTACACACTGAGCCAAGAAGGGACCGGAGCCTCATGGCTTTCTTCTCTTTCTTTAACTACTATTCTTATTTGAGACAGGGTGGAGTGCGGTGCTGTGATCTTGGCTCGCTGTAGCCGACGTCTCCCATGTTCAAGCCATTCTTGTGCCTCAGCCTCCCGAGTAGCTGGGACTACAGACACATGCCACCGTGCCTGGCTGATTTTTGTATTTTCAGTAGAGACCATGGTGACCAGTCTGGTCTCAAGCTCCTGACCTCAGATGATCCGCCTGCCTCAACCTCCCAAAGTGCTGGGATTATAGGCATGAGCCACCACTCCTGGACTAACTTTAAATTTTGATATAATTTTAGACTTACAGAAAAGTTACATGAATAATGTAATTCTCATCGGCCCAGACACGTTTCACCCAGATTCCTCCAATGTTAACATTTTTTCACTTTGATTAATCCTGTATCTCTGTCTCTACATTCGTATCCTCACTAGTATTACATTTTTTCTCAACTTTTTGAGTCACAAGTTCCTTTACATATTTCAGTGTGTATTTCTGAAAAATAAGACCAGTCTCTGAACTAACCATAGTACAATGACAAAATTCAAGAAATTAACATTGATACAATACCTGTATCTAGTAAACAGACCTTATTCAGATTTCACCAATTCTCCTAATACTGTCATTTAAAGGACAGTATTTTGCTTTAAAGCAAAAGACAATCCCAGGTCATGCATTCAGTTGTCACATATCTGCAGTCTCCTTGAATCCGCCACACTTCCTCAATCTTTGTCTTTCATGATACTGACATTTTTGAAGAATACAGACCAGCTATTTTGTAGAATGTTTTTCAAGTGAGGTTTGCCCGATGTTTTCCCGTGAATGGATTTGGGCTATTCTGCTTTTCTTTGTTTGTTTGTTTCTGCAGGAATAACACAAATGTGATGCTGTATTTTCCCCATTGCATCACATCAGGAGGCAAATGCTATGGATTTTTCTCATCTCTTGTAACATTAACTGATCAGTTAGCTATGGGGGTATCTGCTAGGTTTCTTCATTGGAGGGTTATTATTTTTCCTTGCTATTAAGAATCTAACGGGCGGATACTTTGAGACTATCTAAATAGTTTGTTGTTTCTCAAACTTGCCCACTCCTCAGCATCCGTTAATGTTCTTATCTGAATCAAATATCATTAGGACCTTTGCCAAATGGTAGAACCCACACTCTTGACCTTTCTATTTTAGTTTAATGAGCAAATGATGTGCGTGCCCTTCATATATCCTGCCGAGACTTCCATGCCTTTGTTCACAGCTTCCTCTCTCTTGAAACATACTTCTACCCCTTAATTTGTCAACATTTTTGTTAAGACCCTACTAGGATTCATCTCCGAGGATCGACTTCCTGATTCGCCTCGACCTGCAGTGACCATTCTTCTAACCTCCATTCACTCCTGCCTTGAATGTTTCTCAGTTTCTAAGCGTTTCTTGTAAGCTTGGCTTTTCCTTACTGTGTGAGTAGGACTATGTTATCTTTTACAACATGTTTTTCTAACTCTCTGGGGTTAAGGACAAGTTTTTAAAACTTTCAAAATTTTGAGGGAGGATATATGGCATGCTAGTGTGTGTGAAACACCCCACAAATTCAACAGCACCCCAAATGGTCCCCACTGGCCTCTTCCTCAAGACAGGTCCATCAATCATGTGCTTGGACATTGTGGCAAAGCAAAATGGCCTTAACCATTTCTAAACCCTCCCTTTCTATATTTAACATGGGCCGATAACATTTCAGTAGCACGTTTTAGGACATCTCCTTCCCCTTCCTACAGCCATCCCACTCCTAGACCTCAGAGAGAGAAAATGATGGTAACCAGATAAGAAATAAAATCCTTTTCCCCCGATTGCCTCCATTCCATTTGACTTTGACAAGTTTCCTCTCGGTGACATAGTAACCACCAAAGAAGCCTGAGGCTTCATGGATGAGAACATAATAAATAGCATCTTCTAATGGAGAAGGAGTTTGAATGACATGAAGGGAACGTTAAGGAAAATAACTCCTGGCAGGATAATATTCTAAAGGAATAGGCAGATCTGCATTTGCCTTTGAATAATTGGGTCCACAGCAATCAAATGAATACACTGATTTCCACTCCATTTCCCTTGGCCAAAATAGAGCTCTTCATTGGCGATTCCAGTATTAATAAAAGATTGGCATTTTTAAAGTTTGTCGACTCCCTATTAGGTGTCACTCAGGCACTGTGGTCAGTGCTGGGAACGAGGAAGTAAATAAAACACAGTCCCTTCCCTCATGCAGCTGATATCCCACTGCAGGAGACAGGGCTAAGCCCACAGGGGAGAAAAATAAGAAACATGAGAACATAAGAGCAAAAGTTGAGAAAAGGTGAGAGGTGGGGAAGGAAGAGCTGCTCTCTCCGCAAAGATGCCAGCTAGGCAGAGGTGGGTAGGGGCTCCCCACCCAGAGGACTGCCTAAACACTGTGTGACTGGGCACAGAAAGGCAGAAAGGGCCTGCATGAGGCTGGACCAGTCAGCAGAAGCCAGACACGTGGGCCCTGTGGGCTATAATCTGGGTTCTGGCGTTGACTGAGAAAGCGATTGAGAATACTTGAGTAGGGAAGTGATGTGATGAGATTGCATTTTTAGATGGATCTCTCCGTTAGACAGAGAATGTGCTGGAGGGGTCAGGCTGGGCTCAGCAGGACTGGTTAGGGGCTCCTGCCTGGGTCTGCCGGAGATGTCATGGCTTGGATGCGGCAGTGGAATCTCTTGCTCTTTTCACCTTTGGGGGACCTGTCAACAGCCAAACTAATTAAATCCTCGTAGGGTTGAGTGGGCAGCATTCCCAATTATTCAGATGGAAAGGCCTTTAGAGGGGGCCCTAATCAAGGTATTTCTGCCCCCCATGAGTAGTGAAGAGAAATAGCTTCTTGGAGAGGCGAGACTACAGGCCACATGGAGCCCAGGTGTGTGGGCCACTGAAAGACTGTTAGGAGACTGAATACTTCCCTTGTCAATGCCCAGGAAGCCATTGCTAGCTCCTTCTGCCCCACCACTCATGCTGTTTTCACCCAGCATATCTTGAAAAGGACAGGCCTATCCTAGGAAAGTAAAGCTGGGTTTTGGCTCAGAACCTGTGAACAACCCACGTCCCCATCCAGCAAAAGTCCTACTGATTGGGAGCAGAGGAGAAGGGTGGGTGAGTTAGACTGAATTTTCCATTACAGCATGCCTGAAAAGAAACAGTGTGGGCTGGGCGCGGTGGCTCAAGCCTGTAATCCCAGCACTTTGGGAGGCCAAGACGGGTGGATCACGAGGTTGAGAAATCGAGACCATCCTGGTCAACATGGTGAAACCCCGTCTCTACTAAAAATACAAAAAATTAGCTGGGCATGGTAGTGCGTGCCTGTAATCCCAGCTACTCGGGAGGCTGAGGCGGGAGAATTGCCTGAACCCAGGAGGCGGAGGTTGCGGTGAGCCGAGATCGCACCATTGCCCTCCAGCCTGGGTAACAAGAGCAAAACTCCATCTTGGGGAAAAAAAAAAGAAACAGTGTGATGACTTTTAAGGACAAAGGTGAATCTATTAGGAGTCGTGTATGAAAAATGGTTTTCCTTTCTCTAATAGGCTAATATGCAGCCACAGCGTTACAACCTGCTGATCTGCTCCCATCAGCTGTGAGGCATATTGCTAATGACAAGAATAAGAAAATATTCATAATAGGCCGTTATCGCCTATTGAGTATTTACCATGTAGCAGGCACATTGCCAAGCATTTAGTTTGCACAATCAGATCCAATCCTAACAGGCCCTCCATTGTAGGAGTTCTGTTATCATATCCATTCTGCAGATGAGAATGCTAAGACTCAATAAGGTAAGTGACTTACCCAACGCCACACAGCCTGTAAGTGAGGGAGTCAGAATGGAAGCCTGAGATAGTCTGACTTCCAAGCCTGTAATCTACTTCTAACAGTGGAGATGACATCAGTGGTTTTGTGTGAATTACTTATTTTGTAAGTTAAAGTGAATTCATGGTCATCCCTCTATGAATGTCACTCTCAACTGCAAGTCCTGGTGGCTCCAGGGAATGGGTATAACCCTGGGTGTATCAGAGGCATGGGTCCTGGCCAGGCACAGTGGCTCACACCTTTAATCCCAGCACTTTGGGAGGCCAATGTGGGTGGATCACGAGGTCAAGAGATCAAGACCATCCTGGCCAACATGGTGAAACCCTGTCTCTACTAAAAATACAAAAATTAGCCTGGCGTGATGGTGCGCACTTGTAGTCCCAGCTACTTGGGAGGCTGAGGCAGGAGAATAGCTTGAACCTGAGAGGTGGAGGTTGCAGTGAGCCAAGATCTTGCCACTACACTCCAGCCTGGTGACAGAGTGAGACTCCATCTCAAAAAAAAAAAGACCTGGGTCCCGCTGGCGGAAGTTATGTGCCTTCCACGTCCAACAGGAAAAAGATTGAGGACCAATGGCCTGGTGAGGAGATAATAGACTGATCCCAGGGAAAAGATGTCTGCGTGGGTCTGTCTTAGCCCACTCCTCTTGAATTTTTAACCTCCTTTCTCCTTTACTTCTTGTCCTGGTGGCCTTCTTCAAGGTACCTGCTTCGTGTCCCCAGGGCTGTCTGCAGCTGTATGGCTCTGTGACTCTCTGGTTTCCAAAATGTCCTGCATGGATCACCCGAGTCCTAGAGACAGCCTCCCACTGTGGGGTCCCAGGCAGCTAGGCTCCTCATCTAAAAATAAATTAAACAGTCCCTAACTTCAGCCCCTCTAGTCCAGTCTCCCCAAAAGCAGGCAGAGGAAATTTCTGAAGGTCAGGGTGACACTGTTGCTCATCTTGAGATGCCTCAGTAGTTCCCTTTATCCTTGGTACATGGTTCAAATGATGCTTCTTGGACCTGCCCTCTCCTTACTTCTCCAGGCTTGGCTCTTTCCAAGGACCCCTCACTCTACACTCCACTATACTCAGCCACTAGCAGCTCTCAAAATGCCCTCGTGTGCCCTTGTGTCTCCTGCCTTTGCCAGTGCTGAAGCCACCACCTGTAACACAGTTTCTTCCCACTCTTTCTTCGTCTCAAGACTCAGAGCCGGGTGTGGTAGTGCATGCCTGTAATTCCAGCACTTTGGGAGGCCGAGGCGGGCGGATCACCTGAAGTCAGGAGTTCAAGACCAGCTGGTCAACTTGGTAAAACCCCATCTCTACTAAAAGTACAAAAAGTAGCCAAGCATGGTGGTAGCTGCCTATAATCCCAGCTACTCAGGAGGCTGAGGCAGGAGAATTGCTTGAACCCAGGAGGCGGAGGTTGCAGTGAGCCGAGATCGCGCCATTGCACTCCAGCCTGGGTCTAGCAAGACTCTGTCTCAAAAAAAAAAAAAAAAAGACTCAGCTCTGGGGTTACCTTTTCTGGGGCATTTTTCCTGGCTTCCTTGCACCGCTTTCTGCATTCTGGCCTTCTTTTCCCTACCGTTAGTGTATTTCTGTGATAGACTTTCTCACATTGTGTTAATGTGGCAGGTGCACGTGTGTTTTCTGTTTGTCTCCTCTATTCTCAGTGAGCCCCAGGTGAATCACATGCACACTGAAACCTGAGAATCACTGGTCTAGCTCTTTGCCCAGGAGGAAAAGGAGATGGGCTGGGTAGAGAGCTTGCCAGTCTCCACCAGTTTTGCCCATGTGCCCAATCAGAAGCCACGTAGTTGACTAAAAAGGTCTTCCATTGTCCCTGTCACAGCTGCTTCACAGAGGTTAGGAGTGTGAGCTCTGAATTTAGACATACAAGTCATCAACTAGTTACCACCCATTACCTGTGTGGCTTTGGATGAGTTGCTTGCATTCTCTGAGCTTCAGTTTCTCATTTGTGGGGTGAAGATCATTAATAGTACAATTAAATGAGATAATTCATGCAAAGAAAATCCTTTCTGCACAGTCTTGGCACAAAACAAGTGCCCAGTACATGCCAGTTACAGGCGATGTGCAAAGACCAGGCTTTAATTAAGCACGGATGTTTAATCTCAGCAGAGTTGCAATTCAATTACACATATATTAATTTAGAACCTTTGTCTTTCAGGGTGTTTGCCAGATGCTGCAAAGAGAAAAAGACTGAATTCTTCCTAAAGAGTTCACAAAAGACTTGGGGGAATAACACTGATCAAACGACTCAAATTCATGGAATGGGACCCCCTTTATAAAATAAGGACTCTGAGGTTTCAAAGAGTGTTTGAGAGAAGGAGAATCTCACAAGCCGTTGAGTGATTAGGAAAGGCTTTGTGAATTCGTTAGTATTTGAAAGAGCCTTGAAGTGAGGATCCAATTTCATGGGTCTTGGAGTAGAAAGGGCACTCCTGGCAGAAGACGGGAAAGAGCCTGATCCAAAACACAGAGGTTCTTCAGAAGATGGCAAGTTTCCAGGTGACTTTTCATATAGGCTGGGTTTGGGAGAGCGCTGGTACGTAGCCTGGAAATGTACATCAGTGGCAGACTTGGTGTTTAATCTAGGGGGTAAATGGGAAGCCATTGGATGCCATTACTTACCCCAAAATGTCAATATATCTCCTGCTTCGAAAGTGCAGTTATATGGGTGGGAAAGATGGCAGATGAGCCCTACAGTACTTTTCTGACCACCTGCAGTAGACCACCCGCTATGAGTGTCCCAGATCCCTTGATGGGGCTGGTGTGCGAACCCCCCTGCACCTGCTAGGGTTAGGTGTGAACAGCGCACAGTGGCCCCCTGCTCCGAGAATTGCCTTTGACCAACTCAACAGGAGTTGCCTGACCCAGCAGGTGAATGCTCCCATCAAGGGGTAGCTCACTGCCAATGACTAATAGGAATGGGGTACAAGAGGCCAGCTCCCTTGCCTCAAGGTAGGACCCACTGCATGTGCAACTCACACTCCAGAGCTGCCCATGGAGTCAGACTGAAAAGACCACAGCTGATACTCCGTCCTTGCTTAATGCCTTCCCCTGCCCCGTCCAGCTTCCCTCACAGCCCTTTGCTCCAGACCCAAGACGCCACCTCTCTCAATAAGAGCTTTTCCTCTTTTATGCCTCAATTCTTTCTTTCTCTTGTTGGCTAGTGACTCTGGACCCGAGATACAGCTTCTTTCCTCTTCTCTGGGATTTAACCAGCAAGACACTGTTGAAAATGTCAATGACCTGGCTCCTGGCCGCTGGATGATGGACAGCAGGACCAACAGATTTCAAAGTGGTTGAAGTAGTGTGGGGAAAAGTCGGGTAAATAGAGCATTACTCAGTCATGGCTCCTGGTCCCTGGGGAGCATCAAACCAGAAAAAATCAGAGCGAGGTGACTTATACTTGTAATCCCTGCACATTGAGAGGCTGAGTCAGGATTGTTTGAGGCCAGGAGTTCGAGACCAGCCTGGGCAACATAGTGAGACCCCCCCCCCCACCTCTACAAAAGAAATACACAATAAAAAGTTATCTGGACATGGTGGTGTGCACCCGAGGTGCTAGCTACTTGGGAGGCTGAGGTGGGAAGAAAGCTTGAGCCTAGTAGTTCAAAGCTGCAGTGACCTATGACTGTGCCACTGTATTCTAGCCTGGGTGACAGAGCAAGATCCTGTCTCTAAAAAGAATTTAAAATAAAATAGAATAAAGACTAAGAAAAAAGACAGGGAAACAGATTTTTAAAAAATTGTTTCTGCATCTTTTCGATGCAAGTGTCCAGTACTCAACCAGTTACAAAATAACCATGACAACGTGGGGTCAACGGGGCGCTTCCTTCCGGGAACACAGCAGGATTGCCCTTTCTTCCCTTTGAAGTTAAGCTTGGCCACGTGACTTGTTTTGGCCAATGAAACGTGAGTAGAAGCAACCTGTATCCATCCTGGACAGAAGCTTTAAGAGCCAGTGTAGCTTTTTCTAGATTCTGTTTTCCTCTGTCATGGTGGCCAGCAACATTAGAGATGGCAGCTGCTCCATCAACCTGGATTCTTGAATATCTATGATAAGCACAGTGCTTGCTGATCCACATGGACATGTAATATGAGCAAAAATAAAAATGGTATTATTTTAAGCTGCAAAGACTTTGGGGCTATTTGTTATTACAGTATACTGTCCGATACAAATAATTTTTAAAATGACAATGAACATGCTGACTGTATGCCAGGCACTGTTCTAAGTGCTTTCCGTTTGTTTACTCATTTAATCCCCATATCAACCTATGAGGTACATACTATCATTATCCTATTTTATAGATGATAATATGGGGGCGGGGCAAAGAGGTTGTATAACCAGTAAGTGGCAGCCACCAAATTCAAACCCAGGCAACCTAGTTTTTGTTCATTATATATATCACAGAAAAGATCATGCAATACCTCCTGTAATTTAAAAGTCCATGTATCACCTGCTTCAGGCACAGCTGGATCCAGGTGCTCAAAAAGGTGTCAATTGAAATCACTCTCTGTGTTTTGCTTTTCTCTGAGTTGGCATCATCCTCATTTTCCAATGAAGAGGTCTCCACATCTTCAGGCTTATTTACAGGAGAAACTACAGGGAAGATAAATTTTATTCCCCAATAATTCTGGCAAAAAGTCTTTTTTTTTTTTGAGACAGTCTCGCTCTGTCACCCAGGCTGGAGTGCAGTAGTGCAATCTTGGCTCACTGTGACCTCTGTCTCCCAGATTCAAGCAATTCATTTGCCTTAGTCTCCTAAGAAGCTGGGATTATAGGAGCCTGCCACCATGCCTGGCTAATTTTTGTATTTTTAGTAGAGATGGGGCTTCACCACATTGGCCAGGTTCATCACAAATTCCTGACATCAAGTGATCTAACCGCTGTGACCTCCCAAAGTGCTGGGATTATGGGTGTGAGCCACCTTGCCCAGCCAAATTCTGTCAAAAAGTCTTTAGGGAACCATCTTTCTTCTACCCTCCATCCCCATCATTCAGTGGGGCTTCACCTGAAGAAGGGCCGTGAACCCTGAGCAGAGGACAGCCACCGTCTCCTGCCTATGTGTGTGATCAAAGCCATCAGCGACTGAGAGCTTCTGAGAATCTGCCAAAGGGCCTGAGAACTCTCACATCTGCAGTTGCTGGAGTCATGAAAATAAACAACAGCCCCTCAGATGAATACCAGTTATACTGTCACACATTGTCATGGAATTAAAGATGGCAAAACTCCAAATTGGAAGTCCTGGGACTTGCATGCATACTGGAAGGATTGCTGGATTTTATTTCATTTTTATCCTTGTTCTTCCTCCCGGCCCTGAGTTCATCTTCCTCTCCATTCCTCAACTTGTGCTGCAGACTCACACAGAGGTTCCCATGCACACTTACTTTTTCCAGACTGTAAACACACAAACACACATACCCACACACGGACACGCAGGCAGCCACGCAAACGTAGATACACACAGAGACTGCGGTAGTTCTGGTGGTAGATGTGGCATTGGATTGGGGTCACGAGACCTGGCTTCTTGTTCAGCTCCACTCTCTGTGAACTTGGGGCTGCCACCAACTTGCTCTGTGTTTCAGTTTTTTCACCTGATGTGGTCTTGTACCAGATGATTCCAGATGTCCTTCCCAGCTTCCACACTGAGAACAGAGCTGGTTCCCAGCTCCCCTCTCAATTGCCTCCCTTAAATCTTCCTCCTGGCCAAGACTCCTGGACTCTTCTCTGGCCTCAGCAGGGCTCCAGCCCGAGGTCCAGCCCCAGGCTCAGCCCCAGGCCCTGCAGTATCCCCCCTAACCCCCACTGTGGCCAGTGGCCCCCAGGGCTCAGCTCTCTCAGGACAGCTGCTCCACTGCGCTTTACCAGCAGCATTGCAAATGCTTGGGCCTGTCCTTAAGAATGGCCTCCCCTTCTTCCAGCCAATAATTTGTGCCTCAGATGGAATTCCTGAGGGCAAAAATGCAGAGAATCATATTAATATGCATCCAAATAAAACACAGCATGCACAAGGGCAATATGGCGTTATTGCCAAAGAAATACCCAAGTTGGCATCAAGACCTTTGTCCTATGTAATAATAAGAAACGTCCCTTCCAGGGACTTAAAAGCTACTGGAACCCAGCCTATGGTCAGGGATTCCTATGAGGGAGATGGAGCAAGTGATCTAGCATGTGATTCATTGCTGTCATCGGCATCATCACCAACCGTAGTATCGAATGAAATCTTGGTATGATGACTTTCAGTTTACACAGTGGTTTCCCATGTATGACCTCATTGGGTTTCCCAGCCATACACTGAAGTTAGCATTCACGTTTCTATTCTTCTTCTTGCGTCCTTTTATGTTTGGTAGCAGACACTGTCATTGCCCCTCCTTTTGCCCTGGGTTCTCACCATTTCTGATGGCTCCTTACTGTAAGCACTGGGGGTCCCTTCCTGTCTCAGTCAGTTCTGGCTGTTATTTTTAAAAAGAAAAGAAAAAAGCTCCAGAGACTGGGTGGCGTAAACAACAGGCCTTCATTTCTCGCAGCTCTGGAGGCTGGGAAGTCTAAGACAAGGCACCTGCAGATCAGGTGTTGGCCAAGAGCCGCTTCCTGGTTTGCAGATGGCTGTCTTCTCATTGTTTTCTCACATGGTCAAGAGCAGAGAGAGTGGGCAAGCTGCTCTTCTGATAAGGGCACTAAACCCATCACAAAGGCTCCACCTTTATGACCTAATCACCTCCCACAGGCCCCACCTCCTAATTCCATCACGTGCAGGGCTAGTATTTCAACATGGGGATTTTGGAGGGTTGCAAACATTCAGCCCGTAACATGCCTAAGAGCTTTCTTCAGCCACAAGCTCTGGCTAAACCTGTGCTAGGGACAGTCTGGAGGTGCCAAGGAGTTAATGCCTCTGGGAGTAGCCCTCGCCCTGTGGCGGCTGGCGGCTGGTAGCTAAACCCCACTGCTTCCTCGTCCCTTGGGTGGGACATCTCTGAGGCGTGCTCCACAGTCTCTCAAGGTCTTAAGGTGCAGTTGCCCTCTGTGGTGACCTTACCTACTCATTACAGTTCCCTGGGTTGCTTTTCTTCCTTCTATTTCCCATGTCTCCTCTCGACTCTCCTCCTGGAGTTTTCCGTGATCTTGTCCAGTGGAGCTACTTGCTCTCCCATCTTTGTCTCAGGCCTGCCTCTAGGAGAACCGAGCTCAAGTCAAAGGCCCTCAAATCTCTCGTGAGTCAGAGAGCAGGGACTGACCCAACGCTGGCTGCAAAGCCCAAGCTCTGTCCACCCCACCACGCTGCCACACTCATGGGCTCTCACAGAAGACAAAAGCCAAGACAAGGGGGCCACTGTTCTTTTCAAAGCCCAGGTGGAGGAAAGCCACCAAATCAAGCACATCCAAGATCTCTGAGCATCCTCGAATTCAAAGCAAAGGAAAACAGGATGCTAGTTCACGAGCACAAGTATTTAAACTTCTCTTTCAGAATGACACTAAAATGGTTGATTATTAGCTGGGCACTGTGGCTCACATCTGTAATCCCAGCATTTTGGGAGGCTGAGGCAGACAAATCACAAGGTCAGGAGTTCAAGACCAGCCTGGCCAACATGGTGAAACCCTGTCTCCACTAAAAATACAAAAATTAGCCGGGCATGGTGGCACACGCTTGTAATCCCAGTTACTTGGGAAGCTGAGGCAGGAGAATTGCTTAAACCTGGGAGGCAGAGGCTGCAGTGAGCCAAGATCTTGTCACTGCACTCCAGCCTGGGTGACAGAGAGAAATTCCATCTCAAAAACAACAACAAAAAAAACAATAAAAGGCCAGGCATGGTAGCTCACACCTGTAATCCCAGCACTTTGGGAGGCTGAGGAGGGTGGATCACCTGAGGTCAGGAGTTCAAGACCAGCCTGACTAACATGGAGAAACCCAGTCTCTACTAAAAAAAAAAATTAGCCAGGCGTGGTGATGCATGCCTGTAATCCCAGCTATTCTGGAGGCTCAGACAGGAGGATTGCTTGAACCTGGGAGGTGGAGGTTGTGGTGAGCCGAGATTGCACCATTGCACTCCAGCCTGGGCAACAAGAGTGAAACTCCATCCCAAATACATATCATATAAAAATATATATATAATGGTTGATGTTTTAAAAAAGTATTCATTTCATTTTTGAAAAATAACTAAATATTCATTCAGGCTTTTTCACAAATGTGCCTCTTTGGTTTTTGGAATGCCTTACTTTCCTGTCCAAGAATTACATTGTCACTGAAAGTCCTCTTTCATTTTCTTACAAAATTATATCATCTTCTTGAAGGGAGGTATGTGGCAAGATTGGCAGGGGGGCATGGAAGGCTTTGGAACGAGCTGATATTTGGGCTGAGACCCTGCAGGTGAGTATTGGACCAGCAGGCAGAAAGCCGGGAGGGTGTTTCCCAGGCACAAAGCCTGGCCTGTGTGTGCACATGGATGCCAGGGAGCGTGCTCTGTGACAGCTGGGCTCTGGGCCAGCTGGAAGGAGCAGAAGAAACGAGTGTGAGTGAACAGGCAGGCACGCCACGCTCTGCCTTCAGGGCGATAACAAGAGAAAAGAGAAAATGAATGTCAAATGGGAAACCACCTGGTTTTCTTCAGATTAAGGGTGGGGCCCTAAGGGCGAGCGTGCCCTGGCTCCTGAGCTGAGCAGGGCTTTGAGCGACACCCTTGAGTCATCGGGGAAGGTCCTGCAGCGCTGCTGTGGACAGCTCTGGGACAGCAGAAGCCTTGTTAAAGACCCAGTCTCCGCCATAAGATACTATCTGTTGAGCTGGGGTCTGAGGGAAATACTTTAACTGGGTCAGGGGACCCATTCCAGGGACCAGGATGGGTGATCAGGAGTGTGTTTGGTCCTCATAGACTGGCTTGTGCTCTCAAATGTTTTAAACAGTAAAGATGCAAGGTCAGAAGTTTGGGCTGGACATGGTGGTTCATGCCTGTAATCCCCGCACTTTGGGAGGTAGAGGAGGGCAGATCACTTGAGGCCATGAGTTCGAGACCAGCCTGGCCAACACAGTGAGACCCCCATATCTACTAAAAATACAAAAAAATAGCAGGGTGTGGTGGTGCATAACTATAATCTCAGGTACTTGGGAGGCTGAGGCATGAGAGAATTGCTTGAACCTGGGAGGCAGAGGTTGCAGTAAGCTGAGATCACGCCTCTGTACTCCAGTCTGGAAAACAGAGTGAATAAATAAATAAATAAATGGAGAAATATTTTTTTAAAAAGTTTGGAGGAACTGTCCTACAACAGCACTCAGCATATATGTTGTAACTGGTTCATCACCTGGGCACACGTTCCTTCAGGCCAGAGACTGACGTATTGTAGAAGGTCTGTTTACCCACCATAGTTCCAGGCACACAGTCGGAGCTCAATAAATGGCTGCTGAACAGAGTGTATATAGAAGCATTATTCTGAATTTCAGCATTTTCTCTGAGAGTCAGTCAGCATCAGGGAAAGAGGAAAGCTTGTTTTACATTTAAGTCATTACGGATGAGTTGGACCAACTGGTGACCCCCAGTGAGTGACCCTCTGGGAGAGATCCTGAAGCTCTGTGCCTCCTGCTGATGCCACAATGCAACAACAGCATTTGCTGTGCATTCGCTGGAGCTATGACCGATCTGAAAAGCACAGATCTTGCTCAGTGTCGGCGCTGCAACTACGTTTGTCACAGAGTCTGAGGGGTCTGCTCTTAGGGACTGATTTTTTTTTTTTTAACTTAACATTGCCATCCTCTCCTAGGACACAGAGAAGTCGCCTTAGTGACTTCCCTACTGCCAAGATCTGATTGTTTGTGTCCCCTGAACATTCATGTGTTGAAATCCTAACCCCCAAGGTGATGACATTAAAAAGAAAATCCCAAGATAGTGGCATTAAAAGAGAAATGAGACAATGGCATTAGAAGGTGTGACCTTTGGGAGGTGATTGGGCTGTGAGCGTGGGTCCCTGATGAATAGGATTTGTGCCCTTATAAATGGGGCCCCAGGGAGCTCCCTCCTCATCCCACCATGTGAGGCCACAGCCAGAAAGCACCATCTATGAACCAGGAAGTGGTTCTCACCAGACATTGAATCTGGCAGCGCCTTGATCTTGGACTTCTCAGCCTCCAGAACTGTCAGAAATACATTTCTGGGTTTTTTAAAAATAATCTACCCAGTCTATGGTATTTTGTTACAGCAGCCCAAAAAGACTCATTCATTTCCAGACAGGGAGCTCTGACCGGGACCTCAGGAATGGCCGGAATTAGTCTAGAACTTTGATTACGTGAGAACAAAAATATTGGACTGTAAGTTTTGGTGGAAAATGTGCTTGTGGAGTAATAAGAGCAAGAACAAAACATGAGGGAGGCTGTGGCTCTCAGTCCCCTCGAGGGGGCCTCTCCTCTGTCTGCCTCCATCCTTCTCATAACCCACTTGCCTGGATTCAAACCCCACAGCTCACCATTTCTGGCTGTGTGACTATGGGCCAGTTGCTTAACCTCCCTGCGCCTCAGTTTCCTCATCTGTACAGTGAGGATAATAATAGTATCTACCTCTTACTGCTGTTGGAGGATTAAGAAATTAACAAGTGGAAAGGATTTGGGAAATGGCTGGGCACACAGTAAGGACCATCCTAACAAAGTGTTATTCCCTGGTAAGATTAGTTCAGGCAGAAGATAATAACGTTGTATAAAATACATTATGTGAAGATCAAATAATGCTACATAAAATACATTTTGTGTCCTAGAAAGGATGTCTGAAGCTTCTGGAAGTCTCCAGACAGAAGGAAGCTCATCTGGAAAAGAGGAGGACCCTTGTGTGGGGTCATTACCCAGGAGCTAATGACTTCATGTTCTAGCTCAGACAGGGTCTCGGCCTTGCTGTATGACCCTGGACAAACTGATTAACCTCCCTGGGTCATTAAAGAAAAGGAGAAAGAGAGATTAAAAAAAAAAAATCAAAGAGTAAAAAGAAAACAATAACACAGTCTTAGCGCACAGAACAACTTGGTTCCTAAGGAAGACTGGAGAGGCTAGAAACACTGGGTGAGTTGTAAGTCGATGCTTGATGACCACGGGTTTATCTATTATCTTTTGGGTGTCCGGGGTCAGCTGGTTGCTGGCTGAGACAGAAATGAACTCTCTCAGGTTACACGTCCAATGAACCTGAATCAACTTACAAATCGAAAAGCCCAGCTTGGGCAATATGGTGAAACCATATCTCTACAAAAAGATACAAAAAAGTAGCCGGGCATGGTGGCACATGCTTGTAGTCCCGGTTACTCAGGGGACTGAGCAAGAGGATCCTTTGAGCCCAGGAGGTTGAGGCCTCAGTGAGCCATGATCGTCCCAGTGCACTCTAGCTTGGGCGACACAGTGAGACCCTGCCTCAAAAAAAAAAAAAAAGCATTTCCTAGACATCACAGTTGTTCAATAATACCTCCTTATCACTCCTCTGACCACAAAGGAAAGGAGATATGGTATTTGAGGCTCAGAACTCAGCCTGAGTTTCCCACACAGCTTTGAGGAACACCCCTTTTGAAACCTAATTCAGGAGATGGGGTTAACCAAAGGACTATTTCTCATTTGTGAACATATTTGAGAGAGGAATATATACTACATTCCGTTTGGTTATTGCTATTGGATGTTTGTCCCTACTAAATCTCCCTGTTGAAATGTGATTCCCAGTGTTGAGGGTGGGGCCTGGTGGGAGATGTTGGGTTGTGGGGATGAGTCTCTCATGAATTTAGCACCATCCCTTTAGTGAAAAGTGAGATTGTGTGTTTGTTTGTTTGTTTGAGGTGGAGTTTCACTCTTGCCTCTCAGGCTGGAGTGCAATCTCAGCTCACTGTAACCTCCACCTTCCAGGTTCAAGGGATTCTCCTGCCTCAGCCGGGATTATAGGCATGCATCACCACACCCGGCTAATTTCTGTATTTTTAGTAGAGACGGGCTTTCATGATGTTGGCCAGTCTGGCCTCAACCTCCTGAACTCAGGTGATCCACTTTCTCGGCCTTCCCAAGTGCTGGGATTATAGGCGTGAGCATGCCCGGTCCCCCTCACTGTCCTGCTCCCACTCTTGCCATGTGATGTGTCTGCCTCGGCTTTGCCTCCTACCATGAGTAGAAGCTTCCTGAGGCTCCCCACGAAGCTGAGCAGATGTTGGTGGCATGCTTGTATAGCCTGCACCACCATGAACCAATTAAACCTCTTTTTATAAACTACCCAGTCTGATATTCCCTTCTAGTAACACTGAAATGGACTACTGCAGTTATATATTTTTTAAGGTATTGTAATTTTTAAATAGCAGCAATAGTGATAGGAAGTTCAGGCTTCCCTGGACAATTTGAGATTAAGTGTAGGAGATCTTGATCTCACCAGCATCTGACTATAGCTTTCCAGGAAGCTCTGATTTCCACCTGTGGGTCCACTGACCCCATAGTTGTTGCCCCCACCTCAGTTTTAGAAAGAGAGCGTGCAATCCACACCAAGCCAATCGGTGAGCTGGCGCCATGGCCACAGGAATTGGTTAAAATGGCAGAAGCTAATCTGAGCAAAGTGGAGTTCAGGGCTCTTGTTTAAAATGTGGGACAAAGGCATTCTCTGTATTCCTCAGATGAGATCTGGCTTCTGGATGTGAGGATTAGAGCCACTGCAGTCATTTTTGCTACCCAGAAGAAGGCCATCCTACAAACAGTTCACATACAGAAGAGACTGGTGCTGAGATGTTGGGAAAGAGAGTGGACAGTGCGCAGTGGCTCACATCTGCAATCCCAACTACTCAGGAGGCTAAGGAAGGAGGATTGTTTGAGGCCACGAGTTCAAGATCAGCCTGGGACACACAGGAAGACCCCTGTCTCTAGATGAAAGTGGGAAAAAATGGCCAGAGGTGGTGGCTCACTCCTGTAATCCCAGCACTTTTGGAGGCTAAGACAGGTGGATCACTTGAGATCAGGAGTTTGTTTGGTTTTTTTTTTGAGACGGAGTTTCGCTCTTGTTACCCAGGCTGGAGTGCAATGGCGCGATCTCGGCTCACCGCAACCTCCCCCTCCTGGGTTCAGGCAATTCTTCTGCCTCAGCCTCCTGAGTAGCTGGGATTACAGGCACATGCCACCATGCCCAGCTAATTTTTTGTATTTGTAGTAGAGACGGGGTTTCACCATGTTGACCAGGATGGTCTCGATATCTTGACCTCGTGATCCACCCACCTCGGCCTCCCAAAGTGCTGGGATTACAGGCTTGAGCCACCACGCATCTATATTAAGAATATGAAAATTAGCCAGGTGTAGTGGTGGGCACCTGTAGTCCCAGCTATTCAGGAGGCTGAGGTGGGATGATCACTTGAACCCAGGAGGCAGAGGTTGCAGTGAGCCAAGATTGAACCATTGCACTCCAGCCAGCCTGGGTGACAGAGCAGGGCCCTGTCTCAAAAAAAAAAAGAGTGAGAAAAAATTAGCTGGGCATGGTAGCATGTGCCAGTGGTCCTAGCTACTTGGGAGACTGAGGTTGGAGGATCACCTGAGCCCAGGAGTTTGAGGCTGCAGTGAACCATGATCATACCACTGCACTCCAGGCTGAGTGACAGAGCAAGACCTTGCCAAAAAAAAAAAGAAAAACCACCATTGTTGGCTCCAATCATATTTAGATGCTCTGGAACAAACTGTGCCTTTGAGCCTGAGATTACCTTCAATTTGGATTTGTGGGTTACATAACCCAATCAATGTACTCTCTCAGATGAAGTCTAGCCAGGAAAAGAGAAATCACACTAGATATTTCAAAACAGGAGATTTAGTGAAAGAATGTGTTACACAGTGAGAGAGGAAAATGAAGATGCTGTGATCACTTGAGAGTTGTTAGCTCCTAGGGCTGGCAGAGAAGAGGGGAGAGGGTGAGTACCAGAGGAGGGTCTCATGGTGCTCTGAAACCACATAGGTTGTGTTCAGACCACTGAAGAGGAGGGGCATGACTTGACAGATGCTCACATCCCTAGGGTGGTGGGCCAGGAATTGCTCTGATGCCGAGTGTGTGGCCTGGGAGGTGAGGAAGCTGTCCGGCTGCTCCTCTACCCTCCCCCAGGGTCCAGGCTGATGGTGGGCTCCAGCACCTCTGCAGGTGCATGATGAAGGGCCCCTGGGAATGCTGAATAGAGCTGGCAAGTGGAGCTCACCATCTGCTCCTGCTAGAGAGACACTGCCAGGAGCTGAAAGACAGCAATGAAGTTCTCCTCTTCTCTTGCCTCAGTCTCCCTCTAATGCCTCCTATGGGCAGAGTCTGTCGATTGTGGCTTGCAGAGTACCCTTCTGGCATCACAGGGTGGTAGGATGAGCTTAGACATGAGAGCCTAGAGGTAAGGGTGGGTCTCATCAACTCCAGCTGGGCTTCCGTTCCTTGCATTTGGCTGGTACACTTGATGATCATATTACCGCAATTAGAGCTTTTAGCCCATTTTTCCTTGGGCCACAATCTGGAAACCATTTTGATCATCCTAAATTCTATTTTTTACTTTCAAATCTTCTGTGGATTGCTGGGGTGCTCATCTTCCAGTCTCTTGGATGAGAAGACCAAGCTCATGGAGGCCAGATACCAGCTTCACTCCAAGTTGACCACTTCCATTCTGGCAATGCTCCCAGAGCATGGAGACTTCAGGGCCCACTGCAAGAGGAAACCTGAGTCTTCTTCTTGGGATGGGAATTGGATGAGGATGTTTTCTAGCTACAAGAAATAGAAAGCCTGCCTCAATTGACTTAAACATGAGAAATACGGTAGTCTCCCCCATCCATGGTTTCAAGTTATGCAATTTCAGTTACCCACAGTCAATTGTGGTCTGAAAATATTAAATGAATGATTCCAGAAATAAACAACGTATGAGTTTTAAATGTTGCACCATTCTAAGCAGCTGATGAAGTCTCTTGTAGACCTACTGCGTTCCATGTGGGACATGAATCACCCCTTTGTCCATCATATGCACACTGTGGATGCTGCCCACCCCTTAGGCATTCAGTAGCCATCTTAGTGATCAGAACAACTGTTGAGGTAGCACAGTGCCTGTGTCTTTTCTTTTACTTAAAAATGGCTCTTACGTGCAAGAGCAGTGATACTGACATACTGTTATACTCACTCTATTTTATTATTACTTATTGTTATATTAGTCCATTCTCACACTGTTCATAAAGACATACCCAAGACTGGGTAATTTATAAAGAAAAAGAGGTTTAATGGACTCATAGTTCCACATGGCTGGAGAGGTTTCACAATCGTGGCAAAAGGCGAAAGACATGTCTTACATGGTGGCAAGCAAGAGAGAATGAGAGCCAAGCCAAAGGGGAAACCCCTTATAAAACCGTCAGATTTTGTGAGACTTATTCACTACCATGAGAACAGGATGGGGGAACCACCCCCCATGATTCAATTATCACCCACCAGGTCCCTCCCACTATACCTGGGAATTATGGCAGCTACAGTTCAAGATGAGATTTGGGTGGGGACACAACCAAATCATATCACCCACTGTGCCTGATTTGTAAATTGAGCTTTATCATAGGTATATAAGTATACATGTATAGGAAACAACATAGTCTGTATAAAGTTCAGTACTATTGCAATTTTAGTCATTCATGGGGGATCTTGCAACATATCCCCTGCATATAAGTGGGGACTACCACATAACATCTCCCAGACCTGGAACTCTGGGGTAGGCAGCTTCAAGGAAGATTAACTCCCCAGCTGAACTATACCATGAAGAACACAGGTTGTTTCCATCTTTTCTCTCTGGGTCCTCAGCTTGGTTCTTTGGGTAATGCCCTGGCTTGGTTACAATGGCCACCTCAATTCCAAGCATGATATCTGGACACTAGTTTAGTAAAAGAGCACTATCTTTCCTTGTGTCTTTTTTTCATATCAAGGAAGGTTTTCCGCTCCCAGGCTTCACCACTGGAGTCCAGTCACATGTCCATCCCTGAACCCATTACCATCAAGGGGAATGAACACCACAACTGGCTCAGACGAACCAGGATTCACTCCTGAGCTGGAGACATGGTATTTACATCAGCCAGGGTTTGATCAGAGATGCAGAATCGCTAGAAAGTGGCTCTACATATAAACATTCAATGAGATTTGACCCTCTGCAATTGTGGGAAGGGGTTCAACTATCTCTCCAGGGCTGTGGCTGTGGTGGGAAGTCCATAGGGCGGAAGGTGCAGAAGAGGAGATGGATGTCAAGTGGGAAAGAGCAAGGACAAGCTGGACCCCATGAGGAGGCTCTCCATGTCCTGCAAGAAAAGCAGGTGTCCTTTTTCACCGAGCTCTGCCAAGGCCTTGTGGAAGCTGAAGAAGGGTCCAGGCAGAGGCGAGCCCCCCACACTCTGACAATGAAATGAGCCCGGTGATGCTGCCTGACCTTCAAAGCTTGACTTCTGCCCTCCAAATCTCAAGCAAGATATCTCTTGTGGCAGAGCTGGAAACATACAGGAAAGTGGACTCCAGAAAACTACCATCAGCCTAGCCACGCCAACACATGACAAAGCCGCCACAGGGACCATCCCTGAGGAGTGACCCCTGGACAAGGCTGGGGTGCTGTAAGCAAGACAGAAGGGGAGAACAGATCTGGGGGAGGCCATCCAAAGTGTCTGTGCCCCAAGAGTGACAGTTTTAGCTAGTACTGGAATCCAGTGTTGTGCAGGGTGTGTGTGTAAAGTTCACATGAAGGTGAGATAAACCAGAACTGCATAAATGGATTGCTGTCTCCCTCAGTCTCTCTCTCTCTTCTCCCCAAAGGATAACTTGTCCTCTAGGCCTATCATGGGCCAACCTCTGGCAGAAACAAGAAGAATAAACTCATGTCTTCAGCATTTAGTGGCATGCCTGCCCCACCTCTGAGTCACGCCACCCTGTCCACTTCCCCTGCCTGGATCCTGCTCTCTCCACTTCCTGTTCTCATTCCACAAGCACACATTAAGCACCAACTGTGTCCTGGAGGCATGGGTGGCAAGACGAGAAGGGAATGAATTGGAGTTCCCTCCCTAGGGGGGACTTTCCTTTCTCTACCCCAAATGGCCCCTCCTTCTACAAACCCACTCAGATGTCATCCCAGGCAGTCGAGCAAAATCCCCAAGGCCCTGCACACGTCTCTGCGTTGCTGCAAGTGATTATCTACAAGTATGTGTGTATATGGACATGCCACTTTGTTTTGAATGAATGCTTTATTTTTGTTGGTCCCATCTTCCCCCCGGAGTGCACAAGAACTTTGAAGGTCGGGTTTCTGTTTTCTCTTCTGCTTATAACTATGTGTAATGTACAGGGCGGCTGTGCTCAAGAATGAGAAATCCAACAGGATTTTGTTTCCAAAGACAACAAGTAGCATTTTCCCAGGGCCTTAGAAGTTACAAAATGCGTTTTGTCCATAGGAGATCCTCTGTTCCTCACACCCCACTCTGTGTGGTCCCTGACACACCTGTTGTTAGCAGTCCCTATTATCATCTCATCCTACTGATGAAGAAACCAAGGCTGGAGGGAAGGTTTGAGAAAGTCGTAGAAGCTGAGCTCCATCCAGCTCCTGCATCTTGGGGTCCATGCTCGGAGCCCCGGGTGCACTGACGCCTGGGGGCTGTGCATGTGAAGGCAGGCATTGTTACATGTTTCCTGGGGGCTAATTTGGTGGTAGGCACCGGGCTACGGCCTTCCACGTTCTAGTACTGGGTGTCACTATTATCCTTTCTTTTAGCGAAGAGAACAAGGCTTAAATAGTTTATACCACTTGTAAGTAGCAAAGCTGGAGTTTCAATCTAGGTCTTTCTAATACCAAAATGCATGTCTTTTACTGTTATGTCAACTATGATCTAAAATGATTGGAGTGAACATCTAGAATTCACTTTTCAACACCTATAGAACGGGACTCTGAAGTTAGACCACCAGGGTTCAATCCCAACTCTGCCGCTTTGGGCAAAGTCCTTCACTCTCTGAGTGCTTCCTCTTCTGTACCGTGATTAATCAAACAAACAAAAACTCGTTCCAACTTCATAAGCTTCTTGTGAGGATGAAACAAAAGAAAGAGATACTCATGGGCTAGCTTCCCCCAGTGTGTGGCATGAGGTATAAGGTGAGTACCCAGTGAATGTGAGCTTGAATCCTTATCACAGCAATCCTTTTTCTCATAGGCCTTGTACAGTCACCCTGGCCACAGCGTTCCTATAGAGCTGTTTGTTAGGGCATGAGCAACACTGAGGGGCTGGAATTTTGGGGAGCCTCAGGTTCCCCCAGAAGCTTCCTGTCTTAGCTGGCTGCACTCAGCTGCTGCACACATGTTCCGTGAATGGGAATCATTAGCCACGAGCCCTGTAAACACTCCCTCCTAGCCATGTTGCGCAGCGTGTGCTGGCTGTGTGGCAATCGCTCGGAAAAGCCTACCAGCCCAGATATGAGACAGCCAGCACTGTGCATAAAAACCAGCATGCCCTAAAAAGAGCCTTCCAGGGGTCAAGGGGCAGGGGTTGGGGGAAAGTCTGGGGGAGTGGGGAGCAGCTCCTTCCGGCTGCCTGAACAAACTGCTTTCACTCATCTTCCAGCAAAGAACCAGTTAGTTCAGGAGAAGAATCACAGCGACTTGGCATGGGCTTCTCCACAGGGACATTTAAAAGTGACAATCTTCTTTGCATTTAATGAAACTTCTTTATTAGGCTCTCCATGCCGTCAAGTTCATTGAGGGAGTAGAGTCGCTGTAAAAGGGCTGACAGTCTTGATTTTGCAAAGCTGAAGCCGCACCGTTGCAAGCACATAAAAAGGCATTATGCATTCAAGTGATTGAAGAGGAAAACTCAAGGAGCTGGGAGCTATGTCCACCTCACTCACCCTCAGTAGGTTCTGGTGAAACCCAGGATACGGGAAGATCCAAAGCATGGCTTTTGCTAAATTGGGGTGGGGCAGGGACAGTGGAAGCATGAGGAAGCTGGTGTCTCAGGGAGGGGATGTAGGTGGCCAGGTCAGAGAACCGCATAACCCTGATGCAGCCATGTGGACCACACTGTTCTTCAGAAGACGGGATTAGATGCATTTAGCAAGTGATCCCTTACTTGGGTACAATTACGGCAGTGGACGCTCTGGAGGGCAGGTAACTTAATCTCTCTCAGCCTCAGTTTCTCCACATGTGAAGTGGAAGTAACTATAGAAGATCAGGTGTTAGAAGAAGCAGGTTGCCTTGACTGGGGTTATACTTAGGACTGGCACAAAGAAAGACATGGTGAGTGTCACACCCACTCCAGAGCACCCACGAGGGTGTGACTGAGAAGCCCTGAATGTAAATGAGGTGAGAGGCCTTTGAGGTAGCTGTGGCTTAGCATGAAACTGATTCTGAGCTTGAGGCCGCTGAGGCCAACTCTGGGTTACTCCCTGGCCTTCTGCCAAGGCAATCCAAGGATCGGAGAGGATCAGAGAGGTAGAAAGAGGAAGGGAAAGAAAGAGGGGGCGAGGAAAAGGCGGAACAGAGAGGAGGTGACTGGGCTAGCTGTGGGAGGAGAAGGAGGCCACCCAGGCAGGGCAGAGGAGCCACAGGGCAGCTTCATCAGCAGCAGGTACAGCAGGCACAGCGAGTACCACGGCTAGCCCAGTACCGAAGGGAGGGGTGTGTGCGGGGCGCACTGCCGGTTCTCTCCCTGCGGCAGAGGAGGTGTCCGCAGCTCAGGGGGATGTAAGTATCTATTTGCCAATCACGTGGCTGTTGCTGGGGAAAGCACCATCCTAACAGCAATATCCTAGAACCCAGGGCCCACAGTGCTGACGAAGGCTGGGCCCCTGCCCACCCAGAGCTCACTATTGGGTTAGGGAGGTACAGTGGACTTTGGAACCTCCGTGTCCATCTCAGGATTTTAGGGGCTGGAGATGGCTCCCTTCTTCCCCCTTCTTGCCCGTCCTCCATGTCTTCAACCCGCCAAGCAAACAAATAGCATTTCTCCATCTCAGGCCTTTGTCAAAATACAGCTCTCTGCGTCTTCTCAGTCCCTTCTTGGAAGTCCTTCCCTGGGAGTGAGAGAGGAAGATGAGGAGGGGGCGTGCAGGAGGGAAGCAGGTGCTGCAGAGAGAGAAATTGGAGAGGGGAGGGGAGGCCACCAGCATTACTTTGCCAACGCTGGAGCCCAGAGGGCTAGGGACAGATACACCAGACATGCAGCCCTAGATGGACTCAAACACCATGACAGGCAGGTCACAATGACCTGAATTAGATCCATAGCTGGGGAAGGCACAGCACCTAGTCCCCAAGCATTATTCACAGAACCCCACAGCCCTTCCCCTGGTTGGCCTCATGAGCCGCTCCAGAGGAGTCCCTTGAAGCTGGCGGGAACCCCATCCTCCCAGTTCCTTCCTCCCACTGCCCATATTCAGAAAGCTGCCTCATCAAACCCAAACCAGAGTGAAGCCTCTCTCTGCAGAGGGAAACTCCTTATATGGCCTCGATCCCCTTTAAGAGCCATCTGCATTTCTCTGCTCGGATGACACCCCACTCTGGCCTTCAGGAGGGGAACCTTCTTTGCAAATTCTTGGCAACACTGTTTCCAACGCTCCCATCTCCTGCACCCCTGATATTTCAGGCTGCTGAAATGTACCTAAAAGGACATGTCACTCTCTCTGTCTGCCCGGCTGCCCAGCTGCCCCAGACTTTCGTGAAATGTTAATAACTTCAGAAACAAATCTAATGTGGGGCCGGTGGGGGAGGGCAGGACTGATATCTTCTGAAAACGCAGATGGAAATTTCCCCCTCGCTGGCACCTCCAACTTGTGATCCTCCGACGTTTCTAAGGTTTGCTTCATTTCCTTCATCTCGCCACTTGCTCCCCGGGTTTGATGTTTTGTTTGTTATCCCTTGAAATTACATACCCCCTTAAGAGAGAAAAACTTGGACGCGGAGAACAAAGAAAGTTAAGGCCTTTTAAAGCACTTTTATGGAGGCTTTTCATGAACTTTACAAACGGAGTAAAAAACAAGTGTGAAAGGATTTTTCAAGGAAGGAACATGCTTTTGCAATTTGCTGGAAGTTTTCCCTTGTGTTCCAGAGAAGCAGCCTCCCCATTACTCACCAGGGAGGCACGCAGGCCAGGGAGGAAGGGGAATCAGCGAATGAAAACAGGCCTTCCCGGTCCATGTGTAAACGGCACTTAATAATCAAATTGAAAAAACACGCAAATGAAATTAAAACGTTTTCCAAATGGGCTGCAGCCCTGAGGCCAGACTTCGTGGGGCCATGGCCGGGAATTTGTATCTCTGCCCTAGTTGGGCCCCAGGCCAAGTAGCTGTGGGGACAGCGGGATTCATTAGGAGGGCAGGACACAAAGGGCCCCTCAAGGCAGGGACGGAAGACTCGCGCCCATCTACATCAGTCCACTCTCCAGGGACATCTCCCATGTCCCGGGGCTCCTGCTCAGTCCATGGCGGAACCCTCGAGAGACCCTGTATCTGCTCTCAGCCGCTCCCTCCCTCATTCGATCCTTCATTGGCTAGCTCAGTCCCAGCAACATCATGGACTGGCTATCTCTTTTCCAATCCGAAAGCAAAAAGAGAAAAAAAGAAATCAGAAAGCCCCAAACTTCTCTTGACCCCTGCCCCTCTGGCGGTGACCCCACCTCTCTGCCTTATGCACTGTTTCCATCGGCTCTCTTCCTAGTCTCTCCTGGGCCCCATCCCATCAAGCTTTTGCTACTTCCTTGCACCAAAACTGCCTTGCCGAGATCAAGGTCAGCTGTGCCTCTGCGTGGACGAACCTAGGCCTTGGGCCTCATTTTTGACCCAGCTGGGGACCCAGATGATGGCTTCCCCTAACAACACCCGGCTTTCAGGGCTCCGCTTTCTGTGGGTCTTCTTCCCTGGCACTGGCCTGTCCTCCGGAGCTGCCTTAGCTGCTCCCGACTCCTCTCCTGATCTCTTGCCCTTGGAAGGCCTGGCGCTCACTCCTTGGCCCTTTCCTCTTCCTTATCCTCATTCTCTCCGTGATCTCATCTAGTCTTATGGCTTTGAAATCATCTAATTTGCTGATGACTCCCAAATTTTTATCTCCTTTCATAGCTTCTCTCCTGATTTTCTTTTCTTTTTTTTTTTGAGACAGGGTCTCGCTCTGTTGCCCAGGCTGGAGTGCAGTGGCATGAGGTTCACTGCAGCCTCGACCTCCTTGGCACAAACAATTCTCCCACCTCAGGCTTCCAAGTAGCCGTGATGGCCTGCACCACCACACTCAGTTAATTTTGAAATATTCTGTAGAAATGGAGTCACATTATATTGCCCAGGCAGGTCTCAAATTCCTGGGCTCAAGTGATCTGCCCACCTCAGCCTTCCCAAGTGCTGGCATTACAGGTGTGAGCCACCACACCCGGTCTTCCTTGAATTTCCGACTTGCATACCCAGGTGTCTGCTCACCATCTCCACCTGGAGGTCACATAGGTATTTCAAACTCAGTATGCCGAAAATGGAGTTAAGTTCAAAGTCTTTACCAGTTGCATCCAAGACCGTATGAATTCTACCCTCCCCCAGCTTGCTCGCCCTGCTCTGGCCACACTGGCCTCCTTGCCTTCCCTTGAACAGGCTGGGCAGCATCCCCTTTTGGGACCTTTGCATTGACTCTTCCTCGCCTTTGTAAGACTCTTTCTGCAGATATCCGCACAGCTAACTTTAGAGTTTAATTTTTCTATAAACCAGGATCCAATTAAAAATATTTTTGTGATTGAGTCTTCTTAGCTTCTTCTTAAAAATAACATTGATTAAAACAAACAACGCATCCTGGCCAAGTGCAGTGACTCATACTTGTATTCCCAGCACTTCGGGAGGCCAAGGCAGGAGGATCACTTTGGGAGGATCACTCAAAGCCAGGAGTTCAAGACCAGTCTGGTCAACAAACTGAGACCCTGTCTCTAGAAAGTATTTAAAAATTTAGCCACATGTGATGGTGAGCACCTGTAGAAACAGGAGGATTATTTGAGCTCAGGAGTTTGAGGTCGCAGTGAACTATGATCATACCACAGCACTCCAGCCTGAGTGACAGAGTGAGACCCTATCTCAAATACATAAATAAAGAGATCATCCTGATTGTCTTATGAGTGTCCTGTGCTCTGCAGTTGTTTGACCCTTTTCTCTTGGTGTCATGGGCTTTGTTCTTTTATCTCATGTAGGCAATAAATGTGGCCTCCTCTCAGTCCTTCTCATACTCTATCTCTTGGTAGTGTTTGACGCTCCTTCCTATTGCCCTATGCTCTTGGCCAGTTCCCTGACTGTGTTTTTAGCACCTTGGTCTCAACCAGCCTCATTTAGGGTTGTTCATCCTTCCTCACTCATGTAGCCACTTAGAATGTCATCGTTCCCCAAGGTTCATCATTTCTGACTTTCTATGCAAATTCTTTCACTTCCATGTCTTCATCTACCTTTTTAATGTTAATGGCCTCAGATTTATAGCTCAACTTAACTGCCAGAATCTCCTTGGCCCTCTTCTCTGTGCCTCTGCATGGATGAACCTAGACCTCGGGCCTCATTTTTGACCCAGCAGGACCCAGGTGGTGGCCTCCCTTGTCTACACTCGGCTTCCGGAGCTCCGCTTTCTGTGGATTCTCTTCCCTCACACTGGCCAGTCCTCCAGAGCCGCCTTGGCTGATCCCTCTCTCATCTTCATTTACCCTCTAGAACCAGTTATGTGCTGGGTGTTGCAAATGAATCAAAGAACAAGACAGACATCCTTCCTGGCCTCGTGGAGCTTCCTACAGGAAAGATAGACTATAAACAAATAGGCTGGGGGGTTGGCAGGAGCGATGCATTCAAGATACCATAGGCCACATTGAGGACTTCGGACTACAGCCCAGAGGACTGAGAAGCCCCTGATTAGACCTGAGCCGTCTACAATGTGGAAAACAGACCATAGGGGATGAGAGCAAGGACGTGCCCAGGCAGGAGATAGGTAAGACTTGACAGCACCAGCCAAAACTCATCATAGCACGAACTGATCATTATCTTTTTCTAAAAGGTTATCTACTCTTCCTTAGCCAATCACCTAGTTACCTAGATGTGACGCCTGGAGCCACTGCCACAGTTCAGAGCTTCACAGTTTATGTGGCTGCCTCGTAGATGGTCTCCTTGTCTCAGTCCAGTCTCCCTGAACTCTGTCTTCCTCATGAAGAGGAGGGACTTTTCTTCCCAACCCCCCCTTTTTTTTGAGATGAAGTTTTACTCTTGTTGCTCAGGCTGGAGTGCAATGGTGCCACCTCGGCTCACCACAACCTCCACCTCCCAGGCTCTAGTGATTCTCCTGCCTCAGCCTCCTGAGTAGCTTGGATTACAGGCATGTGCCACCATGCCCAGCTAATTTTGTATTTTTAGTAGAGATGGGGTTTCTCCATATTGGTCAAGCTGGTCTCAAACTCCTGACCCCAGGTGATCTGCCTGCCTCAGTTCCCTTAAGTGCTGGGATTACAGGTATGAACCACCGCACCTGGCCTTTTCTTCCCTTCTTGCTTCTCCTCCCTGACTTCTTGGAGTTGTCACCTCCAGGGCTAAGGGAATTGAACACTGCTGTAAGAGAACCCAAGAAGAGATTCTGTAGCGTGTTTGGGTGCTGAAACTCTGCTAGTGGATTTGTCTTTTATACCTGGAGACATACCTAGAATGTTGTGAAGACATTCCAATCTCAGAACAAAATTCCATTTAGCATTTTATTCCTCCTCCTTCTGACACATCTAGTAGTGCGGCTGATAAAGCAGATAGTCACCAACAGCCAAAGGGCAGGCCCTTTATGGAGTGGGGTGGGAAGGGCAGCCAGAGGAAACCAGACCTCTAGGGGCCATGAAGGAGATGAGGTGACACAAGAAGAGCTTCTCAGGTGTGCTTTGCAGGCTGACAGGTGACTGTGGGGTTAGTCCCAATATTTTAGAGATTAGTATGACCTGAGGATGAGTTAAGATATCCCAGGAGTCTACTCTAAACTCCTCAACACATTCTGGACTTCCATAGAGATGGGAAATCACACCTGAACTTTATTAGGATGTGATCGAACTCTCTTCAAAGTGTGCACGTGCTCATGTCTGCTTGGGTTGCTTCCCTTAACGGTAAGGTGGAGCACAACCTTCCTGTTTTCCCCTCTCAAATGTGAGCAGGTATCTGGATTCCTCCAGTGTGGAGCACAAGTGGTGAGGTCAATGAACAAAAGGATAAACAAATGAATGTCACACGCTCTGACTTGCTGAACACGTCATCACCCAAGGCAGGTGAGAGATGCTTCGTCCTTTCTGTGAGTTGGGATGGTAGGCAAGAGGAAGGCCAAGGTCACACACTAGGATATTCAGGAAGGAAGGATGGAGCTGGTGGAAGCAGAGCCAAGAAAAGGGGAAAGAGGGGAGCGGATGGGGATCCAAGACCAGTCTTTTAGGGTTCCCGTGGCTCCCTTATAACTATTAAAGTCCGTACATGTAGCATCATGGTCCTTAAAAAGACTGAGAAAATGCTTTTTAATTTTGAAGTTGAGAGCTCATTTCAACTCATGTTCACTCTGCTCCCTGGTCCTCCACCTGGCATGATTAGAAAGGTTTGAGTCTGCCTGGCTGAAGGTGTAAATGAAAGTTCAGCTGGCGCGAGACTTCCCACCAGGGCCGTGTAGGTAGACGAGTAACAGGATTCAAGGAAGTTGCGTTTCAGAGTGTCTAACCACAGTGATTCACCTCCTCAGCGACCTCCAGGGAATAAGACCCTATGGCAGCCAGAAAAGACTTCCAACTTCAGAAATCTGTGCTGGATCTTTATCCTGGAGCCAACTAACAATAGAAGTCAACATTAGTTAACAGTATTCCTCAAGTCCCTAGAGAGTTTGGGACTGAAGAACCCAGAGGTAGTCCTTAAAGTATTTGTCCTCAAATATTTATGAAGTTCTGACAGTGGCCTAGGCATGGTATCAGGAGAAAGATTACAAGGGAAGCTTCCTTTTCGCTGAAGTACGATTTAGTAAGGGAGGAAGGCAATGGTACAAGTGACTGTGATTGAATGAAATAAGGGCTATAAAAGGGCATAGTAAGTGGGGCTGGGGAGATGCAGAGGAGGGCAAGACTACCTGTCTTTTATTAGATTAGAAAATGGACTTTTGAGATGAATCTTTTTTTTTTTTTTGAGACAGAGTCTCAGTTTGTCGCTCAGGCTGGAGTGCAGTGGCACAATCTCAGCTCACTGCAACCTCCACCTCCCAGGTTCAAGCGATTCTCCTGGCTCAGCTTCCTGAGTAGCTGGTATTACAGGCATGCACTACCATGCCCAGCTCATTTTTGCATTGCAAGTAGAGACTGGGTTTTGCCATGTGGGCCAAACTGGTCTCGAACTCCTGACCTCAGGTGATCCACCCGCCTTGGCCTCCCGAAGTGCTGCGATTACAGACATGATCCACCACACCTGGCTGAGATAAGTCTTGATGAATGATAGGAGTTCTTCAGAAAGAGGGCTGGAAGATGCTTCTGGGCTGACTCTGTAGCCAGAAGGAACAGGCAACATTTTTTTAAAGATGCGGGGGAAATAAAGCCGAGACTTGAACAGGACTTGTACACCAATGTTCACAGCAGAATTATTCACAAGAGTGAAAAGATGGAAACAACCCCTCTGTCCATTGGTGGCTGAATGGATAAACAAATGTGGGCCAGGCTTACAATGGAATATTATTCAGCCATAAAAGTGAATGAAATCTGACATAGGTTAAATATGGATGAATCTCAAAGAACTTATGTGAAATAAGCCAGACACAAAAGGACAAATAGTGTATGATTCCACTTATATGGATTATCTGGAGTAGTAAAATTCACAGAGACAGAAAGTAGGATCATTGCCAGGGGCTTGGGAGAAGGGAGAACGGGGAGCTTTTGTTTGATGGGTGTAAAGTTTCAGCTGGGGAAGATGAAAAAGTTCCGGAGATGGATGGTGGTGACGATTGCACATTTCGAATGTACTTAATATCACTGAGCCGTCTATGGTTAAAAGGATGCGTTTTATGCAATGTATATTTTATCACAACTTTTTTTAATTAACAAGATAAAAGATATGGGGAGAGAAATGATTGTGGTGTACATTCAGGAAAAGGTGAATTCATAAATAAGCCTGGCTGAGATTTCAAGTGTGGGTGAGAAACTAACAAGACAGATTTTGCTTAGGGTAATAAAACATTTTGTGCCTGGGGAGGTGGGGCTTAACTTGGGTGTGGGGTGGTAATAGAGAGTTAGTGGAGAAGTGGGAAGGGTCAGGGTGTTTTAGGAAAGGCTTAGCCTGCAGAGTAGAAAGACCAGAGGTGGAGGCCAACTTCAGTGCTGTGAGATGTGATGGGAGCTGAACTGTTGTGGAGATGAAGAGGACACAGAAGCATCAAGAGATGGAGTCAAAAGTCTGGCACAGTGGCTCACGCCTGTAATCCCAGCACTTTGGGAGGCTGAGGCAGGAGGATCAGTTTAGTCCAGGAGTTCAAGACCAGCCTGGGCTACATGGCAAAACCCTGTTTCTACAAAAAGTACAAAACTTAGCCTGATGTAGTGACATGCACCTGTGGTCCCAGCTACTCAGGAGGCTGAGGTGGAAGGATCACTTGAGCCAGAGAGGTGGAGGCTGCAGTGAGTCCAGATTGCACCACTGCACTCCAGCCTGGGTGACAGAGGGAGGTCCTATCTCAAAACACACACACACACACACACACACACACACACACACACACACGAGATGAAGTCAAATAAACAGGACTGCGTGCCTATTGATTTGAGCCAGATCAGTTGAGGGCGAGTGGGAAACTGAGAATGGGTGGTGTGGTTTGGGTGGCTATAGTGGCCACCAGCCACAAATAAGGATCTTCAGGAAGAAGAATGTGCTCTGTAGGGAAGAAAACAAAATTGGGCCAGGTGCGGTGGCTCACACCTGTAATCTCAACACTTGCAGAGTCCGAGGCGGGCAGATCACAAGGTCAGGAAATCAAGACCATCCTGGCTAACACCATGAAACCCCGTCTCTACTAAAAATACAAAAAATTATCCGGGCGTGGTGACATATGCCTGTAATCCTAGCTACTCAAGAGGCTGAGGCAGGAAAATCAATGGAACAGGAGGCAGAGGTTGCAGTGAGCCGAGATCTCACCACTGCACTCCAGCCTGGGTGACAGAGCAAGATTCCGTCTCAAAAAAAGAGAAAAAGTCGATCGGAGACCTTTTTAATAATATGTACATGTATTTAGTGCCATGTGATATATATGCCTCTTATTTGTATCATTTTATTTCGCTTGTGTTGTTCTTGTCTCTAAGTTAGATTTTTGGGCCCATAGAGCTGGTGCATTTGTTCATTTATTCATTCAATAAGCATTTATTGAGCACCCTCTCTTTGCTTATCTGACACTTATGCAATCCTTAACTACACTCCAGCCCTGTACCAAGAAAGGACAGTGATCTGGGCATGAATTCAGGTCTTTTCACCAGGCAATGGCTTCCCCCACCAAAGGACAGAAAGTAAAGTGTATACCATGGCTCTCTATGCTTGAATCTTAATTAAATTCTCACAGCAACCCGATGTGATCAGTACTACTGTTTTTAGGGGAGCAATGAGAGGGAGGGATTGCAAAAAGATAAGGAGATGCTTTGAGAATGTTGGATATGT
This sequence comes from Callithrix jacchus, assembly GCF_049354715.1. Classification (NCBI taxonomy): domain Eukaryota; kingdom Metazoa; phylum Chordata; class Mammalia; order Primates; family Cebidae; genus Callithrix; species Callithrix jacchus. Next base: position 167,794,470 of record NC_133504.1, read on the forward strand.
TTATGGTGATTGTGATCACTGTTTAACAGGTATATGCATAGCTTAAATCTGACCAAATGGAACATTTTAACTTGTACAGTTCATGGCATGGTAAGTATACCTCATTAAAACTTTTATAAAAGTATTGGTTGACAGCAACAAAGTAGCTTTTGGTGAGGTATCATTTGCTGAGGAGAAATCAGTTAATTTCGTTTTGAAAAACAGAAATCTGTCTCCTTTTTTTTCTTTTTCTTTTTTTTTTGGAGGGGGGAACTAGGTCTCACTCTGTTGCCCAGGCTGGAGTGCAGTGCTGAGATCACAGCTCACTGCAGCCTCAACCTCCTGGGCTCAAGTGATCCTCCCACCTCAGCCTTCTGAGTAGCTGAGACCACAGGTGCACGCCATCACACCTGGTTAATTTAAACAAAAAGAATTTTTTTTTTTTTGGTGGAGATGGGGTTTCTTCATGTTGCCCAGGTTGGTCTGGAACTCCTGGGTTGAAGAGGGATACCCACCTTGGCCTCCCCAGAGTGCTGGGATTACAGGTGAGAGCCATTGAACCCAGCCCTTATTCTTCTTTTCACTTCAGCCACTGTTCCCCTACCCACTTCTTTTTCTTTGCTGGCTTCTTTTCTCCCAACCTCTCCAGAATTTCTTTGGTTCAAATAGAGTTTGGTTTTTGTTTGTTGTTTCAGGTATAAGTTTAATTTCCATCTGGTCAAAATCACCCTTTTAAGTGGATAGTTCTGTATATAAACACCATCACCATCAAGATAGAGGACATTTCCATTATATCCCAAATTCCCTTATAACCCTTTGGAGTTAATCCCCAACTCCTGGCAATTACTGATGGATTTTCTATCCCTATGGTTTTGGCTTTTCCAGAACATCATATAAATGGAGTCTGCTTCTTTCACGTGGCACAAGCTTTCTCACCCTGGCGCTATTGAGATTGTGGGCTAGATCATTCTTTCCTGTGCACTATAGAATGTTTAGCAGCATCTCTGGTATCTACCCACTAGATTCCAGTAACACCTCTCTCCTTAGCAGTCACAACCACAAATGTCTTCAGGTCCCCCAGGCCAAACCACTCCTGATTGAGGACCACTGACCTAGCTTAATGCATTTGAGAGCATCCGCGTTGGTGCGTGTACTCAGTTTCATCCTTTTACTTACACAATCCTTTTTACTTAATCACAGGTACCCCATACCTGCAAAATACTATAATTCAAAGTAAGCCCCAAAGAACCAAATAGACACAGAGCAAAAGCACGGTTGGAATAGGTTTCTCTGGTGTAAGGAATAAACAGGTAAGAAGACGGCAGGTTTATTTGCCTCTGGGATCGATTCTTGCCCAGATGGAACTTGAATGATGGAGTTAACCACTCTTAATCCGAGTAGAAAGCAGTGGCCAAACTATCTCATGCTACAGAGCTTCCCTTAAAGTATCCACACTCAACAACACTCTGGGGCCAACAACCGAAAAGGCAGCAGAATGTGGATGACTACTGATATGGTTTGGCTGTGTCCCCACCCAAATCTCATCTTGAATTGTAGCTCCCATAATCCCCATGTGTTGTGGGAGGTGCCCCATGGGAGATAATTGAATCACAAGGGCAGTTTTTTCCATACTGATCTCGTGGTAGTGAATAAGTCTCAGAAGATTTGATGGTTCCATAAGAGGTTTCCACTTTTGCTTGACTCTCATTCTCTTTTGCCTGCTGCCATATAAGACGTCCCTTTGCTCTACCTTGATCTTTTGCCATGGTTGTGAGGCCCTCCCAGCCATGTGGAACTGTGAGCCCATTAAACTGCTTTCCTTTATAAATTATCCAGTCTCGAGTATTTTTTTTTTTTTTTAATGGAGTCTTGCTCTGTCACCAGGGTGGAGTGCAATGGTACGATCCTGGCTCGCTGCAACCTCTGCCTCCTGAGTTCAACTGATTCTCTTGCCTCAACCTCCTGAGTAGCTGGGACTAGAGTTGTGGGCCAGGCTGGGACTACAGTTGGATGCCACCACGCCCGGCTAATTATTTTTTTTCTGAAACAGAGTTTCTCTCTTGTTGCCCAGGCCGGAGTGCAATGGCGCGATTTCAAGTCACCACAACCTCCGCCTCCTGGGTTCAAGCGATTCTTCTGCCTCAGCCTCCCAAGTATCTGGGATTACAGGGGCCCACCACCACTCCTGGCTAATGTGTTTGTATTTTTAGAAGAGATGGGGATTCTCCATATTGATCGACTGGTCTTGAACTCCTGACCTCAGGTAATCCGCCCAGCTCAGCCTCCCAAAGTGCTGTAATTACAGGCGTGAGCCATCACACCCAGCCTCAGGTATGTCTTTATCAGCAGTGTGAGAACAGACTAATACAACCATGAAGGGCAATGCCACTCACTGATGGGCAGGATGAGCTTCTCAGTCTCTCTCTTGCTGTTGGATGTATAAAATATGGATTATAATGCTAATTAGACAGTTAATGTGACTATGAGGGAGTGCTAGGAAGTGAAGGAAAAAACAAGTGACTGGGGCGGACACAGCCATCGCACCACTCTGGGGTTTCCCCTGTTGGCTTGTTGGGTCATTTGTGCATTCATGTTGTCTGTCCACTTACCGGCCTGCACCCACTTAACTGTGAGTGGCCACACATCTGCCCTGTGCGGTGAGCAGCCGCCAGTGCACGGGATGAGGTAGGGCTTTCTTCAGGGAAATGTTCTCCAAACCTCTGGAAGAGGTGGTAAGCTAAAAACCCCATGCACTTGGCCAGACAGTGCATTTGGGATTTGTGCTGATTGCATGGGGGCCTTGAAGTTTCGACTTGGAGCAGAAACTCTTAGGGAAAGCTTGAGAGGAACTGCCCTTTCCACTTTCTTTTTGGGAAACACTGTTTACAATAATAACAACAATCACATGATTTACAAAGCTGCATTTATTGACTGGCTGAGTAAATAAGCGAATAAATTTAGCACACAGCTGGCCCAAAGCAAAACTGGGAAAGAGACAAAGCTGGCCCTGAGTGCTTCCAGACTATTTTCAGGAGCCCTTTTCTTGTGTTTTAATGAACTTAAATATTTATTAAGTAATGACCATGCTGCAGGCCCTCTGCCGGGTAGCAAGAGTTCAGGGATGTCAAACATTCTTCCCCCGCGTGGCACGCACAGACGTGTCCTTTGATGCTGTTCGATGAACCAGCAAGTGAGGCACAGGGGCAGCCCGCGCTCCTCTCACGGTGCTCTCCCTTCTCATGTCACGTGGGTGAGACTTTCAACTCTCAGTCGCCAGATCCCAGACCAATTCATTCAACAAACATTGCATGTCAGACACTGTTCTAGGCATTGGGTAGAAAGCAGTGGACAAAAAAAAAAAAAAGAATACAAATTACTGCCCTGGTGAGAGGCCCATAATACAAAAGCAAATAAGTAAATTATACAGTAGCTCATGTGGAGACGCAAAGGTGAACCAGGAGAGTAGGAAGCCAGGGACTGGGCTGCAGTTTTCACTAGGACGGTCAGGGAAGGCCTCACATTTGCACAAATACCCAAAAGACCGTAAAGCCCATACATCTTTAGAAAGAACATTCCAAGTAGGGAAATCAGCAAATGTCAAGGTCCTGTGGTAGAAGCAGAATGTTTGAGGGCAGTGGAGAGACCTCGGAGGGGAGCAGGGAGGTCTATGAAATCTATTTATGGGGTGCTGGATGTGGAGACCTGCAGACCGTGGCGGGGACAGTGATTTCCTTCTGTGTGACAGTGGCTTCATTCCATGTGTGATGGTATGCCACTGGAACCTTTTGCACGGAGAAATGACAAAATGTGACAGAGGTTAATAGCCATGCACTCTGGCTGCTGCCTTGAGAATAACCTATGGGGGACAAAGCGAGATGACATTAAGATGCTCTTGAAGCAGTTCAGGTGGGATAGGTGGTGGCTTTGACCAGGGGAAGGGATGAGAAATAATTGGACTTTACATATATTTTTAGAAAGAGCCATTGGATTCATTGACAAATCAACAGATCTGTGGGAAAGAAAGAGAAGAATCAACATAACAAAGCTTTTGTCTGGGCAACTGGAAAAGATAGAATTTCCACTTCCTGAGCTGGAGAAGACTATGGGAGAAGATCAGAGTGAAGAATCAGGAGTTTCTTTCTTTTTAGTTTTCATTACTTTTAGAACTTATTTTAGAGACGTGGTCTCTTTCTGTCACCCAGGCTGGAGTGCAGTGATGTAATCACTGCTCGCTGCAGCCTCAACCTCCTGGGCTCGAGTGATCCTCCCACTTCAGCTTCCCAAGTAGCTAGGACTACAGGCATGAACCACCATGCCTGGCTTTGTATTTTTTTTTGTAGAGATAGGGTCTTGCTATGATGTTCAGGCTGGTCTCAAACTCCTGGCCTCAAGTGATCTTTCTGCCTTGGCCTCCCAAACCTTGGGATTACAGGTATGCACCACCATGCCCAGCCTGGAGTTTCATTTTTGGACACATGAAGGTTGTGATACCTATTAGTGCCAGGTTGTCATGCTGAGTGGACAGCTGGCATAAGAGTCCACAGTTCAGAGAAAAGGTCTGGGTGCAGATAGGGAATGGGGAGTCTTGGCAGGCACACAGATAGCCAGAGCACGGATGAGATCTCAAAGGAGGGAGTGTGAACAGAGGAAAGACGAGCTTTTGGACTCAACACTGGAACATGCCAACATCTGGAGTTGAAGGAGACTGAGAGGGAGCATTCAAGGATATGAGAAGAAGAAACCAAGAAAACCTGAGTTTTCTTGGAATTCAAGAGAAGAAAGGGATTCAAGAAGGAGGGAGTGAGGGATGATGTTAAATGCTACTGATGGGTCAAGTAAGATGACATCTAAAAACTGGCCATTGGGTTTAGCATCATTAAAATCACTGGGGACCTTGACAAGAGTAATTTGTGAGGAGGTGAGGACAAATACCTGCATGGAATAAGCTCAAGAGAGAAGGGGAGGAGAAGAGCAGGAGATAGACAACAGTTGAGAGAAGTTCTGCTGTGAACAGAAGCAGAAGAAATGTATGGAAAGAGAGTTGTGTTTAAAAGACGGCAGAAGTTCCCGCATGTTCCAGCACTGCTGAGAGTCCTTGGAAGAGAAACAGAGATGATTCAGGTGTTGAATTTGTAAAGGGCTCAATTTAAGGCTATGCAGGTAATGTAAAACGATTATGTAGATTAGGTTGCGACATGGAGATATTTATGGTACAATGTCCTGCAGTAAAACACACACACAGAACAAACAAAATGAAATGCACATATAAATGGAAGCATGTAAAATTATACAAGCACTTGACCAAATACTCAAGGGAAACATGGTGTAATAATAGTTGCTCTGGAAAGCGGTGATGATGAGTATTTATTTCTCCTTCCATTCCTAATCATACTGTAATACTGCTTTCTTAATATTACAAAATGTTTTCTAAATAAAATTGCATTGACATTTGCAGCCTTGTACCATATGAACATGGCCATGAGAAGAAAGACTTTGTGCAGGTGAAATTTATAATGGATTCTTAAATTGATCTGTTTGATTTGTTCATTCATTCTGCAAGTGTTTGCTGAGCACCTACTGTGCACAGACACCAGGAATAAAGTGGTGAACAAGGCAGCTGAAGGCCCAGCTATTGAAAATAGACCTGGTTTTCTGAGAACATGAGGCAGTCTCATCAGACTTAAAAGACAGTGACTGGGAGAGCCAGGAGGACATTCATTTCCTAGAAACAGCATTCCTCATTTCCCGCAGCTCTGCTACTCACATTTGCCCTTCAAGTTCAGTAAGCCTTGACCCAGAATTAGAGAATCGCCACCCATCACCTCTAAGGACCATTTATTTGCAATGGCTAATCTCTCTGCCTTCCCCAACCTCTCCCTTTTCTCCAAATCCATAATGCTGGTAACATTCTACAGGGTTGGCCTGGCTTGGCTATGAGTTGTGCGCTGGCTGTCATCCACACTCCCATCTACAATGCAGCTTTGTGTGCACATGGAAAGTTCCTTTCCCAAGGCTGTGCCCAGTGCCAAAGTTTGTATTCTCAACAGCAATGCTCAATTGTCTCCATATCCCAGGTGATATCACCTCCAGGGGCTATCCTCTAGTATGCTGCCTCTTCTAATAACAATAGCAGTCTTCGGAAAACAGTATGGAAGCATGAAACAGCACACTGCTTATGATTATTTTTAGATAGTCCCTAAACTGAAATCTAGGGGCAACTCACCAGAAGATGGTACTCTTTCCTACTCAAAGATATAAGAAAGCTTAGAAGTAACAGTTTATTCAATCTTTCTAGGACAATAAGAAATAGCACCAAGACAAGAATAAAATGCTGTTCATATAGGTTAAAAGACAACATGGTAGGGGAAAGATATGGACTTTGGTATTAAATAGACCTGCCTTAACATCTTTATCTGACTGCTTCTTTGCTGTGTAAGCTAGAGCCAGTCACAGAAATATGCACCTCAATTTTCTCACCTGAAAATGAGAATCAGGCCTACTTGCAGGGTTTTCATCAGAAGTAAGGAATTAGGTATAAAGTGTGTGACACGTCAAAGGTGCTTAATCAGTGACCATTTTTATCATTTCTTGTACACTCTGGCAGAGGTTGTGGTAGTAATGACTGAGCACATATTTGTGTGCATATATGTATGCATGCATGCATGTGTGTTTGAATGTGTGGTCCCAGCTCGAACCCATCAGGGATTTATCCATGTATGACTGCACGTGTCTGGTAAAGGGGAGGTGAACATCCAGGAGTGGATTTGCAGGGAGGCATGCTGGTGGAAGGAGGATGTGGGAATGGTTTGGTCAGATGCTTCCAGATGGGGGAATGGGGAGTCAGCTTTGGACAGTGCTCCTTGACTTGGTCTCAAAGATAGTGCCTGAGGAGGGGCTGTAGGAAGGAGCTAAATGAATTATTTTTATAAAGGACTGTGATAAAAAGAATGGCAGAGTGGAAAAGGCATCTCTCCCCTTCTGAGAGGGCTAGTGAGGTTCAATCTTAAGGAAGATGTGGGAGTGTTGAGTACCATGTTGGCACATCAGTGGTTTCAGCATCAGGGTGGCAGAAGACAGCAGCCTCGGCAGAGCAGCATTCTCAGGGTTGTAGACACCCCTTCTCAATGGCTTTTGGATGTTAACCTCAAAGGTTTTTCTTGTGCTTATAAGAAATATTCACGGTGATGCACAGAAATTACCAACGGGACTGTGTGGGGAACAGAGTCTTACTTGATCAAGCAGGGGTAATATTTGGGTTATTACTGTGAATGTGCTCCGTGGGCTGGTCCTGGGCCTCTCTACCCCAGATCCATTCCTTGAATTGCCCCTACTCTGTATTACAGGATGTACCCTTTGGCTCTCTGCCCTTCCATCACTGCATAAACCATTCCCTTTGTTGTAAAACCTGGAAATGATGTCTGTTTTTCCATTTAGGCTCTGTGGCCATACTACCATCTTTCCCATAGGCTGGGGAGGCCTGGGGAGTCTCAGGTCATATTGATTTGGATATAAATGTAAATATGGAGGAAGAGGAAGGAAGAAGACACTGTTATAAATTTTATGAGAAAATGATTCGCACTAGAGTTATTCAGGTCTTACTAATCCCAGTGTCTCCCTATCCCAGCATCCCCAGGACATGGCTGGCTTGTTCCAAAACTCAACAAGATGATTCTCTGGTCTTTTTTCCTCAGCTTGAGCTCATAACTCTGACCCGCATGGTTTGCATCCCACTGAGCTTAGGGTGTCCAATTCCATTTAAGATTTACTTCCCTCATAGGTTAGCCATTACAGTGATAGCTTCTAACCCAGCCAGGGCTCCCTCCTGTATCTATTCTTGTGTAGTCCCCACTCACATTGACTTGGAGCTTGTAAGATTTGCTTTTGCAATAAATGTCCCATGCACTGTGCATCAGGGGAATAGAACAAAGTGTGGTCCTTACCTGAGGGTGAAGGGCAGGAGACAAGACTTGAAACAGCATTGAGAGGTCAGCCTTTCCCTCTTTCTTGCTGCTTTTAGAACCCAGACACCACGTAAAGAAACCAAGTCAGGTCTCTAGAGACACATGGCCCAGCTAACAACCAGCATGTTGCTAGAGAAATAAAGCCATCTTAGACTAACCCCATTTTGAGCTTTCAAGTGACTGCAGCCCTAAGAATGACACCCCAGGGGAGATGAACAGAAGAACCACCCAGCTGAGCTCAAACCTAATCACTGACCTACAGAACTTTGAGCATATAAAATGGGTGTTTTCAGCCACATAGTTTAGAAGCAGTTAGTTATGCTGCAAAGGATAATTCACAGAATTCTCTTTCTACTTTCTCTCCTTTTCTACAAGTTATCAGTACCTTCTTCCTACTAACCAACCCTTCTAAAAGACAGTGCCCTCCGCCCCTCTCCTCTCACAGTTACCTCAACTGACCTTTCACCAAGGTAAGAAAAACTTACCCTCCACTCAGAGCATGGGTTCCATCAGCAAAGACACAATGACTGTCCCTGTACTGCTTGCTCTCAAGAGTTAAGACTTGACTTCATTGCATGTAAATTTTTTTTTGAAAAAAAAAAAAAGTGGTTTTGCTTCCAAATGATATTCCAAAGCTCTCTGGCTCACCAAGGAGTAATCCCTCAGTTGGAAAGCGTAGCAGCTATGCTATTTTAGAACGGCACCAGGCCTCTGGCTTCTTGATTCACCCAGGGCTGCTAATGCTTCTTCGGGGAAAACTAAAACAACTGCTTAAGATATAAGGACTTATTCCTAATGGGGCCTTCAGAAGAGAAGGGCCCTCTCCCTTATGTCCATTCTTCCCCTTTCTACCGAACCCTGTGCTCCCCAGCCAAAGATGGGACTTCTTGTTCCTGAGCAACCAAACTTCGAACCTGCTTAAGTGCAGGCCCATCTGTCATCTGTGACCCCATGGCCGCCACCACACTTGTCCTAATTGTTCTCTGATGAAGGCTGAGCCTAAGCCTATGTAACACTGCAAAAATGCACGGCTGGCTGACCAAACATTAACAAGAGAGACAGCTATGAAAAAACAATATGCCTGTTTGCTCAACCTCCCTTTCTGCCGGCAGACTAATTCTGGAAACTTTCCCACTCTCTGAGAGAAGAGGTGCTTGCTAATCCAGCCAAGTGTCAAAATGGATGGTGTTTGAACAGCTTCCTCTAGCTAGAGTTGTTTTTCAGATGGTCCCTTGGCAGAAACTCTTGTGGGTTCTGTGCAGAAAACTTCTCCCCTGGACCCAGTAAAGGGGGCAGTTAGGGGAGGGTTCACTTCCTAAGGTAATAATTGCCTTATATCAGGCACTGCTCTTCCCCAAGAGATTGGCTGGGGCAAAGGTCACTCTTGATACACAGAGGCTGAGCTGAGGAGGCTGCCTTGGGCACTGAAGGCAACTCATCTGCAATGAGGAAAGGCACTTGGATTTGAGAGTGGAATCAATAGATTCAGAGGCCAAGCTACGGGATGGATACCAGCTGTGACCACCTCTCTGGAAATGCATTCAGGATCCAAGATACCTAGGCCTCACCAAGGTGGGTCAAAGAATTCTCATGATGACAGGAATAGGCCTGGCATGGTTTGCTTCTCCCCGGCCACCTACAAGCTCCAGGAGTATTCCCTCCTGGTCCCCCTTCTCCAGGGAAACCTTCCCTGTCACATTCCCAGGGAGATCAGTCCCTATAATCTGTTTATCCATTTAGTCTTTCCCTCCTCTGGGCTCCACTGTATTAGGCACATTCTCCCATCTTGTACTTCTGCCCGTGATGACACTTATGTGTGTCAGGGTTATCTCTTGCTGAGGAACTCTGGCCTCCTACAGAGAAGGGACACATCTTATTTATTCAATATCCCCTGAGAACCAATGCAATGTGTGTACTTAGTGGGCACTGAGGAAATGCTTCCTGTGTGGGTGAACAGTCCTCATTTTCCACTGAACTCAGAGCAGGTAAGAGTGTGCAAGTTTGGTCAGGCACGGTGGCTCATGCCTGTAATACCAGCACTTTGGGGGAGGCTGAGGCACATGGATCATGAGGTGAGGAGTTCAAGACCAGACTGGCCATCATGGTGAAACCTCATCTCTACTAAAAATACAAAAATTAGCCAAGTGTGGTGACAGATACCTGTAATCCCAGTTACTCGGGAGGCTAAGGCAGGAGAATCACTTGAAACTGGAAGGCAGAAGTTGCAGTGAGCCAAGATCAGGTTACTCCACTCCAGCCTGGGCAAAAGAACAAAACTCTGTCTCAAAAAAAAAAATGTGTAAGATCACCTAGTAGGTGGGTGCCCGAGCCTGGATTTAGACTCAAGTTTGTCTGAGTCTGAAGTTTGTGTCAGCTCCACTCCTCCACCTTTCCTCTCCAGTTACTCAGCCCTCCCTACACACGAACACGCACACACAGACCACAGAAGAGCATGGATGAAATCATATAGCATGTCAGAGACAGAGATGACCTAAGACATTATGGAAACCAACTCATTTATTTAACGAAGGAGGAAACTGAGGCCAAAGAAATTCAATTTGGGTCAAAGCGATGTGCTCTGGCCTTTGGGCCTACTTGAAAACTGGATCTAGGGCTATTCCTGTTGATAATTATATTTGATTTTATTATTATTTTTTGAGAGCGAGTCTCACTCTGTAGCCCAGGCTGGAATTCAGTGGCACCATCTCGGCTCATTGCAACTTCCATCTCCTAGGTTCAAGTGATTCTCCTGCCTCAGCCTCTTGAGTAGCTGGGATTACAGGGGCCTGCCACCACGCCTGGCTAATTTTTTTGGTAGAGACGGGGTTTCACCATGTTGGTCAGGCTGGTCTTGAACTCCCGACCTCAGGGGATTCACCCACTTAGGCCTCCCAAAGTACTAGGATTGCACGCCTGACCCATCATGCCCGGCCTCATATTTTGATTTAATTTAACCCACAACTGTACAGAAGATATGTAGCTGAGTGAGTGATTCCCAGCCTAGTTGGGTGATAAATACAGACATATCTAAATACAAGGCAGGATGTGAGAGAGTCAGAGTGGTGTAGGCATTCGAGGAGAGAGAAGTCCCATCTGACTTAGTAAACTCAAGAAAGATTTCTCATAGGAGATGATCCTGAGATAAGCCTTGGAAAAGGGCTGGATGATAGAAAATTCAGGCAGGGGCATAGCAGGGTAATGGCATGGAGGTGTGAAAATATGTGCTGTGCATCTGGGGAATGAGACAAAGCGTGGTCCTTACCTGAAGGTGCAGGACTGGAGATGAGGCTGCAGGGTGGGCTGGGGTGTGCCAGGGAGCGATGAGAGCAGAGATGCATACCTGGAGCTTTAACAGAACAGTAAGAGAAAGAAGAAAAGCTAAGTGATTTGGACTCAATGAGAACAGAGTTCTTTAAACTGCAAGAGAGAGGTAGAGGGTGTAAAGTCTGACAGCCCCATGAATGGCATGGTAACCTCTGTGACCTGCACATACACCCCAGATGAGTTTCTGGAAGAAATGATTAACCCCTGTGATGCCTAATTAACATGAGACATTCTTATATTGTTTCTTATTCCAGCCTCAATTGACAAGGCTGTTGGACTTTGTTATGACCTTGGCCAACCTCATGACTCCACACCCTACAACCCCTCCCAGCTTGCAAACCTACAGCCCCCCCGCCCCCCGCCAGCTTGCAAACCTACAACCCCCTCCCAGCTTGCAAAACTATGACCACCTCCCAGCTTGCAAATAATTGCCCTAAACTGTAACTTCTGTAACTTTCTACTGCCTTCCCCACAACCTATAAAACCAACTCCTATCCCTTCCCCCTCCACTGACTCTCTTTTTGGACTCAACCTGCCCGCACCCAAGTGAATAAGCAGCCTTGTTGCTCACACAAAGCCTGTTTGGGTGGGTGGTTCTTCATTCAGAGTGCTTTTTAACAGGGGGATCCCATTTTAAGGCAGTAACATGCTTTCTCTTCTGGTTCCCACTCTCCCTGTTTCTCCCTTGATGTCCATCTGGGTATAGCGGGAGGAGTGGGGACATGCTGGGGAGAGGGGAAACTGTGTGGGCAGATTCAACTTGAGGAATCCCAAGAGAGACCCAGGCAATGCTTAGCTTCGGTCATTCAAAATAAGGTTATACAGAAAGTTACTGCCTGAGGAGCCAGACCATTGTTCTGAGAAGGGATTTTTCAAATTGTTTTTCCTCTTTTCTTGGTATTTCAAGATGAATCCTAAAGCACCGAACTCGGGATTTCCAAAATACACAGCTCAGGGCCAAAGCCAGTCACTGAGGGCTCAGGGCTCAACGAGGAAACGTGGAGAGAAAGAAGTCAAGGGAAAGCCCATCATGCTCTTTCTGTACCTGGGAATCTTTAAAAAGGAGAAAGAAGTGGACTGGCTGAGAATAGCCAAGCCATCAACAGAGTTGATGGAAGATGTGGCTTTCCCATCTCTTGGTCCACAGAAGGACAGTGTTAGAGGCATGAATGTCATTCTTCAGGACTCTGAGAGGAAGCCACTTCATGAGTTGCCCCTAAGAACCCAGTCTGCAGTTCCAAAAAAGAGCTCTGTGTGGTCAGCCTGGGGGGCTTCTTCCCAGGGCTCCCCTCAGTCCCACAAGGCACAGATGCTGAGTTGAGAACCAGTGGACCCACCAATGGGCTTGCTGTTAGGAGACACGCCCAAGGGCTGGACCTTCTTATGAACAGACTGGAGAGTCATTGTGGGGTATGGGGAGAGCTCTGAGGCTGCAGCCCACCCGAGGCACTGCCTGGCCTGGAAGAACGGGCCACACATTCAGTACTGGAGGCCAGGAAGTCCAGCATAATCCAGGCCGCCTCCCCAAACACCAGCAGACAGCAGCTGGCATACATAGAGGGACCTTCATGGGACCAAGGAACCCACTTCCCTGCTGCCATGGCGGAGAAAGCCCCCTCGTCCCCAAACCCTTGCCTCTGCAGTGAGGGACAGAGCAAGCAGCAGCTCTCAGAGACACAGAGCGCTTTTTCTAAAGACCCAGCACTGTCTGCAGGGTTTGAAACATCAACTCACAGTTTAACTGGATTGGACATTTCCTGTATCCTCCCATCCCACTAACTAGTGGGTGAGGCTCAGAGGAGAGACCAGATTAGTTCTAAGCAAAACAGCGATCCTCCGTTTTCCCTTCTCATCCGAGGTGCGGTAGGAGATATATTTGTACACCGGGTGACTCTGAGTCCTGGGAGGCCCAGGGCCAGCCTGGGGAGGGCCCTGCTGCGGCAGCGGGGTGGGCTCTGCAGCTCCGCCTCCCGAGCAGGGCTCACTGCCGCAGAGTCCGGAGGGCTTGGGGCGAGGGGCCCGAGCTAGTCGTGGGGTCTCCGTTTCACCAGGGGTGGTTGGGGGCTGACCAGAATGGAGGAGAGATTCAGGAGGAGGGCGGGAGGCTGTCCCCAGAGCCCGAGGCCTGCCAGGATGGTCGGGAAGGCACGTTCACCCAGGCCCAGAGGCCGGGTTTCCCCGGCAGGGAGGAGGTCCCCTGGGACGGAGGAGGTCCCCTGGGACGACCCTTCCAGGGGAAGCCGCGGTTCCCATCACCTAAGCCCTGAGGCTGAGAGCCAAGCGGGCAGGCCTTGTGCAAGGCGCTGCTGCCCCCTCCTGGGAGGCGCCCCGCAGGTACTGCTTGCCTGGAGCACCCTCGCCTGTTACCCTCACAGTGAATCCCCCAAGGCCCGACTCAGCAGCGGCGCCCGCCTCTGCGTCTGCAAGTAAAATCACTCAGACCCAGCCCCTCTCTATGATAAATCACTAGGCCCATCCCCTCTCTGTGTTAAATCACTAGGCCCATCCCCTCTCTGTGTAAAATCACTAGGCCCATCCCCTCTCTGTGTTAAATCACTAGGCCCATCCCCTCTCTGTGTTAAATCACTAGGCCCATCCCCTCTCTTTGTAAAATCACTAGGCCCATCCCCTCTCTGTGTTAAATCACTAGGCCCATCCCCTCTCTGTGTAAAATCACTAGGCCCATCCCCTCTCTGTATTAAATCACTAGGCCCATCCCCTCTCTGTGTTAAATCACTAGGCCCATCCCCTCTCTTTGTAAAATCACTAGGCCCATCCCCTCTCTGTGTTAAATCACTAGGCCCATCCCCTCTCTTTGTAAAATCACTAGGCCCATCCCCTCTCTGTGTAAAATCACTAGGCCCATCCCCTCTCTCTGTTAAATCACTAGGACCATCCCCTCTCTCTGTTAAATCACTAGGCCCATCCCCTCTCTCCGTAAAATCACTAGGCCCATCCCCTCTCTCTGTAAAATCACTAGGTCCATACCCTCTCTGTGTAAAATCACTATGCCCATCCCCCGCCTCTGTAAAATCACTAGGCCCATCCCCTCTCTGTATGTTAAATCACTAAATCCATCCCCTCTCTGTGTAAAATCACTAGGACCATCCCCTCTCTCTGTTAAATCACTAGGCTTATCCCCTCTCTGTGTAAAATCACTAGGCCCATCCCCCGCCTCTGTAAAATCACTAGGCCCATCCCCTGTCTCTGTAAAATCACTGGTCCCATCCTCCCTCTCTATAAAAACACTAAGCCCATCCCCTCTCTGTGTAAAATCACTAGTTCTATCCCCTCTTTGTGTAAAGTCACTCAGGCCCATTCCCTCCCCTGGGACTGCACCCCCCAAGTCTTCTCGGACCAGATCTGCAGTCTTTGTCCCTTACACAGCTGTGCTTGGTGACTAAGAGTTACCTCTGTAGGCACAGACAGGGTTGAAGGCCCTGGTTCCACTGGTGCTGGCCAGTTCCTTAACCTCGCCAAGCCTCAGGTGCTCACTGGTGAAATAAGTAGGACCTCATAGGTTGCCGCATCTTGGCACCGGGTGCCTGGCCATGTTGAGTCTCAGTAAATGGGAGCCATGATTCTCTTTCCTTCTGGCTTCATTGAATTCTCTGCCCTCTGTCCATGCAAGCTCAGGTTGGAGGCTGTCCCCACCAATTTTCCGCTTATGCCTGCTGGGCAGCTGGGCTTTCCTGCACTGCAGTGGGCGATTTTCCACACTCTGGGCACATGGCAAAGACCTGGGGCCAGCTGGGGTTCCTGACATGGACATCAAGCCTGCGTTTGCTTTCCTGGGTCTCTTGCCTTCCGTTCCCTTCCGTCTTACTTTCCTTCACTTTTCATCTCCTTATTAGTTCTGGCTACTGCGGAACTCTCTCCCACCTTCACACAAGCTTTCTTCCTGATCCCGAGTTCTAATTACTTTCCCCCACCCCTGCCCCTGCCCCCATCCAGACTCTGCCTTCCAGCCCCATCATAACCTCCAGCCGGCAGGCGCCAAGGTCCCTGATGACATCTTTACCCCTCAGCCCAATGTTCATGTAGTTGATTTTTTTGGACGGTTCTGCAGCATTTAGTGTTTTCTTTTTTAAAAACGGGGTCTCTCTCTGTTGCCCAGGCTGGAGACCAGTGGTGCGATCTTGGCTCACTGCAACCTCCATCTCCCTCCAAGGCTCTAGACATCCGCCCACCTCAACCTCCTGAGTAGCTGGGAGTACAGTGGAGCACCACCACACCCAGCTATTTGTTTGTTTGTTTTTGTTTCTGTGGAGATGGGGATTCACCATGTTGCCCAGGCTGGTCCCGAAATCCTGAGCTCCAGTGATCCTCCTGCCTTGGCCTCCCAAAGGGCTGGGATTACAGGCATGAGCCTCAGGTCTCCAGTTAGTGGAATTAACACTTCTTTGATTTCTCTCTCCTTTGAATTTCCCGGGGGCACTCCCAAGTCTCTTCTTAGGTTGTTTCAGCCTGTCTTCCTCTGGTTTCTTGCTGGCTCCTTCTGGTCCATCCGCACCAGCTTCAGGGCTCCCTCTTGGCCCTCTTTTCTTTTCATTCTCCACACTCACCTTAGCCCTGTGATCTCATCCACCCCCCACGCTCTCCAGTCCATCTCCAGCTCAGGTCCTCACTCCCTTGGTATCTGCCAGTACAGGCGAGCACCTGCCATCTCCATGTGGATGGCCCAGAGACACCGCCAAATCCACAGGTCCAAAACTGGACTCATTGTCTTTCTCCCCAAATGTTTTCTTCTACAGAAATTTGAGAGACATTTCTACCTCCTTCTTTTTTCTTTTGAGGCGGAGTCTCAATGTGTCACCCAGACTAGAGTGCAGTGGCATGATCTGGGCTCACTACGACTTCCGCCTCCTGGGTTCAAGGGATTCTCCTGCCTCAGCCTCCCAAGTAGCTGGGACTACAGGCGCCTGCCACCATGCCCAGCTAATTTCTGTATTTTTAGAAGAGACGGGGTTTCACCATGTTGGCCAGGTTAGTCTTGAACTGACCTTGTTCAAGACCTTGTGATCTGCCCGCCTCGGCCTCCTAAAGTGCTGGGATTACAGGCGTGAACCACCAATCCCGGCTCTACCTCGTTTCTCTCTCACCCACATCTCTCCCCATCCAACTGGTCTCAGCATTCTCTTGATTTCATCTTATTGCTTAGAACCTGTCTTTCACTGCCAGAGGCCTGGCACCTGTAATAACAGCAATGATTTAGTGAGCCCTTACGTGTACTGTCCTAAGCACTGTGCACACATGGCCTCATTTAATTCTTTTAGAAATGCCATGGAAATAGGAAGGAACAGGGGCATTGAGAAGTTAAGTCTTTTGTTCCAGGTCATATGGCTGATGAGTGACAAAGCCCAGATAGACCCCTAGCTCTTGCTGACCGCACAGCCCTTGGTGTTCGGCACCGTTATGCAGCATTATTTCAGGATCTCATTCCTGGCATAAATTGTCGCATCAGCTCTCATCCTAGTTTTCCTGTCTTCAGTCTTCCCCCTCGTCAGTATGGCTACGCATGAGACAGGTGTGTTTGTTGTTTCCTAAAGCTGAAATCCAATACAGAAATTCTCCTGGAACTGCGTCAGCTGCTCTCTGCAGCTCTTTAAGTAAAACCTGTCTTCTGGAGCCTCGAAAGTGCCTACTACCCTTTACCTGACCTGTTTCCTAATTAGCTTTCATGATCTGCAGGAAATTGTCCCTGGATCCCCAAGATGGGGTCAGGTGATTTATCAGTAGGACTAGATTCAGTTACATGTAACAGCAATCCCAATTAACGTGGGCTTAAAAGAGATCGTTAATCCATTCTCTTACTGTGATTGGAATAGGCCATTCGGGGTTGGTGTGGTGTCTACATCTTATCACCAACGACCCAGGGTCCTTTCTTCTTTCTGCTCCACCGTTTCTAGCATTGGCTTCTATCTTTAATGTCCCCTCATGGCTGCAAGATGACAGCTGCAGCTCTATCTCAGTGACATTCCTAGCACAGGAAGGAGTGGGGTGAAGGCAAAATGTGTGCTTTTCCGTCTTGGCTTGGCTGCTTTCATAAGCTTTCTCAGAAGTTCCACAGTGACTTCTGTTTACATGTCTTTGCTCTCTCACAAGAGAAACTGTGCTGAGCATGCTGAGTTCTAGGATCCAATCAAGAATACGATATTGCATTTAGACAGTTTTTATTTTTAGTTATATATCCTTTCACTAGCTCTTAATATGATGATTTTGTAATATCACTTTCTATAGAGAGAATAGTAAGATAATTCAAGCTTCTTTCTAACATGGCAGATTGAAATTCATTTTTAAGTTATCGAAAGTTTAAAATTTTTTTTCAACTTAGGCCAGGCGAGGTGGCTCATGCCTGTAATCCCAGCACTCTGGGAGGTCAGGGCAGGTGGATCATGAGGTCAACACATCGAGACCATCCTGGCCAACATGGTGAAACCTCGTCTCTACTAAAAATACAAAAATTAGCTAGGCATGGTGGTGGGCACCTGTAGTCCCAGCTACTTGGGAGTCTGGGCAGGAGAATCACTTGAACCCGGGAGGTGAAGGTTGCAGTGAGCTTAGATCATGCCACTGCACTCCAGCCTGGGCAACAGAGCAAGACTCTGTCTCAAAAACAAAACGAAAAAAATTTCCGCTTTACAACTCACTTTTGGTACTGGCATACAAGAGTTTAGAATTGTTGTTGACCTTGGGAAGACCTTTATGAATTTCTTTCACATATGAGCTGCAAATTTATGGTGTGTTTATAATTGTATGCACCACATTCTCAAATATATTTCTGATGGAAAAAAATCTTTCATTTCACTTGTCACTGAATATGAATGAGTCCTCTACTTACAGTTTTACATATCTGGTAAGTGGAAGAGTTTTCTACGGACTCTCTTGTGATTCCATACATCTTAAATCTTGTTTCTTCACTATCCACATATTTTTGGTGCCAGACATTGAAGAATTATTTGCATCTCCATCCAATCTCTGGTGCTGCGTGCCAGGCAAGTCAGCCTATGGATGGTAGGAGTATTTCTGGAAGCCATTCCAACATCTGTACACCCAACAATAACTGAATAACTGAGCTATACATGAAAAAGACCACAGATCACCTAATGTCGCTCATGAAATCCAGAGTAAATGCAGACCATCTCATCCTCTCACTAGTCAGATCTCCAAAATACTCATCGTCACTCCAGTGGCACCAGTATGAGAAGCTGGGAAAAGTCTAGTTGATTAATAAAAAAGTATTATTTTTTACGGATGTTTTTATGCTTGTTTTATTTGTCAGTATCCTAAACTTTATCATTTATAGTGATTTTGTCTCACTGTCAATATTTTCATTCTTAATTTTATATTCATCGTTTGCATTATTTTTCCTAAAGAGGATCCAAAATGGCATTAGCTTCAGGCCCCAAGGAAAGTGGATCCAGGCCAGGTGCAGTGGCTCATGCCTGTAATCCCCGCACTTCGGAGGCCAAGGCAGGAGGATTGCTAGAGCACAGGAGTTTGAGACCAGCTTGGGCAACAGAGGGAGGCTTTGTCTCTGCAAAAAAATTTTAAAAACTAGCCAGGCATGCTGGCGGGGGGCTGTGGCCCCGGCTACTCAGGAGGCCGAGGTGGGAGGATTGCTTGAGCCAGGAAGGTGGAGGCTACAGTGAGCAGTGATTGTGCCACTGCACTTCAGCCTGGGCAACAGACTGAGACCCTGTCTCTAAATAAATAAACAGTCCTAAAAATGAATCCACTCTTGACCAAGAGTTTACCCCTCACAGACATCAGTGAAGAGCTACTAAAAAAGGGTCTTCAGAAAGAAGTTGAACCTCAAAAGAAGACGGGGGATTCAATAAACAATGAAATAAACATTAATTGAATAACAATCAAAAGAATTCCTCATTGTCCTGGCTATGCCACATAGTGTGGCCTTCTAGATCCTATGCTGGCCTCTGCTCACTGCCAGCTTTCACCATCACCATCCCCACTGGCCACCTGCTAGCAAGCAGCCCAGGAATACTTGCTAGATAAACAAAGAGACAACAAGCTGAGAGTTGAACCCAAATCTTTTGCTTTCCGGCCCTGTTGTTTCAAGGAGCACTGCTAAGTATTCCTTTCCGCCCACTTCCCTGCCTTGGCGGGCAGACGGAAGTAAGGATGGTAGTCTTTTTCTGACAACTGGTCCTTTCCTCATGTCCCTGAGTAGCTGGGAACACTTTGGGAAGACCTTTATGAATTTCATAGGATCTAGAAGGCCATACTATGTGGCATAGCCAGGGCAATGAGGAATTCTTTAAAATTTTTTGCAGAGACAAGGCCTCCCTCTGTTGCCCACGCTGGTCTCAAACTCCTGTGCTCTAGCAATCCTCCTGCCTTGGCCTCCAAAGTGCTGGGATTACAGGCATGAGCCACTGCACCTGGCCTGGATCCACTTTCCTTGGGGCCTGAAGCTAATGCCATTTTGGATCCTCTTTAGGAAAAATAATACAAACTCTGAATATAAAATTAAGAATGAAAATATTGACAATGAGAAAAAAATCACTACAAATCATAAAGTTAAAAATGCTGACAAATAAAACAAACATTAAAAATTCCAGAAAAAATAATACTTTTTAAATATTAACTAGACTTTTCCCAGCTTCTCATGCTGGTGCCATTGGAGTGATGATGGGCATTTTGGAGATTTGTCTAATGAGAAGGTGACATGATCTGCATTTACTTTGGATTTCATGAGATACCTTAGGTGATGTGTGGTATAGAAGATGCTATAGACATGGCTGGCACTCTTCCCAAATCCTCTCAGCCTACCTGGGAGTGGGCTCTGGAAAGTTACACATCTCTCCCTGCCTGAAGACGTTCCCTGACTGGCAGTGTACTTGGAAGTGCCCATGCATCAAGATGCCAACAGCAACCCTCAAAAGTAAGAGCCAGCTTCCTTTTCCCTCAGTGGGACAATCAGGGACATATTCCACTGTCCCTCCTTCTCTCAGAGGGTTCCCAACAGGATTGAGGTCCCGTCACCCAGGGGCACCTCCCCACAGAGTTGCTTCCTGGGCTCGCCGCTGGACTAAACTGCACTCAGGGTCTGCTGAGACACAGGGCCGTTATTCCCATCACCACCTGTGCTGACACAGCAGTATAGGTGCGGAAGGTGCAAAATCAGACCAATTTTTATTTGACCCAGGATACAATTCTGGAAGACAGTAGTTTGGGGAGGGGGGGGGGAAGAATTCCTGAAATATGTAAATTTAAGAATAAATCTTTCTCCCAAAAGTTTCAGATGCTTCAGCCTCCATGCTGGAACACTGAAAGAGGAGAGTCTTAAAGGCAGAAGAGTTGAGAGGCAAATTCAGAGGGGAAAAAAAGCACTGAAAAATGCGATCTGGGCTACCAGACGTTTCGCTGGAGTGACTAAAATAGGAAAGTGCTTCTCCAGCCAATGCATTGGTCAGTGTCTTTTATTTCACATGGGCAGTGAGCAAGGGAGGCTGTCAGAGACT
Source organism: Callithrix jacchus (assembly GCF_049354715.1). NCBI lineage: Eukaryota > Metazoa > Chordata > Mammalia > Primates > Cebidae > Callithrix > Callithrix jacchus. The sequence goes on from NC_133504.1 coordinate 167,815,219, forward strand.
GTTAGGCTGAGACCAGCTTTCAGGGAGCTTAGGAAACCTGCTTCTGGTGCCTACCTAGATCTTGAGTATTTGAAAACAGCTGGGACCACTTCCGGCTGTTCCTATCCTCTGATTCATCAATGCAGAGGCAGGGTTACTGCAAAGAAGTCTCATCTCCAAGAAGGGAGACCAGAGTGGTCTTCATCACTGCCTGGCTTGCATCCTGCCTATCTTGGGGGGAAAGACTACTGCTCAACCTCTCCCCAGCCCCCTCCCAAGGCCCTGGATGCTGGGTCAACTGGCCGGTAGCAAAGCATTCCTGCAGGAGACGCCACCCTTAGGTGTAGGAGCTCAGCCAGGTCCTTGGCAGTTTCCCAGATTGTAAATATCTCTGCATTTTATAGGAGGCTTCAGACTCCGAACCATGGCAATAAAGAGAAGAATCTTGAAAGCAGAAGAGTTTATAGACAGATACAGAGAGAGAGGAAGGGAGAGTCCACGTCTGGACTTGGGTGTCTGGTGAAAGGGAGGCAGACTCTGAAGAGGTTTCCAGAGAGGACCAAAGTATGCATTTGGTAAAGCCATCAGGGAGAGGCAGTGCCGGGATCAGCATGATGGGTGTCCTTGTGTACTGTTTGGGGATTTTTGTGTCTGTATGTTTGCAATCCCTGTCCCCCCTACAACCCCAAGCTGGGGTCTGCTAAGAAAAAGAACCTGGCTTGCAATAGCATTCTTTAGCTCCACTTGAAAGTTTGAAAAACCCCTGGATAGGAAAATAACCTCAGGGAGCCAAGTCTTTCTGCACTTGGCGAAGCCTTAGACCTAAAATACACATATGAACACTTCACTTTGAAAGGCCTTGCAGTATTCATATCTGAGTCATCTGAAAACAAATAAAAAGAGACCTAAACAAACAAACCTAATTGTGCACAGAAACACAGCCAGGTTTCCAGCCTGGTTTTCCCTGTTTTTATTAGTCAAGAGCCAGTACATGAGGCTTTCATGGCATCCAAAACAAGCAAAAATATTTAAAACAAATTGCCAAGGCTGCTCCCTCTTCCCTCCTTCCTTTATGATGCACTGCACAGGCCAAGTTCTTGACTTCTCTGCCTGGGCTTTCGAACCTCTTTCCTTTAGATAGACAGCTGCCTGCTTACCCGGCTGCCCAAGGGCGACAGCAACCCTGGGTGACGGTGACATCCATAAACATCAGCACTTACTGGATGAAATTTAAGCAGATGTGTTTGAGGTCTTGAAATGTTATTGCTTTTACCATTAATGAAGGCAGCTGGTTTGAGAACGCAGCCTGCCGACCCAAGTTCACCTAGGACAGACCTGTTCACTGCCCTCTGCCGGCATCCTACCAGCTGCCTTTATTTTCTCCCTCTTATTTATTTCACCATTACAAAGGCGTTCCACTGCAACAGGCATCCTTTGCTGTAGCCAAACCATTTTCCTTTCTGGTAATATCATCCTCTTTTTTTTAAAGTCCATTTAGTTTGTTAGAGTCTGCCTTACCCCACCCTGCTTCAGGAGCATGTGACCGAAGCCTGGCCAATCTGAGACGCCCATATTGGTGTAGGGACGGACCATAAATACAGTTTGGGCTATTGAGATGCAAGCCTGGAACTTTTTAAAAAAAGGCTTCTGGGAAAGAAGCGCACATTCCTCCAGGGATGTGTCTAGCTGGCAGAATGTAAGTCTGGGGCTGCTGGTGGCCACGCTGAAGCAGAGCTGAGTGAGGGAGAGGGATAAGAACTCCTATGACATCATCTGAGCACCTGGATCCAGCCATGACTGAAGATTGTCTATCTTGGACTTTTCTATAACACAAATAAAACTCCCATTTTGCTTAAGCCTCTTGTAGTTGAGTTGCTGTATCTTGCAACTGAAAGAGTCCACACACACACACATACACACCCCTTCAAATGACATGTGTACTTACCTTTTCTGGCATCTTCCAAGTGGACAACGACTATTTTTTTAACTTCTGGGGATGATCTTCTCAAAAGGATAATTTTTTTTTTTTTTTTTTTTTGGTGAATTGCAATTTCAGTTAAATGTCCCCGAGAAGTCCAGAAGTCCATCTACTTTAGTCCCGAACCCTGGGAGAAAAATTGCCTCTGTCCCTTGCAGTGTGGTAAAAGATGAATGAATTCTCTCACCTAGCTTGCTTCTGATACAAAGCACAAAATAATATTGTCATGACTGAGGAATTTCTTTGCACTCCGTGGCTTGCTCTGATTCCAGGCATCCTATTGTGTGAGGCTAAGGGGATATCTGAGTGCCAAGATTACTCTAGATCTGAAGCATGTGAAAGTCAGCAACAACGCATCCCTGCCAAACTAAACCAAGGTAACAAATGACATACAGACATTTAGGGGGAACCATGGAAACTGTAGGGCCACTGGTTTTTCTTCCTTGTTTTGTGCACCATGAATAGGTGAAGGTTTGGCCTGTTTTCTCCTCCAGTTAGCCAACTGGAAAAGGCTCTTATGGTAATGTTACCAGAAGAGGTCCCATCTAGACACCAACAGAGGGTTGTTGAACAAAGAATTTGGGCATTGGGCACAGAGGCTCATGTCTGTAATCCCAGCACTTTGTGGGGGCGAGGTGAGAGGATCACTTGAGTCCCCAAGTTTGAGACCAGCCTTACCAACAAGATGAAACCCCGTCTCTACTAAAAATACATAAATTAGCTGGCCATGGTGGCAGGCACCTGTAATCCCAGCTATTTGGGAGGCCTAGGCAGGGAGAATTGCTTGAACCTGGGAGGTGGAGGTTGCATTGACCTGAGATGGCCACACTGCTCTCCAGCCTGGGCAACAGAGTGAGACTCCATCTCAAAAAAAGAAAAAGAAAGAACTGAGGGTAAGTCCATAGAGTAAAGTGAAAGCATATTTGTTAAGAAAGCAAATAGATAAATAATGGCTACTCCATGGGCAGAGCAGTGGTATGGGCTGCTTGATCGAGTATACCTGTGGTTACTTCTTGACTATATGCTAAACAAGGGGTGAATTATTTAGGAGTTTTCTGGGAAAGGAGTGGGCACATCTGGAACTGAGGGTTCCTCCCCTTTTTAGACCATATAGCGTAACTTCCTGATGTTGCCATGGCATTTGTAAACTGTCATGGCACTGGTGGGAGTGTCTCTTGCATGCTAATGCATTATAATTGGCATATAATAAGCAGTGAGGATAACCAGACGTCATTTTTGTCACTGCACTTCAGCCTGGGCAACAGATTGAGACCCTGTCTGGAACAAAAAAAAAATGTACTTCTTCCTGTTGGTCTTGCACAAAATTCAACATGCTTGATTTTAGATGTACTTGTATACAGAACAAGATGGAGAAAATTTTTACTCAGAAATATCTTCTTGGGGAGAACACTGGAATAAACAATTTGATAAATTGTTTTGGATGAGAGGCAAGAAATAAGATCTCTAAGTGCCTGGTTTAATAGCACAAGATGGTTCCAGCCCTGACTTCTAAGCAGGGTGGATCTAATTTTGTAAATTGGAGAAGAAATATTTTGATGCAGGGGAGCCAGGAGAGAGCTGCTTTGCTGTGCATAACAGAGAAGAGAGGAGCATACTTCCTTTTTTGAAACAGTCTCACTCTCTTGCCCAGGCTGGAGTGCAGTCACGCAATCTCAGCTCACTGCAACCTCCACCTCCCAGGTCCAAACAATTCTTCTGTCTCAGCCTCCTAAGTAGCTGAGACTATAGGCATGTGCCACCATGTCACTTGGCTAATTTTTTTTTGTATTTTTAGTAGAGACGGGGTTTCACCATGTTGGCCAGGCTGGCATCAAACTCTTGACCTCGTGATCTGCCCACCTCAGGCTTCCAAAGAGCTGGGATTACAGGTGTGAGCCATGGGCCCAGCCTAGGGGTGTACTTCTGAAAGAGGTTCTGGGAAGAGGAGAGAGGGAACTGTTGAAGCTGGGACAAAAATAAAGCCCCTGGAGATGAGCACCTGAGGAAGAACTTGGAAGAAAAGAAACATCTGATGGGTTATTTGAGCTGATTGCTCATTGATGTGATGGGTACCATATTACCCTTTTTTTGTTTCCCCTGTGAAGCTGCCCATAAAGTCTATATTGCTTATAAACACATTTGTCTGATGCAGAACTCTAAAGAGAAGGATTTCTGTGTGCAAGTTGAAACAGGCAAAAGCAGAGGAAACACATACAAATACAAATCTGAAGTTCAAGTTGACTTCTGTGTTCTATTTACCTGCATGCCCCTCCTAGTGGATGATAAAACTCCTAGGAGTAAGGGTCTATTTTCACTTGTTTCAAAATTCATTGCACCTGGTACAATGCCTGGCACAAAGCAGACAGCCAGCATCTCTATGGTGGATGCATGAATGAATGAATTAATCTCTAGGAGGAATCAATGAATTAATGGCTTGACTTGCAGGGAAACATTTGCAGCAAACATGGCTCTGGCTAGCCTTGATAAATGAAGATGCCCAGAGAATTTCACTCCAAAATATGGCACCCTTGTATGATGACTGTTTCAAATTCAAGGCCATTGGAAACCCACAGATGCTGGAAGAGGCTTTTCCCTTAGCTCATGAAGATTTGACCCACCAAGTGAAACAACTGCCTCCCGTCCCATCCCTGAAATCTCACTATCTGTCACAGAAATGAAGACTGAGGAATGTCACCAAGACTGGACAGATCTTTTTGTAAGATAATATCTGTCTCTCAGGTTTGCTCAGATTCCAGAGAAAATAATGTACAATTTAATTTTAGTCTCGTGGCTCCATTCATTCTCCCTAATAATCATTTACTCCTCCTCAAAAGAATTACCAACATTTCCCATCTCCCCACTTCCCTATGGATAAAGTTATATGAGTATCTGGACCCCACTGAGTTACTGAGTAATATTCTCCTGCAATTTCCCCATGCTATGCACGTTAAAATAAATTTTATATGTCTTTTCTCCTATTAATCTGCCTATTTTGTCAGTTGATTTTCAGCAGACCTCAAGAGGGTGAAAGGGAACTTTCCCCTTGGCCACTATGCTAGCTTTCGCCAATGGGATTTAGCAAACAGGCTTGAAAAGCATCTTGAGGCTTACTCCCTCAGAACCTGGCAACCACCACGTGAAAAAGCCTGAGATGGCCTGCCTGATAATGAGAATCGCAGACACCAGCAAGTGATCTGTGTCACCCCAGCTGGTGTCAAGCCAACTGCCAGACATCTTCAGGAGGCCCCCCAGACCATCTAGCTCCGGCTGAGTTCATCCAGAATGGAAATGCCCAGCCATCCCACAGAACTTGCAAAAGAATAAATGTGTGTGTTTTTCGCCACTGATATGGTTTGGCTGTGTCCCTACCCAAATCTCATCTTGAATTCCAAGCACCTGGTGGGAGGTAACTGAATCATGGGGGCAGGTCTTTCCTGTGCTGTTCTCATGATAGCAAATAAGACTCATGAAATCTGATGGCTATGATAAGGGGGAGTTTTCCTACACAATCTCTCTTTGCCTGCTGCCATCCGTGTAAGATGTGACTTGCTCCTCCTTGTCTTCCATGATGATTGTGAGGCTTCCCCAGCCACGTTGAAGTATAAGTCCAATTAAACCTCTTTCTGTTGTAAATTGCCCAGTCTTGGGTATGTTTTTATCAGCAGCATGAATATGGACTAATACAGCCACTACATTTTGGGGTGATTTGTTATCCAGTAGAAACTGACTACACCATGATCCCATTTTATTGGTTAGGAAACTAAGGCTTAGAGAGGTGAAGACAATTGCCTCGAGTCATGACCATTTAAATGGTAGGTCTGTCTCATGCCAGCCTCTGGTCCCTTACTATTGTAGCCCTGTGCCCTCTCTTCTTAGAAAGAGCTAGTTTCAAGATCAAGACAAAAGCCTGTTCACTAGCACTGAGGGACCTATGATTAGAACAGGCCAGAGAGCAGTGCTATCTGGAGACTACAGCACTGGGTAGGAACCTAAAATTCCTGACTCCACGTGGCTCTTAAACCTGGCTGCACATTAGCAGCAATGGGTTTTTAAAAGAAAACCCCAATGGCCAGGTCACACTCCAAACCAAATAAATCAGAATCTCTGAAGGTTAGACTCAGTATTTTAAAAACTCCCATGCTAATTCTAACAAGCATCCAAACTTCAGAATTAGTGTCTTAAACACTTCTAAATAAGAGTGTTGTTTGTGGTTGGAGAAACTGGAGCTGTTAAACTAGAAATGTCCCCTACAGGACAGACACAGTGGCTGTCTCCAAGGATGTGAGGGAGGGGTCTTCCAAGGAACAGGAACCAGGAATAACAGCATCATTGATTCGATGAATATACATTATGTGCTCAGCTCTGCATTATTATTTCCTGCCCTCAAGGATAGCAGAGTGACAATTATGTAGATGCAGAATCGCAATCACACCGTGACTAATATTATGGTTATATGTTCCAGGTAACAGTAGCAGCATAGAAAAGGCAGAGATTGCTTTCTAGCTGGGGCCTAGTAAAGGAGGCACTTTTTTTTCCCTACCTGCTGGGCACTGATGGTTTTGGAGGAATGAGAAGAATCCGTATTCATCCATAGTGCTTCCCATGAAGGGACCAGGCACTCCAGGTATCCTGCCTAGTCAGCTCAGCCTACTATAACAGAATACCATAGACTGTGCAGCTTAAACAACAAGCATTAGTTTCTCACAATTCTGGAGGATGGGAAGTCCAAGATCAAGGTGCCGGCTGATTCCATGTTCTGGTAAAGACTCTTTCTGGCTTGCGGATGGCCACCTTCTTGCTGTGTCCTCACATGTCAGAGAGAGAAGGTCTCCTTCTTTTCTTATAAGGACACTAATTTCAGAACAGGGGTTTTACTCTCATGACTTCATCTAAACCTAATTGCCTCCCAAAGATCCCACCTTTTAACGCCACCACAGTCATTGGGGATTAGAGCTTCAACATGTGAGTTTGGGGGATGCACAGACATTCATCCCATAGCACCAGCAGGCAGGCTGTTGCCTGGCATTGGAGAGTGAAGCAGAGAGGCTGGTCAACAGGAAGCCGGGAGGTTGCAGAGGAGAATATAACACTGAGAAGAGGAGTGCTAAGTGTATAGAGGGGGGAAAACAACCCCTACAGTCCCTGTGTGTCTTTCAAGATGTTGGGTACCTGAGTTTGGGGAGTTGGGCCTGCTGGTGGGGGCTAAGTGCAGCTGTGAGGGCAGGGAGTCAGCTGCTCTTTTTAATGAGAGTGCTGTTTGGAATTCTGTACAAGAATTGCAAGTCCTGACCTCACAGCAGTAGCTACTGAGCCTTGTAGCACTTTCTTTTTCCAAGTGCAGTCATGCACTGGAAGTTTCAACCTCGACTGTGGGCTTCCTAGAAGGGCAGAATCTGGGGTCCATCCAAAATTACTCAATCAGAATCTGCACTTTAACAAGAGCCCCAGATAAATCTAGGCACAGCAAAGTTTGAGAAGCACGCTCGAGTACCCTCTATCCACCAGTAGGATGACTATATATCCAGCCAGTACATGCTCTAGAACCCAGAGTGCCCCCTGTGTACTGAGCCAAGCCAGTCCTGGTTTGGGGGGTAGCAGCCAGCAGAAATTGTCAGCCAGGCCACAGCAGGGGTGTGCCAGAGGATACAAAAATATATGGAGCAGGTCTGAAGGTCAAGGACAGGGAGCCTGCAGCAGGAGTTCCCTTGAGGTCAAGGGTGCTTTGAGGTAGTCAAGAATGGAGTTCCTCACACCTGCTCTGTTCCATCCTTGAACCCTTGTATAAATGATGTTTGCAGGCCATGCATGCTGGCAACGCTGCTAGCCAAGGCTCTGCCACCTGCCACCTTTTCTTCCCTTCATTTATGAGAGGCAAAGATTTATGGATTCGAAGGGGGCTGTGGCTACCAGACGTTTGATATTCTGGGTCTCAAGTGGTCAAAGAGTCCCAGAAGGCTCACGTTGACCCACACTCAAGCCCCTGGGCACCTCAGGGAAGGGCAGGTGGGTCCCTGGTGCATGCTGGTCATCCCATCCGCTAATGACTTCCCTTCTTCCTAATGGTTTTCTCTTTGCCTCTTTGCCTCAGAATCCACAGCAAGTCGCATTCCTGACTGGAGATGTCAGGGGGACCTCATGTGAACTGCCAGCACTGAATCGTTTCTGAGGTTGGAAGAAATAGTTGGGAGGCTGCCCCCACCTTCCAGCTTGGAACTGGGCTGAGTGCAGTTCTATGGCTCACTCCGCAGGCCACTCGCTTGGCTGGGACATGGCTTTGGCAAGCCTTGCTCCTGGCAGGCTGGACTCATGAGAACCCTGGTATTTCGGAGCGTGTGTCAGGGCATGTGGAGGGATAATGCAGTGTGGTCACAGGGCAAGCCAAGACCAGGGAGATGGCCCTGCATGATGACAGGCAAAGTGGACCCAACGGGGTTGGGAGTCAGAATTTCTGAACCCTGAAATCATCCCTGTGAGATGTTGAGGAGTGCCAATTCTGAGGATAATGAGGGAGGCTGTGGGGTCTATGTTGACCCCCGCCCCCAACCTACAAAGCCAACAGCAAGCATCTGGCTCAGTGATATGAGCTGATTGATGATTCAGCCAACATCTTCTCCTCCAGGAAGGTTTCTTGGGTTACCCCATTAGCTTCTCTGTTGGTAGCCATCACTAAGACCCCCACCCCAGGAAGGGATGATCTCTGCTACGTTATTTCTGCCGCTAAATTCTTCCCACAAGACCCTGTCAAAAATTATGGAAACTGAAGATAAAAGCAGAGAGGGCTTTTCACCTACTGCTTGAGCTGAGAGTTCCCACCTCCCTGGCAGAATTCCATGTGACACAGAACCATTGAACCCCTGCCCCCAAAATGGTACCAGAGGCCATGAACCTTCCCCAGAATGACACTTTCCCAGCTTCTTGTCCCCTCGTAGTACAGATCCAAGTGCCCTTTGGTCCCTAAGAGGGAAGGAAAGCTTCTCTCTGCCCAGACTAAGATCCTGTTCTTTTCTTGACCCACAGGAGTATTCACAGCCTGTAGGGAGACACCCATTCAGCAAGTGATTCACTGACCCATTGATCCACTGATCCACTGATCTATTGCTTACATGCAAAGCCCCATTCCACCTGCTGGGCTTGTACCCCTGCCACTTATAAGACACAGCTAGTGTATTTCCAAAGCCTGGGTTTGCTGGTCTTAAATGACACCATACAGTGGTCACACCATCCTGGCCCAGGCTAGGTCATGGCTGTACCCTCAATCTCCTGTAAGCAAAGAAAGGACAAGGGGACATGCACTTCCAAGAAACCAACAATGGTTTCCAGTTGTGATGCTGCATAAATACAGATTGAGGAAGAAAACTGCTCTCTAACTCAGCAAGGAGACAGTGCTGGGAGCACTCCCAAACTGTATAATAAATAGACACTTAACTTCTCAGTCTGCATTTCAGCTGCATCCTGCTCTTGGACTCCTCCTCCCTAGAGGTGGGTAAACACTTGCATTAGGACTAAGAGGTCTTCCCAAGTGCTTCCTCTCAAAAGCAATGGAGAGTGCCTCACCGACGTAGCGTTTCCTGGATCGAAAACTTCTACAAGCTGGCAGATTTTCCAACTTCAATAATTTAACATCTACTAGTACTTGTTACAAATATGTACTCTGTGCCAGGCGTGGAGCTGAGTACTTTACATATGGGATCTTGTTGAATTCTCACAGTAATCCTGGGAAGTGGCTTCTATTATTTCTTCTATTTAACAGATGAGGATGCGAAGGTTCAGAGAGGTTATATTGTCCAAAGTCCCGCAGTGAGTGACCCACAGGAGTGACCCCCAGGATTCAAACCCTTAGACTCCAAGCCTGTGCTCTTAGCTATCACACTATATGACCTCCAAAATGGAGCCCCATCGCCAAGTGCAGGACAACCACACACCCTGGGATTTCCAAGTCCCTACACATTTAAAATATCCTGCAGTTTTTTTCTCATAAAAATACATGAGCTTGTCAGATGAGCATCTTGGGATTGACAAGATTTGGGACTTGACAATATACTCACCCAAACTGTTTTGCAAACTCACTTCAGCAACGTCTTACATCATGGGGCTTTTAAAAATCCAGATCCAAGCGTCTTACCCCAAACCTATTAAAACTCAGACTCTCCAGGGGAGGATCCAGGGAATCCATATTCCTAAAACAAATTCCCAGGGTGATGCCTGTGACGCCCATGATGTACATGTATGAGCAACTGTCTCCCTGCCTGATGCTGAGATGGAGTGAGGAGAATAAAACATGCTTAAGAAATGGTCCTTAGGCCAGGTGCAGTGGCTCATACCTGTAATCCCAGCACTTTGGGAGGCCGACGTGGGCAGATCACCTGAGGTCAGGAGTTTGAGACCAGCCTAACATGGTGAAACCCCATCTCTACTAAAAATATAAAAATTAGCTTGGCGTAGTGGAGGGCACCTGGCGTAGTGGAGGGCACCTGGTGTAGTGGAGGGCACCTGCGCTTTAATGCAGGAGGCAGAGGTTGTAGTGAGCCAAGATCACACCACTGCACCCCAGCCTGGGCGACAGAGCGAGACTCTGTCTCAAAAAAAAAAAAAAAAAAGAAAAAAAAGAAATGATTCTTAAATTCAATAAATACTCATTTCAGTAAAGGGGCAAGATAGATTCAAATACCAAAGTGTGCAACAACTAAATAGCAAGCTGTACGGTCCTAACTATGGAGCAGTTCAGAAAGTGGGTAATTCATGAACTAGAAAAATCAGAGAAGGCTGCATGGAAGAGGAGGGACTTGAAGTTGGCTTTTAAGATTTGGAGGTGGAAGGAAGAAGAGAGAAGGGTATTCCAGACAGGAAGAGCATGAAGAGCAAAACCTTTGAGGGGAGAAAGAGCTTACTATTTTTTATGAAGCAGGGAGAGGGTCAGCCCACCAATCTGGGGGATGGAGAGAGAACATGCAGGAAGGAAGTTAGCCTAAGCAGGGCAGTTTCTGGCCGGAGGTTGGTTTAGATGTGGGTAGCACTAGGGAGCCATTGTGGGCTCTAGAGCAACTACTCACAGGCTAAATGGGTGATTAAGTTAAGGTAGAGCCTGAGATGGTGACAGGAGAATTAGCCAGATCCCTGCTTTCCAACTCGTTGAACACAGATAAGAAACTGCACCAGAGAACACCCAGTGGCGTCCTAAATCTGGGAATCCGCTGAGGAATTAGGAGAGGGATCCTTTCCTGGCAGAGCACCTGATTCTACATAAGGCTATCTTCAAGTGAGGTGTTGGGCTGAGAAGGAGCAGAGAATGGAGTTGTGAGGTTGTGCAGAACTGTTTCCTAAATGGAGCGGTGAGTGAGTGAAGGAGACAGTACACACACACACATACACACACACACACACACACACACACACCCCAAACAGGGAGGCTCAGACAACGTCAGAGAGCAGTGGAAATCCTGCATAAGCTATCTTAAGTAATTTGATGTGCCTCTAAATTATTTTGGCACCAAAGCATGATAGTCCATATGGAGAGAAAAACGTGTGCAGAAAGAAAGGCTGAAAAACAAATTTTTACAAAACAAAGAAACAAGGGCTGATACAGACAGAAACCAAGAGTCTGGCCTGATGGCCCTGACATATAGCAGAGTTTAGTCAAATCTTTCTGTAAATAAGGGAGACATTCTGAGGAACCAGCTCTACTGGGTTGCAATAATTTTCTGTGCCGAATAAGCGGTCCTAATGATAAGAGAGAGAATTGATCAAGACTCTCGGTTTGAGGGAACTCAGATTCAAAGCATTTCAAGACAAAGGGAAAAGCACTGACTCAAGCTAGTCCGGCTTCAGGCACAGCTTAACCCAGGGCACTCTTGTGATATAATCAGGTTGTTCTCTGCCCAACTCTCAGCTTGGCTTTCCTTGATGTGGCCTCACTTCTCGACACTTTTCCCATGTTGCAGAAAACCTGACGCTCATCGGCTCCAGCCATGATCCTTCAGAAGGAGAGAAAGCCTCCCCCTCCCAGAGCCCATTTTGTTCCTTTGCCCACTCTTGGACCCATCATTGTGTCCAGGTGAGTGGGATATTTGGGTTGGTCAGCCTGAGTTTCATGGCTCCTCGGGTGGTGGAAAGGCAGTTCCCCTTGATTGATGGCCCATCAGATTTCCAAAGTGTCAGGAGGAAGGAAAGTCTCCAAGAGGAAAAAATGTGGCGCAGAAAAGAGAATTAGATATTGGTGATGGTGCTGCAGGAGTTCAGTATCCAGAGAGATGCCCTCTGAGGTGAATAGTCATGGAAGGCTTCCCCAGGGAAGTGTGATATGAGCTCAGCCTCAAAGGGCAAAAAGAACTTGGGCCTTGGAAGGAGACAATGAGGTGTTACAGCAGAAGGCATGGCTTGGGCAAAGACACGGAAGAGGTCCTTGCTCCTAAAAGATTTCCACCAATCTCTGGCTATATTCAAATGTCAATTTCCTCTCATTATCCCTTTTTGTGCTTAACTAGTGGTGGTATTAATGCTAAAGAGAGCAGCACTGGGGGTTCTGTCTGTACTTAAAAGACAAGATCAGTTGGGCATGGTGACTCATGCCTGTAATCCCAGAACTTTGGAAGGCTAAGGTGGGAGGATCACTTGAGGCCAGGAGTTTCAGACCAGCCTGGGCAACATTCACCATGTTGGCCCCATCTCTACAAATACATATATATGTGTGTATATATACACACATATATTAATGCACAATACACACACACACACACACACACACACACACATTTAAATTAGCTGGGTATGGAGGCTCTCACCTAGTCCCAGCTACTTAGGAGGTTGAGGTGGGAGGATCTCTTGAGCCCAGGAGTTGGAGACTACAATGAGCTATGATCATGCCGCTGCAGTCTAGCTTGGGTGACAGAGCAAGAGCCTGTTTCAGAAAAAGAAAAAAAGATAGGATCACTAACTTCTCTTAGGGCATGAAATGAAAGGGAATCAGTCCCATAAAATGCTGAGCAAAATGAGAGGCTGTCCTCACCCAACACATAGGAGACCCTACCCTCCTGGAAACCACTAACCTTGTTGGATGCAGCCAAGTTCAATGTGTGCACTTCCCTTCAAGGTTCCTGCATCATTGCCTTGGATGGCACATTTGTCCTCTAAGTGATCCCATCAATCTCAGCTACTTCCCTCATTTCCCACTCACTCAGCTGGGGCTTGGTGAAGAGTCTCTGTCACCAGCTGTGAAGGTTCTGGGTGGTCTTGCAAAAGGAGAGGCTGGTCCAGGCTTGTTGGCCCTGGCTCACATGCACTCACTCGTTCACTGATTACTTATTGAGACTTTATCTCATGTAAAGCACAGTGCTAAGCCTAGGTGCTGAAGAGACAATTCAACATTGTCTTTTCCCTTAATGAGCTGTTTACTGGGGAGACAGACATGTAGTAGACAAAAAACACATTTGCTACTGAAGATCCCCACCTATTTGGAGATAATTGTTCCTTCCTTGCCTCATTTATCTATTTTACCAAAGACTGTTAATCACAGATCCCATCTCTCCCTGGACCACAATCATTGGCTCAGGCACAGGCAAATGAAGTAATGCAATTAAAAACAAAAACAAACAAAAAAAAAACTTTATTGGGATTTTTCTTGTTTTTCATGATGATTGGCAGATGTGACACATAATGCTATGATGAAATTTTTCCCATTAAAATTCTGAATTTAGAGTATATAAAAACATAACCATTTTTTAAATGTTGATTCTGCATCCAGCAATTTTGTTTAACTCAGATATTCATTTGAACAATTTGACAGTGGATATTCTTGGGGTTTGGGAGGAGGAATTTCTATGCAGGTAATTATATTGCTTGCCTGCATATAAAAAGCCTCACCTCTTCTCTTCCAATCATTATACTGCTTATTTATTTTCCAGCTTTGCCTTAGGAACTCCTGTACTGAATACTTGGTTGAGAGTGGGCATCCTTGTCTTGTTTCTGATTTTAATGCAAATGATTCGCAGGTTGTACAATTAATATGACGCAGTCATAAAAAAAGAACATCTTCAAGATATATTAATTGAAATTTGTACATATTTCTTATAACCTTTTTATACCAATGGTAGCATATTACACACTTTGTTTTGCACCTTACTAAGCCTATACACATATGCTTGCATATGGTTTGAATATCTGTGGATGAATACAAAAGAAATTGGAAACACAAGCAACGTCCAGGGAAGGGAACTGGGTAGGTGGAGAGTGTGTGTGTGTGTGTGTGTGTGTGTGTGGCGGGTGGGAGGGTGGGTATATTTACCCCAGAATATCTCTTTAGCTGTATACTTGTTTGATATGTAATCATTTGAATGCTCTTCAGTTCAAAATATTTTCTGTTTCATGATGATTTCCCTTCTTATCCATCTGTTGTTTAGAGCACATTTTTTTTTTTTTTTGGTTTCCAAACTTTTAGAAGTTTGACATTCAATTTAATTGCATTTTGAACAGAGAATGTGGACCTTATTATTTTGTGCCTTTGAAAATATCGTGATCTAACATATGATCACTTTTTAAGTGTTCTCCATGTATTTGAAAATAATGTATATTCTTTATTTCATAGATACAGCATTTTATATAGATTTTTAAAGTGTTGAATGTTTTTGTTTAAATTTAAATTCTAAATATTTTTGTCAGCTTTATAAAACACTTTTTTTCACAGTGTCCTATAAAACATTTTTTAAAAATCAGTTAAAATTTTCCATTATAACAATTTTTCCCCATTTTTTGAAAATAATTTAGTTTTGCTTTTTATATTTTGAAGCTACATTAGTAAGGCCATATAAGTTTATTACTACTATATATTCTTAGAAAGTCATTTATTTTAATATTTTATATTATCCTTCTTTGTTGCTACTATTTTTTTCCCTTAAATTCCATTTTATTTGACATAAATATCATAAATAAATATTATAATCCTAGCATTATTCTTGTTATTATTTGTGTGATATTGTATATCTTTTTTTTACCTTTACTACAATTTTGTGATGTGGCTTTGACAGTATGTCCCAGAATTTTAAAAACTTTAATCTGATAATTCCTACCTCTTTATCAATGAATTTATTCCATTTGCATTTATTGTAATTACTGATCTGTTTGAAACAATTTCTACCATTTTATTTTGCACTTTCTATTTGCCATTCTTTTTCTTTGCTTCCTTTTTTCCTTCCATGTATTCCTGCACTGATAAAGTTTTCTGTATTTACTCCTTTCTCTCTGTCAGTGTGAAAGCGGTAGACTTTATTTCTATTCCTTATTGTTACCTTTATAATTCATACAAAATAAATCCAAAGTCATTTTATATTTCTATGCTCATTTAAATCATGAAAATAAATATAAATATATTATAATTATCATCTTACTTACTTTGTTATTGTCAGCTAAGTTTTATCTCTTTTTTTTTTTAATTTTTATTGGATTTTAGGTTTTGGGGTACATGAGCAGAGCATGCAAGACAGTTGCGTAGGTACACACATGGCAGTGTGCTTTGCTTTAAAAATTAATAATTTTTGGTCAGGCACGGTGGCTCAAACTTGTAATCCCAGCACTTTGAGAGGCTGAAGTTCTTGGATCACTTGAGACCAGGAGTTTGAGACCAGCCTGGCCAACATGGTGAAACCCCATTTCTACTAAAAATATAAAAATCAGCCAGGTATGGTGGCACACGCTTGTAATCCCAGCTACTTGAGAGGCAGAGACAGGAGAATCCCTTGAACTGGGGAGGCAGAGGTGGCAGTAAGCCAAGATAGTGCCATTTCACTCAAGCCTGGGCAACAGAGTCAGACTCTGTCTCAAAAAAAAAAAAAAAAGAAAAGAAAAAAATTAATAATTTTTATACTTCCTAGTTAAGTTTACCAAACGAATGATCAAGTCCTCATTGTTTCTTGACTCCTGTGTCTTCCCTTTGTGTTAATTTTTCTTCTCGTTTAAATATATACATTAATAATTCTCTAAATAAATGTTGATGAGTAATATATGTCTTTTAATTTTTGTATACCAAAACATTTCTTAATTTAGCTAGAAATAAAATCTTAGGTTGTCATTTATTTTCCCTCATTACCTTGAACATATTTATCTACAGTGAGAAGCATTATAGAGCAGTAAATATGAGCATTTGGAGCCAGATCAGCTCAGGTTGAGTCCCAGCTTCTCTACTTACTAGATACAAGACCTTGGGCAAGAACCATTAAACTTTCTTTTGACTCAGTTTCCTCAGCGGTACAAAGGGTATAGTAAGACTCCCATCTCATGGAATTGTTTTGAAGATTAAATTAGTTAATATATATGAAGTACTTTGCATTATGCCTGGGACATAGTACCATTCAAGTGTTAGCTGTTGTCATTACTACCTCTGATTTCATTTTGGCTCATGAGAATATTACCATCAGTCTAAATACGATTCATTTTTAGATAATCTAATTCTTCTGTCTCATTATCTTTAAGATTTTCTTTATTTGGATGTTCAGCAACCTCATTCAGAATACACTTTCAGCCTGAGAATTTGGTCTTTCTACTATTCTTGAAAGTTCTTAACCATCATTCTTTTATTATTTTTTATTTACTCTCTTTCTCTGCAACTTCCTTGTGCTATAAGTTGTAGCCTCTCCAATTATTCTCCATCTTTCTCAGTTGTTCTTACTTAATTTTAAACCTTGGCTCTCTGTGCCATATTTTCAGGTGAACTCTTTGGTATCATCTTTCAATTCAATTATTTTTATAACTGCACAAAGTCTGAAATTTTATCCAATCTATTAGACTTTTTAAAATTTTAGAAACTGTATTTTATATTTCCAAGATTAATAGTTGGTTCTTTTCCATATCCATTTTTTAAAAGTTCATTTCTTCCTATTTTTGTTTCACAATTTTTTATTCTTATTTATTTCATCTTATTCCTTCACTTTCTGATTTAAATACCTGGAACATATTTATTTCAAATTCTTTGTCAGATCGTTTTACTATTTTAGTTTCACTTGAAGCAAAAAAATCTATCAATATTGATTTATTGGCTGTTATCCCTTGGAGATAGGTTTCTTTTTATCTTTTGGAATTTTCATCTTCAGTTTCAGTTAAAGATTGATCCTTAACTTTTCTCTCTTTTTCTGTCTATTCTTTTCTTGTTTAGGAGTTTTAAGTTTCCTGTATCTACCTGCTAATTGAACTTTGTATTGATGATGGTAGCTCTTGTTTATTGGCAATGTGGGTGGCTCACTCAGTGAGCAAGTGGCTTAGTTCAGGTCCTGCCTCTTGTTCTGTCATGATCACTGCACACCTAGTCCCTCAGTTTCACATAAGCTAAAGCCTCAAGCAGTTGTTTGCAGGAGCTTTTAGCAGTCTCTTGTTCTAAGTGGAGAATCCACCAGTCTTAGTTTTAAACCTGAACCCTGCCTCACCTACAGTATATTCGGTTCCTGTTTCCTTGAGGCCAAATAGGTTAGTTACACTTAGAAGCCAAGATCTTTCCCACTAACACTCAGCCTTAGTCTCTGCTGTATGCTTCTCTTCTACTTCTGGTCTACAAAACTATCAAGTTTGTGAGCTCAGTTATACCGTTTTTACATGCTCCATTAAAAAATATGTGATCGGTGGGGGTGTGATTCAAGATGGTGCTGTAGGAGCAGATCAGGATTGCAGCTACCAGTGAAAGCACAGAGGGTGCATGGACACCGCATTTCCAGATGAATCTTTATTGCCCACAGACCAGGAGATTCCCAGGTGGAGGAACCCCACAGGTTGCCAGCAAGGCTGTTTTTGCAGCTGTTTCAACTGGCGCCACAGCGCAGCGGCTCTCCGTACAAAATACACAGGTCTGGTGGCCCTGTTAAACTGGCAATTGGAGATCTGGGAAGGCAGATTAGCGCATTCATCTGATTAAACGGGACTGAAACATAAAGCCAGGCCAGGAGATTCCCGGGCAGAGAAGTGGTTTCAGCCGGCACGGTGGGTCGCCGCACAGGAAATCACACAGATCCCGGCACTCTTTCAGCAGGTGACTGGAACACCTGGGAGAGAGTCAACCTTTCAACTTAAAAAGAAAAAAAGGGCTCTGAGGCAGGGAGCCAGGTGATCAGGCTTGGCGGGTCCCAGGTCCACAAAAATAAACAAACAAACAAAAAACCCAGCAACTAGAAACGCTCAAGGTTGAGAGTTTCATGGCAAGCACAGCTAAAACCGGGATGGCCCAGCTCTGTGAGGGAGGGGCGCCTGCCATTACCGAGGCACTCCACCCCTATGGAGGTAGTCTGCCATTGCTGATGCAGCCTGCTGTTGCTGAGGCAACCCACCATAACAAAGATAGTCCACCATTACAGAGGTGGGCCAACATTACAGAGGCAGTTCTAAACACATCCATACAAACATGACTGCAGGGAAATACACATGGCAGCAGGGCAGAGCCAGCAGCAGGGTAGAACTCACAAAACCTCTGAAAAGCTTCAGCAAAGCTTCTGCAGGCAGTGACTAGGCTGCCTCTTTACTGGGCAGGACAGCCCCGAAAAAAAAAAAAGGCAGCAACGTAACAGGTACTCATAATTAAAGCCCTAACTCCCCAGGACAGAGCACCTGGGGAGAAAAAGGGGGTTTATGAGTTCTGCTGCAGCAGACTTAAACGTACATGCCTAGCAGCTCTGAATGAACAATGGAGCTCACAGCTCAGCAGTTGAGCTCCTATAAAGAACAGACTGTCTCCTCAAGCAGCTCCCTGACCCCCGTATATCCAAAGAGTCACCTCACAAAGGACTGATCAGACTGACATTTGGCGGGCATCATTCTGGGACAAATATAGCAGAAGAAACTGGTAGCAACCCTTACTGTTCTGCAGCTGCTGCAGGTGACCCCCAGAAAAGCAGGGCCTGGAGTGGACCCCAGCAGTCCTAAAGCAGAGGGGCCAGACTGTTAAAAGGAAAACTAAGAAACAGAAATAACGTCATCATCAACAATCCGTACGTCCACTCAGACCCAATCTGATAATCAGCAACTACACAGATGACAGGTGGATAAATCTACAAAGATGGGAAGAAACCAGCACAAAAATGAGGAAAACACCCGAAACCAGAAAACCTCACCTCCTACAAGGGATCACAACTCCTCACCAGCAAGGGAACAAAGCTGGATGAAGAATGAGTATGATGAAATGACGGAATCAGACTTTAGAAGGTGGGTAATGAGAAACTTCCGTGAGCTAAAAGAACATGTTCTAACTCAATGCAAAAAAACTAAGAACGTTGAAAAAAGATTTGATGAAATGATAACAAGAATGGACAACTTAGAGAGGAATATGAGTGAACTGATAGCTGAAACACACAACATGAGAACTTTGCAAAGCATGTACAAGTTTCAACAGCCGAATTGACCAAGCAGAAGAAAGGATATCAGAGGTTGAAGAACAACTAAATGAAATAAAACCAGAAGGCAAGATTAGAGAAAAAAGAGCAAAAAGGAATGAACAAAGTCTCCAAGAAATGTGGGACTATGTGAAGAGACCCAATCTACATTTGATAGGTGTACCTCAATGTGACGAAGAGAATGAATCCAAGCTGGAAAATATTCTCCAGGATATTATCCAGGAAAACTTCCCAAACCTAGCAAGGCAGGCTAATATTCAAATCCAGGAAATACAGAAAACACCACAAAGATATTCCTCAAGAAGAGCAACCCCAAGGCACATAATCGTCAGATTCATCAGGGTTGAAATGAAGGAGAAAATGCTACAGGCAGCCAGAGAGAAAGGTTGGGTCACCCACAAAGGGAAGCTCATCAGACTCACAGCAGATCTCTCGGCAGAAACCCTACAAGCCAGAAGAGAGTGGGGGCCAATGTTCAACATCCTTAAAGAAAGGAACTTTCAACCCAGAATTTCATATCCAGCCAAACTAAGCTTCATAAGTGAAGAAAAAATAAACTCCTTTGCGAACAAGCAAGTACTCAGAGATTTTGTCACCACCAGACCTGCTTTACAAGAGCTCCTGAAAGAGGCACTACACACAGAAAGGAACAACCAGTACCAGCCACTCCAAAAACACACCAAATGCTAAAGAGCATCAACAAAATGAAGAATCTGCATCAACTAACGAGCAAAACAGCCAGCTAGAATCAAAATGGCAGTATCAAATTCACATATAACAATATTAACCCTAAATGTAAATGGGCTAAATGCACCAATCAAAAGACACAGACAGGCAAATTGGATGAAAAGCCAAAACCCATTGGTGTGCTGTATCCAGAAAACTCATCTCACATGCAAGAATACACAAAGGCTCAAAATAAAGAGATGGAGGAAGATTTACCGAGCAAATGGAGAGCAAAAAAAAGCAGGAGTTGCAATTCTCATCTCTGATAAAATAGACTTTAAAGCAACAAAGATCAAAAGAGACAAAGAAGGACATTGCATAATGGTAAAAGGATTGATACAACAAGAAGAGTTAATGATCCGAAATATATATGGACCCAATACAGGAGCACCCAGATATATAAGGCAAGTTCTTAATGACTTACAAAGGGACTTAGACTCCCACACAATAATAGTGGGAGACTTTAACACTCAATTGTCAATATTAGACAGATCAACCAGACAGAAAATTGACAAGGATATCCAGGACTTCAACTCAGACCTGGAACAAGCAAACCTGATAGACATCTACAGAACTCTCCACCCCAAATCCACAGAATATACATTCTTCTCAGCACCACATCACACCTACTCAAAAATTGACAACATAATTGGAAGTAAATCACTCCTCAGCAAATGCAAAAGAATGGAAATCATAACAAACAGTCTCTCAGACCACAATGCAATCAAGTTAGAACTCAGAATTCAGAAACTAACTCAGAACCACACAGCTTCATGGAAACTGAACAACTGGCTCTTGAATGTTGACTGGATAAACAATGAAATTAAGGCAGAAATAAAGAAGTTCTTTGAAACCAGTGAGAACGAAGACACAACATACCAGAATCTCTGGGACACATTTAAAGCAGTCTCTAGAGGAAAATATATAGCAATAAGTGCCCATATGGGAAGAGTGGAGAGATCCAAAATTGACACCCTATCATCAAAATTGAAAGAGCTAGAGGAGCAAGATCAAAAAAACTCAAAACCTAGCAGAAGACAAGAAATAATTAAGATCAGAGCAGAACTGAAGGAGATAGAGACATGAAAAACCCTTCAAAAAATCAATAAATCCAAGAGCTGTTTTTTTGAAAAGATCAACAAAATGGACAGACCACTAGCCAGATTAATAAAAAAGAAAAGAGAGAATGACCAAATAGATGCAATAAAAAATGATAAAGGGGAAATCACCACAGATTACACAGAAATTCAAACCATCATCAGAGAATATTACAAACAACTCTTTGCACATAAACTAGTAAACCTGGAAGAAATGGATAAATTCCTGGACACTTGTGTCCTCCCAAGCCTAAATCAGGAAGAAGTTGAAATCATGAATAGGCCAATAACAAGATCTGAAGTTGAGGCAGCAATTAAGAGCCTACCACACACAAAAAAGCCCAGGTCCAGACGGGTTCACAGCTGAATTCTACCAGACACACAATGAGGAACTGTTACTATTCCTTCTGAAACTATTCCAAATAATCCAAAAAGAGGGAATCCTTCCGAAATCATTTTATGAGACCAACATCATCCTGATACCAAAACCCGGCAGAGACTCAACAAGAAAAGAAAACTTCAGGCCAATATCCATGATGAACATAGACGCAAAAATCTTTAATAAAATACTGGCAAGCCGATTGCAACAGCACATCAAAAAGCTTATCCATCATGATCAAGTAGGATTCATCCCGGGGATGCAAGGCTGGTTCAACATACGCAAGTCTATAAATGTAATTCACCACATAAACAGAACCAAAAACAAAAACCACATGATTATCTCAAATGACGCAGAGAAGGCCTTTGACAAAATTCAGCCCTTTATGCTAAAAACCCTCAATAAACTCGGTATTGATGGAACATATCTCAAAATAATAAAAGCTATTTATGAAAAACCAACAGCCAATATCATACTGAATGGGCAAAAACTGGAAGCATTCCCTTTGAAATCTGGCACTAGACAAGGATGCCCTCTCTCACCACTCCTATTCAATATAGTACTGGAAGTTCTAGCCAGAACAATCAGGCAAGAAAAAGAAGTAAAGGGTATTCAAATAGGAAAGGAGGAAATCAAATTGTCTCTATTTGCAGATGACATGATAGTATATCTAGAAGACCCCATCATCTGAGCCCAAAATCTCCTGAAACTGATAAGCAACTTCAGCAAAGTCTCAGGATGCAAAATCAGTGTGCAGAAATCACAAGCATTCCTATACACCAATAACAGACAGACAGCCAAATCAAAAGTGAATTCCCATTCACAATTGCTACAAAGAGAATACCTAGGAATATACCTAACAAAGGATGTAAAGGACCTCTTCAAGGAGAACTACAAACCACTGCTAAAGGAAATAAGACATGACCCAAACAGATGGAAAAACATTCCATGCTCATGGTTGGGAAAAATCAATATTGTGGAAATGGCCATACTAACCAAAGTAATTTATAGATTCAGCACTATCCCCATCAAGCTACCAATGACCTTTTTCACAGAACTGGAAAAAACCACTTCAAACTTCATATGAACCAAAAGAGAGCCTGCATAGCCAGAACGATCCTAAGCAAAAAGAACAAAGCTGGAGGCATTATGCTGCCTGACTTCAAACTATACTACAAGGCCACAGTAATCAAATCAGCATGGTACTGGTACCAAAACAGAGACATAGACCAATGGAACAGAACAGAGGCCTCAGAAGCAATACCACACATCTACAATTACCTGATGTTTGAAAAACCTGGCAAAAACAAGCAATGGGGAAAGGATTCCATGTTTGATAAATGGTGTTGGGAAAACTGTCTAGCAATATGCAGAAAGCAGAAACTGGACCCCTTCCTGACACTTTACACTGAAATTAACTCCAGATGGATTAAAGATCTAAACATAAGACCTAACACCATTAAAAACCCTAGAAGAAAACCTAGGCAAAACCATTCAAGACATAGGCATAGGCAAGGACTTCATGGGTAAAACACAAAAAGCAATGGCAACAAAAGCCAAAATAGACAAATGGGATCTAATTAAACTCCAGAGCTTCTGTACAGCAAAGGAAACAATCATTAGAGTGAATTGGCAACCAACAGAATGGGAAAAAATTTTTGCAATCTACCCATCAGACAAAGGGCTAATATCCAGAATCTACAAAGAACTAAAACAGATTTACAAGAAAAAACAAACAAGCCCATTCAAAAGTGGGTGAAAGATATGAACAGACACTTTTCAAAAGAAGACATGTATGAGGGCAACAAACCTATGAAAAAAAGCTCATCACCACTGATCACTATAGAAATGCAAATCAAAACCACATTGAGATACCATCTCACGCCAGTTAGAATGGCAATCATTAAAAAATCAGGAGACAACAAATGCTGGAGAGGATGTGGAGAAATAGGTACATTTTTACACTGTTGGTGGGAGTGTAAACTAGTGCAACCATTGTGGAAGACAGTGTGGTGATTACTTAAGGGCCTAGAAATAGAAATTCCATTTGACCCAGCAATCCTATTACTGGGCATATATCCAAGGGATTATAAATTGTTCTATTATAAAGACACATGCACACATGTTCAGTGTGGCACTGTTTACAATAGCAAAGACTTGGAACCAACCCAAATGTCCATCAACGATAGAAAATGTGGCACATATACACCATGGAATACTACACACATAGAAAATGATGAGTTTGTGTCCTTCATAGGGACATGGATGAATCTGGAAACCATCATTCTCAGCAAACTGACACAAGAACAGAAAACCAAACACTGCATATTCTCACTCATAGGAGGGTGTTAAACAATGTGAACATGTGGACATGGGGAAGGGAGCATCACATGCTGTGGTCAGTCGTGGGAAATAGGGGAGGGTCAGCGTGGGGTGGGGAGGGATAACGTGGGGAGAAATACCAGATATAGGTGATGGGGGATGGAGGCAGCAAACCACCTTGCCATGTATGTACCTATGCAACAATCCTGAATGATCTGCACATGTACCCCAGAACCTAAAGTACAATAAAAAAAGAAAAGAAAAAAATATTTATATATTATCTATAGCTGCTATGTGTTTATGGCAGAATGGGTGACAGAAATATGTATTTACACAAATACTGTCTTGACCAGAAGCACTTTTCTGGTTTTTTTTTAAACAATGGACAATTGCTTCCATGTTACAATAAACACATAGATAAAATAGCCATATCCATGAATATCATTTGTGACCTTGGTCAAAATTGTTTTCTTGTTCTGGTGGAGGCAGATGCCAGGATGCTGTGGGCTGAAGAAGAATAAGAACTGGAGCCACCAAGAGCAGGCCACTCTTCCAAAGACCCTTCCCTGGGAAAGAGAGGAAACAGATCATGGGAAGTTTTGTTTGGTTGAATCAGAGAGATTTGAATATGTTTATAATCGGAGAATAGAAAGCCAGAAGAGGGAGAGCACCGGGAAGGTGGCTCACAGATTAGTGACATAATCTACTGAGTTAGCTTCACATCCCCATCTGTGAAGTGGAGACAGCAATAGGATCTCCTTCATGAGGTGGCAAGAGAATTAAATAAGATACTGTATGTGATTAATTTGGCACAAAGACTAACACTTAGTAAACATATAAGAAGAGCACTTGACCACAGTTATAACTGGTGTGATTGGTTAATTTCATATGTCAACTTGGCTTGGCCGCAGTGCCAAGTGCTATTTGGGCAAACACCAGTCTGAACATTGCCGTGACAGTATTTTAAAGACGAGAGTAGCATTTGATTTTTTTTTTTGTTTTTTCTTTTCTTTTTTTTTTTAGAGAAGGAAAGAAAAAAAAAGGAGTGGAGGAGAGGAAGAAAGAGGAAGAAAAAGGAGAGAGAAAGGAAATGTTGCTTTATTCTAAAAAATTGGTATTAATAATGGCCAATTGATATTTCATTTAAATCTATGAGTAGGTGTAATGTGGTATTGACAAGAATGTATATTTTGTGTATTTAAAGTGGAGAGCTCTATAAATATTTATTAAGTTTACTTGTTCCAGATCTTCGAGTCCTGGATATCTTTATTAAGTTTCTGTCTCATTGAGTCTAAGTCTCTATGTATCTGGATGTTAGGATCATTAGCTCTTATTGTTGCATTGATCCTTTTACCACTACATCTTTGTTGCTTTAAAATCTATTGTATCAGATGCGAGAATTGCAACTCCTGCTTTTTATCTATTTATTTATTTTTGCTCTCCATTTGGTTGGTAAATCTTTCTCCACCCCTTTGTTTTGAGTCTTTGTGTATCCTTGCATGTGAAATGGGTCTGGATGTAGCATACCATTGGGTTTTGTTTTGAGAGTAGCATTTGAAATAATACACTTCAAGTAAAGCAGATGATTCTCTATAATGTCAGTGGGCCTCCTCCAATTAGCTGAAGGCTTAAGTGGAAAAGACTAAGGTTCCTCAAGCAAGAAGGTCTTCTGTCTCCAGACTGCCTTCAGACTTGAGCTACAACATCACATCTTCCCAGGGTTTCCAGACTGCTCAGCTGCCCTGCGGAATTTGGACTTGCCAGCCCTACAATCACATGAGCCAATACCTTAAAGTCTGTTTATCTATCTATCTATCTATCTATCTATCTATCTATCTATCTTCTATCAACTTTCTTAGCTATCTATGTATCTATCATCTATCTTTCTTATCTATCCATTCAGCCATCCATCCAACTATCTATCTATCTATGTATCATCTGTCCATATATCTAATCTATCACTTTCTTATCTATCATCTATCTGTCTTTCTTAACAATCCATTCATACATCTATCTAATCTATCTATTTAATCTATCCATCTAGCAATCATCTTTCTTATCTGCCTATCCATTCTTCTATCCACGCATCTAATCTATCTATCCATCCATCCATCTAATCTATTATCTTTCTTACCTATCTATTATCTATCTAATATATCTATATCTTTTGTGTCTGTCTGTTGTATTTATTATCTATCTTATCTATCTGTCCATCATCTATCTATCTATCTATCTATCTATCTATCTATCTATCTATCTATCTGTCTGTCTATCAGTCATCTACCTATCCATCTATCCTATTCGCTTTGCTTCTGTGGAGAAGGCTAACTATTATTGATGGTATAGCAGGGAGACTTAAAATAGTTGATTTTCCTGAGGAGGCAGAGTATATGTGCCTTAGACAGGAAGAGGGGCTCCTTAGATGGAGCTCTGGGATGGAGGGAAAACAAGGAGGTTTGGGGTGCAGCAGGACTGAGGACGTCTCTCTGGGATATAGAAAATGAGGTCACATCATGGCCTAAGGGGAGGCAGGGATTGGAACTATGATCCCTGATTCTATGACTTGTTCTCGAAGCCTGGATCTTGCTGATGAGATCTCAATGTCCTTTGCTTCCAAGGACTTTCAGCTGTAGCTAGATTTGTGTGATTGGGTTCTCCCTGGCTCCGTAACCTCAGGGTCTCTGGCTCTCTACATCTTTGCTTGTGGGTTACTAAAAGAAGCCTATAGACAATGTTCCCAGATTGTGGGTGAGAGCAACAGCTGGGAAATATCTTGCCTATGCTGGGGATAAACACAGCCTTTGCCCCTCAGTGGAAATCTTTGTTCTAGTTTTCCTTTGATGCCAAGGCGTTGGCAGGTATTGAGAGCCCTGATGAGAGGCCTCCAAGCTCTTGCCAATGCTGGTTCTTCACTTGCTAACAGGCTTGTGATTCCCTCTGCCATAGAGACCAACCCTGGATTTAGCCTGCTGTTCTCTTCCACAACAGCCCTCCTGGTCCTACAGATGGGTGCATCGTGGATCATGGTCTTCAGCCTCAGCAGGGCCTTGGTGCTCCCAGCACCGAGGTGCCTTTTCAGCACTAGCGCCCCTGATTTCCCATGGTCCTTTAAAACTGCCTCCCCTTAGGCCGTGATGTGATCCCTGGGAGGGGTGTGCAGGGTGGCACTCCAGCCTCTGTGAAGCAGATCCCAGTAGGAAAGAGCTGTCTGAGAGAGTCCCTGCTCTCTGGCTGGGACCACCCTCCTTCGAGCTCCACGCTCTGAGCTGGCCTATCTCCTGGGCTGAACACCAGGCCTGTGTCCTCTCATTCAGAGTTGTCTTCACTTATCCTTGTTCTGGAGGGGCCTTGGAGTTTAGCTGGTGAGCGTCCGAGCCTGTGTGATTTGCATCTGTGCTGAGTGCCCCTCCAACTGTGAGGGGTGGTGGTGCAGGGGATAGGACACCTCCCCTCCTGCCTGGTCTGGCTGATGGCAGTGAAGACTAGCCGAAGCAGCAGAGAGGTGCTGGAATCTGCAGCTAAGACCCTTACTTTTAGGATTATAAATGAGTCCCAGATTCCTTCTTTGAGATCAAGCTCTGAGAGATTGGTTGATATGCAAATGCAGCAAAATGGTGAAACACTTTTCTATACAAGTTGACCTAAATGTGAATTCTGGCCCTTTCTTTCTCATCATATCTGACAACCTGAGCAAGTTCATGTTCACAATCGCTATTTACTCCATTTAGACTCAGTGAAGTTGTGAGTTATAGGTTGTGTTTAAGGGACTTTTTTTTTTTTGGCCAAGTTTGGGGCTAGGCTTAGGGCTGGTAGCCCAGGGATTGGTTTGCATATGTTCATTTGCTTAAAGGCAGTTTCTATATATATGTTTTTTGAGACAGGGTCTCACTCTGTTGCCCAGACTGGAGTGCAGTGGTGAGATATCTGCTCACTGCAGCCTCTGCCTCCCAGGTTCAAGCAATTGTTTTGCCTCAGCCCCCTGAGTAGCTGGGATTACAGGCACCTGCCACCACACCCGACTACTATTTGTATTTTTAGTAGAGATGGGGTTTTACCATGTTGGCCAGACTGGTCTCAAACTCCTGACCTCAAGTGATCCTCCCTTCTCAGCCTCCCCAAATGCTGGGATTACAGGCGTGAGACACCCCGCCTGGCTGCTGTTGCTTTTATAAGACTGAAAAGAAGGGAACAGTTTTATGCACAGGTGACTGAAGAATAAAAAGAACAGTGCATGTATTCATTAGGATACTTTGGGTTGCAAAAGGGCAAAAGCCAGTTGAAGTGAGTTTTAGCAAATATTGAGAGCAATGGAATGGATTCCAGGCTGTTCCCTGAAGCACAAGGTCAGGGTTGCAGCAAAACCTCAGGAACAACCTAGAATCAGGGCCTGGATGGGAGGCTGCCAAGGCTCTGTCTCTTCCTTGCTGCTCCCTGTCCATCTGTTCCATTTCTGTTCTCTGCAAGCCAGCTTTCCCTGCACGTCAGGCCACAGGGTGAAAGGTAGAGGCCAACCAACAGCTCCTCAGTTTTCTTATTAGAGGTTTAGTCCATGAGCTCCAGCTTAGAAATGTAAATGAAGCGAGTGTCTTTCTTCCCATGTTCTGCTGATCAGTCCTCCTGCATAGGTCCATGTCACTTCTTAGCCAGTCTTCATTGTCAAGGGGAGAAAGTACTTTGAGTAGCCAGGCCTGGTTCCTCTGGATCACAGGGTTTCTTAACACAGGAAATGACATGCAGAAGCTTGTTGAAGAGAGAAAGATGAAGCACAGATACCACAGCCCACTGAAGGGCGATTTCCTTCACTTGTCCTTTGACCCCCATTGGCTTAGCCCAGCTCTGATCCTCCAGAACTCAAGCCACCCCAAAGGACAGCTTCACACAGAGGAGTGGTTTTCCCAGGCAGCCCTGGGCAGTGGTGCAATATCTCAAGGAGGAAGCCAGAGGTGAAAAATACAAATGAGCCTGTCTTTGAGCTTATGTGAGACATCACTATGGGAGCCCCAGACAAAACTGTGGGGACTTTGGGTGGAGCTGAACCACTATGCGTCACAGTCAAGGAATTAATATCACTAGATGTTACTTTTTATCCAGAAAGTCATCAGACCTAGGGACACTAGGTTATTGCACAGGTGAATGATCCCTTATCATGAGCCATCTAAGCTTTTTCCTAAATTTTTACCATAACCAATAACTCTGCAGCCAGTGTGAGCTTACAGTTAGATCTTCACACACATTCTTGACTTAATACCATTTGTGAAAGATGAATGTGAGAAAAGCCAAAAACGAAAACAAAACAAACAAACAAGCAATAGATAACAAAGCCTCTGGGTAATAAGGAAGTCTTAGCCAGAACTCTTTAGGTTGCAAGCAACGGAAACTCAAGTCAAGCCTATTTAAGCAAAGGGGATAGTTACTGATTCCAGAAACTAGGAGTTACTAGCATGGAATTGTTCTCCAGCATGACTGGACACAGAAACCCAGTAATCTCTCTCTGTGCCCATTTCTCAGCTGTACTTTTCTTGGGATGTTAGGCGTATTCTTATTGCAAGAGATGAGCTTCTTCCCTGTGGCTTTAGGGGTTGTGGAAAGGAGGGTACGAGTATGATCACAGACAGGTTCCGGTTTACATCATTTGTTCTCAATAAAAAGTAAGCTTCTCTCTTCCAGTGCCAGACTCTTCTCCTGGCGTCTTACTGGAGCAGCATTCCCGATCCATGAACTCATCACTGCAGCTCAGGGGCATCTACCCTCTGGCCAGAGTTAGGGGATCCTAACAGACTCATCTGGAGTGGAGGAGGGTCAGTTCCAAAATGAAAGAAGGGAGCTGTTACCAGAATAGGTAAGTAAGAGCTGCTCGCAGTTCAAAAGAAAAGATACACAAGAGTCAAGTTCCATGCTGGTCAACAGTGTGTCCTGCAGCAAGGGGTTCTGGGCCAGGACAAATGGGAAGTTCTCTCCCAAACACAGAAATGAAACCCATTTCTATACGTCATGGCACACAGTATAAACCACACTACGGCGTGGCCTCTGGGAGGTGTTTGTGGGGATGTGTTTTTGTCTCGTGGTCAGAAGAAATATGATGAAGGACCCATCGCTTCTTTGAAAGATGGCATCGTTTTGATGGGAACATCATTTCCTTTCAAAACATTTTAGTGGCTCCCAATCCTCTTCAAAATCAAAATCTAACTTCACGGTGTGCAACTGCATTATGATGCTGAGGAAAGAGCTTGCTTTGGGTCAGGCGAACCAGTCTGGACTGCTGTTGTGTGACCTGAGACAAGCTACCTTGAACTTCCAGAGGGAAGCTTGGCAGTGTGGTATCATGTCAGAGTCCTGGACCCTGCATTCACTCTGTCTCCACCACTTCCCAGCCACCTGCCCTTGAGCACATTACTAAATGGTTCTGTTCCTCAATTTCCTCATGCATAAAATAGGGATGATGGTAACAACCTTCACAAGGTTGTCCAGTGGAATAAATAAGGTAATGGGTGTCAAATGCTTGGAACAGTGTTGGGTACACAGTAAGTTCTCAGTAAAATATTGGCTATTGCAATTATTACTATTGCCTTTGACTGCTCATTATCTAGAAGAGTACCTGATCCAGAATAAAATATGTGGTGAATGAACCAACAGACTTAACCCCTTATGACCTAATCTTCCTAATTGATAAAATGTGACTATTACTCATCTAACAGGCTGTTGTAATGATTAAGTGAGATAGTGTATGGAAAGCCTCTAGTGCAATACTTGTCTTAACAATAGGCGAGTTCTGCTAGCTCCTTTCTATTTTCTCCCTTCCCCTACCCAAAAAATTCAAGATCCTCCATAATTTTACACACCAAGTCTCTCTGAATTGCAAAATGCCAAAACCTAACTCAAGTTGGCTTAACTGATAAAAGTATAGGCTCAGGAAATAGAAAAGTCCTGCAGAATCCAGAGACTCAAATGACATCATCAGGTCTTTATCTCCTTTTTGCAACTCTTTCTTTTGAGCATGGCTGACTTCAAGGTATTGACTTTGCCTTGAGCAGACCTCTCTATGTGGTGGCCTCCAGTAGCTCCAGATTGTCACCAGGTCTCTTAACTTCTCTGCATCTCAGTGTTCTCATCTGTAAAAGGGGATAATAACAGCAGTTATAATAAGACTTCGATATCTATTATTCCCATTGCTGTTATTATTCTTCATCAATTCCAGAGGAAAAAGGAACTTCTGCTTCTACTTCTGGAAAACTCCAATAATTGTGTCTCGTTGGCTTAACGCAGGCCTCCTGTCCATCCCCAAGGCAACCAGCACGATCGAGGGAATAGAGCAGTAAGACTGACGGGGCCTGGGGTATGCCCCTCCCCAAGAGCTGGGAGAGAGGAGTCAACCTCTCTCCCACAGGGACTAAGAATTGGAGAGGGTGCTCTCTCTAGGAAAACCAAGATGCTAGTAACAGGGGAAAAACGTGGGCCGTGCCCAGGAGGGAACGGTTCCAGCGGCTAACCCCCTGGCTCCTGGGTTGAAGTCAATGACTGTGTCCCCTACTTCTACCCACAACAGGATGTGGAAATGTAAGCAAGTTACTTAGCCTCTCAAAGCCTCAGTTTCCCCACTTAGAGAAGTGGGATATTATTTCTTCATAAATGTTTGCTTTTAGGATTTTTATTATAGAAATTTTCGAGCACATTCATCAGAGCAGTCAATAGTGAAATGAATCCAGGCAAGCATCACCCAGCTTCAATAATTATTGACACAGCTGATCTTTGATCTCTTTCCCTCCTTCTCCCCACACCCTACTCCTAGAATATTCTAAAGGAAATCTCAGATATGATACCATTTTGTTCATAAACATTTCTGTATGTATCTGCAAAATATAATCACTCTTAAGTTTCTTAAACCTGACCACCATACTATTATCACACCTAAAACATTAACAATAGTTCCTCAATATCATTCAGAAATGTGGAGCTGAAGTCTTCCTCTATGTTTCATAAACTGTTTTTCACTCTTGATTTATTTGAGTCAGGATTAACATAAGGCCTATTACATTCCATTTGGTTGATATGCGTCTTGAGCTTCATTTAATCTCTACGTTCCAACAGTGATCAATAGGTCACTCTTTTTGTTTGTTTGTTTTTAGATGGAGGCTCATTCTGTCACCCAGGCTGGAGTCCAGTGGCTCAGCCTCATCCCATGACAACCTCTATCTCCCAGGTTCAAGTGATTCTCCTGCCTCAGCCTCCCAAGTAGCTGGGATTATAGGCACCTACCACCGAGCCTGACTTATTTTTGTACAGACAGGGTTTCACCACGTTGGCCAGGCTGGTCTCGAACTCCTGACCTCAGATGATCCACTCCCTTGGCCCCCCAAAGTGCTGGGATTACAAGTGTGAGCCACTGTGCCTGACCCAACAGATCATTCTTATTTCATCTGTATCGACTCCCTACACTTTGCTCCCTGTCTCCCACTTCTGGAATATTCTGAAACAAATTCCAGACACCAAAATCTTCTTTTTTTTTTTTTTTTTTGAGACCAAGTCTCAATCTGTCACCACCCAGGCTGGAGTTTAGTGGCACAAGCTCAGCTCACTGCAGTCTCTGCCTCTTGGGTTCAAGCAGTTCTCCTGCCTCAGCCTCCCAAGTAGCTGGGATTACAAGCATGAGCACCACGCCTGGCTAATTTTCGTATTCTTGTTTTTTTAGTAGAGATGGGGTTTCACCATGTTGGCCAGGCTGGTCTTGAACTCCTGATACCAGGCCATCCACCACCTCAGCCTCCCACATTGCTGGGATAACAGGCTTGAGTCACCAAGCCCGGCCCAGATAACCAAAATCTTAAGTCTCATTTCCAAATATTTCTGTTTATACTTATAACACCTTCACCCTCTCTCATTTTAGAACACAAGCATTATTCCATTAATACACCACAAAGATAATAATCATAAGTGAGTATCATTGTTCAAATGTCACCAGTTATATCACTGTTTGGAGTGATGTAATTCACAGTGAAGTCACAGCTTATTAAAATCAAGATTCAAACAAGCCCACGCGTTTGGTTGATTTTTCTATTAAACTTCTTTTAATTTCTAGGTTCCTTGCCTTTTCTTTTCTTTTTTGTCTTCTATTTTAGTTTTTACAAAATCTAGGTCATTTATCCGTGTAAAATTTCCTCATTTGGAATTTTGCTGATTGCCTTATCCTGGTTCCATTTACCACGGGGCAGGAAGCCTGCAGTATCACGCAGCCCTGGAGGGAATCAGGCTCTGGAACTAGTTTGCTGGGTGACAGAAGACAAATCCCTTCATTTTTCCAAACCTCAGTTTTTTCAACCTAAAAGAGGATAATGATAATGATACCTCCTAAGCTATTGGAAAGATTAACTGAATAAGGTAGATAAAGAATGGAGTACAATGGTGAATGTGAAATTAACTGTTTATCCTAAAAAAAGCTTTTGGTGAAAACAACCCCAGAGTCTGTTGATAGATGAATGGATAAACAAAATCTGGACTATCCATACAATGGAAAATTATTCACCCCTAAAAAGGAAGGAAATGTTGGCATAGTCTACACAGGTAATCCTTGCATATATTATGCTAAGTGAAGTAAGCCAGGCATAAAAGGATTAATATTGCATGACTCTTCCTACATGCAATACCTAGAGTAAACAAATTCATATAGACTGGCCACGTGTGATGGCTCACACCTGTAACCCCAACACTTTGGGAGGCCAAGGCAGGCAGATCATCTGAGGTCAGGAGTTCGAGACCAGCCTGGCCAACATAGTGAAACCTCATCTCTACTAAAACTACAAAAATTAGCCAGATGTGGTGGTGGGTGCCTGTAACCCCAGCTACTCTGGAGGCTGAGGCTGGAGAATTGCTTGAACCCAGGAGGAGGAGGTTGTGGTGAGCTGAGATCGCACCATTGCACTCCAGCCTGGGTGACAAGAGCAAAACTCTGTCTCAAAAAAAATTGATAGAGACTGAAAGTAGGATGGTGGTTCCCAGAGGCTTCCGGGGAAAGGTGGATGAGGAGTTACTGCTTAATGGGCACTGACTTTCACCTGGGGAAGACAAAAACACTTTGAAGATAGATGGTGGTGACGGTGGTCCAGCAATGTAAATGTACTGAATGCACCAAACCGTGCATTTCAAAATACAACACGATACATTGTATGGCATACGTATTTCACCACAATGGCAAAACAGTTGTTAAATAAATTAATGTCGTATAGGACTGTGGCCTCCAGCTGCTCCCCGGCCCCTCATTTCATACCTCTTAGAGACGGCTGGCACAACCCCAGGGATGGGCTATGATCATGACAGAAACTGAATTAAACTGATCTGAAATTCTGGTCTCTGTCCTCGAATCCACAAATGTTCCTTAAGCTCCAGTTCTGAGCTAGGCCTGGCCAAGCTCGGGTGTAAGGGAGGTGGGGAGGATGCAGAGGTCTAATACCCAGTCCTGAGCTTCAGAGGCCTTCAAACTCTCATCAGATTGAGGAATGTGCCATAACAACACAGGCGACACAGGACAAGCATCTCCCCATCAGTGGTAAAAGAAAGCAAACCCTGTGGGCCTCCACTCAGGAAGACATCGACTCAAAAGAGGGTGGACAGGCCTGCTGTACTCACTTCCCGGAGACCAGTGGGGGACCCTGCCCATGACTGTCTGACCACATGGGCAACCATGGGGCCAATCAGATTATCTGAGAATTTCAGCAGAGCATCCCAGAGAAGGAGGGTCAGGGGTGACCTGGAAATGAAAAATCACATAGACTCAGGCTGGGGTTGGCGGATCCTCTTAAAGGAAG
This sequence comes from Callithrix jacchus, assembly GCF_049354715.1. Lineage (NCBI taxonomy): Eukaryota > Metazoa > Chordata > Mammalia > Primates > Cebidae > Callithrix > Callithrix jacchus. The sequence continues at coordinate 167,849,850 of NC_133504.1, forward strand.
CAGGAATGAGGATGCCACAGAGAGGGTAGGTCTTCCTGGGGAATCCGAAGCACGAAGCAGACACTCAGAGAGAGGACGAGAGACACACAGACAGGGGTTAGGGAGAGGCTGCTTCTCTCCAGCTTCCAGCTCCAGGTGCAGTCCTTCCTGAGGCCCGTGCATTTCTGCCCTCCGTGTCTCCAACTATCTCCTGCGCCCTCCCTGCAGGCTCCTCTTAGATCAGGCTGCAGGAGTGGAGGCATGGTCTGGGTCCCCTGGAAGGCGCCTCTGAGAGCATCAGGCTGCTCCATGTTGACCAAAGACTGCCCTTGGGATAGACACCCACGGGAAGGAGGGGAAGGAGGTAGGAGCAGGCAGAGAGAGCAGCTGAGCTGGAACGTGGGGCCACAGCCTTGGCCAACCCATGTGTGTGCGTCTGCTAGGCTGCAGTAGCAAAGGACTGCAGCGTGGGGGGCTTCACACAGAAATTTATTTATTTCCTCATAATTCTGGAGGCTGGCAGTCTGAGATCAGGTGATGACTGCGCTGGTTTTTTTTTTTTTTTTTTTTGGAGACAGAATCTTACTCTGTTGCCCAGGCTGGAGTACAGTGTGGTGCTATCTCAGCTCACTGCAACCTCCACCTCCCAGGTTCAAGCGATTCTTGTGCCTCAGCCTCCTGAGTAGCTGGGATTACCCACACACTACCAGGCCTGGCTAATTTTTATATTTTTAGTAGAGACAAGGTTTCACCATGTTGGCCAGGCTGGTCTTGAACTCCTGACCTCAAGTGATCCATCCACCCACCTCAGCCTCCCAAAGTGCTGAGATTACAGGTGTGAGTCACCACACTCAGCTGGGCTGGTTTCTTCCAAGGCTCTCTCCTTGTAGATGAGGAGATGGCTTATAGACGGTCATCTTCTCCCTGTATCTCCCTCTGGTCTTCCCTCCATGTATCTGCAGCTTAATTTCCTCTTCTTATAAAATACCTGTCGTACTGGATTATGGCCACCCCAGTGACCTCGTGTTACCTTAATTAACCTTCAAAGGCCTTGCCTCTGAGTAGAGACTAACTTTGAGGTACTGGGGTTTAAACTCCCAGCTATCAGTTGTGGAATTGGAAGCCCAGGAGAGAGAGCACACTTGAGCCCTGACACCATGCAAACCTCTGGAGTCAGAACAGCCCTTCACAATCATCCCAGTTGGGTCAAAAAGATCAGGTCTTTGGATGTGGAACTTTCTCCGAAGAGCATGACCTTGGCAAGGCCACCCTCTGCAGCTGAGTCTGTCCCTAAGGGGTCTGATGGCTGAAGGCTGTGTGTGGCCAGCTCCCAGAGCAGCTGGGGCATCGGATCCTGCATCAAAGGGGGTGGTGCTTTCAGGATTCACCACCAGTGGATTCTGTGTCTTGCAGCTAAATAAACCTGAAGGCCAGGCTGTCCTGGGGGTGAAGTGAAACTAATTCTCAGCTCCCTGAGGGTGGGAACTGGGTGCTGGTCACCGTATTCTCCACCCATGATAGACACTTCATCCACCTCCACCCTGTTGCATCCTTTCTTCCTGGGAAGATGTGGGGGGATGGGGTCTATGACAACTTGTGATCTAGTGACAATAGGGACAGATATGACTGGTGCTGCTGTCGCCCCCCTCCACCCGCCCCCTGCTCACATAACAAAGTCAGCTGGGGTTGCTTTCTTGCATCATGAAGGAAAACCCAACAGAACTCAGAAAGGGGAGGAACTACATCAGGCCTGGCAGCTGCTGACCCCCAGACTTCTTGTTAAGTGAGGAGAATAAAGCCCTTTTACTTAACACACTGTGTAGTGGGTTGAATGGTGGGTGTGTCCTGTCCCCCAGGCCCCACCCCCGCAACGGATATGTCCTTCCCCTAAGACTTGCAAATGTGACCTTATTTGGAAAAAGTGTCTTTGCAAATGTAGTTAAATAAAGGATCGTGAGATAAAAATCATCCTGGGTTAGAGTGGGCCGTGAGTCCAGTGAGAAGCGTTCTTTTTGTGGTTGCTGTTGTTTTGAGACCACATTTTGTCTTGTTGCCCAGGCTGGAGTGCAATGGTGCCATCTCAGCTCACTGCAACCTCTGCCTACCAGGTTCAAGCGATTCTCCTGCCTCAGCCTCCCAAGTAGCTGGGACTACAGGCACATGCCACCACACCCCACTAATCTTTTGTATTTTTAGTAGAGACGGGATTTCACCATGTTAGCCATGATGGTCTCAATCCCCTGACCTCATGATCCACCCACCTCAGCCTCCCAAAGTGCTGGGATTACAGGCATGAGCCACCACACCGGGCCTGACAAGCATTCTTATAGAGACTTGTCTTCTGGAAGAAGAGAGGAGAGACAGAGGAGAGGTGATGTGAAGATGGAGGTAGAGAAGGAAGTAACTCACCTGGAAGCCAAAAAATTCCCAGAATTGCCACAGCCCCCAAAAATCTAGGAGTTGGGCATGAAGCAATTCTCACTCAGAGCCTCCAGAAGGAACCAGCCCACTGATGCCTTCATTTCAAGCTCCTGGCCTCTGGAAGTGGGAGAGAATCGAGTTCCACTGTTTTGAGCCACCAAGTTTGTAGAACCTTGTCAAGACAGCCACAGAAAACTATTATATGCTGTATGTTAGGTTACTTTCTGTTTGCAACCCAAATCCTAATTGTTGTAACTTAGCACCCAACCTACAATAAAATCAAATGAATGAACTGACCAGGCACAGTGGCTCATTCCTATAATCTTAGCACACTGGGAGGCCAAGGCGGGCGGATCAGTTGAGGCCAGGAGTTTATGATCAGCCTGGCCAGGCTGGGCGCAGTGGCTTATGTCTGTAATCCCAGCACTTTGGGAGGCCGAGGCTGGTGGATTACCTGAAATCAGGCGTTCAAGACTAGCCTGGACAATATGGTGAAATCCTGTTTCTACTAAAAATGCAAAAATTAGCCAGGCATGGTGGTACACATCTGTAATCCCAGCTACTCTGGAAGCTGAGGGAGGAGAATTACTAGAACCCGGGAGGTGGAGGTTGCAGTGAGCTGAGATTGCTCCACTGCACTCCAGCCTGGGCAACAGAGCAAGACTCAGAACACATGTACTTACTTGTATGTGCCTGATAGGACATACTGTGGGAAGTAGAAAAGTTCCTTTTTAAAGTTTCCTTTCTTGGTAAAGAATAACTGTGCTAATAACTTTGTTAAGCCCTATCCTATGTAGCTGTTGAACATGCCATGCTTATGATATCTGTATTCACAGGAATGTCCCAGCTCTCCATTGCTTTTACCTGTTTAGAAAAGTTTTAAGTTGTTAGCCAATCAGGTTTTAGTTTCGATTGTGAGGTCAGGCTCCAGCCATTGGAGATCAGACACAGCAGTAAGGACAACCCCAAATGCGTAAAAGATAAATTTGTGTGTTTTCCTTTGCTCATTGTACTCTCGTGGCAAGATGGCTAGTGAGAGTACCCTTCCTGCAGTCCAGGAAGTAAAAATTGCGTTGCTAAAAAATCCTTTGTCTCAGTGCTAATTTTTCTTTGCAGCACCAAACATCTATTTCCAACACATACATAAATGTGCATAACTGTATTGCTTTCTTAGTGGGATAGTAGAAAAGGCTCTGCAGAGGATTCCTCTGCACTGAGCAGGCTGATGTGCTCACACATGTGTGGACGAGGGTGATCCAGACAGGTGGGATGACATGGGTAAAGATATGGAATTGGGAGGGTGCAAGGCGTGTTGAGAGTTTGAGGGTTCAGGGAGCTGTATATAGATCAGTCTGATGGTATAGGGTGCATGTGGGAGGTAGAGGGAGGCCAGGCAGGAAAGGCAGCCTGGGGCCAGCATGGGGACACCGAAGCCATTCTAGACGTAGCACTGGCCTTTCTCCTGAAGGAAATGGGGTGTCATTGCAGTTATTTTCACCCAGGAGCAACATGATAGAAATACTGCTTTAGAAAAATGAATCTCTTCTCATTAGCACTGACTCTAGTCCTGCTGAGACAACAAGGCATAGATAAATGGGCCACATCCGTCCTTAAAAGTGCACAGCAATTGTCCAAATGAACCACACTCTACACTGGCTGAGCTTTCAATTACAAAATGCAATCAGTTACAATGACACAATGGAGCATTATGGTAATCCGTCACTGAAATCATATAAAGCTGCCAACTCTGTGTTCTGCTACCAAGACCTCGGCCCTTCGAGCCTGCCTCTCCTGCCAGACAACTCTGCCTTTAGGCAAGGATTCCCAGAATCCCCCTGGGTCATTCCAGACCTGGAGTCACTTCTCACACATTCTGGGCTCTGACCCCATCTCAGGTCTTGCCTGTGGCCCTTTGATTGCAACGGATTCTGCCCCTTCTCACCCAGATTTCAGGCCCAGGCACTCCATCCACAGTCCTGGTAATAATGAAAGATGAATTTCACTCCATGGCCCATGCCCTCTGCTACCATCTTAAGGAGGCGGGATGGCAGAGTGGTCAAGTGCAGGCTTAGGTTCAGTCCTGGCTCAGCCACTGGCAAGTGTTTTTTTTAAACTCCTCTGAGACTCAGTTCTCTCCGCTGATAACAGTACCTAACTCACAAAGCAGCTGTGAGGACCAGGGAAGGTGATCAATTAGTAAAACCGTTGTGACATATGAACTTACCCTCATGGAACTGTACTCAGATAAAAAAGTCAAGTTATCTTTATTTACAAAAAGTCAAAAATGAAGTAAGTCAAGTGAAGCTAAGGTGCCATCTTGGATTTTGGGAAACTCATGCACCAGTTACATTCACCATCTAATATTGTTTCCAAAATACATTGTTGCCTGAATTCAATACCTATCTACCACTCCAGTCATCCCAAAGGAAAGTGGACAGTGGATCAGTGACTTACCTCATGGCTTCCTTGGATAAATAAAATGTGGTGGTTGGCCGGGCGTCATGCCTCAAGCCTATAATCCCAGCACTTTGGGAGGCCGAGGCGGGTGGATCACGAGGTCAAGAGATTGAGACCATCCTGGTCAACATGGTGAAACCCCGTCTCTACCAAAAACGCAAAAAATTAGCTGGGCATGGTGGCGCATGCCTGTAATCTCGGCTACTCAGGAGGCAGGAGAATTGCCTAAACCCAGGAGGCGGAGGTTGTGGTGAGCCGAGATTGCGCCATTGCACTCCAGCCTGGGTAACAAGAGTGAAACTCTGTCTCAAAAAAAAAAAAAAAAAAAAAAATGTGGTGGTCACACATTATGGGGCTCTGTGCAGTAATGAGGAGCCACAAACTGGATGCGCATACACAGTAACATGAGCAGATCTTTAAAAATGTAATAGAGGACATTGAATGCTTCTTTGTACCCGGCCCCATTCAAGTACTTGATGTAGCTTAACTCATTCAGTCCTCACCAAATCCCATGAGGTACACAACATCCTTATCTCCAGTGTACAAAGAGAGGCGTGGAAAAGCTCAGTAACCTGATTATCATCTCATATAGCTAGTCAGCAGAGGAGTTGAGATTTGAACCAGGCAGTCTACATGCTTCATCTCAATACCATATTAAATGCGTACACAGGCACATGCATGCGCGTGCACACGCAGACACACACGAACATTTATAACAGCAGGACCTTCAGCACACCACCATTCCACCTATGCCAAACTGCCAATTTGTTCTCAATCCATCTCTGCCTTTCCTCTCCTCTTCCTTGTATCCCAGAGAACTACAATTGCCAGCTCTCATGCCTCTGGCTTTTGGGTTGGTTTAGGGAATGTGAAGCAGGTGGAAGAGTAGAGAGAGGAGGAAGGGAGAGCCAGGGTGTCTCTCTCTCTCTGTTTCCTCTGGTAGCTCCCACAACCCTGTTTATCTTCATGGCTCTGCCTCGTGCCAGATGGCTCCTTCTCCATTGTTTCAGATCCTGCCGACGGTCCCTACATTGCAGTCCCAGCCATAAAGCACCAGCATGTCCTTCCTATTGCTCCTCTAGCCCTAGGGGTCATGGTGGTTTCCTGAGGTTGATAATCTCTGGGTCACCTGTTTATCTTCTCAGTTTGCCTATCAACTTGTGTAACCAATTCCCTATATTAAATTTCCTCTGTTTGAAAGACCTAGAGTGGTTTCTAATTTTCTTGGTAGATCCAGACTAATAACTCATTTGCGTGAATTAAAAATCTCTGCATGTTCTGGTGGAAGAAGTACTAGCCTGTGAGTCAGGATGCCTGGGATGGAGGCCAAGTGCTGTCCCAACCCAATGTGAAACCTCAGACTCTTTGTCTGTCCTTCCTAGACTTCGGATTTCTTTCTTTTTTATAAAAACTTTATTTTTAAATTTTATAGAGATCAGATCTTGATATGTTGCCAGGTGGGAGTACAGTGGTATAATCATCACTCACTATAGTCCTGAACTCAAGGAATCATCCCACCTCAGCCTCCAGAGTAGCTGGGACTACAAGTTCATATCACCACACCTGGCTAATGTTTTTATTTGTTTTGTAGAGATGGGGTCTCACTGTGTTGCCCAGGCTGGTCTCAAACTCTTGGCCTCAAGCAATCCTCCCGCCTCAACCTTTCAAAATGCTGGGATTCCAGACATGAGCCACCATACCCAGCCTAGATTTGGGATTCTAATTTGCAATGTTAAAAAAGTTAGGTGCCTTTTTTAAAAAGTACATTCTTACTCAAATTCTTTGAATGTGAGTGTGTGTGTGTGTGTGTGCACGCATGCGTGCTCACAATCACAGATTTTTTTAATAGATAACATGAATTCAAGGATTAAAGCAGCTGCCTCGGGAGTAGAGAACAGGGATAAAAAAGAGTAGAGAGACAATCAGAAGCCAGGCACAGTGGCTCATGCCTGTAATCCTAGCACTTTGGGAGGCTGAGGCGGGCAGATCACCTGAGGTCAGGAGTTTGAGAACAGCCTGACCCACATGATGAAATCCCATCTCTACTAAAAATATAAAAGTTAGCTGGGTGTAGTGGCAGGTATCTGTAATCTCAGCTACTCAGGAGGCTGAGGCAGAAGAATCTCGTGAACCCGGGAGGCGGAAGTCGCAGTGAGCCAAGATCACGCCACTGGACTCCAGCCTGGGTGACAGAGTGAGACTCCATCATCAGAAAGTCCTGGCACTGATCAATAATGAAAACATGAAATAACCACAATATGAACCTGAGGTTTTATACACATATTTCCTTAGGTCCCTTTGTTCACAGAGACACCCCGTTTGTTTGGCGATAATGTCAGAATTGACGCCCAGTGTTCATACCATACATATGCTGTACAAAGCTGGGAGGCGGGCAGGGCCCCCTCTGAGCCTCGCGCAGAGCCCGTCAGTGCCTCTCCCTGTCCTGTGGAGATGACTTCCATCCCCAGGTGCCTGTGCTATGTGGTCCCAGGTTGCCCAGAGCTCCCAGCCGAAGCGGGGTCCTGTTACTAAGGAGGCAGAAAGCAGATATTAGGGGACAACAAGCAGTTTCTGCCAAAACAGTGCCATCTTTTAGGAAGCCCTCTGGTAGCTGATGGAGAGTAGGCTGTGCTGCTGAGGCCGAGGCAGGATGAAGGGTCTCGATGAAGAAACAAGCCCTTCCTCGCAAAAGCAACTGCAGAGCAAGGCACACCACACAGCAGTGGCTCTTAACCTGTCGGCCAGCCCACGTGCTGCCGTCCAGAGCCGGACGCGCCACCAGTCACCTTCCACATCCACCCTCGGTGCTCCTAAAGCAACGGGAAGCCTTCTCAGGCTTTTTTTTTTTTTTTTTTTAATTTCACATTTCACTTCTTTATGGGCCTCGCCTGAGAATGGGGAGGGAGAGGCGGTTCAGCCCGGGCAGGCTGCTGGCGCCATCTAGCGCTCCGATGGAGAACGGGCTCCCGCGCATTCTGTGAGCTCAGATTTCCGGCGCCTGCTCTGAGCTCTGCGACCTCCATCTGCTTTTTTCAAAACTTTCATAGCCTGCCAATTTGCAAATATTGGGAAATCACTTTGCCTTGCAATCTTCAAGGAGTAAATCTCCTGAGCCCGTTGCCAGTAGAACCCGCAGAGGCGGCCAGGCAATTACCTAACCCCCAAGAGGCCACTAGCAAATTGGACATTCTAGGCATGTAAAACCCGCCATCCGCATGCACAGAATTGTAGGAAGCTTCGGCTCCAGATTTCTTCCTCAGAATCTCCAGGGGCGACCTCAGCCTTTCCTAAGAAAATAGCCTCTCTCATGAGGTGTGAAGACATCTGCTTTCCAGAGTCCCCCACTGACACTATCTCTAAATAACAATTTCAATACCAGTTGTTGGTTCACATTTAAAATTGAGAGCCGTGTTTTCCTTTCTCCCTACAGGAGAGAAGAGGCTGGTTGTTTCAGGATTCATTAAGCCCTGATTTCTTCACCAGCATTCTGAGCGTAAATGGCTTAGCTGTTCCACCCAACGTTTAAGACATAGTGAAATAGGCCCTAGCTTGAGACATTAACTTTTAGCAGTAACTGCTAGAAAAGGGCCTTGATTTATTTAACCAGCTGATGTTATAAGGAAAGAATAATAACAGAAGAACTAAACTTGAGTACTGAGTTAAGGGGCAAATTTTGGAAGCCCACCTTAGTTTTTTGATTCTGAAATAACCAACAAAGACAAGAGGCAAGTAATGAGTGTGGTTGGATATGAATGAATTCCGAATTATCGAAACAATGTATTTTGACGCTCTGCTTCCAGGGAGAGAAGTAGGATGCTTTTTGTCTTTCCCATCAAAGACTTTATTGCCATTTTGATCAACTTGAATTGTCAGGAACATGTTTCCCTAATAACGAGGCCAGTGATTTCATTTTGCCCTAGGGTCACGGTCACCCATCAGCTTGTGAGACTCCCACCCCCTCTGTTTTGAGTGCAGGGAGACGACAGAGGAAAGGAGGTTGTGGGTTGGACGGGAAGTGAAAGAGACTCTTCTCTCCCCTTTCCAAGCATCAAGAGTGCGTCAGTGGCAAGGAGGAATTGCCTTTTAGTTTAGTTGGATTTTGACAGGCCCCTTTTACTTTCCCGTCAGCTTCTCAATTCAGGCAATTTCACGGCTTCTTTTCTGCTGCTGAGATGTGTTTGTGGCAGCAGGGTTGTTAGCTGCAGCCGCAGGCCGAGGAGCCAAATTGCTAAGCAGCCTCGCTTTGACTGCAGCCCAGACCGCTCAGGAGGCTTTGGTAGCAACCCAGGGACAGTCCAGACCTAACAGGGCCATCAGGCCAGCCCGAAGGATGACAGTGTGTCCTGGTTCATTATTCAGCCCAGTTAAATGGCTGAGAGCTGTCTGTATACATACTTTCAATGAATTGAAGTATTATAAAATAGACCTCATTCATTTAACAAGTAAGCTTTTTTTTTTTTTAAGACAGAGTTTCGCTCTTGTTGCCCAGGCTGGAGTGCAGTGGCGGGATCTTAGCTCACCACAACCTCTACTTCCCAGATTCAAGCAATTCTCCTGCCTCAGCCTCCCAAGTCGCTGGGATGACAGGCATACACCACCACACCCAGCTAATTTTGTATTTTTAAGTAGAGACATTTTTTTTCTCCATGTTGGTCAGGCTGGTCTCTAACTCCTGACCTCAGGTGATCTGCCCACCTCGGCCTCCCAGGGTGCTGGGATTACAGGCATGAGCCACGGCGCCCAGCCTACAAGCAAGGGTGTATCGAGAGCCACGCTAAAGCTCTGCTGAATGTAAATAGCCGATTAAGACAAACTGCGCTAAAGAGAGTTCCAGGCAGAGGGAGCAAGTTCAATGTCTAGGTCGTAGGCTTGGCCTGTTTGAGGAAGAGCAGGAAGACAGGAATAGCTGGAGGGCAGACAGTGCGGGGCAGAGTTGAAGGGAGATGAGCTTGAAGATGGGAGCCTGGCTGGGTGGCCACACCAGGAACAGCCTTCTAGGCCACAGTGGGGACTTGGAGTTTTAGTCTATGTTTGATGGGAAGCTACCATGGAGTTTGAAGACCAGGTTGTTTCCAGCCTCACAGGGGCTTTAAAATGCCACGGCCTCTAGGATGGACACCTCCTCCGTGTGGCACCCAGCCAGCTTCTCCGCTTCACTTTCCTCCTGCCTCCCCGACTCCCACCTCCACATATACCCACCACAGCTCTCTCTCGTGTTCCAAAGGCAACATCCTTTACCCACCCGGGAAACACCTACCCACCCTTCAAGAGCCTGCATATCCACCACTGCCCCATCAAGCCGACCATGACTATCTCCAGCTGTGAATCCCCGTCCTTTGCCTCAGAGCCTCTTGGACACACTCCTATTCTACAGGGTCCCTGTCATTTCTAAGGGTCTCCCTGCCCTCCAAGACTAGAGGCCCTAGATGGGGGAATCCTGTTTGGGTCTGGGGCAGAGTCAGCAAAATAGGTGTATTCAATTCTTCTTGGATGAATGAGTAAATGAACAAGTGAAGGGGTCATTGAGGAGAGCTAACCCGTCAACTCCCCACCAGCCATCCACTCCACAGTGGGAAGAATGGATGAGAGGTTAGATGGGAGTTGGGCTGCCTAGATTCAAACTCAGCCTGCATCGGGTACTTCCCATGGGACCTCTGGCAAATTTCTGTGGGTTCACTTTCTTATATATCAAATAGAAAGGGTTGTAATCCCACACTCTGCCCACAGGTTGTTGAGAGGATTAAATGAATTAGTACATAAAAGCACTTAGAATAGGACCTAGCACAGTAGTTATTTGGTAAGTATGAGTATTATTATTATTATTATTATTAATTATTATTATTTTAGATAGAATCTCACTCTGTCGCCCAGGCTGGAGTACAATGGTGCGATCTTGGCTCGCTGCAACCTCCGTCTCCTGGGTTCAAGCAATTCTCTGCCTCAGCCTCCCAAGTAGTTGAGATTACAGGTGCCTCCCACCATGCCTGGCTAATTTTTGTATTTTTAGTAGAGACAGGGTTTCACCATCTTGGCCAAGCTGGTCTTGAACTCCTGACCTCAGGTGATCCACCTGCCTCAGCCTCCCAAAGTGCCAGGATTACAGGTGTGAGCCACTGTGCTCCGCCAAGCGTGAGTGTTATTATAGCTGTTTTGTTGTTGCAAGGGATGGAGGCTGCGGGATACAGAGAAGGGAATTCAGAGGAGAGTGAGAATCTCGCGGGGTGGTAAGCTTGCTGCTCTCTTCTCCAGGTGTGTGAACACAGGTGCAGTGCCTATAAGGCGTGTGTCAGAGGCTCTAGAGGGAACCATTTTTCCATTAATCTCCCAGTAATGTCATGGGAAAGTCAAATAGCTTTTTATTCTCCAACTCTTTCCAACCTTCCTGGACACATTTGCTGTTCCCTTTTCCATAGAAGGAGGTCGGCTGAGGTTGGGCTGGGAGCCAGAACACTTGATTTGGAGTTCTTGCTCAGCCATCTGTCCCATCAATGGCCTTGGGCAAGAGGTGTGACCTCTGACACTTGAACTCCTTAGAGGAAGATCGCAGGATCTTCCTCTGCAGGTTTTCATAGGGTCCCGGCAGTGGTTCTGTGCTTAGGCTGTGGGGTCAAGCTGTTTTTTTTTTTTTGAGATGGAGTCTTGCTCTGTTGCCTAGGCTGGAGTACAACGGTACAATCTCAGCTCACTGCAACCTCTGCCTCCCACATTCAAGCGATTCTCATGCCTCAGCCTCCTAAGTAGTTGGAATTAAGGGACACACCACCACACCTCGTTAATTTTTGTATTTTTAGTAGAGACAGGGTTTCACCATGTTGACCAGGCTCGTCTTGAACTCCTGGCCTCAAGTGATCTGCCCGCCTTTGGCCTCGGAGTCAGACTATTCTGGCTCAGATCCTGGCTCTACCCTCTGTTAGCTGTGGACTTAGGTGAGTTATCCAGTTTCTCTGTGCCTCAGTTTCCTCAGCTGAAATGGGGCAATAATAGCTACTACACTAGCTATGGGCTGAATTCTGTCTCCCGCCCCTACCCCCAATTCATATGTTGAAGTCCTAACTCCTGGTACATGACAGTGTGACTGTTTAAAGAGAAGAACTTTAAGGAGGTCATTAGGGTGGGCCCTAATCTAGTATGACTGTCGTCTTTATAAGAAGGGGACATTAGGATGCCAACAGAGAGGGAAGGCCATGTGACAACACAGGGGGAAGAGGGTCACCTACACGCCAAGGAGAGAGGCCTCAGGAGAAACCAGCCCTGTTGACACCTTCATGTTGGACTTCCAGAGCTGTGAGAAAATACATTTCTGTTGTGGAAGCCAGCCAGGCTCTGGCTGTCTGCGATAGCAGCCCCGATGGACTAACACACACCCCACTACGCAGTTGTGAGTGTTGAGTGGGAAGATGCATGTGAGGTGCTTGGAATAGGCCAGGTATACAGCAGGTGCCTAACACGTAGCAGTCGCTTGTCACAAGCAAGGGCCTGATTCTTGCAGGGATCAGCAGAGACATTCTGCCTTGGAAAGGAACTCCCTGCTCTTAGTTCTGTTCAGACCCAATGACATATTCAATATTTACTGCAGGTGGGATGCGGTGGCTCATGCCTGTGATCCCAGCACTTTGGGAGGCCGAGGCGGGTGGATCACCTGAGATCAGGAGTTTGAGACCAGCCTGGACCACACAGTGAAAATTCATCTCTGCTAAAAATACAAACATTAGCTGGGCGTGGTGGTGTGTGCCTGTAATCCCAGCTACTCAGGAGGCTGAGGCAGGAGGATTGCTGCCTGGGAGGTGGAGGTTGCAATGAGCCGAGATTGCACCATTGTGCTACAGCCTGGGCAACAGAGTGAGTGAAACTCCTTCTTATTAAAAAAAAAAAAAAAAAAAAAAAAAAGTTACTGCATGTTCACTGAGCACCAGCATTACCTGTGTGTTGGGTATAACATAACAAGGAGTAAAGCCAGCTTTTCCCCTGACTTCCTGGAGCTTAGAGTCTAACCTGTAGAAGGACAGAAGAATCCCCACCATAGGAACCAGGAGTAAAAACAGAGCAGGAGCTGTATACTAAAGAAACAGAGGGTCAGGCCAGGGGAGAAGGTGCCCAGGAGACAGTGGAGGCAGATCTGGGAGAGAACAAAGGTAGCTGAGGCAGCAGCATTTAAAAGGCCTGAGCAGCGAAAAACCAGGTGTGTTGGGAATCAAAAGGCCTACAGTCGCGTGAGGAGGCAGGATCTCCCCTTTCCTGCTCCTTTTCCAGCATGGGGTATGCTGGAAAGCTTCCATTTTCTCCCTTCACCTTCTGCCATGGGGCAACCCTCACCAGATCCAGTCTCCTTAGCCTTGGACTTCTCAGCCTCCAGAACCATGAGTCAAACTTCTTTTTTCACAGAAGACCACTCAGTCTGTGGTATTCTGTTATAGCAGCAGAAAATGGACTAAGATATGTCCCCGCTATGCTGCAGTTTTCTCATCTATAAAATGGGGGTTGTGGTGGTAACAATAGCAGTCCTCATGGAGTCATTGTGAGGACAAAGAGAGTGTGTATAGGCCAAGCACAGTGGCTCACACCTGTAATCCCAGCACTTTGGGAGGCCAAGGCAGGTGGATCACTTGAGGTCAGTAGTTCAAGACCAGCCTGGCCAACATGGTGAAACCGTGACTCCGCTAAAAATACAATTAGCCAGGTGTGGTGGCGCACACGTGTAGTCTCAGCTACTTGGGAGGCTGAGGTAGGAGAATCGCTTGAACCCAGGAAGTGGAGGTTGCAGTCGTGCCACTGCACTCCAGCCTGGGTGACCAAGCAAGACAACCTCAAAAATGTTTTAAAAGAGTTTATATTGTAAACTATATAAACTTAGTATAGTGTCTAGCACACAGTAGGAGCTCTGTTGTATTATTATTTCTCCATAACAAAAACAGCAGACAATATTTATTGAGCACTTGCTGTGTGCCAGGAATCTAAAAGCTTCACTTGAAATATCTCATTTAGTCTTCGTAACAGCCTTTTGAAATAGAAACTGTCACAATTTCCATCTTGCAGGTGAGGAACATTGTGGCCAAAATCACATAGCAAAGTATATAACAAAGCCAGGACATTACCAAAGGCAGCCAGATGGCAGGAGTGGGCACCCAGCGGCGGAGGCAGATGCAGTCCCGGCAGAGGACACCTCTGTTGGGATCTTCGTGGAAGAATTCTCAAAACTCCTGGCCAAATAATGCCATCTCCTCAGCTCTCCTCAGCCTGGTCCAAATGTTCAGGGGAGTCAAATCCTGCTCTTCCTCCTGCAGCCTTTCTTGGGAGAAGGCAAAATTTTAGATTTCTAGCAAGTTCAGAGGCTCCGTACCCTGCCTTGTGGATCACTCTTGAAGAGACCAACATGTTTTGTTTTTGCACAGCCAATGGGCAAAGCCCAGAGAAGCAGAACAGAACTTCCTCATGCTCACAAGAAGAGAAGCCAGTGCTTACAAGACTGCCCATGATAGTTTTGGCTATGTGCCCTTTCTTTCCACTCAGAAGAGGACAGACAGTGGGTGCTGGCATGGAGCTGTAATGTCATTGCAGGTGGCTCCTGATAATGCTAGAAAAATAGCAGGCCTGGCAGAGGGTGCCGTGACGCAAGTCAGGGTGAGTCGTGGCTGTCAGAACCCATTCAGCATCTGTCTTCCTGACAGCTCCTGCTGCTGGTTTCTCCAGGGCCTTTCTGGCTGGTTCTTAGTGTCAAGACCATGCCCAGGCATCTCCGTGCAGGCGGCCGATTTTGCCTCTGAGGCTTCTTCTCCACTTTCTTTATCTGTTGGTTTACTTTGGGTTGCAAGCAGTAGAGATAAAAAAAAAAAAAAAAAAGTGGCTTAAACAAGACAGCAGTTTATCTCCCCTTCACATGAAGGCCACGAAGTCAGCCTTCTGGGGTTGATGGGATGCTTAACTAAGCCCTCGGAGACCCAGCCTCCTTCCAGTCGCTCCTGTAGGGCACAGAGTCACAGCTAGAGCACCAGACCTCACACTCATGTCCCTAGTAAGTGGGTAGGGGAGAAAGGCATAGAGAAGAAGGTGCTTATCAACCAACTTTTAAGGTAGATCCCAGAAAGAGCCTTGTGACAGTTTTTACTTCCAATTGGCCATAAGTTAATAAAGTTAATCACTTGCTCACACAGCTGCAAAGCAAGCTGGGAAATGTAATCCTTATTTGGGATGGTCAGGGCCCAGCTAAAAATTGTGGCATCTGTTTTTATGGAAGAAAGGGAAAATGGATACATTTTCATGGGGCTATCTAACAATCTGAACTACATCTCCTCACTACCAAACTTTGCAACAGAAGAGAAATAAACATTTTCTGTAATGTGCTGGGCATCATGGACTTCCCGACGAGCTAAGTCACCCAGTCAATGAGGAAAAAGTATAGCAGAGCAGGTAAATGTTGAGCCTCTAATCCTAATTTTATTCATTCATGAATGGTGATGCCAAGGAACTAAACTTCAGTTTTCCAATAAAGAAAGTGGGGATCATGATACCTGTGTCCTAGAACTGTGATGAAGACAAAAGAGAGTAGATAAAGTTCCTGGCATGCAGTTTGTGTCTCTGGCTTTACCAAGTTACTTAGTGTCTCTGGGCCTTAGTTCCTCATTGATAAAATAAAGATCTGCTTTATAAGTTTGTCATGAGGATTAGATGAGCTAATAGATATCAAGTGTTTAGCACAAGGCTTAGCTTTTAGAAAAACATAGCCAGGCATGGTGGCTTGTGCCTGTAAGCCCAGCTACTTGGGAGGCTTGGGCAGGAGGATTGATTGAGGCCAGGGGTTTAAGATCAGCCTGGGCAGCATAGCATGACCCTGCATCTACAGTTTTGTTTTGTCTTAAATTAGCCAGGCATAGTGATGTGTGAGTGTAGTCCCAGTTGCTTTGGACGCTGAGGCAGAAAGATCACTTGAACCCAGGAGTTTGAAGCTGCAGTGAGCGATGACTGCACTCCAGCTTGAGCAGCAGAATGAAACCACATCTCTAAAAAAAAATTTTTTTAAAAGAAAACACAACAACTGGGGCTTATATTATTTATGACTCCCTAAATTCCTGCAGGAGATCAAAATATGATTTTCACAAATCTAAAAAACATGGCTTTTATAAAATATAGAATGAATATATATCAAAATCTTATTATTCAACTCATTAAATAATGAGGGAACCAATAAGATGGCAAAGCCGATTTCAATAATATTTGAGATATTGAGAGTAAAAGGAAAAAAAAAACAGACAGGAGCTGTTCAAATAAGATTGGTAGTTAGGTACAAAAGTGGTTAATGGTCTACCTGGCAATAAAACCATAGCTTATCTTTTCTACCAGGAAGAAGTTATTTCCATCTCTGTAGAATGAAAGTCTGCATGTTAATAACATGTGATATTCAGTGTCTTGCCTTTATTCAATAGTAAATAGCAAAGTCAAACATAGGTAAGTTTTCCTAGAGAATTAAATGATCCTTGGTGAAACTGGATGCATCAGCGTGTTACTGAAAGGGCAATGCAGAACACTGCATCCAAACATTGCATAAAAGCCCAGCATGGTGCCACATGCCTGTAGTCTCAGCTATGCTGGAGGCTGAGGCTAGAGGATCACTTGGGCCCAGGAATTTAAATCCAGTCTGGGCAACATAATGAGACTCTGCCTTAAAACAAACAAACAAACAAACAAACAAATATCACATGGAAAGCTCATAAATACAATTATGATGTGTCAATTAAAAGTAAAGTTTATTAAAGGCATGTACTCTTTTTTCTTGCTTTATTTCCAAATTTTGAAATTTTTTTCCTTAAGAGAAGTAATTCCCAATTGTTGAAGAGACATTTGCTGATTTTTTCACGGTGACCTGAGGAGAACAAGTAAGGTTTCATACTCTCTATGTTATCACTGTCTGTCTGGGGTAGGTGTCTGTGGGCAGAGGTGGGTGGGGTGGGAAAAAGGGGGAGTGACTTGACAAGTCGATACAGTCGTCTTTTGGTATAAAAGGAAGGATTGTTCCCGTACCCCATATACCGAAATTTGTGAGTAAGGAAGTCACACCGTGGCCCCTGCGGAATCTGCGTATATAGGAAAACCTGGCCCTCAGTATCTGTGGGTTTCCAATCCAGAGAATGTTGTATTTTCTCTTTTCTTCTTTTTTTAAATTATTATCTCTTTTTTTTTTTTGAGACAGTCTCACTCTGTGGCCCAGACCAAAGTGCAATGGCGTGATCTCAGCTCACTGCAACCTCCACCTCCCAGGTTCAAGTGATTCTCTTGCTTCAGCCTCTCAAGTAGCTGAGACTACAGGCGCCATACAACCTGTCTGGCTACCTTTTGTATTTTTAGTAGATATGGGGTTTTGCCATGTTAGCCAGGCTGGTCTCGAACTCCTGACCTCAGATGATTCACCCACCTTGGCTTCTCAAAGTGTGAGGATTACAGGTATGAGCCATCACGCCCAGCCAGAACACTGTATTTTCAATCTCTGTTTGTCTGGAAAACAAAAAAAAATCCATGTATAAGTGACCCTGTATAGTTAAAACCCATGTTGTTTGAAAGCCAAGTGTAACTGTTTTCACTATGTGAAAACGATGACGGCCATCCAACCCTGGAAAGACGTCCAGGGAAGTGGAAAGATGAGGAGGCAGGTGAGGAAAGGGGAGAGACCTTGCAGACCCAGGGATCGCTGAGAAATGGCACAGAGATAGGGTGGGGATCTGCATAGCCTGGAAGCTGCAGGTGGCTCCTCTGGCCACAGCAAATTTCTCATGTTTTCACAGATGAGAGGTTAATTAACTCACTTCAAGTCCCAGGGTAGTGAGTGGAAGGACTGAGATGGTAAAAAAATCCATTCTCTCCCCACATCAGCTTTCCTCTCCTTGCTTTTTAAAATCTGCCTTCCAGGGACAAAGGTCTGCGCTCAGTCATTTGCACGTTAGTGTTAATTTAAACCAGTACTTTGCTTCTCCTGGGGCATTTTAAATTTTCTGCCTTGTCTTTCTGAGCTGGAATGAAAGGTGTTGACCTGCATTAAAGGAGAATTCTCAGCAAGAGGAGTGGGGCTTCAGGGGAGGGAGCCTCCTCCCGGTCCCTGAAACCCCAGCACCCCCAGACAGACAGGCTGAAGCTGTTTAGCCACCTACAATCAGAGAGAGAGACAGGAGCAGGTAGAGAACCTGCCTGCTTTATCACCCAGATATCAGCTTCTCTTACAAGCCAGTTAGGTTTAATGAGAAAATGTAGGCCTCCAGGCCCGAAGATGGAGGTAACAGGATCCTCTGAAATATTCAGACTTATCAAATTGGATGTGGTTTAATTGCCTGAGAAGTTATTATAGACCAGCCCCAGCCTGAGCGGAGCCTGAGATCATTGGTGATAGGTGGATGGTGGAGGGGGGAGTTGGGGGAAGACCGGTTAAACTCAATAACTCTCATTATTCCATACTTTAAAATTCTTTATTAGTGAAGTATCTGATGTGTATGGCTGGGAAGAAGATATGTTTCATTTTACTCAGCATGTAAGTAATTCATAGTCAGAGGCGACCTGTCCACTTCTCTCCCATGATGGCTTGTTCAAATCTGGCAGGCTCCTGACATTTCACTGAGTCTTGCCATTGCCTCCCCGCCACCACCGCTCACATCGCCTGCTCACAGCCCATCCTTGCAGGCTACAGGGCTCCTCTTCCTTCTCCCAATCCCAGCTCAGGTCCAGCTGCAGCTTTCCTGAACTTCTCTGGGCATCAGAGGGGACAGTGTGGTTTTTGTCTCTCCATCAGTCCTTTCCTCTTCCATTCATTTAATAGATACCCATCTTGAGTACCCTCAGTTTCCTGTTCTCCTGGAACTTTCATTCTAGCAGAAAAGCTGTTCCTCCTCCACTCCAGTCATGTACTGGAGAAGGAACCACCACTTTACATGAAGCTATTCACTTACTCAGTCAAGAAGTACTACTGAGAGCCTGCTACATGGCAGGTACTGGTGGAGGCACTTCAAGGGCAATAGAAAGAAATAGACAAAGCTCTTGCTCCCTTGGAATTTACCTTCTAAAAAGGTTAAGGTAGACGATAAACAAATAAACCTAAGATGTAAGGTAGTCAGTTTCAGGGAAAGACATAAAAGGGATGGTAGTATGAAAAGTAAAAAGTTCCTCTTCAAAGTTTCCCTTTTTGTTAAAGATTAAATAATAATATGTTAGAAATAATAGTTTCTTTTAAAAACTAACTTCCTTCAAGCTTCCTTGCTTTTTACTAATAACTCTTTGTTAAGCCCTATGTAGCTGTTAAATTTAGTAAGGGAATATGTACATTCTATGTCCTTCTACTTTTACCAAGTTATTTGTTCTGGCCTATAGCCTGCTCAGACATGTCTGAACATGCTCAGGCATTTCCCGGTTCTATGCCTCTTCCTTATTTGGAAATGTTATTATTCTCCTAGTTTTCTGTCAACAACCCCCTTCCTTTCTTTGTTCTGCATCATGTGTTTACCTATTTAGGAAAGTTTAAGTTTTTAGCCAATTGGGTTCAGTCTAGGTTGTGCTGTCCAGCTCCAGTCAATAGAGATAGGATGCAGCAGTAAGGACCCAATGCATCAGGGATAAACACTTCTGCTTTTCTTTGTTTAATGTGCTCTCCTGGCAATCAGACTTCTGAGAAGCACCCTTTCTGCATAAAGTAAAATTGCCTTGCTGAGAAAAGTTCTTTGAGCATGATTCTTTTCAGCACCAAGGAACAACAGTGGGGTGGGTGGCACTAGCATAGATACAGCGGCCAGGGAAGCACACTCTAACATGGTGGAATTTGGGCAGACCTGAAGGTGGTGGATGGGCAGTTTACAACACATGGGTAGAGGGCTTCTGAGGGCCAGCACAAGCCATCACGGTTGTTCTTTGAGATAGTTAGGGCAGTTTCCATGGTCTTATCTGTAGATGAAGAAACTCAGCTTCAGATAGATGACCTGAAGTGATCCATCAGAAACCACAACACCCAGCATGGAGCCCACAGCTTCCCTTTGTAGAACTGTCCAGTTGTTGCAGAGTGCCTTGGTCTTAATGGGTCTAAAGCTCTTGGTGACATAAAGGCTTAACTTCCTTTTCCCTCTGGTCCCTGGAGGTCGCCCAATGTCCTGGTGAATCACCTGGGACTTCAGAGCTCTGCCACCTGGGCGTGAAGCTCAGGTCTGCTCTTGGTAGTGAAGTGTGATTTTTGGGCAAGGCTTAACCTCTTTGACCATCTGTTTCCTCATCTGTAACATGGGGATATTCACAGAACCTACTTGTAGGGCCATGGTGAGGATTAAATGATGAACACTGCTGGCAAACAGGAAATGCTATATAATTATGTGTTCCTAGCAATATACACACTGCACATCCTCAGTCACCGTGTGTATTCACTGAGGTAGGGGCCATGTGTGGGTGGGATTGTGTTCCCTAAAAATATATATCAGCTGGGCACAGTGGCTCACACCTGTAATCCTAACACTTTGGAAGGCCAAGGTGGGTGAATTACCTGAGGTCAGGAGTTCAAGATCAGCCTGGACAACATGGTGAAACCCCATCTCTACTAAAAATATAAAAAATTAGCTACATGTGGTGGTGTGTGCCTGTAATCCCAGGCATATGCGAGGCTGAAGCAGGAGAATGGCTTGAACCTGGGAGGCTGAGATTGTGCCACTTTACTCCAGCTTGGGCAACAAGAGCAAAACTCCATCTCAAAAAAAAAAAAAAAAAAAAAAAAAAAAAAAAAGATACGTTGATGTGCTAACTTGAAGTCCCTGTGAATTCAGGAAACCAAAATATGTACTCTTAAGATACTGAGGATTGTTAAGTCAACTACATTGCAAATGCAGGGGAACTCTGCCTGGGCCTCTGCTTGCCTGACTATGGACGTGAATCCTTTCTTCCTTAAGACACAGCACTTGCTTATCAGCCCAGAGAAAGCACCTGCAGGCACCAGGAAAATCTAGGAACAGATTTTACTCTCTTCCCACCTTTTCCCACCTTTCAAACACTGAAACTGCTCTCCCCTTTGTCTTGTCACTAGATGGGATTTACAGCTCTTTGTTAACCTATTATTTAAGCAAGACCTCTAAGCCACTAGCTTGAGAGAGAAATACTTTTGAACTAAGGCCTCTCCTGCATGATAGGTGGAGCTCGCATTAATACATTTCTGCTTGTTTCTCTATTGTTAATCTGACTTTTGTTTTCCAGAGAGTGTCTCAAATAAGAACGTAAGAGGGGAGAAATTATAGTTTCTCCCCTACATGAACTATTGGATATAGGGTCTTGGCAGGTGTAATCAAGTTAAGGTGAAGTCATATTTGATTAGGATAGGCTGATGGTTATTGTCCTTGTAAAATGGGAAGAGGCCAGATGTGGTGGCTCACACCTATAATCCCAGAACTCTGGGATGCCAAGGTGGGAGGATTGCTTGAGGTCAGGAGTTCGAGACTAGCCTGGGCAACCTAGCAAGATCCCATCTCTAAAAAAATTAAAAATTAGCTGCCCCTGCAGCCTCAGCTTCTTGGTGGGCTGAGGCAGGAGGATCACTTGAGCCCAGGAGTTCAAGGCTGCAATGATCTATGATGGCACCACGGCAACCTCAGTAACAAAGCGAGACCCTGTCTCTTAAAGAAGAAAAAGAGAGGAGAAAAAGCAGAGACACAAAAAGAAGGCCTTGGGATGATCAATGCAGAGACTGGAGCCGTGCATCCACAAGCCAAAGGACCACGAGGATTGTTGGCAACTCCAGGCTTTGGAGGGAGCATAGCTCTGCCGACACATTGAGTTCAGACTTCTGGCCTCCAGAACCGGGAACGAATAACTTTCTGTTGTTACCGCAGCCCTGGACAGTAGTACAGGTGACATGTATTGCTCTTCTGAAGAGGTGAGTGTCTAGAGCGGCAGAGATCTGGGTCCTGGCACATGCTCTTTAGGAACCCAATATCCTTAGGGACCTGCTGGTACCCACAGTTCCAGAACCATAAGACAGGATCCCCATGGGCCAGTTTGGAAGCAGAGAGACAAAAGTGGAAGAACCCTTCACTTCTGCTTGGGATTAAGCCCTTTAGTTGAAGCCTTGTGACTTCAACTCTGTAACTTCTAGAGGACATCTTGTGGGTCAGTGTGACGTACAGAAGTTGTACCTCACGACCTTTTCTGGACAACATACCAGCACTTATGAAGTTGTCTGGTTAAACACAGATGAAATCAGAAATACAGGCATTTGCCATCGCTTAACCACAGACCAGACTGAAAAATGCGAGGAAGAAAGAATTGGTAGGATGTGGGCAGGATTTGGTCCTACATACAGAGGACTGACTCCAGACAGGGAGCAGATTCCCCTGGCAGCCTCCGACCTCTCAGTAAAAATATCAGTACTGGTGAAAATGAAACCTCACAGGCAGATGCAATAGCATTTCCCCATGGATACGTAGAATTATTGCATCATATGGGTGGAAGGGACTTTAAAAGCCAACCTGTGTCTTATAACCTGTGTCTTGTTGAAAGCAAGAGCTTTGGAGACAGACTGATCCGGAGTTGCCCCCGGCTCCTTGACTCTAGGGAATGTCAACTCTAAGCTTTGCGCCTTGGGTTTGCCTCCTTTTTTGTAAAACAGGCCAAGGCACTAACTGCTGGGCTTTGAAAGGGCTTATAAAATGGTTAGCATAGTTGCTGATTCATCACAAATACTGAGAGAGTCTTATGACTTTCAGTATGAGGATTGTTATTTCATCCAACTCCATAGCAATGCTGCCTTCCCTTTGTAAAGTGGATCCTGCCTATTTTCAAATGTTGCCAGCCATGGCTCTCTGAATACTTCTTAGAACCTCCTTTGCTGAAGGAAAACAACTCCTTATAAAGAAGCTTCCTTTGGCTGAAATTGCCCTCTACTTTGCAGCATTGGTTCGTTGGTTGGTTGGTTGGTTTGACACAGAGTTTCACTCTTGTCCCCCAGGCTGAAGTGCAATGGTGTGATCTAGGCTCACTGCAACTTCCACCTCCCAGGTTCAAGCAATTCTCCTGCCTCAGCTTCCCGAGTACTGGGATTACAGGCACATGCCACCACACCCATCTATTTTTTGTGTTTTTAGTAGAGACGGAGTTTCGCCACGTTGGCCAGGCTGGTCTTGAACTCCTAATCTGAGAGGATCCACCCACCTCTTCCTCCTAAAGTATTGGGATTACAGGTGTGAGCCACTGCACCTGGCCTTTGCAGCATTGTTAAATGGTTAGGGGCATGGACATGGCCTCCCATTCAAATCCTAGCTCTTTCACTTAGGAGCTTGACGTCCGTGAGCAAATTATTCAGCCTTCCTGGTAACTAATGATCACAATGGTTTATTGCTCAAATTGCAGTGCCTCAGTTTCCTCAGCTGGGGGATGATGATGATGATGATGACAGTATCTACCCCATTTAGTTGCCATACAGTTTGAATTAGGGAACATACATAAGGCATTTAGAAGAGAGCTAGACATATAGCAGGTGCTCAATAACTAGGTATTACTGATGTACCTTCCATCCCTGAATTTCATCTTATTATGTCCCTCCCAAGATTTGTTTTTAATCTCAAAAAACTACATCTCAATTAGGCCAGAGACCATCAAAACACCAGCCCCAGCCCTGGAATCAGGACGGCTTCATGGGCACGTGACCTGTGCCCTTGACCAGGACCTCGTGCTCAAGGGCTCCACTCCTGCCTTAATACTCTTCAGTCTCCATCTTGAAGTTCTTTTTTTTTTGAAATGGAGTCTCGCTGTCGCCATGGCTGGAGTGTAGTGCCGAGATCTCGTCTCACTGCAACCTCCCCCTCCTGGGTTCAAGTGATTCTCCTGCCTCAGCCTCCAGAGTAGCTGGGACTATAGGCACGTGCCACCATGCCCAGCTAATTTTTAGTCGAGATGGGCTTTCGCCATGTTGGCCAGGATGGTCTCGATCTCTTGACCTGGTGATCCACCTGCCTCAGCCTCTCAAAGTTCTGGAATTATAGGTGTGAGCTACCATGCTCAGCCTCCATCTTGAAGTTCTTAATACTTTTTGAATGAGGGGACCCACAATCTCATTTTATACTGGCTTCAAAAATTCTATAACTGGCCCTGCCTGAAATACTGGCATCACTGATCTCCTGCATTCATGTGTGAGCAAGGTTAGCAGGCACCACATCAGCAGAGCCTGGTTCTCCTCCTAGCCCTGTCTTCCAGTTTGTGTAGCAGCTTGGCAAGCTTGGGGCTCGATTGTTCAGGTCAACCCCTCCCTTTTCTCCCACCCATTCCTCTCCTCCTTGTCCCCTGGTTTCTACCCTTCCTTCCAACTCTCACTTCTGCTTGGTAGTCAAGCTCAGAGTTGTTTGCCCTGCTCCAGACCCAGGGCCTGGGCCACCAGAGGGATTCACCTCCTCCTTCTGGCTTGCCTCTCCTTCCACTGGTGATGGTGGAAATATTTTTGCTGGCTTGCAATGGTGAGAATGACACTGTCTTTGAAGGAATGGAAACTCATACGGTTTGTAGAGTAAGAATTCCAGTTTCTTGGCCTAGAGGTGGGTGTGAGGATTAGCAGGGGGTTCCTGCTGAGAGCTGCTTGAGTGAAGGATCAGGGAGCATGGGGCTTTGCTCTCAGTTACCAAGCAAATAAGAATAATCTCATCTCATGTATCAAACAGGAGAGTTGGCTCACCCATCTTTTCCACGAGGACAATTCCCCAGGGTCTGTCGTTCTCTCCTTCTCTAGTCTCTAAGACAAAATGGCATTAATTCTCAGCAGACACAGCCACCACCAGGAATTGTTTGGTCCTGCTTGCTCCTTAAGAAAATCTGCAAGAGAAAGGAAGTAGATTCAAGATGAAACAAAGCTGTATGTCCTTTACAATGCAGAAAAGGGGACTTGTGCTTGGAGAAGACTCTTGTCTCACCAAATGGAAGACAGAGGCCAGGAAGACAAGGCACAAGTGGCGGGGGTGATGCAAAGCTAGAAACACTTCACTGGCTGTCAGGATGAGAAGACTGGTCACCCGGAGCTCTGTCTGGGTCCTGAGGGCATCCCCAGGGTTGGGGCTCAGCCAAGATTGCCTCAGTAAAGAGGGGGAAATGAGGCCTTGGAATTCCTTTCATGCTGCTTAACTGCCAGGCCCCCTGGGTTCTTGCAATCAAGCACAGAGCCCAAGACCCCTAAGCACTGCATATGAGGCTAGGGATAATCCTCCTTCCATTTCACACTGAGTGAACTGGCTCTCAACTGGAAGAACTGCTTCCCAAGGCACACTGGGCCTGATTCCTTTAATCACCACGGGGGCAAAGTCTCTTCCAGGTTCCCCTGGTAATCAGACTCCTCACATGGGCTGCGGACTGGCCCAGAAGGCCTCTCCAAGCAACTGCCCACTGCTCCATGGAC
Organism: Callithrix jacchus; assembly: GCF_049354715.1. NCBI lineage: Eukaryota > Metazoa > Chordata > Mammalia > Primates > Cebidae > Callithrix > Callithrix jacchus. The sequence continues at coordinate 167,875,078 of NC_133504.1, forward strand.
TGAGAGCCTGGAGGTCTGAAGGAGAGTCTCTGCAGTTAGTGACAGTCTGCAAAGCCCAGCACATGTCACCAACAGAGGCCCTAGAGACAGAAAGATCCGTTGTTGCTAGAATGTTTACTCAGCCACTGCAGAGAGTCAGAAAGGCAGCTGTTCTAACTGCACCACGCCCCGGGATGTAAAACTGGGACTTGATCCAGAGGAGGCTGGCAGGGCATTTACCTGCCTCAAGGTCAAGCCTTGGGCTGGTTATAGTGAATCCCAAGTTTCTTTTCAAAGAATCAGTATGTCAGTATGTTCAGCTCTCTTATTCTTTAATACTCTATTTTAAAGTTTAACTTCCTTATAATTTCAGTAAACAACCTTCTCCACTGGTTCTAAGTAGTAGTTCACATCTGTTCTCCCACCGCGTCCCCCACTCCATCCTGACTCATCCTGGTCACCTGCTCCAGTCACCTGCTCTGGTCACCTTCTTTGACCTAGGTCACCCCTGGATACCTGCTCTGACCCTCCTGTAACCGTCCTTCCCGCCAAAACACCCATCCTGCCACTACAGCTTGGACCCCTGCTTTCTTTAAAATAACCAATTGAGATTAGTCTAGCTTGTGCAGTCTAACCCTAGCCAATAGGAGAATGACATAGCAGTAGGGACGACCCCCATCAGGCATAATTACCCCTTCCCCAGTTGTCCAAGCGTGTGGCCACTATTGCTCCATCCATCAGCTGCACCCTTCTATAGAAGTAAATTGCTTTGCTGAGGGGATTTATTTTTGAGTGCTATTTCTTCTATGACATCAAAATATTACTTATAACAGGCTAGGGTCTTTAAGTTGGCGAGCTCATTCTGGGGCTCAGGAATGCCATGGAGACTTCACCTTGCAGGGCTGATGGGTGGAAAAGGAGAACCCCAGCTCCTAACAGGCACTGGGGTGGTGGCAAGAAGAGACCAGGCTTGGTTAAAGGGACACAGCTTGAGTCTTGACATTGCCAATGCCCTGGCTGAGTGTGGCTGGGCCACTTCCCCTCTCTCAGCCTCACTCCCACGGGGCTGGAGGGGCTGGAGGGGCTGGAGCAGCTTCCTAAGGGAGCTTCCAGCTCTGGTTTTTGATGATTTGAGTTTACAGTGTCCTAAGCTGCAGATAGCATGTGGGGAATGAGGAAGCTGTACAGAGCTGACTGGTGATTTCCCCAGAGAGTCCAATGCTATTGGGGAAGCTCCTACTACCATAGACAGCCTGGGTCCCACATGGCAGACCTCGGCCTTGGATCAGCTGAAATGTGTAGAGGGAAGTGAGATGAGCTCATTAGATTCACCTGTGCAAATCAGCGCCTTTCACAGCTGAGTGTCCTGGGGAGAGGAGGGTTGAGAAGGCAGCTCAGCAGGGCAGGAAGCCCCACATCCGAAGGCCAGGCTGACACCAAAATGAGGCTGGAAGAAGCATATTTAATGACACAGAAAAATGTTCAGTGATAGGTTAAAAAAAAAGCAGGTTATAAAAAGCAGCATATGTAGGACGATCCTCTTATGGGAAAGAAATATTTCCCTCTAAAAGTATACACACACACACACACACACACACACACACACACACACACACACACACGGGGAGAGAGAGAGAGTGCCTAATATTCAAGCAGTGATTATCTAGAAGTGCTGGGATTTCCTGTGGCTTTTATTTTCTTCCTTTGTGCTTTTCTGTATTTTCCAAGCATTTTGTCATCATTTAAAAAGGACTTTCATAGAAAGACTTGGTGTATTAACCTATCAAATACACTCATAGACACCCCCTTTTCCCAGGGAAGGTCCTACCCACAGCCCTACCGAGGGTCCAGTCCTTAGGCAGCCAAGTCTCAATTTATGCACACCTATAGTAGCTTTGAAATTTCAGGATTGGAGACACTTAAGAAGAAAATCTGATTGGAAAGGAGAAATGGAAGTTATATTTAAAATAAAGTTAAAACAATGTCAATTGTCCATATGAAGGAATGGGAGAAAGTCTAGAATGCCCTCAGTCTTCTCCTTGGGGTCAGACATTAAACCTTCCTGCATGCTCATGCCCCATCTCTATCCTGATTGGACAGGGGTGATAACTGACCCGAGCACAGCCAATTCACTGCGGAGCCTATGCCTTACACAGAAAAGGTGGCTGGGTCATCAAATGCCTCCTTGGCAGATTTGAACTGAGAAATTAGGGAAGAGCCAGGCGGTCAGCAGTGGGAATAGTAAATGAAACGCTGTAGGGAGAGGGAGCAGGAGCAGAGTAAGAGCCATGAGGAGATACAGATGGTGTGCATTATGAAAAAGTAGAAATAGTTACTAAAATGGATAAACAAAAAGCGTGAAAAAGGCAGAGATATGAGATTTTTTTTCCAAGATGGAGTCTTGCAATGTTGCCCAGACTGGAATGCAGTGACAATCTCGTCTCACTGCAACCTCCACCTCCCAGGTTCAAGCAATTCTCTTGCCTCAGCCTCCCAAGTAACTGGGATTATGGTGCCTGCCACCATGCCCAGCTAAGTTTTGTATTTTTAGTAGAGATGGGGTTTCACCATGTTGGCCAGGCTGGTCTTGAACTCCTGACCTGTGATCCACCTGCCTTGGCCTCCCAAAGTGCTGGGATTACAGGCGTGAGCCACCATGCCTGGAGTTTTTTTTTTTGAGGTTATAGAGATTAGAGGAAAGGACAAGTCAAATGGTAACAAGAATAGCACAGAACAAAGTGAAAGAGACCAGGGTAGCCCCATTTCTTCATTTGAGTTCCCTCAGAAGCAGACTCTGAGACAATGGTTTTAGTGCAAGTGGTTTATTTGGGAAGTGGTCCCAGGAAACTCCAGAACAGGACTGGGGAAGTGACACCAGAAAGGGAAGGCAGCCCGTAAGTCATGCATTACTGAGTCAGCCACAGAAGGCAGCGACTGGAGCTTAACCCAGGGGGAAACTGTGTAATATGCACACCTTAGAACACTCCCCAGCCAGGAGGTAAGGGAGTTGGGCTTTCATACAGCAACTCCTGAGAGTCTTTGGTTGAGGACCACTCCCATAGCACTTCATTCCCAGGAATTCAAACTCTGTGCTTGTGGAAAGAGCTGCCTTCCACGGCTCCAGGAAAAAATCCCCTTGTCACAGCGATGCAGATATACTGGCAGCTTCAGAAGCACACTGAAGCTCTGAGGAATACAGATGAGGCACTGGGAGTGTCTGCCTCATCAAGAGAGAAGAGCCATAGACAGACAGATGGATCCTACAGCCCATTTGAGATGGTGAGAGAGTGCTAGCCCTGAGTACTTTCTTTTTTACAGCTTCTTGGCTCTTCTGCTTCACGAAGTATGCCCCCAAGACTTGAGCCAACTGGAGGGACCCCAACTTGGATGAGGAACCTGGGAAGAGGCACCCTCTCTCCTCTAGGGCTTCACGCCCTCCCCAGCCTCCCACAGGGATAGAACTGTCGTATATTATCTGGGGTCACAAGCCATAAAAGATTGTCACGTTGGATTGAGGATGATGATGATGATTATTTACTTATTTATTTTAAGACAGAGTCTCTCCCAGGCTGGAGTGCAGTGGCACAATCTCAACTCATGGCAACCTCCGCCTCCTGAGTTCAAGCGATTCTCCTGCCTCAGCCTCCTGAGTAGCTGGAATTACAGGCGCCTGCCACCACACCCAGCTAATTTTTGTATTTTTAGTAGAGACAGGGTTTCACTGGTCTTGAACTCCTGACCTCATGATCCACCCACCTCAGCCTCCCAAAGTACTGGGATTACAGGCATGAGCCACTGCACCCAGCCTCTTTTTTTTTTGTTTTTAATAGAGATGAGGTCTCACTCTGTTGCTCAGGCTGGTCTCCTGGACTCAATCAATCCTCCTGCCTCGTCCTCTCAAAGTGCTGGGATTACAGGCATTGACTAATTCTTAATACAGATTTTAGATTCTCACATAGACTCCTAACATTCCCTCCCCTAATTCTCAATGACCATGCTAAGAAATTCTGCAACTGTTTCCCAGGCATGGGTTAAGAAGACCTAGAAAACTCTTATGCCTGTTTACCATCAACTCCACCATTACGGTTTCATTGGACAAACATCACTGAGCTTATGCTATGCTAGACATTATACCTCAGAGACATCTCAGTCTGGAAGGAAGTGGACACATACATTAGAATGTCCTCAGAATGTGGCAAATGTTAAAATGGAGTTGTGTTCACATGGCAGGAGCACTGAGGCAGAACAAATGAATTCTGCTTATGGCAGTTCAAGAAGGCTTCACAGAAGGAGTGGCTTTTGGATCAGGTCTTGAGGGATGAGTAAACATTTAGCAGGAGGAAAGATGGGGACATACAGGAAGTGAGACCCATCTAGGCAGAAGGTATAGCCCAGCAAAAGCTCTGCTCTTGGAAAGAGGCTGGTGGCTTGGAGCATGGACAGAGACAGCAAAGGCTGAAAGAGAGATGAGACTAGGGAAGCCCCAACAGAGGTTGTGAAGGGCTTTACATATTGAGCTGAGTGTGAATTTTATTCGGTGATTACTGAGGACCTGCAGCAGGTTGTCCATGGGAACTATGAAGTGCAAAAGCCCTGGAAAGGTAATCATCAGTTCTTAGAGATACTTTCCCACCACAGCACTGAGCAAACACCATATCAAAAGTTTCTTTTCTTATGTTCGGTAAGCACCTACTATGTACATAGCACTGACTAGGCACTGTGAGAATGCAGAGTTATCATGCACCAATACCCAGCTAATGCCGCTTATGAATAACTGAAGAAACAAACCCAATAGGCCTAAGATTAAAGAGTTATTGTGGTGAGGGGGAAAATATGTGTAAGGTCTGACCTCACTGTGGACAGCATGGCTACTCCATGAACCGCACGTACACCTCTAGAGGGCCTTCTGGAATCAGAAAACCTGAAGTAGCTGGAAGGAAGACCGATCAACCCCTGCAGCACCTAACTAACCTGAGACGTTCTTCTATAGTTTCTTATTCCCGCCTCAATTGACAAGGTCATTGGACTTTGTAACTGATCTTGACCTAACCTCCTGACTCCACACCCTATGACGCCCTCCCAGCTTGCAAACCTATGATTCCCTCTCAGCTTGCAAACCTATGACCCCCTCCCAGCTTGCAAAAAACCACCCTAAAGTAGCTTCTGTAACTTTCCACTGACCACTGCAAACCAATAAAACCAACTCCTATCCCACTGCCCTTTGCTGACGCCCTTTTTAGCCTCAGCCCATCTGTACCCAGGTGAATAAACAGCCATACTGCTCACACAAAGCTTTCTCAGGGAGTCTCTGCGTTCAGAGCACACGTTTTAACAATATGTAATTTATCTTAAGAGTTAGGCATTTTTAGGGAGAGAACTACTCTTTATTCAGCAGAACATTGTATAAACCATTTGTTGAATAGTGAGTTGAATCGTGTCTCCCTCAAATATACATTTTCGTGGAACCTCAGAATGTGAGCTTATTTGGAAATAAAGTCTTTGTGGATGTAATCAAGTGAAGGTGAGATCATACTGGCTTAGGATGGGCCCTAAATCTGATGAGATTTGCATCCTAATAAGGAGCGGAAGATTTGGAGACACACAGACACACCTACAGGAAGAAGGCCGTGTGACCACAGAGGCAGGAATGACAGAGTGATGTAACCGCAAGCCAAGGAATGACAAGGATTGCCAGCAGTCACCAGAAGCTAGGAAGAGGCAGGAAAGGATGTTTCCTTAGACTCTCCCAAGGGAACATGGCCCTGCCGATATCTTGATTTCAGTCTTTTGGCTTCCAGGACTGAGAAAATAAATTTTTGTCATTTTAAGCCACCCAGTTGTGGTAATTTTGTTGTAGGACTCTTTCCTAGTTCAGTTAAAGATGTGGGGGCCCTTGTCACATGGCCACAAAAAATTCAGCTCACAGACAATTTGAAGGGTAAGAAGGGCAAAATTTACTGGGTGAAAAGAAAAAAAAAACGGGATACAGGCACCCTCCACAAAGCCAAAGTGAGAATCCTGCTAGTATACGATTTCCACCTCGCAGATTGAATCCCAGGTACCACCCAGGAAGAGGAGGAGCCAGGTTCCTCCCTGCGAAGGTCTGCAGCTCCACCCCAGTGCACACTTCTCCCAGTGTGCAGGCCGGATGGAGTTTTTCTGGGGACCTTTTCCCATCTCAATTTGTCACAGCAGCCCTAGCAAACTAATACACCATCTGGGTGAAAAGAAAGGACCCTGGTCAAAATCTGAAAGCAGCTGAACAAAGGGAGGTCCACACTTCCCTGCATGAGATGAAGGGAAGCAGAGGAAGTGGAGGGGTGACAGAATAGTAAAGAGTTAAGGGGAAAAAAGGGTCAGCACCACAGCCAGAAGCCAGCATCTAAGGAGAAAACACAGCTAAGCTGGAATCCCCACCAACAGATTGCTGAGGGGCTTTAAGAAAAGCAATGTTTAACTTGTTTGCTGAATTTTATAATGCCTGAGTAAATGACATTTGCAAAAATCACCCTCAAACGACAAAATGAAAACCATCTTTGATGCAGCAAGGAGATCCTCTGCAACCCTGAACTACAATCTGTGAAAATAGAAAAATAGATGGAGGAAATTGAAGGAGGAATGACCAACCTCTTGGCAAAACCAGGGAGGGTAAACTCGATTGCCTGAGGGGACACTGAGGAGAATCAAGTCCATTTGTCCACATGGAATGGAAGGCATTGAGTGTGCAAAAAGGAAGATGCAGTTTTGAATAAAATAGGAGACATCTTCGAAGAAATGAATAAGCCGTTAGATCTTCCCATTCCTGCTTTACTAGGTAGGCAACCACCCTCAACCCCACCTCCAGTGTAGACATGAGATATAAATTGCAGAAAAAGTGAATCAGAGAAGACCTAGACTCAAGGACACCAGGCACAGAGGAGGGTGGGGCTGAGATGCTGAAATAAAAACAGGGAGAAAATAAAAATCTGTTGAATGATGTTACTCCCATGCCCCTTCTATTGCCTGTTGTTTACAACAGGCCTACAGATACTGACATTAGCTATTCTCTATTGAAAGAATCCATTTGTCCCTTAATCCCTCATGAATAAGGCCCATTAGTTGACAAGTATCCTATTCTACCTTGACCACAGACATTCTAATAGTCTTTGAGCTTACAATCAGTTTTTGAGATCCTTGATATTAAGTAAAAACAGGCATCAGGGTCATTAGAACATTTTGATTTGTAAAAATGAGCTCTAGGAAATTATGAGGGTCAGAATTTAAAATTAATTGAAACAGAAAGTCAAATATATTTATCAGAAAGTTAAAAAAAAAGTAGAAATGTTAACCCAGAATGACCTTCCAATGAATTCCAGAGAAAGAAAAAATAGTGAATATGATACAGTAGAAATTACTAAAGAAATAATATAACTTGCTGATATATAAAAATGTAAATATTATATATTATATATATTTACTTGTTCATGTAAATTGATTAATATATTTTATTCTTATTATTTTTTAATGAATTTTCCATTGAGGGAAATATCTTGTTGATTCTCCTTCATATGCCCCCCAAACACATAAAACAGCACTTTTTGTAAAGAAGGCATAATATTTATTGATTAAACCAGATATTGAAAAATGAGCTTCAAATTGATTTTCCTGTCTATGGTAATCCGTTCTGTTACTATTTCTAAATTAATTCTCATAAGTCTCAGCTCAAAACATGGCACTTACCTGTTCTAAATTACCAGTGATTTTATTTTTTCTATAGACAATTTAGCCCATACTGAAGCTCATTTCCCTGACTATAAGCTTCTAGATCAAAAGGACCCACTGAATGCCCAGCACAATGAGTGAAAACAAATGCATCTTTGTGAAATGGCTAAACACCGAAAGCTTCCTGAGAGAGAGATGGAGGAGATAAAAGGGTCATATACAAAGGATAAGGACTAAGGATGGCATTAACAGCAACCCTAGGAACTTAAAGACAATAGAACAATGTCTTCAGAATTATAAGAAAAAGAATAATTTTCAACCTAGAATTCTATACCTAGCCAAACTATCAATACCTGTGAGCATACATATAGTAAGGTATTTTCAGATATTCAAAGTCTCAAAATCGTTATTTCTATATTCTTTGAAGTTACTGGAAGATATTTCTTAGTCAAAATGAAGGAGCTATTAGCAATAGCTAATACTTTTCTTAGTCAAAAAGAGGAAGATTTGAAAAATGAGAGCCACAAAAGAGAGGCAAAGGGAATTCCTGGAAGGAGGGTGAGGGAAAAATCCCAGGACTGTAATTGGGCAGTGGGTTTAGGAATGAGGAAGATGGAAGGCTGTCTGAGAGGAGAAAGGTGAGAAATAACAAAAATAAGTTATCTGGCAGATGTGACCAAGTGGAAAATTTTATAAAAAGACATTGTACACAACCATAGTGGGATATGAGAAACTTAGTCATAGAGTTGAAAAAGTCAATGAATAACGCAGCTATTAACTACAGAAATGTAAAGAGTTGCACAAAAGTAAATATGTTATCTGGGACACTGGAAGTCTCTGTAGTGAGTGAAACTATATGATATAATAAGATGAATAAATAATCATCCCACATAATGAATCCAGTGCGAAGGAGGAAATATTAAAGAAATAAGGTAGGCCAGGTGCAGTGGCTTACACCTGTAATCCCAACACTTTGGGAGGCTGAGGTGGGCAGATCATGAGGTCAGGAGTTCGAGACCAGCCTGACCAATATGGTGAGTCCCTGTCTCTACTAAAAGTACAAAAATTAGCCAGGCATGGTGGTGCATGCCTGTAATCCCAGCTACTCAGGAGGCTGAGGCAGGACAATCACTTGAACCCGGAAGGCAGAGGTTGCAGTGAGCTGAGATTGCGCTATTGCACTCCAGCCTGGGTGACTGAGCAAGACTACATCTCAAAAAAAAGAAAAGAAAGAAGGTAAGAAAATCTCCTCAAACTGAGAGGCTTGAGCTTCTTGATTTTAGGTATACACTGAATATTGAAAACATCAAATATTGGTTTGACCAAAAAATTGTGATAAAACTATATTTAGAGATTTGGCAAAGGGGCGTAAAGTATTTTTAAAGAGCTAAATCTTCATGTACCAAAATAGAAAGTCAAGAGATAAAGTCTAAAATTGATTGAATCAAGAATTGGCACTGTATTTATAGTAGAAGAAAAACCTAAAAGAATGGTTGCCTAGAAGACGGAGATGAAGCGATTATTGTTCTTTGTTTTTGTACAGCCATAAGCTGCATAATGACATTTTGGTCAATAACTTACCACGTATATGATGATGGTTTCATAATCATAATGGAGCTGAAAAATTCCTATTGCCTAATGATGTTATGGCCTTTGTATGGCAGTGCAATGCATTACTCATGTGCTCATGGTGATGCTGATGTGGTGATACTACTGTGTTTCCAGTTGTTTAAAAGTCAAGCTCATAAAATGATGTACAGTACATCAGGGATCCCCAACCCCCGGGCTATGGACTGGTACCAGTCTGTGGCCTGTTAGGAACTGGGCCACACAGCAGGAGGTGAGCGGTGGACAAAGCAAGCAAAGCTGAGCTCCACCTCCTGTCAGATCAGCAGCAGCATTAGATTCTCGTAGGAGCGAGACCCCTGTTGTGAACTGCTTATGTGATTGATCTAGGTTGCACACCCCTTATGAGAATCTAATGCCTCTGAAACCATCCTCCTCCGTCCATCCAGTGGAACAATTATCTTCCATGAAACTGGTCCCTGGTGTTAAAAAGGTTGGGGACTGCTGCAGTACGTAATACTTGATAATAAATGACTGTGTTACTGGTTTATGTATTTACTACACTATATATTTTATCACTCTTTTAGTGTATGCTCCTTCTACTTATTAAAAAAAGTTAACTGTGAAACAGCCTCAGGCAGTTCCTTCCAGAGGTATCCAGAAGAAGGTATTGTTATCATAGGAGATGACAGTTCCTTGTGTGTTTTTGGCCTTAAAGCCCTTCCAGTGGGGCAAGATGTGGAGGGAGAAGGCAATTATATTGATGATCCTGACCTTATGTAGTCCTAGGCTAATGTGTGTGTTTGTGACTTGGTTTACAAGAAACAAGATGTAAAAGAAAAAAAAATGTTAGCCAAGTATGGTGGCTCATGCCTGTAATCGTAGCACTTTTAGGAGGCTGAGGTGGGAGGGTTACTTGAGGTCAGGAGTTTGAGACCAGCCTGGTCAGCATAGTGAGACCTCGTCTCTAAAAATAAAAAAAAATTAGCTAGGCATGGTGGCATGCACCTGCAGTCCTAGTTACCTGGGAGGCTAAGGTGGGAGGATCATTTGAGTGCAGAAGTTTGAGGCTGCTGTGAGCTATGACTGCATCACTGCACTCCAGCCTGGGCAACAAAGTGAGACCTTCCTCGTCTCTGAAAAGAAAAAATTGTTAAAAATAGGAAAAGGCTCGTAAAATAAGGTTATAAAGAAAATACTTTGTACAGTGTACAATGTGTACAATTTGTATAGTTTTAAGCTGTATTATTACAAGAGTCAAAAAGTTAAAACAATCAAAAAGTTCATAAAGTAAAAAAGTTACAGTAAGCTAATTTATTATTAAAGAAAGAAAAAAATTATAAATTAGGTATAGCCTAAGTGTACAGTATTTATAAGGGCTACAGTGTTTGTAAAACAATATCCTGTGCCTTCGCATTCACTTATCACCCATTTACTCACTCACTCACCCACCCACCCACCCCGGGCAACTTCCAGTCCTGCGAGCGCCATTCATGGTAAGTGCCCTGTACAAGTGCACCGTTTTAAATCTTTTATACCATATTTTCACTGTACCTCTTCTGTTTAGATATGTTTAGATACACAAATGCTTGCCTTTGTATTATAACTGCCCACAGTATTCAGTGCAGTAACATGCTGTACAGGTTTTTAGCCTAGGGGTAGTAGGTTATACTATATAGCCTAGGTTTGTGTAAGTACACTGTGACAATAACATGACAAAATCCCCCAATGACACACCTAGCATGTATCCCTGTCATAAAGTGACACACGACTATTGGTGTACTTTTTAGCCTCTTTTGACTTTTCAAACTCTGATGTAATACTTTGATTTTTTAAAATAATTAGGCATTTTGTATATACTTAAAATGTTTTGGCTATGCTGCTATGTACTAGCCCAATCCTTTTTTTTTTTTTTTTTACAAGATGGAGTCTTGCTCTTTTGCCTAGGCTGGAGTGCAGTGGCTCAATCTCAGCTCACTGCAACCTCCAACTCCCAGATTCAAGTGATTCTGCTGCCTCAGCCTCCTGAATAGCTGAAATTACAGGCACACGCCACCATGCCCTACTAATTTTTGTATTTTTAGTAGAGATGGGGTTTTACCATGTTGGCCAGGCTAGCTTTGAACTCCTGACCTCATGATCCTCCCACCCCGGTCTCCCAAAGTGCTGGGATTACAGGAGTGAGCCACCACACCTGGCCAGCCCAAGCCTTTAGTAAAATTTGTATATGCTGCTGTGGGACATTCAAAGAAGAGGAGTGTTTCCAAGACTGGTAGGGAATAGCTGCCAGAGAACTGAACATATGATGGTAAATTCCAATCCCAAAACCCATCAGAACAATCATAGGAGGACCATTCTCTGCACAGCTGATGAAGTCAGTTCTTAGATGGTTAACAAGGGCCATGGGAGGGAAGTCTGAAGAGAAAGCATCATACAGGTTTAGGCCAGTGTTCCTCAAACTGTCACATGCACACAAGTCACCTGGAGACTTTGGAAAAATGCAAATTCCATTCAATAGGATTCTGCATTATGTATGTATGTAGGTAGGTATGTATGTGTATGTGTGTGTATATATATATATTTACTGAGATGGGGTTTCATCATTTTGCCCAAGCTGCTCTCAAACTCCTGAGCTCAGATGATCCACTTGCCTTGGCCTCCCACAGTGCTGGAATTACAGGTGTGAGCCACCATGCCCGACCGTATTCTGCATTTCTTTTTTGAGACAGACTCTTGCTTTTGTTGCCCAGGTTGGAGTGCAATGGCACAATGTTGGCTCACTGCAACCTCTGCCTCCCAAGTTCAAGCAATTCCCCTGCCTCAGCCTACTGAATAGCTGGGACTACAGGTGCATGCCACCATGCCCGGATAACTTTTTTTATATTTTTAGTAGAGACAGGATTTCATCACATTGGCCAGGCTAGTCTCAAACTCCTGACCTCAGGTGATCCACCCACCTCGGCCTCTCAAAGTGCTGGAATTACAGGCATGAGCCACGGTGCCCGACTGGATTCTGCATTTCTGACAAGCTCTCAGGTGATGCCAAGCCTGCTGGGTTGCAGACCACCCCTTGAATAGCAAAGCTGTGGGGTGAAGAAGTCTGAGAGCAAAAGAAGGATTTGACCTGAGGTCATGATGGCCTGGGAAACGGGAAGAACATATCTGAGGCAGCGGGACCCAAAGTTCATGGGACAAAGATCCTGGGCTTGTGGGGCTAAGACCAGGCAGAAAGAAAATTAGAACATCGGAGGGTCTGGGGAGCCAGGGAGGCAATCAAAGACAAATCTGCCTCACCGCGGTTACCTTGGGCCACTGACAAAGCATTCAGTGTTTTCTTCTGGGCCAGTTGAAGAGTGGCTGGTGGTCCTTAGGTTGTCTGGCCTCACCTGCCCACTTCGGCCCTCCCTTTGCTTTCCTTGGCACCAAGGAATGGTGCACACCTGGAGATCTGTACTGGAGGCCTGATGCAGGGGTGGGGTGGGAGTGAGCTCTCAGCCTGAGCTTCATACTCCCCACCCACCTCTCAATTCTCCCCACCCAGCCTTGGTCTCCTACGTATTCCCTACACCCCATCAGCCCTTCAGCAACGGCCCTGTGGGTGGGAAACTGGCTTCCTCCCGCCTTACTCTGAAATGGTGGTGAGACTGGTGCTCCAAGTCTATTTAACCAACAAAAACAATGAAGCAACTCTTATTTAAAAAGCATTTCAGCCCTTTAAATACTTCAGCTCATTTATTTCTCCTAACAGTATTATTATCCTTGTTTTATGGATAAGGAGATTGAGGCAAAGAGAAGTAATTTGCACAGTTAGAAAGTGGGGCTGTGATTCAAACCCAGGCATTCCGGCTCCAGCATCTATTCTCTTAAAAGGCTTTGCTCCCTGCAAATAGTACCATTGTGTTATATGTGAACTTTCCAATCTATGTAATCAGAGAGAGAGAGAGGGAGAGAAACGATTAAAAGTGTAGGCAGTTGTCTGCCATTCTCCTCAATTATCAGTGCCCTAGAGAGAGGTGACATCTGAGCTGCCTTCGTCCATCTCAATTTCTTCTAGTTTCTCAGACTCTAATGGTTCAAAATCTTGGTGTGCTGAATTTCATTCTAGTTTAAAGAGCCGTATTTTTTCATGCAGCACAAATCCTTAAATGCAAGCCAACTGCTTCACCCTGCGCGCAACTACAAAAACAGCTATCTGTTCCAGTGCTGGGAGAAAAGCTGGTGCGTAGGACTTCCTGAAAGACGAGGTAGATGTGACTTCACTTGTTATTATTTCTACTTTTTCTCTTTGTAAATGTATAGTACTTCAGGTCCATATTGGATCACATGGGCTACCCTGGGTACCTAATCATCAGTCAAAGCATCATACTGCATTCTTTCACTTTCTCGGCCAGGTGTCTTTTGCTGCCTGGTCTCTTCTTAGCTTGCCTTGATTTCTCTTCTTTGACTCACTCTAACACTAACTCACCCTTCAAGACCCAGTTCAAGCAAGTATCAGCACTCTGGAAGCCTTCCTTTGCCCACTCTGGTGGAACTGCATGCCTGGCTCTGTACTTCCATAGAATGCATTACTCTGCCTGGTCCAGGTTGGCTAACTTGCCTGGTTTCTTCACTGTTAGGGTGAATTTCTTGAGGGTAGGTGGTGATTTTCCACAAAGGCTAACCCATCCTTGCTTCCTGATAGGCTTTGAACAGTGTCTACTGAGTGAATATGGAGAATGTTTCAGCATGTGCTGGCCCTCTATCTGGGATTTCTTTTCAGTCTCCAACATACACGCACACGCATGCTCGCATGCACACACACACACACACACACACACAAATCCAACTCATATTTCTGCTCCAGCCCTGAGCTCAAGCATCCACTCACAGGTCTTCCTGCTACACATGCCCAGCGCAAACCATACTTCCCCTTCTCTAAGAGACATCACTCAAGTTATTGCAGGCTGTCCGCCTCCCAGACACAGACACTCATCTCCTGCCCCTTCCAGCACCTATCACAGCATTGAGTGTCCAGTAGCTATTCAGTGTTTCTTTAACAAATGAACAAAAGAGTCATTGGACAATTCTAGTTTTGAGTTTCCCAAAGCACTTTACAGGAAGTCTAGGCTCCCATTTGTGGCCAAATGCTGTGATTACCACCCAGGGCCAGGAAGTATGAGGCAAGACCAGTGACAAGGACACAAAATTTATAAGGCATTCACCTCGGATGCCAACCCTGCACTTGCCCAGGCCTGAGAGTGAGAGTCTCCTTGAATTTGGGGCCCTGAGTACGTCGCTTGCCTCACCCTAATCCCGTGCTTGTCCCCATTCCCTCCTTATATAACTCAAGCCTCTCTTGATGTAGGCAAAAGAAATCTAACATATACTTATGTGTGGGGAAAAAATAATTTTTCTCCTACTATACTCTCACAACACAACACAGAGACTTCTGTGACCAGATGCGTGGGGGCTTTCTCCACCAACAAGCCAGCAAGCAGTTCCGCAGCAGATTCTCTGGCAGACACCAGCTGGGTGTCCTCTAATTAATTCAATTCAATTCTAACACTGTCTACCTGGGATAGCATCAGTTACCACAGGCTGACGGCTCAGTCCTGCAAGATATCCCACAATGCAGATGCCAGTCACAAGTCCAGGCCTCTGCAACGTCTGAACAAGCAGCAATAAATCAGAGTGCCCACGACTCCTTCTCTGGTTTGATTAATTTGCTAAACTCAGGGAAACTCCTTACTTATGTTTACCCATTTATTACACAGGATATTTTAAAGGAGAGAAACAAACAGCCAGATGAAGAGATACACAGGGCAAGGTACGTGGGAAGAGGCATGGCACTTCCACACCCTCTCAGGGCACACCATCCTCCATGAACCTCCATGAGTCCAGCTAGCCAGAAGCTCCCTGAATCCCTGAACCCAGTCCTTTCAGGTTTTTACAGAAGCTTCATTACGTAGGCATGACTGATGAAATCACTGGCCATTGGCGATCAGCTTATCCTTCAGCCTCTCTCCCCTCCCTGGATGTTGGGGTGTGGGGCTAAAAGTCCCAACCCTCTAATATGTCTTGGTCTTCTGTGACCCATCTCCATCCTGAAGCTACTTAGGGGATCCCAGCCACCAGTCATCTCATTAGCATACAAAAGACACTCTTATCACCTTGGAAATTCCAAGGATTTTAGGAGCTACATGCCTGCAAACCTGGACAAAGACTGTAGAAATGTATCTTATTATGAATCACAAGAGCACAACTTACTAAGCAAAAGCTGGAATTTTTTTATTGCATTTTAGGTTTTGGGGTACATGTGAAGAACATGCAAGATAGCTGCATAGGTACACACGTGGCAGTGTGATTTGCTGCCTTCCTCCCCTTCGCCTATATCTGGCATTTCTCCCCATGCTATCTCTCCCCAACTCTCCACCCCCCGCTGTCCCTCCCCTATTCCCCCCAACAGACCCCAGTGTGTAGTGCTCCCCTCCCTGTGTCCATGTGTTCTCATTGTTCAACACCCACCTATGAGTGAGAACATGTGGTGTTTGATTTTCTGTTCTTGTGTCAGTTTTCTGAGAATAATAAGGTCTCCAGGTTCATCCATGTCCCCACAAAGGACACGAACTCATTGTTTTTGATGGCTGCATAGTATTCCATGTGTATATGTGCCACATTTTCCCTGTCCAGTCTATCATTGATGGGCATTTGGGTTGGTTCCAGGTCTTTGCTATTGTAAACAGTGCTGCAATGAACATTCGTGTGCATGTGTTCTTATAGTAGAACGATTTATAATCCTTTGGATATATACCCAGTAATGGGATTGCTGGGTCAATGGAAGCTGGAATTTTTGTCTCATATAATAAAGTCACAGAAAGGGCAGGACAGGAAAACAGCCGAGGAGCTCCTGGAAGCAGGAATTCTAACATTATCAAAGCACTCTGTTTCTCTTCTCTGTTTTCCTCACTCTCAGACCAGCTTATTTTATATAGTAGACAAATTTGCCTATAAACTTTGCACTCACATTCTAATATTGCCTCAACCAGGAAGTGAAGCCACTTCTCTTTGTAAGCTCCGATGCAAAAGACCTGGAGAAGGACCTGAATTGACTTGGCGTGGGTCACCTGACCACCACTAGGACCAATCACTGGGGCCAGAGGCAGGAAGTGCTCTGGTTGGCTCAGCTTAGATCCCATTTCTCCCCGTGTAATCAAGGTCTAGGGTCCATTACTAGAGGAAAGGAGGGGGAGGTAGCATAGATCATGGTTCCAGGGAAATCCTTGTTGTATGTAAATTTTCGGTGGGGCAAAAGAAGTAGCATTCAGATATAAATTTCCTTAGCAAGGCAATGTACTTCTCTAGAAGGGTGAGGCTCACAGATGAACGATGGCAAGTGCACATCTGGACAAGGGAGGGGAAGGGGTTCTTTATTCCTGACGGAGGGCACCCCTACTGCCGTGTTGTTCCCCTATTGGCTAGGATTAGACCGCACAATCTAGGCTAACTCTAATTGGCTATTTTAAAGAGATCAGAGGTATGAGCCAGAGTAATGGGGTGGATAGTTTGGCAGGAAGGAAGGTTAAGGACAGGTCAGTGCAGGTGACCAGGGGTGCATCAGGTCAAACCAGGTGACTGGAGCAGGTGACTGGGATGAGTCAAGATGGAGCAGGGGACCAGGGGAACAGATGTGAACGACTGATTAGAACTACTGGGAAAGGTGTTTTACTGAAACTATAAAGAAGTTAAACTTTAAAACAGAGAATTAAAGAATAAGAGAGCTGAACATACTGACATACTGATTCTTCGAAGAGAAACCTGGCGTTCTAACTGTATCTAACATCTTTGTGACTAAAAGACCACCAGAATTGACTTTTACCAAGTTCCTCCAAAACACAGACCTCTGAGCTGTCCCTGTGATCTGCTTGTAATATCATCGCCCTATTCCCTTAGTATCTTGCATCAGGTGCTAGTGAAGTACCACCAATCTTCTGAGCACCATCCTCCTTTGTCCTGAGCAGCCTCTGGCCAGGCCGAGAGCCACTGATGAACAGACAAAAGTGACTTGGAGAAAGGCATGGGTTCTCAGCCTCTAGCTCTACAGCCATAGATATCTTTCAACCAGGGGACAAAATCTAGACCCCTCCTAGGAAACATTTGACAATGTCTGAAGACATGTTTTGGATTGTCACACTTGGGGAGTAGGGGACTGCTGGCATCCAGTGGGTGGAGGCCAGGGATGCTGCTGAACCTCCTTCTGCACACAGGGCGTCTTCCCACACCAAATCTTGCCCAATTGTCAACAGCGCTGAGTTCAAGAAAACCGGCCCCGCAGGAAGACTTTTATGATCAATGCGATGGTGAATTTAAGTGTCAACCTGACCGAGCCATGGGGTGCCCAGACATTTGGCTAAGCATTGTTCTGGGTGCGTCTGTGAGTATGTTTCTGAATGAGATTTGAATCAGCAGACTGGGTAAATCAGATTGCCCTGTCTGATATGGGTTGGCCTCTACCCATCCGTTGCAGACCTTAGTAGACCTGAAAAGGGTTGAGTATGAGGGAACGCCCCCTGCCTGACTGCTTGAGCTTGTCTTTTCCTCTTTTTGGACTCAGCCTGAAGGACCAGCTCTTCTTGGGTCTCCAGCCTGCTGGATTTCACCCAGGTTATACTATCGACTCTCCTTGCTCTCCTAGTTCTCAGGTTTTGAGACTCAGGCTGGAATTACAGCATGGGCTCTCCTGGGTCTCTAGCTTGCTGACTGCAGATCCTGGGACTTTTCAGACTTCATAATCACATAAGCCAATTCCTTATCATAAATCTCCCAATAGAAGATTGTATATATTACATATTCTCCTGTTGGTTCTGTTTTTCTAGGGAACCCCAAGTAATAATACAGTACTGATAGGAGTTCCTTGAGGACGAGGATTCCTACCATCCCCTTACCAGCCCTTACGCTGCCTCCCTGTGCATTCAGTGTGTGGAGAAAGTGACAGGAATCTTTCCCAGGTCTTCCCCATGCTCTGAGGCATCATCTTTCATCTTCAAGGCATCATCTTTCATCTTCTTCACTTCTCAGGGCACGAAGCTAAGGTTACTCAGAGGGTAAAGGAGCCTGGAGCCCTGCAGCGGTGTGCAGAGTTCCTCGGCTCCCAGAACACCTGCTCCAAATAGCGCAGGGTTGCAGCAAGACTCAGGAGGGAAACTGGCTGAGATGAAATACACAGCTGGCTCACTTTCAAAGGCGCAGTCATCAGGGAAAAGCACAATGGTTTAGTCATTCTTAGCAACCCGCCCAGAGCTTCACAGAGTATGATTTCTCTCTAGAGACAGCAGGGGCTTGAGGAGAAGGGAGATCCTAGGAGCCTACAGCAGCCCAGCTGTTCTATCCTCTCCTTTCTCTGCACCATCACCAGCTCAGACTGTCAGAGAAAAATGAAGTGCCTGCTTCACAGAGTAGCTAGGACCATTGGGGCTCTGGAGTCAGACCTGATAGAAAACCAAGAAAACCCTGACTCCCTGTTTGATCAGCTGTTAAGCCCTTGGGCAACATCTAGAAACCTCAGTTTCTTCCCTGTAAAATGGGGACCCTGGCTGATCTCCTGCACCCACCCATGGCTTCAGTCTCGTTTCCCCACTCATTCCCTTTACCTGCTTCTTCCCCTAGTCCCACTCACTTAGATGACACAGCTGTGACCCTTCAGAAACAAGCAGGGTCAGCCTCCAGCTGCCCCCAGACATGGAAGTGGGTGAGGGCATTCCCCCCCCCTTTTTTTGAGATGGAGTTTTGCTCTTGTAGCCCAAGCTGGAGTGCAATGGCGTGATCTTGGCTTACTGCAACCTCTGCCTCCTGAGTTCAAGAGATTCTCCCATCTCAGCCTCCCGAGTATCTGGGATTACAGTTACATGCCACCACTCCTGGCTAATATTTTTGTATCTTTAGTAGAAATGGGATTTCACCATGTTAGCCAGGCTGGTCTTGAACACCTGACCTCAGGTGATCCACCCACCTTGGCCTCCCAAAGTGTTGGGATTACAGACATGACCCACTACACCCGGCCCAGTTTTTTCTTTTTACATTATTTCAAACATATTTCCAAGTGTCAGCAGGGACGTTTTCTCTACTGCTGGGACATGTCCATGCAAAGGTCCTCTCCTGCATTAGTCAGGGCATGACAGGCCATGCTGCTGTAACAGACACAGCCCCAGATCTCAGAGGCTTCACCCAATCAAGGTTTTCTTCCCACTTCTGCTAAGTCTCATGCAAGCTGGCCATTCCTCATCCATCTTGAAATTGTGCTACCTTTAAATGGTAGCCTCGATGGGCACGGTGGCTCATGTCTGTTATCCCAGCATTATGTGAGGCTGAGGTGGGCAGATCATGAGGTCAGGAGTTTGAGACCAGCCTGACCAACAGTGTGAAACCCCATCTCTACTAAAAATACAAAAATTAGCCAGGCGTGGTGTCGCGTACCTGTAATCCCAGCTACTCAGGAGGCTGAGGCAGGAGAATGGCTTGAACCCAGGAGGTAGAAGTTGCAGTGAGCCAAGATCGCACCACTGCACTCCAAACTGGCAACAGAGCGAGACTCCTTCTTAAAAAACAACAACAACAACAAAAAAAAAACGGTAGCCTCCAAGGTTACTGCGTAAGAGGAAGAAAGTGGGAGGAGGCACACTGACTCCTAACTGCTTTGACCGGTAAGTGACCCTGTCATTTCTGCTCATGGTCCATTTGGCTCATACTAGTGTGGCCCCCGTGTGACTGTAGGAAGCCACCGGAACTCCAGCTGGCCACCACCTGCTGCACATCCCCTTCCCAGGTGATGTGGCTCAGGGCATGGGCACCGCTTTCATGGTATTGCCCTGGATTCCCCAGGAAAATCAGTGTTGGGGGAAGAGGATGCTGTTCATTCTCTGCTTACCCCTCAGATCCACGCTCTGTCCTTCTAGAACTTGGAATCTGTTAGATTGCTCTGCCCTTTGATTTCCAGGTGGGTTCAGTCAGTGGAGAATGAACACTGGGGAATCAACAGCTGGGACGGGAAGTTGGAAAACGGGAAAAAGGCTCCCTGACTCCCACTTCCTCCCTGCTAAGCCTGGGTTTGGCAGCAGCTGCTTCCTCTCGCTGCAGATACGGTGCTTGTAACGCGCCTCATTTCCCAGGCTCTCACCAGATCCGACGAACTCCACTTTCTCCTCATGCCCCTTCTGGCTTCTCACTAGTCCCCTCCTGCCTCACCATCCTTCATTGGTTCCCTGAACTCCACCCAAGCCTCTGAAAATAGGATCATCTTCAACTTCTTTTGCATTTGCATTTGAATGAACCATCTTTGTGCTTGGAAAGGATCGTTGGAGCAGGACTATTTCCGAGCCCTACCCCAGTAAGAAATGGCCGCTAACATCTGTAGGGTGGTGACTGGGTGTTAAGTGCCATTCTAAGTGCTCTTTCCATATTGACAAATTTAATCCTCACCGTTACACTTTATAACAGATTCTATTATTTTCCCCAATTTTCAGATAAAGAAACAAGGAAATATACAGTGTAGGTAACCTGCCTAAGATCTCACAGCCGTGAATGAGAGCACTTGGATCTGAACCCAGGTGGTCAAGCTCAGAGCCCTTGTTCTTACCATCTATCCTTTTGGGCCACATTCCAACCCACTGGACAGAGAACAGACCCTCAGACACACTGGAATCATAAGCCCCAGCCTCACAGCCGACTCATCAGATGTTCCTTTGGTCTTCCTCTCCTAGTTTCATTGATTCTTCTGACTCCTAGACCCTTAAACTTCCAACCTTAGCAAGGCTGCAGCTTTATGATCGCTGGATCTTTCTCCAGTATGAGTTTCTGCTATATTATGGTTAAATAATACATGTTTTTAGTTGCTTAATTCAACCAAGTATTGCTCTTTGTGATGGATTGAAATGTATTCCCCCCAAAATATGTTCAAGTCCTAACCTTGAGTACTCAGAGTGTGCCTTTATTTGGAAGTAGGGTGTTTGCGGATGTCATTAGTGCAGTCACACTGGAGTAGGGTGGCCGTTAATCCAATATCACTGGTGTCCTCATAAGGGGGAAAGGAAATGTGGACACAGAGAGAGAGGCGCACAACGTCGCAGGACGACAGAGGCAGACGACAGAGGCAGAGTTGATGCATCTACAAACCAAGGAACGCCAAAGGTTGCCAACCTCAACCAAAAGCTAGGGAGAAGCGTGGAAAAGATTCTCCTCCAAGCCTGCTAATACCTGATTTCAGACATCCAGTCTCCAGAATTCTGAGGAGATAAATGTGTTTGAAGCCACCCTGTTTGCGGTACTTTGCTCTGGCAGCCCTAGCAAACAAATAAACCTTCCATCACCATGGTTACGGCTTCTCTCTCCTTCTCCTTATCCCTCTCCTCCTACCCCGCACAGCGGCTCTGCAGTCCCACTGGCCTCCTTAACCTTGGGGTTCGGGTGGAGTTCCAAGCAAGTTCCCACCTTGAGGTCTTTGCACTTGCTTTGCCCTCTTCTCCTGTATGTTCACATGGCCTTTCCTTAATCTTACTTTTTTTTTTTTTGAGATGGAGTTTCGCTCGTTACCCAGGCCGGAGTGCAATGGCGCAATCTCGGCTTACCACAACCTCCGCCTCCTGGGTTCAGGCAATTCTCCTTCCTCAGCCTCCTGAGTAGCTGGGATTACAGGCACGCACCACCATGCCCAGCTAATTTTTTGTATTTTTAGTAGAGACGGGGTTTCACCATGTTGACCAGGATGGTCTCGATCTCTTGACCTCGTGATCCACCCGCCTCGGCCTCCCAAAGTGCTGGGATTACAGGCGTGAGCCACCGCGCCCGGCCCAATCATACATTTTTAAGGGGATGGGGGAGATGTTTTAAAGAACATACTAATCCTTCAGGGACTTTGTCCCTCTTGGAAATCACTGAATTCTCCCCAATTTAAAGGAATCCCTATTAAAAAGTGATACCTAAAATCTCCACAGATACTCACTAGAAGGCAAACCTTTTGCAAGCACATCGCCGAGGAGCATACACACTAGAGCAAGATTGAGTTGGCCCTGCCACCTTCACTCTTTGATTATCTGTTGCACTGCTTCATGTCAGAAACTGACTGTCTGCAATTGGAAACTACAATGTGTCTATCAGAAAAGCTCTTGGCCTCCTGAATTTGTAAAGAGACGCCAATAATGAATATCTTGGTACACTTGAAAAACGCAAAACTCTTAAGAAACTGACAAGAGTTGTTCAGGGCTGTAGCAAGAGAACTGGGTTAACGATAATGGATCAAGCCAAGAAGAAGAAACACGACTCATAGAAATGCAAAACCGCAAGGAGATACCACCTCAGCCCATTAGGATGGCTGCTATTAAAAAAAACAAGTGTTGTTAGAACACGAAGGAATTGGAACCCTTGGGTGCTGTTGGTAGGAATGTAAAATGATGCCGCTGCTATGGAAAATGGTATGGTGGCTTCTCAAAAAATTAAACATAGAATTATCATGTAGCTGAGCAATTCCACTTATGGCAATGCCAAAAATAATTGAAAGCAGCATCTCAATGAGATGTTTGTATACCCATGTTGTAGCAGAATTATTCACAATAGCTAAAAGTAACCCAAGGGTTCCTCAATGGATGAATGGATTTTTAAAATGCGGTGTATACGTATGCTAGAATATTATTTAGCCTAAAAAGGAAGGTTAATTCTCACTCATGCTGCAAGAGGGATGAACGTTGAGGATGTTACGCTAAATAAAACAAGCTAGTCACAAAATGACACATGTGACACGACTCCACTTATATGAGGTACTCAGAATAGTCGGATTCATAGAGATGTCAAATTCATAAGGAAAAGAGAATGGTACTCGCCAGGGCCTGAAGGGAGAGAGGAAGGAGGAGTCGTTCAATGGGACAAAGTTTTGCGAGATGAAAAGAAATCCGGGGATCGGTTGCATAACAACGTGAATGTACTTAACACTATTGAACAACACACTTAAAAATTGGCAAGATAGTAAACATTATATCATGCATATTTCACCATAATTTCAACAATTTAAAATTTTTTTCAAAGATAGAAGAAACATGAGACCAATTTGCGTGTGTGTATGTGTGTGTGTGTGTGCATGCCTGTGAGTGGAGAGAGAGAGAGAGAGAAAGAATTAAAGTATGAAAATCCTGGTGGCTCCTGGCCTCCGGGAGACTGCTCCTCCACTCAACCTTAACCAGCCTCGCAGCGGGCTCATCAAGCATTCCTTTGGCCTTTATCTCCTAGTTTCCTTGATCCTTCTGATTCCTAGATCCTTAAACATCTAGGCTTAGAGAGGCTGCAGCTTTATGATCGCTGAGTCTTTCTCCAATGTGAGTTTCTGCTATATTATGGTTAAATAATACATGTTTTTAGTTCCATAGTTCAACAAAGTATTGTGCTTGTGATGGATTGAAATATATTCCCCCCAGATATGTTAAAGTCCTAACCCTGAGTACCTCAGAGTGTGCCCTATTTGGAAACTGGGTGTTTGCAAATGTAATGAGTGAAGCCGTGCTAGAATAGGGTGGGCCATTAACCATATGCCAACCTGCTGTTTTGGAGTAGAATGGTGCCACCTGGGCCCATCCCTTCAGCACACACTTTGTGTGAGAGGTGGTGGTTCCTGAAAAAGAGAGCTATAAATGAGGCGAGCATCCCCTCAACAAACCTAAAATCTTTTAACACTTAGGACCTGATCTAGACTAGAAATGCCCTGCTTACCAAGAGAGGAATGAATGCACTGTTCTTTTCAGTTGTTGTTCCATTTTTCTTTAACATTGCATTTTAAAAAGAGGTAATATATACATATTGTGCGAAATGGTTAAGGTATGAAAGAGTATATGGTATTAAAGTCAACGTCCCTCCTACCCCAGCTCAGCTACCAGCTTCTCTCCTCTGTGATAACTGCTGATTTCTTTTGTATCTTTCCAGAGAAAGGTAGATTTACCCCCTCTTCACTAACTTTTTTTTCTTTTACCCAAATGGTAGCATTCTAAGCCCGTTATTCTATCTCTTAGAGTCATTACAGTTATAGTATATATACAGATGTGTCTCATTCTTCTCCTTTTTCCTCCTCTTCCCCTTCCTCTGCCTTCTTCCTTTCCTTTCTCCATTTCTTCTTCCTCTCCTTCTCTTTTCCTTGTAAAGATATATTTATTAATTCATGTAAAGGGGGGTCAATGGTTTGAATGTATGTGTCCCTTTAAAATTCATGTTGGAACTCAAACCCCAGTATGATATCTAATGGAATTAGTGACCTTAAGAAGAGCTGGAAGGAACTAGCTTATGTCCTTTTGCCCTTCTACCTTCTACCACGTGAAGGTGCAGTAACAAGGCACCATCTTGAACGCAGAGAGCCCTCAGCAGACACCAGATCTGCTGGTGCTTTGATTTTGGATTTCCCAGCCTCCAAAACTGTAAGGGATACATTTCTGTTCATACAAATCACCCAGCCTCAGTTATTTTGGGATAGCAGCAGGAATGGACTAAGACAAGGGACCATGATAGACCTGTGCTCTGATGTCCACCTTCAGAATGACTAGCTTTTAAGTTTCCCCTACTTCCCCTTTTATTGTTTATTTTTAAAAATTTCTACCCACAATTGGGAGACTGGTACCATGGAGCCCTGTATACTTACCACCCAGATGCAAAAACTCTCAAGAATCTGTGACATTTACTTTCTAAAACTTTTTTTTTTTAACCATTTAGAACGTTTTGTTTGTTTGTTTTTTCCTGGCTCTTGTATTTTAAAGCAAATCCCAGGCATCAGGTCATTTCATCCCTACATTTTTCACTATGCAGCTCTCAAACATGTCAATATTGTTTTCACAAAACCACAGTCATGACTACACCTAACAACATTCACAATAATTCTTCAATATTGTCTTATGCCTGGTTCATAAGAAAATTTCCCGAGTGACTCAAAAACAGAAATTCCAGGTCGGGAGTGGTGGCTCACACCCATAATCCCAGCACTTTGGGAAGCTGAGGCAGGTGGATCACCTGAGGTCAGGAGTTCAAGACCAGTCTGGTCAACATGGTGAAACCCTGTCTCTACTAAAAATAAAAAAATTAGCCAGGCATGGTGGTGCATGCCTATAGTCCCAGCTACTCAGGAGGCTGATGCAGGAGAATTGCTTGAACCCAGGAGGTAGAGGTTGCAGTGAGGCGAGATCGCACCAGTGCACTCCAGCCTAAGCAACAGAATGAGACTACTCTAAAACAAACAAACAAAAACGTAAAAAAATTTTACAGCTGGTTTGTTAACAAAACACCCATATCTTTCATTTGGCCATTATGACTCTTCATTCTTTTAATCTTGAATAGCCCCACTGCCATCTTTATTTCACACCACTGACTTACAGAAATTAGTTCTGTGGTCCTGGAAATTCTCCCACACTCTGGATGTGTGTTTTTACCTCTTCGATGTGGCATTTAAGTCATTTTACTGCTCCCCCTTTTCTCCATATTCTCTGTAAATGGAAGCCAGCTCTAGGAGCACAATTGGCATTTTTGGCAGAAACACCTCCTAGGGGGACTTTGCGCTACATATTGCATTACAGCAGGAGACGTGCAATGTCCTATTTTCAATGATGATGCTAAGATTGATCCTTGGTTCAGGTAGTGACAGCTTGATTCCTCTGAGGTCAAGTTTCTCATTAACTTTCGTCTAACCTGTTCATTGATGATCACCATTTGGATCAATTATTTCTTTAGGATTGCACAACAGTGATAATTTTCTCATTCCTTCCGCATGTATCAGGCAGAATCCTTCTGCCTGTTTTTAAACAGCCAGAGAACCCACCTTATCCACAAATCTTTGCTCTAAATGACTTAAAGCTATTTCCAAAGCTCAAATTCACTCCTAAAAAACCTTGATTCTCTGTCATTGAGGACATTCCAAACACTGTGCCTTCAACTCCGAAAGCAAGTCTGAGAGAGGAATTCTAAAAATGATCGCACCAGAGGTGGCATTGCCAGTGTATGTACCTGCCTGTCTGGGGTGCCTGACCATGTGGATGTATAACTTCTAAAAGTTCTGCTTAAAACAGAAATCAGTTGCATTATTTTATCACCATATCTTCACACACATATATATATATGTATATACATGCACACATATGTTGCAAAACAGATCAAAAATTAAATCTTGATTTAATGCAGGGTTTACTATAGGTGACATACTTTCAAAAGCTTATGTTCCTGGTTCCTGTCCCTGGAACACCCACCAGGAGACAGACCAGGTGGCTGTGGTGACATGGGGTCCTGCTAAGCATTCTGGAAAGACCATGGTCAGAACAGTACACCCCCTGTAACAATCTCTCCCTTCTAAACGGAAGCTAAGAACTCGGCTTTGAGGGAGGCCACGTTTGAACATCCCTCTTGCTCATAAGCTTTCCTGGATTTGTCAGGGCAAGGCCCCGGTCTTTCTTTCCTACCTGCTGTCACACGGATGAGCTTAATTGCCCAGGGATCACCTTTGGCTGACAGGAAACAGGTTTTAGAACATCTCCTGCTGAGGCTGCCCTCACTTCTATTTGTCTAGTTGACACTTCCTTGCTCTTCTCTGAGCTGCTTGCTTAGGATTAGCTAGACTGAAAGGAAGATGTCATTTTATTTTACTTAGGTTAAAAAAAAAATCAATCTCAAAAATCAATTCCAAATGCAATAAAATCAGAGGTTGTGAGAGTTGGAAGGGATCTGTGGAACCATCTAGGCCATGAGGCTTGGTATTGTTAGCTAAAAGGGATTTTAGCGAGCTTATAATCAATCCTCTATTCACAGATGTGGAAACTGAGGCTCAGGGTGATGGAGGGACTTACCCAAGATCTCATGGCAAAGTTGAGACTTGACATGGTGTCTTCCCAGTAGATCAAGACCTCCCTGCCTCACTCTTTACACATGAGGAGAAAGAGGTCCAGAAGGGATTGGTCTATGATTTGGTCCATGATGGAAGAATTAGGCACTAAGAACCTACTACACGCTAGGCCCCTGCTTGGCATGTAATTACATCACACTGCTCCCGAAATGAGTGAATATGTCTTTCATACTATACTTCATATACCACGCAGCTGTTTCCCACAGAGAAATTCTTTTGGCATTGTAAATACTCAGCATTTTTTCATTGCAGCTAATTTATCTCCTAATGGGTAAAATTCTATTCACTGTGCTTTTTAAGGAAAATTTTGGCTCTATCAAAATATTCTCCAGATGAAACAACAATCCCAGATTCCCCAAAGGATGCCATTCCATTTCAGTGTAAAGTGAGAACATGAAACCAGGGGTCTCGAGGCCCAAGTTCTAGCCTTGCCCTTCATCCCAGCCCATTGGACTTGGCCTTTCCCAGCCTCGGGTGCCTCTTGTGTAGAATGAGGGGGTTGGATTAGTTTAGTTGGTTTCTAAATGTGCTTACACAGAAAGTTTCTGCTTATAGATTCCTTCAAACTCCAGTGCCTTTGATTAATTAATGCATTGTCTTGCTTCTTCATAAAAATCACACATCCACCACTATAATAGCCTTTGATCAGAATAATATACTACAAGAAGGTGATATGCCTCCAACCCCCAACAGTGAATGTTAACATTTAGCCCACATGGTTTTGTCACACGCAAATGATGATTTCTCTCAGCCTTTCGGAATATTGAGAACAGTTCTTAGATCTCCGTTACTATGTTGAAGGAACACCATCCATAACCCACCCCAAGAAGTCTTGAGATCTACTGGGTGAAGAGAGTTCTACAGTCCCTCTGGTTATAAAATTCTTAAGTTAGTGAATCCTGCAAGCTTCCTCGGGGTAAATATTTCACCTATTAGTCAATCTTAAATCCTAGTTCTAAGAATGTGGCTTGTGGTCAGGTGCAGTGGCTCACACTTGTAATCTCAGCACTTTGGGAGGCCGAGATGGGTGGATCATTTGAGGTCAAGTGTTCGAGACCAGCTTGGCCAACATGGTGAGAGCCTGTCTTTAATAAAAATACAAAAATTAACCAGGTGTGATGGCAGGCACCTGTAATCCCAGATACTCAGGAGGCTGAGGTAGGAGAATCACTAGAACCTGGGAGGCAGAGGTTGCACTGAGCCGAGATTGTGCCACTGCACTCCAGCCTGGGCAACAGAGTGAGACTTTGTCTCAAAAAAAAAAAAAAATGTGGCTTGCAATCTTCATACTTCAAACAAGGAGACTGGCTTGGTCTGGGTTCCTTTGGGCTGAAGGCAGAGCCAGAAATGAGGCTGGAGATCCATGTTGTTTCTTTGGGAGGTGATGCATAAAGACTAAGGAGGGACAGTAAAGAGATGAAAGCCAGTTAAGTCAGTGGACTGCCGCTGTGCACAACTGGGGCTCAGTCCCACAAGGGGCAAGGAAGCTGGGGTATTTTTCTATCAAATTCCATTCCAGCTGGTTGAAGGTTGTCACTTGGGGTTAACTCCCCAGCAATTCTGACCTGCCCCATGAGTACATGGTGAGAGACCCAGGATGCATCTTCCTGTTGGGTGATGTCCCACCCACATCCCCTCTGCCTACCCCTAGATGACCTCCAGGGTAGGTGGAGGGGGTGTGGATGGGAGGGACATCAACAGCATCTTCCAGAGAGACTACACAGAAAGCATCTCACTGTTAAAATTCATGATGAGTATCCATCTATTCGTTCAACAACTATTAATTACCAAGCTCTGTCCTAGGTACTTGGATACATCAATGAACAGAAGAGACATGGATTCCTGAACTTGTGGAATGTACATTCCAACAGGCAAAGAAAGAAACGGTAATATACACAATAAATAAGTAAATTATACAGTGTTACAGAATAATGCTCACATTAAATATGTAAACCATACAGTACTATAAGAGGATGAGAGAATCAGGAATGGCAGTTTCCGGGTTGAGAGCATTTAAATATGGTGATTTAAATTTAAATACCAATGTAAATATGGTGATTAAGGAGCCTCTTGGAGAACAGATTTGAAGGAGGTTATGGAATGAGCCATGGGGAAATCTGGCAGGAGAGAACTCCAGATGCAGAGAACAAACTCCTTGAGGGAAACATGTGCATGCTGGATGAATTTCTGGAGTAGTCCAGAGGCCATTGTATCCCGAGAAGGGAGAAGAGACAGTGACAGGCTCCAAAGTCAGAGGTGGTAGAGCTCAGATCACAGAAGATGTTCTGAGCCTTTGGCTTTTCTTGCAAGGAAAATGGGAGATGTTGAAGGCTTCTGGGAGGAAGAGAGACAGGATCTGGCTTGCGTTCTAACAGGTCTCTCTTGTGTGCTCAAAGGGCTGACGCGGGGTGTGTGAGTAATCTACACAGCACAGCAGATTACCACAGGGTTAGCAGCACACTGTATAATAAACTCATGGTCTCAGTTTCCTGCATCTGAAGTCCAGGCATGGGTTCGCTCGTCCCTCCTTGCTCAAGGTCTCTCCAGACTGAAATTAAGGCTCACCAGGCTCACTGGCTGTTGGCAGAATCCAATCCCTTTGGCTGTAGTACTGAGATCCCATTTTCTTGCCAGCTGTTGTCTGAGGACAGCTCTAAGATTCTAGAGGCCACTTTCAGGTCCTTGCCATATGGTCCCCTCCACAGACAGTTAACAAGGCTAACAGAATTCCTCCTATAGCTCAAATCTCTTCCTTCAGAAAGGACCCAGTCCTGTGAAGGACTCACCTGACTAGGTAAAGACCGACCAAGATACTCCTCAAAGTCAGCTGATTAGTATGGATGCAACATCCATGGGATTGAAAAGTTCCACCCACACTCAGGGGAGGGCAAGACACAGGGCTAGCATAGAATTCTGTCTGTTACAGGGACAAAGTAGAAGCACCGTTCTGTTGGGAGGCTGTCATCGAAGTCCAGGTGAGGGCAGCCAGGGAGATGATGAGAAGGCTTCAGTGTGTGGATTCAGATGGCAGAAGCCACTACCACTGGGTTCCTGCCAGATTGGCCCTTAGGTGTGAGGAAAAGCATAGAGAGGATGATGCAAGCATTCTAGCCTGAGCTGAAGGTAGGAGGGAGTCACCACTTGCTGGTACTGGGTGTAGCCACTGTCCCTCACACCCATGTAACACTGGGCACCAGGTGCTCCTCCCCTATTGCTCATGGACTCTTCAAAGAGGGGTGTTGGGGGGAGGTATTATCATTCTCATTTTGAGTAAAGGCAGGAAGGGGAGGAAAGGGGCTTCCTCATTTTAGAGATTAGAAAATTGAATTAGAGGCCAGGTGCTGTGGCTTATGCCTGTAATCCCAGCACTCTGGGAGGCCGAGGCGGGCAGATCACCTGAGGTTGGGAGTTCAAGACCAGCCTGACCAACATGGTGAAACCCCGTCTTTATATAAAATAAATAAATAAAAAGAAAATTGAGTTAGAAAGAGATTAAGGAGTTCCCTTGATGTCATAACGTTGGTAAGTAGAGCCAGGATCTGTGCTTGGGTGGTCTTAATTTCAGAGTCCCTATCTTTTTTTTTTTTTTTTGGAGATGGAGTCTCACTCTGTTGCCCCGGCTAGAGTGCAGTGATGAGATCCCGGCTGACAACCTCCACCTCCCGGGTTCAGGTGATTCTCCTGCCTCAGCCACCCAAGTAGCTGGGATTACAGCACCATACACGGTTAATTTTTGTATTTTTTGTAGAGACAGGGTTTCGCTGTGTTGGCCAGGCTGGTCTTGAAACCCTGAACTCAGGTGATCTTCCCACCTCGGCCTCTCAAAGTGCTGTGATTACAGGTGCGAGTCACTGCGCCTGGCCTGAGTTCTTATTTTTTAACAATTGTTCTATTGCCTTCTGTGAATGTTTCTCTAAAATGAAATATCTTTGTCTCATAGGACCATGGCCTTAGCTAGCACCTGAACCTCTTCCTCAGGTTTACCCCTGTGGGAAGGTGGGTAGAGATAAACCTGTGGAGGAAACGTCAGCCCGGCGTATCTATGCATGGCCCTCAGAACACCATCAGCACCTTCCTGCCCCTCTCCATCCCTCTGTGCACCTTCAATCCTTCTAGGACACCCTTTCCTCTTCACCTAGCAAAATGCTACTATTATTTCCAGGCCTTTTATTTTTTAGACAGAGTCTCACTCTGTCACTGAGGCTGGAGTGCAGTGGCATGACCATGGCTCACTGTGGCCTTGATCTCTTGAGCTTAAGTAATCCTCCCACCTCAGCCTCCCACGTAGCTGGGACTACATACATGCGCCACCAACCCTGCTAATTTTTAAATTTTTTGTAAAGAGAGGTCTCGCCATGTTGCCCAGGCTGGTCTTCAATTCCTGGGCTCAAGCAATCCTCCCACCTTAGCATCCCAAAGTGCTGGGACTATTGGCATGAGTCACTGCACCTGGCCTCCAGACCAATTTTGAATTTGTCCTCTACAAAAGGCTTCCCCTGATCTTACTAGCTTTGAGGGATCACTTCCCCCTTTGGCTTTTTGTAAGCGTATAGTGCTCATTTCCCATGAAATGGCATGGTTACCTTGTGTCGTGATTGTGTTACCAATGGACATTCCCATGCACCTACTGTGTTCCTTGGCTAGGGCTGCCATGACCAAGAACCACCACAGGGATGCTTCAACAATGGAAATGTATTTGCTCACAATTCTGGAGGCTGGAAGTCCAAAATCAAGGTGTTGGCAGGGTTGGTTTCTTCTAAGGTCTTTCTCCTCGGCTTGCAGATGGCTGTTTTCTCCCTATGTCTTCACACAGTCATTCCTCTGTGTGTTTATGTCCCTTCTTTTCTTATAAGGACACCAGGCACTGGGTTTGGGTCCACCCTAATGGCCTTGTTTTTTTCTATTCTTAATTACCTCTCTAAAGATCCTGTCTCCAAATATGGTCACATATACAGGGATTTTGAGGGGACACAATTCAGCCCCTAACACCTACCCTATTTGTGGGATTGTGATAGGTATTCTAGAGACTAGAGAAGTAACTGCTGTCATTTGTCTTCCTGTTCCTTTACTGAACCACATCCAGGAGGCCAGGGCCTTGGGGACCAGCTGTAGCAAGGCCTCTGACACTCACTCCCTGCAATTATTCACATCATCCCTGAAAACCACGGTGTCTGGCAAGAGCTGGTGCAGAGTTAATGTGGGGTTGAATCTGAATGAGGAATCACACAATTAGTGAAGAAACAGAAACAGCCCTCTGGGATTCTCAGTCCACTGCCTAACTTGTTCCACGATGACGCAGAACTAACTTTCAAAGGGCAGAGACCCTCAAAAACCAGTGCTGCTCTCTTGATGATAAAAACCAAAGAATGGTTTTGTGCTTGGGCATTTTATGTCTGTAATGTAAGCCCATATCGAGGGAGAGGAAAAATTAAAAAAATAGCCATCTTACAAAGTAGATTTTGCTTATTTCACAAGATGAATCACCAGAGCTGCCATTTTCCTAGTAATTTCAAAACCAGACGTCGGTTATTACTTTTTTCCAAGCACAGTCGTCTTCATTTGAACTGCTCAGAAGGAGTGTGGCCCTTTGGGTTTTCACTCAACCCAACAAAGGTGGCAAGCTGTGTGCCCCTCATACGTGTTTGCCAGCATTCTGTTTATGAGACGTAAGTGGCTCCAATGTTTTCCAGGGCACAGATACCTGCAGAAACGTATAGAAGCTGCCAACTCGCATTTGTGCAAATTGATTCTACATCTGCCTTAAGTGGACTGCTCCCTCTGATACAACCATGCTTTCTCTCCCTTTGCAAGACAGTGTCTGCTATATTAGAGGCTGAAAAATAAAGGAGACGCTTGAGGTAAGAAGAAAAACAAGCGAAGATCAGCCTGATGTTCAGAGAGCTGCTGTGGGTGGCTATTCCTTCTCCGAAGAAAACTGAAAAACTTGGCTAAGTTATAAAACATTTCAACCCTAGCTGTTTTGTTTCACATTCCCTAATCCGTTAGTGTAAAAATCTTCTTACAGTAAAAAACAAAAACTCAACCAACAGAAGCATTAGGAAACCTCATCTATCCAGAACAATGCAAAAACAGAAAGCAAATACCAAAAAACCTCAAGGCAGCCAAAACATCACAAAGACATTGTAATTTACCCATAGCAGAGCCTCTAAACCCGCATTAAAAGCATTTGCTTTCATCTGAGGCCAGATTTCAGCATTTTGGCTAACTGCTTTCCAATCTCACTGCCCACTAGAAAGAGCAAATCAGAGGAAGCCAGCATCTGCTGCTACAGCTGTGAGACAAGGCAGAGGTAAGAAAACCAGAAAAGCCAGAAATCTCACAAGCAGAGCAATGTGCCACCTCACAGAATGAAGGGGTAACTGTCTGACCGACCCCAAGAGCCCTTAGGCACAACTGTACAATAACAATAAGCTCAAGTCATAATGAAAAGGTTAAATTATACTTAACGTCTTTTATTTAAGGTAGATATGCCCTGTGGAATACATTTCAGAAAAATAGTTAAAATGAAATACAAAATGGAGATGCCTCGTTGCTATGTATTGAATATGCCTCCCAAGGGTCACGTATTGGACACTCAATCCCTCTCCCTGTTTTTTTTTTTTCTTTGAGAAGGAGTTTTGCTCTTGTTGCCCCGGCTGGAGTGCAATGGGGTGATCTCAGCTCATTGAAACCTCCGCCTCTGGGGTTCAAGTGATTCTCCTGCCTCAGTCTCCCGAGTACCTGGGATTACAGGCATGCGCCACCATGCCTGGCTGATTTTTTTGTATTTTTAGTAGAGACGGGGTTTCTCCATGTTGGTCAGGCTGTTCTTGAACTCCTGATCTCAGGTGATCTGCCCTCCTTGGCCTCCCAAAGTGCTGGGATTACAGGTGTAAGCCATGGTGCCTGGCTTGAGGTAAGACTTTTTAAGAGGTGATCAGGTCATGAGGGCAGAGCCCTCGTGAATGGATTAATGCTATTATCATGGGAGTGGGTTCCTCATAAAACGATGAATTCAGCCCCTTTCCCTGCCCCCACCCAAATTCTTTTGCCCTTTGGCCTTCACTATTGGATGAGGCAGCAGGGAGACTTTCACCAGATGCTGGCCCCTCAGTAATGGACTTCCCAGCTTCCAGAACTGTGAGCCTAATTAATTTCTGTTCATTATAAATTACCCAGTCTCAGGCATTCTGTTATAGCAGCACAAAATGAACTAAGATACTTGTTAAGAATTTTTTTTTATTACAAGTGACAAAAAATCTAAATTGGTACAAAAAGGGACTTTATTAACTTTATTTTTAAATTCAGAGATATCTTTGCTTCAGACACAAGAGAATCCAGGAGGCCTGAATAACATCAGGACCTGGCTTCTGTCTCTCTTCTACTTTGATGTTAGTCTCAAACTAACTCTGCTTTATTAACTTTATTTTTAAATTCAGGGATATCTTTGCTTCAGACACAAGTGAATCCAGGAAGCCTGAATAACATCGGGCCCCAGTTTCTATCTCCCTTCTATTTTGGGGTTAGTCACAAATCAGCTCTGCCCTCATGGTGGCAAGATGGCTGCCAACAGCTCCAAATTTTGGCAAACCAGAGCTTCTCTAGTCTGACCACAAAGCCGGCAAACAACACTAACTCTAACTAGACCTGAGTAGCTTGGTTTGGGTCACATGCTCATCCTGGAGCCAATCCTGTGGCCAGGAGTCTGCACAGTATTCTGATTGGCCAAACTTAGACCACATGCTTACTCCTGGAGCATGGGATGAAGTCAGCTTCACCCAAGCAGATACATAGAGTGGGTGAGGGATGAGCAAACGTGAGAATGGAGGGTAGAAGTAGATGTGACCATGGGAGAGGGAAAAAGATATTGGGCATCTTTTTCCACCAGGAAATATGTTCACCAGGACAGGTCAAGCCTGTTACTATCTAGGAAACCCTGCATGACTCTTGCTTGAAGGCTCTAGGTATAATGAGTTTTATTAATTTTTTTTTAGGTTGATTTTCATTAATCTATTTTGAGATTGATTAAACACAGTAAATGTTTAATAAGCAGATAAATTAATGAGGCTGGGCTCTGTGGCTCATGACTGTAATCCCAGCACTCTGGGAGGCTGAGGTAAGTGGATCATGAGGTCAGGAGTTCTAGACCAGTCTAGCCAACATGGTGAAACCCAATCTCTACTAATAACACAAAAATTAGCCAGAGATAGTGACACGTGCCTGTAATCCCAGCTACTCAGGAGACGGAGGCAGAAGAATCACTTGGACCCAGGAGGCAGAGGCTGCAGTGAGCCAAAATCATGCCACTGCACTCCAGCCTGGGCAACAGAGTAAGACTGTGTCAAATTGAAAGAAAAGTTAATGAATGAATAAGTATTTGATAATGTTTTGCCATCCCTAACACTGTATAACACACACACATGCACATGTAAACATACTTTTAGGAATAGTTAGGATATATATGTGCATATCATTATAAATAATACAGACTTATTTAAAAATATTTTAAAAGAAAATCTGCACAAGTAAAATTTAAACATCATTTTAAATGACTATCTCATAGGCCATCAAACACATTTACCATAGTTCTAGACTTAAATTGTTTTCAAACTGTTAGATCCTATGATGAATATTTTTGTCCACAAAGCTCTTTTCTTTTTTTTTTTTTTTTTTTTTTTTTTTTGAGACAGTCTCACTCTCTAACCCAGTGCAATGGTACGATCTTGGCTCACTTACTGCAACCTCCACCTCCCAGGTTCAAGTGATTCTCCTGCCTCAGCCTCCCGAGTAGGTGGGATTACAGGTGCGTGCCACCACACCTGGCCAATTTTTGTATTTTTGAAGTAGAGTCAAGGTTTCACTGTGTTGATCAGGCTGGTCTCCACTTTTGACCTCGTGATCTACCTGCCTCAGCCTCCCATAGTGCTGGGATTATAGATGTGAGCCACTGCGCCTGGCCACAAAGCTTTTTTTTTTAAAATAACTAAGATTATCAATTTATGAAACAGTCTCAGACGTGAAAAAAATGTGTACATTTTAAGACCACTGACAAGGATATAATTACTTTTTCACTTCATGTTTGATTGTGACAATAAAAAAAATGATCGTGACTCTGGAGTTTCTAATCATATGAGTGAATGGCATTTTTTGCACCATTTGGGGTTGCATTTTCTGTCACTTGCAACCAGGAGTCTGGAAAACTTGCCTCATTGATTGGTATCATATTGGAGTCATACGTGGTGACAGAGAGACTCCCGGGGGAGAAGGCTTTGGCGTCTCTATATCTGTAAGGTGTTTTAGGCTGATGGCCCCATGGATGCCATGTTAACCTCTGTGACCTGCACGGACACTCCAGATGAGTTCCTGGAAAATCTGATGTAACTGGAAGACCATGAAAAGGGGAAGAAATGATCAACCCCTGGGTGCCTACTTAATTTTGAGACATTCTCTACTATTCCTTATTCCCATCCCAGTTGAGAAGGCCATTGGACTTTGTCACTGTCCTTGGTCAATTTTGTGACTCCACACCCTACGACCCCCTCCCAGCTTGCAAAAAACTACCCTAAACCGTAACTTCGGTAACTTTCCACTACCTACCCCAAACCTATAAAACCAACTGCAATCCCACCGCCCTTTGCTGACTCTCTTTTTGGACTCAGCCTGCCCGCATCTGGGTGAATAAACAGCCATGTTGCTCACACAAAGCCTGTTTGGGGAATCTCTTCATTCAGAGCATGCGTTTTAACAATATCCAGGTTCCCCAGGTCTCCTGGGGAGCAGTGACTCCTCGCTTCTTCTCAGTGTGCTCAGGTGATCACAGCTGGAGGAAGACCGCTAAGCAGAGCTGAAGGGTTTACGAGTGAGGGCCACCCACCTACTACCATCAGCTGGCAATCCCAGGAAGAATGACTTGGTTGCCATCCTCTGGCTGGGATCCTGGCTCCAGGGAGGAGAGCTAGAACTCTTTCAGTGGGCTGAGCACACAGGACTTGTGAGCCTGGGACTGGTGTGGACCTGGAAACACTGTCTGGGATCCATCCTTGAGGTCAGTGCTTCTCAAACTACCTGGGGCCGAGCAGTTTTGTGTTTGTTTCTAGCTATCAATCCATAATGGAATGTTGTAAAATATACTAAAAAGTAATGTTATTAGAAATCTGACAATACAAAAAAATACAAAATGCAAGCCTGAGTTTTGCTCTATCAGATTCAAAAGTGTCTAAATGCATATTCTTCACTTCTGTATTTAGCTCTTTGGGGACAGTCCACAGCCTTGAACTGCTGTGGCTACCACTGTCATTAGAACAGCTCTGGGAAAAGCACACTGGCTGTTTTCAAGTTTTCAAAAACACTTTCTACTTAAAATGCTTCATGTCTCCTAAGTTAAGTAAGTATCAGCTTGACATTTAAGGGAGTCCACCAGGTGGTCCTAAACTACATTCCCTTCCTCCAATCATTCATTATTTTGGTTGATCATGTAATGATTCTATCCCTCCAGATACTGACCAAGCGCCCACTCTACACCAAGCCCACAACAGGTGGGAGGATATGGTGGTGCACAGGGCAGGTAACACCCGTGCTAGAGTGATCTCTCCACACACCTGCACCCAAACCAAGCCAGCTCTCAAACTGCACCTTTGTCACCCACTGCAGGTCTGAATCTCACTTCCCATGGCTCTGTTCAAGTGTCAGCTACTCCATCTCTGATCAGCTGTCAGTAACCTGGCCCCCGCAGTGTTCCAGATATTATAATAGGCACCTTACATACAGGATCCCTAATTTTCCCCAAAACTCCGCAGGATCTTACCATCCCTCCTGCCACTAAACAACATGGTTCTCCAGAACCTTCCCTGATTTTACAATTAGATACAACCTCTTTTTCTTCTAAAATGCATCTCTTCACTTTTTTTCTTTTTCTTTTTTTTGAGACAGGGTCTTGCTCTGTCGCCCAGGCTGGAGTGCAGCAGCATGATCTCAGCTCACTGCAACCTCCGTCTCCCAGGCTCAAGCCATCCTCCCAACTCAGCCTCCCAAGTAGGTGGGACACAGGCCCATGCCACCAAGCTTGGCTAATATTTTTTGCATTTTTCATAGAGATGCTGTTTTGCCATTTGCTTAAGCTGATCTCAAACTCCTGATTTCTAGCCATCTGCCCACCTTGATCTCCCAAGGTGCTGGGATTACAGGCATGAGCCACTGTGCCCAGCCTCTGCACTGAAAATCAAGAACAAAAAACCAATTTTTAAAAATTGAAGTGCAACATACATTTAGAAAAGAAAATGTATTTGTAAAGCTCAATGAATATTCAGAAACTCCACACACCCAGGAACCCTGCACCTAGATCGAAAAGTAGAACCCAACAGCACCCTGAACCCCTGCTTGTGCCCCTTCCCAGTCCCTCCCCGCAATGCTGACTTCTATCTGTAGGTTTTGTCTGTTTTTATTCTTCATCTAAGTAGAATGCAGCAGCATTTGATGTGAGAATCCAGCTGTTTGCTGTTAAGCCAGACATTAATGAGATTTGCAAGTTGTTTTTTGTCTTGGAAAATCAATTTTTCACACAAAAATGTCAGTTTAACCTATATGTGTTTGTTATTAATATTTTGAAATGAGTTAATAAACATTTTTCCAATTTGTTTTTATTTCTGATACAGTAAATATCTAAAAATGTAACCCACATAATCACTTTGG
Organism: Callithrix jacchus; assembly: GCF_049354715.1. NCBI lineage: Eukaryota > Metazoa > Chordata > Mammalia > Primates > Cebidae > Callithrix > Callithrix jacchus. The sequence goes on from NC_133504.1 coordinate 167,913,893, forward strand.
ACTTCTGGATTTCTAATAAAGGTGTCCTGAGATCAACAAGCTTAAGAATCTCTGACATAAAGGAAGACTTCCCCCAAAAGATGCTGCTTGTTCCCGACTCCCAGGAGATCATCTATAAGAACTGCCCTGTGATCAAATGCATTTGGGAAATGTTATGCCTCTCTTGGAAATCAGAAAAATTCGAAGCAAATAAACATAATCCACCTTAACTCTGTTTCCTAAATGGATTTGACTAAGGACCCCCTCTTTCAAGTGCTTCTGTCATCATCTTGGGGGCACACCTGGGAAACTCGTGGATAAATCGCAAGTCCCTCTGTCAGTCCTCATGAATAGCATCTCTTACAACTTGGCCTCTGTCACGTGTGGACAGCAGAGAGTCTAAAGTTACACCTCTGGCAACATGAAGAGTGATCCTTTTATAAACGTCAAGGCAACTAAGCAGGACAGACAGCCCCTTTATCTCTGCAAAGAGGTGGACTGAGGGCAGGAACAGGCCCAGGACAAAGACTCCACTTTGTGGAGACAAATCTGGGTCTGTTCCATCCAAGACAGTCAATCGAATCCCCATAGTTCTTCTCTGCAGAACTCAGACAGTCATTTTAGCCTGGACATTTTCCAAAGCAGATGGTACCACACGCTCGCCTCAGTCATAAAGAAATCTCAATCATGCTCCCACAGAATGTTTGACTTGAGGTTATATAACTTCCTGGTGCCCTTTCAAACAAACAAAAAAAAAGGTCAAATGTACCCCTAATGAGTCAACTTCTTTTACTGGATTGTGAACTGTAAGCCAATTAAATGTTAGGGAATGCCTACCAAAAATGTTGACTTTGGTTTTACAACTATCAACCTTATGTCTTCACAGTAATTACATAATTGGGCCAGCTGTCTGTTAAGAAAACTCCAGGTTCACAATAATCAAACTATGTCATCAGGCAGCTCATAGACAGCCTACAGTAACATGCAAGACACTCTGATATAAAAACGAAAAAGCTGTGCCACTTCAGAAGCATATCATCTAGTAAGAGGCTAGACAGAGGGAGGGAAGGAAGGAAGGAAGGAAGGAAGGAAGGAAGGAAGGAAGGAAGGGAGGGAGGGAGGGAGGGAGGGAGGAAGGGAAAGGGAGGGAAAGAAGGAAAACAGGTTGAGCATCCCTAATCTGAAACTTTTCGAGCACCAACATGACACAAGTGGAAAATTCCACACCTGACCTCACGTGATGGTTGTAGTCAAAAGTTTGTTTCATGCACAAGTTTATTTTAAAATATTGTATCCAACTGTCTCCAGGCTATGTGTATGAGGTATGTGAAACATCAGTACATTTCATGCTTAGACTTGGGTCCCATCCTCAAAATGTCTCATCATATATATGCAAATATTTATAAATCCAAAAAAATCTGAAGTCCAAAACACTTCTGGTCCCAAGGTTTTCCGAATAAGGGTTACTCGACCTGTCTTTCATCTTGGCAGTACCTAGTGAGGTACCTGGTAGAGAATCAATCTTCAATATTTGTCTCAACAAATGTGTTATTTACCTCTAAAATGTTTACCTGAGTACAAACAGATGAACCACACAAGATATCTAGTCAAATATAATCTAGTCAAATTGTACTTCTTGGCACTATAATTTAACTGCTTTACAAAAGATGATTTACAAAAAGACACCATTGCAAAGTAGAAATAAATCATTTTAATATGTATTTTTCACTTCTGTTAATTGATTATTGAGTTCTACACAAGTGTATGCATCCAGTTTGACTTGCTTCATATTTATTTTCCAACATGGCGCAATCTTCAGAATGAGGTGGTGAAGCTGTTTATTCTTAAACAGCACAAAGTACCTTGTCCTCAAAGAGCTTTATCAACTTGAACATTTCCAAAGAGCTCCATAAGGCAGCTCAGCATGGCAGTTTTCGACTGAAATCTCTCGTCTGGAAGATGGCAAAATAGACCCGGACCTTCCCGAGCCCACTGGTTGCGTGTATTCATATCACAGCTCGCTTGGGTAAGTGGTAATGACAGAATAATAAGCAGATTGCTCCAAACCCAGCTGGGTGAGACAGTTTCATTTTTGGAAAATCAACTGAATCATGAAAACCTTCCTAATGGTATAATTTGTTCCAGAGTTCTTTTGATACTTAAGAAGGGACATATTAATCCTTGTGCACAGTCTTTTATTACAAGCACTTATTTATGGCATTACAGAGTTTTCTCCTCCAGCCACCATTCTCTGGTGCGGTGACTGTATTCCATGTAGAATAAAAGTATGAAGAAATCTCCTTTCTAAATCAGAGCTGGTGACAGCCTTCTCATTTCCTGCCAAATGGATCAGACCACACTTTCAACCCTATGGAAAGAAACAGGAACAAAACACAGGATTCATTTTTAAATGTCCTATCACTTTCCTCCACCCTAAACAAACAAAATGACACCAGAATTGAGCTGTGCAATTTACAGTGTAGTTTAAGATGGTGCGAGCAGGCCAGGAAGCCATGGCAGTCATAAGGGACTTGCCCCATAACAGGAAGACATACATCTGGCCTAGTTAAAAAATAAATAAAAAAGAACGTTGCCACAGATTACAAGAGCTTTGGTGAATAAACAAGAAACCTCTTATTCTTGGCTAACTTGGATCCTCTTAAAGGAACTAACCATTCAGCCATAAAGGGAGCTTTTTAGCCCTTGTGCAGAGCAGAACCCCACATCAATTCAAACAGCTGACAAGTAAACACTCCTTTCCCATGAGTGTAGTGTTTAAATAGGTGCTTGGTAAATAAGTCTGCCAAACAGCTCTTCACGTCTCATATCTAATCACACACTTGTTAACATTTTTATGCCCTCTTATCAAATGGGAAAGAGGAACCTGGCAAATGAGAAAAAAGTATTCTGGAGTGAAATATTAGAAGGACGTCTTGGGTGGCATCTATGAATGGCAACTGTTGAGAAATAAATAGCAAAATCACCATCTTGTTTCTAAGCTAAAAGGCATTTTCCCACTCTCCATGCCAAGGCAAACACACAGAAACCACACAACACAGTAATATAAATGAGATTTGGTTTTGATTTTCTTTTTTCCAGTTTACCTGGTGGCTGCACATCCTCCTGAACAATTCCAGCCCGATTTATGGCTTGTTCCTTCTCTGAGAAACACAACAGAAAAGTCATTCATTAGAAGGGGGCGGGGAGGAAGAAATCTTTGTATTTACATGGGCCAATGACATGGGACAATTAGAAAACAGTATTTATGAGTGCTGTTAAATTCAGATATGCTATTCTGCGAAGCTTTTAGGTTGTGGAAGTTAGATCCTAAAATGCAAGAGAGATTGGGTGTTTTCAAAAGAATAAAGAAATCCATACTTCAAAAGAAAAGCTCCCCAACTAACATCTTTTCTTTATGATCTCAGCATTTTGGAAAGACAAGAAAACAACAACAACAAAAAGAACAATTTTGAAAGAACTGGTGGGCGTGGTATCACGAGGGGAAAGCTGCTGAACCGAAGGAACAAGTACAATTAAGAAAACCGTGTAGTTCATATGTCTAAAATGCGCTCCACTGAAGGACTAGACTCGGAGCTAAATATGCTATGTTTTTGATAGGAAATAGAGCAGAAAATTAATCTTTGGGTGGGTGGCTTTGGTTTGGATAATTGAAGCTTCCCTAATTGATTGCAGGTGCTGTGCCAATTAGTAAGCGCATTGTAGTGACAGCAACTAAGCCAGTCTCTGTGGAGATGTCCAACAGGCAAGGGCCAAGAGAAACTGGGCATTTCCTATCTGCCGGCTTAAAGCACTCTGACACATCTAAGTGGTTTAGAATAAACCCAAGGTCTGTAAAAACAAAGAGTTATTATTTTAAGTATCTTGACAAACAAATGGCAGCTTTTCAGGAAAAAGCCTTAGAGCCAAAGGATGTTTACCACTAAATTATAGTAATTAAATGTTGTAATCGGACCTTTGTTTCAATCAGGCTGACAGTGTTTCTTTAAATCCACATTTAGCTCTTATTTAGTATTGGGCATTTTCCTTATTTTGGCCTCTGGATTCTCATAAAGTTACACAAACATAAAGGTACAAGAAACAGGTTTGGCCAAAGCTAATATTCATTGAACTTGCCTCTCTAGTCATGTGACAGAAAGTCAATCCTAAATGACCGACCTGACAGTTTTGTCAATACTAAGTTTTGCTGTGGCAAATAAAACACTGGGCAATGGGGATTGTGGGAGTCCTGCTATCCGAGTCTAAGGGACAGAGAGAAGACTGGATACTGAGGCCAATTACCCGAAGGTTTCAGTGTTCCTCTCTGCAAAGTAGCAGGTGAATGGCAACCAAAACTCTCTCAAGAGAAACAAAAAGATTTCTTCCATCTAGAGTGGATACCATGGAGCCTCTAAAGTGTTGGACTTTCTGAAATAACTCAACACAAGAGGTGTTCTCATTTCTTAAGATATTAAATCATGGTTGAACTGAGCCCCACCATCCTAACAACATATAAGTCTCAAACTATGGATGTCTCGAACATGCTCTTGGAAGATGCCAACATGTAAAAACCAACAGTCATCAGTCTTGTCAGGAGTGAAAACAGAAATAATTTTCTATATCTAACTAAAAGCTCTATTTTCTGATACTATGGAGGGGAGATCTGAATTTTAAAAATAATTATCAGAAAGCGTTCTCAACATAGAGATTTAACAAAATCAGACGTCCTGGTGTACCAAACACCAGGAGTCAGGTTCTCCAAGAGGCAGGTACTGCAAAGCAAAAGAAGCTGGCAAGCTGCCAAGCATCAAAGGAAGCTGACTTTTGGTGGCAAGGACAGAATGCCTAATTGTGTTCCAGCCTCTTATGATGCAATGGAGAACCAAGTGAAGAGAAAGGAATCCCTGTCTTCACACTTTCTTGCTAATTGCTAATGAGGTTGAAGAGAAGCTGAAGATTTATTTTAAATAGCCCATAATCTCTTTATAATTCTTGTCCTAACGCAACCACCTCTGCAGTTTGGCTTGGTCAGGAAATTTAAACCACTTTGCTGGGCCAGTTCCTACCAGATGATAACCAGGTATTAGCATCCTATCTACATCCCCTGGTTCCTTAATCCGTTAATGTTTTATGAATACTCTGAGGCCAAAGCAGTCTTATGTAAATTCATGATATAACACAAAGACACTTTATTTGTGAATGCAGGATATGCTGAAAGGAAAACAGAAACTAGTCCCTCATGATTTAGCAGTGCATCTTGATTGAGGTTGACAGTAAGTTTCTATTTCCCTATCTTTGGAAAACAGCAAATGCATATAAACCTCAGGAATAGGGTAATGGCAGAAGTCAGGGGTTTCACTATGTAAACAAGTCAAGATAAGCTTATTACCAGCTTCAGTAGTGAGCACATTTCTATCACGAGTGAAATGATGTAAACACAACTATGGAACACTGGGTTAAAAAAACTCCCCACTCCAGTGTCTCAGCAAGCCCGACTCTGCCCCCTGGTGCTAAGGCAGTGGTGTGATTTGTAGTTTTAATTGAGGATTGTTATCTCTAGTCAAGGGGCCAAAGGGTGTTATTAAAACTAGTAATACATGCAGACTGGCTGAATTTTCTATGGTAGTAAAATAATCTAACTAATAATGTTTAAGTCTTTGAAGACAAAAGAACATATCCTTGCATTAAATGTACACACCAGGAAATAAATCGACTGTGTGACTTGTTGCTTGAACATTTATAACAATGCACACAATGCAGGATAGCCAAGCTCCCTCAGCAGTCTTCAGATTACTCACTGAGGGTGCTCTAGTGGAGGACCAGCACATAGAAACCTAAAATAAAAAAGGAGATGAAAGCTGGTGCAGGGTATGACCTCGGTCGGAACCTACCTCCCCATTTCCTCTTGCCAATAAACAGTTAAAAGCAACTCGGCAGGGCACGGTGGCTCATGCCAGTAATTCTAGCACTTTGGGAGGCTGAGGCTGGCGGATCACTTGAGGTCAGTTCAACCAGCCTGGCCAATGTGGCAAAACCCTGTCTCTACTAAAAACACAAAAATTAGTGGGGCGTGGTGGCAGGTGCCTATAATTCCAGCTACTTGGGAGACCGAAGCAGAATTGTTTGAACCTGGCCGGGTAGAGGTTGCAGTGAGCCGAGATCACACCACTGCATTCCTGCCTGGGCAAAAGAGCAAAACTCCGTCTCAAAAAAGAAAAACAATAAATGAAATAAAGGCAACTGACATCTTGAATTGTGACAAATGGCAACATTGGAATGTGTGCTGTATATTCCATACAAGTTGAATATCCTTTATCCAAAACTGCTTGGGAACAGAATTGGTTTGGATTTAGGATTTTTTTCAGATTTTGGGATATTTGCATATGTATATAACAAGATGGAATGGGATCCAAGTCTAAACATGAAATCCATTTGTTTCTATACATCTTATATACATAGACTGAAGATAATTTTATACAATGTTTTTAATAATTTTGTGCATGAAACAAAATTGATATTAAGTACTTATGTGTGGAATTTTCCACTTGTGCTGTCATTTTGGAGCTCAAAGAATTTCAGACTTTGGAGCATTTTCTATTTTCAGATGAGAAACGCTCAACCTATAATGGCACTGTATCAGTATTAAATTTCCTAAATTGGAAACTATATTGTGATTACATAAGAGAACGTCCTTGTTCTTTGGAAACACAGGCCGAAGTGTTTAGGAAAAGAAAGCTCACGATGTCTTCAACTTACTCTCAAATAGTTCAGCAAAATAACAGTAATAATATCAATACATGGTACATATAACTGTCAGTATATATGTATGTATCTACATATGTGATATACAGGGAGAGGAAGCAAATGTGAGAAATGTTAACAACTGGTGCATCAAGGTGAAGGATAATACAGAAATTTACTGCACTGTTCTTGGATCTTTGGTCAGTTTGAGTTTCTTTTTTTTTTTTTTTTTTTGAAATGGAGTCTTGCTCTGTCACCCAGTCTGGAATGCAATGTGGCATGATCTCGGCTCACTGTAACCTCTGCCTCCCAGGTCCAAGAGATTCTGCTGCCTCAGGCTACCCAAGCTTGAGTTTCTTTTTACATAACTGTAAAACACCCACAAGAAAGTCCAACACCATTCTGACTATTCCATGGTGGTTATTTCAAAGTAGCTATCTTTTAAAAAGGAGTAAATAAAAAATTATTTTTTAAAAAAAGCTTTTCAGTGCACCCATGTTGCTGCTGTTACCTAGACACACGTCCTACCTGCCTCTGGGGTATTCCAGAACTGGAGGTTCACTGACAGCGAGTGTGAACCAGGGGCCAAGGGGAAGCCATATGACCACAGGAGCAAGTGTGACCCAGTTGGCTGAAGGGGAACACGTGACCCCCTGAAGCACTGCACTCCTCCCAACAGTGTAAACATGTCTGTTTCCTCACCAGAGCCTGTTTCAATCCAGGGAACTGTGCGATGCCAGTTGGAAAATAAGACCCAGTCTGCCTGTGTATTTCATTCGATTACATGTTGAAAGGAATGAAAAGCATATTCTAAGTGCGTGGCATATAATAAGGTAAATGTTCTTACAAGGTAAGGATTCTTTCTGCATCAGATGATTTCCAGGACCCTGTCCTGCCTGGACATAGCATCCTTTAGAGCAGGGCCAGCGAGGCGCAGCAGAAATGGAACGGCTGAGAAGGAGCAGAACTGAGGCCTCACAGCCCTCCCCCATGGCCTTGCACTTGACTGGCTGTTGAACATTCTTTACTGTCTCAAGGCATCATGAGACAGGGCATTAAGTACAGACAAGGTCAGGGGAGTTAGGGTCTAGTGTCCATGCAGCAACTAACGTGCCGAGTAACCTTGGACAAGTCACTAAATGAGCGGACAAAAATGAGCTCAAGCTCCTTCTGCCAAAACCCTATGATTTTATGCTTCTGAACATCCAATTAAAATTTAAAATGAGGATGATCACAGAAAATGATCTTATTCTGTCTAATTTCACAAGCTGGCCTCAAAGGCATGTAATTTATAAAAGGCCATATTCAGGGTCACTGTCTAGTTCCAGGAAACAAAGACAAATGAGCCTAACTGTGCTCTTCCCTAACTGAGGCCTTTTGAGACAAAACAGGCTATGCCAACAGGGTAAAAGCTAAAAAGCGTCTGGGACTCCCTCCAGAAGTACAGCAGAACTGTACCCAGACTTTTCTGGTTTTGGGTCACTGACCCACTAATGCCATCATCTGCCCAGCACTCATTTCAGTACTTGAGTTATCACAGAGAGAACTGACCTTGTGCTCCACATAACACTTAGGAGAGCCTTGCTGAGTTAATGGAAGAGCTGAAGATCACACTGAATGCCAAAATGAAATCCAGTAAGGCAGTCTGGTGATAGTGGTTGCCTGCTTTGCAACCATGGAAGACCTCCTTGGCTTTGTTTTACCTAAGCAGGCTTCCCCTTCTTTTCTGCTGCCTGTATGCTTGTTCCAGCATTACAGACATACTGGAAACTATCTGTCCCCCTACCCATGCTGACACAGCTAAAGGGCCCGAACTGATCTGACACTTGGCTGTACATGGTCGGCCTTACCAGTTGCTGGCCCTAAGTCTTGCTTTTACCAGTAACCCAGTTCTCAGGGACTAGGCGTCTAGCCTGTCCATCCAAGAATGAAGGGCTTCTGCCCAGTAGTCTCAGAATCCTGGGGAATGAAATGTATAAGGATGGTCAGAAGGAAAAACCTAACAAGCAATGCTAACAGGAGTAGCTGAAAGGCAGGAGCAAAAGAGCAAACCTAGAAGGACTTTCCATGGTGGAGAGGCCCAGGGAAGACAGTGTTCCAAGGAGGGAGAGGCTGGCCCAGAGTTGGTGCCTCTTACTCATAAATGGCCTGACTTCCTATATCACAGAGAATAGACACCATCACCTGGAAGTACCCAAAACTTGCCCACATCAAACCTGGATAAGGCAGCATCCACACCATCCTTCCACCTGAGCTGGTGGGAGAGGTGCCCTGCCTTTGGTCCAAGGCTCTTTCCTCTACCTGAGCTCAGAATCCCATGCTACCTCCCACTCTAGATTGTCTGCTCTTTTCAGCAACTTTCTCTGTCCAAGACTTTCTTGGCCCTCCATCTCGCCCAGTCAAAACTAAAACCAAAACTCCTCCCAGAACCTGTGACCTACTGGATATATGACTTTGCCATTCTCCTCTGCATACAGCCAAACATCTTTAAATAGTCAGCTTAACACACTATTTACTCTTCAATCCACCGGAACCTGCCTTCTGCCTACTTCCAAACCACTGAAAGCATGTTTAACAACATAACCAATCACTTTAACCTCTTTCTGTTAAATAGAAGAGATATTTTCACTTAACTCTTTTACTGTCTGTAAGCAGCCTAACCCTGCTGACCACACTCCCTTTTCATGAAGAGCTGTCTTTATGGGGCTTGTGGCTGCAGCCTCTCCAGGTTTTAATCCTGTCTAGCCACTCCTCCTTAGTCTCCTTGGAGGGCATTTCTCTTCCTCTGACTGCCTGTTCTTCAGTTCTTCTGACACTGTTGTTCTCCAGTACACTGTCCTGGACCAGCTTATCCCTGACAATATCTGAATGCTGCCTGGGAATCCTTACCTACTGCAGTGACCTGGTTCCCCGCCAGGTGCAGATGACTCCCCACCTCCAGCTATAGTTCACATCCAGCGTGGCAGCCCCAGACTGGTATATCCCATTGTCTATGGGAAATCTCCAAGAGCACATGAGCTACCTCAACCTCAAAAGCTACCTAAATGCCCAAAAGTGAACTAACTTGTCTTTTCACCCCTAAAAACAATTCCTTCTTGTGTTTTCTAGCTAATGACCAGCATCTACACCACCTCAGCTGCTGAAGCCAGAACACTGGGTGACATTCTCTTTCTTTGCCCTGTGAATAATCAACCACAAACCCCTGCAAAGTTTACTTCTTTTCTTTTTTAAAATGAGACAGGGTCTTGCTGTGTTGTCCAGGCTGATTTAAATTCCTGGCTCAAGGCATCCTCCTGCCTCGGCCTCCCGAAGTGCTGGGATTACAGGTATGAGCCACCTCACCTACCAGTTTGCTTCTTAAATATGGCTCCCAAATACAATCATTTCTCCCCACTCCCATAGCCACAACTCTGGTTTAGGCTATAGTCACCTCTCCCTGAGGTCATAGGAAATAGAGCCTTCCTGTTCCTAGCCTTCCTGTCCCCAGATTTGACCCTTGCAGCTTCTAGTTCACATACAATCAATCAGAGGGGTGCTTGTAAAGAGTGAATGTGATCACCGCTCTTACTTACAGTCCTGTGTTGCTCAACTGTGGGAGCACATTCTGAGCAATGCGTCCTTAGGTGATTTCATTGTTGTGCGACCATCACAGAGTTTACTTGCACAAACCTAGTCATCATAGCCTACTACACACCCAGGCTATGTGATATAGCTTATTGTTCCGAGGCTACAAACCTGTACAGCATGGTACTGTACTGAAAACTGCAGGCAACTGTAACACGCGATAAGGATTTGTGCATCTAAACATAGCTAAACTAGAAAAGGTACGGTGAAGACACTGCTTAAAAGGTTTTCAAAATGGCACACCCATATAGGATATTCACCATGGATGAAATCCGCAGGACTGGGCATTGCTCTGGGTAAGTGGTGAGGGAATGTGAAGGCCTAGGACATTACTGTACACTGCTGCAGACTAAATACACACTGCACACTTAGGCTAACCTACATTTATTTATTTATTTATTCATTTATTCATTTATTTTTCGAGACAGGGTCTCCCTCTGTCGCCCAGGCTGGAGTGCAGCAGTGTGATCTCAGCTCGCTGCAACCTCTGCCTCCCAGGTTCAAGCTATTCTTCTGCGTTGGCCTCCCAAGTAGCTGGGACTACATGCATGTGCCACCATGCCCGGCTAATTTTTTGTATTTTTATTAGAGATGGAGCTTCACCATGTTAGCCAGGATGGTCTCAATCTCCTGACCTCGTGATCCTCCCACCTTGGCCTCCCAAAGTGCTGGGATTACAGGCAGCCTACACTACATTTATTTTTTAAAATTCCTTTCTTCAGTAATAAATTAACCTCAGCTAACTTTTTCGCTTTATAAACGTTTTAATTTTTAAAACTTTTTGACTCCTATAATAACATTTAGCTTAAAACACAAACATGTACAGCTGTACAAAAATATTTTCTTTGTATGTTTACTGTATAGGCATCTATTTTCAAATTACTTTTTCCTTTTTAAACTTTTGTGTGAAAAACTACGATACAACACATATATTAGCCTAGGCCCACACAGGGTCGGGATCATCAAGACATCACTAGGTGAGAGGAAGTTTTCAGCACCGTGATAATCTCATGGGACCATTGTCATACTCGTGGTCTATCGCAGGCCAAAATTTGATGCAGCACGTGACTGTACTTTAATAACTCTGCGTGGCTGTACACCAAAGGGTTATTGCACCACTGTAATTCAGCAAGTGAGATGATAAAATTTGGAGAACAAATGGTATAACAAACTTTTCAAAAACCACAGCACCTGGAGTTCTATAGATTTTCCAACAAACAAAAAACAGGGTTTCCCAGTTACAAATTCTAAGAAATAGCAACAGATGTAGGTAAGACGGAAGAAAACTGAAACTGGAAAGGAGTGAGATGTAAGAAGGGTCTGTGAGTAAAAAACACGGGTGAAGATAAACTCTCAGTGACCATATAAAATAGTGACGGTGTTAACTGATTTGCTGAGTAACAGGCAGCAGGCAGGACTCAAATACTATGTTTGATGCACGGGCTGAGGGTAAGGCATTATAAGGACCTTGTATTGTTCAAAGGTAAAGATACTGGCTAACCCTAAACTTTAATTACGAAAGAACAAAAACAGAATTTAAATTTTTCAAACTAGTAGAGGCAGGAGAAGAATGAAGAAGGCTTGAGGCAGAAAAGAAGAAAAAAGGAAGCATAGAAATAAAAAACACAAAATAAGGTGAGAAAAATAAATGCTAATATATCAGTCAACATAATAAATGAAAACAAATCCAATCCAATAGTTACAAGAGATTATCAGGTCAGATTAAAAAAATCTAGTTAATGTTCATTCTAAAATACTCACCTAAGGACAAACAAAGCCTGCATGTATGAGGAGAGAAACAGGTAAGCTAGGAAAATATGAAAAGAAATCTGGGCTGGGCATGGTGGCTCACACCTGTAATCCCAGCACTTCAGAAGACTGAGGTGGCCAGCCTTGCCAACATGGAGAAACCCCATCTCTACTAAAAAATACAAAAAAATAGTCGGGTGTGGTGGCAGGGACCTGTAATCCCAGCTACTTGGGAGGCTGAGGAGAATCACTTAAACCTGGGAAACAGAGCAGAGGTTGCAGTGAACTGAGATCATGCCAGTGCACTTCAGCCTGGGCATCAAGAGTGAAACTCCGTCTCAAAAAAAAAAAAAAAGAAATCTTGGAGCACAATAAAATCAGATAAAATATAGATGGGGAAGAACAGTGGAGATAAAGAGAATTCATATACAATGATAATTAGAAAAAATTATCCAGAATATTTTAGAATATATGTGCCTAATAACATGGCCACAGGACATCCAAATACAAACAGAATTAGGAAGCCTGATCTGTAATTAACATACACAGATACAGAACTCTGTACCCAATAAGAGAATAGCCACCATTCCAAGCACACAGGGAATATTTACAAAAATTGACCTGTACAAGGTCACAGAGCAAATCTGGACCAGTGTCAGAGATAGAAATCATATAGTCCATATTCTATGACCACAAATGCAAATAAAATAGAAACCAGCAACCAAAAGTCACCAGAAAAGACCACTGTGGCTTCTGGGTAGAGAATGGGTAGTAGATGGGGCACAATGGAAGCAGCTCAGTCCCAGGAATGGGTGGAGGGAAATGGACAGGACAAGGGTGAGAAGAGCATTATGGAAGGAAGTGATGACCAGGTTGTTTGACGAGGGTGAGAAGAGCATGATGGGAGAAAGTGACTGACCAGGCTGTCTGACGAGGGTGAGAAGAACATGATGGGAGAAAGTGACTGACCAGGCTGTCTGACGAGGGTGAGAAGAGCATGATGGGAGAAAGTGACTGACCAGGTTGTTTGATGAGGGTGAGAAGAGCATGATGGGAGAAAGTGATGGACCAGGCTGTTTGACGAGGGTGAGAAGAGCATGATGGGAGAAAGTAACTGACCAGGCTGTTTGACGAGGGTGAGAAGAGCATGATGGGAGAAAGTAACTGACCAGGCTGTTTGATGACGGTGACAAGAGCATGATGGGAGAAAGTGACTGACCAGGTAGCTTGGTCAGGTGAAGCCAGCACCCAGCACAGTGCCAGGGACCTAGGGATTACTAGGTTTCTTTTTTCTGTGGGGGGATGGAGTTTCACTCTTGTTGCCCAGGCTGGAGTGCAATGATGAGATCTTGGCTCACTGCAACTTCTGCCTTCTGGGTTCAATCAATTCTCCAGTTTCAGCCTCCTGAGTAGCTGGGATTACAGGCACCTGCCACTACGCTTGCCTAATTTTTGGTATTTTCAGTAGAGACAGGTTTTCACCATGTTGGCCAGGCTAGTCTCAAACTCCTGACCTCAGATGATCTGCCCACCTTGGCCTCCAAAAATGCTAAGATTACAGGCATGAGCCACCGCACCTGGCCCAGGTTTCTTTTAAAAAAAAGAGAGTGAGATGCTAAATAAATGCTAGTTGAATGTGTTGGAATGAGTTGAAGCTCTAACCACACAGTGGGTTCCTTGGACCTGATGATGAAAACCTTACCCCAGTTTACTGCCAAGTCAGTCAGCTCCAGGCCTATCCACCTGCTAAAATCTACACATCTCACATTCCTGCCCTTGTGGCTCATGATTTTGTAAACATTTTAATAAAATGTCTAATATAAGACTATAATAGGTTTCATACCTGTTACCTCATTTAATTCACCCCAAACCCTGTAAATTCACTCCAGTGAACTACATTGCTACAGACAAGGAAACAGGCAGGGCTCAGAGAGGTGAAGTAACTTACATGAAGGTCATTCATCTTGTAGGCTATGTAGACACTCATATCCCTCACTGCCTTTTCTTGCCCCCGTAGAGAAGCAGTATACTGTCTTGGTTTAGGGATTAAGGATACGAATTTAAGTCCCAGATCTGTGTCTCATCAGCTGTGAGTCCTTGTGCAAATAATTCACCTCTTTCACACCTCAGTTTGTCCACATATAAAATGGGGATGATGATATAGCAGCTGCCACAAACGGCTGTTAGCAACACTAAACGGGTTAATAAATATGGGAAGTGCTTAGAAGAGAGCCAGGCATAGGTAAACTTCCCACAAATATTACCTGTTCAGCAATATTTACATGTTTAAAGAATCAGTTGCTGGGCGTGATGGCTCACGCCTGTAATCACAGCACTTTGGGAGGCTGAGGCAGGCAGATGACTTTAGGTGAGGAGTTCAAGACCAGCCTGGCCAACATGGCAAAACCCTGTCTCTACTAAAAATACAAAAATTAGCCAGGACTGGTGGTACAAGCCTGGAGTCCCAGCTACTCAGGAGGCTGAGGCAGAAGAATCATTTGAACCTGGGAGGCAAAGGGTGCAGCGAGCAACCAGAGGCCGGGTGCGGTGACTCACACCTGTACTCCCAGCACTTTGGGAGGCCAAGGCGGGCAGATCATCTGAGGTCAGCAGTTTGAGGCTAGCCTAGCCAACATGGCGAAACCCCGTCTCTACAAAAAAATACAAAAATTAGCTAGTGTGGTGGTGGGAGCCAGTAATCCCAGCTACTTAGGAGGCTGAAGCAGGAGAATCGCTTGAACCCAGGAGGCAGAGACTGCAGTGCGCAAAGATCAGCTCACTGAACTCCAGCCTGACAGCGAGACTTTTTTTTTTTTCCAAAAAAAAAAAAGGACAGGAAAGTGGGAAGGCACAACAGACTGTCTTCCAGTTAAAAATGCAGGGAGAGAGATCCAAGATAGCTGATCACTAACAGCTCAGGATTGTAGCTCCCAGTGAAAGCTCAGAGAACGAGAGGACGCCACACTTTCAGATGAATTTTCATCGCTCACAGACCAGCAGATTTCTAGTGGAGGAGCCCCACGGGTCGCCAGCGTGACTCTTGTGGCCGGCGCAGCGGTTTTGCCGGCACCTTGGTGCGGCAGCTCTTCATGCAGAGTAAACGAGACTGGTTCCCTTACTGACCAGTGTTTGGAGCTCCAGGAAGGCAGAGCCGCTTGTTGCGGACTCAAGAAGGAAGCCAGACCAGAGATTCCCGGGCAGAAGAGCACCATCAGTCTTATTGCTGCTATTGTGGCCGGTGCAGTGGGTTGCTCGAATCCCAGCACTGGGAATCAATAAATTGAACGTCGACTCAGAAACCTAATTAGAAAGGCGGTAATTGTAAAGATGACAGATGGATAAATTTATAATAAAGGGAAAAAACCAGCCTAAGAAGGCCGAGCATACCCAAAATCAGAACCCATCTCCCTCTACAGGGGATTGCAGTTCCTCATCAGCAACGGAACAAGCCCTGATGGAAAAGGACTGTGTTCCATTATCTGAAGTAGGCTTCAGAAGGTGGATGATAAGAAACTTCTGGGAATTAAAAGAACTTGTTCTAACCCAATGTAAAGAAACTAAGAACTTTGAAAAAAGGTTTGACTAAATGCTGAAAAGAATAGACAATATAGAGAGGAATATAAATGAACTAACAAAGTTGAAAAATACAACATGAGAACTTAGTGAAATATGCACAAGTTTAAATAGCAGAATGGATCAAGCAGAAGAAAGGATATCAGAGGTCGAAGACCAACTTAATGAAATAAAACGACAAGACAAGAATAGAGAAAAAAGGATGAAAAGGAATGAGCAAAGTCTCCAAGAAATATGGGACTATGTGAAAAGACCCAATCTACGTTTGATTGGTGTACCTGAATGTGATGGAGAGAATGAATCCAAGCTGGAAAATACTTTTAAGGATAGTATCCAGGAAAATTTTCCCAATCTAGCAAAGCAGGACACTATTCAACCCCAGGTAATACAGAGAACACCACAAAGATATTCCTCAAGAAGAGCAATCCCAAGGCACATAATTGTTAGATTCACCAGGATCAAAACGAAGGAGAAAATACTAAGGGCAGCAAGAGAGAAAGGCCAGGTTACCCATAAAGGGAAGCCTATTAGACTTACAGCAGATCTCTCAGAGGAAACCCTACAAGCCAGACGAGAGTGGGGGCCAATATTCAACATACTTAAAGAACAGAACTTTCAGCCTAGAATCTCATATCCTGCCAAACTAAGCTTCACAATTGAAGGAAAAATAAAATCTTTTATGAACAAGCAAGTACTCAGAGATTTTATTACCACCAGGCCTGCTTTACAAGAACTTCTGAAAGAAGCATTATACATAGAAAGAATAACCAGTATGAGCCTTTCTAAAAATATACCAAAAAGTAAAGAGCATCAACATAAAGAAGAATTGACAGCAACGAATGGATAAAATAGCCAGTTAACATCAAATGGCAGTAACCCTAAATTTAAATCGACTAAATCCCCCAATCAAAAGATACAGCCAAAACCTAATGGTATATCCAAAGATACACAAAGACTCAAAACAAAGGGTTGGAGAAAAATTTACCAACCAAATGGAGAGCAAAAATAAATAAATAAACAAAAAGCAGGAGTTGCAATTCTCACATTTGATAAAATAGATTTCAAAGCAACAAAGATACAGTGGTAAAAGGGTCAATGCAACAATAAGAGATCTTAATACCCAGATACATAAGACCCATAACGAGATTTAGACTCAACGAGACAGAAAATTAATAAGGATATCCAGGACTTCAACTCAGATCCAGAACAAGTAAACTCAATAAATATTTATAGAGCTCTCCATTTTAAATATACAAAATATTGATCGGCCATTATTAATACCCATTTTTAGAATGAAGCAATATTCCTGTTCTCTCTCCCTCTTTTTCTTCCTCTTTCTTCCTCTCCTTCTCTCCTTTTTTTACTTTTCAACATCCCAGTTCCTCACACAAACACAAAAAATGCAGATATTATAGTTACATTCACTAAATGTTCACCTACAGATGAACATCTCCTGATTTGTCTGTCTCAAGGCATTCAGACAGCCACAGATTCTGGAGTATCTCTAGAAGCCTGTTACTGGCCCATATCTTGACCATCTCATCTCAAGCAGGGTTTCTCAACCAAGGCACCACTTGAATTTTAAACTGGGGAATTCTTTGTCACAGGGTCTATCTTGTGACAAAAAGTTTAGTAGTATCCCTGGCATCTATCCACAAGATACCAGTAGCAACACTCATGTCCCCGCCATCCCAAGTTGTGACAAGCAAAAATGTCTCCAGATTGAGCCAAATATCCTGAGGGACAAAATCACCCCTAGATGAAAACCACAGCTCTAGTTTTCAGAACTGACTTTTCCAATGGGATGCAAAATAGACCCTCTGTCCCAAGTTCTAGTGTCCTCAATATGATCTCCTGGGGCAGGCGTCCATGAAGGATGAGGAAAATAGATTCCATAGGGCCCCACACAGCCCACCTTACTCCCAAGCATGGTGCATGCAGATAAGCTGGAAGGCAGAATACACAGAGGCCATTTCAGTCTTGGCTGATAAAAAGAAGCTACAGGGAAATCTGAGTGTGTACTTAAAAGGCTCTGCCTCCAGAAACCAACTGCTGTAACATTTATAATGGGTAGATCGTTTACACGGAGACTTCGCCTTCAATTCGCCAAGCGTTCAATGTCCGTTAATATTCCCAAGGGGCAGGGTTGGCTCTCTTCCATCTTCAAGATGATTCAGGTTTCCTGGTGAACAAAATGGGCCTCTAATGCCTAATATTTTCTCTCTGACAGATGGTTTCAGATGTATCAAAGTGTCAATCCTTGCTGAGGTATAGGTCTCAAGGAAGGCGAGTTTGGCTTTTATAATGATACAACTGGAATGATTAAGAAGGAAAATTACTCCCGGGAGATTCACCATTACCATATGAGCAACTGGCTTAAAACGAAGGAAGCCAGCAGAATTGGAAACACGATTTGAGGGAAAAGGAGAGAAAAAAACTAAAAATCCCGGGTTAACAGTTTGGGTTTGAAAAGGTCCCGCTCAAAAAACATCTTTGGGAGTGGAAATGAAGTGCAGTAAAAGCACCTTTCCACTCACGATAATCAGGGTTCCATCTGCCTCCCCAGTCACCATTCCCAGCCTGCGTGCTCACAGGAGACTCTGGACAGAGGCCTGGGGTGGTACATATTTGCCTTGCCACTTACTTGCTGTGTGACCTTGGGCACGTTATAAAACCTCTGAGCCTCAGTGCCCTCGTTTGTAAAATGGGTATGTTTTACATATATACTTCAAGGTGAGCTTGTGCAAATCAAACGATCCAAAGTGTGCCTAACCTGATGTATAAAAGGCATTCAGTGAATTTTAACTGTAACTATGAACTAATACTTAGCGTCGACTTATGTGTGGACTGCTTTCATATACATGACCACCTGAGTCTCACAGGAGGCTCGGCATTTTATTACAAATGATGTGGTTATGAACATTAATAGATGAGGATGCTGAGGGTCCTAGAGGTTGAGCAACTTGTCCACGGTCACAAAGCTGCACACGGCGGGATTCGAACCCATGCTCTCCCTGACCCTCGTCCAGGTTCTTTCCACGGCACCACGTGGAACTCACGGAGAGGGATGTGTGTTGCGGGGGTCAGGTCACCGCGCGGGGTAAGAGGTCACTCACTGTACTCCTCCAATCTCGTTAGGGGCCGGAAGTAGATGGGATAGAAGGCGGCGCCGATCAGGGAGATGAAGCCGCCGAAAATGAGCGCGGTGCGCAGGTTCCGGGACATGGCGCCGGGCCTGGGGCTGCCCTGACCCGCCGACCGCCTCGCACTCTCGGAAACCTGGCTACCAAAAGTCGGGCCGTGACCCCACTCGGAAGAGGCGGAGCGGCTTTCGCTTCCGGGCCTTGGGGGAGGGACGAGGAGGAGGGGCGGGGCGAGAGGCAGGGGTGGAGTCAGAGGCGGGACCTCAGTGCTGGGCTGGGAGGAGCCAGGGGAGGGGTGGGGTCACAGATAGGGACCCGGACCCCGCCCTCCGCCTTCCCAGCGCTCCGGGGCTGCGCGGGCCGGACGCAGGATGTGAAGTGAGGTTCGATTTGTTTTTCTGCGCTCGATTCCCGCGGGCCCCCGTTCTGTCTGTTTCCCTTCTCGACCCAGCTCCTCCCTTCAAGCACCTCCACCCAGCACCCTCCAGACCTCCTTTATCATCCCCTTCTTCACGAACCAGCTTTCTCGTCCTTCCCTCGTCAATTTCTGATGTAGCGACTGCCCGCCATGCGCCGGATGCTCTCTGTGGCTCGCGCAGTTAAGCCGTCAGTCGGCTTCTTTTACCGGAGAGGAAACCGCGGCTTTGGACTAGTTACTTGTCCTTCTTGAGGGAGGTTTGTGCATATGAGAGACAAAGGGGCAAATCTCTGGCCCAAGAGGGCCTGCTGGGGGATTCTAAAACCGGAGCTGCGGGGCTTCTGCACCAAAACTAGCCTAAGAACGTTGTTTCAGCATCCGAGAGTGTATCTTTCCTGACTCTCTTTTTGCATCCATTCTCCCTCCTTGTTCCCTGTGCTGAGATGTCGGGGTTATGAATGATTAGACAGCGGTCAGGCCAAGGCAAAAAGCCAGCGTCCAGTCCCTTCCATGGGGACACAGGCTCTGCCGTCGTGTCTGGGTGGGGGTAACTGAGGACAGATAACCTGTTAACTCTTCCTCAGATTGCCATCCTCCGCCCTCTACACCTCACTGCTTTACAGAGGGGCTGTGCCTGAATGTGACCTTCCCAGGGAGACTGGGCAGCTGAGACACAGATTCCTTGGGCCTCCACACCTTTATAAATAGGAATTATGCCAGCAGCTGGGCCTGGGGAGCAAAGAGGAAATCTATCTTGACCCCAGCAGCATTATTTAGTCCACATAGATTTACAAGCGTTTCAAAATAGTTTGAAGAACACGGGTTTCCTCTTTTTTTGTAATCTTGTAGTTGCATCAAGCTACCGTCTACCTCTGTGGCTCCACAAGCGTATAAATCAGTTATTCAATCTCTCCCCGGATTCATAGATTATCTGCCGTGCCCCAAACACCAGGCAGAGTGCTAAGGGGACACAAAGATAAATAAGATGTGACCCCTGCTCTCCAGGATCCTGTTACATAGATGAAGAGATAGAACATACCCATAAAAAGATAACTAATGACTGACATGGCCTGCTGCCGACAGGTGTTTTGGTCTTTTGGGCTTCAGAAGTTCGGAAGAGGAAGACAGATGACTGTGCAGTGTGGCAGTTGCTCCTTGGGCACTTACAGCAGCTTGTTAGAGTGAGGACAGAAGACTTCATAGCACAGAGGGAACCTGTGACACTGGCTTTATATCACACGATGGTAAATACCCAGGTGAGGACCAGGTGCAGTGGCTCACGCCTGTAATCCCAGCACTTTGGGAGGCTGAGGCGGGTGGATCCTGAGTTCAGGAGTTTGAGACCAGCCTGGCCAATGTGATGAAATCCTGTCTGTACTAAAAATACAAAAAAAAATTAGCCAGGCATGCTGGCATGCTACTGTAGTCCCAGCTGCTCAGGAGGCTGAGGCAGGAGAATACCTGGAACCTGGGAGGTGGAGGTCATGGCACTGCACTCCAGCCTGGGTGACAGAGTGAGACCGTCCCAAAAGAAAAGAAAATACCCAGGTCAGATGTAGTGGGCATCTGTCATTTTAGCAGCCCAGCAGCCACTTCCCTTTTTACTGTGAATAGTACCCCAGATATCTTTCTGGGACTCACTCCTTTCTCACTCTTGGCCCATGAGGGAAACTAGGGCTCCCTGTCCTCATCCTCCTTCTTCTCAGCTCTGAGAGTTAAGCATAAGGGCCTGACCAAGCTTCCTCGTCACAGGGATGGTTGGTACCCAGGACTCATTCTTGAGTTTAGTATTGATTAGTAATCAGTCCTGAGCAGCCAATGTAGTTGCATCCTCTTGGCCACATGACTCAAGCTCAGCCAACCGTTGTCTATCCCTGCTACTGGAAAGTTGGATTTGAACTTGAGCGAATGAGGCTCCAGCTACTGGGGACCATCATTTAGGGACTAAGAAGGAAGTCAGTACAGCAGAAGGAGGGTTGAGAGATGGGGAGAAACCAGATGCTAATGTTGCATTTGTGCCAGCTGTATCTCAAAGTCTACCCCTACCTAGACTGCTCAGTAACATCAGCCAACAGAGTGCCCCTTTCTCTGACACCAGTTTGAATTGGATTCTCTCTTTTACAACAGGAGTTCCAGATGAAATATCTGAGGATGTGATTCCACTTGTATAACACCTCCCTGAGCTGCAAGGCAAGGATTCCACCATTTTATTTTAATTTAATCTAATTTAATTTAATTTAATTTAATTTTTTTGAGATGGTGTCTCACTCTGTCGCCCAGGCTGGAGTGCAGTGGCGTGATCTTGGCTCACTGCAGCTTCTGACTCCCTGATTCAAGTGATTCTCCTGCCCCAGTCTCCCGAGTAACTGGGATTACAGGCATGTGCCACCATGCCCAGCTAATCTTTGTATTTTTAGTAGAGACGGGGTTTCACCATGTTGGCCAGGATAATCTCGATCCCCTGACCTCATGATCTGCCCAGCGTGGCCTCCCAAAGTTCTAGGATTATAGATGTGAGCCACCGCACCTGTTCAAGGATAACTCTATTTTATAGATTTGGTCACTGACAACCAGAGACCAGAACTCTCTTGAGGTCACACAGCATTAGCCAAGGTCTTGGCTCTTGTGATGTCTGACCCGAAATGCTCCTCCATGAGAACTTGCTGTCTCCATGAGCAAGCTTGGCAGGATAGCCAGCCAAGCCCTGCCCATGGGCACCTGCAAGCCAGTAAGGAGGGTTGCCAGGAGAATAGGGCATCCTGGTGAGGTACCAGGAGTGCCTCTAAGTCAGGGACAGGCCAATTGTGGCAGATGAGCCACTCCCTCTCCAAGGTGATGTGCCAAGTGACTCGTGGTTTCTCTTGTCCCCTTGATCTAAAGGCAGTAGCTGACCAGCAGAAATGATTAGCCTGTCTAGATCATTGGTACAGATAATTGACATCAACATCCCAGAAACACAGTTACCTGTCACTGACTTCCAGTGAGTCCTGCCAAATGCAAGCTCATCTCCTTGATTCCAGTGTTTTCCCTATTTCTGAGAAAACCACACTACTCCAGTTTTTCTTTTCCCACTGACTTATCAGTTAAATCAACAAATACTTATTGTGTGCCTGCTCCCATGCAAAACATTGTACAGTTGATTGGGAACACAGAAGGAATCATTGAGTATTTGTGAATTCGGTAATGGCTCATTGAGCCAGGTACAACATGCCAGACGCTTTCAGGTGCTGGTGAACACAGCAGTGAGGAAAACAGCAGAATCTATTGTCCTCATGGTGTCCACAGTCTGGCGGAGGGATAAGACGTAGCAGGGGATAGTAATTGCTTTTTGGCCACCCAGTTTCCCTTAATAAAAGTTCCCTATGTCTTTTGGAGAATGACCTCTCATCTTGGCATTTTTGGATGGACTGCAATTTCAGGGGCCCTGTGTATTCCTAATCAATACTAACATCAAGATTTGTAGAACATTTGCCCTCTGTAGTCAGTATCACAGGTTTGCTCATTTGGTGCTCACCAATACCTGTGGATAGGTATTCCCATGTTCAGAGAGGGAAGCTGGGGTTACTGAGAATGACTTGGTCACATGGCTGGTAAACGGCAGAGCCAGGATTCAAACCCAGCCTGGCTAGTTCCAGATACTGCGCTTAACCACCAATCTACAGTGCTTTGCAACGTCACGGAGCTTGTATTGCCTGGGTGTGGGGGTGATCCAACAGGATCATTTTGGTCCAGTTGTTCTTTTTCTCCCAGAAATAAGGACCAAGAAGATAGTGACACAAAGACAGACAGCATTGTTTCAGTCGCTGTCTTCCATTGCTGATGTTCTGATGTGGTTATTGTGTACCTCCCACTTGCCTGTAACCCTGGAGCTTCCCTGGTTGTTTCCCCTTGCAGTCTGATTCTTGAGTGTTCCTTATATTCCGCAGGCCACCCCATATACTTCCAACAAACTCCCTTTGGACTTAAGTTAGTCAGTTTCAGTGGCATGCCACCAGGAGTGCTAATAGATACAGAAATTAACACAATTACCTCCTACACATGGCATGGATGAAAGCACTGGGGGTGTCATCACTGTGCTAATGTTTGGGCAAGCTAAAGGAAGTTTGAGTTTGGGGGAACGTACTTGTACAAAGGGAGAGAGAGATCCAGGGATGTAAGGAGACAGAAAGCAAGTCAGATATGTCGGCAGTCCTAGTGTGCATATTTTCATCTCAGTCACTGGGGAAAAAAATTGGGTTGGGCCCCTCTCTGGCACTTTCTCCTTCTTCCCTTGGATGTGAAGATTGAATGCTTGCAGGGAGCAGACCGCCAGTGGTGTATCACACAGGGTTCAGACAGACATCAAAGTTAATCCTCTCTCTGATCTAAGCAAAATGATGATGAGGGTTTCCTGGGACAGCAGCTTTACTAATTGTGGCACTGCAGCCTGACAAATGTATTTTTAGAATGTTGTGGATTCCCAAGAAGTAACATTACTGGCTGTAGAAAAACAGACTCGAAGCTTGGGACTTGGAACAGAGTGGGATCTCATGCAGAACCTCTGGGTTGGTGCTGCTGAGAATAAGAGTAAGTGGGGAAAATGCTTCTCTGTTTTTATGGGGTTCTGTGATTTGCTGCGTCTCTACCCATCTGTATAAGTATATTCAGGATTTTCTTCTTTGTTCAGTTCTTTCCATGTAAGAGATTTCCCCCAAATGTCCATCTTGGCTAATCTCTTGCTGTGCTCTATACCCCATAATTTTAACTCATGTCTTTATAACTTCCAGACTGTTTGCAGTAGCATCACTTGCCTGATAGATAGCTTCAGGTTCAAGGCGCACTTGCTCCTACTCCTCCTCACTGTCACTGACCTTGGCTTGACTTGAGTCCTCATCAGCTCTCTCTTGCTATGGCTTCCTAACTGGTCCTGTGCATCCTCTTCCATCAGAAAACTCTCTTATTCATAGAGTGATATGGTTTGGCTGTGTCCTCACCCAAATCTCATCTTGAATTGTAGCTCCCATTATTCCCACGTGTTGTGGGAGGGACCTGGTGGGATGTAATTGGGGGCAGGTCTTTCCTGTGCTGTTCTTGTGACAGTGAATAAGTCTCATGAGATCTGATGGTTTTATCACGGGGAGTTTCCCTTCACAAGTTCTCTTCTCTTGTCTTCTGCCATGGGAGATGTGCCTTTCACCTTCCGCCCTGATGGTGAGGCCTCCCCAGCCACGTGAAACTGTAAGTTCATTAAACCTCTTTCTTTTGTAAATTGCCGGGTCTTGGGTATGTCTTTATCAGCAGCATGAAAAGAGGCTAATACTTTGGGTAATTAAAATTACCTTCTGAAGATGTAGACCTGGTCCATCACTGCGCTGACCAGAAGCCTCAAGCCTCAAGTCAACAGGTCATTAAAGGTACCCACTGCATCCATGTGCCTCTGCTGAGTGAAACAATAGTTCTCTCTCTGTAGGCGTTTGTGCTCTGTGCATGTGGTCACAGCTGATGGAGCCATGTGGATGTCTGACCCAGGCCAGAGTTAAAGGTCAAAACCTCTGCCTAAATGGAGAATGGGCTGACCTAATCAGATTCTCTGTTTCTGGAACTTCAACTGGAAAGCCAGGGAGAATCAGGAGGTCAGCCGAAGGAACAGACCGTGGACAGATGCACAAAGAAACACAGTAGCAGCTCAAGGGGAGCTGTGAGTAAGCCGTGGTTATGAGGCAGCAGAAACTGTGAGAGGAAAGCTCTTAGCGAGTAGATGGGGTGGGAATTGCCTGGGAATACAGGAAGCAGAGAACACTGGAGGAGAATTAAAATGAAGATCCACAAATTCCTCCTGCTGAGAAGTAGCAAGATACCTCAAGCCCTACTTCATTCGCTATTTTCTACCATTTTTGTGGGGCACCCACTATATGCCAGGAGCTCTTCTAAGCATTTTCCAAAGTCTTTGCTATCATGGATCATATATTCTAGTTGGGGAGGCAAATGATAATTATATATATACATATTTTTATATACATACAAATTTATATATATATATACATATTTTTTGAAACAGTCTCACTTTGTTGCCCAGGCTAGAGTGCAGTGGCAAGATCTCAGCCCACTGCAGCCTCCACTTCTCAAGCTCTAGCAATTCTTGTGCCTCAGCCTCCTGAGTAGCTGGGACTACAGGCTGCTGCCACCACATCCAGCTAATTTTTTTGCATTTTAGCAGAGACAAGATTTCACCATGTTGCCCAGAGTGGTCTCAAGCTCCTGAGCTCAGGCAATCCACCTACCTCAGCCTCCCAAAGTACTAGGATTTCTGGATGTGAGCCCCCGCACCTGGCCTAGATATGTATATATTTTGAGACAGGGTCTTGCTCACTCTGTCACCCAGGCCGGAGGGCAGTGGTGTGATCACGGCTCACTGCAGTCTCCAACTCTTGGGCTCAAACCATCCTCCCATCTCTGCCTCTGAGCTAGAATCATAGGTGCATGCTACCACACCCAGCTAATTTTTTTGTGTTTTTTAAGAATGTGTTTTTGCCATGTGCCCAGGCTGGTCTTGAACACCTGGGCTTAAACAATCTGCCCACCTTGGCCTCCCAAAGTGCTGGGATGACAGGTGTGAGCTGCCACACCTGGCCAGATGTTTTTTAAAGGCAGTAATACTGTGCTGGGAAGAAAAATAGAGCAAGCAGGAGCACTGTGGCGGGAGGAAGCAGTCACTCTTGAGGATGCCACAGAGGCCTGAGTGAAGAGGAGTGAGCCATGCAAATATCTGGAAGAACAATCCTGGTGGCAGGACCTGAGTGCAAAAGTGCTGATCCCAGAGTGTGCTGTTCAGTGATCAGCAAGGAATCCAGTATGACTGCAGCAGAGTGAGTGAAGGAGGCAGTGAAAGGAAATCAGATCATGGAAGTAGCCAGGGAAAGGGCACCATGCCATGGGCCTCACAGACCATGAGAAGGGTGTGGGATTGTGCTGTAGCTGTGATGGGAAGCCACTGGGGGTTCTGGAGCAACTTCTAGTTCCACTATCTTTCTGGGAAGCCCAGCTGCTCTTTAGTTTTTATTCTTTTCCACAGATTCTTGTCTCCCTAACTCATA
The DNA here is from genome assembly GCF_049354715.1 of Callithrix jacchus. NCBI lineage: Eukaryota > Metazoa > Chordata > Mammalia > Primates > Cebidae > Callithrix > Callithrix jacchus. Next base: position 167,940,190 of record NC_133504.1, read on the forward strand.
AAATCTCATTGTTTCCCATAAACCCCTTTTACCTGGAAAAGCGCGAATGAGTTTTCCTTCCTGGCAATTAAAAGAGCCCATCCCCAAAGCTGCCATGATTTGGAATGAGCAACCATCTCAGTTTGGCTCTCTTGGCCTTAGCCCATTTCTCCCAGCCCCTGCTCAGGCAGCTCAGGTCCATTTGCCAGGTGCCACGTGCAGCCTGCCTTTGCCTCCCTCTCGATTCTGCTCTAACTCCTTCCTCTTTAGAATGACCTTCTCATGTCAGCCTCTTGTCATAGACCTTCTCTCCAAGAATATTCTCAAATCCCACTTCTTCTAGGAACCTTCCATGATCACTTGACTTGAAATGAACTCTTCTCTCCTAAACCATTTGGTTTATCTATGGCTGTATAATGAACTACCCAAAACTTAGGGCTTAATGATGAACACAACAATAGTGTTATCTCTTGCAATTCTGTGGGTTGACTGGGCATTCTTCTGCATCACAAGGTGTGGGTGGGCACTGTAACAGCTGAAGCCACCTGGGAGCTGGCTGGGTTGGCCCCTCCAGGATGGCTTACTCCTACGGCTGACAGTGGGTGCTCAACTGGGGCTGATCAACTGGAGCCCCCATACGTATCATCTCCCAGCATGGTGGCTCAGTTCCACGAAGGAGTGCCCCATGAGAATCAGGAAGCAGCTGCAAAGTTCCTCATGGTTTCGCCTTACAAGTCACCCAGAGTGGTTTTAGCCTCATTCTGTTTGTCCATAGGTCACAGTTTCAAGGGGCGGCGAACTAGACTCCAGCTCTTGATGAAAGCAGTGATAAGGAATTTGTGCTCTTCTTAATCTACTGCAGCTTTCATGGTGTTTTTTCCATATACTGATTATATAATAATATTTGTCACCTTTTGCCAAGTGCCATCTATTACAATTAAGTGTCTATCTCACAGGCTAGATTTTTGACTTCTGGTGAGAGATTGCATTTTATTTAGCCCAATTCTTCTAGTGTAATAGTTTTGATAACAATCAACATTTATTAAGTTCCTCTACCTTGTGGTTGATCCCATCTAATTGAACATGTGATCTCATCTCATCTCTACGTTGATAGAATAGATGTCTCATTTTCCAGATTGGGAACTGAGCCACAGAGAGATTCAGCTCTGCCCCAAACCACATGATCGACAAGTGGAAGAACAAGGATTTGAACCGCTTAAGAGCCTGTGTTTTTCTTCTCTCTCTTTGGTGTTATCTCACAGTCTTGGCACCATCTTAGTAGTTTAAGGCTGCTATAAAAAGTTACCATAGACTGTGTGGCTTAAACACAGACGCTTATTTCTCACACTTATGGAAACTGGGAAGTTCAGGATCCAGGTGCAGGCCAACCCCATGTCTTTCTGGGAGGTCCAGCTGCTCCTGGACCAGATAGTGCCAACACAATACTTCTCATTGTGTTATGATTGCCTACTGCATGTGAGGGCCTGCTTCCTACTTTGCAGATGGCCGTCTTCTCATTGTATCTTCACGTGGTGGAAGGAGGGTGAGAAGCTCGCTTGTGTCTCTTTTTATAAGCGCACTAATACAGTCACAGGGGGGCTCACCTTTACAACAGCTAAAACTGATCACCTTCCAGAGGCCCTGTCTCCAAATACCATTGTATTGGGGATTGTGCTTTGACATATGAATGTGGGAGCTTTCATAGCAGACACCAAGGCACTAAGTCAATCTGTGCAGGTGTCGAGAACCTAGGGAAGTCGAGAACAAAAGGGAAGGAAGAAGAAAGAATTCAGTAGAGTAAGTGAGTGGTGGTACCACAAAGGGCCATCAGCAAGTGCTGGTGGTGGCTCCGGTCAACACGTTCCAAGCATCCATGGGTAGCCTGATAAATGGAGTGCAGAGTGTTCGATAGCTCTGCAAGGAGAGGGAGTATTTATTGGGTCTGAGTGCCTGATGCGAAACTTTCCTCCAAAATTCCAATTTTCTATCTGCCAAGATAAGTGATGGAGGTTTATGGTTCCCATTGTAGCACATCCGCCCAGGCTGAGGACCTACAACTCTGAATTTCTGGCCTGCCTCCTTCCAGCGAGAAGTGAATCTAGATTTACATGCCATCAGAAACAAGCATCATCTTCCTGCTCCGTGAGTTCCTAGTTTTAGAAGGTTCTGCTTTCATCCTGGAATATCAATCCACACACACAAGGTCCCTCTCTGTGGAGGAGTAGGTACTTAAACCTAAGATAAGTGGAAACTTTATATCCAAGAAGACAGAAAATAAAATTTCAGTATATTTTATATTAAACAGCTTCTTATGCTTCTATCCTTTTATGAACAGAAGGTCATCAGTAGGCCAAAAGTCTGAAAAACAGTCTCAGTTCCTCAATGTGAGTGCAAACCATTAGTGCAAAAAATAATTAAATTAAAAAATGAAAGGACAGATACTTTCTAGCCTTGTTCTCTTATAGCCCCATATTCTTAGGGCTGACCATTCTCCATCCATACCCACGCCATTCCCAAAGGACATTATCTGTGAATGGTGGCCACATGTGTGGATGTTACAGAACACGCACGTTCTCAGTATTTCACAGACATAATCATGCAGCCAGTATGCACACTGGAAGTCAGCAAAGTGTCTCCCTGGTTGCCTGGGTAGCTGACACTCAATTCTTCATAGTCAATTGAGCCATTTCTTAGCTCCTAGAAGGGTAAAATGGGACATGCATTTATTAGAAGTATGACTTTAAGACACTAGAAAGTCTGAGATGATGGAACTCTGCCAAGCAATCGAGAAATCCTGTGATGGTTGATTTTAGGTGTCAACTTGACTGGATCAAGGGACACACAGATAGCTGGTAGCGCATGATTTCTGGGTGTCTGTGAGGGCGTTTCTGGAAGAGACTGGCGTTTGAAGCAATGGACTGAGTAAGGAAGATCTGCTCTCATACAATGTGGGTGGCACCATCTAATTGGCTGATGGCCCAGATAGAACAAAAAGGCAGAGGAGAGACAAATTCTTTCTCTCTCTTCTGGAGCTGGGGCACCCTTCTTCTGCTTTTGGAAGCAGAATTCCAAGTTCTTCAGCTTTTGAACTCCAGGACCTGAACCGGTGGCTCCCCAGGTTCTCAGACCTGCTGTCTTGGACTGAGAGTAACACCATCAGTTTCCCTAATTCTGAGACCTTTAGCTGGGATGGAACCACACTACCAGCTTCCCTGGGTCTCTGGCTCGCAGATGCCTGTCATGGCACTTCTCAGTTTCCGAATTGTGTGAGCTGATTCCCCTAATCAATCCCCTCATCTCTATCCCTCCATCCATTCATCCATCCATCCATGTTTTGTCTCTCCGAAAAACTATAAATCCATCCTGAAAATACCAACTATAGTCATGTATTACATAACATGTTTCAGTTAACAACTAACATGTTTCAGTTAACATATATGACAACGGTCCCATAAGATTACCCTATTTTTGCTTTTTAATGTTTAGATATGTTTACGTACACGTACTTCCCCTTGTGTTGCAATTACCTACACTTTTCAGTTTGATCACATGCTGGACAGGCTATATAGGTTTGCAGCCTAGGAGCAAGAGGCCACACCATATAGCATACATATGTAGTAGGCTATACCATGTAGGTTTGGTAAGTACACTTTGATGTTCAGAAAATGGTGAAATTGGCTGGGTGCAGTGGCTCACACCTGTAATCCCAGCACTTTGGGAGGCTGAGGCAGGTGGATCATGAGGTCAGGAATTTGAGACCAGCCCAACCAACATGGGGAAACCCCATCTCTACTAAAAATACAAAAATTAGCCAGGCATGGTGGTGTGCGCCTGTAATCTCAGCTACTCAGAAGGCTGAGGCAGGAGAATCACTTGAACCCAGGAGGTGGAGGTTGCAATGAGCCAAGATCGCGCCACTGTACTCCAGCCTGGGCAACAGAGTGAGACTCCATCTCAGGAAAAAAAGAAAACAAATCACCAAAGGATGTATTTCTCAGAATGTATCTCCGTTAAGTGACACACGAGTGTGCTTGTGTGTGTTAAGGGCAATCAAAAATGTCACTGGGGCTTTATCAAAGGCAGTATTATCTTATATGGACTCTTGGTCCTACTGAATATTTTTGTCCTCTTCTTTGCCCACCATCCACCCCCATAAACATTACCCACATTGCAGCCAGGGCAAACATTTAGAAACTGAAATCTGATTTATGATCCCTTGTTAAGACACCCCAATAAAAGGCTTTTCAGGCTGAGTTGGTGGCTCATGCCTGTAATCCCAGCAATTTGGGAGGTTGAGGCAGGTGAATTGCTTGAGCCCAGAAGTTTGAGACTAGCCTGAGCAACAAATTGAGACCCCCGTTGCTACCAAAAAAGAAATAGCCATGTGTGGTGGCACAGTGCCTGTACCATCATGACTACTCAGGAAGCTGAGGCAGGAAGATCGCTTGAACTTGGGAGATCAAGATTGCTGTGAGCTGTGGTCCCTCCACTGCACTCCAGCCTGGGTGACAGAACAAGACCTAGTCGCAAAATAAAAATAAAAAAAATAATAATAAAGGCTCCCCAATCACTTAGAACAACATCCAGACATTTTCCTATGTTCTAGAAGGTTCTAGGGGATTTGTCCCTGCCTACCTCTTCTGCCTCACACATGTTTCCCGCTTGTTCATGAGCATATCTGAGTCTGATCTAGCCTATGGGACTTTACACTTGCAGTTTCCTCTGCCTGAAATGCTCTGTGCTCTTGGCCTGGCTTTCTTGTTGCTATGGCTTAAATATTTTTCCTCTCCAAAATGCACGTTGAAACCTAATCCCCAATGTTGCAGTATGGAGAGGTGGGGCTTTTCAGAGGCGTTTGGATTATGAGGGCTCTGCCCTCATCCGTGGATTAATCCATTCATGAATTAATGCATTACCCTGGGAACGGGACTGGTGGCTTTGCAAGAAGAGGAAGACAGCTGAGCTAGCACAGGCAGGAACCTTGCCACGCGATACCCTGAGCCGCCTTGAAACTGCAGAGACCCTAGGTGCAGCCCCTTGACCTTGGAATTCTCAGCCTCCGTAACTGTAAGAAATATTTTTCTTTACAGATTTCCCAGTTTTGGGTATTCAGTTATTAGCAAGAGAAGACAAAGATACTTGTCATTTTAAGTATCTGTTCAAGTGATACTACCTCGTAGAGCTGTACCTGACCACATGGTCTAAAGGGCTCCTCCCCCTTTTCATGCTATATGCATCTTGCTTTTTATTCCCACACCCTCAGATTACCCATTTACATGTTAATTGTTGTTCCTCATTCTAGAAGATAAGTGGAGGAACTTTGTCAACTTCCCTGCTATGTCTCTACTACCTTCCAGAGTACTTGACGCAAAGTAGGTGCTCAATAAATATTTGTTGAATGACTGGAGATACTTTGTTTCTGCATTTAAGAGACAGTATTGCACAAGGGAGAAACTTGGGGACTTAACCTCTCTTGGGAAGGATGGGAAAGCCCTGCCTCTCATTAGTTGTTTAATTACTTCAAAGTGTGGGATTTCAGGCAGATTAGCAATCTTTCGTATTCCAGTTGTCACAGCTAAATGCTCGTGGGCCTAATCACAGCACCTGTGATTCTTAAACTGATCACTGATGTCTGGTTTTCCTGTAGGATTAGCAGAGGAAGAAGGCATCTGCAGACTATCACCATTGGCATCTTTTGAGATTTTTAATTAACGGAGTATTTTTTTTTCTTTCTCATTCATGGTCAGGGTTTTGATTAAATTGTAAGTGGAAATCTTGTCATGTCAAAGAGGTTGAAGGAGGGTGCTTGGGGTAGATGAGAGATGTCAGGTCTGCCCTTCGTCGCTGATGAAGAATTGGTGGTGCACCAGCTGGCGCCTCCCTGTCCGCAGCGGGCCACCCCCCACGTGGCAGGGATGGGTATGCACCACAATTACAGTTATTGGCTGCAGTGGATAATTGGACTTGCTGAGACCTCTCTGCTTACCAGACATTTCTTTCTGTCTGCCGTGCCTTTGTGAACATGGGGGTCCCCAAGTTTTCAGCGGGCGAAGCCAGCAGGCAACAGCTCACACTGGCATTTTTGTCAGTCAGGCACCTTCATCTTGGCATTCCAGCTTCTATCCAGGCTGCCTCAGCGCTTCTGAATGATGAACACGGCCTGCGAATAGTTCATCCACAGAGCTGGCTTGGCAGGCGAAGGCTTCTCAGCCCCACCGAGCAGGGGGCTAGATCTCACTGCTCTCCTTTCAGTGGCCCCAGGTGCAGCCTTCACTTCTTACCTCCACCAGATTTGGGGTTTTCAGAGCTAACTGCGGTTTCGGGAAAAGTTCTGTGTTTGGACAAAGCTTTGCAATAAGGCAGATCTGGGTTTGAATCTTATCAATGTACTTAATCCTCGAAACCTCAATTTTATCTGTAAAATAAAGATGATAATCAGGACCTAGCTCACAGATTTTTTTGAGATTAAATAGCACACTGCACACCTGGGGTTCAAACAGGAAATGTCGATTTTATTTGTTTGGGTCAGGTTATTGGGTTAATTGTGGTAGCTTAACAAGATTTCATCTCTCTGAGACTCAGTTTCCTCATCTGTAAATTGAGGATAATGCCTCTTGTGGTTGTGTGACAATGAAATGAATGTGCCAGATAGATAAATTTTCAAGTGCTATGCAAAGGCTCACTAATTTCCTCAATGAGTCACTGACATTTACCCCTGGGCATGAAGTTAAGTTGAACTTCTCACAAAATCCTAAACATGGATATATCATCTGTCTTACTCATCAAAAAGAAAATGTAGAAATATAAAATTGGGAAGCCTGTATGCAAACACTGTTGGAAAGGTTTTTTAAAAAAAGAAGCAAATAGCATTAAAATAATTATTGCATGAATGACCGGGCTGTTGTCCTCAGGGAAAATATTTCCCAGTTTGCTTAGTGTAGCAAAAAAAAGGAAAAAGAGATTTAATAGTTATTTCAAAGCTGTCTCCCCCAGGGAAATTAAACCTGAGTTATGGGGTATTTTTCATAAAATCAGAGTATAAAACTAACAACTGAAAAAAAGAAACTGCTGTGACATGAACCTAAGGGGATTTAAGCAGGGTTCTTCTCAATGGAAGGGCCCCTTGTGCATCAGCATTCCTGCCACTAAACTCTCTTTCACTCCCAGTTTACCCCACTTTTATGTAGTGGGACCTAGGTGTATCCATAAAGAGTGACCTCACTTGGCCATCTTCCAGTCTCCCCTTCTGGGACATCCCTGTGTTATCAGCTGATGCAATGATAGGCCCTCTCAGTCCATGTGACTCCCACCTGCCTTCCCTATCTCTAGTAATAACTGATGTAGGTATGAGGACCACTAAGGCAGTGAGGCATTTTTAAAAATTGAAGCAGCAAGTTCTTTCTATAAGATAGAGATTCTGTTTTTATTTTTGCAGAAATTACACAGAGTCCTTTTCTAGAAACATGATTTATTTAAAGCCTTATTTATCTTCTGTCCTGTGGGCCGTTTCAAGGGCCAGAGGCATTTCTTATTAAACCTCTCCAGCATGGCTTTCTGAAATAGAGCCAGCCCTTCTTTTCTGTAGGGAACCCATTCCCCAGGAGCCTAACTCTGCCCTTCCTCATTCACATGACCCAGAACTGGCCAATCCACCTATCCTATGCTCTTGGTCCTAGTGGCTTGTTCCCAGGATAGGCACGTGATCCAAGTCAAGCAAATCAGTATCTTCCTTGGATCTCTTCTGAGGCTGCAATCAGAAAAATCTATCCCCTAGGGTTGTTAGGTTGGTAAGATTCAATAAGGCCACCAGTAGCCACATGATGAAGGCCTGTCCAAGAGACAAACAAAGAGTAGCATTGTCTGGATGTTGGATCAACCCCTGCCTGAAGCCAGATAGCAGGGCATTATGTGAACTAATAAATGCCCTCCACCTTGCTATTTTTGAACGATGTTTTAAATGAGGATTATTATGTGACTGTGAACTGAATGCATTTCTGATTAATTTGGTTAGATTAGCCTAATATGTATTAAAATTAAAAAAAATTTTTTTTAAAAATTGATATGATGAAATAAACGTAGTATAAAGAAATATAAACTAGAGGGTAGCATATAGATAAGTTTGAAATTTCCTTTTGAAAATGGACATTATAGTCTGTTTTCACACTGCTATAAAGAATTGTCTGGGACTGGATAATTTATAAAGAAAAGAGGTTTAGTTGACTCAGCGCCACATGACTGGGGAAGCCTCAGGAAACATACATGGCAGAAGGGGAAGCAAGCACATCTTATATGGCAGCAGGCAAGAAAGCGTGCATGTGAAGGAGGAACTGTCAAACACTTATAAAACCATCACATCTCATGAGAACTCACTCATTATCACAAGAACAGCATGGGGGAACCGGCCCCATGATCCAGTCACCTCCCAGCAGGACCCTCCTTTGACTTGTGGAGATTCTGGGGATTACAGTTGGAGATGAGATTTGGGAGGGGACACAGAGCCAAATTGTATCACCTTTTAAAATAAAAATTTCTGGCCGGGCATGGTGTCTTATGCCTTTAATCCCAGCATTTTAGGAGGCTGAGGCAGGCAGATCACTTGAGGTCAGGAGTTTGAGACCAGCGTGGCCAACATGGTGAAACCCCGTCTCTACTGAAAATACAAAAATTAGCTGGGCATGATGGTGGGCTCCTGTAATCCTAGCTACTCAGGAGAACGAGGCACGAGAATCACTTGAACCCAGGAGGTGGAGGTTGCAGTAAGTAGATACTGCACCACTGCACTCTAGCCTGGGCAACAGAGCAAGGCTCCATCTTAAAAAATCCATTTGCTCAGCACCAGCTGTGTGCCAGGCATTTTATGTGCACTGTCTTCCTGGCACTTCACCACCAACCTGCATGTTGCATTACACCCATTTTAAAAAGGAGGAAATCAAGGCTTGGAGTTGCTAAGAGACTTGCCAAACAACCCCCGGGTAAGAATTAGTAAAGCCAAGATTTTGCATTGCAAGTTTTGGCCAAATAACTCACATTATACAGATGTGGATGAGATTATTGCTTATTTACTCAGTCAGCACTTACTGGGCACTAGCTATTTGCCTGGCATGGTGCTAGGCAATGAGGATGTGAAGTGAATAAAATAGTGCCAGTTTTTCAGATGCTTTCAATCCAGTGGGGTCTAATGGCTGCATCAGGGTCATCATTATGGATTGAATTGTGTCCTCCTCAAAAGATATATAGAAGCCCTAATCCTCAGTGCCTGTGATTGTGGCCTTCTTTGGTAATAGGGTCTATGCAGATGTAACCAATTCGAGATGAGGTCATTAGGGCAAGCTCCAATCTAATATAATCATCCTCGTAAGAAGAGGGAAATTTAAACACAAAGTCGCACGTTTGAATGCCGTAAGAAGACAGAGTCAGGGACTGGGGTGATGCATCTGCAAACCAAGGAACGCAAGGATTGCCAGCCTTCACCAGAAGCTAGGAGAGAGGCACAGAACAACACTCCCTAAGAGCCCTTGGAAGGAACCAGCCCGGCCACCATCTTAATTTCAGACCTCTACCACCCAGAGCTGTGAGTTAACACGTCTGTTGTTCTGAGCAACCTAGCTCTCAGTACTGTGTTATGGCAGCCCTAGAAAACCAATACAGTCATCCGGGGTAAAGCTTCCAGGAACTTATGTAAGTTTAAATCTTGCCTACAATCGCAGCTACCCCCTGGACAAGCCTCTGCAGCCAGAGTGTCCTGCCCTCCCCACCTATGACACACGGCAGAGGGGAATCCTTTTGGACGCAGCTCCTCACTCTCTAACCCCACAGCCGGGTGACGCAGCCCGTTCTCGGCATAACCGGCACCAGGGCCCACCCTACATGACAACACTCTCTTCCAAACACACTCTGGCCCCAGTGGCTACCCGTGTTTGCGCCACTGTTTGCTTTGGACGGGCAAGTACCCAGAGACAGGGGGCAGCTAATACCAGGGCGTTGCCCTTTCTTAGTATTCATTCCAAGGCCATTCTGTTTCCAGGATACAAGTCTCATGATTTCTCCTTTGTGATTAATGTTGAAGCCGTTTCTTGATGTACTGTCTTAATATCACACAGTCTTTGGTTGTGCTGACCATCACAGCACTTTTACCTACCCGCCCTCACCCTGCCGGTTCCTCTGAGTCACGCAGGTAGCACAGATGCAGAAGAAGACACACAATGAGGGGAAGAAAGTGGATTAATCAGTGATTTGCCTAGGGTACTGATTAGCTACAATCTGGGCCTGCTGCCTAGCATTTTGAGCAGGGCCCAACTTCCTTTAGTTTTCAACTCTATTGCTATGCCAGTAAAAGTCTTCTGATAAAATGCATTCACCTGCTAATGTATTCAGAGAGCAAAATGCCAGCTCATTAAAAATGGTGAGGTCCCCAGTAGCTAAAGCTCTTCCTGTGGATAAACTTAAACTTTCCATATTCCCAAAGAAGGAGGCGATGCCAATCATAATTATCCTCAAGTGGGTGTCCTCCTGTCAACTAGACCATCAATACCTCCAGGGCAAGGCCCCAGTCTAGCTTTTTCTGGTACCTTTAATAACATCTTTTTTTTTTTTTTTTGACATGGAGTCTCACTCTGTCGCCCAGGCTAGAGTGCAATGGCGCCATCTCAGCTCACTACAACCTTTGTCTCTTGGGTTCAAGCGATTCTCCTGCCTCAGCCTCCCAAAGAGCTGGGACTACAGATGTGAGCTACCACGCCTGGCCACCTTTAATAGCATCTAACAGAGAGGATGCTTCTGGCCTGCTAGCTGGTTTGATTAAATCTAGGGGTTTACTGTAGGCCAGGATGTCCCTTGCATGCTTTTAGCAGGTATGATGATTAAGAATTTGGGCATGGGTAGTTGGTGGTCAGACTACCTAGATTAGAATGTTCGTTGGCTGTGTGATTTGGGGGAGCTCATTTAACCTCTCTGAGTTTTAGTCTCTCTTCTGTAAAATGAGGTGTTTAAATGAGTCAATGAGACCACGTGCCTAAAGTGTTTAGCATTCCATAAAAGCCAGCCATTATTATGAGCTGGGGACTGGCAGAGCCGAAACCAATCCAGGTTTCTCTGGCTCCAGAGCCCATTTTGGGAGCTCAGTGTGACTTCCACTGGACTGTTCTTCAGGGCTCTCCTCCTCCATGGACTGAGCTGTTGTAATGGGACACAGAGCCAGCAGCCAAATACCTGGGCTGTGAGGCCCTTCCCCCCACGAATTCACAGCCAAGAACCTCCATCCTCCCACCCTTTTTGGTGATCCTACTTGGAGGAGGTAGATGCTTTCCCAGCTCCCTTCAGACCTGTCTCCTGGGGCTGGTCAAAGGTCCATGTTGTAAGTTCAGGAGCTTGAGGAGGAAAGACCCACTTAAGGTTTCTTCAGCTCCCTCTCATCACCCCCTGGAGGGGCAGGTGCCTGTGGTCTCCTTTCAGACGTGGAAACAAGGTTCTGAGCTCTCCACCTCTCTTCATTTCCCAGAGCTGTCATAACAATAGACCCCGAACTGGATGGCTTGAAACAGAAATCTATTACGTCACAGTTCTGGAGTCTGAAAGTCCAAAAGCAAGGTGTCAGCAGGGCTACACTATCCCTGAAGGGGTTCACAGGTCGCCTCCTTCCTTGCTTCTTCTAGCTCCCAGTCTCTGCTGACAAGCCCTGGGTTTCCTTGGCTTGTGGGCACATTACGTCAGTCACATGGTCGCCTTCTCCCTGTGCGTCTTTATCGTCTTCCCTCTGTGCATGTCTATGTGTCCAAATTTCCCTTTTTGATAAGGATATCAATTATATTGGATTAGGGGATCCTGACAATCTCATTTTAACTTGATTACGTTTGTAAAAATCCTATCTCCAAATAGGGTCACATTCTGGAGTACCAGGGGTTAGGACTTCAGCATAGCTTTCTTGGGGAGGCACAATTCAATTCATAAAACCATCTGTGGTGGTTAATTTTTGTGTCAGGTTGGGCGCAGTAATTATATCTATAATCTCAGAACTTTTGGGGGGCCAAGGCTGGAAAATTGCTTGATTCCAGGAGTTTGAGACCAGCCTGGGCAATATAGCAAGACACTCTCTCTACAAAAGATAAAAACTTAGCCAGTCCTGTAGTCTCTCCTCCCAAGGCTGAGGGGAGAGGATCGCTTGAGCCCTGGAGGATGAGGCTGCAGTGCAGAGATGGTGCCACTGTACTCTAGCCTGGGTGATGGATCGAGACCTTGTCTCCAAAAAAAAAAAAAAGGATGTCAACTTAGCTGGGCCATACTACCCAAAAATTTAATCAAACATTGTTCCAGGTGTTTTTGTGAAGGTATTTTTTAGATAAGATTAACAGTAAACTTGGAGTAAGGCAGATTATCCTCTATAATGTAGGTGGGCTTCCTCCACTCAGTTGACGGCTTTAATGGTAAAGACTAACCTCCCAGAAGGAGAGGAAGTTCTGCCAATAAACTTACCATCTTTGAACTCAAACTGAACCGTTCTCTGGGTCTCTAGCCTGCCAGCCTACCCTACAGATTACATATATACATCCTGTTGGTGCTGTTTCTCTGGAGAGCCCTGGAATCGTAATTCTTTTTAAGGCAGAGTCTTGCTCTTGTCACCTAGGCTGGAGTGCAATGGTGTGATCTCGTCTCACTGCAACTTCTACCTCCTGGATTCAGGCAATTCTCCTGCCTCAGCCTCCAAGTAGCTGAGATGACAGGTGCCCGCCACCAGGTCCCTGGCTAGTTTTTGGATTTTTAGTAGAGACTAGGTTTCACCATGTTGGCCAAGCTGGGTCTCAAACTCCTGACCTCAGGTGATCTTCATGCCTCAGTCTTCCAAAGTGCTGGGATTACAGGCCTGAGCCACGGCCCTGCCATGCTGGCATTATAATACACCATTCATTGGTCCCAGTCACCACCTGCCCTTAGGCCTCAGGGTCTTGGCCGTGGTGCCAGAGCTGTGGTAATTTCTTACCTAGACAGAGAATACCTGGGGCTGCCTTTCCACCCACCTCACTGTAAACAAACTATCAGTCAACCACTGAAGAAGCATTTCAGAGCCTTCAATTTTTGATTAGTCCCTTGGCAAAGTTCGGTCTCAGTGTGAATTGCTTTGAGAGATGATCGGGGAATAAATGAGAATTTCTTAGCTTCACAAGTTACCACAGTCCTGGAGGCTGGTGTTGCGTAGGAGTTAGAGGAGTCATTCCTCTAAAGTACTGCACAAAATTCTAAAGTGTCTATCACATTGTTCATGTGTGGTTACCAATTGCTGTGTAACGAGCTGCTCCAAAATTGAGTGACTTTAAATTATAATTTTTTTATTTGTTCACAAATCTGAGGGTCAGCAATTTATATTGGGCTCAACGGGGTGGTTCTTCTGCTTGGTCTCTTTTGGAGTCGCTTTTGCAGCTACTGTCACCTAGTAGTGTAACGAACCATGGTTCAGGATGGCCAATGTGTCTGGCAGTTGGTACTGGCTATTGGCTGGGTACCTGTCTCCATGCAAGTTTTCATCTTCCAGATGAGAAACCCTGGCTTCCTTACCTGGTGGCCCCCTGTTCTAAGATAATAGGAGTGAAAGCTGCAAGGTATCTTAAGGACTAGGCTTGGAAAGTTGCCAAAATACCACTTCCGTTATATTCTTTTGCTTAGAGCAAGTTGCAAAGCCTTCCTAAATTCAAAGCAAGGAGAAACAGATTCCATCACTTGATGGGAAGCAGTACAGAGTCCTGTTGCAAAGAGACATTCATACCTGAGGCGAGAATTTACTATATCCAACTTTGTAAGCAGTCTACCACGTCCACTAAGCAAATGAAACTGGCAAATGCAGTGGTTGACTTATGTCTGGCTAAGTCACGGAAGGTGATGAACACAATCGTGATGAGATCCAGAGGTCAGAGGGGGACCCTGGACGTGTGAGGACATTGTTGTTTATTATACCATTTGACTGAGAACTGGGCAGGGAAGGCTTGTTGGACTCTGCCTGATTCGAAGTGTAGTCTATAAATTTTTTCCTGCGAGTTAGATATTTGCTTCAGTTCTGCTACAGCACAGCCGGAGGCATCTGGTAGGGCCGGCTAACTTATGTTCTTAGATTTTCTTTGGCAGAAATTAATTTTTTTTTTTAGAATTTTTTTTTCTCTCCAAGGCTCAGTCTTTGGGTTAATATCGCAGATCCACAATTCATAAATTTGTTCCTCTTGGTTCATTGTTTCAGAATGAAATTTTTAATAGATTCCAAAGCCTTCATAAGAGTGCTGCCTAGTTACATAACGAAGTTACTCTGCACGTGGTTGACAGGTAGTAATTTATTATTATCTTTGTCCTTGATAAGAGTTATGCCTTGAACAGCAGGTGCCTAATAAATGTTAGCTATAACAACATAAGCAACAGAAGAAAGTTTGTCCCTTTGTATCTCAATCAGCCATTCACAATGCATACTCTTCTGTTGTCACTGTGCCTGTTTTCTGTTAATTTTATCAATTATATGTAGAGGGAAACTATAGCTGTGTGACGTTATTATTGTTAGTTAAATGTTCTAATTTATCCTGCCACTGTACTTCGTTTAGCATAACAAAGTCACAATATTTTTCTGTCCCTGCGGTGAAAGACTGTAGTAAGCTGATCTTGCTAACAAGAGAAAATTATTAGCTTTCTTAAGAATATAACCCTATATACATTACTAAGCATTCCAGGAGGATTAATAGTTCTACGAATTTTGGACAGGCCGAGGTAGCGGCAACGTGAGATAGGGCTGTTTTAATATTTGTCCTTGGCCCATTTGCATATCTATCACTGGTAATTCGTTAATGCTGCTTGTGTTTTAGTCTGTGGTCATGCCGAGAATTAATGCACTCTGCTGGCTGATACGCCCGATGCCAGAGCGAGAACTAGGCAAGTCTGATCGAACATTCCATGATTCCGGCAATCATGAGGCTTGCGTTCAAGGGCGACTTGTTTGCAGGGTGATGCTTTTCTGAAAAGTTAGCAGTGAAATGGCAGATTTCAAGCACCGTTCACTGACATTCAAGGCTTTCTTTCTCCTATAAGAGCTATTCTGGCACTTGAAATTGCAGAGGTTTTGTTTGTTTGTTTGTTTTGTTGTGGTCATTGGGAACAGGCAGAGAGAAGGCAAGGGTATTTAACATTCGACAGAGAATTGCTGAAAGTCAGAGGTCGGTCAGTGGGGGCTGCGAAGGCTTTGATCGCCAAACTAAGTGTCTAAAAGAAAAGAGAACAAGCCGGGGCGGTGGCTCATGCCTGTAATCCCAGCACTTTGGGAGGCAAAGGTGGGCGAATCAGGAGGTCGAGACCATAGACCATCCTGGCCAACACGGCTAAACCCTGTCTCTACTAAAAATACAAAAATTAGGTGCAAACCTGTAGTCCTAGCTACTCAGGAGGCTGAGGCAGGAGAATCGCGTTGAACCCAGGAGGCAGAGGTTGCAGTGAGCCACCAAGTCCAGCCTGGCGACAGAGCAAGACTCCATCTCAAAAAAAAAAAAAAAAGAAAAAAGAATGAGAACCTGAAACATCAGAAACGATCTGTACGTCGGTTGCACTGGACACCCTAACCAACCTGCATATTTGTATATGTTAAAACACGTGATTATTTTAATACACTCCCTATGAATTCTGCTACTTAGGAGAACTTTGGATAAATCACAAGAAGGCACATATTGATATAACATTAACTTGACGTTGGCATTTGGCTGTTATTATTAAACATGTATGAAGTATCTAATTCAATCATTCATCAGTTCAATTTTGTCAATCCACAAATAATTACTGAAGGTCTCATATGTGCCAGATGCATGATAGGTTTCTGGAATTCCAGAGGAGTTTGCAGTCTAGAGGAGAAGAAAGAAAAGCAAGCTGGCAGTCTCAGTGCGATAGTATGTATGATAGGGGGTCTGGATAGGTGACCCTGGAGGAAGTGACCTCTCTGGGAGGTGCAGGTGTAGGTGGAAGGAGAGCCAGGTCTTTCGGGATTAAGGCCCAGGCTCCGGAGTTTGGACAATGGAAGGCATTGAAGGCTTAAGAAAGGAAGTGGCATGATCAGGCTGCAGTTTGAACAGACTATTCTGCTTGCAGTGGGGAGGATGGCTTAACAAGGCGGCTTAGATTGCGTTGCCAAGACGCTGAGCCAGAAACGGGCTTCTTGGGCAAGCAATTTCTTGAGGGAGTGCTTTCAAGTGAAACCTGTAAGGGTGTGAGGGAAACGCAAATAGGACAGGCTCAGAGGAGGTCTGGCCTCAGGCTGATCCTGTGGGAAGTCTGGGGCATGTGTGGGGACACAGATTGCCCTCTTGAGCGAGGCAAGAGGACCAGCCTTTGTGCCTGCTTATCAGGCAGATGTGGCTGTGGGCTGGCCCCAGCTGGAAGTCAGACCCCCCCCCCCCACCGGACTTTTCCAGGTGAGTGGTGCTTTTCTCCAGGGCAAGTCTCCGGAGAAGGGAACAGCTGTCTTGTTAACGGGCAGTATTCACAGCAGCGGGGGTGTGGGTGCCTCAGTCCAGGCAGGAAGAGCCGAAGAGAGAAGGAAGAACCATTTAAAGGGCTCTTGACATCCTCCACATGGGGGAGATTGCTTTCTATCGCTGGAAAGGAAAGGACAAATCAGTTCCTCTAATGGAAAATGCATTAGGCTTTCTTGAGAGAGCCCCCTAAGGAAGGAGAAAGAGCAACAGGACATTACCAGCAGTTTGGCTGAGGGCAAGACCTAAGAGGTGTATCCATCAACCCTGAAGAAAAGAGACCCACGGTTCAGAATTAATCAAAGGGAAGGGAGTGGGACTTGAGTCACACAGAGGTATGCGACAGGCGAGGCAGGGGCCAGGCTGTGCCAACCTTCTAAAAATAAATCATTCCCTCCTGTTTCCTTCAGAGGTGCACAAGGTAATTTGCAAACATTTGCAGGCAAGTTTTTCACCGGGCTGAACCACAGGCAAAGCTCCCACTGACTTCACAGGGAGCTCCCAGGGGACACACAGCAAGGTGAGGGCTTGGTTCTGGGTAATTAAGACTTACGGCACCCTTGTTCACGAAGAAATCCCAGTGCACATCATTGAAATGCAGCAGCCCTGCAGACCCTCGGCGGCCCGCGGCATTAGAAGCCCGCTTGAGCCAACATTAATTTTGCTATCCTTCACTTTCTGAAATCAGAGGATGACATCACTTTGATTAAGAGGGACAGTCACGTTACAGATAATCAGTAGAGTCAGCCTGTGCTGGTCGGTGTCGTCAGAGCCGCTCACTGATGACGGGGCTGGTGCTCTACAAAACAACAAGAAATAGGAGTTTGTTGAGGGCAACTCTAATTCCCCTGTTGCCTTCTGAGCAGGCAGAATTCTCCCCAGATGCTCCACCTGCACTCTTTTCTTATATTTTCCTCCTTTTCTGCTTCCCTCTGTGTCCCCTTCTATAAGACACAAAGGTGCTCATGGGCCGTCGGGCCTGGTGGGAGGATATCTCTGTAGAACACTCTTTGGCCCCTCCTCTGGGTTAGGGTGATGGAGGAATGAGTACATGAATTAGCAGATCTGTGTCAAGAAGCACCACGTGCAGGGTGCTGTGCTGGCTGTTAGGAAGGGGATGAAGAATTCTCCAACACATTCCTAACCCTCAAAGAGCCTAAAATCTTGCTGAAGAGTCATATCTCTATAAGATACCCACCAACAGGGGTTAGCAGGGGTTCGCAGCACAACTTTAGACCAGATGGCCTGGGTTTGAATCCTGGCTCTGCCACACTGGCTGTGTCACATTATACAATGTCTCTGTGCCTCCGTTTTCTCATCTGTAAAATGCGTATGGCAGTAATACCCATCTCACAGTATATATGTGAGAAATTAACAAATTAATGGCCAGGCATGGGGGCTCACACCTGTAATCTTAGCACCTTGGGAGGCTGAGGCAGGAGGATCACTAGGGGCCAGGAGTTTGAAACTAGCCTGCGCCACATAGTGAGACCCTGTCTATTACAAAATGTATATATATAAAAAATTAGCTGAGCATGGCAAAGTGTACCTGCAGTCTCTGCTACTGAGGAGGCTGAGGAGGGAGGATCGCTTGAGCCTGGGAGCTCGAGGCTTCAGTGAGCTGTGATTGCACCATTGTACTATAGCCTGGGTGACAGAGTGAGACCCTGTCTCGAAAGAAAAAACAATAATGAAAGAGCTTAAAACGTGGTCATTGCTCAATAATTGTGAACAAAGCCACAAACACTTATAGAGTATTTACTGTGCTAAGTTCTTTGTATGCTTTATCCAATCTAATTTGCAAGCAACACATGAGGTGGGTACCATCATTATCACCATTTTACCAACAAATGGAGGCTCAGACAAGTGAAGTGACTTGCATAAAACCATAAAGCTAGGAAGTGATGGAGATGGGATTTGTAACCATGGCCAAGGCACTTAGCTGTTATTCTATAATGTGTCATTTATAAGAAAACCAATGATGGCCAAATGTTTCAGATACTTTGAGAACAAAGAGCTAATTGGGAAGTGGAGCAATGAAGGAGGGTTTCTGCTGAGTCTTCCATTTGCAGGTAGGAGTTTCATTCATTACAGCCAGTATTTATTGAGCACACAGTACGATTAAGCACAGAGCTGGAGACCATGAGTGATGCATGGCATCACCTTGAAGTTGGAAGAGGAAGAAGAATAAATTAATCAAATAGGAGAGGAGCATGGAGGTGGACTCTGGAAGGATCAGGAACTTGAAGAGGGATTAAGTGTGTCCCTTAGGGATGGAAAAATGTGGATGAAGGGAGGGGAGCAGGAAAGTCTTTCTAAGGAAGTGGGATCTTGCATGGCCTGGGCAAAGGCTCAGGTATGAGACAGCCTAAGGAAACCCTGAGTTTGTAAGCATCTGAAGCTGTGGGTGGAGGTGTGTAGGATGGTGAGAGGTCATTACAGTGACCAGCACCCTTTTGAGTGTCTTGATGTGTTAAGCATTAGCACAGTCTCTTTTATTTTTGCCCTGGAGTGGGCAAACCAGGGCCTATGGGCCAAATCAAGCCCACCACCTGGTTTTGCTTGGCAGGTAAACTAAGAATGATTTTTACAGATGTAATACTTGCAATTGATTTCGATGATAGGGAACACTAACTTAAAACCCTAACTAAACAAAGTGTTATTCTCCCCACAAAAAGAATTCTGTTATTCTCATCAGTAGGCCTGAATTTAAAAAATAAATAAATACAGCAAACCACATTGCCATGTATGTACCTGTGCAACAATCCTGCATGTTCTTCACATGTACCCCAAAATCTAAAACGCAATATAATATTTAAAATAAATAAATAAATAATTGTCCTTGGTCAGGTACAGTGGCTTGCCCCTGTAATCCAAGAACTTTCGGAGACCAAGGTAGGAGGATCATTTGATCCCAGGAGTTTGAGACCAGCCTGGGCAACATAGCGGGACCCCACCTCTATTCTATAAATAAATAAATAAATAAATAAAATTGTCCTCAATAATACTTTTTTTCTGGCTTTATTGAGGTATAATTTATAAATGAAAATTGTACATATTCAAGATATACAACATGACAATTTGGTATGCTTGTGAAATGATTACCACAATCGAGTTAACATGTGCATGACTTCACATAGTAACTATTTTGTGTGTGTGTGACACTAGAGATCTATTCTCAGCAAATTTCAGGTTTACAGCACAGCACTATTCACTGCAGTCACCGTCCTGTACTCTAGAACCCCAGAACTTATTCATCTTATAAGTGAAAGTTTCTACCTTTTGACCAACATCTCAGCAACCCCCACTCCCAGCCCCTGGCAATCACCCTTCTACTCTCTCTTTCTTTTTTTTTTCCTTTTTTTTTTTTTTTTTTTTTTGAGATGGAGTCTTTTTCTGTCACCAGGCTGGAGTGCAGTGGCTCAATCTTGGCTCACTGCAACCTCTGCCTCCTGGGTTTGAGCGATTCTTCTGCCTCAGCCTACTGAGAAGCTGGGACCACAGGCATGTGCCGCCACACCCGGCTAATTTTTTTTTTTTTTTTTGTATTTTTAGTAGAGACAGGGTTTCACCGTGTTGGCCAGGATGGTCTCGATCTCTTGACCTTGTGATCCGCCCGCCTCGGCCTCCCAAAGTGCTGGGATTACAGGCGTGAGCCACCGCGCCCGGCCTACTCTCTCTTTCTATGAGTTCCAATTATTATTATATTTTAAATTTTACCAGTAAAAACATTATGGATCTTTATTTTCTCTCTAGTTTTATAAATACCTATATAGTAGCCTCAATTTTGCTTCTTGACTTGCAACACCAGGAATATTTACTATCTAGCCCTTTGTAGCAAAAGCTTGCCAGCCCTTGTTCTTTTCTTTTTGAGACGGAGTCTCACTCTGTTGCCCAGGCTGGAGTGCAGTGGCGCAATCTTGACTCACAGCACTCTCTACCTCTTGGGTTCAAGTGATTCTCCTGCCTCAGCCTCTTTAGTAGCTGGGGTTACAGGCACCCGACACCACGCCCAGCTAGTTTTTATATTTTTGGTAGAGATGGGGTTTCACCATGTTGGCCAGGCTGATCTTGAACTCCTGACCTCAAGTGATCTTCCCACTTCAGCATCCCAAAGTGCTGGGATTCCAGGCGTGAGCCACCATGCCTGGCCAGGCATCGTTCTTATTTAAGGATAAGGGAACTGAGGCAGAGAGGAGATGAAGTGGCGTCACTCAGATCACAGAGCTAAGACCAGGTGGAAGGAAGACCTGAACGCAGGTTGTCAGGACTGGGGCCCGATGCTCTGAGCCCACTTCCACCTGGTGTTTACAGAGGTCCAAGGAAGAAACTAAGGGCCAAACTAGGTCAAGAGGGGAGGGAATGGAACAGACAAAAGTGCCTGATGTAGAGACAAGCAAGAAGCCTGCTGTGCCAGGCTTCTCTGGCTGATCCATGTGTCACAGGTCTGAGCTAGAGGCCATGGGCACAAAAGACTTGTTTCCCCTGGCAGAAAAGAATTCCTGGCTGCTATGGGCAGCAGACTTCTCACGTGGACGATTGGAAATATTTACAGTGCTGCAGGAAATGCTGGAGGAAGGGCAAGTCTGGCAGACTGAGGACAGGACAGAAGGAATGTTCAGCTTGGACAGGTTGAGCTGGAGATGCCTGAGGCATCAGTGTGTGAAGGCGAGTGGAGAAAAGAGTCTGGGCTCTGGAGCCAGGTGTAGAGTTGGGAGTCATTGCAATGGGGGCTGAAACGGGAGAGCGGAATTAATATGCTAAGGAAAGAAATCATTCCCTCTAACGGGAGTTGAAAGGTTCACCTGCTCAGAATGGACACAGGGGCAGAGCGCTTTCTCATCTTTGAACTCTGCGGTGGACAGGGATGGGAGTTCATGTTCCTGGGTTCAGTGGAACCTGAAGAAGGAAACAAGGTTATTTTTGAAATGGGTTATCTGTGTCATTGTATGATCTCTCTTGTCACACAAATAAGACGCACACACACCAAAGATCATAAAAGATGTATTTCGTTAAGCCCCAGTGTGTATATTAACTTGCATAGAATAATCTGATTAGCTTTGAAGGGTGTTGACTTAAAGAGAATGAAGATTTCCAAGTAAAACCAGAGGAAGAATGCTCGATGTCATTGAGAAGGCAGGGAGAATTTCCTTCCAGTGAAGTTTCAGAAAACCAAAGGAAGCAGCAGCCTCTGGTTATATAATTCCTACCTGGGCAAGTGAAAATCTTTGATTATCTATTTATGTCCTGCCAATTCCAGAGCCCAGAGGAAATCAGTCCAGCCTAAAGGAAACTAATTTTGACCACTTCTCTTTTCCTCTCTCTTGTTTTGTGGCCTCCTTAACCTTGAGGAGTTTGCCTGTGAGTGCTTCAGGCTAATGTGGGAGTCCACGTAGGCAGAGTCTGGAGGAGCAGGTGACACCAGAGAGGAAGGAACTGAGATGCAGGGAAAGAAACAGTGATGCCACTGCCCAGCCGGGGGATTGCCAGCCAAGAAGATTCTTTTTGTTTTTTATGGTTTTTTTTTTTTTTGAGACAGAGTCTTGCTCCATCACCCAGGCTGGAATGTGGTGGTGCAATCATGGCTTGCTGTAGCCTTGACCTCCTGGGCTCAGGCAGTCCTCCCACCTCAGCCTCCAGAGTGGCTGAGACTACAAGCACACACATCATGCCTGGCTAATTTTTTTTTTTTTTTTTTTTTCTGAGACACAGCCTCACTCTGTTTCTCAGGCTGGAGTGCAACAGCACAATCTTGGCTCATGGCAACCTCTGCCTCCTGGGTTCAAGCAATTCTCCTGCTTCAGCCTCCCAAGTAGCTGGGATTACAGGTGCCCGCCACCATGCCCAGCTAATTTTTTGTATTTTTAGTAGAGACAGGGTTTCACCATGTTAGCCAGGTTGGTCTCAATCTCCTGACCTCGTGATCTGCCCCGCTCAGCCTCCCAAAGTGCTGGGATTACAGGCGTGAGCCACTGTGCCCGGCTATTTTTTTTTAAAAAAGAGATTACTTCTTGCTATACCGCCCAAGTTAGTCTTGAATTCCTGGGCTCAAGTGGTCCTCCCAAAATGTTGAGATTACAGGTGTAAGCCACTGCGCCTGGCCTGAGAAGATTCTTATAAGCCTAATGTTTTCCCAAGAATTCTTGGAGTAAATAAGGAGAAATCTATGAGGCTGCCTGAAGTTTTAGAGGGAGTGAGGGTTCACCACTCACACACTTTAAAGGGAATGAGGGCCTCATAGCTGCACATCTGCTCCCACCCCTGCCCTAGTTCTGCTTGCACTGTTGTCTTACACACTCGTTTGCAGGAAGAGCAGTATCTGGAAAGTGGGTGCTGCAGGAAACCTGAGGATGTGGCAGGCTTCAACTAATAACAGGGTGTCCATCTCAAACATACATCTGACCTTTTCCTTGGATAAACAATGTAAAAGTAGGCCCAGAGACATGTATCATTTCATGAACCTGATTCTTGCCCAGATTTAATTCTATGAGTGGGCTTCGAGGGGACACTTTAAAAAACTACAGCCACACTTGGAAGCCACTTGGGTCCCACTGCATAGATTACCCCTTCAGTGTTCTAAATGGACCTGGGGAGCAAATCAACAAGATCTAGGAAATCTGTTTAAAAAGGGAAAAGGTGCAACATGGTCTCATATCTCTAAGAGAATGAGATTTTCCTAAGATGTCATTAAAAGAGAAAATGTTTGTGCAAAATACACAACAGCTGCATCAACTAAGACAATGACCTTTTGTGATTTGTAGGGTGCATATCATGTAGGTGGAGCAGAGATTTGTATATTTATCTCTGAACTGGGTTTGATTTTAATATTATTCTGTCTCTTATGCACAGTTCCCAAATGCCTTGTCGGGAAGAGCCAGTTATTAAGTCACTGAAAGTGTCTTATAAAAATAGCAGACGATCTAAACTGTGAATCATTCCACGGAGCCCCAGTGGTGTGAGCACAAGCAGATTCTGCCATGAGTTAAACAATTGTGCAAACATGTGCTCCATAGCCTTTCCGTGCCAGATTCAGTGCTAACCCTGGGGCGATGAAGATTAATAAAGCATAGCCTGTGTCTGAAAAGAGTTCACATCCCAGTGAGGAAGGAGCAAACCGATTTTAAAAATACTATACACAAGAAGGTTAAACCATTAGATAAATTAGAAGGGGTCACTCTGAAGTCGCATTGGTGAAGCATGGTTCTGTACAAAGTGCTGCAAGACTGTGGAAGAAGGGAAATTAACCCAACCTAAGGGTAGCTGGCAAACTTGAAGGCAGAGACATTTGAATGGTCTCTTGAAGGATGAGTAAGAGTTTGAAAGCAGCAAAGGAGTTGTTTTATATGGTTTGAAGGCATGACTCTGCACAGCTAATGGGGGATTGGAGAAGAGCTTTGTATGGCTGGACAGAATGGTGTATGTGACAGGGACGGGGGTGAGGCTGGGATAGAATGCAGGAGTGTTTGGGCAGAGCCTAGTGAATAGGAGCCCAGAATATTCTTAGGTTAGGAAAGATGGAAGGAGATTGGTGTTTTACATGGGTTCTTCTGATGGCCTCTAAGCTGCTGAGCAGTGCTGCTCAATGAGGCCCACCTTTAATATGATACATGGTGTTGTCATTGTTTTATTTACTAACTCAGAAGATTAGCCCACTTCCTAGTGTCCTTTGCTTAGTCTCAGGGAGTGATTATATTTTAAAACAGAGGTTGGCAAACTATAGCCATGTCCAATTTGGCCCATCACCTATTTTTGTCAATAAAGTTTTATTGGACCACAGCCATGACCATTCATTTAGTGTTGTCTGTGGCTGATCATTGCACTAGGACTAATTTCACAGCAGAGTTGAATAGCCGCAACAGAGACTGATGCACAATATTTATGACACAGTTCTTCATAGAAAAGCCTTGCTGACCCTTGCCTTTGGGTTCTCCAAAGTCCTTGCCGTCTTTCCCATCAGAGCAGAAACTTGGAAGATAATCTGGAAGGTTTGCCTTATTGCCTTCTGTGCTGCTCACCTCTGCCTTTATCAAGTGGCCAAATTCAGCTGCTCTCATCAAGTCACTAGTAGCATAGGGTAGAGGATCACATTAAAAAAAAAAGAAGAGACAGCAAGTCAGTGAGTGTAAGAAACTCGGCAAGTCTGGTCAAGCTACTCCATCTTTTCTCTGCAAGAGTCCCCACATATGAGGTCAGCAGCCTTCCGTGGCACCACGTATATTGAGTGCAGCAGCATTCGATAACTCCACTGATTAGGTAGTTATGTTGATCAAACAGCTGCCCCCAAAGCATGTGCATGAATGTGTTGACATCAATCTTAGGGAAATGTCTAATGTGCTCTTACAAGACTGCAGACTTAGGCTGGGCCCGGTGGCTCACACCTGTAATCCCAGCACTTTGGGAGGCTGAGGCGGGCAGATCATGAGGTCAGGAGTTCAAGACCAGCCTGGTCAACATAGTGAAACCCTGTCCCTACTAAAAATACAAATATTAGCTAGGCATGGTGGTACGTGTGTGTGATCCCAGCTACTCAGGAGGCTGAGGCAGCAGAATTGCTTGAACTTGAGAGATGGAAGTTGCAGGGAGCCAAGATCATGCCACTGCACTCCAGCTTGGGCAATAAAATAACATTTTGTCTAAAAAAAAAAAAAATTGCAGACTTACTCCTGTCCTGTTCAGCATTTTTACTGGCATAAATGAACCAGAAACCATGTTTCTTGATGGCTAGAAGTGGCATTGATATGTCAGAATTGGTGTTCCAAAGACATCTTGATCAACTTGAGTAGTGGCCAGAATGTACTCTCTGCTGCAGAAGCAGTCTCTCCTAAATGAATAATGTAGGGATCCAGCAGAATATCTGATATTTTCAGATCCTGGGGCAAGAGTACAAATGGAGACCAGCCTGCCATACATCTAAATAGTTGGAAGTTATAAATCAAGACAACAAGCTAAATAAAATGTGTCTTATCCTCCTACCTTGACAAACAGACCTTCTTCACCACCTGGAAGTTCAAGTTCAAATTCAGAGTTCTCTGACTCCTAAGAGTCTTGATGCAGTAACATGGCAACACGGGAGAGCAGCCCCTTGTCCCGTCCCACCCCCACCTTTCAACGCTTCTATTTTCTAGCCTGCTCCTGGAGTCCTCCGCACTGTCTCGGTTGCTTCCTCTTTACGGCACACCAGTGATATGTGTCATTTGGGGCCACTTGTTTGGCTCTGCTCTCTGGCTTCTCTCTTTAACTCCAATTCCTGCTTCTACCTCTGATTAACTTGTTTCCAGCTTCTGGCAACCCCTGGTCTCGTGCTTATATTTGGCACAATCCCCAGAAAATCATGTCCTTGATGGAGTTACCCCTGGGCTTGGAAAAACAATCTGGTCAACTGCCACCTGCCTTCCAGCTCCTGGATCTTATATGATAATCCCTGACCAGGATCTGAGATGAAAAATGCTTCCTCCCACTCCCAGCATCCATGCCAGTGGCTTTGGAACTTAAGCACAAAGGGTGAACACATATTTTAGCAAACCTGGGGCAGCAGGAATGGGGGGTAGTCCCACCTACAAGCAGTGTATTTCTTTGAATTGTAATGTTTTTATCTTCAAAAGGTCACATGCTTTAGAGAAACTGTTTTAATCATTGAAATATTGTTTATGTGTAACATACATTCCAAAAAGTACACAGAAAACAAACATACAGCTTAACAAGTTATCACAAAATGTACAACTTCCAGGTAAACAAGTGCTTCACTATCTTCTCCTCAAAGGAATCCACCCACTCTTCTGACTGCTAATACTATTGTTTGGTTTTGCCAGTTTTCAAATTTTATGTAAATATAATCAAACACTAAGAACTCTTTCATATATGGTTCCTTTCGTTCAACATAAAGTTTGTGAGATTCATCTGTGATGCCATGTGTGGTGTTAGGTCACTCATTCTCATGATATATAATATGCCATTTTATGAGCACACCAACATTTATTTATACATGTCATTGTTGATGGGCATTTAAGTTGTATCCAGTTGTTGGTTATTATAAATAATCCTGCCATGAACAGTCTTAACAAATATCTGTTGGTGCAGGTGAGCATGAATTTGGGGCCATATATATATATATCTAGATGTGAATCACTGGATGATGGTTTTTACGTATTTCAACATATTTCAAGTCTTTGATAGTTCAGAGACTTTTCCAGAGTGGTTGAACCAACCTGCACTTCCATCTCCACTCTATGGAAATTTGTTGTTCCACATTTTCAGAATTTTTTTTAATTCTTCTCCACAAGGCAGTCATGTTCATTTCCACGTTGAAAATTTATAGAATTTTTTTCCCAAAAAGGGGAAAGAATCTTGTGGAATATGTACCAAGTTTATTCCTGTGCCTTCAGCTGCCCGAAGTTGGAGGAGTTCAGTTGTCTGTCAACCACATTGACCTCCTGAAGGTTCTTCTTTCAGTTTCATGACTTTCTAAGCTTTTGCCAAACTGTTTACCATTTATGGAACAGCGTACCTCCTCTGTCCAGCATGACGTCTGCCACCATATTGGCTGAGTCTGAAGACTGATTCACTGCTAACCTTCAATCCATTTTGAAAAGACAGTACTTATCTGAATAATCTTACTTTGATTAGAGGTTCATCTGATCGTGGCTTTGAGTAGTCCCTAAGTCCATGCACTTCTTTCATATATACTTCCGTCACCAGAAGGAATACTTGGGACCCCACAGGGAGCAAGCAGTATTTGCTAACCGACTGCCTGGCTCAGTGTAGCTTAAAATCCATCTTTATTTTTATATGATAGTTTAAATGATTTAATGAGTGGCTGTCACTGACAAGGCACTTGGGGACTGTGCATAAAATGGCACAATAATATAAAACTAAAGCTTTGCTCAGAGACTAATACACAGAACTGCCTTCTGTGTACATATTTCTCTTTATGAGAGGAAACAATTCTTCCTTTGGTCAAGGGGAGTTGTTTTCATTGATAAAAATAAGTAAATCCACATTCTCTCCGCCTGCTTTATTTGAATGCTTACAAAAACAGGCATCATATATAATATTCATTTCAGCAATGAATATGCAGAAAGTGCTGCATCTCTTTATTTAGGAATTTTAAACATTGCAGTCATGTTCATCATGGTGACTGTGGGCTTTTATATCTAAGACAGACTCATTTCTCAAAGTCATATTTAAATATCTCAAATAGTAGTGTTGGCCTCTTGGGTATTGCACAACATACAACTGAAGAAAGAAGGTTAACCTCTCCAGAAAAAAAAAAAGTAAAGAAATGGTGCAGCTGTGGATATTTCACGTTTAGAAAGCAGCGGGAACAGGGGAAAGAAGAACAGAGAATTCTAGGGGAGCCAAGTTTGCAATGAGAATCTGGATGTTGGCTTCATCTTAGAGCAGAGTGTGGGAGTTGTTCTCTAACTTAATGACGCTCTAAGTGAGGTATACACTTTTTTCTCGGTTCCGTGATTTATAGGCAAGATTTCTCTTCTGTTCCATTCAATAATCTAAACTGACAGCCCAAATGGTTCGCCAGACCCGAGCACACGCATAGTTTCATACCTGTGACTTTGCTCCAGATTTTAGATCTTAGAATCGTTTCATTCTTTCATTCATTTGTTCATTTGAAAAAATTAAATGGCCAGGCAACAAATACTTACCCAGCATTGGCCGGGTGTAGTGGCTCACGCTTGTAATCCCAACACTTTGGGAAGGCAAGGCGGGTGGATCACCTGAGGTCGGGAGTTCAAGACCAACCTGACCAACATGGAGAAACCTCAATTCTACTAAAAAGACAAAATTAGCTGGGTGTGGTGGTGCATGCCTGTAATCCCGGCCACTCGGGAGGTTGAGTCAGGAGAATCACTTGAACCTGGGAGGTGGAGGTAGCGGTGAGCCGAGATCGTGCCATTGCACTCCAGCCTGGGCAACAAGAGTGAGACTCCGTCTCAAAAAAAAAAAAAAAGGTACCCAGCACCTACTATATGCCAAGTGCGCTCATCACCAGACATTATTTAACTAAATACACAAACAATTGTAAAAGTGCATCAGTGAGAGTGCTCTGAAGAAACAACTTAAGGCAGTGGAAATGTGAATTAGAAAGATTTGCCTTAGTCAGGGAGGTCTGGGAAGTGTCCTTGAGGAATGATGGCTGAAGAAGTGATGATCTGTAAATCTCTGGTACACTACCTAAGTGAAGTGGGTGGCAGCAGTGCAAAGAAATGAAAACAGCTTCTGCAAAAGCCCTGTGGTGGGAAAGCATAATGCGCACGAGGACTAGCATGAAGGTCAGTGTGGGAGGACAGGGAGAACAAAGGGTGTGGGCAAGACCTTGTGGGCCCTTACAGAGTGTTGTCCTGATCCTAACAGCAAAGTGTGGGAGAATCGGTGGAGGACTGGGAAGGACCCAGTTTTCCAGCGTTGTGGAAGCATAATGGAAAGTGTTTTAGAATTATTTATTTTTTTTTTTTGAGACAGAGTTTTGCTCTTGTTGCCCAGGCTGGATGGAATTCAATGGCATGATCTCAGCTCACTGCAACCTCTGCCTCCTGGGTTCAAGCAATTCTCCTGCCTCAGCTTCTTGAGTAGCTGGGATTATAGGCATGCACCACTACGCCTGGCTAATTTTGTATTTTTAGTAGAGATGGGATTTCTCCATGTTGGTCAGGCTGGTCTCGAACTCCCGACCTCAGGTGATCCTCCTACCTCGTCCTCCCAAAGTGCTGGGATTACAGGCATAAGCTACTGCACCCTGTGTGTTTTAGAATTTCTTGTTCTTGCCTCCACACAGTCCCTTGTTGGCATCTTGACTCAATTACAGGTATCCCCGGACAACTGCTAGCTGCTGGGCAGGGTGGCCTCCCAGGCCTGAGTAGATAGTGGGAAGGACGCTGGGGTGGCAGAGGGACACGCTTCAGAAGTCCAGCTCCACTCCCTCTGCACACAATGAACAGCCTGCGCTTGCTGCTTGCAGATCCGAATGTGTTTAGCCATAACACTGACAGGGAAGCCTGGTTTCAACTTTAATAGAATACAAGGCACCCAACCAAGTTGGCATAATCTCTCTCCTGAAAGGTGATGTGTGGCCTTTATGTGCTGAGCCTTCAATTTACAACCCGGGTTAAATATAGATAAATTCAAAATGTAAATGCTCTTGACTCCATTTATAATTCTAATAATAAAATACACGATAATAGCATTTTCATTCTCCAGATATTCAACATTTAGAGATTTAAAAGGTCTGAAAAAATGTTTAGGGGTCAAGCTATTGTAATTCATAGCATGGTAAGATGGCAATCAACCTTGCAGGGGCAGAACTGGGGGCCACAGGCAGGAAGGGGAAAGGAAACTGTCCTGGATATTCACTGTGATTGTCATAGAGCTGAGTTTCAACCTTGGCACTTGTGACATTTTGGCCATGTCATTCTTGGTTGTGGGGGTTGTTCTGTGGCTTGTATGAGGTTGAACAACATCTCTGACCTTTACCCACCAGGTGCCAGTAGCACACACCTCTCCATCCCCAGATGTGACAAGCAAACATATCCCCAGACATTGCCATGTGTCTCCTGGGGGACAAAATCCCCCCTACTTTTGAACACTGTATAGATAGATAATGCATAATTAGTACACCTGATATAGAAGGTTTTGTGAAACAAAAACAAGCATTGCAAGTAATTTGAAGATTGTTTTAAATAAAAAAAGTTCTATGCAATGTAGTTAAAGGTTTTCAACCTAAGATCAGTTTAGCTTTCCAAACTATTGAAACACCTAACAGGTACATGAAAACGCCTCCACTCTGGCCTTTCTAGAAACTCCCAGCTGAGGGGCAGACCTCATTCTATTCATTGAGGAAAGTGGAGCTTAGGATTCTGCAAGTCAACTTCTTAATTTCAAGTTTGAAATGCAGAAACAGCTTTGCTATTTCTTCATCTGCAGAGGAACAAAAAAGGAAACGGTTGTTTGCTCCCTGCGCTCTTGAGACTTTAAATATTTCTCCTACCTCAGTTTTGGTGGGAGATGGGAAGGTATTAAAAGCTAGAATAGAATCATTTGGATGCTTAACTGTAGTCTGGAGGAATTGGAAAAGCTTTGCAAAATTTCCCAAGAGAGTGGAGCTCTCTGACAGGGTCGACTGCCCGGCGTCCTCTGCCCGGACAGAAATCACCGTCCAGCTGGGGCTGCTGCAGCCCTGTGGACTGAGGATACTCAGCTTCCTGCCTTTTTGCCATGCTGTATGTGTGTGACCTTGAAAAATGGCCAAATCTCCTTGGATCTTTACGGTCTTTCTTTTCTGAAAATAAAACTAAAAGCAGTAGCTGAATCCCTCACCAGACTGTGGTGAGGCTTAATGGGATTGCAATTGGGGGTCCGAGTTATGGTTTGAAGAGTGTGGCTTCACCTTGAGGCCATCCGGTCTTTCCCGGTATTTGGCCTATTTCTTGTGCTAAATTGGTTAGGTCGGTAGATGTTTCTTTTATATAATTGGAGAAGCAGGATGCTTCACAGAAACACTAAATATCATAAATTTAAATCTAGTGAGTTGAGATTAGGTTTAGATGCATTTGAACCTATTATATAGATAGATGTAGAGATAGAATTCATAGAGCTATAGATAACATGTAATAGATATCCTTATGTAGATAAGGATATGAATCTCTGAATAGATTCATGATGAGAATAATAAAATATTACCTAAAAATATCAATAATATCATGGCTTGCATGATTTGAAAAAGCTGTTGGTATTTTAGATTAGAAAGTATAAACTGTATCTTCTGTCTTCGCTTGGGCTGCCCTAATGAAATACCATAGACTGGGTGGCTTATAAGCAACAGAAAGTTATTTCCCGATTCTAGAGGCTGGGAAGTCCAACATGAAGGTGCCAGTAAATTTGGTATCTGATGAGGGCCCACTTCCTGGTTCACTGGTGGTGCCTTCTCACTGTGTCCTCTCGTGGTGGAAGGGAAGGAGGGAGTTCTCTGGAGACTTTTTATAAGGGTTCTAATCCCATTCATGACGGCAGAGCCTTTGCGACCTCATCACCTCCGGAAGGCCCCACCTCCCAACACCATTGCTTTGGGGATTGGATTTTCACAAATGAATTTTGCAGAGAAGGGACAAAAACATTCAGACCATAGCCTATACTAAAAGTGTGAATGGAGTTAGAAGACCTTAGCTGGTCTGAATATCAGAAAGCTCTAGAGAAAAGTCCCCGCAGGCAGCCTGCATGTATATCTTGGGAAGGAGAATTTACCCACAGCCCCTGAAGGAACACAGAGAGAGCTTGTTTTGTCTTTGTGGCTCTGTGCTACTTAAAGCAGGAGGATTAAGCAGGAAAATGTTGGTTGGTTTATATTAAGGCTAAAGACTGATCCCTGACTAATGTTGAAATTAGCCAGCTAAACTTAGGTTAGTCCGAAGGGTAAAGCAAGTGCTCAAATAAGACCAACATCTTTTAAACTGGCTGGTGATTTGGGAGCTTTCCAGTGGCAGTAACATGGGTGTCTCTCATAGAAGAGGGCAGGGGAATGAAGACCTGACTTTCAGAAATGTGTGTGCAATGAGCTGTAAGACTCATCTCTGTCCAAAACGGATACCAGTAGCCCCACACATCTGTATAGTTTACAAAGCCCTTTCTCGGCCACCATTCTATGCAATCCTCAGGACAATCCTGAAAGTTGCTACCATTATTTTCAATGGATAAAGCCAGCCCAGAAGGGTCAAGAAACTTACTTAAGGGCCTTTGGCTGACAATTTGTGGAGTCTCGACTAGAACCAATCTATCCCACATGCCAAGTTCCTTCTTTAAAAAAAAAAAGGAAAAAATTTGCCCTGAAAAGGTACAATAAAATAAAAATGGAAAGCAGTCAGGAATCCAGGTGGAGAGTTAAGAATCAATAGAGTGGTTTTGTTTGCTTTTAAGTTTCTTTCCTTCCACCTCACCACCCTTCCCTTCAGTGGTCTTGATGTAAGGTCATATTTCATTTTAGAAGGATAAGAAGCCTGGCATGGTGGCTGTGCCTGTCGCCCTAGTTACTCAGGAGCCTGAGGTGGGAAGATCACTTGAGCCCAGGAGTTTGAGACCAGCCTGAGCAACATAGTGAGACCCTGTCTTCACATTTTTTCTTTTTTAAAAAAAGTAGCCAGGTATGGTGGCTGTGCTTGTAGTCCTAGCTATTCAGGAGGCTGAGATGGGAGGATCACTTGAGCCCAGGAGTTCGAGGCTGCAGTGAGCTGTGATCACACTACTGCATTCCAGCCAGGGTGACAGTCTCATAAAGGGGGAAAAAAAAACCTCTCCCCAGCATTGAAACTTCCTGTAAGCTAGTTGACCAAATCTCAACATTAGCTCCCAGGTTATGTGTGTCCAAGCAATGTGTACGTGAACAAATGCAGGCTGTGGTTTTAATTACCATGATGTCTTCAAGGATTGTGTCTGTCCTCCCTGTATGGAGATTCCAATTTACTAGTTTTAAG
The DNA here is from genome assembly GCF_049354715.1 of Callithrix jacchus. NCBI lineage: Eukaryota > Metazoa > Chordata > Mammalia > Primates > Cebidae > Callithrix > Callithrix jacchus. The sequence continues at coordinate 167,973,122 of NC_133504.1, forward strand.
ATGTGATGAATAAAAGTCTGTCCTCGTAATTGACCAAGGCGATGTAGGCCTTGAAGGGATGAATCTTAGCTACGTGGCCGCCTAACTCACGCTGAAGCCATGCTCACTGCATCTGAGCAGGTGCCACTTTCACTTCTTGTTTTTTATCTTTATTTTTAAATTTCCTAAGTTTTGCTTGGTTTTTACCTTCCCCTGGTTTTCTGGTTTGGCAGATGCATTTGTACTTTTCGGAGAGATATTTAAACCATTTGTGTTAGAGGGTGTGTGTGTGTGAGATGGAGTTTCGTTCTTGTTGCCCAGGTTGAAGTGCAGTAGTGTGACCTCGGCTCACCGCAACCTTCACCTCCTGGGTTCAAGGGATTCCCCTGCCTCAGCCTCCTGAGTAGCTGGGATTACAGGCATGCACCACCATGCCCAGCTAATTTTGTATTTTTAGTAGAGATGGGGTTTCTCCATGTTGGTCGGGCTGGTCTTGAACTCCCAGCCTCAGATATTTATTTTTAATGGTGTCCTGTCAACAGTACATTGAGGATACAATTTAAGAACTCAAATGTGTTTAAACACAACTTAGCAAATGTTCTGTCTCATCATTTGGCATTTGGCCTCTGCAATTTCATCTTATTTAATGGCATAATCAATATTCTTGATTTGAAATACTTCCTTTTATTCTTTGTCTTGATGGCAATATTTTTTTAAATGTACCCTATTTGACTTCCTTCTCATAGCACCCTCCCTCAAAATATTCTTGATTGCTACAGTAATTCATACCTATTTAGGTCTGTCTATGTAGCCTCATTATCTATCTATCAAAACAAAAACTGTGTATTCTGGGAAGGTGCTAAGACAGAGCCTTACAACACTAGACCCCCAGAGAGATCATTTGCTGTGTGGCATCTGGTAAGTGACGCACGGGCTCTCCTCTCCCGAGCAAGACATCTAGTTGTTACCTGCCAATCTGTTCAACCAGTTATGGAGTAACTTTGCTGCCTCTCCACTTCACGCAGATATGATAGAGTTAATTACTTACTATGTTTGCTAAGCACATTGGGTTCCCTAGAGAAAGCATGCCACATAAATATATATAAATGAATTATTAACTAAAGTTTAGGCAGATTGCTCAGTGAGTTCTTCCTTAACTGCCCCATTTTCCTAATGAGTGTTTTGAAGTTACTATCTAGATTTGGTGTCTCTCCCTTCCTTCTTCCCCGTGCCTTCTCCTTCTTCCTCTCCTTAATTTCCTTCTGCTTAATTCTCTTTCCTTTCTGTCAGCTCTGTCAGCGCCCACCATATTGTGGGCACTCAGGCAGTCACAATGATTTAATGCCAGATCTATAGGTAAAAGCCTTCATTAACTCCAACAGGCATCATAAGCTCCTAAGAACTCTAGGGTGAGATTAATAATTGGATAATGATTCTAATATGCTATGAAAATGAGAAGCCAGGCTCATGAAATGCTGAGCATGGTGTGGTTATCAGCAGTGGAGGAAACCCTTGTTTACTGACCCCTTTTCCCTGATCTGTTTCAAGTAAAACAAGAGATCCCAGATAGTTTAAAAATTAATATAAATCAAATCAAACCCCTCCCACAACATCGACTCATCTCTCATCAGCCAGAACAATACAAAGAGATTGCAATTTACGAGCCCGGTTTGGAGGTTTGTTGGATTCTCTTTAAGGGAACAGTGGACTAATTTAGATGAGTATGAAGGAGCGGCATAATTGCTTATTGAATGTTGATGTCCAAATCCTAGTTACTCCTTTACCGGAGATTAAGGGGAATTAGAGAACAGTTCACGTCCATCCTGCTAAACCTGACCCAGTTTATTTACACTGTAATCTTACTTCAGAGCATGAGAAGTAAAATGAGCTGCTCTTATCAATTAATAGCCGAAGAAAAATTTAGGTTTCAAGTTCAACGTAAGAGCTACTTATTCCAAAGCACTACAGAAATGAAGAGGTGCTTCCTTTTAGGCCAGGAGTGGGGAGGGGAGGGAGGAAGTTATGAAGAGAGTTTTTTTCTTTCCCTCCTAAGAGTTTGAATTACTGTGCAATCTTGGATTTTCTAGTGACCTGTGTTAAAGCCCTGGGGCTAGAGCAGACCTATAATGGATCTATTTCTGAATGGTTCAGCAGTATTGGAGTTTAAAACAGCAGTCATGGTACCTGCATGTAATGAGGCCAGCATTTCCTTCTGCATCCAGGAGGCCATTGGTCGCAGCCTACATGGCCTCTCAAAGTACAGAAGGGGCAAGCCCCTCCTTGGCCCACTTCCACAATTCTCCAGGGTAGCCAGTCCTATACTTAGCAGACATGGAAGTCACTCTAGGAACATGAGACAAACGGTCAGCTAAAGACCCTACTCTTGCTTTTAAATCTCCCTACCCTGCCATGCCCACCCCACCTGCAGTACCACATTCCACTATTAGACATTCACTTCTTGGAGTTAAGCCATTGTTCCACATTCAAATACCTCTGAGAGGTATAATACATTTTCTTTACCAGTCATTAATAATTTAGTATTCATTTGACAAACATTTGTTGTTTGTTGGATTGACTTATAACATGCATTGATCACAGGCAGGGAGTGGGAAGATGTGCTTGAGTCCAAAGCTGCCTTTGTACCGCCTGCCCCCCTTCTCTGAACCTCAGCGTGCACACTAGGAAACCAGGGTATTAGATCAGCAGATGTCCAATGTCACTGTCAATCTCAGAACTGTGTATCTCTGATAGCTGTGGGAAGGGGCACAGACCCAACTGTGGTGATAGGTCGGGGGGCACCTGGATGTGAGGACGATGGTGGGAGCCTGAGACAAACAGAATGAACTTGGAAATTCATGAGAAGGCTCGAGAACTCCAAGTTGCTTTCCATCAGCCTGTAGCCTTGGGTCTGAGCTCCAAAGCTCAGCACAGAGCCTGGAATACGATAGGTGCCCAATAACATCAGACAGAAAAGGATGGGAAAGTAACACCTATCTATGTATTCGGTTCTTGTGGCTGCTGGGGCAAATGACTGCACACTATGTGGTTGGAGACAGAGGAAATTTGTTGTCTCACAGTTCTGGAAGGCAGGAGGCCAATCCCGAAATACTGGCAAAGCCGTGCTCCCTCTGAAACTTCAAGACGAGCATAGCTTCTGGTTGCCCCAAACACACCTTGACTTGTGGCATCCTAACTCCAGTCTCTGCCTCCCATGGCCACCTTTTCTCTGGGTCTTCACACTGTCATCCCTCTGTACATGTCTGTGTCTGTATTTCCATCTTCTTTTTTTTTTTTTTTTTTTTGAGAAAAAAATCTCACTTTGTCACTTAGGCTGGAGTGCATTGGTGCAATTATGGCTCCTGCACATGGCTCTGCCTCCTGGGTTGAAGCCATTCTCTTGCCTCAGCCTCCTGAGTAGCTGGGATTACAGCTACATGCCACCACGCCTGGCTAATTTTTGTATTTTTAGTAGAGACAGGGTTTCACCATATTGGCCGGGCTCCTGACCGCAAGTGCTTCACCCGCCTCAGCCTTCTAAAGTGTTGGGATTATAGGCATGAGCCACTGTGTCCGGTCCCAAATTTCCATCTTCTTACAAAGACACCAGTCATATTGGATGAGGGTTCACCTTATGACTTTTTTTTTTTCCCCTGAGACAGAGAATCACTCTGTCACCCAGGCTGGAGTGCAGTGGCATGATCTCAGCTCATGGCAACCTAAGCCTTCCAGGTTTAAGTGCTTATCCTGCCTCAGCCTCAGGCGTGTGGCACCATGCTCAGCTAATATTTGTATTTTCAGTGGAGAGGGGTTTTCCCATGTTGGTCAGGCTGGTCTTGAACCCCTGACCTCAAGTGATCCACCTGCCTCAGCCTCCTAAAGTGCTGGGATTACAGTTATGAGCCTCTGTGCCTGGCCCACCTTATGACTTTATCTTAACTTGATGACACCTGTATAAACCCTATTTCCAAATAAAGTCACATTCACAAGTATTGAGAATTAGATCTCTGACATACCTTTTTAGGGAACACAGTTCAACCCATATCAGCCTACTTCCCAGAACTGTTGCAAGAATGAACTGAAATGTGAAATGTCTTGAACACTGGGAAGTGTTTATGCAAATGTAGGAGACAGACTCAGTGGGGATTTGAGTCTGGCCCTGTCTCCCAAGGATCAGGCTACCGCAGACTCTCAGCATAGAAGCTTCCAAAGCCCAATTTAGGGGTGTGAAGACTAATGAGGGAGAAAAAGTGTAGAAAATGAGGTCAAGGCATGAAAGACAAATTTCATTACCTTCAAAGAGTTGCTGGGGCCCACTGTGGGTCCCAAGTGAGGGAGGTGACGGCAAACACCCCACGTGACAACTTAGACTTCCTAGAATGAGACCAGTCTTGCCTGCTTACTGATGCCACACTGGAGAGAATGGAAAGCACTGATTCACTCATTTTTATGTCTTTTATTATCATAGACTGAGAAAGTACTACTAATGAAGAAAAGCTCTGATAAGCACCAGTAATGTACAAACACCACACTAAGCAGAAGACGTGGTTCCTGACCTCTTGGAGTGTGGGTTCTAAAGGACACCCAGACAGACAAGCATAAATTGTATATATTTCTTTCCTTTTCTGGTGAGGAGTGGGTAGCATCAGGGAAGAGTTGCATTCAAATTGATTATGAACCACAGGTCTAAATTTCAATTCTGGCCTGAATAGCAATTTTTCCTGAAGGTTTGAATAAATCATCCAGTCTGCTTTGGTTTCAACTATTTTCAGCATTTCTATTTTAATCATTAATTCTGACTGCTAAGGACCCCGGAGTTACTGAGCCTGTTTGCGACTTAATTTGGGATGGGAATGAGGTAGGAGGCAGAGGATGTGCTGAGAACCCAACAGGAGAAGATGGGTTTGACCTGGAGTTTTGAAAGCTTAGGGTCAGGTACGAGGGACATTTTCTTGTTAGTGATAGCTCTAATTCTTTGTTTTGCTCTGGCAGGGCGGATTATGGAATTTGCACAAATAGTTTTAGTGAAGACAAGAGAGGTTCTCATATAAGGAAGATGGTTTAATTTTCATTCTGACTTGACTGCAGAGAGACAGTTGGATGAACTCTGCATTAAGGTAAATCACAGAATCTCAGATAATAAATGTCTATAATCCATTCTGCTCCCCTTTTTGCTTTGAATGGTAAGAAGCTCAGAGCTAATTATACTGTCCCATCGGTCAGGTTCAGCTCAGGGCACTGTTTCAGTTATCTATTGCTATAAACAAACTACCCTCAAACTTAGTGGTTCAAAACAACAATTTATTTTTATCTTTCATAGTTCAGTGAGCTGACAGGACTCAGCTGGGCACTTCTTGCTTGCAAATTCTCATGCAGTTTCAGTGGAATGGGGGCTAGGGTTGGAGTCATCTGAAGACTCAACCAGGATGGATGGCCAAGATGGTTTGCTCATTCACATCTGGCACCTGGGCTGGGCTGGCCCGGATGGTTGGAGGCTGGCTGAACGCCTCTCTCTCCATCCATGTGGCTAGCTTGGCCCTCTCACAACATGCTGGTAGCTATATGGTGGCTGACTTCGGAGAGGAGAATACTGGGAGAACACTTCCCTTAGGATGATACTGGGAGATGTCGCTCATGAGTGGGGTCATCATTAGAGACATACTGCTACAGGTATTTATCCTTTAAAATTTTTCATGGTCTTATAAGAGCTATGTCTTTCTTTGTGAGCCTTTATCGAAAGTTAGAAAGTATGGCTAATGCACAAACAATGCTTTACTCTTGTCTAGGGCTCAACAATTTACCATGCACCCTCACTATGCTACCTTACCTGGCCTTCACAACACCTTTGTTAATGTACAAAGGTAGATTAACTTTGTCCCATTTTTACAGACACAGAGACTGAGGGCTGAAGATGAGTGGTCTTCCCAAGCTAGCCCAGCTATGATGAGGTGGGTTGCTCAATGTGTCCGGCATAGAAATCTATGTTCTCAAGCACCTGGTGAAGTGCTAGCAGAGATCTATGCCTAAAACCCAGAAGTGACCCCCCAGCATGCACCTGGTTGCCTCTCCACTGGCCCTTCACAGTGAGAGTTCAGTGTAGTGACATGGGCACTAGTCATTGAGGAAAATTACTAGAATCCAAATGGGCTCTGCCACCTCCTGACTGTGAACCTGGGATCTTTCCTATGTCTCCGTTTCTTCATTTGTCAAATGAGGCTGATGATAGTAACAGTGTCTACGTCTCCTGGTTGCCAAGAGAATTACATGAATGAAGGCCTCAAAGTAATACTTGATAAGAACTGAAAAAGAAACCTCTCCGCGAAAAGCTGTACAGATAAGTGGCTATTAAGAGAACCCCGTTCTAGCTGCCTCTTCTCTGTGTGCTTCTTGCTTTTATATGGACTTTACTAAGCATCCCAGCTGATGATGACATTTCATTTTGCTTGATATTGCATATTATCAGGTGGACTAAAAGCCCTAAATCGATGTTAATGCCTGCTTGAGTATTGCGATTTGAGCTGCAGGATGCAGTTACAAAATATGCCCATGACTTATAGGCACAGCCTGCCTTTCCCCACGCTCTCACGTGCACTTACTCTCTTTTCAATTTTTTCTAGTGACATTCTCTCCTTCAGTGCCCATTCACTCTCTTCTCACTCACTGTCCCCACTGGAGCTGCACATTCACCCCTAACTTCTCTCTACTTCTTTTTCAAACACATGTTCTTCTCAACACACTCACACAAATATGTCCTTGCATCTGTGAACACATGCCCTTGACCTTCTACATCCTGTGCACTTTCCTTCCCCAGACACCCAGTATACAGGGGCTTCTGTGCTCGCTGAGCCTGAAATTCCCGCTTCGTATCCCAATACCCCCGTGGATGGCAGAAGTTTCTGCAACTATGGCGGCAGGGTAGGAAGCAGAGCTGGGTATGAATGAGGCGGCCCTGGACACCTGGTTGCACCTGCCTGGAAATGTTCAGCTCACAAAGCTTTTCCTTCATGGCCCAAGAGGGCCAGAGAATGGATTCCCCTGCTGCCCACCCGGACAGTGCACAAATAAGCCATGGGCTGCCCAGAGTGCTTATGTCAGTAGCTGCTGCTTAAGGGGGAAAGTACTCCCGACACAGGGGAAGACTTAGCTAAGGGAAGCTGCCTGCTTTTCCCCCAAGCTCAGGGGGAAAGAATTGAGCTGAATATGCACCTATTCAGAAGGGCAAAGAGCCAAAAATAACTAGGAGCAACAGCATTTCATCTGACAGGCCCAGAAATAGAGCTCATTTTAGAGCATGCCATGGCTACAGACCGAGTGCTTCCAAGACCTTCAGCTTCCCATGAAAATACATGGAAAAGGTTTCAGTTCACACAAATACTTCCTTTTCCTCCTTTACCACAACTTCCCAAAGTGAGGGCCCTGTGGCCCATAGGAAGAGAGTCTGCAGAGTCAGGGATTTGAGGCTCCAAGGATGGGGTCTGAGGATGAGGAGATGAGGATGGTATCTGGTGGAATGTTCTTTGGAGGGAAGAAGCAAGAAGTAACTGTGAAACATGCGGGATTTGAAACACGGAGAAATAGACAGGAAATGGATATAGGGAAGGTAATGGCTACTGGAATCACAAGAAAAATGGAAGCACTGCCCCTGAAACAATGGCATGCAGGATTTCTCTACATCCCAGAGGTCGCCTTTGGCAGAAGGAAAGGCCATGGTTTTCCTATCGGGATGGGGAGTCTGTTGCTTAACAGCAATCTTCTATTTTTGCTTTTCTCTCTTCTATTTTTGTTTTCTTCTCTTTTATGTTGACATAAAAGGCAAATGTCATGGTTCATTCATCTTCATTCTGAATAACTGAAATTCCAGGAAGGAGGGAGGGGGAAGAAAGGAGAAGACTGCAGAATTCCAGAGAACCATGAGTGTGGACATAGCCAGGTTCTAACAGAAAGAGATGGGAGACAATGAATACAGAAAGGAAAGAAGGAGGAAGGGAGGAAGACAGGGAAAGAAACATGGTGGAAGAGGAACACATAAAAAAGGAAGATGTTGGATTCAACTTTATTCAGTGAATAGTTCAAGAATTTTCTATGTACAAGGCATGGGGCTACACAGAAACGGTTAAGAAACAACCCCGCTTTCAGGGGTTGAAGAGTCTACTTGAAACAACCCACTTTCAGGTCTACTTGAAGAGAACAGGCCAACTAACAAACCCAGAGTTTTGGCAGAATTAGCTAATGGCCACTTAGGGTTACAGGTGATGCCTGGCGGGGGCACAGAGAACCGAGCCATTGTGTTTTGACCCAAGGCCATGAGGGAAGATTCCCTAAAACTGGCAGCATTTGCCTGGGCCTCAGAGATTTATGTGGGAGGATAAGCAGATGGAAGGAACAGTCTCTACTCCTGCAGAATGCCTTCCTACCCACCTCCGGTCATCCAGAGGTCATTTATCTCTGCCCCAGACATCCTTAGTACATAGAAATATGATTTCCAAGTGCCGACATGGGCAAGGCTACTCCAAAGGTAAGTTTTTACTGATTCACAGCAAAATGCAACATATAAAGACAAAACAGAAGTAAAATATTCAGATTAAAGAACAGCCTTTTTGTTTGTTTGTTTGTTTGTTTTTGAAATAAGGTCTCACTCTGTTGCTTGGGCTGGAGTGCAGTGGTGTGATTAGAGCTCACTACAGCCTTGACCTCCTGAGCTCAAGCAATCCTTCCACCTCAGCTTCCTAAGTAGGAAGCTGTGGTGGTGTGTGCCTAGGACTGCAGGCACACACCACCACAGCTGGCTGATTTTTGTGTTTTTAGTAGAGACAGAGTTGCCCAGGCTGGTCTCGAACTCCTGGTCTCAAGTGATCTGCCCGCCTCGGCCTCCCAAAGTGCTGAGATGACAGGTTTGAGCCATGGTACCCAACCCTGTCTTTTCTTAGGATGTGAGGTCCTTCCTGATTTTTTGATGGTAAAAGGCCTTGTATTTTTAATGCAATGATACTGATAGAAGTTAGTATACTAGGTTGGATTATAAAAACTAGTTTTGCTTGGTAAGTTAATAGTTGACCAAATGCATTGGTCTCTGAGACCTGACTGATCTTAAACCATTTTGGAGTCTGAGAGCACCTGGCCTGGAATCCACAAGGTGCCACCTGGGCCTGCAGATTCAGCCCTTTCTCCAGTTCCTCCCTCCAGGCCTTGGGAATCTCCTCCTACAGGTGGGCGATGAGGAGCCCAGGACTCTGTGCCTTTGTCCTCTCCTGTGTTGAGGTGTGGAATTGGTCACTTTCCAGGGCAAGTGATAAACTGACTCACAGCAAAGCAGTAATGAGGAAGGCCAATCTCTCCCTGGGGTCTTTGACTTTTAGTGGAGTGTTAAAACTTAATTTAAACTGATGAATTGTAATCATCCCATCCTTCCATGGGATGATGGGGAAAATATATTTCTTTTTAAATAAAGGGCTTTCTTCTGAAATCAGACCACACCCTTTCAATGACTGACACAGACTGCTGGAGAGACACAAGAGTAATAGCTGATTCTGTCTTCTAGATCAAAATGTGCCACTCCCCAGTGAAAAGAAAGCCTGACTTTTTCTCTGCCCGTCTACAATACAGGATGGAGCAGTCAATCCCACCACCTCTAGCTCTGGATGAAAGAGCAACTCACATATCCCTCTCTTTCTTTTTTTTTTTTTGAGTTGGAGTCTCTCACTGTCACTCAAGCTGGAGTGCAGTGGCGCAATCTTGGCTCACTGCAACCTCCACCTCCTGGGTTCAAGTGATTCTCCTGCCTCACTTGAATAGCTGAGATTACAGGTGCCCACCACCACGCCCAGCTAATTTTTTGTATTTTTAGTAGAGATAGGGTTTCATCATGTTGGCCAAGCTGGTCTCGAACTCTTGACCTCGTGATTCACCAGCCTCGGCCTCCTAAAGTGCTGGGATTACAGGCATGAGCCACCATGCCTGGCCCACACATCCCTCTTAGAAGACCAAACTCTGGCCAGTTTTCTGCATGCCTGATGCTCCTTGCAAAAATAGATCTGTCCCGCCTACCTCTGGAATCCTGGGGCTTCGGGTGGTGCCCAATCCACAGTAGGAGCACAATAGGATATGAGTGAGGGAGGGAGAAGTGAGCAGTGGCAGGTTAAAAACAGCCCAGCCTCCAGTGAGGCACTCTGCTTACCTACGCTCAGGTAAATCCAAAAACTCAAAGCTCACAAAGACTTGAAAACTCCCAATTCCATGAATCCTGATTACGAACAACCCAAAGGAACCATTTAGCTCCCTGAAGACTAACAGAGTCTGTGTGCAATGTACAAAGAGAGAAACTCCAGAGCATGCATGGCCCAGGAAGACAGGTGGAAACCCTAGATGTGCTGTAATGCCTGTTGAAGCCCCTTCCCCTGAACTGGCCAACAATTTTCCTTCCACATACATTTAAAGTATAGTCTGTATTTTGACTTGATGGAAAAAAATGTAGACAGGATCTGGGACAAAGCCACCAAATCTTTTGTTCCCTTGGACACTCGATAGAATAAATGGTTTTCCACGTCACACAGAATTTCAAGTGCTTTGTTTCTGCAGAAGTGGAACAGAGATAGTGGAGCATCTGTCAAAACCCCCAAAATGTTTTACTGTGGTGGCGACTGGCTGGGAGGAGCAAAGCCCGGGGTTCTTAAAAGCCAGTAGTTCTGGAAATGGAGGAGGCTTGTTTGAGCCAGCACGTAGCGTAACCTGGGCGCTTGTTAGAAAAGTACATTCTCAGGCCCCTCCCAGGACCAACTGAGTCAGAAATTCTATGGCTGGAGTCCAGGAATCTGTTTTCACAATCCCCCCAGGTAATTCTGAAGTTTGAGAACCAGTGGAGTAAGACCAGGGGCCTCACACAAGGCCACAGCTCTTAGGTGACCTAAAAAAAGTGGATGACAGCTGAGGAGCCTCCATGCCCGGTTGTGGCCAGGCCTGTACTGAAGCAGCTGAGGGTGCCCGTCCAGGCACAGGGGATGCCCGTCCAGGCACAGGGGATGCTCATGCCCGTCAAACCACCGTGGGCACTCCGTCTCACCACCAGCTTCTCCCCGACTCCTGTTGTGACTTGACCTATGCTCGTGGCACTGGGAAAGGGCTGTGGCCTCTCAGGCTATTATTAGTTCCAATCCGCACAAGTCCACTAGTGCCAAGGGAAGCTTCTTCGAACTTTGGAAGGCAGGTTAACTGTTTCAGAGCAGCAGCTGCGGGCCCAGACAGTGATCTGAGACTCCAGACGCAGCAGAGCGCTCTGAAGAGCGCCAGGGCCGGCGGCCCTTCTCCGCCAGGCCGAAGAACCCGGGTCCGAGAGCAGCCTGTCTCATCCTGCGTCCCCAAGGCCGAGGATGTGTCCCGGTTTTTTAAAAAGCTGTTTGTGCACTTCCAGGCGCTCACCCCTTTTATTGGGGCTCCAGTATCACTGTATTGACCTAATTAATTCATTTTCTTCTCTGTCCAAAGTGGAAGCCGAAGCACAGGGATGCAAATTAAATACAAACCCGTTCTGGGTGCCAATACTCCGGACAATTAAAACAAAGAGCGCAGCGGCGGCGGTGGCGGCGGCACCACACAAAACCCTCGGGAAACATCCAGAACGTGCGGCGAACCAGCCGGCAGGGTGGGGCGCAGCCCGGCTGCAAACGTGCCAGCAGGGAGGCGGTCCCAGCCCGGCAGGTGGACAGGTGGAGGTTGGCAGGGGTCAAAATCCATCTCGCAGGCCTGGGACCCGGGCAGCTGCGCCGCACAACTCCAGGGGGCACACTCGCCCTGCGCCCTGCGGGAATGGCGCCCCGGCCAAAAAAGCAACCAGACAAAAACCCATTGCACTGGCGGGAACTGGGCTGTGCGACCCACGAAAGGGGTGGGTGGGAGGGGAGAATGCGGGAGCGAGGAAGAGAATGGGAAGGGAGAAAGAGGAAAGGGAGGAAAAGGAGAAAGTGAAAAAGCGAGGGGGTTTGGGAGAGGGAAGAGGGAGCCGGAGGGAGAGGAGGGGGATCGCAGAGAGCAGGAGCGCGGAAAGGGGGCGGGGGAGGAGCGGGGAGAAAGGGAAACGGGGGTGCGCCGGGGCCGAGCGACTCGGGCGGGGGGGGGTTGGCAGCGGCCAGGGGGCGGGACCCGGCTCCGTGCCCACCTGCGTGGGCGCCCGCTGCCTCGAGTGGTGGTAGCCCGGGGCCGGAGGGAACGGCCGGGGGGCGGGCTGGGCAGGGAGGCAGAGGGGAGGGAGGGGACGGGGAGGCGGGGAGGAGCCGGCGCTTGGCTGGGGCTGCGGGGGCGGCGACGGCGGGAGCGGCAGTGGCGGCGGCGGCGGGTCCGGAGGTGGCGGCAGGTGGCCCCGCGCGCAGCGGCCGGCCCGGCCGGGGGCGGGCGGGAAGGTGGTGCCTCGGGCGGGGGCCGGTCCCTGCACCAGGTGACCTGTTCCGGCCCGGATCCGGGCGGCCTCGCCATGCAGCGGCGCGGCGCGGGGCTCGGGTGGCCGCGGCAGCAGCAGCAGCAACCCCCGCCGCCCGCGGTCGGTCCCCGGGCCGCAGCCATGGCCCCCCCGGGTGGTGGCGTCCCCCCGGGCCTCGGCGGCAGCCCTGCCTGCGCGCTGCTCCTGCTCTGCTACCTGGTGAGCGCCGGACCCTGCCCGGGTCCTCCCCTCCGCGCGGGGCCCCGGGAACGCGGGTGGGGGCGGCCAGGGACACCCGCCACGCCGGGCGGGGACGCCGCCGCTAGTTTTCTCTCTTCCTCGCCGCTGCGCCTGGGGCGCTCCCGGCACCTGGGATGGGTACCCCGGGCGTGGAGAGGGGCGCGTGGACTGGACTTGCCGTGCTGCTCTCTCGCTCGTGCCCATTCCTCTCCCTCCTGTACTCGCTCTAGACCCAGGTCGGTTTCCCTCGAGACTCCTTTTGGTCCCCGACTCCACCCGGGAGCCTCGCTGCCTGGAGTTCACTGCCCGCCCCGCCGCTCACGGTCTCCAGCCCCCTCCCGAGCCCTCTTGGGCTTCCCTCTCTATCTTCCCGATGCTCCTTTCCTTCCCGTGCCCAACTTCGCCTCTTTCTCTCGGTGCCCGCCACCCGACTCGACCCTCCTTTCAGTTTCCACCGGGTCTTCCCGGCCCGGACGGTTTTCCGCCAACGCACCTCGCATCTCCAGCGCTCTCCAACTCCTCCTTGGTCACTCCAGCCAAGTTGCGGATGCCGGAAAGAAATCTAGTTCTCTGTAACACGCTTACCGCCAGAGTGGTGACTTTAGCTACGCCGTGAATCCATTGTCATATCAAAGAATATGTTTGGCTCATGCATGGAAGTTCGCAATTTGCACACTTCTTGGCTTCTGTTTTAGTCATTGACTAAAGGGCAGTAACCTATTTTTCAAAACCAATTTATTTTAAATGCCAGAGTAGTGGAGACCCTCAGAACAAGGTGGGGGGAAATTTTCTCAATTTCTTTGATGGCTTGCTTGCTTATATTCTGAGTTCTCCTAAACAATAGTAAATTTACAGAAGGCGACACCCTTCCTGCCCAGCCTACCTTACGTTCCAAAATCCTGCAGAAACCTTGGGTTATCTCGCCATATATTACTGTAAATAAATGAAATGGAAAATGCTGAATCATGAAACTGATGTAATAGGAAATTCACAGAATGCCAAAGAAAAAAAAATGAGCAGTGTCATTGTCCGCAATTCATTTCACTTATGTGACATTGTCATTATTTGGAGTCTTCCTTTTTGGAAGCCAAAAACTGCTTAGGAGATACTGGTAGGAATTAGAATTTGATTCCGAAGAAATTTGCCACCCAACCCAAGTTTCTTTTAATGCCTTTTACTTCTTGAATGTTTCGTTTCTTGAAGCAAGAAGGTGTAAAAATGCAAATTATGATTCTGCCTGTGCATCTACCTGTTGAGCCATCCGTGCTTCTACTCATCTTTCAAAATTAGCCAATACCAAATTGTGTGGTTTGGTCTTATTTCGTATTTTCATAAGAAGTTGTCAGTTCACATGAATGATTTTTTTTTTGCCCGAGATATTATTATTTAATATTTATGCCACAAGGTTACAACACACAGGCTCATAAATAAAACTGCCATAACAAATGACAAGATTTCAGTTTAAATAGATGATCCCTGTACACAAGGCACTGCTGGCGGCCCACAGAGGCAGAAGTAATGTAGTAGAGGGGTGTGTGAAACATTCATGTACAGATGGGCTGGGCCAGAAACTTCCACGGGGACATCTCAAGACCTGGCAAGGAGGGGGATTCCTTCGGGACAGTTCAGGAAGTCAGAGTCAGGAGAGCAAAGCCTAAGGGCCTAAATGGGCTCTGGGAACAGAGACACATGATGGAGGAAGTATCATTCATGTTAAAGCTCTGTGTAGACCAAAGGGGATTAAGAGAACAGAGAGAAAAAATGGTGCCATGGATAGACTCGAGTGAGAAAGCGAAGGGGTGAGGAAGGGCTCCAGAAAGAGGGATTTTAGAAAATACTGTAATGTGAAAAATAACCAGAGCGTGGATGAATGTCTTGGCAGACGGGGAAGGAGCGGATTTGGGACCTCATGGAGAGGGAAATGTCAGTGCTTCCTGCCTCTGTATGCTTCCTCCAGATGAATTTCTGATATGCTTACTGTACAAGAGAGACTTTGATAAACCAGAGTCCTTTTGCAACTGAATGAATGAATGAATGCAAGCCCAAGGACACAAAAGTCGACTTAAAAGGTGGTTTCCACAGTTTGTTCTGAAGGTCTAGCTATTGATTAGCGATCGATGTTGCTCTTGGGTCTGTGCTACCTGAGATAGTACTGAAGGTAAGGCTTCTTGATCTTGGAGAAGCTTGGTGTGTGAATTGGAGGAAATGTAAATATCCATATGAAACACTTGAAATACACAGAATAGAGAGAAAATGCAAATGCATAATTGCATGCATTCTGCTCAATCAAGGAATGCTACCTGGAGGAAGTGGTTGGTCAGGGGGATGGGGCTGGGCAGGAGCAGAGTAGAGATGGAGCAGGATAGCTAGGCAGGATCTCAGGAGTATGTAGACTCTCCAGGAAGAAAGCTCTTTCATAATGTGAAAGCCTACATGGTAATAACAATAGCTTGCATTGGGCCGAGTCGTTTCTAGGCATTATCCAGTATTAATCTTAGCAACAACCCTGTGAGATAGGAGCTATTATGATCTCCATTTAGATGAGATAACAGAGACACAGAGAGGTTAAGTTAGTTGCCCTGGCCACACAGTCTGAGATTGAAACCCAAGTCTAGTCTAAAAAACCAGAATCTAAAGACATCAGAGTCTGCCTCCAGAGCCCCAGCTCTGATTCCCGCTAGCTTATTGTCTTCTGGATTTTGCAGCTTGTAACTCATTCTTCATCGATGTACGGGGTCATTAGCAAAGCTCTAGCAATTAGCAGCTACTGTGCAATTGGCCAGGATGTGAGGTCATGTCTAAAGTAATCTAAAATATACAAAGCAGGAAACTCAGGCCACAGAATAGAAGCAGGATGTTAAAGGGGGGAAGAAAGGTAAAGCTACAAAATATTTGCCATCGTTAATGAAGAGGTAAAGGTTTGGGATTTTTATGTAGTCCAGAGGCAGCTGATGGAGTGTAGCATTTGAGTTCCTATGAATGTGCGTACAAGTGTACAGCAAATGTGCCTTGGAATGCATTCCAAAGCCAAATTGCCTCTGATTTGGGGACAAGTTCCTGTTTTGTGTTATCTTTACCTATTTGCCTTTTCGTAAGAGCTGGAGGTAGAGAGTGGCTTCTGAATAGACGCCTTTAAGCCACTGCCCTCATGGGAAGCATGGTTCCTGGAGTCAGGGTCCTGAGGAGTGGACGCCTGCCTTCTCTATGGGCTGGGACGGAGTAACCTTCAGTATCAGCTCAAGAAGAGTACTGTGTCTGTAGCTAGGATACTGCCAAAGCATGAATAATTGTGATGAGGGCTGAAAGATAAGTCACAGAATGATGCCAAACAGATTTCTGAAAAGATGATCCCTGGTTCCAGTGGCTGCCAGAAAATTCTGAGGTCACCAAAGGTCAAGATACAGAAAGCCTCCTCAGAAAGGGGAGGGCGTCGGAAGCAAAGGATAATGAAATTGCTTCTACTGAGGTCTCGGGTGCTGAGTACTGCGCTCCATGCACAACTTACCCTGCCCAGCGGGACCCTTGCTATTTCCTTACACCATTAACTCTTACCTTCCTCCAGCTTGGCTAGAACCGGCCTGAGGCTGCCCCAGCTCTCTATCTGTGACAGTGTCACTTGTAGAAGGCAATTCTGTCCATCCTAAGCTCTGGTCTCCAATGTATAATATTTTCCTATATGAAAATATTATATACATTATATCTCAGGATGGCCAGTATTGATGTCAGCTGTCGAGTTGAAATGATCAGAGTGGATAGCTGCACTTGTTAGACAGTCAGACTGAGGACCAAGAAGAGGACAGTAACAGCACAGATACATGTGGGACAGTTAGCAGACAGTGGCTGTGACAACCTTGGACAGGATTCTCTGTACATGGCCACATACCCTTAGTCATCCATCTAAGAGTATTCATTAACCCCTCACTAGGTGTGCAGTGCAGGCCATGGGAAGATCAAAACAAAGTAAAGAGAACTGCAATTATCCAGCTTGAGGGGGAGGATTATGAATATTTGAAAACAGAGATCATCCCCAAACCTCACATCAACCAGTAGCTGCCATATTCATCCTGACCAGAGCTCCTAAAACCTCCCGAGCCATGGTATTGGCCTCTTGCCTTCTATTTCTTCTGGCTGCTTATTGGCAGAAGTGTCGGAACCAGAGGACAGGCAGGAGAGAATGACCCAGGCAGTTCGCTGGGAGGATGGGTAGACTGGAGTGGACCGTAAATAGCCTAAAGTGAATTCAGTTACCCTGTTTATTGGTTCATGCCATTCCCCTGAGAAAGGAGCCGAGAGGGGCAGGAGGCGTCTGTGGGACGTGAGGAATGGCTGATGGGATTCTGCCTTGGCAGGTCTTGCTTCCTGTCTCTACCTGGAGAAGGGCTTGGTGATGCCAGGGAGCTGGCTGAGTCTGGTGTTTGTGGTTAAGGCAATATCTATCTCCTCCAAACTCAAGGCCTGAGGGCATGATGGCATTTTAGCCCCTGACCCTTTCAAGATGAGAATGCGGGAAGTTATAAGATTCCCCCACCCTGCAGCCAGAAAGCAGTGACGGTGTCAAAGCTGGGGGCATGCATCGAGGGCATCTTCTGTGGATGTTGTTGGAAAATGAGAGGCACTCTCTCGCTGACTTTGGAGTCGGCAAATGAGGATTTGAATGTTGGTCCTGCTTTTGGTAGCTGGTTGACCTTGGGCAAGTTACTTACCCTCTCTGAAGCCATTCTGTCGCCTCAGCTGCAACAGTGGGACTCTGTCTCCCTCTGTGGGTTGCTGTGAGGATTGGGTTAGAATTGAGAAGTTCTGTGAGGTCCCATGTGAGAGGATGAGGTTAGAAGTCACAGAGAAAAAAAGGTTTAACATACCCAGTGCTCAGTACACAGTAGGTACTCAATGAAATAAGAGCAAACCAACCTTAGGTAGCTTTGTGTGATGTGGGTTGGGAAGAAACAGCATGCTAAATAGAATGGGGGAGAATCTTCCACAACTAGGAATATTGATCATGACTGGGATGGTGTGGCTCTGGCCAGCTCTCAGGTTTAGGAAGGCAGAATACTGAACCGGGAAATGTTTCCCTAGGCACGTGCTGATTTTGAAGCCTGTACTGACACCTTTGTCCAGTTTGCTTAATTGCATGCTTTGTTGACTCAGACAGAATTTTTGCTTATTATCTAGTAGGCAGAAATTAGAAAAATGGGCTCTTTAAGGCAAGACACTTACTTTTTGAACTAGGGAAAATGTGATCCAGCCAGTTTGAAGAGAAAGCCCTCACGAGCCACAGTTTTCTTAGGAGAAGGATGGGGCAGAATGGTCAGGAGTGAGAAAAGCAGTTATTGTTTGTATATCAGACCCACCCACAGACACATGTACGTGTAAATGAATATCCCATAGCAAGATGTGAATGATTTAAAGTTTCCCAGACTCTCTGTTCTTTCTTTAAATACCAAGTAGAGACCAGATAGAGAACAAAGCCAAGTTTTCTCAGCTCTTTGAAACAAGGAAGGGTAATTTGAATAGCATCTCTTCTTATTGATTTTGTTTAAAGGAATCAAAAGCAGTCATCCTAAAAGAAGTTTAGGTCATATTGATAGTTTTATTTTTCCATCCAGAAGATACATAAATTCATCTGTTTCCTGATTCCCAGGCTGAATTCAATGCATTTAGATCTCCTATTTGGGGTCTCCTATCATGAACATACATTAACTGGCCCATTTCTCTCTTTTTTAAAAAAAAACTTACAATACATGCACATTTACAAAAAAGCAAGAAAATCTATGTTTTGTGACTGTGCATGACATTGTCAAATTTGACTTTGATGAGGGCTCACATCTGGTATAAACATATTTGAGGGCTCAAGCATCTTTTAGGGCCAAGCTCTGTTGCGTGCAAAATGTATCAGTATGTTGCTTTCAAAGCGGAACATCTATGTAGCTGCCTAAACAGCATAATTTGAGGGGCACAGAATGCCTCTCTTCACTCCAGATATCTTGCTTAGAGTTGCGATGCATTTAGGCTGTGCTTTTAAGGCATTATCTCCACCCAGCTGGCATAGAAATACAAATACGTGACATTACCTCAGTATTTTTTCATTATCACAGTAACGTGGATGAACTTGCCAGATGAACAGGAATTCAGCAGAAGGTCGAGGGATGAGAAATCTTAAAAACTTAATTTGTATTTTTGGTGTGGAGAAATGGAAACGTTCTAGAATGTAGGGCAGCTGTCTGAAAGGTCTGGAGGGACAAAATAGCTGGGAGAAGTTTGCCCCAAATGGATAAGGTGGGTGCCACCTTCCCTGATCTGACAGTCCCCCAGCTCAGCTCTGACCCCCCAGGGACCACTGAGATGCTAAAGTGTAAGGGCTCTTTGGAAGGAAATAACGAGGCTGGGAGAAAAATAAAGTGATGGAGCCTCTTTACCAGAGGGCTTATGAGTGTAAGAAGAGAGCAGGGGGACTCAAAATTGACCAAGTTGTTTGGTTTATATGCAAATGTCCCCAGGGCCACTGAGGCACCTGGCAGAAATGCCCATGCCCAGTGCTTTTTTTTTTTTTGTTCTGAGACAGAGTTTCGTTCTGTCGCCCAGGCTGGAGTGCAGTGATGCAATCCTGGCTCACTGCAACCTTTGCCTCCTGGGTTCAAGTGATTCTCCCACCTCAGCCTTCCAAGTAGCTGGGATTATAGGTGCCCACGACCACGCCTGGCTAATTTTTTTGTATTTTTAGCAGAGACAGGGTTTTACCATGTTGGCCATGCTGGTCTCGAATTCCTGACCTCAGGTGACCTGCCCACCTCGGCCTCCCAGAGTGCTGGGATTATAGGCGTGAGCCACCGAGCCCAGCCCCAGTGCTTTACTTCAGCAAGAAACACTTACTAAATTCTTTCTGTGTATCTCTCTTTTAGAAGCTGGAAATATAACAATGACATGGACTCTGAACTCATAATTTCCAAACAGAGGAACATGCAGATAAATTTTTAGCTTGTGTTAATGCGACCTGGCATGTGAAAATACCTATGAAGGCTGGACACGTGTCATGCCTGTAGCTGGAACTCTTCAAGTTAATTGCCTTATTTTCCTGGCAGGAAACAGCTTATAACCACACACATGACTTGAGCCAGGAAGTCAGCTTCAGCTTAATCAATATTTAGAGTGTGATGTCTTGTTAATAATCGGTGTTGGTTTTGTGCATAGCAGAGGTAGCCACAACTCGTGGTGAATCAGCTGCCCACTGGGTCTGCTCCAAACCACCGGATGCCAGCTTCCTTCATCCCATAGTTGCCCCATAGTACCTTCTGGAAGAGTTTAGACCATGTTCTGCACAAGCCACGTATGGTGATTTTGAGGCCCTCTTTGGGGCGGACACACCCGCAGGGACTTAAGGAAACACTGCCCCACCCCAAAGCTTCTCTCTTATTCTCCAGCTGTCATTCAAGCTTCTCCTACTTGTCAAACAATCCATCTCAGTCCTTGAAATTTGATCTCTTTGCTTAGCTTAGCTTCGTGTTATCCTCTGACTTAGATCTTTTCTGAAAGAAACAATAGCAAGATGTCAACACTCTCCACCAGGGAACCTAAGAAAAACATGGAATCAAGCCCCATCAACTACGCACATATGAAATGATGCCGAGTTGGGCTATTCACCCCGTGTCTCCTATATGATAACTCCTAACCAAGCATGTCTTCTCACCTTTTGTTCTTCAAAACTGTCTCTGGGATAATAGCTTGATAACTGGCTGGGTGCTGTGGCCCATGCCTGTAATCCCAGCACTTTGGGAGGCCCTGGAGGCTGGATCACCTGAGGTCAGGAGTTTGAGAATAGCCTGGCCAACATGGTGAAACCCCATCTCTACTAAAAATACTAAAATTAGCCGGGCGTGGTGGTTCATGCCTGCGATCACAGCTACTCAGGAGGCTGAGGCAGGAGAATCGCTAGAACCTGGGAGGCGGAGGTTGCAGTGAGCGGAGATCACGCCACTGCACTCTGTCTGGGCGATAGAGCGAGACTCCATCTCAAAAACAAAACAAAACAAAAAAAAGTAAAGAGAGCAGGCATAATGAATATGAATATATTTTATTTAATTCAGTATGTCTAAATATCGTCATGTTAACATACAATTTATGTAAAAATTATTGAGCTATTTTACAGCCATTTTTTTATATGAAGGCTTTGAAATTTAGTGTATATTTTACACTTAGCACACATCTCAAATCGGACCAGCCACATTGCAAGTGCTTAATATGACTCGTGACTACCATGCTGGATAACATATGCCTAGCACCTGTATGCCTTGGGGTAACTTGTACTGCACCTGAGACTTTGAAACTGGTGAAAATGAAATAATCTTCATATGAGTATATGGAAATACTTTTTTTTTTTTTTTTTTTTTTTTTTTGAGACGGAGTTTCGCTTTTGTTACCCAGGCTGGAGTGCAATGGCGCAGTCTCGGCTCACTGCAACCTCCACCTCCTGGGTTCAGGCAATTCTCCTGCCTCAGCCTCCTGAGTAGCTGGGATTACAGGCACGTGCCACCGTGCCCAGCTAATTTTTTGTAATTTTTGGTAGAGACGGGGTTTCACCATGTTGACCAGGATGGTCTCGATCTGTTGACCTCGTGATCCACCCGCCTCGGCCTCCCAAAGTGCTGGGATTACAGGCTTGAGCCACCGCGCCCGGCCGGAAATACTTTTTTTAAACAGAATTTGAAGGGACTCTGTGGAGAGTACACTGAAAAGTGTATATATGCATTCTTTTTTTTATTTTTAATTTTTTGGAGACAGGGCCTTACTCTGTTGCCCAGGCTGGAGGGCATTGGCACTACCATAGCTCACATTAACCATGAATTTTGGGGCTTAGGTGATCCTCCTGCCTTGGCCTCCCAAAGCACTGGGATTACCAGTGTGAGCCACTGTACCAGCTTGCATAGGCCTCCATTCTCTACAAGGTTGTAAGCGTGGACCATCAAACCAAACTGAACCCATGCTCAAGGCGCTGCACTAATTAATGAAGAAAAGTGGACTGGTGTGTTTTTAGCAGTAAGATGTAAAATAGTGAACATGATTATTAGGAACTGCACTTTTCTAGTAAATGGTCGTTCCCCCAGCATTCTGTTTAAAAGAGGTTTTCACTGGAGATGCTAGCATCAGCATTAAAAATCTGACATTCCTCCATCCCCACTCAAAAAAAGAAATCTAAGTGGGAGAGCTGAGCCTGGGTGAATTTTTAAGGTATACATGGAAGGAATGAGGAAGAGGTTTTAAGTCATTCTTTGAGAAAGAACACAATGTGATATTTAATACACCTCTGCATGTCCTGGGCACTGGGCTGCCTTTGTCTCAGAAAAGAAGCAAATGTCGTATTTGACATTTGACTTATTTGTGGGATTTAGTGAGGGAAGCATTCAGGGCATTGCTTTGGAATAAGGCATGTTGGCCACTCATTGGCCGGTTCAGCTTGTTCGGCTTCCACCAGCACCAGCGATCCCTGGCCTCGAGTGAAACTCTGATGTGGGCTTAGCACTGTGATTTGCATCTTGAGAATGGGGGCGACATCTTGGCACATCTGGCTGAATGAATAAATCAGCACTCACGGACGAATGCTGGGTGCGTCCCTATTCACATGGAAGCAGAATTTAGCCTAGAGTTTCCAGGTGGCCATGAAATAGTGACCATTAGTCACTATTGATATCATTTGCTATGGCGTGGGGAGGGTGGGAGTGGGTAGGCGGCTAGAAAAGGAACCAGGTTTCTGGGCTTGCCTCTGCTAACCCACCAGCTGGGTAGTGTTGGAGAATGTCACCTCTTGATTGTCATTTTCTCGTCTGCAGAATACGAAGAGAATAGACTGACTTGTCACCAGGCTCATCCATTGTAACGTTCTCTGCTTCTAATTAGGAGATGATTTTTATATGTGTTTCCTCCCTGTAATCTGGTAGTATAAATGAGAACATAAAACAATTAAACCTCTCCAGGGGGCGGGGGCGGACAGTTTAGGCTGTACCCCCTTCTTTACATAGCTCTTCCCACAGGTTTCCTATGACTGGTCAGAAGGAATTGCAGCCTTTCTCCTGTTCTCTCTGCCATTTGCAGAAGCCACAGTATCCACGTTGACCTTTTAGGACAGCTGCTTTCTCCTCACCTACTTAAAAAAAATGTATGTGGTACAAAATTCAAAAGTTAGGGAAGGATATACAGTGCATCTCTCTTATTCTGTCTCCTCTGTATGCAAGTGAATATGCATGTGTACATATATACGTGTGTGGGGTGTGTGTGTGTGTGTGTGTGTGTGTGTGTGTGTGTATTTAACCCAAATTGTATTTCTGAATCTGTTCTTAAAAAGCAAAAAAATGAGAACTGGCTGCCATTGGGTACTGGGTTTCATTTTGGGGTGATGAAATGTTCGAAAATTGATTGTGGTGATGATTGATTGTTGACTAACTCTATAAATCTACTAGGAAACATTGCAACTTACACTTTCAGTGTGTGACTTTTGTGGTGTGAATTATATTCCAACAAACTTGGAATTTCAAAACCTGGGCCAGATGTGGCAGCTCATGCCTCTAATCCCAGCACTTTAGGAGCCTGAGGTGGGCAGATCACAAGGTCAGAAATTTGAGACCAGCCTGGCCAACATGGTAAAACCCTGTCTCTACTAAAAATACAAAAATCAACCGGATGTGGTGGCCGGCGCCTGTAATCCCAGCTACTTAGGAGGCTGAAGCCAGAGAATCACTTGAACCTGGGTGGTGGAAGTTGCAGTGATCCAAGATCATGCCACTGCACTCCAGCCTGGGTGACAGAGCAAGACTCCATCTCAAAAAAAAAAACTTCTGAAAAATCAAAAACAAACAAAAACCAGACACAAAACCCTTTGAGATCATTCTATCATATGTACATGAAGAGCCTCCTTTTAATAGCTGTATAGTACTCCACGAGTGGATATACTATTTCTATTTAACCAGCTCCCTCTTGATGGGCGTGTAGGCTCCCCATCTCCAGCAATTACAAACTGCGCTGGAGTGAAAATCTATAAGACATCATTTTGCACAACTTTGAGTATATTTATAGGATAAACTCCTAAAAGTGACATTATTGGGCCAGAGGGTGAGTGCATTTATACTTTTGGTAGATACTACTTGATTGCCCTCATGGAGATTAAAGATTACTGCCACCAGCAATACGTGAGAGGGCATGCTTCCTACACTCTGGTCAGTGCAATGTGTTATCTGACTTTCTGATCTTTGCACATCTAGTAGGTTAAAAATGGCATCTCAGTGCAGTTTCAGTTTGCATTAACTTACTATGAATGAGCATTTACTTATTGATTAACTGTGTTGTTTGCTCATCTTTGTATGCATTGTTAGCCTGGTTTCTAATTGACATTGTCAGTTGCTTTAAAAGGGAGACACCTACAAAGGACACGGACTCATCATTTTTTATTGCTGCATAATATTCCATGGTGTATACAGAAAATGAAATATCACATGTTCTGACTTATAGTCGGGTGTTGAACAATGAGAACACATGGACACAGGGAGGGGAGCACTACACATTGGGGTCTGTTGGGGGGAATAGGGGAGAGACAGTGGGGGGTGGGGAGTTGGGGAGAGAGAGCATGGGGAGAAATGCCAGATATAGGTGAAGGGGAGGAAGGCAGCAAATCACACTGCCATGTATGTACCTATGCAACTATCTTGCATGTTCTTCACATGTACCCCAAAACCTAAAATGCAATTTAAAAAAAGGGAGACACCACCCCTTGTCCCTTAGTTGATTCTTTGCTGTCAGTAGAATGAAAGTTCACGTTCCTTGGGGCTGGGACTCAATGGTCTCCAGGGCCAAACTACCTTTCTTTTCAACCTCATGTCTGTGTGTCCACATAGCTGCTTTCTATTCCCTACGTCACCTGCATTCCCCTGCCTCTTGCCCGGTTTATGCTCTTCACACCACTTGCAGTGCCTTTCCCTTGCCTCTCCACCTGAAGAACTCCTCTTCATCCCTCAAAGCCCAACTGAGATACCATTTCTTCCATAAAGCCTATCCCAGATCCCCCAGTTAGAATTATTCCCTCCCAGTGCTATGTACCCCTGGGCTTGTTCACAGTTTGGTCGGAACACTGACCACTCTTGGCCCGTATTGTCATTATTTATAGACATGATTCCCTGATACCGAATTTTATGTCTTGTCCATCTTTCCCTTTCCCACAGCTCTAAGCAAGAATTGAAAAAAGGAGTCCTTATTTCTTTCCTGGGAGGAGACCAAACTGACTTTTTTCTTTTAAATTGTGGTATAAACGAGCATGCATTAAAATATAGCATTGGAATCATTTTTAAGCGTACAGTTCCGTAGTGTTAAGGACATCTACGCTGTTGGGCCATCATCACCACTTTCTATCTTCACACTGTTCCATCGTCCCAAGCTCAAACTCTGGGCCCATCAAATACTAACTCCTCAATCCCTTCTCCGCTTAGGCCCTGGTCACCTCTATTCTGCCATCTGTCTCTGTGAGTTTGACTACTCTAGGTACTTCATGTTGGTGGATGATATAATATCTGTTCTGTTGTGTCTAACTTGTTTTACTTAACATTATGTGGTCAGAGTTCATCCATTTTTAAGAATTTCATTCCCTTTTAGGGCTGAATGATATTCCATCCTGCGTATTTACCACATTTCTTCTACCCTTTCATTCATGGATGGATTCTTGGGTTGCTTTTAGCTGGTGTGGGTAATGCTGTTATGAGCATGGGGGTACAGATATCTCTTCAAGTCCTTGCTTTAAATTTTTTTGGGTGTATATCAAGAAATGGAATTGCTGGATCTGATCATATCATAATTCTCTTTTTTTTTTTTCTTCTGAGATGGCTTCTCCCTCTTTCACCTAGGCTGGAGTGCAGTGACACAGTCTTGGCTCACTGCAACCTCCACCTCCCAGGTTCAAGAGATTCTCCTGCCTCAGCCTGCCAAGTAGCTGGGATTACAAGCACCCGCCACCATGCCTGGCTAAGTTTTTTTTTTTATTAGAGACTGGTTTTCATCATGTTGGCCAGTCTAGTCTTGAACTCCTGACCTCAGGTGATCCACGCACCTTGGCCTCCTAAAGTGCTGGGATTATAGGCATGAGCCACCACGCCTGGCCTGATCATATGATAATTCTATGTTTAATTTATCTGAGGAACTGCCATACTGTTTGCCATAGCAGCTGCACAATTTTACATTCTCACTAAGAGTGCATAAGGGTTCCAATTTCTCTGCATCTTCACTAGCACTTTTTATTTTCTGTTTTTTTTTTTTTTTTTTTATGATAGCCACCTTCATGGATATGCAGTGGGCCAAACTGACCTTTTTCTATTGTGTTTTCGATACCTGAATCAAGTCATATTTATGAGAGCTCTTAGCATTCATATATCAGCACCTCATGCTCAAAACCTTGCCTTGATTTCATGACCAGATAAATAAACTTTCCACTAAGATCTTTTCTGATTCATGTAGCATCATCTATGGTGAAAGAATCAGACAACACAGCCCATCGTCTGAGCTTGCTTGTGTGTAACTGGGAGCAATAGAAGCCTCTCGCTTGTCCATATATCATGCAGGCTTGCCCTAGCTTCAAACTTACAGGAGAAGAAGGCGCCAGGTTGGCATCTCTGTTCTGTTCCCTCGAGGGTGCACTTTGCACTTTTCTGCCACCCTTTGACTTGGTAGTGTCTGACGCACCATTTGAAGTCAGGACAATGGTTTGAAAATGTCTGAAGCTGGGTTGTCTCTGTTTCATTCAAAGGCAGATTACATTGCTACTGGATTTGTTGTGAACCAGCTTCTGCATTTGAAAACCAACTCTGGAATTATTGGCACGTAGACTTGACAGTCACATTCTAATCAGCAAATGTTCTGGGTCTGGGGAAGGAGTTTAATGTGTCCTAATCTTCCTTTGTATTTGTGTGTTGGTTTTTCCCCAATCCTTTAGTAGGTTTTGACATCTTTTATCTCCCACATTTCATGCATTGCTTTATGTAGATTGGCATTTTTTTATCCCAGGAAAATAATGATTCACATATCTGCTGTGAAGAGGATTTATAAACTTTCTGTATTTCTTACTTTCTTTTTCTTTTTTTCAGAATGTTGTACCGTCTTTGGGTAGGCAGACTTCCCTGACGACATCGGTGATATCCAAAGCTGAGCAGAGCATGGCTTACAAAGACTTTATTTATTTTACTGTCTTTGAAGGAAATGTTCGCAACGTTTCTGAAGTCTCGGTTGAGTATTTATGCTCTCAGCCTTGTGTTGTCAATTTGGAAGCAGTTGTTTCATCTGAGTTCAGAAGTAGCATTCCCGTGTACAAAAAAAGGTGGAAGAATGAGAAACATCTTCACACCAGCAGGACACAAATAGTACATGTGAAATTTCCCAGCATTATGGTTTACAGAGATGATTATTTCATCAGGCACTCCATCTCTGTATCTGCAGTGATAGTACGCGCCTGGATTACTCACAAATACAGTGGCGGAGACTGGAATGCTAAATGGGAGGAACACTTGCTCCACGCCGTAGCAAAGAACTACACCCTGCTGCAGACCAGCCCGCCTTTTGAACGTCCTTTCAAAGATCATCAAGTGTGCCTTGAGTGGAACACAGGTTATATTTGGAACCTTCAGGCAAACAGGATTCCACAGTGTCCTCTGGAAAATGGTAGGTCATCTATCTTGCTAGGAACCTCATTCGCATTTTTTTCAGCTAGCCTGTATCATGGCCAAATGGCAGGAGAAAATTCTTCTATCGGCGATGCTGGATACAGGAAAAATGGAGGGATGCATTGAGTCTGTGACTTTGGAATCGGAAGACAAAAGGAGAAAAATTAGAAGGGGAAAAGAGGAGAAAGATTAGGAGACAGCAGGATCAAAGATGAAAGAAAGAGCAGAACAGAGGAGCAGAGGAAGGTAGACTTTGAGAGGGTTAGATCTGCTTTCAGTGGGAAGGGAGTATTCATGCCATGGAAACAAGCTTTGG
This sequence comes from Callithrix jacchus, assembly GCF_049354715.1. NCBI lineage: Eukaryota > Metazoa > Chordata > Mammalia > Primates > Cebidae > Callithrix > Callithrix jacchus. The sequence continues at coordinate 168,000,738 of NC_133504.1, forward strand.
GAAATTCTTCCCCCTCCCCTCCCCACAAACTCGCTAAAGTTTCCTTTTATTTTTTTGAGACTGAGTTTTGCTCTATCACCCAGGCTGGAGTGCAGTGGCGTGATCTCGGCTCACTGCAACCTCCACCTCCCGGGTTCAAGTGATTCTCCTGCCTCAGCCTCCTTAGTTGAGGTTACAGAGACCCACCACCACACCCCGCTAATTTTTGTATTTTTGGTAGAGGCAGGATGGGTTTCACCATATTGGCCAGGCTGGTCTCAAACTCCTGACCTCAGGTGATCCGCCCACCTCAACCTCCCAAAGTACTGGGATTATAGGCGTGAGCCACCGTGCCCGTCCTCTATTATTTTTAAGGACGATATTTTATCCTGGAGGAGATGAGAACCTAAAGGAACACTTCTGACAGAAAGGGATGCTGTATCACAGCATGGTTACCTCTGACTGGGCTAGACTCCTGCCCCTCCACTTTCGCCTCAGTTTTCCTATCTGTAAAATGGGGATAATAAACAGTTCCTTCAGAGCAGTCCTGTGAGGACTAAGTGAGATGTGATTGCTTACACATCATCAGCACTCAGTGAGAAGCTGTGATGATGACAGAGTCCACATTCTCCATTTTATCCTAAATGCCACATGGTCACAGCCACAGCAGGACCAATCCTGGAGGCTCCCAGGCCCTTCTGCAGCCTCCCTTAAGCTCTGGGGCTGGAGATTGGCCTATGCTGAGAGGCAATTCTCTCCGTTGGTGCAAGGAGTGCCTTGTTCTCTGGATGCCAAGTACCTGCCAGGTCTTCTTCTGCCCTCTCTGTGGGGAGCCCTCCCCGTGCATGCTCTCAGTCAGTGTTTCCTCAACTGTAGCCTGAAGACCACCTGAGACAGAATCACAAATGCTTGTTGCAAATACAAATTCCTAGGCCCCATCTTTCATCTACTTAGTCATGATCTGCAGGGGTGGGAGAAGGCCTGGAATCAGCATTTTAAATGCATTCCCCACGACTCTGATGTACCTACCCTAAAATCTGAGAACCTGAGGGCCAGGGACAGAGCTGGTTGGACTTAGGATTGGTAAGGTTCCTGTGACTGGACCCCAGCCAGGTTTGGCAGGCAGAGAAAATCCACGGACTTGTAGCAGCAGACCCTTCCATGGCCTGTGCCTGACATTTTCAACAGGAAGGGTTTGGGACAAGGTGACTTAAGGACATGCACTCTAAGTTTTTCCTCTAGTCATCAACTTGTCACCTCTGGGATGTGATTTCTGTCGGGCTATCTTTGGGGAAATAATGACCATGGCCATTTCTTGGTACTGCCCCAAGATAGCGCTGCATATAAGGAAAACTGAAAGGACCTGTGTCACTGTACGTGATAGCTTGTCAGAGGCCACTTACCCTAGAAATGGCACATTTGACATTTTTCAAAACTTTTTTTTTTTTTTTGAGACAGGATTTCACTCTGTCCTCCAGGCTGGATCGATCATTAACTCATTGTATGGCATGATCATAACTCATTGTAGCCTCAACATCCTGGTCTCAAGCCATCCTCCCACCTCAGCCTCCCAAGTTGCTATGAACATAGGCATGCACCACCACACCCAATTTACTTTTTTATTTTTCCGTCAGGATGGGGTCTCCCTATATGGCCCAAGCTCGTCTTGAACTCCTGATCTCAAGCAATCCTCCCACCTTGGTCTTCCAAAATGCTGGATTAAAACTATTTTGAAATAATTATAGATTCACAGAAAGTTGCAAAAGGTACAGAGTCCCTGTGTATCCTCACCCCAGCTTCCTCGTTTTCTATAACTACAGTGCAAAGTCAAAACTGGGGAAGTAATGCTGATCTAATACTGTTAATTGGACTTCAGACCTTATTCAGATTTTACCAGTTTTTACAGAGACTCCTGTGTTTGTGTAGCTCTATATAATTTTAACCTATGTCTTAATAGCCCTGTCTGTCTGGCTTATTCTGTATTTGTGCGGTGCTTTAAATGAAAAGATATCTAGAAGATGAAAGCAGATTCCCTTTCTGTGGTGTGCACATGGCAGGGAGGGTGGGATGGGTAGTTAAATGTCTGAAAGCAGTCAAGTCAATCATTCTGATGATCAGTGTGCCTCCCTCTTCCAGGCAGAGCCCCATGCTAGCCTCTGTCTGGAATACCTTCCACAGGGCTACCTAATTTGTTAACAGGAAGAGAGCATGGGGCGCACACAGCCACGATTTGCTCTACCTCCGACTTTGTCAGAGATTAATGATTTCATTTCATATTTGACAAATCATGTATTTCTCATTGAAGAATGACTGAATTGCAAGCTGGAAGTTTCCAAATGAAATCATTTAACGAACTGGCTCAGCTCTTAGGGCACCTGAACATGCCCTTAAAATGTGAAACGTCTTTTCCTTCTTTTGTTGTTTCTTCTCATATTCGCGAGGCTTAGGAACGGCACAGTGGGATTTTTCTCCCCACCTGCTTCAGAGCATTACTTTAGGAGTAAGAATTAAACCATAACGCAGAGAAAATCCTTTTCCAAGAGTTAAAGTCACTGAAAATGGTGGGGAGCTTCATGCACCCTCAAAATAAGCTCTGATCACAAGGCTGTGATTTGTTTACCGAACAAGGGGCGCACATTCTTCCTTTTCCAAAAGCCAGATCACAAGAGCACCTGCGGCAGCCCCATGGAAAACAGCTATGATCTCTGTTCCAGATCTGGGCTGTAAGGATGGAAGAGGGCCGGGCCTCTGGTTTGTTCTTAGCAGGGGAGTCAAGTCAGAACA